>NC_134090.1:161764895-163014895 GCF_000715075.1 Nicotiana tabacum | reverse complement strand
CAACTGCTATCCTAGCAGGAATGATCTTGCTCCAGTTCCTTCAAACTGTCCTGAGCCTTAACCGCTCATCATAGCCGTTTTCGCATCGCGTGTCCGTTCTTGCAATAATTTCATCGGCATATTCCGCAGATGAATCTAGAACTACACAAGGCCTGATTCTTGTAAAACTAGGGATATGTAGGCAACTCGAAGACCGGAGTCCGACCTCTGCCTTTCAAAACACTCCACTGGTCAAAATTGGCCATCATTTTTTTTACCCAAAAACTCTTTCATCCTTCCGGGTAAAGAGGGGCAGCTGTTGATACCCAATTTTTTCTTATATATTTTATAGACATACATACTTTCAAAATAGCACATATATATATATAAGCATGCACAAGGTTTTTATAATTTTTCTATAATTTTAAAATGATTTAATTCTTCCCCTTCAATAATTCTTCCCTTTTTCTATATATTAGCCTTATTAATGTACAATTACGTTTTATATGCATAAAATAATCTTCTATATTTTTAAAATGTTAAATATCTATTAAATCATTTTAGTACACGATTTGTTTTTTAAAAAAATTATCTATTATTTATTATAAATTATATAGGGTTAAATTGGCTATTTAAACTTGGCCAAATTATATTTCAATTTTAGCCTCAATTAAACCCATTACCCCAGCCTAATTTCAGATTAAAATACCCGACCCAGGCCCCAATTACCCCTATCCGACCCAAAATCCATCAGATCCTGGTTGTTGATCTAAAAGATCAACGACCCCCGTTCATTCTTCCCTTTTTTAATTCTAAACGACCCCTAACCCTAACCATTTATCTATACATTGCCACCCTAAGATCCTCTCTACTCTCAAAACACTCTCAACCTAACCCTAATCTTCAACTACCGACCTCCCATCTCCGGCCATCTCCGGTGATCTATCATCGTCTCTTAAGCCTCCAATGGTTCCTCTCATGCCATGTTTGCCTTCTCTAAGGTCTTCAAGGGCCCAGACCCATGCCGACTTGCATCTAGAGTTCGTCACCGACCTGTTCTTGGCTACTCCAGTGTGATTTCAAGCAAAATCATGTTTTATTTGCTACGATCCTTGGGTTTCTAGACAGGTTTCTTCATCTCTATACGGGTTTCTTTCGAAACCCTAATTTCTTTTATGCACCTCCTAGATCTGTACAGATCTAGGATGATTTGAGTTTGTTTCTTTAATATTTTACACTGTCCTTGAGACTCTTTACAAGTATCATTGATTTCAAGTGTTTTTTCACCTTCTTCTAAAAAACTAGGGTTTCAGAACTTCTTTTAAAACCTTGCTTAACTAATTCTTTGTGTTTAAACTTCTATTTCTTGCATATTTTGACTGATTCTATGATTTTACTACATCTTTAACTCGTCTATGTTGAAAGCCCTAATTTTCTAGGTTTCTTCATTTGGTTCTGTGTATCAGCATGACTGAGTGGTTCTCGTTTTTGAGTTTCCGTGACCATCTTGCCTTGGATATGTTTCTACTGAGTTTCTTAGCCTAACTTACATCAATTTTATGTGCTTGTGTTCATCTTGACTGTTCAAGAATTGCCTCTCTCTCATCAAATCAGTATTGTTTAACTTCTGTGCTTGCTAGAGTTATGTGTCGACCTCTGGTTATCCTTGTCTTACTTTATTTATATGCTAAACACTGATTCATGACTCTCTCTTTGATTGATTCTGAGTTCCCTGTTTCTTGGCTTGATTTGAAAACTTTCCTTTAGACCTTCGATTATTCCTGTTTAAACTTGGCTTATTTCTTATTCATGGGAACCTGTGTTATTCTCCTTAAATCATTATTATTTCGAGTCCTTGATTCAATGATTTGCTATATACTGATTCTCAATTAGTTCCATATTCTGCAACCTTATTTAGTTTTCTTACCTTATTTGGTTAACCGTGTTATTTGCTGATTCTTCACTAACTGTTTCCTTAATTGAACCCTTGTGTATTTACCCCTAATTGTCTATTTTGTACCTAATGCCTTACTTGATTTTCTTTCCTTAAACATGTCATGCTTTTTACCGTTGGTTAATTACCCCTTAATTAAGGGAGTACTTGCATTGATTTGATTCTAATTAGTACATGGTTCCATAATTATTACTGAACTTTGATTCTTGCCTTGTTTTCTACATGTTTTCAAACTATAAGTATCCTGCTTTTTATTAACACAACAGACGAACACATTGGTTCAAAACTCTCTCTCTCATACACATTCAAAGCTTTCTGCTCTTTTTTGTGTTACTTACTATTGTTCTAAGTTAGCCGGCTGCAAGCCAAGGCTAACTATTAGGTTCTCTTTCACTTTGTGTTTACCATATCTTTACTGGTATGTTCTAATTTCAATTCAAGTTCCAAAACAATATGCTTCTCCTACTACTTCAATTTGTCATATTTCTAATATGCTTCTATCTATGGTTTTGTTGTTCAACCTGTAACTAACATGTCTACTTCACTGTTTTCTTTACTACATGCTTCTGAATATACCCCCTTAGGATTGGCCTGCTCATGAATCCCTTTCTAGTATACCCCAATGTGACTATGTTTCTCTGATTTCTGGCATGCACCTTCCTGTGTAAAGTAGTTGGCTATCCTTAGTCTATTTGATTCTGTATTAACTTTGAAGTTCATATTGTACCTTAAAATCCCTTGAACCCCTTTCAAGGTTTCTCTGATTTTGTACCTATGTGCATCTATGCTTACTATGTACCCTATACTTACCTCAAATCCCCCATTACCCCTGAGTGAATGTGTGTACCTGTTTGATTCTATGTATTGGAGTGATGATGAACCTCTTCTGGTTCTATATTTGGTTTGTTGATTGTTGGTCACCTTACCCTTTTCAAAATTGTCTTATTTAATAACTCCCTATATTTTTTTACAAAACTATTCCAAGCAAATCTTTTTTAACACTATTTTCCAACTAAAACCCCTTTCAAACTATGTCAAGCACTCTCACTCTACTCCTAAGTTCCTAGGTTCTGCCCCCTCTAGTGTGTGTACTGCCTTGGGATCCTTTTGAGATCCCTCTAAACTCTGGCACACTGAGGCTGGCTCTTCCACACTGCACTTACTCAATTTGGTTACAAAGTCTAGGTGTGAGCACCCCTGGATCCTTGAGATCCTTAAGGAACTCTAACGCACCTAAACAATGATATTGTCTATGAAATTGGCATTTGTTGGAGGTTTGGAAAATTACTTGGGCCTACTTCAGGCTCCCTATAGTGTAACTGCTTCTTTTTCTTTTATCTATTTATGTAATTTATTCATCTGGTTTGTAATAATTTGTAAACGAATATTTGCGTGATTAGTGAAAAGGGGTGGGCAGTTACATATTTGTGGGGTAATATGGGTAGAAACCATGCCTATAGGATTTTATATTTGCTATGTTTGCCTTACCATGTTAGAAATCATGCCTATAGGTTTCAAGTGGTTCCGATAATAGAAATCATGTCTATAGGTTTTTAAAATCAACTTCACAAGTAGATACCATGCCGATAGAATGTGATCCAGTTCAACTTCTATTATAACAGGTAATTACATTTGTTTTCATACCTACAAGTTTCTAATATCAGCTCTTAATAACTAGACATCATGCTTATAGGGAACAACATCAGAAATTCTTCCTATAAATTTAAAATCAATTTAGTTTAAATAAATCAGTTCAATTCATGTTAGTTTACTTCGAAACTGGTCTAATCAGTGGTTTGTTTTCCTAAAATGAATTCTTTCCAGTACTGCCCTAATTTACTATTAGAAAGCATGCCTATAGGAATTCAAGAGTCCGTTTTTAAAATCTGCCCACTGTTTTACTATATCAAACGTAGTTATCATGCTCTGAGGACACCACTATTCAGCGTTTAGGCAAGCCTATCGGGTGAGTTTAAATTCTGCAACTCTGAAGCTGTATTTTTACGACTTAAAGTTGTTCAGATTTAACAAGTTTAATCAATAGGCAAGTTAAATAGGATCCTTCACATATTGGCCTAGTTCAGTACTTTATAACCTCTGCTCACTTAGATATCATGTTCTAGGATTTGTTTTCTTAAGTGTTTGAATGTTATTTGAAGACATGAACTTATGTGATATGCTTGAGGAGGTAACTGTGAGCCTCTAACTTGCTTTATATGCACTCCTAAATTGTTCTTGCATGTTGCCTAGAATTTTCTCCTTTTAAGTATCTTAGGGGTTGTCTAGAACTGTCCAGATTTAAAGGTCTTAAAATACCTCCAGGGCCACAAGGAAGGGACGGGTAGTGCACACATAGGCAGTGTCAAGGTTACTAGAATACTTTAGGCTATAACCAAGGAGAGGGACTTGGGTAGAACAGGATATGATGACTGCGTGCTAATATCACGTGTAACCCCTCATTGAGGAGTATTTACCGAACATTGTGTGGGGAGATCCTGTAGGCTAACCAACCTAGGACCCTTCCTTTCCAAAAAAAAAACTTTTGCTTTACTTTTTCATATGTACACAATTTGTTCAAAATCTTTGTCTTATTATTTGAGTTATACAACGTCCAACGTGCTTTACTTGCAATTATTTATTTCAACTACTTATTTGTTAATGGACTAATTCATAATATAAGTTCGGCCGGGTCCCACAGTTGTGGACCAAGAGGGGTGCCTAACACCTTCCCCTCAAGGTTATTTGGAGTCTTTACCCTAAATCTCTGGTAATGCAAACTAATCCAAGAGTTAATCGCTCTAGGTGCCCTAACGCACCATAATTCATTAGGTGACGACTCTTTAAATACCCAAATCCCAAAGGGAAATGAGTTATTACCCCCCATAAATGTCGAAAACCCGGACCATTTCCTCTCCGTAAAAAGGGAGGGAGAAAAAGGGGCGCGACACTGCTTGCTTTTTATGATTCTGACTGGGGGTCATTTCCGGATTCACGCCGACCAGTGAATGTCTACTTCATCAGTCTTGTGGATCGTCGATGTCTTGGAAATCATAGAAACAACCGCTAGTCTCATTATCTTTAGCGGAAGCAGAGTACCGGTCCATGCGTCGGGTTGTTGCAGAAATAATCTGGCTTGTTCGTCTTATGGAGGATCTCGGCGTTTCTATTTCTCTTCCGATTACAGTACACTCCGACAGCCACGTGGCCATTCATATCACTAAAAATCTTATATTCCACGAGAGGACAAAGCACGTGGAGCTCGATTGCCATTTTATCAGGCAGCAATTCCTTGTCGGACTTATTTTCCTCTCCTTTGTGTCATCTCTCTCTCAAATCGCCGACGTATTTACGAAGGCTCTTCCAGGATCGCTACATCACTCTTTAATTCGCAAGTTAGAAGTGGGTTCTCACCCCTCCAACTTGAGGGGGGATGTTGGAATTTAGATCGAGAATTGACACAGTCGAAAAGGAGAATCAAGAAAGATACAAAAGAAGCTTATGAACAGACCGTATGTTTAAGTACACAGATACATAACTCAAAATTGGATATATCTAGAGGAAAGGCCCAAAATAAATCAGCTAGAGAAGCCCACTAGTTAAAACAAAGTGGGCTGACTGTGTTATCACACAATGGGTTGGTCCGGTCCATTTTATGTTGCATATTGGGAAGATCTGAAAGCAATTTGAATCTTCCAGAATATTCCACCCCAAATGCAGTCTTTACCTAATTTTGGATATACTCTAGTATTTGTACATAGTACATAGACCAACATAGGAAAACAGCTGTAGCTAGTTGACAAATAGTAGCTGTAGATAGTAAACACATAACTGAATTTTGATTTTTCTTTATTTCCATTAGATACTTGTATAAATACATCTCATGTACAGATATTTATAATCAATGAAGAGAAAAATTTCCTAAATGCAAACAGTTTTAGCAAACTAAAGCTGATTTTTTTTTTTTAGTTAATGACGTTTGTCGAAGAAAAATTCGAAAAATTACTTCAATTTTCAAAAAGCTAAAATGAAGTTCGATATTCTTTTGACCTGTTTCTGAAAAAATCTAGTAGATATTTGGAAACTAATTTAAGAAACTAAAATTTAAAGTTAAAGTTGAAAAAAATTATTCGAAAGTTGAACGTCACATCTTATGTGCTGGCAGTGGTTTTTATTTTATTTTATTTATTATCTCAAAAGTCAAAACTCCCAAGTCCCAAGTCTTGTAATCCATTGTCTCAATTTATGCGATGGTGTTCAAATTCCGTGAGTTAAACAAGTTTCTTTTAATCGTAAATTTCATATGTCTTTAAATATTTTGAATTATTAATTAATGTGGCTTATATAAATTTTACGTAATTTACAAATTATGTAAATTTTATTTCAAGAGATTTAATGATTCTATATCATATTTACGATCAAATTAAAATTAAAAAGTTTAACTTCCGATATCCGAAATATAACACAAATTTGGACAGAAAGTGTATCTTTCAGGGAAATAATCCAGAGTTCTAATATGCTTTTATCAATGATTCAAATGATTACACAAGTAGGTCTGAGGAGAAACATGTTATGTACAATGTCTTATAAGATTTTGTTATAGAATAAGTCCATACGAGGAAATATAATTTCCCAATCTAACAAAACCGCTTTATATTATATAGTACTATCTGGAACGAAAAAGGGAAAAAGAGGAAGTCAATAGCTAGGTGTTAGCATATGGTTTCAGTTTTACGTGTTTTCTCTTTTGTTATATAAACCAACAATTGAATCCCTGACCAAACTTTCGTACTATTTTACTACTTTGAATTAAATACGACGAAGCTGAAATTAATGTGATGTGGGGTATTAAGAAATTAGAAAGTTAATATCGTTTTGTTATTCCCACACTAAGCTTATATAAAAAATAATGAAGACGCAAACTTCTCAACAAAATTTTTGTCTTATTTTGCTTTATGAGTCTATTATATGCGTTAGTGATGTTGTTTTTGTAGATTCATGCTCACCTTTTCTTATCCTAATTAAAATTATATAGTGGAGAGACTTTATAATTTGAAAAAATTCAAGTGATAGGTACCCCAATCAAAATAAACCCGCCTAAAATTAAAGGAAAGCAAAGAAATATACATTTCCACCTCCATGTGGCTCGAAGAGATTGATTTGAGATTCGAGTCACATTAAAGGTAAACGAAAATGTTGTTATTCCTACTTGAGTTGAGTAAAATTTTTTTGCACAAAAGGAGTTAATTGTAAGATGATTCATGTAGGAATATAAATAATCTATATATCTATATTATATATTAAAGCAAGAAAGTTTGCATTGTGGTTAAGCCAAATGACAAGCTACTATAAAGCCACTTAGCAATTTTAAATTTAAGATTGTGGGAGATTGTCAATTAAGAAAATATCACTTAAGAACTATATATGGAATTCCATTAATTGAAATTAAATTGAAATAAGAATTCTTTTTAAAAAATAAAGTTCAATCATTCTACTAATATTTTCTAACTGTAACTTTTTATTTGGAAAGTAAAGAATTTTGATATCAATAGTATTTTGATTCCTTTTCTAATATCGAGTGAGAAGAATATATCCTACCGTATAATGTATAAATTTAATTTATTGTAAAAATTCAATACATTTTAATGAGTTGAAGATAAGTATATTTTAAGCTTTTAACCTAAAGTTCAGAATGTATCTATATTTAATAATTTATTTATTTCATAATGGATAATCCAACGTGTCTGTTTTAGACTAAGTTTTCTGAATTTTAAATAAGTATACAATAAAAATAATTTTTAAAGGCTAAAATATAAAATGAAGATAATAAATAAATGATATTCAAAAATATTATTGATAAATTTAAATATTAATTTGAGCATTAGAATAAAAAATAAATGACTATAATTTTTATTACAAGAAAAAGAAAAACTAAATTCATCTATTAATGAGAGTTGTGGACTATAATATAGGGCTGCTCGGTGGGCCGGGCCTGAACCGGACCGGACCGGGCCCGCGGTCCTAACGGGCCTGGTGGGCCGGTCCTGGGTGGGCCGGTCTTGGTGGGCCTCCTAAGCCCGTCACGGGCTGGTCTTCAAGGTTGAGCCCACGAGCCCGGGACCGGCAGGTGGGCCTGGGCCGGTCCTGGCGGGCCTGGCGGGCCCAACGGCTATTTTTTTTTAAAAAAAAAAAATTAAAATTCTCCAACGGCCATATTTAAAATCTAGCCGTTTGGGCTGAAAATATGACCGTTTTTAAGTTTAAAAAATGGCCCTTTGACCCCAAACTTTATATAATTACACTTTTCCCCATTTCTCAACTATAAATACCCCCTCATTCTTTCATTTTTATTCACCAATTCATCAATATCTCTCAATATCTCTCAATATCTCTCAATCTCTCTACTACAATTACTTAATTTATTGTTGAAATTTCGTGAAAAATTGTGAAGTTGTTGAATTGAAGTTTTCAAGTGTTCAACGATTTTCAATTTTCAAGAAGTTGTTCGGCAATCCAGTAAACTCGTTTCAACTCTTACGTTTTTAGAATATATTTTTGTGTGGTTTAGTTTGCATAATTATAATTAATATGGCATTTACTTTGAAAAAAATATTTGGTAAAGGAAAAGATAAAACCGGTGAAAGTAGTGGGCAACCAACTACTCTTCCCCCGGCTCCCCGACCTAGAAAAGATAAGCAAGTTGAAAGTAGTCGCCAACCTAGACGTCATCCTCCTTCCGTAATTCTTGATAGTGATCACCCTTGTTTTCAATTTACCGATAGTGAATTTTATCATAATGTTGCACCAGGTGATAGATTAGATGATGAAATTATGAATGCTCTTTATCCTAATGAAACCATCTTAGAAAATAATGAGGAAAATGAGGATGATGATGAAACCCAAGCACCGGATTTAGATGATACACCTACTAGTCCTCTTAATAACACAAGTGATGCACCGGTCGACCCACCTGTAGAAACTCCTACTTTTAATAGAGAACCTGCTAAACGCCTAGAAACATCATTAGTTTGGAATTTTTTTACTCAAGTAAGAGAACAAAATAAGGCTAAGTGTAAAACTTGTGGGAAATTAATGTCGCATAAATATACTGGAGACCGTAGCGGCACAGGTAGTTTGACTAGGCACATAAAAACACACCCTAGAGATAAGGCTAGATTTTTTCAAATGAAAGCGCAGCTAGAGGGGACAAGTGTAGATTCTGCGGTTAACCCTAGTACAGGTTCAAATCTAGTTCAACCAGGAATTAACACTGTCGCCGGAGGTATTTTATATTACGATCCAAATAGAGATCGTGAAGAATTAGCAAAGATGATTACTGTTATGTGCTTACCTTATACTTTTGCTTCTAATCCTAATTGGGTTCATTATATTAGAAGAGTGTTTAATCCTACTTATAAAGGTTGGCCTCGCGCAACAGTTAAGAGTGATATTTATAAATTTAAACATGAATATGAACAATATTTGCGGTATTTATTTACTCATATACCTAATCGGATTTCTATTACTACTGATATTGGTAGAAGTGGTAATGATTGTGATTATCTAACTGTTACAAGTCATTGGATAGATGAGGAATGGATAATGCAAAAACGCATAATTGCATATAGAATAATTAATTCGCGTCACACAGGTAAGTTTATAGCTAACACTGTTGCAGATATTTGTAGATATTTTTGCTTTAGCGATAAAATAATGGCAATTTCAATGGATAATGCTTCTAGTAACACCAGTGTTATAGGCATGCTTACAACAACACTAAATCCTGCATTTACTAATATTTTCCATGTTAGATGTATTTGTCATATTTATCATTTAAGTGTCGGTGATGGTATGCGAATATTAAACATAGAAATTGAAAAGGTTAGAATGACTCTTAATTGGCTTTTTTATTCAAACCGTAGAAGTAGACTTAGAGAGTATTTTAAAAAATGTGATGAATATGGCCTTAGAGAAAGAAAGGTTCATAAACCTTGCCCGACTAGATGGAATTGTATGTACGAAAGTTTAGTAGTAGCATATGAATATAGAAACTCAATTAATGCAACGTTTAATTCTCGGGTAGGTGGTGAGGATGATGATGAAATGCTTACCACTCAAGATTGGACTAATGTTTAATTCTTTTAGATTTTTTAGAATATTTTCAAATTGCTACAAATGCATTTTCTGGGCAATATTATCCTACTATTTCAAACTGTTTAGTTTATATTGCAGCACTATCTGATTTGTTTGTTGAATTTAGTGAGGGTGGGGATATTTATGAACTTGCTATAAATGAAATGAAACAAAAGTTTAAAAAATATTTTTTCCTATCCCTCCTATTTATGGTCTTGCTGCAATGCTAAATCCTACAATGAAATTGGGAGGTCCTTATTTTTGGTATTCAAATATTTATAAGGCTTTAGATCTTTCAAATGAGGAAATTGCGACACTTGCAGATGCAAAAGCTTCAATTAAGATTAACGCTCAAACAGTTTATAATGCTTATCAACTTGCCTTAGAGCATGCTAGGCCAACTATTCCAACCCCTACTTCGTCTAGCTCACAATCCTCTAAAAGAGTTGCGGGCTTAAAAGCTCTTAAATCTTGGACGGAGTTCAGGGGGTCTCAAGGTGAAAATTATGATGAAACTTCACATCTAAATGAGCTTCAAGTTTATTTGTCTCAGGGACTTGAAAAGGAGAATCCAGACGGCTCTTTTGATCTTTTGGAATGGTGGAAGGCAAGGGAAAAACATTTTCCTGTTCTTGCAAGGATGGCTCGGGATATTTTATCAATTCAAGCTTCAACTGTTGCATCAGAGAGCGCTTTCAGTCAAGCAAGACTGCAAATAGGTGATCATAGAGCGTCTATGAGGGATAGCTTGGAAAAATCAGTATTGTTTAGAGATTGGATCCGCTCGGAAAGAAGAAACTTTGGAATTGCAGAAGCACAACCGGCGATAGATGAAGCTTATGAAGAAATGATAGCGGAACTTGCGGAGGATTCGGCTTCGCCCGGAAGTGGTGATGAACAAGCTTCTTTTCCACCACCACCAACGCAACCTCCTCCGAACCTTGAAGGATTTATGAGATTTGTTAGAGATAATACATAGAATAATATGTAACTTGTGTAAGCACGTGATATTTGCCTCACGGACAATCACTCCAAAAGAAAACAAAAATAGTGACTAGTGACCTCGCTGTACAAATTTTCAGTTTTTCACGCCATGTGCTGCTAGTCATCTGTGGTTCAGCCCGTGTTGCAATTAATCTTACAAAATACAAAAATAAGTACGCCGTGTGTAATCAGGCCGTAGTCCGGTTTTAAGAGAAAACTCACAAAAATACGCAGCTTTTACTCTAGGCTGTGGTTTAACCATTTTAAAATTCTATATATGTGTGTCATTTGTTGTAGGTGTTACCCAATATGTGTATAAGTTTATGTTAATTTTTTACATTGTTTTGGGAATTTTTGTTAATTTGTTGAATTAAAAGGGAAGGGAAAATCGGTTTGGGCCCAAGAAATAAAACAAAAATAGGCCCAAACCAGCACTCAAGTCCAGTTCAAATCCGTCCTGCCCAAGCACCAATTCAAACGACGCCGTTTCAGGCGTCTGATCTGAGCCGTTCAAACACACCCATCCAACGGTCCACCTCAGCACCCGTAACCCGACCTATTTAGCCGGTCCAACCCAACCCATCACTTAAACCCAAACGACCCCGTTTTAATGCCAAACGACCTCATCTCACCCCTCACCATCAGATCCCAGCCGTTGAGATCAGATGATCTAACGGCCTGGATCCAATCCTCTACGCCGTATATAAACCTTCCCTCACACCCCACGCCCCCTATCTGAACCCCCTCTTCGCTCATCTCCTTCCCCAAGCCTTGAACCCCCAAACCCTAGCAGCCGCCCTGATATCCTTTTCACCAGAACCCGGCAGCATGAACGCCGGTGACCACCCCCTTCACACCCCTGAAACATCTAACCACCCTGAGCACGAATCCACTAACCATGTACCTCAAATCACCTCCCATCGTCTCGAATCTGGATTTGAATATTCGAGACAAAACTAGATTTATACCAAACCTCACCATCTTCGTACCAGACAATCCCCTGACCTCCCTTGTGACCAAACCAAGCTTGGTTTGGTCCGAATCTACCCACAACTCCTAAAAAACCACATCTGAAGATCCAAAACCTATAACACGAGTAGCCTTGGAATCCGGCCGGTCTTGACAGGGGTTTGAGGTCTAATAGACCTTAACCAAGGTGTTCTCATGTGAGAACACCCTAGTTAAAGTTTGTTCGGCCTCAAATGGTCAAAGTTGAGTCAGATTTGGGTCAGTTTGGTTTAAACATTTTTCGGTAAGTTTTTCTTTTCCTTTTTGTTTTATTCAACTGCTAATTAAGTTGTTAGCATGCTTTGTTGTGATTGTTTGTTATTGTTTGATAGTTTTCTTAATTTCTTTCATCTCTGTCAAAGACCTTTTATTTGGTCGATTGTTTTCTGTGTATGCTCTGAATTTATTATGTGGTATACATGATCGTCAATTAAATTAGTTGTCAAATGAGTTAATTCATATAGGCTCCCAGTGATCGAACAAAGTTGTCTGAAGTCATTCGGGACTCTGTACGTGTTGTTTACATGAACGATTGATTGTTATGTGTTACGATTAATATAGTCGAGTCGATGTATGTCGTCAATTAGTTTCAGTCATTAATGGTAACAACTTGATCTGTGTTGTTTATTGCTACTGTGATCGTATTTGAATTCAATTAGGAAATGAATGTGTTGCCTGAGATTTGTTCGAATTGAATCAAAAACATTTGAGGGTGTGTTATAGTTGCAGTCTAGGCTGTGTGTTTTTTTACGGATAACATGTTCTCTTGGCTTAGACTGTGGGCAGCATGTGTATGATTAGCTTTAAGGAATTAAAATAATTGGACAGCATGTGCTGCCCATACTTTGGCTAAATAAATAAGGGATTAGGACACTTTAACAACAAAAAAGAGAGAGGGGCTGTCAGGGATTTCATGGGAGTTTTGTTATTTAAAATAAGTGAGTGGAAAAACAACAAGGAGGGGGAATTCTGAGTTGTCCAGCAGCTTGTAAAGTGCTGAGGTTAGGCTATAAGAAGGGGGATTCTTTTGGGAGCCAGAAAAAGGAGGGGGTTCTTCTGGAAAAAAAACTGAAAGAAAGAGACATAAATTCAGAGGATATTGTGACCAAACATTGTCTGTAAACTACATAAGAATTCACATTTGGTCAAGCTGTCTTGGCCAAGTTCTGTTGCTTGCCCTGATTGAGCTGCTTATGATTGTTGAACTGCTGGTGTTGCTGCATTGAATACTCTATTATTTCTGTTGGTTCGTTACTCTAGTTCTGGGATTGTTTGTTTGTTGCTCGACTGCTCTTGAGCTTCGTCATTGTTGGTTGGTTGTTGTTGATGTGTTGTTGCTGTGTGTCTGCTGTTGCTGTGTTTGTTGCAATACTACTCAGCTGATCATTCCTTTCTTCCCTTGCTTTCCTTACCAGGTACACAATTACACTACCAATGTAACTCGAAAGTTTGAGCAATGAGTATAAAAGAGAAGATCTGCAGATGTTTATATATACATAGACTATTATGTTAGGCCTCATGTAATGTATAATAGTTTACGTTCTTGTTTTGGACACTGGAGATAGTCCTCATGCCTAATAAATGTCAATATATGGTAGTCGGATGTTAGACTGTGTATATAGGTTGGTGATAAAAGTATGCCCAATGCAGTATGTTGTACCTTAGATTTAGCTTAATGGTGTAGTATAATTCTGTAATGTATGCCAAGCATGAAAATCGTACACTAACTAGTTAAGTTCTTTCCCTTCTGAAAAACTGCTTCATATAACTGGTAAACCATGTTTTAAGACAAAGAACACAGAGCTTGCAATCTCAACCTCACGAAGGTCGAGCCCAGGTCGAAACAGACCAAGCAGGCCTGCATCGAACAAACAATGGCCCAGGTCTGGTCCATCACGTATGGGCTGGATTTGGGCCCTTAAATTTGCTCCGCTGACTGTGTACGTGGCCGTGCTACTGATTTTGCGCAAGCACTCGGAATTCTGTTATAGATAACTTGCAAGCATGTAATTAACTAGGGCTATCTACTGTTTTCAATTAGTAGAGACAAACGCGACAAGAAAGGTAGTTGCTATAGGGTATCCTTTTAAAATAAGAACGAGATGAGCCTCAACAAAAGTAAAGAAAAACGCACAAATTGCGGGGCCCTCGTTAAATGTATATATATATTGAAGCATTCAGTCCCTAAGGTGGGTCGTTTAGCAAATCTCACGACCTCCCGGAATAATAACACGATAGTCTCTTTAAGCGCGTATTTAATAATTTTACCTTCTTGAATTCGGGTGCGCATTTATGTGACCCAAATCCAAATCTCGACGGATTCGAAATGTGTTTCTAATCACGGGTAAATTGATTGTGACGTGGTTCGAGATGCGTGTCCATGACGTCGCAAATTCCTTTTAAAAAACAAGAATGAGACGAGCCTCGACAAACAAAATGTACAAAAGTTGCGGGGCCCTCTAATGTATGTATATATCAAAGTATTTAGAATTCGGGATGTGCCGTTTAACGAATTTTTACGACCTTCCTCAAAATAACAAGACGCTAGTTGCTTTAGGCGTGCCTCTAATAATTTATTTTCCTTAATTCGGGTGCACATTTATGTGACCCAAATCCAAATCTCAACCGAGTCGAGATATATCGATAGCCACGGGTGCATTGATGTAACGTGGTTCGAGATATGTTTTCACGACGTTGCAATTCTCGTAAAATAATAATAACGACAAAAGCGGTTAAAAGTTAAAATTTGCACATATGTTCAATTTGTATAAAATCAGATAATCAAGCCGAATACAACAGTTGAGCGACCGTGCTAGAACCACGGAATTCGGGAATGCCTAACACCTTCTCCCGGGTTAACAGAATTCCTTATCCGGATTTCTGGTACGCAGGCTATAATATAGAGTCATTCTTTTCCTCGATTCGGGATTAAAATTGGTAACTTGGGACACCCTAAATCTCCCAAGTGGCGACTCTGAAATAATTAAACCAACCCCGTTTCGATTGTCCTTTAATTGGAAAATCCTCCCTTGCGCCCTCGCGGGTACGTAAAAAGGAGGTGTGACAGCTCTGGCGACTCTGCTGGGGATTACGAAAACCCAGAACCACTGGTTCAGGGTAGATAATTCGAGCTTAGAATAATTGTTATTATTTGGCTTTGTTTATTATATGATTTTATTACATGTTTTGAGCATAATGTGCTAAATGCTGCTTTTACCGCTTTGATATTATTTGAACTGTACATATGAACTGTGCCGAAACCCTTCTCTTCTTACCTCCGGGGAGAAGCTCGCTGGTCGAGACTCCCTATTCTGTTAGTGTCATACCCTGAAATAAGAAAGAGGTCGGATAAGTTACAAAGCTGGACGATCTCGCGGGTTCCCGGTACGTAGCCCCCTCCTCGACTCGAGTTGTCCGCTCGGGTACACAGTCTAGAACAAATACCCAGGTTGTGAACCTAGTATAACGAAACTTCATGCCGGATCCCTAGTAGGAACACTTATTTGCATCATGTTGCATTTGACTTAGGGGACTCAACACAGGGGTTGGGTCCGTCTAGGACTAGCAACCTGAAATGAAAAGACCATCCTGCTGCATCCTATTTGTTTTGCGCATCTATTTGATTCAGTTCCGCATGCTGACCGGTTTCTAAAAATAAAAGGGAAAAATAGCAGCGTAGGGAGATAATTACTTCTTTTGGAAAAACCAATGTTCGAGTAGTGTCGAAAATAATATAAAAATTACTTCTTATTGGATTTTTAAAAAAAGAAAAAAAAATAATATAAAAATTTTCTTTTTATCACTTTCAAAATCAACAAAAAAAAAAGAGAAGGTATTTATATAAAAGTTAAAAAAAACGGAAAATTCATAATTCAAAAATGTTGTTTCTTTCGTAGTACCCCTTTATAAACTCAGACTAATAGTCCAAATATTTCCTAAAAAATAAATATTTTCTTTAGTCTTTATCTCTTTTCAAAAGAAAAAAAAAATAAAAAAATAATAATAAATATATATTCTCGTTTTCTAGGTTTATTTGATTTTCTCTATTCACGATATCCCGAACTACGCCGGTTTGATTCTCACCGGATGTGAGATACGTAGGCAACCCTCGTCGGGTTAAACCCCATTTTTGCTAAAATAGCCAAAATCAATAAATAAAAAAGAAAAAAAAAAGAAAAAAAAAAAGAAAAGATGTGTCAAATTTTAAAAGAGTCATAAATAAGTCAGGTAATGCTGTTTTATCATAAATAGCCGAATGTTCCCGAAAAGGGACGCCGGAAGGCTGACTTTGCATAAACAGCCACCTTTGGGTCTTGTTTAGCATTTTTGTCCAGTTGACCCACACAGCCTTAAAATCTTCGTCCCCGAAGTGTTTAAAGGCCGTATTCAAAACTTGATCCCCTTTGTAAAATATTTTTGAGTCAAGTCATTTTGTTAAAATCACCTTAATAAATGTGCAGGATGAGCACGATGCAAAATGAATATTTTTCAATAATGACCAAAATCCCTGTCAAGTTACGGCTATGGTGGAATGATCTAGGTGTTGAAGGACAAAATGAGGTCAAGAAATATCTGAAAGGTCTCGTGGGTTTGTTGGAAATCCAGCCTCGAGGAGATATCATAAGAGCTTTGGTTACCTACTAGGACCCGGCACACAATGTTTTCCATTTCTCTGATTTTGAACTCACCCCGACTTTGGAAGAAATGGCTGGGTACATCGGGAATGCTGAACTTCCGTTGAGGCAAAAATACTTGGTCGCCCCAAGAGTTGTCACGGTACATCGGTTCCTAGATTCATTGAAGATACCCAGAACGGTCCACAACCCGGATCTGGCAGCCGGATTTTGTACTCCATGCTTCATATATGATAGGTACGGTCATGAGGGGGGATTCAATAATCCAATCAACAAACTGTGCAGCAAAGGTGTTCGTCAGAAGTGGGACAAACACAGACGGGTAGCTTTCATGATGATGTTCCTGGGCCTTCTGGTATTTCCAAGGAAAGACGGAAACATTGATTTGAAGATATCCGGGGTCGTCAACACTTTACTCACGCAAAATGACAGTACTCTCGCACCTATGGTGGTATCTGACATCTTTCGAGCTCTTACAGCTTGTAAAGCTGGGGGAAATTTCTTCGAAGGTTGTAACTTGCTCCTACAAATATGGATGACCGAGCACCTCTGCCATCATTCCGAGATTTTGAGCCATGGTTCCCCAGAAAAGACTTGCATAGAAGAATTTTACACGAGAACCAAAGAGATCAGTTTGCCCAAAGGAGTCCTGGCATGGACCTCGTTCTTTCAAGCTTTTACTGCCAGCCAAATACAATGGACGCTAGGATGGTTGCCTGTTGATGAGATCCTATATATGTCGGCAGCTAAAACTCATTTCTTACTGATGGGGCTTAAGAGCATTCAACCTTACGCACCCTGCCGAGTTTTGAGATAGTTCGGAAGATGCCAAACAGTACCTCATGAGGAGGATCTTAGCACTCAAGCAGTTGAGATAAGTCCTAACGGACAATTCCCAGAAGCGAAGATTCGCCAAATCTGGAGTGAGGGTCAATATTTGAAATCAGATACTTGCGTGCGGGATCGAGCCAAAGGAGAGACGGCGCCAGGTTACCTTGCATGGTATAGAAGGGAATTTGAGCATGAAAGGCCGGCTAAGAGACCCCACATCCGGAATTTCACCGAATCATCACAAAAGCAGTGGGATTGGTTAGCGAATGAAAGAGGCTATTGCGCCGAAATCAGCAGGTTGAAGCGACAAGTGGAAAGCTTGAAATATGAGCACAATGTGCAAGTTGCTACCAATCTGGGAGAGCAAAACATGTTAATTCAGGAAAACGAAATGCTCAGAGCCCAGATCAAACAGATAAGGGTGGATGCGGATAAACAACCAAGGCGTCGATCAGACGAGCAGCTGATAAAAAGGCTAAAAAGTGAAATCAGGGAATGGCAAGATGGTTTGGAGAAATCCGAAAACGTCATAGCAGAGCTCAGGGCACAGTGGGATACAAGAGCAGATAAGCATCGCCGATACCTGAATCAATTGGAAGGCGACCACGAGAAAACTGTTGCTAAAATGAAGAGAGAGATGGCTACACTTGAAATCAAAGCAGCTAATCAGGCCAAGGATCTCCAAATTGAGAGCAGATACTGGTACGACTTGTTGGCCCGAATGAAGTTAGAAGTACAGCAACTGAAGAATCAACATATCCAGGATGCTCAGGTATTCAAGATATGCAGCGATCAGATAAAATGCCTATTTATAGAGAAGAAGCAAACCAGAAATAGGATCAAGGCCATTGCCCATGCCATCACCCGACGATGTCTACGATGTGAGAACATGACCAGCGTTACCATCCTCTCGGCAGTGATGAGTTATGTCAAGCAGACCATGCATGAGCTGGAGCAACTTGAGAGGGATCTCGCACCTAGGACCGCGGCAAGGCCGAACGACGCCCCGCGGACACCAATTTTCAAAACCATAATGTACTCATAAGTCAAAGTCTGTATCTTAGCACTTTTTGCTTGTTTTTTTTTTATCTGGGTGATTTCTGGTCTATTTTTGAGTATAGGCTTATTTTCAAAGTTTGCTCTTTCGTTTGCAAAATGTAGTTTGTAATAGGCCATTTCAACAATAAAAGGTTGTTTGCTTTTATGCTCATTTGTGCAGAACTACGCCTGGTTTGATTCGCGCGGGGACGTGATGCGTAGGCAATCCCCATAAGATTCGACCGCTCTTAATAAAGAAAGAAGAGAAATACAAAAATAAATAAAAAGGGAACAAATGAGCAAACCGGGATGACGCATGTTGTTCGAAGCGAAGCATGTAGAAACGGTTAACTGCCTAGGAGCATTGCATCCTCTATGTGTTGTGATCAAATCTGTTAAGCTCTAACGCTAACAAAGTTTGTTGTTGTCTGATCCAGACAAGTTAGTTGTTAAAGAACTCTGGCAACACACTCCTATCAAACCAGATCCAAAGGACCGATAGCAACAAGCATGACTACTTCAGAGAATAGTAATGAGGAAGAGAGGCCTATGAGCCAGTTGTTAGAAGAAGCGATGGAAAAGATTGAAAGGATGGGACTAGAGATGAATGCAATGCAGCTAGCCATAGCCAAAACACAAAAGAGCCCGGAAACACTGGGACACATGCCAGAATACCCTCACTCCGGCCCTTCCACAAGCCGCCCAAATCCCCTTTATCATCAAGAAAGAAGCCCTCATGATTCCAAAGCTCCACCACCCCATCAACCTCTCCCAACACCCAATATTCCCATTTTTGTGGGACCAACATCAGCCCCTTTGCAAAGAACGACCAGTGAGCCATTGTTTCAGGCTCACGATACACAATACTATCCCCCCGAGCCTACGTTTCATGCTCCCGAGCCACAGGCTTGCAATCCACATTTGGAAGTGTCGGCAGAGATTGAGAAGCCGGTCAAGGCCCCTGAACAGGATGAGATATTGAGAAAGTTCAAAAGCCTGGAGCAGTCCTTCAAGAACCTGCACGGTTTGGGCAACCAGGTCAGCGTAGCATACAAAGATCTGTGCCCTTTCCCAGACGTCCAACTCCCGGCTGGGTTCAAGATGCCTAAGTTTGATTTATATGAAGGGCACGGTGATCCCATGGCACATTTGCGGGGATTCTGTAGCAAAATGAGAGGGACAGGCGGCAAAGATGAGCTGCTGATAGCTTATTTCGGCCAAAGTCTGAGCGGATCTGCTCTAGAATGGTATACCAGGCAGGATTCCAGCAGGTGGTACACGTGGGATGATCTGGCGCAGGCTTTTGCAGGTCATTTCCAGTACAATCTCGAGATAGTCCCTGACCGTCTCACATTATTGAGAACTGGGAAGAAACCCGGGGAAAGTTTTCGCGAGTTCGGATTCCGTTGGAGAGAACAAGCAGCTAGAGTCGATCCTCCCATGAGAGAGGGAGAGATGGTGGACTATTTCTTACAAACATTGGATCCAACCTACTTTGGCTTGGTGACAATAGTTGGAAAATCTTTCAACGAGGTGGTCAAGATAGGGGTCATGATAGAAGAGGGTCTGAGGTCTGACAAAATCTTGAACTATTCGGCACTCAAGGCCACAACCCAGGCTATTCAAAGCGGCACGGGAGGTGCGCTGAGAAGAAAGAAAGAAGAGGTTGCCACGATCGAGGCAGGCAGTTGGTCCAGGGCTGGCCGGCCACACTACAACCAACCCAGTCCTCACAGGTCAAACTACCCATACAACCCACCACAAAATTTCTATCCACCTCGAGAACCACATTGTTCCGTACACCAGGCCCAAGCATACACTCAGCCTCCGGTTCGCCCGCAATGGCGCGCGCCGGCTCCCCAGAACATATATGCACCACCACAAAATACCTACCATCCACTGAGGGCGTATAGAAACCCTTCAGGGGCAGGCTTTCGGGGAAATCCAGATGCTAGGAATGACAGGTTGCGGAAACAGAGAACTTTCACGGAGTTGGGAGAAACCTACACCGCTTTGTTCCACAAGCTGAGGCAATTGGGTTTGGTTAGTCCTGTCCAGACTCGAGAACCAAATCCTCTACCTCAGAATTTGGATCGATCAATAAGTTGTGAATACTGCTCAGGGATGCTCAGGCACGATACCGAGAAGTGTTGGAAATTGAGGCATGCCATACAGGATCTTATTGACACCAATAAGATCGAGGTCCAGACACCGGAGGCTCCTAACATCAACCAGAACCCACTACCAGCGCACCACAAGACTCACATGATTGAGTTGGTATATGAGGGAGGAGAGTTGAGAAAACCCTCACAAACAGTGATGATGATCCAGGCCGCCCCGAAAGAAGTCTCAACCAGTGGAGGAACGAGTGTACAGTCGCATGGAGAAGGCGTCAAGCCGGTAGTGATATTGGGAAAGAGCCCGTCCGCCATAACAAGCAAACCCGAGCCAAACAAGCTGGTAATATCAGGGATTCCGCCCACACCTGCTGTTGTGTTAAAGGGGGCACATAGAGAACTGGTCACCATAAAGCCTGTAGTCCAGCTGCCGATGATTGATAGCAAGGCTGTACCTTGGAAATATGAAAAGGCGGTGGTGATGTACAAAGGAAAACAGGTGGAAGAAGTCAGTTGTGAAGCGCAAGGGCTGACTCGATCAGGTCGTTGTTTTGCTCCGGTGGAGCTAAGAAGAACCAACCCAGTTGCAACCAAGAAACCTGTGTCCGAAGAAGAGGCTGAGGAGTTCCTGAGGAAGATGAAAGTGCAGGACTACTCCGTGGTCGAACAGCTGAGAAAAACACCGGCCCAGATCTCACTGCTGTCATTACTGATCCATTCTGAGGAGCATCGACGGGCTTTGATGAAGATATTGAACGAAGCTCATGTACCCAATGAGATTTCTGTAAACCACCTGGAAACCATTGCCAGCAAGATTTTCGAGGTGAACAGGGTAACATTCTCAGATGATGACCTGCCAATGGAAGGTACGGAGCATAATAAAGCTTTGTACCTAGCTGTCAAATGTGAAGACTCGGTGGTAACTCGAGTACTGGTGGATAACGGCTCAAGTGCCAATATTTGCCCACTATCTACCCTGAATCAACTAAAGATCGACCACGGAAGGATCCACAAGAACAGTATCTGTGTCCGAGGGTTCGACGGAAACGGAACAGCCACTGTGGGGGATGTTGTACTTGAACTGACCATCGGTCCAGTCCTGTTTACCATGGAATTCCAGGTGTTAGACGCCACAGTATCTTACAACCTGCTGTTAGGACGACCATGGATTCATGCAGCCAAGGCGGTGCCCTCCACCCTACATCAGATGGTGAAGTTCGAGTGGGAAAGACAAGAGGTCGTGTTACACGGCGAGGATACAACGTGCACCATGGGCGGAGCCATTGTACCTTTCATAGAGACCGCTGATGACAAAGGTCCTTGGGTCTACTAGATTTTCGATACAGGGTCGGCCAACAAAATTTCTGAAGGAGAAATCATCCCGCACCCTAGGGTAGCTGCCGCAACAGTCATGATGGTCTCAGAAATGCTGGGTAATGGATTTGTGCCAGGAAAAGGCCTGGGAGTCGAGCTTCAAGGGATTGTCCAACCTGTCTCCCTTCCTAAAAATCTGGAAACTTTCAGATTGGGGTTCAAACCAACCACAGCAGATAGGAAGCAAGCGCGAAAAATGAAGAAGATGGTCTGGTTTCTGCCTAAGCCGGTGCCACGTCTCTCAAGGTCTTTTGTCAAAGCAAGTGCCAGAGGGTCACCGGTCCCGAAGATTCTAGGACCAGTGATCGGTATAAATGAGGACCTAAATCAGAGTTTTGAGAGGCTATTCGCTGATGTCAGTGTGGTAGAAGCTGGAGAAGGTTCCAGCAGAACAGAGATACAGTTTGTGGGGCCTGAGGCCAAGACCAACAATTGGACAGTTACTCCTCTTCCTGTCCGAGGGGAGTCTTGGTAGTAGGTTTTGATTTATGTTTTGTGTGTTTTGTTTTGTCCGGATTATTTCAGGGTGTAATCCAAATTTTACGTTTGTCTTGTAAAAGTGTGAACCCTTTTATCCCGCAAGTTTAATAAAGTTCTCTCTTTTGTCCTATTTTAATTTTTGTTTTGTTCTTTTTTCTTTCTGAACAGTTCTCTTTTTACTGGTTCTAATGACATGCATGCACAGCGGATCTTCGACCTAGTTTAATAAATCAATCTGAATCCGACTCAATGATGCGAGAGGTCGTTTGTGACGATGAATCTGAATGTGACGAAGGTGAAGCCTTCGAAGAGATAAACCGAGAACTGTGCCAATTTGAAGAGAAACCCAAGCCTAACCTAAATGACACTGAGGTTGTGAATCTAGGAGATGCTGATAACGTCCAATAGACCAAAATTAGCATCCACATTGAGCCGAATGTCAGGGAAGAATTGATCAAAACCCTCATGGAATTCAAAGATGTTTTTGCATGGTCATATGACGATATGCCTGGATTAAGCACCAATTTAGTGGTTCACAAATTGCCCACTGACCCGGCATACTCTCCGGTCAAGCAAAAACTAAGGAAATTTAAAACAGAAATGAGTGTAAAAATCAAAGAAGAAGTGATTAAGCAGTTGCAGGCGAAGGTCATTCGGGTCACTCGATATCCCGAATGGTTGGCCAATGTGGTACCAGTCCCAAAGAAGGATGGAAAAATCAGGGTGTGCGTCGACTACCGCAACCTCAACAAAGCAAGTCCCAAGGACAATTTTCCATTGCCCAACATCCATATCTTGATCGATAATTGCGCTGGGCGCGAGATCAGATCCTTTGTAGATTGCTATGCGGGTTATCATCAGATCCTAATGGACGAGGAGGATGCGGAAAAGACAGCGTTTATTACGCCATGGGGAACTTACTGCTATCGGGTAATGCCGTTCGGATTGAAGAACGCCGGGGCAACATACATGCGAGCAATGACTGCTGTGTTTCATGACATGATACACAAAGAAATCGAGGTGTACGTCGATGATGTGATCATCAAATCTTGGCGTCAGGAGGACCATGTAACAGACCTAAGGAGATTTTTCCAAAGACTCCGAAGGTATGATATCAAGCTTAACCCGGCCAAATGCGCATTCGGGGTTCCATCAGGAAAGCTGCTAGGATTCATCGTCAGTCGACGGGGGATTGAGTTAGACCCATCCAAAATTGAATCCATCCGAGATTTGCCACCGCCAAGGAACAAAACAGAGGTAATGAGTTTGCTGGGTAGACTCAATTACATCAGCAGGTTCATCGCTCAACTCACCGCAACTTGTGAGCCCATATTTCGGCTGCTGAGAAAGGATGATGCGGTAGGTTGGACGGCAGAGTGTCAGGAGGCCTTCGACCAAATCAAAGGGTATCTGTCTAATCCACCCGTATTGGTCCCGCCTAAGCCAGGGAAGCCCTTAATTCTTTATCTGACGGTCCTGGAAAATTCATTTGGTTGTGTGCTGGGGCAACATGATGACACAGGAAGGAAGGAGCAGGCCATCTACTATCTTAGCAAGAAATTCACAGTACATGAGGTCAAGTACACTCAACTCGAGAAAACATGTTGCGCCCTAACTTGGGTAGCTCAGAAGTTGAAGCACTACCTGTCTTCATATACTACTTATCTCATATCCCGTTTGGACCCATTGAAGTATATCTTTCAGAAACCTATGCCCACGGGAAGGTTAGCAAAATGGCAAATTCTGCTCACAGAGTTTGATATCGTCTATGTAACGAGGACAGCCATGAAAGCCCAGGCGCTGGCCGATCATTTGGCAGAGAATCCCGTTGATGAAAAGTACGAGCCCTTAAGAACGTACTTTCCTGACGAAGAGGTAATGCATACAAATGAGATGGAATTAACTGAGGAACCGGGTTGGAAGCTTTTCTTCGACGGAGCTGCAAATGCAAAAGGGGTTGGAATAGGAGCAGTACTCATTTCTGAAACAGGACGCCATTATCCTGTTACGGCTCAACTACGCTTCTATTGCACCAATAATATGGCCGAGTATGAAGCTTGCATTCTGGGTCTGCGCTTGGCTGCTGACATGGATGTCCAAGACGTCTTGGTCTTGGGAGACTCGGACCTCTTGGTACATCAAATTCAGGGCGAATGGGAAACACGAGATCTAAAGCTCATACCATACCGACAATGCTTGCATGATCTGAGCAAGCGATTTCGATCGGTGAAGTTCAAACATATCCCGAGAGTTCACAATGAGGTTGTGGATGCCTTGGCCACCTTAGCATCAATGCTGCACCACCCTGACAAAATGTATGTTGATCCTCTGCACATCCAGGTCCGTGATCAGCACACTTACTGTAATGCCTTAGAAGAGGAGCCAGATGGCGAACCCTGGTTTCATGATATCAAGGAATACCTCGGAATGGAGACATATCCAGAACAGGCCTCTGGAGACCAAAAAAGAGCCATTCGGCGTTTGTCGAATGGTTTCTTCCTCAGCGGAGGAGTGTTGTACAAAAGAACCCCGGATTTAGGATTGTTGAGATGTATAGATGTCGGTCAAGCCACGACAGTTATGGCAGAGGTACATGCTGGAGTTTGTGGGCCACACATGAGCGGATATGTATTGGCAAGGAAAATCCTTCGAACAGGGTGTTATTGGCTCACCATGGAACACGACTGTATCACTTTCGTAAGGAAATGCCATCAGTGCCAGATACATGGAGATCTGATCCATTCTCCGCCAACAGAGTTACATACGATGATAGCACCCTGGCCGTTTGTAACATGGGGCATGGATGTCATTGGACCTATCGAACCAGCAGCATCCAACGACCACAGGTTCATTCTTGTGACCATTGATTACTTCACCAAATGGGTTGAGGCTAAAACCTTCAAGTCGGTAACCAAAAAGGCAGTGGTGGACTTTGTTCACTCCCATATCATCTGCAGATTTGGAATCCCAAAAGTGATCATCACGGATAACGGTGCGAATCTTAACAGCAGCCTGATAAGAGAGGTATGCCAACAATTCAAGATTACCCACCGCAATTCCACCCCATATCGTCCCAAGGCGAATGGAGCGGTCGAAGCAGCCAATAAGAATATCAAGAAGATACTGCGAAAGATGGTGGAAGGATCCAGACAATGGCACGAGAGATTACCCTTTGCTTTGTTGGGTTACCGTACTACTGTCCGGACTTCCATAGGTACAACTCCTTATTTGTTGGTGTACGGAACTGAAGCTGTAATACCGGCGGAGGTCGAAATTCCATCTCTCCGGATTGTCGCTGAAGCCAAGATTGATGATGATGAATGGGTCAAAGCTCGGTTGGAACAGTTAAGCTTGATAGACGAGAAATGATTGGAGGCAGTGTGTCATGGTCAGCTGTACTAGAAGAGAATGGCAAGAACATACAATAAGAAGGTGCGCCCTAGGAAGTTTGAAGTAGGGCAGCAGGTATTGAAGAAGATCCTCCCGTATCAGGTCGAGGCAAAAGGCAAATTCGCCCCAAATTGGCAAGGGCCTTATATCGTGACCAGAGTATTGTCCAACGGTGCTTTGTGTTTGACAGATATCGAGGGGAGATGTGTCGACATGGCTATCAATTCTGATGCAGTCAAGAGATATTATGCGTAATTTCTTTAATTATGGCAATTATTGGTTCGTTTGTTTGTATTTGGCATTTATTGGATAATGAGATGACGGAGGCAATTCTTTCTTCTATCCAAACACTTTTAACCCTTGCTTCCCCTTTTGAGCCTTAAGTTATTCTTTCATACCCCTCTTTTGGAATCACTAATGGAAAAGACATGGAAAAAAAGAAAAAAAAAGAAAAGAAAAAGAGAAAAAGAAAAGAAAAAAAATCTTTAAAGGAAAATGAAAAGAAGGAGAAAGAAAAGAAAAAAAACAACAAAGAAAAAAGAAGATAAAATCATAAGAAATACAAAACCGTGGGAACTACGTTTGACCTGATTCCTCAAAGAGGATACGTAGGCGCCTCACGGCTCGGTCATAGTGTGCATCACAGTGTATATAGGATGCATAATGTACATAGTGTGCATAATAGGCACAGTGTGCGTAACGCACGTAGCTCAACCTAAGTGTAAAAATAAGATTCCCCAAGCAAGAAAACTGGGGCAGAGGTTATGTTTTAAGTTCCAACAAAGGTTTGATTCCAAAAGTTGTAGCACATCACCCATCAAATTATTTTCATTTTGATAGCCTATCTTTAACCCCACACCAAAACCAACATCGACGTCCAAAAGACCTCCCGATCAATATCCAAGAGATGCCAAGTCAGGCAAATAAGGCCGAGAATAATGCACCGATCCCTAGCAAAGAAGAGGATCATAAGACTGGGAATGAATTGATGGTCAAAGGAATCTCCAGAAGAGAGGGTCGTATCGACAACACCCCGATTCCTCGATAAAAAATAAAATGAGAGAGTCTTATCGGTGAAAACCCTCACAGGCACCGAAAGGCGACGTAAGATGAAGAATAAAATGAGAGAGTCTTATCGTTGAAAACCTTCACAGGCACCGAAAGGCGACGTAAGATGAGAGATATGAAATGAGAGAGTCTTATTGGTGAAAACCTTCACAGGTACCATAAGGCGCCGGGAGATGAGAGAAAAGAGAGAGTCTCATTAGTGAAAACCCCTCGAAGGGCACTATGAGGCGACAAGACAGATCAACAAAAAGCGACCACATTCGCAACGAAATGGACACTCATTTATCATCCCCAGCAAGTCAGACCATCGGGCAAATCGATTGATACGAATAGACTGGGTCGGGAATCTATGGTGCATGTCATGATCACGGGGACCAGTCATGTCCTCCAGATAAGTTCTTCTGAATTTCTTCTCCCACCAAATATTGGTTCAGAAAGATTTTCTCCTTTTTCTATCTTTTATTTCTCTTCCTAAAAATTTGTCTTGAAAAGAATTTTTTTCAAAGCTTACTACCAGAGACCGAAGGGGAATTCAGTCAATGCAGGATAACACAAACAGACTTAAAGGCCGGCCCCAGGCAATGCAATGATCGCGCCTGGCAGTTTTGGAGAAAGTAAGCTCCTAAAGGGAGTGGTTTCGGGAGTAAAAACAGACTCCCACAGCATGTGCTTAAAGAGAAAAGCAGGAAAGGGGATAAATTGAAAACCAGCCCCAGCAGGCTAGAAACCCCCAGCAAGCAATTTTGTCCACCAACCAATTATGGGGACATAGAGCAAGAAAAGGGGAAGAGAGGAAAAATCATCCGCCGGAAAGGCACCTCCTACCACCACGATTAAAACTAACTAAATCCTTTTGTCTACTGCAGGAAAACAAAGGATTGATGATGGCGGCAAGACGCAACGCCAGGGAAACCACCAAAAACCGGGGCAGAAAATTTTCTGCCGATTGTCGAAAATTTTCTCGGAAGAACGGGGAAACAATTTCAAATACATTTAAGTTCTAGGTCGTCCACCAGTAAAATGCGGGAATACATTTAAGTTCTAGGTCGCCCACCAGTATAATGCGGGAATACATTTAAGTTCTAGGTCGCCCACCAGTATAATGCGGGAATACATTTAAGTGCTAGGTCGCCCACCAGTAAAATGCGGGAATACTTTTAAGTTCTAGGTCGCCCACCAGTATAATGCGGGAATACATTTAAGTTCTAGGTCGCCCACCAGTATAATGCGGGAATACATTTAAGTTCTAGGTCGCTCACCAGTATAATGCGGGAATACATTTAAGTTCTAGGTCGCCCACCAGTATAATGCGGGAATACATTTAAGTTCTAGGTCGCCCACCAGTATAATGCGGGAATACATTTAAGTTCTAGGTCGCCCACCAGTATAATGCGGGAATACATTTAAGTTCTAGGTCGCCCACTAGTATAATGCGGGAATACATTTAAGTTCTAGGTCGCCCACCAGTATAATGCGGGAATACATTTAAGTTCTAGGTCGCCCACCAGTATAATGCGGGAATACATTTAAGTTCTAGGTCGCCCACCAGTAAAATGCGGGAATACTTTTAAGTTCTAGGTCGCCCACCAGTAAAATGCGGGAATACATTTAAGTTCTAGGTCGCCCACCAGTAAAATGCGGGAATATATTTAAGTTCTAGGTCGCCCACCAGTAAAATGTGGGAATACATTTAAGTTCTAGGTCGCCCACCAGTAAAATGCGGGAATACTTTTCAGCTCTAGATTTTGGAATCAGTAACCCCACCTAAAAGCGGAAGGTCACAACAGAGACCCCCAAGCAGGAAACAATAAAATCCCCAGCACCAAGGAGCGGAAGGCTGCAAAAGCAAGCGCGCGATTCTAAAGGAAGAAGGAACGCGTCTCAGAAGAAGCAGTTGGGAACGTTATAGCATGCCCAACATAACGATTTTGATGAAGAAAGCCATACCACTGAAGAAACCATTGAAAGGCTTAAAGAAGAGGGCCATGTTCCCAGCAGATCAAGCGAAGTGATGAAAACTGGTATTCAGAAAAGGCGAAGGACCAGTATCATCCCCCCAAGTTCACAAAATAAAGGCATCAGAGGAAAGCGCTGGCCGACAAGAAAGTAGGGCAACAAGAACAAGTCGAGGATAGACGAGATCTCATGATCCATAGTCTAGCTTAGCTTATTGTTTTTCCTTTCAGACAATGTAACAAGGAGATCAGTGAGCAGTAGCATCCTACAGCAGCATGCAACAGCGCACAACAACAGCGAGCACTACAGTCACACGGTAGTCCCAGCTACCAAAATTCCCCGAACTACATTGACCTGATTCCTGTTCAGCCCAGGATATGTAGGAAACCTCTGAAGCAAAGGTTCGGTCAAATCTTTTTCAAAAATGCTTCACACGGAGTACTTGGACGAGCAAAAATCGCCCGCTTTATCTTTGCGCAAAAACCCTTCGTGTCTTCGTGCAAAGAGGGGCAGCTGTAAGTACGTGATTTTTGCCTCACGGACAATCACTCTAAAAGAAAACAAAAATAGTGACCAGTGACCTCGCTGTATAAATTTTCAGTTTTTCACGCCATGTGCTGCTAGTCATCTGTGGTTCAGCCCGTGTTGCAATTAATCTTACAAAATACAAAAATAAGTACGCCGTGTGTAATCAGGCCGTAGTCCGGTTTTAAGAGAAAACTCACAAAAATACGCAGCTTTTACTCTAGGCTGTGGTTTAACCATTTTAAAATTCTATATATGTGTGTCATTTGTTGTAGGTGTTACCCAATATGTGTATAAGTTTATGTTAATTTTTTACATTGTTTTGGGAATTTTTGTTAATTTGTTGAATTAAAAGGGAAGGGAAAATCGGTTTGGGCCCAAGAAATAAAACAAAAATAGGCCCAAACCAGCACTCAAGTCCAGTTCAAATCCGGCCTGCCCAAGCACCAATTCAAACGACGCCGTTTCAGGCAAGTCGATCTGAGCCGTCTAAACCCCTTGATCCGACAGCGTACTATCCTAGACCTCTGTCTATCCCGACATTGATAGAATGGATAAGGATAGGGGGTCTATTGGGCAGAAGTCTAAACCCTTTGATCCAACGGTCCACATCCGCACCCGTAACCCGACCTGTTTAGCCGGTCTAACCCAACCCACCACTTAAACCCAAATGACCCCGTTCTAATGCCAAACGACCTCGTCTCACCCCTCACCATCAAATCCCAGCCGTTGAGATCAGATGATCTAACGGCCTGGATCCAATCCTCTACGCCGTATATAAACCTTCCCTCACACCCCACGCCCCCTATCCGAACCCCCCTTCACTCATCTCCTTCCCCAAGCCTTGAACCCCCAAACCCTAGCAGCCGCCCTGATATCCTTTTCACCAGAACCCGGCGGCATGAACGCCGGTGACCACCCCCTTCACACCCCTGAAACATCTAACCACCCTGAGCACGAATCCACTAACCATGTACCTCGAATCACCTCCCATCGTCTCGAATATGGATTTGAAGATTCGAGACAAAACTCGATTTATACCAAACCTCACCATCTTCGTACCAGACAATCCCTTGACCTCCCTTGTGACCAAACCAAGCTTGGTTTGGTCCGAATCTACCCACAACTCCTAAAAAACCAGATCTGAAGATCCAAAACCTAGAACACGAGTAGCCTTGGAATCCGGCCGGTCTTGACAGGGGTTTGAGGTCTAATAGACCTTAACCAAGGTGTTCTCATGTGAGAACACCCTGGTTAAAGTTTGTTCGGCCTCAAATGGTCAAAGTTGAGTCAGATTTGGGTCAGTTTGGTTTAAACATTTTTCGGTAAGTTTTTCTTTTCCTTTTTGTTTTATTCAACTGCTAATTAAGTTGTTAGCATGCTTTGTTGTGATTGTTTGTTATTGTTTGATAGTTTTCTTAATTTCTTTCATCTCTGTCAAAGACCTTTTATTTGGTCGATTGTTTTCTGTGTATGCTCTGAATGTATTCTGTGGTATACATGATCGTCAATTAAATTAGTCGTCAAATGAGTTAATTCATATAGGCTCCCAGTGATTGAACAAAGTTGTCTGAAGTCATTCGGGACTCTGTACGTGTTGTTTACATGAACGATTGATTGTTATGTGTTACGATTAATATAGTCGAGTCGATGTATGTCGTCAATTAGTTTCAGTCATTAATGGTAACAACTTGATCCGTGTTGTTTATTGCTGCTGTGATCGTATTTGAATTCAATTAGGAACTGAGTGTGTTGCCTGAGATTTGTTCGAATTGAATCAAAAACATTTGAGGGTGTGTTATAGTTGCAGTCCAGGCTGTGTGTTTTTTTATGGATAACATGTTCTCTTGGCTTAGACTGTGGGCAGCATGTGTATGATTAGCTTTAAGGAATTAAAATAATTGGAAAGCATGTGCTGTCAGATTATATTCCTGCTACCCATACTTTGGCTAAATAAATAAGGGATTAGGACACTTTAACAACAAAAAGAGAGAGGGGCTGTCAGGGATTTCATGGGAGTTTTGTTATTTAAAATAAGTGAGTGGAAAAACAACAGGGAGGGGGAATTCTGAGTTGTCCAGCAGGCTGTAAAGTGCTGAGGTTAGGCTATAAGAAGGGGGATTCTTTTGGGAGCCAGAAAAAGGAGGGGGTTCTTCTGGAAAAAAAAAACTGAAAGAAAGAGACATAAATTCAGAGGATATTGTGACCAAACATTGTCTGTAAACTACATAAGAATTCACATTTGGTCAAGCTGTCTTGGCCAAGTTCTGTTGCTTGTCCTGATTGAGCTGCTTGTGATTGTTGAACTGCTGGTGTTGCTGCATTGAATACTTTGTTATTTCTGTTGGTTCGTTACTCTGGTTCTGGGATTGTTTGTTTGTTGCTCGACTGCTCTTGAGCTTCATCATTGTTGGTTGGTTGTTGTTGCTGTGTTGTTGCTGTGTGTCTGTTGTTGCTGTGTTTGTTGCAATACTACTCAGCTGATCATTCCTTTCTTCCCTTGCTTTCCTTACCAGGTACACAATTACACTACCAATGTAACTCGAAAGTTTGAGCAATGAGTATAAAAGAGAAGATCTGCAGATGTTTATATATACATAGACTATTATGTTAGGCCTCATGTAATGTATAATAGTTTACGTTCTTGTTTTGGACACTGGAGATAGTCCTCATGCCTAATAAATGTCAATATATGGTAGTCGGATGTTAGACTGTGTATATAGGTTGGTGATAAAAGTATGCCCAATGCAGTATGTTGTACCTTAGATTTAGCTTAATGGTGTAGTATAATTCTGTAATGTATGCCAAGCATGAAAATCGTACACTAACTAGTTAAGTTCTTTCCCTTCTGAAAAACTGCTTCATATAACTGGTAAACCATGTTTTAAGACAAAGAACACAGAGCTTGCAATCTCAACCTCACGAAGGTCGAGCCCAGGTCGAAACAGACCAAGCAGGCCTGCATCGAACAAACAATGGCCCAGGTCTGGTCCATCACGCATGGGCTGGATTTGGGCCCTTAAATTTGCTCGGCTGACTGTGTACGTGGCCGTGCTACTGATTTTGCGCAAGCACTCGGAATTCTGTTATAGATAACTTGCAAGCATGTAATTAACTAGGGCTATCTACTGTTTTCAATTAGTAGAGACAAACGCGACAAGAAAGGTAGTTGCTATAGGATATCCTTTTAAAATAAGAACGAGATGAGCCTCGACAAAAGTAAAGAAAAACGCACAAATTGCGGGGCCCTCGTTAAATGTATATATATATATATTGAAGCATTCAGTCCCTAAGGTGGGTCGTTTAGCAAATCTCACGACCTCCCGGAATAATAACACGATAGTCTCTTTAAGTGCGTATTTAATAATTTTACCTTCTTGAATTCGGGTGCGCATTTATGTGACCCAAATCCAAATCTCGACGGATTCGAAATGTGTTTCTAATCACGGGTACATTGATTGTGACGTGGTTCGAGATGCGTGTCCATGACGTCGCAAATTCCTTTTAAAAAACAAGAATGAGACGAGCCTCGACAAACAAAATGTACAAAGGTTGCGGGGCCCTCTAATGTATGTATATATCAAAGTATTTAGTATTCGGGATGTGTCGTTTAACGAATTTTTACGACCTTCCTCAAAATAACAAGACGCTAGTTGCTTTAGGCGTGCCTTTAATAATTTATTTTCTTTAATTCGGGTGCACATTTATGTGACCCAAATCCAAATCTCAACCGAGTCGAGATATATCGATAGCCACGGGTGCATTGATGTAACGTGGTTCGAGATATGTTTTCACGACGTTGCAATTCTCGTAAAATAATAATAACGACAAAAGCGGTTAAAAGTTAAAATTTGCACATATGTTCAATTTGTATAAAATCAGATAATCAAGCCGAATACAACAGTTGAGCGACCGTGCTAGAACCACGGAATTCGGGAATGCCTAACACCTTCTCCCGAGTTAACAGAATTCCTTATCCGGATTTCTGGTACGCAGACTATAATATAGAGTCATTCTTTTCCTCGATTCGGGATTAAAATTGGTGACTTGGGACACCCTAAATCTCCCAAGTGGCGACTCTGAAATAATTAAACCAACCTCGTTTCGATTGTCCTTTAATTGGAAAAAACTCCCTTGCGCCCTCGCGGGTACGTAAAAAGGAGGTGTGACAACTTGTATTTTGGCACATCTTCCTTAGTTTTTTTTCCTTCTAATGGTGGTATTAGTACCTTGTTGTGCTCATTCCATTGGGGGAAGGATGACTAAGAAAGATATGCCATTTTTTGGTAATAAAATTTATTGCTTCTACCCATGAGCTTCTTTTCGCAATATTTCTTTGTCTATACTTAGAATTATTTATAAGCTACAATATATACATAATATACAATATATATACTACAAGAAAATATATAAGAGAATATATATACATAAGATACAATATAATATACTACAAGAAAATATATTATGCGAAAATATATACATAATATACAATATATATACTACAAGACAATATATTATGCGAATATATATACATAATATACAATATATATACTAAAAGAAAATATATTATGCGAATATATATACATAAGATACAATATATATACTACAAGAAAATATATAAGAGAATATATATACATAAGATACAATATATATACTACAAGAAAATATATTATGCATGACAATTTAGTGTTTTACTATTGTTTTGTCATTTTCTTTTTCGTCAAGCACTTTAATAATTAGATATACATATATACTACATATATATTTTTAATATAGCCATGATACTGCAAGAAATTGTCTAAAAAAAAAAAAACCCCGCTAGGCCCGCGAAGCCCACGAGCCCGACACGTTAAGCACAAGACCATGTGGGCTTAGGCCCGTCACGGGCCGGTTCCACCCATTGAGCCCACGAAGACCGGGACCGCCAGGCCCGGGACCGCCAGAGCCCAGGACCACGAAGCCCGGGACCGCGAGGCCCGGCCCGTTAGGCCCACTAAGGCCCGGGCCCGAGACAAAATACAGCATTACTATAATATGAACAACTCTAAGTTATGGGTAATGCAATAACATGAACAAAGAAGAAAAATATCAATTAAATTATTTCAGTAGTAGATGTATACGTAATGATAAGACTTATTTGATCTTTGAGAAGAGAAAGCTTTTAAAATATTAATGATCTCAGTCATACTATATAAATAAGATACACGTATTTAAAACCGTTATAATAGATAAAACCAAAAAATATAAACAATTGACATAATTTCGAGAAACAAAATAAAAAATTAAATATAACTTAAATTATTATATAGTTAATTTAAATGAAAATTTAAAGTCAAACTTCCATATAAATGAAATAATTATATAAAATTTCATAGTAGAGGGAATAATATGGGGGAGGGGGTATAAAGATAGTGTGGGTAAATTAATACTTTTAATTAATTTAAAAATAAATCTATATCTCCCGCTCAATTAGCATTTTCAGTTTTGAGAATCAAGACGTGTGATGTATGTGGTTTGGAGTCGAATACTTTTAAAATGATTCTCAGAAAGAGAATGGTCACATAAATATAGTTCGATTCTATCAATGTTTAAAGCAACTCCAATAATGTTGGAAGGGAATTGATCAACCATAAAATTACACAAGAATAAAGAAAATGATGACATACATTTATGTGGGGATAATGTTTTAAACTATGAATCGACTTAGACATCATCTGAACAAATGTCAATTGTGTTGTCTTACAGTAAAATTAATTATCCAATTCTTTATAATTTATTTTATATCTCAACTGTTTGGAAGCAATACATACATTTTTTTTAATTTTTCTATTAGTGCTAGCAGTTGCTATGCTAAATAGATAAGGGAGGATAGATTCTTCTCTAATGGCTTAGGTATGGACAATAATTTTTTAGCCCGTTGTTGATATTTATGTTCTCTCAAATTGTATGAGCTAATTGATTGAGCAACCGATGGGGTCGATATATATATATATATATATATATATATATATATATATATATATATATATATATATATATATATATATATATATATGTGTGTGTGTGTGTGTGTGTGTGTGTGTGTGTGTGTGTGTGTGTGTGTGTGTGTGTGTGTGTGTGTGTGTATTAGAATGAAATAGATTTGGATAGGGTAAATACATAGATGAATATAATTGCACTTTTTTGAATTGCTATTTACACAAAATAAAATGAATTACAAAAATCATAAGGTAAGATTCATTTAATTAAGAATTACATGTAAGAACTCATCTTTTTTTAGTACATGTGCATCGTAGAAGAAAAATATTTTGAAGTAGGTTAATATTTACTTAATTATAATATATTAATCTTAACTATATCCCAAAGGTATAATTTAAATTGTTAAAAATAAAGTGACTTTAATTGTGTGATTAAAATTGAGTTAACTAGCAAAATTAGTGAGTAAATTGCGATCCAGCTATTTTATAAGTTGGTAACTCCCAAAAGTTAGAATATATTGGTTGTTAATAAATTATCATGCATGTATATATTAATTTGTCATTGTATAATTTTCGGTTGGTAGAAGTTGATGTTGATGCGAGAATTTATAATGTTGAGATAATAATATAATATATTTTTATAATTTAAATTAGGCAGAATGACCTAAATGACACCTATACTTGTGCCACTTTGTCATGTCGATCCTCCTACTTCATTATTTTTTTATCGAGACACTTTAACTTGTTCAAAATCAATATTTTAAACCCATCTGACCGTTGACCAAGCACATGTAGCAAAATAATGGTTGAGCTGGACAAACTGGGTGTAATTCACGCGGATAAGGAGCATGAATATGAATATTTTGAACCGAAAATAATTAAAAGAAAAAGAAAAAAATCATTAAAATAAAAAGAAAAAAGAAAAAAGAAAAAAAAAAGCAAAAGGGATATTCTGTTCCTCCCTCTTCGCCCCCTTTGCTCCCGTGCGCTTCTTCTTCTTCTTCTTCCCCACTCCCGTCTCCCCCCCCCCCACACACACACAGCACCCCCATTTTCGCCTCCCCCTGTACGCTAACAATAGGCTTGCTAATTGAATTAGCTTTCCGGGAGAGTTTCTCCACAAGTTTCTGCTGCTTTCTTGCCATATCAAGCTCCCCATTGGCTTTGAAGTCCACATCAATAGAAAACTTAAGAGAAAGGTCTTCAACATCTCTTAGTGATTCACTCATAGGTTCTTCAAGAGTTGGCTTCATGACCTCAAGACGATTAGCGGGGTGGCGATTCTGCAGTGTTGAACATGGGAGAGGTAATTCCGGTAGTGCTTTAGCCATGAGAAACGGTGGATATTTTTTGGGTCATTTTTACGGCACTCCAGCCATATGTTTTTGTCAACAACAAGCTTTAGAAAATCCCTTACTAAAAGTGGCCATTGCTGCTATCAAATACTAATTTTGTTCTATTTTCATTTAATTTTGACATTTCCTAGGAAGAAGAAATATGTGAATTTATTTTAGGGAAAGAGATGAGATGGAGGCATTGATTTTCTTTTTCTTTTTCTTTAAGAAAATAATATATAATAAATATTTTTAGTAGATAAAATATAAAAATGACGTGAAATATGATGTGTCATCCACGTCAAGCAAGTGAGATACACACACGGTCAGAGGGGTTTAAAATATTGATTTTGAACATGTTAAAGTGTCTGGATGAAAAAAAGTGAAGTAGGAGGACCGACATGACAAAGTGACACAAGTATAGGTGCCATTCTGCCTGTAAATTAAGATATTACTAAATGTATTTTTATTTGTTATTACTCTATATAATATGACTTCACCCAGTTTCAATATAGATGACATAGTTTGACTCGACATGGAATTTAAGAATGAAAACGAAAACTTTTGAAACTTATGATTCTAACAGTTTTGTGGGGCCATGATATTTGTATGAGTGTAAAAACTTCTCATAATATGTAAAATGAGTAAAATAAAAAGTTTAAAGTTAAATTATTTTCAAATACATAAATGTGTCATTCTTTTGGAACAGACTAATAAGAAAAATATTTTATGTAAATTGAAAGAGAAGAAGTATTTATTTTTGAATCATATTGTATTTTTATTTGTCTGTATCACCGACTACATATGGAGTTATAATATTTAAGTTTATGTCAATAGTTATTCATATAATTTGTTCTTTTTAATTTATAGAATTTAGGAGGATCATAATTATCCGCACATCGTGCGGGTACTAATACTAGTTGTTAATATAACCTAAGGCAATTTTTCCCTCAACTCGCTATAAAATGATGGTCATATCATTTTGCTCTTCCTCAATCTTCTTAATCTTGGTGCTATAATATATTTTTAGAAAATATAATTAGTTAGTATTTGTTTCATGACCAAGCCAACAATCAAACTGTTGCAATAAGTTTGATCTTCTTTTCCTGGATTGTTTTGTGAGCAACAATAACAATAATAGAATGCATTTAGTGTAATTTTATAAGTGGAGCCCGAGAAAAATAATGTCTACACATACCTTATCCCTATCTTGTCTGATAGAAAAGCTACGCTCAAAATCATATAATACTTTGGTGTTAAAGTTCCTGTCAATCTCATAATTAAAGTATCGGAAAATGTAATAGCCATCTTATAGTGTGGTTGATAAGTATGTGTATCAAGGTGTACACGTATCATAGTGTTTGCTGTGCATATCAAGAATGGATTTAGATATTGACTTTAGGTATAAACAATGTTTGCCGCAAATTAAGACAGGCCAAAATTTGAATAAAGGAGAAAGAAACATCTCTTGAAATTGACTTCTTGAAACCCAATTCTTGAAAAATAATCTGGAACATGGTTGTCATGACACAGCCTAGTTTTATTTATTAGGTTTTAGGTCATGGGACATTCCTACAACTAGTATAATTTAGCCATTAACCATGTTATTTGACCAATTCTTTGTTCATCACAAAATTCATCAAACGTTTGGTTTGCGATTCAGATAGCCGCAGCGCATGTGATTGTGTTTGTTGTACCCCACGAAGATAATCTATATAAAGGAATTTAAAAGGGTATAATTCCATGTGTCAAAGTTCAGCTTATAAATCATTTGCAGCCATATTTGTGACGATCATTGTGAGGTTATAGTGGTTAAGCGCAGATGGTTTTTAAGCGAAAATAAAATTAAAGTTGACTAGGAAAAGTGATAAAAATTAAAGTGATAAAGGAAAAGGGTTGAGCTAGCATATAGGATACAGGTTCGACCAAACTCAATAGCTTTGGTCTAAATTTTATATTTGTCTTAAAAATATATGTACAAATTATCAATTTAGCACCCAATAACTTAAACAAACAACAATTCCGAACCCATAAACTTCAAATCCTGATTCCACCTGTAAATGTGTAGATCATTTGAATGTAGTAGTTTTTGTATGATATTTTATGTATTCCTTTTTTTTTTTTCATGTCGTGAGAGTGAGAAGTGATGGTAGACTAATGGCAATCTTCAAGTGGTGTTTTTGAGATTAGAGAAAATCAATTGTTACGGTGATAATTGATTTAAAGAGATGAAGAATGGTAACTGAGAAACATGCTGGTCAAATCTGAATTATTTAGCAAAAGTTTACGAGCAAAAGATTGATCATTTTCACTCGTAACAAGACTCACATGTTGAAAAACTCATTACAGAGGCAAATTGGGCATGTTTTTTGGTTTTCATCCGATGTTTGATATCCGTATTGGGGTTCGATTAAATCTGGATTCGCGCTGAAAAGTCCCAAAAATGAAGGATAAAGCGCTTTCTAACAAAGACAACTTTGAAAACTCAAACTCAAACCTATGATTAAAGATAAAATAGTATTTACCACTCTATCACATACATTTTCGTGCTCAAGCAAACATGCCACATAAAATATGATGGAGAAAGTATTAATTTATTTTTCTGTGGGAACAACTGTACTCTTATTACATCACATTCAGTACAACTGTATGGTATACACGTAACGCCAACTATTTTTAATTTTACTAGTTTAGATTATTTAAAAACGTATAGATAGAGAAATTAATAACTGCGGCAGAGTTTGAGTTTCATATAAATATCTCTTCCCTCCTCCTTCCCCTTTTCTCCAAAAAGTTCACCCTCTGCTAAAATCTCTGTCTGGATCTCAGGCTCGTCTATCTATAGCCATAGATTAGGCAATTTTCAGTTCTCAGGATATTTCTCTTTACTCCAAAGAACTTTCTAGATGTTCAATACAAGGACGATGATCGACATCAGTGATCAACTCATTTGATATATTACGAGGAAAATCGATTCCACTTCCTGCATATAAACAGAGAAAAATCACTTAGGTGAGTTTAGTGTGAGAAGAGAAGTGTAACGAACAGCGTGAGATCTGTGAATTTTGTAGTGCGGTTGAAGATGTCGATGATGAGGAGAGAAGTAGAGGAAGAGAGGAATATTAGTAGAAGAGATTCAGGCGCAGAGTATAAAATGGAGGATTTGACGAAATCGTCGAGAAGTAGTAGAAGATATGCGTTAATGGAGAAGGAGCTTGGACTGGACTCCAGTACTCACTCGAGGTTTAGCAGAGAAAACGTCATCAATGGCATCAAAGGCCTCTCTCAAGGTTCCGTTATTTATCCCGATGACCGGTACGCTCTCTCTCTCTCTTTAGTTTTTGAAAGAGACTGTAAATTGGAAGGGAAACGTAAAAGTTATGTTTCAGTAGCTTTGCAGAAAAAAACAATGGCGACTTGTTATTTTTGAGTGTCAGAGAAAATCATTTTCGTGTGAGAAAAGCGTAATCCCCGCCGAGGATTTTGCGTATTAGGTGTGCGAGGGACCTATGGGCATTCGAGGAGATTCATTGGGTTTAGGGAGAACATTCACCAATAGTTTGACTCTATAAGACTACTGGTGCTACTCATATTAATTATTTCATCTTCAAAGTTCCAGTTATATAAATACTACTCCCTCCTTCAGATGTTGTATTTTTAATATGTTCCATGACATACTTTTAAATTTAAAAATAATTTAATTTTAAAATCTTAATTTTATTTATTTTATTCTTAATGATAAGTTTTTATAATTACACAAATGTCATGGTCCCACAAAGTTATTACCCATTAAGCTTTTAAGATCAGAAGTTTCAAGAGTCTTCTTTTTTCCTTAAATTTTGTGCCGAGTCAAATTACTTCGTCTAAGTTGAAACGAATTGAGTATATATTAGTAATGCTTGACATTCTTCTATAAGTAAAAACCTAATACAAGCATAGAAGACATCTTCTATATGCAACACATTTTTCTTATTAGTTTGTTCCCAAAAAAACTAAATATTTCCGGATCGAAGAAGAGGCAAATCAAAATATGGTGCGGAAAAGTCCAAATCGATATGAATGGAAGATGCCTTTGGAACTCTTTTTTTTTAAATTTGAAAATAAATTTTTTATTTACTCAATTTAACGAGAAGATTTTATAATCACACAAATTAAAGGACCCACAAAAGCTTTTAAGTATGAGTTTCAAAGTTTTTTTTTTCCTTAAATTTTGTACCGAATCAAACTACTACATATAAAATTGAATTGGAGGGAGCGCCAGGTTTTGCGTATATAATTTACTCCCCCTGTCCCCTTTGATAGTTCAGCTTTAACTTGATACTCTCTTGAAGAAATCATTTTCTCACTCTGTGGCTTGATCCAGAGTAAAGGGTCAAAGTTCTTATTTGACCAATTGGACATGGATTTTTAAAAAAAATTATGAAATAAAATTTATATATTTAGAAATTACATACAAAGTACGACAAAATCATAACAAATTATATTTTGAAATACTTATAAAACATTTAAGAAACTCATGGTCAAAGATGAACCTGGTAGACTCCCAAGTAGTAATGTAGACACATAAATTGAAATAAAGGAAGTACTCTGTGTTGCGTGTCCAATGAAATTAAAATTTCTACAAAAATATGTAATGCACTTAGACAAATTGCCAGAAAAACGTGTTTGAATAAATAAAATAACAATTCCTTATTTCATCTCATAAATTTGTTGTTGCATTACTTGTCATAATTATCAGATTATTTTTACTGCAGTAATATCATTATCAAGAAGGCTATATTAATTTAATATTGATAATTAAGGATTAGGCTAATAATGTTTTGGGAATTAAAACGTCCGTTTAGAATTTTACGATTATGCGATTTCTTTAATTTTTGTTGAAATATAAAAATATCTATATATATGACCTAACTAGAGGAAGTCCGTCAACTTGGCTAACGAAACGTGTCACAGTAAGAAATTACAAACAGAAGCCGAGTAAATCACCAATATGTATATCTTCGAGATAATTTTATCCATGGTCATTGAACTTTTGTGTTTGTTATCCAAAAATCACTTTTCTTTTTTTGGTTACGTAAAAATCATTCAATTTTGTGTTCATTACACAAAAATCACTTTTCTTTCTTTTGTTACACAAAAATCATTTTACATTACTGTAGTTATCACAAAAGTCACATTTTTACTTAAAAGTCTATTATGCCCTTAATATTATATAAACATTCATATTTATGCATTACCTTCTATATTATATACTATATAATATATTTTTTTACTATATATTTTATTTATAGATAAAATAATTTAATATTATTTTATTTATTAGTTTTATAATATATTCGTATATGTAATTTTTTCTTAACGTTAATTTTCAAGATATATTAGTAGCGTTATCAAAACAACCTTTTTTTTCCAGCAATTATTTTTTGAATTTAATTGACCGACCAAAGTTGGTCTGTAATTACCGACCAACTTTGGTCGATATTCCCTTCCGACCTTCAAAATACCAACCACACGTTAATGGACGCGTTTTGGACAGTTATTGGTCATTACCGACCAACTTTGATTATTTTTTTGGACGGATTTTCCCAAATTTCTAGTAATAAAATTTCCTAAATAACCATTGCCATGGTAAATACCCAAGAAAATATCCCCAGCTAAATTCGCATGTAGTAACTAGGGATTTTCCTTGAGAGTAACATATGATTTTTTTCTCATTTTCTTGTTTGTTTACCTGCAGATTTTCTCACAAAAATGTATTTGCCAATTTATTTCTCTACTAATATATATAAAAGTTACTGACAAATTTAATAACGCTACTAATATATTTTGAAAATTAATGTTAAGAAAAAAATTAAATATACGAATATATTTTAAAAATAATAAATAAAATAATATTAAGTTATTTTATTTATAAATAAACTACATAGTTAAAAATATATTATATAGTATATAATATAGAAGGTATCACATAAATATGAAGGTTTATATAATATCAAGGGCACAATAGACTTTTCAAGTAAAAATGTGACTTTTGTGATAACTAAAGCAAAGTAAACTGATTTTGTGTAACAAAAAAAAGAAAAGTAATTTTTATGTAGTGAACATAAAGTTGAATGATTTTTACGTAACAAAAAAATATGACTTTTGAGTAACAAACACGAAAATTCAATGACTATGGATAAAATTAACTCATATATCTTGTGGCCATGAATTTGGTTCCCCCTCTATCAAGTTTTGTCGTTTGGACCTTTGGTCCTTTAAATTCTTACTCGTATACCTTTTGTTTTGGATTGCCTAATCCATTTATCACCATCAAAATACAGACTAATCTTCGCATATCATGTGATAATACACGATGCATTTAAGGGCTTAATTGTTGTTAACACTTTTTTTTTTTTTTAAAAAAGCTAGGAGAAAAAGAAGAAGACTTTTATATAAGCTACCTGCCTGCCTCTCCTCCTATCATGTTACAACTGCACCTGAAAGCAACATTTATGAATTGTCATTTATCAGCCGTTCTTTTTTTGTTTCCTTTTTTCTTTTATATTTTCAATTGATTTTTTTTTCATTCTATTTTTTTTTTAATATTTCTATTAACGGAAATGGGTCTGATATATCCCTTTACTTTATTTTATTGTTCAATCATGTCCCCCGTTATACTTTCCGTCCAGAATTACCCCTACCGTCCGTCAAAGTTCTATATTTGCCCATACTTTAACGGTTAGGACACGTGGCACATTCTGAATGAAAGACCTAACCAACTCATAAATTAAACCAACCCGACCCTTTCCTTTGCCCCGGATTAAAAGTTTTTATTTAAGAGAAGTTTGGGAAAAAATTAAAAGAGGAAAAACGAGCATGCGGATCATGGGTTCTAGCTTGTTTTGGAGTTTTTTTGTTTTTGAGTTGGTTCTTCCATTCAGAATGTGCCACGTGTCCCAACCGTTAAAATAGTGACAAATATAGAACTTTGATGGACGGTAGGAGTAAATCTGAACGGAAAGTATAACGGGGGACATGATTGAACAATAAAACAAAGTAGAGGGATATATCAGGTCCTTTTCAGTTATATTAATTTATTTGTTAGTGTTCATATGTAATTTAACCTACCACTGATTTATGAAACAACTATTTTAAATTTAATTAAGGGTCCTACTCCAGTGTAGTCACCTTTCTTAGACTTCTCAAGTAGTAGCTTTTGTGAGTTTGGTTCGATTGGATCTAGACTTACGAAACTTGAAGACAAAAAAATAATCGTTGAGAGGCTCCACCTGCACTCTTATGTATACATTGCTACATGTGAAAATGCTGGAGTTAGGTGGGATTGTACAAGTATGATGATTATTCAACAAATTGTTAATACAGATTGATTTTCATACATAACCATGCAAAGATTTTTTGCGCTAGTCAAGTTCAAGAGGTCCATTTCATAATAACTTCTATAGTACGTCTTGATTGGTAATTTGAAGGGAAAAAATGGCAAGTTAGTTGCTAAAACCAATTATAGAATGCTAATAGAATAAATTGTCCCTTTTGGTGATATGAGCGTATTGTTGTTTGTGTTATTTCATCCATTCATATTTAACTGTTTATAGTATTTCATAAATAGTTGAAAAATATGTACGGTGATAATTTTAGGTTGTATAATTCTATAAAGAATTGCTTTTATTTCGACTAGCAGATCCGGAGTTTAAGTGGGCGTTTGGACATAAGAATTGTAAAATTCTATAAAAAAAAAGTGAATTTTTTTTCAAGTGAAATGGTATTTGAAAATTAGAGTTGTGTTTGGACATGAATATAATTTTGGGTTGTTTTTAAATTTTTGTGAGTGATCTGAGTGAAAATATTTTGAAAACAGTTTTTTGGAGTTTTTCAATTTTTCGAAAAATTTCAAAATTCATCTTCAACTGAAAATTGAAAATTTTATGGCTAAACATTAATTTCGAAAAAAGTAATTTTTTTCGAAAAAAGTAAATTTTTTTTTTTGAAAAAAGTAAAAAAATATTAATTGTGTCCAAACAGGCTCTAAGTAAGATTTGAGGGGAGGAGGGAGAAAAAAAGGAGAAAAGTAGCAACAAGATAAATAAGAGAAATCAGAAAAAAGAAGCAGAAGATCACGAGATTTATGGACTAGAAGAAAAGAAGAGCTGCTAGTGGGTTGACAGGGTGGAATATTGTGGATTGCATTGCTGCTTAGAGTTGGGACTGTAAAGTCTGACATGAAAGCATTGTGCGCAATCAATGGCGTTAAGTTTAATTATTAGTGGCGTTACAAAAATTAAATTTACAAAGAAACATCATAGTAATAAAAGCTGAATTTAACTTATTTTACACCTATCCTTAGGGTAGGGGTTTATCGGCCCGGTAATTTAAAAAAAGTATTATATGTATATATGTATATATATCTTAAATAATATGTATATATATTTTGATTCGAGACTCAAAGTTTAAACAATTGCATTGGTTGTTGGGAAGTATAACTTGACTTTAGTGCGCTTGCCGGAGTTTGGTTCTTGCTACAACATTTTATTCGATAGTGCTACCGCTGCTTTCAAATCTTAGGGCTGCCTCTGTATACACTCACACTGTAAATAAAATTTGCCTATTAGTACAGATTAACATGTTGTAGTGGACAACAAGTTTTATATTTCAGACACTAATTTTATTTTTTACGAATGATTACATATTATTATCTTTTAGATAGAAATGTATTAACTCATAAAGTGAAATGTGTTAACTGTTATTAATCTGTATTCGAAAAATATATTCAAAAACCAGTAGCAACATAAAAGCAGAAATGTAGAAGAACAGAAAATTAATCTGAGCCCACTGAATTCACAGTATTTTCTTAAGGAACTTAATCCCCTCATAGTACCCGAGATTTAGGATTATTTTCTCCCAGAATAGAATGGATTGCCCTCGCTGGTATAACGATACTTCAAACCCCAGTGAGGCAGTGACCAATGAACTCAAAGATCAATAGCAAATCACAATTACTGCTTTCTTTATGTTAAAAAAACAATGCTGAAGGAAGAAGGAGAAATCAAAATTTTCGTAAGAAAAATCAATCAATCAGGTCATTTGACCGAAGCTGAGCCAAGCGATGACGACGACTAGGGGTGTTCATGGTTCGGTTTGGATCGGTTTTTCCCTAAAAAGAATCCAAATCAAGTAAGTCGGTTTTTCAAATATTAGAACCAAACCAAACCAATTAAGTCAGTTTTTTCTCGATTCGATTTATGTCGGATTTTTGTTTTTTTCTGTTATTTTTCAATTTTTTTCTTAAATATAAGACATACACTACCAAACACATATTTCGGCGACCACATTTTTAACGTAACACTATCAAATCAATTGCCCTTTGAGAAATCTATTATTTACCAAGATATATTGATGATAATTGAATTAAATAGTGACGAATAATTTAAGGACTCAATTAAAAATATATTATTTTTAACATGAAATAGATTCTTACACTTAACAAAAGAAAACTATCAATCAAACTAGAATGTAAAGGTAAAAAACTGTACTAAAAGTGCAAACGATTAACATTTACTATAAAATTTTTGAAACTTTGTATAAAAGTATACATATATATAGGTGTAATTCTAAATTTAAAATAGCTACTCCTATATTCGGTTTGGTTCGATTTTTTTTTTATTAAAACCAAACCAAACCAAATTTGATCGGTTTTTAAATTTCAAAACCAAAACCAAACCAAACCAAAAAGTATCGATTTTTCTGGTCTGTTTGGTTCGGTTTTTCGGATTTTTATGAACACCCCTAACAACGACGACACGAGGCTTGCCTTCTTCTCAACTCTTTAAGAGTTAGAAGAAGTGCAATTGTATATATACTCATCAAAACTATTTTTCTCCTCCAATATGGGACAATGTCCCTTTTTAAAGAGGGAAATTCAAAATTTTCATTTTCTCTTTATTTTCCATTCACTCTATTTTAAGATTTCGAGTCTACCCAAGAGCAAGGTGGGAAGTTCTTGGAGGTAAGGATGCCGAGGGTCTATTTGAAAACAGTCTCTCTACCCCAGAGTAGGGGTAAGGTCTGCGTACACACTACCCTCCCCAGACCCCACTAAGTGGGATTATACTGGGTTGTTGTTGTTGTTGTTGTTGTACTCTATTTTAAGATTTCACAAGGTTAAACCCAACATTTGATAATTTTTACAAATAACTCTCATTTTACTCTTTGTAATAGTACATCATTCAATAATGGAAAGAAAATTATAAAAGTTTTTATTTTCATCAGTTGCTTTCTCTATTCTAGTACTCCTTCCATTCCAATTTATATAAATCTGTTTGATTGGATACGAAGTTTAAGAAAAAATAAAGACTTTTGAAATTTGTGATCCTAAGCAAGTCAAACAGGGGCCTACATTATTTGTGTGGTTATAAAAGTTTATCATTAAGGGTAGAATTGTAAATTTAAGCTAAATTGTTACCAAATTAAGAAACGGGTCATTCTTTTTGGAACGGACAAAAAAAAATAGTTTCGCATAAACCCAAATAGAGGGAGTATTATTTTAGCGCCAAAAGTGGTTTCATATCTCTTACCTCCTTTAAGCCTCGGGGAAAATTTCTTTGACATTTCAAACTGATAATCTAGAAAAACTTGATGCAGGTGGTACAAGATATGGGAGAAGTTTATCCTGATTTGGGCGATTTATTCATCTTTTTTTACTCCAATGGAGTTTGCATTCTTCAAGGGATTGCCCAGGAAGCTTTTTCTCTTAGACATTTGTGGCCAAATAGCTTTTCTTGTCGACATAGTCGTGCAATTCTTTGTAGCTTACAGAGATAGTCAGACATACAAGATGGTGCATAAACGAACCCCTATTGCTCTTCGGTCAGTCCCCTTTCCCCTCATGCTTTACTATTTTGCACAAAGATAGTGACGAATTCTACCATCGTTTCGCAGGTTGGACAGAACCTAGTGTTTCATGGTCGAATCTAGTATATACGTGTTAAAAACAAGTATAGATAAAGTTATATAAACATTTCAGAATCGATCCTATAGTTTCAAAACTCTCTGCGTCTAAATTCTGAATCCACCACCGAGGAGGGATGCAACAGAAGGTATGCCTTTTAAGTAGTTTAGCTGATCTTCTCTCGTTGCAGGTACTTGAAAACTCATTTTATCTTGGATTTTCTCAGTTGCATGCCGTGGGATAACATTTATAAGGTGCACTTTTTAATTCCCTAGCACCATTTAATCAGTCAATCTTTTACTTAATCTTGGACATCCACCAGATGTTCTAGAAAATGCAAAGCAAACCAGTATTTGGCAGTTATTAGAGAATATGACGATGATGAACAATAGGGAGGACTAAACTGCTGTTTGGTGACATTCATTTAAATATGCTCATCTCTCCATAGCTTGTAAATGTAAGCATCCATTCTTGAGAGGCTCAGAGGCATAACTCTACTTAAATAAATTGATAAGCTCACTTGTCTTAATATGCTCCTCTCTCCATTAACTTCCATGCAACCTAGTAAAGAGAAACTTGCTTTCTTGTCAGCAAGACAATGGAGTGGAAGCTCTTTTTTTCTACTTTATTTCCTATTAGTTATACTCTTGGCCAAGACCAAAATTTTAAATGAACTGATACCTGCATTTCATGTTAGATACTTGGTTCAAGTAGTGCTTTTTAAACTAACGCTGTTCCATTTGAAATAATCAGGCTGCTGGCAAAAAAGAGGGATTGAGATACCTTTTATGGATTAGGTTAAGCAGGGTGCGCCGAGTCAATGACTTTTTTCAGAAGATGGAGAAAGATATTCGGATCAATTATCTCTTCACTAGGATATTAAAACTTATCGTTGTTGAACTCTATTGCACGCATACAGCAGCTTGCATCTTTTACTTTTTGGCTACTACTCTGCCTGAAGAGAAAGAAGGTTACACATGGATTGGGAGTTTGACCCTGGGAGACTACAGTTATTCACACTTTAGAGAGATTGATCTCTGGAGGCGATACATCACTTCTCTGTATTTTGCCATTGTCACTATGGCAACTGTGGGTATGTCTATTGCTTCCTTTCAAGTTTCACTGTCCCAGTTCTAAAACGGAGGGTGCAGACATTTTTCATGCAAAGAAACTTCTTATTTTGTGTCATATGATATAAGTTGTCTCTAGATTTCATTTGACAATTATAAAGGTCTCAAACCCCGAAGTTGAAGTTCAACATGTGGCAGTTTCCATCCAAGACTAGAACTGAAACCTTTGCCCTCCAATTTGTGTTCATTTTATCTTCTATGGATTAGATTAAGTTTAGAATATAAGTACCTGAATCGGATGTCTGAATCATAGAAGTATCTTCAAGTGCAGGTCTAAAATAGTACAAAGTAATATGGTTTAGTTGACAGTGGTAGTGCTTGTTATGGCTTTTCAATCTATTCTAATCCCCTAAAGCGAGCTCTAACCTTTATACATTTAGATTTGCCTAAATAATCATTCTTTTCCAATTGATCCACTATTTATGCATGTTTTGAGCTTATCAACGAAACTGAAAGCGTGACACCCGGTGGATCTCAAAATATGCCTGTTTCCTTTCTGTTTCCGAGATGTCCTGTTATCTTTATTTACAAATAATCAATTTGGCAGCGTTAAGCTGAGTAGTCATAAAAATTGAATGATTTTACGTGCACATCAAGTTATCACTAATATCATGCATGACATCTTTTCCACATCCCCTCCCCAGAACCAAAGAAAAAGATAATAGAGAAAATAGGTAACAAAAAAATAGGAAGATAGAATAGATACTGTTGAAGATGGATAAATATAGATATTCATAAATTGGTATTACTTTAAAAAGTTTTGGAGTTAATACAATAGATACTGTTGAAGATGGATAAATATAGATATTCATAAATTGGTATCATTGTAAAAGGTTTTGGTATTAACATAGTGATTTATTTTGGTGTTTTGGGTAATAGGAATAATATAACCAGAAGAAATTATTTGAAGACTATATAAAAAGAAGTCGTTTGTTTTGGAAAAAAATCATACATTTTGAAGGAAGATTTCTTTTCTTTCGTAATGCTTAGTATTAATTTGAACATTCTCTTCCTAACTCATGGCACTCTTTTTATACCTTTTCTGGATATGCAATCACATCCTACTAATAGTAGAAGGTGTCTTTCGGTCCTACAGGCTACGGTGACATACATGCAGTCAATCTGAGGGAAATGATATTTGTTATGATTTATGTCTCTTTTGACATGATTCTTGGTGCTTATTTGATCGGTAATATGACAGCACTGATTGTCAAGGGATCAAAAACCGTCCGATACAGGGATAAAATGACAGATCTTATGAACTATATGAACAGAAATAGACTCGGAAGAGATATTCGTACTCAAATTAAAGATCACTTGCGATTACAATATGAAAGCGCTTACACTGATGCAGCTGTTCTTCAGGACCTTCCCATCTCAATCCGAGCTAAGGTAAATAAACAAAAGGAAAAATCTCCATGTAACTCATTGTTTGCATGGCTCTATGTTCACTAAATTTCCTGTACTCTGAAACATTAGAATCGGCTATTTGAATTCTTTGAATTGCTTGGTTTCTTTTCTGTTTTCCTCAGTTTACGGTGCTATAAAACCATACGAGTTAATTACCAGTTAGTTTTCCGTTGTTACACAGAGAATAATAGGTAGTATGTAAAAGAAAGTGACGGGTCTATAACTTAGATGTCGTGGGTTCTGAAATATAATGATTTCGTCTAATGTTGCTTTTTCTCTCCCTGACACACACAAATAAATTTATACACATGTGGTAGGGCATTTGTTACACCATTAGTGCAGGTCACTACTTATGTGAGAAGGAATTCACTACTGTAGGACGGTTTTCAGTTCCGTAATTCTTGTTGCCAGAGATCATTCATTAGTAAAACAATTATCTGGTTATGCTGTTTTGGGATTTGTTAATAGGGTTTGAGCAGAGTGAGACTAGCCAGTTAGGAGTTAGTCTTCAGGATGCTACTGGTCAGCTACTGATGCAGGGCTTTATCTGCTGGATATTATTATACCTTCCATCTTTTTCGTATTTCCTATATTTCTTATATTGCTGTTATTTTGTTATTTTATGTTATGTTATTATGAGTCTATTGATAATACTATTGATAGTACTAATATATCGTCTCTTGTTGCTTTCTTGAGCCGAGGGTCTCCTGGAAACAGCCTCTCTGCCCCTCGAGGTAGGGATAAGGTGTGCGTACATATTACCCTCCCCAGATCCCACTTGTGGGATTATACTGTGCCGTTGTTGTTGTTGTTGTTGTTGTTGTTGTTGTTGTTGTTGTTGTTGTTGTTGTTGTGGTTTGAGCAGAAAGCTTTAGTTTTTCCAAACCCACAGGGCAGAAAAAATCACTCCCTGACTTTAAAAGAAGCAAGATCAATATACACGAATTTGTTTTTGAGTGGGTGGGTGGGTTATTCACTTGGAAATTTCTTTTGTTGTCAAAAAGCACGTTAACCATCTTTGTTAGCGCTTCTAGAGTTCACATTCTTTCTTGTATTTTATTTTGACCTTTCCTTCTCATTGCTGATGCATATAACATTCCTTCAGTAATACTGTGACTAAAACTTGAACATTTTCGCAGATATCCCAGACGTTATATCAGTCTTGCATTGAAAATATTCCTCTTTTCAGGGACTGCTCCTCAGAATTCATAAGTCAAATTGTAAGTTACTTTGTCAATGATTGTTTATTTAATCTCAAAACAGTGTTTCTATCCTCTCTTTTCTGAAGAGGTCTGTTCTATTTTCACTCTAATTGAGATTCATGACTATATGAGATATTTTGCCACACCTCTAGAAAATGATGGCTTATAAAGATCCTCATCACTTGCTATGCTGATCCTAGTGAAGCAGAAAAGAATAGAAGACCCACACCATATGTTCCACAATGAGCCAGCTATTAATCTAACATCCGGTCTTTGCTCATGTTCTGAATTACATAAGCGGCTTACATAAGACATCTTTATTTCAAGTTTGCCTGCTTAATTAAATTGTATTGCAGTTCGTACTTCTTCAATGTGCTTAATGCGTTTTACCTGTTTTAAGAATCCCCTAGGGCAGCAAGGTTGGGATCCTAGGTTGATAAGACATTTGTAGAAATGGTCCTTGGTAAGTTTATGTGTGTTTTCTGCATGTAGATACGATTTTCTGCCTATTCGACCTGCATTGTAACACTCCGCTAAATTTGAAACAATTTGACATGCATGCTTCTTCTCTCTACTCTTCATGTATATCTTTGAATGCTTGCCTCATGCCTTTCTGTTTGATTATTACTGGGCCCAGTTAATTAAGATAAATCTAGAGCTGAGTGGGAATTACTGATTTTTGTGATAAATTTTCAGGTAACTAGAGTGTGTGAAGAATTTTTCCTTCCAGGAGAAGTGATCATGGAACAGGGGCATGTGGTAGACCAACTTTATTTTGTCTGTCATGGTGTTCTGGTACATTACTCTACTATTATTATTGCTGCTTATTATTTTCTATTGTGCGACATTTTACGTTATAATAATAAGCCTATATTCTTTTATCGCCTTAGAAAATATATATTCTACCATACGTTAGCTTGGGTTTCCAAACCATATTAATATCACTAGTTCTGTATCTATTATGGACTTGGTTCCAGAACTGCAGCTAGGAAATTGTTAGACTGCGATGATGTGATCAAAAACTCTAGAAAAGGAGAGAAAATAGCAAGTCACTGGTTTCTAGCTTTCCATTGCTCCAAAATTTTTGCAAATCTTACAGCTGCTGACTTATCTATTCATGTTTGGCGTCGAGTTGCAGCTAATAGTTTGAGACTTATTGTGGTTATCTTGGTCCAGGAGGAAATTGGTATAGGGAATGATGGGTCAGAAGAGAGAGTAGCACTTCTTGAGCCAAATAGCTCGTTTGGGGAAATATCCATTCTTTGCAACATTCCACAACCATATACTGTCCGTGTGTGTGAACTATGCAGACTCATACGGATTGATAAGCAATCATTTTCAAATATTTTGGAGATCTATTTTCATGACGGGAGAAGAATTTTGACTAACTTATTAGAGGTAATCTGTCTTGGGTGGCATGCCGTTCTCGACCCTTACTAATTGTATTTCTCCTTTTGGGCATTAACTGCTTTTGCATTAGAAATGCTTATGGACTCAAAAGGCCTAAAAGCAGTCTTAACTGACAGGGAAAAGATTCTGATCTTCGTGTGAAGCAAGTGGAGTCAGATATAACATTCCATATTGGGAAACAAGAGGCTGAGCTTGCTTTGAAAGTGAATAGTGCAGCTTATCATGGTGATTTGCACCAGCTGAAGGGTCTGATCCGAGCTGGAGCTGATCCCAACAAGAAAGATTATGATGGAAGATCTCCTTTGGTATGGGTCTCGCCAAAGGAAACATATATTATTTCTGTTCCATTACTTCTTCTCAATTTTCTGACGAGTTGTTTATTTTACAAAAAGTTTGTCATGAGTTGCTATTGTCAGTTCATGAGTGGGATTTTCTTTTTGTTCATAATCAGTTTTGTTTCCAAGCTCATGAATTTCTTTCTTGGGTGTGCAAATTTGTAAATCATAGAGCACGGTTTGGAAGGATTCTCCTTTAAGGAATATGGGTTATTAAGTTTCAGGTGCTTGTTATCAAAATACTGATTCTGTCTTTAAGAAAAATAAGCAAACCAAATGAGTCTAAAATAAGGCTGAAGATAGAGTGAAAAAATATTCCTAATCAAGGTTTTGTTACGAACAGCATCTTGCAGCGTCCAGAGGATATGAAGACATCTCTCTTTTCCTTATCCAAGAAGGTGTCGATCTCAATGCTTCAGGTAAGTTTTACAAACTGTATTTCACCTGTGAACTTCCTTCTTCTCAAATATAATTGTAACTCATGCTCTTCTCCAAATAGACAACTTTGATACCACACCGCTGTTTGAAGCTATCAAGAATGGACACGATCGTGTTGCTTCATTACTTGTTAAGGAAGGTGCTTTCTTGAAGATCGAAAATGCTGGTAGTTTTTTGTGTATGTTGGTTGCAAAGGGGGATTCGGATCTACTACGAAGGCTGTTGTCCAATGGTATTGATCCAAACTCCAAAGACTATGATCACCGAACACCACTCCATGTAGCGGCTTCTCAAGGATTATTCGCGATGGCGAGATTGCTTCTGGGAGCTGGTGCTTCTGTTTTCTCGAAAGACAGGTACCAGTTAAATCTTTATTGCTACATTATTGAAGTCACTTCTTAAGATCAGTATGGAATCTTTAGTTTAGAGCAAGCTACCTTTTGTCATAAACATAAGGTAGACTTACGTGCTTAACTTGTTGGGAAACATGAACGTTACTTTATATTGTTGCTATCAGTATTTGAAAATTCTTCAAGAGAGTAATTTTTTCCTGTTGATTGTTGAATCTTGCATCCGGGTCCAAATGTAGTGAAATGGATAGTGCGAATTCATATAGCCAACCCCAACTAACTTGGGAGTTGGGAGTGAGGCATAATTATGTTCTTGAATCTTGCATCCTTTAACCTATCAATTTTTCTTCTTCTTTTTTCCAAATCGCCTTTTTACATATGATGAGAAATTTTACTCTTGCTATTTTTTGATTTATAGCATAGTAATGCCAAATCAATTTGAGATTCATGCTTTTAAAATTAACTGCTTCAATTCCAGGCTTTTGAAAACTGATAGATTTTCTAATCACTAATCGGTGAATTCGTAAGTTACACTATTTGCTTTTCGTATTTTTCCTGTCATCGACATAACGAGATAGAGACGAATCAAGAATGTGAATGAATTCTCAAACATGAGGAAAGATCCCAACACAATTTTCTTGAGATTAAACCTGTTATAAAAATATCTCTTTGAGGACCTAGGAGAACTTGTTGTTAAGTCCATCATGGTTCAATCTCAAAATGCCTTGAATTGTACATGATCAGTGGAGACATGGGGTAGTTTTACTTCTGAATTGAGCTTATTAGATTCTTAGTCAATTCTTCTCCTGAGCTTGGTGTAGTTTTTTTCCGTCAAGTTTTAAGGCTAATCGAGTTATCGAGGTGAATCATCGTGGTTGCTCTTTCAGAACTTTAGTACATGGTACTAGCTGAATTGTGCATACATGTACCAGTTAGCCACTTAAAACTAAGGGAACTTGTTATGTTGCAGATGGGGAAATACTCCATTTGATGAAGCTAGACTAAGTGGAAACAATCAATTGACCAAGCTTCTGGAAGAAGCAAAATCAGCTCAGATATCGGAATTCCCTATTGCTCCACACGAGATCTCAGGTATTACAGAAGCAACACTTTCACCAAGTACAGTGGAAAATATTATATTTAGGAGTTTATAATAATACCCTTTATGTGGTACCGCTGCTTATTTGATCTGGGAGACTCCGTTGCTCCACTTGCTCCCCCTTTATTACTCACCTAAAACAAAGACCAAAAAGCATGAAAAAGTGACTTGAAGAGGAACAAGACAAGGGTTAACTGAATATTCATTGTTACCTGTGGTCATCAATTATTACTCTTCTCCCAAAAGCTGAATAACGGGGCTACAACTTCTTTTATTAGCTACATTTTTCTATTAGCTAAACTTTTTTAAGCCCGCTAACCATATAATCTGTGTATAACAGAAAAAATGCACCCACAGAAGTGTACTGTGTTTCCTTTCCACCCATGGGAGCCCAAGGATCTCAGGAAACATGGTGTTGTACTGTGGATACCTAAGAGTATGGAAGAGCTCGTTACTACAGCATCGGAACAACTCAACTTTCCATCTGGCTCTTGTATTTTATCAGAAGATGCAGGTAAAATACTTGATATAGGTTTGATTTCTGATGGTCAGAAGTTGTACTTGATCAGTGAAACAACTTGAGAATACCTCGTCTATATATAGTTACACCCTGTGTAGCTTTGGGGTTTGTATATATATTGTCAACCAAGTTGAAGATGAAACGAAAAAATCTCTTGTAGTTACTCACTGCTTTGAGTGATGATTTTGCAAATGAGATGTAAACCCACTGTATCAGTTTATGCTTCTTGTTATTTGTAGTGTTTTGGTACTTGTACCTTGCATTAGCAATTTCTGTTGTTGTAAGTTAAATCTACATTTTCGGCAGAAACCAGTCTTTGGGGCAGGATTCTGCCATTACTGCAACGTGTCGCTCTATTTGTCCAAAACATGAGCTTAATTAGACTCCATCTTCTGGCTGACATTTTTCTATTTACTCAAATTCATTTAGAATGAACCGAGTGGACAGTAAGAAAATTATCACAAATAAGCTCTCAAAGAGATCTTATATTCACTCTATTGAGATTAACATTGATTCAACATGACTGTCTTCTAAAATGATCTTATATTCACCCTGTTAACATTTATAGGTTGAATCAACATGATCTTGACTTGATCAAAACAAAAATGTTTTAAACACATGGGTTGAAATATGTGGCCACACTATGAAAGTGATGGTTAGATGATTAATAGGCAAAACCATATGCTATTGTCTTTCAGTTGTGCCCATTAAATGGCATTTTAGTCTTTCAAGACTATTCATCAACAGTCTGGGCTTATCGTTACTCTCTCTCTCTCTCTATACACACACATACACACACACACATAGGGGCAGAGTTAGAGGGTGGATCGCCTTAAAATTACACTGTGTATATAAGGTTAAATTTTTATGTATTTATATACATTAGATATTGAATCCCCTTCGCTTTTTCACGTGTACTTTTAAATTATTTTGAATCCCCTTGATGAAAATCCTGCTTCTGCCACGGGAGTTTTCTGATAATTCAGCTCTTTGTAAAGGTCAAGCGAATTCCCAGCTTTCATTTTCTAAATTCTAAGTCCTTGACGTTATCCTTCCTTTGGCAAAATACTACATAGATAAAACATAAATTTATAAGATTATTGCTATCTGAGCACCTTGTATACTTCATGCAAACCGACTCCTCCAATGTCTTCAACATCTGGAGATGTTCCAAAGGGTCATTTCACTGTCTATGCTGGGGAGAACTAGAAGAAAAGATTTTGTTATTTGATTAGCCAACCTTCATTTCAAGACTTGCTTAGTGACGCTTGATCTGAAATTTGGATGGCAGTGTCACATTTCCACCAGCAAGTTGTATAACTTGCTAATAATATGGCAAAACACAAAATAATTTTAAGCAGCTCATCTATATTCCAGATTGACTTTCACAAGTATCCACCAGCAAGATATATAACTTGCTAATAATACAAGCCAATTTGAATTTTTCCTTACATGACTTAATTAAGGCAATCTTCTACGTCAACCACCATAACTTGCAGAAAACATTAAAGGTCTACTTGTAAGCTCCAGTTCATGTGAACTTCAGAAGGCTGTCCTCTGAATTATCAGATGCTTTTCATGAAGCATATATCCATAAACTCTCATAGTTTCAGCATGGAAAATACAAAGAAAACAATAATTGATATTAAGGTGCCTTTCGGAAGAATCACAAAAGACTTAGAAATTACTATATTCAAACACATTCAAGTTATTGTAACAGAAGATCTATTAAGGATAACTTAACTCGTGCAGAACATTATTTCTCTGTTAAATGTTATTGGTGATGCTGTGCATATGGACCTTTTTTTAACTATTGCTTGGAAATGGTTTTGTCGATTGTAATGACATATTTATCTTAATTTCAAACATTTTCAATCTGGTGCTTCACAAATGGATTTCGATACTTTAACAGTAAAACCTTTTGTTCTGAATAATGGAATCTGGTTTTCAGCAAATTCAAAAGCTAAATAAGGTTTAGCCCACCAACATTACAAAATCATACTCAAGCTACCTCAAACTGCTAGTTTATGCCAGAAGATGTCATCTGAAATGAATCTATAATTTTAAAAAAAATAAACACCTCCTTCTATCTTCTCTTCTATAACTATCAAAAGTAAGAAAGTAAAAGAAACATCTAATACTATCACCAAGAGTTCTTCAGTGGCTTCTCCAACAGTGCTGAAAGATACATCTCATTCAGCTCGGGGCCTCTGTCCATCTTTCGCCCAACGACCCACTTGACCTTATTAAACCCAATGCTGTCAATAAGAGGAGCATAGACTTGCTCAAATTGCTCACCAACACAGAAAAAATGGTCAAGCCAGAACAGCCCACCAGGCCGAAGCACCCTATAGATGTCGAATAATAAGAAGTGGAGCAGAGTTGTGGGTATCCAATTACTCAGCACATGCATTGAGTGAACTATATCCAGTGTATTGTCAAAGAAAGGAAGTCGTTGCGAAATGCTTATGTACAAAGGTACGACTCCTCTTGATGCTATAAATGTATTGAAAGGACCATTGAGATTCATTGAAGTTGTTAATATTGTTATGTTCCTTTCTCTCATTCTTACAGCAAATGTAGCTACGCCTCCACCAATGTCAAGCCCTATTCTGATTGTACCCGGCTTCTTCACTGCTAGTACTTCATCAATAGAGAAGTCAAGGCCAGCTCCCTTTTTGGACAACCAACGATTTTTCTCTCTGCCATTGAGATCAAAGCAGTCTTTGCAATCATCAAATGCTTTTTGATTTTTTTTCCTGTTGATTAGACATTCATAGCTTTTGCATGTATATGCTGTCCAAACTACAGATGAATCTGATGGAGTAATCCACAAGCTCTCAGGAAGAGGATAAGGCTCAACATATTCCTGTTGAGCTGCAGGACGGCATCTACGGCGAGGGAGAGGCTCACAACCTGTAAAGAAAATAGAAAGAAGAGATTTTGAGGAATGAATTGAGTAACTCCTGTTCTTAAAATTGCAGCCCGGTGCATTAAGCTCCCGCTATGCGTGGGGTCCAGGAAAGGACTGGACCACAAGGGTCTATTGTACGCAACCTTACCCTGCATGTTTGCGAAAGGCTGTTTCCACAGCTCGAACCCATGACCTCCTGGTCACATGGCAGCAACTTTACCAGTTACGCCAAGGTTCCCCTTTTGAGTAACTTCTGTTCTTATTTACAGAATTATAGTGATTCTAAACCTTTACTATATTTGCAGGTAAGCGTTCAGCCAATATTTGGTTGACGTTGAAAAAAGAAAAGTAATTGAAGTTGAAGTTGAAAAAGAGAACTTGGAAAGTTATGTTGTGTCTGGATATGAATTTCAAATGGAAATAAAAGTTGAAGATTTGTGAGTTAAAACCGTTATTTCACCGAAATAGTCCTTTAACAAGTTTTTCTAATTATTTCCTAATTTCTAACACTACCTTTGAGAAGCAGCTTCTGTGCCAGGAGCTCATCATCAGGACAAGATCCATTGATTTTGTATGACATGTAACGCCGAAGTAAATCTGGAAACATAGTACATGGACGGCCAACGGGAGGGATGAGTTTGTCAGAATTAAAGCTCGGGTTGACTCCAAATGGCAGTTGATGTGGAGATGTGAAAGCAAGGAACTCAGATGGTAAGTCTAAATCAGCTGCTGGTTTATCAGATACATGAACAACATCTCTAGTTTCTGACTTAACAACAAAAGGGATAGCATTGTTTAATGAAGCAGTGGCAATGGCTTTATATGTTTGCTGGTATAGAGAACAAGAAGAGTTCTTAAATATGTTAGAAATGAAAAAAGTCAGGAGATTTGAGGATACAAGAAGGAAGAAAAAGAATAGGTTAGGTGAAAAAGACCTTGGCTTATGAGGGGAGTCCATAAGTTTTTTCTTTGGACAATAAAGCTTTGATCCCTTAGAGTTGAAGATGATGCAAAATTATGGTACTGGTATCTATATGGTTATAGATACTCAGCAGGGCAAGTGTTCTTTTCTTAAGCTTTAGCTAGTATTTTTCATCCTTAGATATACCTCTACTGCCCTTATTAGGTGATGAAGTTTAATTATTTGCATGCAGCGGCGAATCTAAGATCTAGAGTCCGTGGATTCAAATCAATGTGATGTTATTTATGTATATGTGTCTTACTTGAGATGTATACATAAATATATTGTTTTACCCACTTTTATTTTTTGCGTATGTATATATAGTTCTAGTACTGCTGTGTTTTTGCTTTATTGAGCCGAGGGTCTTCCAAAAACAGCCTCTGTACCTTCACAAGGTAGGGGTAAGGTATGCGTACATACTAGCCTCCCCAGACCCCACTTGTGAGAATACATTGTGTATGTTGTTGTATATATAGTTCGAACCAAGAGCAATGAGTTTCATTGAATCGATAGAACCTACCTTAGATCAACCTCTTACTGCATGCATGGATATTTTGGTCCTTTTGCATCAGATATGTTCACCTAAGAACTTAAAATTAGGTCTTTATGATACTGTCAATGATAAATTAGTGTAGCAGGGTGTAGGAGACCAACAAAATGTGAAGCTGAATGAAGTCCTTTTTCATAAAATATATACTTATTTCATCACCAAATTCCAAGAATTGTTGTTTATAGTTTCTTATATGAGAAGTTAGAGGGAAAAAAGGGCAACTGGCTCATTTCCATGTTGAAAATACAGATCCGAGTTTGACTAGTGCATTTTCTGTGTTTTATAATCCAGTTGTCTCGATGCACTTAATTATTTAATCCTTATTTGGTAATGTGACTATGAGTGTCTTTGAAGCATTTTGAGCTGCATATTTTGCGGAAGTAGCCACATGATAGTCTAGAACTGAACTGGAGTAGTAAGTTCTTGGAAGTGGCATTAAGTGGTTATTTTTTTCAACAAATTTGTTGAAGTTCAAGAAATGTGTACAACTTTCAGAGCTTTGTGCATTCAATTCCCACAAATTTTGGATCATGAATATACACACACAAACACACACTTATTGTGACAACCCAAAGGGTCATCACCGTAATTCTTCCTTGTTCCGTGCTTCCGAGGCCTTGAAAATCTCGCTTTTAGTTGCCTCGATTTGCGTGCACAGTTCGGGCGCGTAGCCGGAAAGTTTTTATGTTAGAATATGTGAATTTTGTGAAAATTTTGATGAATTTTGATATTAATATGCATAATATTGACTTCGATCAACATTTTGGGGAAACGGACCCGAACCTGTGATTCGACGATCCCGGAGGGTCTGTAGAAAAATATGGGACTTGGGTGTGTGCCCGGAAGTAAAGTCCGAGGTCCCAAGCCCGAGAAATGAATTTTTGTGTGAAATTGTTTTCTGAAATTAATTAAGGAAAATGAAGAAAAAAATTGATCGGAAAACTGTGGTATCGGGCTCGTATTTTGGTTCTGATGCCCGGTACGAGTCTTAAATATGTTTTAAGCACTATCTGTAAAGTTTGGCTAAAAACGGACGTCAAATGACATGTTTCGGACTTAAAATGGGGAATTTGAGTTTTATGAAAGTTGAGAGAAAATCATGTGTTTTGAGGCTTGATTCTATGTATATGATGTTATCTTGGCGATTTGATCGCATGGGTAAGTCCGTAAGATGTTTTAAGGTTGTGTGCATGTTTGGTTTGGAGCCCCGAGGGCTCGGGTGAGTTTCGAGTGGGGCCCGGGAGGTCTTAACTTAAAAAAAAATGCAGGTTCAGGTGTTGCAGGTCCGGCGCGGCCGCGGCCATTTCCACGCGGTCTGCGCTGGCAGCCACGCGGCCGCGACACTTTTCTGTGCGGTCCGCGTGGTGGGGTTCAGAAGGGGGGGTGGCCAGGCCGACCAGCGCGGCCGTGCACCAAATCAGTGCGGTCCGCGCTGAGTGGGTTCAGAGAGAGCCCACTTCTTCCCTCCCTCGGCGCGGCCGCGGTACATTTCCGCGCGGTCCGCGCTGGCAGCCATGCGGCCGCGGTGCATTTCTGCACGGTCCGCGCCAGCCCCCAGCATATATATAAATTCGGGATTTTCAGTCATTTTTTCCACTTTTCAAAAACCCAAAACCTAAGAGGTGATTTTCCAAACAACTTTTCTTCTTCAAAACGATTGGTAAGTGATTTCTAACTCATTTTCTCCACTTCTTAACATCTTTTAACATGATTTCAACTTCAAAACAAAGATTTTCATGGTGGAAATTGAGTGTTTTGGGTAGAACTTAGGTGTAAGCACGTGATTTTTGCCCTATATGAGAATTACTCCCAAAAAATTCAAAATAAAATGATTTTCCTTGGTGTGAAATTTTGTGAGATTTTGTGATATTTTGGATAATTATTTGTATTTGTCTGTGTTTGTTTATTTGTTAAATTAATAAAAAAATACAAAAATATGTCGCATTTGCATGTAGGATTTAATTCTATAATTGTTAGTAATTAAAATTGTTTTACAAAAATTAAAAATTACAAAAATATGCATCGTTTGCATTTTTAGCATTTAATGTCCAAATATACAATTTTATGCTTAATTAATACTTAATTGTGCGTTAATTGTTATTGGGAGTTAATTTGCGCCTTTATAACTTAATTTAGTTCTTAATAATAGTTTAAGTATTTTTATAATTTAGTTTTAGAAAAATAAAAGAAGAAAAGAGAGCGAAAATATAAAGAAAGTCGGAATTGGGCCTCTTCTTCAATTTCAAGCTATAGGCCCAAAAAATGGCCCAATCTTCCCTACGACCCAGTCCATTTCGAACTGGGTCGACCCAGTCCATTTCGAACTATGTCGACCCAGTCCATAACCCAAAAGACCCAAACCCCTTTGTCTTGCATTTTACAAAACAAAACAAAAAAAAGAAGAAGACAAAAACCCTAAAAAAATTTCATCCGCCACCCCCTCCCTATCTTCTTCTTCTTCCTCAAGTTCCAAGTTGCCCTCCCATGTCTGCCCGTCGACCACCCTTCGTCCAACAGTTGACGCAGCAACAAAGCTGCTCTCCGACCACCCATGGCTACATCGTCTTCATCTCCTTCTTCTTCGTCCGAAATTCCTAGCCATATCCGCCATTGACGAAGCTCGTCGAGCTCAAGCTTGAGCTCGACGTCCATGGCTGACCATGCTGCTTCTTTTCCTCCTTCCGAGCACGTCGAGCTGCTGCTGTGGTTGCTTAGATTTTTTTTCCGTCCAAACACCACCTCCGAACGACCCCCAGCCACGCCGGAACAACACAAAACGAACCAAGATGCCATGGCTGTCCGCTCACGCATCTGCTACTGCTGCTCCATCGACGCTGCTGCTGCTCCTCCTTCCTCCGCCGCTGCTTCTGCTTCTCGATGTCGTGCTGCTGCTCGCCGCTTCGTACTGTTGTTGACGACGCAAGGCAGTCCGGTTAAAGTCCGGCAAAGGTCGAGGGTTTTTCGTCAAGTGAAGATCCTGTACGTCGTGAGTTCATCGTCAAGTTCGTTGTTTGTTTGGTCGTTGTTCGTCTTTCGATCCGGTTAGTAGTTTTTGAGTTTTATTTTGTCCGTATTTTGTTTTGATATTTTCGAATCTAAAATCAACAAATGTTTGTTTTGTTTATCGTTTGAATTAATTTTTAGTTCATGTTCATGCGTTATTTGTTAAATTAATTTTCAGATTTTAAAATGGAAGTTTAATTAGTTGTTTTCATATTCATGTCATATTTGTATTATTGTTTAAGTGAATATTTGTTAGTTTGATGTTTGTTAGATACAAATTGAAATTTAATTAAATATTTCTTCAATTTGTTTCATGTGTTTATGTATTGCTAGAAATTGTTAATATTGTTAAGTTCAAGTTTAAGTTCATAATTGTTTCTTCATCGATTTGTTATTTATTTAAAGAATTTAGTTGTGTTAAAGGAATATATTGATTTAATCGTTTAATCCGTCATGTTTGTTGTGTTAAAATAGATTCATTCATGTTCATACTTTGTTTGGATGATCTTGAATCCGAATTTTGTATAGTTTGATTTCTTGTTTACCATTTATGATTATTGCTTGAATTGTTCTCATAATCTTGTTTAAAGTTTAATATAAGAATTGTTTGTTGTAATGTTGTTAGAGTTGATTTTAAGTTCAATATTATTGAATTTAATCTAAATGTACTTGTTTGATTGTTGTTGTTGTTTAAATCCGAAAATAGGTTTTGTTGCTAAAATATTGTTCAATCAAATTTTAGTTGTTCTTTGTTGTTCAATTTGTATTCATGTGATTTGTTGTTGAAATATTGTTAAAATCATGTTCATGTGATATTGTTGTTATGATGTTCATCCGTGTTCATATTGTTGTTTGAACATTGTTAGAAATTGATCATATTGTCTATATTTTGGTTAAGTTTGATTAATTGATGTGTTATAGCTGATGGGTAGTTTGGTAATTTATAGTACTTTCGGGGGTAAAATAGTAATTTGTAATAGGGTCAGAGGGGTAGTTTAGGAATTGTACATTTTGTAATTGTTTACATGAAGCATGGGGGACAAAATAAAATAGGGTGGGTTGTGATATGGTTATTTAATATAAAGGGGGGACAAGATTTAATTTAAAGGGGGAATCTTGTATTATTTTAAGTGAAGCATGGGGGACAAAATATAATGGGGTGGTGTGATATGTTTATTTAATGTAATGGGGATGAGTGGGAAGATAATGGGTTGGGTAGAGAAAAAGTATTGATTTTAATTAATGAAAAGATTTATGGGATGGGATTATATATATGAAGTCTTGAACACAAGACATACATACACAGAGACAGAAAAGATACGAGAAAAAATACACACACAGATAGAGAGAAAAAACGGACAGAGAATAGAAGAGAGAAAAATTCCGAAAAATATTTAAGCTTTCAAAATAAAAATAAAAGCTAAAAAATCTACTGCTTTCTTTCTTTGTTTGAAATTAGTATTAATGGTTGTTGTTTCATTTAAAGCTTAAAGCTTTTGTTTTGGGGATTACTGTTCTACTGGTTTGCAAACTCTGTTCCTGGGTTGTTACTGCTGCTGGACTGTTGTTGCTGTATTGTTATTACTGTCGCTGATTCTTATCATCATTTTCTTTTGCTTCCAATATCAGGTACATATCTGTAAACTCATATTGCGAAAGGCTTCAACGTTGCCAAATAAATGAAGTTTGGAGTTATATTCACTTAAGTCTATTAGTTTAAATTTCAGTTTGTTTCAGTTGGTTAACAAAGTAGTATGCTTGACATGAAGACTATTATCTAATCGTTTTTTTATTTTTTTTTAAAGTTTGCATAAGTTTTGTAATAATATTGTCCATTTCGAAATCTCATTAGTATAGTTATATTTGAATTGTCAAAATAGGGAATATGACATAAAAATGGGCCATTGATTACATTCCGTAACATTGTTAGCTAAATGTAAAGTAGAATAGAAATATCAAGAAAACTACATTCTAACCTCTGTTATTGAATAAGGTTAAAATGATGTTGATTGTATTTTTTCATATATGGTAAGATAACGGGTATATGTATAACCATAAGAAAGGTGAATTGACTAGCTTGTTACGACGTTAAAATATTATGAATGGTTCCGACGAATTGATTAGCTTGTTACGACGTTAAAATATTATGAATGGTTCCGACGAACAACTACGTTGTATATAAAGCAATTTTATTGAATCAGTTTGTAATATTTCTTTTTTCTTATCAACTTGACTCTTATCTTCCATTGCAAACATTAACCAAACCATTATAACTTTGGACTAAAAACAAGTAGATGAGAAGGAGATATAATTTCTTCGAAAACTATTAGTTTGTTTATCAAATTAATTCTTTTTCCTAGTTTTATATGCAATTCATTTTTTGGGTATGCATATATTGTATTTACGGAAAAATGGTATTATTAATCCCACGTTTATATTTACCCTTTTAAATTTGAATGACTTGGAGAAATATAATTCTTACGAAAAAATATAATTTGCGGTTAACATTCAACAATTTATGGAAAATCTATACTACTATTAAGAACATTTTGCGTGATTAGGGATGCGTTCGCGTAACCTGATTATATTTCTAAAAGCAATTCGGATTATGCGTTTGCGCAACTTCGAACGAACATTTAATAAAAAGGGGGCTCTTCGGAGAATATCAATATTAATTTCATATAACTCGAGATGTGCGGTTCAATATTTAATTATACAAGAGCGACGAACGTTCTTAATTTTATTTTTAGCACAATTTCGAACTTAAGTCTTTTTTTTATATAATAAAAAATTTCGAAAAAAAAATAATAATTACTATATTATCAATATCATTGTGTATACGTACGCGTGACACGATTTTTCACGTTAAAAATATATAATATATAAAACGAATACACGTACGCGTGATTCGACTCGAAGAAGGGTCTTTAATTATAAACAATCTAAATAGAAGCGGTAACAATAAAATCATGCAATAAAAATGTATTTAACAAACCAAAATAATCAAGCCGAATATAACAGTTGAGCGACCGTGCTAGAACCACGGAACTCGGGAATGCCTAGCACCTTCTCCCGGGTTAACAGAATTCCTTATCCGGATTTCTGGTTCGCAGAATAATAAACAGAGTCATATTCTCCTCGATTCAGGGATTAAAATTGGTGACTTGGGACGCCTTAAAATTCCCAGGTGGCGACTCTGAAACAAACAAACAAATCCCGTTTCGACTGTCCTTTAATTGGAGAAAACTCCCTTGTACCCTCTCGGGTACGTAAAAAGGAGGTGCGACATTAGGTTTTCTACAAATTGAGGAGTTGGACCTCAATTTGGGGTCCGATTTCAAAACAAAGCATATATTTGGATTCGTGGGAGAATGGGTAACCAGGTTTTGGTCCGAACATCGAGTTTCGACCACGTGGGTCCGGGGGTATTTTTGACCTTTGTGGGAAAAACCTTGTAAAAAATTATTTTCATGCATTGGGATTGATCCATTTAGTAATTATTAATGTGATTGAGTAACTTATGACTAGATTCGAGCGGATTGGTGGTGGAATCAAGAGGTAAAGCTATACTAGAAGCGTGAGTTGAGTTTGGAGTATTCGAGGTAAGTGTTTGTTCTAACTTTGGCTCGAGGGAATAGGATTAGGATGATATTTGCTACTTGCTAATGTGGAGTACGGTGTATATGCATGGTGACGGTTATCTATGCACCGGAGTCTAGCATGACCGTGAGTCTTGATTGCTTTTAATTCGAATAATGTGACACAAGCTCCTTGTTTATTTGATGAGTTTCATATGATGTGAATGGTTGAGGTAGAATTGTGATTGGTGTACTCTTGGAGCGTTAGCTCGAACATGAATGTGTTAGTTGAGGAAGAAGTGATTTAAAAAGAGAATGTGTTGTGATTACTCCCTTGCCGGGATGTGTAAACTGATATATACTCTCCCTTGTCGGGATATTTTGGGCTGTTAGATGTACCCTTGCCGGGTTAAAGGTATTGAGATGTTATTCTCCCCTGAAGGGGTCTACTATATGAAGTCACACTTATATATGATATTATGGGATCGTGTGGCACGCCGTCCACTTATATATGATATTATGGGATCGTGTGGCACGCCGTCCACTTATATATGATATTATGGGATCGTGTGGCACGCCGTCCACTTATATATGATATTATGGGATCGTGTGGCACGCCGTCCACTTATATATGATATTATGGGATCGTGTGGCACGCCGTCCACTTATATATGATATTATGGGATCGTGTGGCACGCCGTCCACTTATATATGATATTATGGGATCGTGTGGCACGCCGTCCACTTATATATGATATTATGGGATCGTGTGGCACGCCGTCCACTTATATATGATATTATGGGATCGTGTGGCACGCCGTCCACTTATATATGATATTATGGGATCGTGTGGCACGCACTTGTTATATATATCTGTACAGGTTAATTGTGGTAGGTCCTGTCTAGCCTCATCATTACTTCGCCGGGGTTAGGCCAGACACTTACCAGCATATGGGGTCGGTTGTGCTGATGTTGCACTCTGTGTATTTTTGTGCACAGATCAGGGAGCAGCTTTTGGACCGCAGCAGTAGGACTTTTGGGAGCTATCTTCAGTCCAAGGACTCTCGAGGTAGCCTAGCTGGCGTTCGCAAGCCGAAGTCCCTTTCCATGTTTTTCGTTGTTTATCTTGTATCAGACAAATATGATGTATTTTCCTTTCAGACATTGTTTGTAGCATTCTGTAATAGTCCGTGAGCTAGTGACACCAAACTCTGGGTAGCATTTTGGTTCAAACTTCCGCACTTATGATTTTCAGTTGTTTTAAAATTAAAGTCTTCCGCTTAGATTTTGTCTTGCTTATTATATTGTTGAAAGAAAGTAGGAAAGGTGTTTTAAACATTTGGCTTGCCTAGCTCCGATAGTAGGCGCCATCACAACACCCGATGATGGAAAATCCGGGTCGTGACACTTATTCTGTTCTAACTTATGTCACTCTTTCAATTTTGATATATATCCTAAAAATAGTTGATAACATTACATTTTTTTACAACTTCCATAACTTTTAATACCTCAAATTCATTAAACTATTCTAGAAAATAAAAAATTATTGCAATGCTTTATCTGTCAAATTTATGTTTCCCAATTACTAATATAACACCATATTGTTAGGGTTTGTCTTGATTTTTTAATTTTTTTTTTTCATATTTGAATTTTCTGTTACTTGAAGAAAGCATAAAATATATACTCCCTCCGTTCCAATTTAAGTGAACCTGTTTGTCTGGGCACAGAGTTTAAGAAAAAATGAAGACTTTTGGAATTTGTGGTCCTAAACAAGTCAAAAAAGGGCACATAGTATTTGTGTGGTTATAAAAGCTTCTCATGAAGGGTAGAATTGTAAGTTTAAGCTAAATTATTTTCAAATTTAGAAATGAATCATTCTTTTTGGAACTGACCAAAAAGAAAATAGGTTAACATAAACTGGAAGAGAGGGAGTACCATAATTGATTTTGCTTTTCCTAAAAGAAAAATATAGATGTCTTCCATAAGTGACATATTTCTTTCGGGGAGAAAAAAATTTGTGAGACCTCTACAAATTGAGGATTCCTCCTTCATACTACATCAATTCTAGGGGTGTACAAAGAAAATCGATAAATCGTACCAACCCAATAATCCGAGTCAAATCGAGAAAAAAACCCGATTGTGGTTTGGTTTGATTTGGTTTGGTGTTGGAAAAAAATCCGACCATAATTGATTTGGTTTGGTTTTAAATAAAAAAGTCAAACCGAAACCAAACCAACCCGATATTATATTTATACAATTTTAAAAATATTTTATGCATATAAATATTTATTGTAATATAAGTTATAAATATTTCTTAGACTTGTTCACAATTTTGTCTTTAAAAGTATTATTTAAAGTCTGGACTTAACATTCTTGAATAGTCCAATAAATTTTATAGCTTATAAAGGTAGTAAGTCAAATAAAGTTCAAATCAATACTGTCATACCTCCTTTTTCCGCACCCGCGAGGGTGCAAGGGAGTTTTTCCAATTAAAGGACAATCGAGACGGGATTGGTTTATTTATTTCAGAGTCGCCACTTGGGAGATTTAGGGTGTCCTAAGTCACCAATTTTAATCCCGAATCGAGGAAAAGAATGACTCCATATTACAGTCTGCGTACTAGAAATCCGGATAAGGAATTCTGTTAACCCGGGAGAAGGTGTTAGGCATTCCCGAGTTCCGTGGTTCTAGCACGGTCGCTCAACTGTTATATTCGGCTTGATTATCTGATTTTATACAAATATGAACTTATGTGCAAATTTTATCTTTTAACCGCTTTATTATTATTGTTTTTAAAAGAAATATGAACATCGCTTAAAACACGTCTTTGGACTGCGTCACATAAAATGCACCCACAATCCGGAACACGTTTTATTTGATGTTTTGGGATTTGGATTCGGGTCGCATGAAATGCACACCCAGGCTTAAGAAAGTAAAATATTAAACACGCGCCTAAAGAGACTATCGCGTTATTATTTTGGGGAAGACCGTGAAATTCGCTAAACGGTCCTTCCGAATTCTAATTAAACCATACATTTTGTGAGGGCCCCGCAATCTATACGTTTTATTTGGCGAGACTCGTCTCATTTTTATTTTTAAAGGATAAACCTACAATGACTATATTTTCTATTAAGTTCGTCTCTAAAATAAAAGAAAATCTCTTAATTATTTACATGCTGAAAAACGTAACTTATTAGTTATTAGTTTACGGCTAATGCGAATGGAAAATTGCGATCGAGTTTGTACAAAGAAAAACTGCTTTCATTTTATATTCTGTTATTCAATAATACTAGAACATGAGATTGACCATAATATCAAAACAGATTAATTATTCTCCGTAATTTAAACTAACATTATTAAATGAAGAAAGTATACATATGCAACCTCATTATTCATTAATCATTCAACTACATCTTTATACGAAGAAAGAAAAATTATATTCAACCACAAATCTAAACAGGAGGAATTCAACAGGAACAAAGCCTGATTAATATTTTTTTTTTGCTTCAAGCCGAGATTGTACAAATGTGTACCTGGAAACAGCAGTACAAGAACAAAAGAAGGAGAAGTCAGCAGCAGTAATAACACAGCAACAGCAGATTCAGCAACATCGCAAACCAGTACAGTAGGAATAGCAGAAAACCCAGGAGACTATAAACGACTCCAAGTATAGTGAAGAAGTAAAAGGCAGGAAGGTTCTGACTATTTCAGATCTTAAGCGAGGCAACGAAGCAGTAACTATTCTTTTTCAACTTCAAAACTCTCCAAAATGAATTCTGCCCCTGTATATTCAGTGTATCCAGAATGTATATCGGGTGTATACTTCTCACTCCGCCCCCTCTTTTTTTCTTCTCTCTATCTAGTTTTTCCTCTCTTTTTTTTCCACCCTTCTTCCTAAATTTTCTCTTCTATTTATAGCAAAATTTTCGAAATTTTTAGATTTGTTTTTTATTATTTTATTATTTTTTTAATTAAAAGAAATCCCACTTACAAATTGCTTTTATTTTTTTAGAAAAAGAAATCCCACCTTTATTTACTTTTATTTTTAAAATTCCAACTTTAATTACTTTATCTTATTTAAAATCCCACTTTTTATTTTTTTAAAAGAGAATCTCACTTTATTTAACTTTTCTTTAAAAAATAAACCACTATCTTTTCTTTTTCTTTTAAAAATGCTACTTTCAATTACTTTAAATTTTTTAAATTTTCAGATATCTTTATATTTATTTTTTAATTCCAACCTTCTTTTACTTTTAAATTTTTTAAAACTTTTTACTTTTTTTTTAAATTTTCTACATTCTTTTACATTTTTTTATTTTTTTATTTTTTATTTTTTTAAAATCATTTCCGAAATTACTATATATATATATATATATATATATATTTAAAATAAAAATAATAAATAAAATAAAATATTTTCGGATTTTTTTTATATATATAAAAAAACAAAAAATAAAACTATTAATAGTGATAATTCACTTTTTATTTTATTTTTTATTTTTTTTTGGTTTTGTTTTGTGTTGGACAAAAATGAAGAAGGGGTGTTGGGTTAATGGACTGGGTCGACCCAGTTCGAAATGGACTGGGTCGTAGGGAAGATTGAGCCATTTTTTGGGCCTATAGCTTGAAATTGAAGAAGAGGCCCAATTCCGACTTTCTTTATATTTTCGCTCTCTTTTCTTCTTTTATTTTTCTAAAACTAAATTATAAAAATACTTAAACTATTATTAAGAACTAAATTAAGTTATAAAGGCGCAAATTAACTCCCAATAACAATTAACGCACAATTAAGTATTAATTAAGCATAAAATTGTATATTTGGACATTAAATGCTAAAAATGCAAACGATGCCTATTTTGTAATTTTTAATTTTTGTAAAACAATTTTAATTACTAACAATTGTAGAATTAAATCCTACATGCAAAATGCGACATATTTTTGTATTTTTTATTAATTTAGCGAATAAACACGCACAGACAAATACAAATAATTCTTCAAAATATCACAAAATTGTACACCAAAGAAAAATCATTTTATTTTTGAATTTTTTGGGAGTAATTCTCATATAGGGCAAAAATCACGTGCTTACAGCTGCCCCTCTTTGCCCGGAGACACGAAGGGTTTTCGTGCAAAGATAAAGCGAGCGATTTTTGCCCATCCGAGTACTCCGTTGAAGCATTTTTTTGAAAAAGATTTGACCGAACCTTTGCTTCAAAGGTTTCCTACATATCCTGGGCTAAACAGGAATCAGATCAATGTAGTTCGAGAAATTTTGGTAGCTGGGACTACCGTTGGACTGCAATGTTACTGTTGTTGCATGTTATTACTACTGCTTACCGATCTCCTTGTTACACCGTGCTTAAAAAAACAAGAAGCTAGGCTAGAGTACAATTTATTTTTGTTGCCTTGCTTCCTTGTCTGCTTGCATTTCTTTCGGTGCTTTACTTCTTTTGACACATGTACTTGAGTTTGTACTGTGACCTCTTGTTGCAACCTTCTGTTTCCCGGTGCCGGGGAATTTTATTGTTTCCTGATGGGGATTCCTATTGTAACCCTCTGTTTTATTGTCCTTTGACTTGATTTTGAAATGTATGCCTCTGTTATCTAGGCGGGCTCCCAATTTTAATACTTGAAAATTAAAGACTTGAAATGTATGCCTCTGTTATCTGGGCGGGCTCCCAAGTTCAATGCTTGAAAATTAAAGACTGAAATGTATGCCTCTGTTCTATGGGCGGGCTCCCAACTTCAACAACAACTTTAAAAATGAATGTCATTCCTCTCTTCAACCAATACATCGCCATTCTGTTCTTCAGAGGGGGCTCCTGATTTCAACAACTTTAAAAAATAAAATCCTATTCGAGGGCGGATGAACCCGAAATATCCTATTCGAGGGCGGATGAACCCAAAATATCCTATTCGAGGGCAGATGAACCCAAATATCCTATTCGAGGGCGGATGAACCCAAAATATCCTATTCGAGGGCGGATGAACCCAAAATATCCTATTCGAGGGCGGATGAACCCAAAATATCCTATTCGAGGGCGGATGAACCCAAAATATCCTATTCGAGGGCGGATGAACCCAAAATATCCTATTCGAGGGCGGATGAACCCAAATATCCTATTCGAGGGCGGATGAACCCAAATATCCTATTCGAGGGCGGATGAACCCAAATATCCTATTCGAGGGCGGATGAACCCAAATATCCTATTCGAGGGCGGATGAACCCAAAATATCCTATTCGAGGGCGGATGAACCCAAAATATCCTATTCGAGGGCGGATGAACCCAAAATATCCTATTCGAGGGCGGATGAACCCAAATATCCTATTCGAGGGCGGATGAACCCAAATATCCTATTCGAGGGCGGATGAACCCAAATATCCTATTCGATGGCGGATGAACCCAAAATATCCTATTCGAGGGCGGATGAACCCAAAATATCCTATTCGAGGGCGGATGAACCCAAAATATCCTATTCGAGGGCGGATGAACCCAAATATCCTATTCGAGGGCGGATGAACCCAAAATATCCTATTCGAAGGCGGATGAACCCAAAATATCCTATTCGAGGGCGGATGAACCCAGAATATCCTATTCGAGGGTGGATGAACCCAGAATATCCTATTCGAGGGAGGATGAACCCAAAATATCCTATTCGAGGGCGGATGAACCCAAAATATCCTATTCGAGGGCGGATGAACCCAATATATCCTATTCGAGGGCGGATGAACCCAAAATATCCTATTCGAGGGCGGATGAACCCAGAATATCCTATTCGAGGGCGGATGAACCCAGAATATCCTATTCGAGGGCGGATGAACCCAGAATATCCTATTCGAGGGCGGATGATCCCAAAATATCCTATTCGAGGGTGGATGAACCCAAATATCCTATTCGAGGGCGGATGATCCCATTTTCAACATCTTGGAATTGTCTTACCTCCGACTGTTTTTCTCCAAATCTTGTTGTCTTGCTATCTCTTAAATTTTGAATTGATTTCCTTGTTCTTCTGAGAAAATTTTCGACCATGGCAGAAAATCTTCTGCCCCAGTTTTGATGCTTTTCCTTGTTCTCCAGGTGGACGCCTGACTTCTGATATTTCAACTGTTCTTCCTTGTTCTCCACGTGGACGCCTGACTGTTAATTCAATTCTTCATCCTTGTTCTCCAGATGATTGCTATTTCTTTTCTTCATCCTTGTTCTCCAGGTGGACGCCTGATTGTTGTTTCTTTCATTGCTCTTCCTTGTTCTCCAGGTGGACGCCCGATTTCTGATATTTCATTGCTCTTCCTTGTTCTCCAGGTGGATGCCTGATTACTAATACTTCAACTACTCATCCTTGTTCTCCAGGTGGATGCCTGATTGCTGTTTCTTTCATTGTTCTTCCTTGTTCTCCAGGTGGACGCCTGATTTCTGATATTTCATTGCTCTTCCTTGTTCTCCAGGTGGATGCCTGATTACTAATACTTCAACTACTCATCCTTGTTCTCCAGGTGGATGCCTGATTGCTGGGGATAATACCACTGGGGGAGTCTCCTTTCTTTCCTTCCTTCAAATTCAATTTTTTTTTTCTTATTTTTTTTTTTCTTTCTTAACACTGCTGGGGATAAAAGTGTTATCTTCTTGGGATAACGTTGTTGAGGATAACGCTGCTGGGGAATTTTATCCCTTCAAATCGATGCTTCATTCTTCTGGAAGCTGCTGGGGAGGATAATGGCTCTTTGCTTTTCTGAGCACAAATGTCATCTTTTTGTTTTGTCTGCTGGGGAACAACTTCTTTTATTAAAACTTGTTATGCTGGGGGTAAAACTGGTTCAAAGACCACTTCCCTTGAGACTGGTGCTATATTCATTTTACCCTGAATGGGTATCTGACTTCCAGAAAAATTTCCAAATGAAAGGAAAATTTTCTGCCCCATTTTGACAGTCTCCCTTATGGCCTGTATTTCTGTCATCAATGCCACTTCCTTTACCTGTTTCAATTTAAACAAAATTTGTTAGTTTAAAACGCGGTGGTTGGTTGTGATACTCCCACTGGGATGGTTTTCCCTTTTCCCTTCCTTGCTCTGCATTCCACAACTTGTTGGGAATGATATTATTTGCTGGGGATAATCCTTTTCTGCTGGGGATATCCCTCTTCTTTCGTGGCATGGCTTGGAAACTTGCATTTTCCCGACCTTTTAGTCTCGCATGAATTTCCCAAATCATGCTTATTGTTTTTCTTGTTTTGTCCATGGGCTCTGGTCTTGAGGTTTAATAACCTTTGATTTCGGCAAGGATATCCCTCTTGACACTCGTCAATCCTTTTGCTGGGGATATCTTTCTTGACACTGGCCTCGCGCTTGTTCCTTCCTGACTATATCACTTGGATGTATTAGTCAGATCTTATCTTGGAAAGCTGATGGCCTATTTTGAAATCATTTCCCACTGGTTCTGACCAAACAGACTCTATTGGGGAATTTTTCTATGAAAGGAAAAGATAAAAGGGAACAGAATAAAAGACAACGGAAAAAAGATGACTCTTTAACAAAAGAAACTATAAATAAAACCCTATCAAACGCAGACACCGACTCTAATGGTCATGACATGCCTATGTGGCCTATCCTTCGTCAATCATCTTTCAAGATCTTCAATTGGCAATTCCCCATCTGATTCTTAATCTTATTCGACTTGTAGTGCCCGAAGGGTTTTCACTATCAAGCCTCTCTCATTTTGGGTTTTTCTCTCAACTTTCATCACCTTATGGTGCATGTGAAGGTTTTCACCGATAAGACTCTCTCATTTGTATCACTTTTCAGCTGGGGTTTTGGAGTGTTGCCGGTATGACTCTTTCTGTTGGAGATTAGAGTCCTTTTTGCTGTGGAACAAAATGTTATGCTCACCGGTGAGACTCTCATTTGTCTGACTTGAAATCTTTTGAAGACTGATCAGAAGGTCTTTCTTTGGACCGTAATGTGGGTTTTGGATAGGGCTAGAAAAAAAAGGGTATTAAAGGCTCAAAAATGCATTAATTTTTGGGTTATTAGTTACAACCTTCGGAATTAGATTTATTTACAACAAATGCAACATTTGCCCCAGTTTCTTGCTTGGGGATATTTTAATTGATTGGTTTTTTTTTTCAAAACTATGACCGAGCCGTGAAGCGCCTACGTATCCTCTTTGAGGAATCAGGTCAAACGTAGTTCCCAATTCTTCTGTTTTCTTCTGACTTTCTTTTGTTTTTGTGTTTTTTTTTTTTGATTTTTGATTTTTTCTTTACCTTCCAGGCTCGTATTTCCTAGTCGTTGCTATTGATTCCAAACGAGGGGTATGAAAGAAAATATATAAGGCTCAAAAGGGGTAACAAAGGATAAAGTGTTTAGGTAGCAGAATAAAATGCCTTCGTCATTCCAGTCTTCAAAACATGCCAAGTGCAAACAACACAATTGAACATAGATTTATAGTCTCTTCCGATGGTGCTGGACTTGACAATTATGTTAAACACTTGCTTTTTCATTTGTCATTTCTAAAGCACTGTTGGGCGACACTCTCACTCTCATGCACGACCCTCATGCCAATTTGGCGAATCTTGCATTTAACGATTTTCTTTATGTTTTACTTGCCCCAGTTCCACATGACTCGGGCTTCAAATAATCTCAAACCGTTCTTATTTCCTTTAAATGCTTTGATCACCTCCCCAGGGTTTTATGATTAACTTTATAGACCAGGCCCAAACTGTATGCGCATGTCATGTCCCTAGAATCGGCATTGAACGAAAATGACAAAAGGACTAAATAAAAAGATGACTGGAAATAATAAAAGACCGGCTTTTGTATTAGACTTCCGGCGAAATGGTTAGAAAAACAAACAAAACAACCAGAATAAAATCTTAACACAACATCAACGAGACTTAAACAAACTGATACGACAAAAATGGAAAGATAAGAAGGTTTGACACAAGATAATATTCGGATTACAACCCTAAGAATAATCCGGACAACAGAAATGACAACAAAATAAGACACCACCAGCTTCTCTCTTGCTAACCAAGGAACGGAGCGTCCTCCCATTTTATCAAAATTGGCATCTTTAGCCACTGAGCTTTGCATCAGTATTGTCCAGACCATTTCCAACTTCGATATCATCAACCTTAGTCAACAAGTCCCAATAGGATTCGAGTGCTTCTGCTATCAGGCCTGATCCCCGCAAAGTGTGCTTCTGGGTCTTGTATTTCCGGCTTACCACAAACCAACCACCTTCTTTCTTTGCGATTCAAAACAGGTTAGAATGGACTCCGTCGGTCCCCATTATTAATAACATCTGTTTTTTTTTCCTTTTCTTTCTTTCTTTTTTTTTCGATTTTTATTTTTTCATTTCTTTTTTTCTTTTTTTTTTGATTTTTTTTTTGATTTTTTCTTTTCTTTTCCTTTTTTTTTTCATTTTTTTGTTGTGGTCGAATCTTATGGAGATTGCCTACGTATCATGACCCCGCATGAATCAGACCTTGCGTAGTTCGGACCAATAAAATATAAACAATACTAATCATTTTTTTCAATTTTCATATTGGGTTTCAAAGGTTTAAAAAAAATGACCTACAAACTTGAAAATCAAACAACCCACATATTCTAATCAAAAGATTTACAAACTCCAAAAATAAATGGCCAACTTCCTTTCTCAGTTTGACAAATGCAACCGAGCGGTTATCTTTTGCAAATGTGGCCCCTTCCAAATTTTGAGGCCGGAGAGGATTATTTTACGACACTTTACAAACTTGTTCATTCTTTTACAAAAATAGCCTTTCAATCAATTGAAAGATACTCTAGGGCTATTTCGGCAAGAACGGTTTAAGACGTGGTCAAAGCTGGCTCGGCTTATTTTGACCAAAAATCCAAATGGTATTCACCTAACCGTTGACTCTTTTTTTTTCAAATTACAATAAAACCGGGTGTTGCAAACACGGCCCTTCAGCGCCTCGGGGACGAAGATTTTTTTTTTAAGGCTGTGTAGGTCAACTGGACCAAAAATCCTAAACATGACCCAAAAGGTGGCTGTTTATGCAAAGTCAGCCTTCCGGCGTCCCTTTCGGGAACATTCGGCTATGTCTTGATAAATCAGCGTCACCCGACTTCTTTCAAAATTAAAATTTGACATATTTTTTTTTTGGCTATTTTTTTTAGCAAAAGGGGAGGCTAGACACCGCCCGACTTATTTATGACAAAACTAAAATTTTGACACGTTTTTTATTTATTCATTTATTGATTTTTGGCTTATTTTAGCAAAAAAAAAGGGGAGGTTGGACACCGCCCGACGTATTTATGACAAAAATTAAAATTTTGACACGTTTTTTATTTTTTATTTTTGGTTTTTGGCTATTTTAGCAAAAAGGGGGTTGGACCCGATGAGGGTTGCCTACGTATCTCACATCTGGTGAGAATCAAACCCGCGTAGTTCGCGCCTCGTGAATAAGTAAACGAACTAATATTTTTTTTTATTGAAACTGTGAAAGAACTGCTCAAAGGAAGTATATATATTTTTTTTGATTGATTTCTTTTTGAAAGAAAAACTCGTAAAAATTCCTTTTCTTTTGATTTGAACTTTGAGAATTTCAAAAGTAAAAGGAAGTTTTTTTTTCGAATTTCCATTTGTCTTTTTTTTATTCTAAAGAAAAAAAATATTTTTGGAATTTTACTTTTGATAAAAGAAATGCTTCTAAAAAATATTTTTTGAATTTTGAATTTTCTTTTCAATTTTGAAAGAGGAATCAAAATATTTTCGGATTTTTTTTTCTTAAAAGAAAACATTTTTATTATTTTTGTTTTATCAACAATGGAAAATAAAGATATTTATATTATTTTTTGCAAGACATATTTTTTGGAATTTTATTTTGAATTTTCTTGGCAAGACAAATACTCTTTGCAACAAATAAAGATATATATATCTTTTGGAAATAAAAAAAACTTTTCGGATTTATATATATATATATATATATATATTTGCGACAAATAATGAAAGACTTTTTTTTTTTTTTGCATTTTCATAAGCAAATAAAATAAAACAAAACCATTTTAAAAATAAGACTCTTTTTTTATTTTCATTTTCTATTTTTCCTTTGCTTTTAATAAAACAAACTAATAAAACATTTTTTTTTCATTTTCTCAAAATTTCGGCAGAGTTTTGACAGTTATTTGGGCATTGGTTTTTTTCAAAAATAAATAGTCAATTCCCTAACCGCTATTTTTTTTTCAATTTTAAAATATTATTCATGATATTCAAAAGTCAGTCAACACACAAATCCGGATCAAATAAATGCGCAAGTAGCAGCAAGTAAGATGCATCAGGATGGTCATTTTTTTGGTACACCTGTCCTAGACAGACCCAACCCCTGTGTTGAGTCTCCAAAGTCAAATGCACGTGATGCAAACAATCGCTCCTACTAGGGATCCGGCATGAAGCTGAGTTATTCTAAGTGAAAAAACCTGAGGCATATTGATCTAGCCCTGGCTTACCCAAACGGACAGTTTGAGCCGAAGCGGGGGCAACGTACCGGGAGCACGAAAGTCTACCCGACCTAGTTACTTGTCCCAACTTCGTCTTATTTGGTATGACTTTAACAGAAAGGTGGGCCACGCGCACGTGTGCACCATAAATTTAGAAGACTCAGAAAGAAGGGGGTTTCGTAGCAGTTGTATATATTCATAATTCAAATAATATTAAAGCGGTAAAAGTGTCATTTAGCACATTGGGAATATATCATGTAAAAAAAATCAGATAATAAATAAAGCCAACTATAACAATTATTTTAAGCTCGAATTCTTGAACCCTGAACCAGTGGTTCTGGGTTTTTCCCCAGCAGAGTCGCCAGAGCTGTCATACCTCCTTTTTCCGCACCCGCGAGGGTGCAAGGGAGTTTTTCCAATTAAAGGACAATCGAGACGAGATTGGTTTATTTATTTCAGAGTCGCCACTTGGGAGATTTAGGGTGTCCCAAGTCACCAATTTTAATCCCGAATCGAGGAAAAGAATGACTCCATATTACAGTCTGCGTACCAGAAATCCGGATAAGGAATTCTGTTAACCCGGGAGAAGGTGTTAGGCATTCCCGAGTTCCGTGGTTCTAGCACGGTCGCTCAACTGTTATATTCGGCTTGATTATCTGATTTTATACAAATATGAACTTATGTGCAAATTTTATCTTTTAACCGCTTTATTATTATTGTTTTTAAAAGAAATATGAACATCGCTTAAAACACGTCTTTGGACTGCGTCACATAAAATGCACCCACAATCCGGAACACGTTTTATTTGATGTTTTGGGATTTGGATTCGGGTCGCATGAAATGCACACCCAGGCTTAAGAAAGTAAAATATTAAACACGCGCCTAAAGAGACTATCGCGTTATTATTTTGGGGAAGACCGTGAAATTCGCTAAACGGTCCTTCCGAATTCTAATTAAACCATACATTTTGTGAGGGCCCCGTAATCTATACGTTTTATTTGGCGAGGCTCGTCTCATTTTTATTTTTAAAGGATAAACCTACAATGACTATATTTTCTATTAAGTTCGTCTCTAAAATAAAAGAAAATCTCTTAATTATTTACATGCTGAAAAACGTAACTTATTAGTTATTAGTTTACGGCTAATGCGAATGGAAAATTGCGATCGAGTTTGTACAAAGAAAAACTGCTTTCATTTTATATTCTGTTATTCAATAATACTAGAACATGAGATTGACCATAATATCAAAACAGATTAATTATTCTCCGTAATTTAAACTAACATTATTAAATGAAGAAAGTATACATATGCAACCTCATTATTCATTAATCATTCAACTACATCTTTATACGAAGAAAGAAAAATTATATTCAACCACAAATCTAAACAGGAGGAATTCAACAGGAACAAAGCCTGATTAATATTTCATTTTTTTTGCTTCAAGCCGAGATTGTACAAATGTGTACCTGGAAACAGCAGTACAAGAACAAAAGAAGGAGAAGTCAGCAGCAGTAATAACACAGCAACAGCAGATTCAGCAACATCGCAAACCAGTACAGTAGGAATAGCAGAAAACCCAGGAGACTATAAACGACTCCAAGTATAGTGAAGAAGTAAAAGGCAGGAAGGTTCTGACTATTTCAGATCTTAAGCGAGGCAATGAAGCAGTAACTATTCTTTTTCAACTTCAAAACTCTCCAAAATGAATTCTGCCCCTGTATATTCAGTGTATCCAGAATGTATATCGGGTGTATACTTCTCACTCCGCCCCCTCTTTTTTTTTTCTTCTCTCTATCTAGTTTTTCCTCTCTTTTTTTTCCACCCTTCTTCCTAAATTTTCTCTTCTATTTGTAGCAAAATTTTCGAAATTTTTAGATTTGTTTTTTATTATTTTATTATTTTTTTAATTAAAAGAAATCCCACTTACAAATTGCTTTTATTTTTTAGAAAAAGAAATCCCACCTTTATTTACTTTTATTTTTAAAATTCCAACTTTAATTACTTTATCTTATTTAAAATCCCACTTTTTATTTTTTTAAAAGAGAATCTCACTTTATTTAACTTTTCTTTAAAAAATAAACCACTATCTTTTCTTTTTCTTTTAAAAATGCTACTTTCAATTACTTTAAATTTTTTAAATTTTCAGATATCTTTATATTTATTTTTTAATTCCAAACTTCTTTTACTTTTAAATTTTTTAAAACTTTTTACTTTTTTTTTAAATTTTCTACATTCTTTTACATTTTTTTATTTTTTTATTTTTTATTTTTTTAAAATCATTTCCGAAATTACTATATATATATATATTTAAAATAAAAATAATAAATAAAATGAAATATTTTCGGATTTTTTTTATATATATAAAAAAACAAAAAATAAAACTATTAATAGTGATAATTCACTTTTTATTTTTTTATTTTTTTTGGTTTTGTTTTGTGTTGGACAAAAATGAAGAAGGGGTGTTGGGTTAATGGACTAGGTCGACCCAGTTCGAAATGGACTGGGTCGTAGGGAAGATTGGGCCATTTTTTGGGCCTATAGCTTGAAATTGAAGAAGAGGCCCAATTCCGACTTTCTTTATATTTTCGCTCTCTTTTCTTCTTTTATTTTTCTAAAACTAAATTATAAAAATACTTAAACTATTATTAAGAACTAAATTAAGTTATAAAGGCGCAAATTAACTCCCAATAACAATTAACGCACAATTAAGTATTAATTAAGCATAAAATTGTATATTTGGACATTAAATGCTAAAAATGCAAACGATGCCTATTTTTGTAATTTTTAATTTTTGTAAAACAATTTTAATTACTAACAATTGTAAAATTAAATCCTACATGCAAAATGCGACATATTTTTGTATTTTTTATTAATTTAGCGAATAAACACGCACAGACAAATACAAATAATTCTTCAAAATATCACAAAATTGTACACCAAAGAAAAATCATTTTATTTTTGAATTTTTTGGGAGTAATTCTCATATAGGGCAAAAATCACGTGCTTACAAATACTAATGCTAATAAAGGAAATTCAATTCAACACTAGAAATGACAATAGTGTTCGATATCTATTTTTTTTAGTTTTGCATTGATATATAACTCTATTTTCATTTCTTTTACCTTAATCGTTTTGTTTTCATTAATTGTTTATTATTATAATTGTGAACACCTAATTTTTGACAATATTTAATTTTTTATCACTTCTTTTATGTAAATATTTTAGGGGGTTTTAACCTACTATTATTTTAGCTTTATTTCACTTTTTATTATAGTATAAAAATACCAAAAAAAAAATTAAAAGATGAATTATCACTATTAATATTTTTGTTATCATTTTTTGTTTTTTTTATATAAAAAAAATCCGATTTTTTTTTATTTTAAAAAAATACTAATAATAATTTCGGGAATGATTTAAAAAATAATAAAAAGGGAAGTATTAAATAAATAAAAATATAAAAGTAAAAATAGGTGGAATTCTCTTTTAAAAAAAGTAAAAGAATGTAGAAAATTTTAAAAAATAAAAAGTTTTGTGGAAATTTTTAAAAAATTAAAAAGTAAAAGAAGGTTGGAATTAAAAAATAAATATAAAGGTATCTGAAAATTTAAAAAATTTAAAGTAATTGAAAGTAGCATTTTTAAAAGAAAAAGAAAAGATAGTGGTTTATTTTTTTAAAGAAAAGTTAAATAAAGTGAGATTCTCTTTTAAAAAAATAAAAAGTGGGATTTTAAATAAGATAAAGTAATTAAAGTTGGAATTTTAAAAATAAAATTAAATAAAGGTGGGATTTCTTTTCTAAAAAAATAAAAGCAATTTGTAAGTGGGATTTATTTTTTAATTAAAAATAAAAAAAAACAAATCTGAAAATTTAGAAAATTTTGCTATAAATAGAAGAGAAAATTTAGGAAGAATGGGGTTCAAAAAAGAGGAAAAACTAGATAGAGAGAAGAAAAAAAGAGGGGGCGGAGAGAGCGGTATACACTCGATATACACTCTGGATACACTGGATATATAGGGACAGAATTCATTTTGGAGAGAGTAAAAAAGATAGAACCAAATTTTCTGAAATATTGAGAGCGAAAGAATACCATAGAGAGTTCAAAGCTAGAAAGAAAAAACAAAGAGAGATCCGGACTATTTTTCTTCTCCATTTTTACTAGTTTTCTCCGTGTTGCTGGGATTTCTGGATTGAGGTGTTGAAGCTACTGTGTTGGGCTTTCTGCTGCTGTATGTTGCTATGTTACATACTACTTTGCTGACCTTCTTCTTCTTGTATTGACAATACCAGGTACACAACTGTAACTTTGGCATATTGTAAGCTGAAATGTGAAACCATGAATACATATGAAGAATGGAACTTTGAAGTTTTAATTTAGTTTTTTCTTTGTTTCTTTTACTAATTGTATTTAGGCTATTTCATGTATTATTATTCTGTAAATTTCTGTCGCTTTGCATAACTAGGCATCTTGTAGTGATGTATTAAATAATACTTTGCTTTAGCTTGATTATTAGGTAGTATATATTTAAGCATGCTCATTACTGTCAAACTGTTTAATAATTGGAATAAGAGGAAAATAACATAAGTTGGTGTCTTTAGTGAATCGGCTTGGCAAAACTGATTAGTTCACTAGCTATGAAGGTTTTAATATTGTCAACATTAGGTTAATCGTGAACATGTAGCTAAATTTAGTTAAAACATGTAATTAATTAGGATTTTTTCTCTTTTATTTTAAAGACGAATTTAATAGAAATATAGTCACTTTAGGATATCCTTAAAACAAATGAGGCGTGCTTCGCCAAAATAAATACAAAATCGCGGGACCCTCACTAATTATTTGTTTTAAAATACTTAGACTTAGGGACGAGCCGTTTAGTCAATTTCACGGCCCTACCCAAAATAATGATACGCTAGTCGCTTTAGGCGCGTCTTTAATAATGTTATACTCTTAAATTCGGGTGCACATTTATGTGACCCAAATCCAAATCTCAACGGAGTTGAAATATGTCAATAACCACGGGTACATTGATGTGACGTAATTCGAGATACGTTCACACTGTTGTAATTCTCTGTTAAAATAATAATAATAATAAAAGCGGTAAAGAGTTTAAAGTTTGTACATAAGTTCATAATTGTATAAAATCAGATAATCAAGCCGAATATGACAGTTGAGCGACTGTGCTAGAACCACGGAACTCGGGAATGCCTAACACCTTCTCCCGGGTTAACAGAATTCCTTATCCGTATTTCTGGTGCGCAGACTATTAAACAGAGTCATTCTTTTCCTCGATTCGGGATTCAACCGGTGACTTGGGACACCATAAATCTCCCAAGTGGCGACTCTGAAATAAATAAATAAATCCCATTTCGATTGTCCTTTAATTGGAAAAAAACTCCCTTCCTCGCCCCTTTGAGGCGGCGCGGGCGAAAAAGGAGGTGTGACACTTATTAGTTGTACTTATTTTAGCACGACCTATATAGTATTTTAGATTATGTTAATTTTTATTATGGTGTATTAATTTTTTTCTTTGTGTGATTTTATTATCTATGTTATTGAATATTTTAGTAAAATGTTATGACTCATCTCAAATTATTATTTTATTTTCTTGGAAAATACATTATATTGTTGTATCCTACTAGGACTAAAATAAATATTTGGAGCACAAGTTACATATTTTGTGCTATTAAGACTTTACCGAGAAAAAATCCGAAAACCCGAAAAAATCGAAAAATTCGAAAAAAATTGAGATTGAAAAACCTGACTTTATTGGTTTGGTTTGGTTTATAAATTTAAAAATCAGACACTATTGGTTTGGTTTGGTAATTGAATAATCCGAACCAACCCGACCTATGTACATTCCTAATCAATACAATAACATCCACAATATAGTTCTTAAAGAGTCTTGTTTAAGATGAGAATTTATTATAAGCTTTTTCTTATATATTAGTAGATCAATGTAAGTCAATTGATCAAATTATATTAAAATTAATTATGTCTCTTTTAGTGCAATTTTGTTTGTCGCCTAATTTATTGTCACCAAAATTTTATTTGTTAGCATTCGTATGACGCTTTATTATTTTGATCCGCACACATATACAAATCAAATTAACATACAATATATAAGCTTTTCTCGTTAAACGCCTTCATATAAAATAGTGCAAAAGGAGTAGCATTTGTCAAATGGTTAACTAGTAAGTGCTTGGAAGGGGAGCATATATTGTATATGCTGCTTTTTTAGTGAAAAAGAAAAATTATTAATCAACAATATGGTGTTTTTTTTTAAAAAAAGATCCCAATATGGTAAGTCAGTACTCAGTACTATCAGCTTAAAAGGGGGAGAAGGAGAGGCTTAGGTTACACTTACGTTTTTGTTTAGGCTCTCGAGATATTTGATCACTTTATTTAATTAGGGAGAAAGTATGTAATTGACATGACAGTTCTCATACGAGGGAATCATTCCTCTACAAATAATAATAAAAAATAAAGCTAGAATATCATCAATAGAAGGAGAATAAATAATAAATAAAACATAGTTTATGCTAACTAAATTGTGAAAATGCAGCCGCACTTCAGGTTAATCAAGCTAATGAATACAAGATAATTTATTTTTTTATATAGACATTTGTCACTTAACTTACTCTCCTTTTAATTTATAACAGTTAAGATTAAATTGTTCGATTTGGTGCAAACACTTGATGTACTCAGTTACAGCACACGGACAGCCAGATTTCTGGATTCCAGTTAAGGAAACAACGAAACAGGTTCTATTACTTGTCATAATTCGTATGTGGAAAATCAATTTAACTAATCTTTGAAGTTAAATCGGATTAGATTAGCTTAATATTTTAAAATTAAAATTTTGATATTCGAAAACTATGCAGAATGTACTATAATTTGCAATTCTTCTCATATCAATATGTGAAAAAATACATGCTAAAATATTGATCAAAGTTCATGTAGTTTGACTCTCGAGAAGTGAAACGTGACAACTAAATGGGAAGCGAAGGAGTATTAAAAAGCGCTAACAGATTAATTTAAAATGTTAAATTTTGTAATAGGAACGAACGAAATGAATGTGCTTGGTTTTTTTTTGAATATTTAAAATCACATGTTGAACCAGAAAAGAAAAAAGACAACCACCTTTGTTTCGCGTATATGTGTAGCAAAATCTTGAGTTTTGGGAATTAATATAGAATTTTTTACACTGTTGTAATATAGAATTTTTTACACTGTTGTATAAAAACTAGTATCTATATACGTGCATTACACGTTAATAATGACACTTGGTGGTTTAAATATTTATTTATATGAACGGAGAAAAAAATTATTTAATGAGAAATATATTATTACATTAACATAATACATGAATTCAAAATGAAAAGATGTCATCAAAACTTATACAAATGATCAATTTAACTATGTTGATTAGATAATAATTTTAGTTTAAAGGCATCTAATTTGGTGGTATTTTACCGAACACTTCTTTGTTGGCGATATTCTTTTGTGTATGTTTCCTCCTAATACTTTGGTTATTCTGCCATAACCAGAACCTTGTTGTCGATATTGATATCCCTCTTGAAAGTGCAACATATAGTTATTCGTGCAAGAAAATATATTATTGTAAATATAGTCCAATATTTAGAATGTTTGTCCTTGTATTTTATTTATTATAATTATAAAACGTAAACATACTGAATTTTTTTTTTTACACAAATTTAAAAGCATATTCTTTAGTTTCGGAAGACGAAAGTTGATTTCAGGGATAAACATATACTTATAAGTACATTGATCAGTATCATAATTTTTACATGTATATGACGTTATTGTCAAAATTTCTATATACTATATGTGTACTATTACATATGCTATTCAACGGATTTATGTTTTTCAGTAGCATGATAGGCATATTTTTCTTCAAAATTAACCTATATACAATGGAAGATCAATTTTACCCTAGTCTATTATATATATGGTGACACTAACAAACGTAAGAAATGATGAACTTGACAACAAACCTGGATGGTAGAAGGCAATGTGATATTAATGTATTTGAATATTCTTTTTGGTAGTAATTGTTGGTATCATCTTCTGCTGAATTAAAACTGAAAAATATTTTGTTTTTACCACAAAACTTAGCAATCAACCTTTTATTTAGTTGATCTTTTTTTTTTGCTAGCTAAGATAGCTCTTTAATGTTTATCATGTAATTTGCACAAATGATATTTAATCTAACGATGATAATATTTTTTCTTATTAAATGCACTACTATTACCATTGGGGTTGATAACCAAGTGTTCTAAAAGAACCAAATTATCTTTTTTGTTTTCGAACCGGAAGCAAGAAGTCACTGAATGTTAGATCTATTCTTACTTTTATATTTCTTGTCATTTGATTTTTTTTCATTTGAGGCTATAAAAATAAGTTTGGCAAGCTAGCTTTTATGGTCTTTGCTTTTGTCGATTTTGGAACTACTAATAGTACTTGACATAAACCACCTCAGAAACTATTACTTTTCTATCAAATGGTTCATTGATATCCAATATATCTTTAAAACTCTAGGCAACTGTTTCGATTCTTTGACGCTTAGCCAAGTGCTTTATCCCATATTATTAATTTGGCTTTTCTTATAAATTTAGCATTATTGCTCTCCTTTGATATATTTGTGATGGTTATTTTAAGTTTTTGAAGAGATATATCAAATCTAAAGTGAGTTGTACGACCTCATAATAAAATCGTTGTCGGTATACCCCTTGTTATTATTACTAACAGTATTGTGCCTCTTAATATGATATTTACAAGTAACGACATAGGAATTTTATTTCAATTTAGCCAGAGACATTTACAAAGGATAATTCCACTATACCATAGCCGACTCTTTATAATATAGTCTTAAAGGTTTGTTCTTGTTTAGAATTTAACTTTGATTGTGCTTCCTCAGATACTCGTATGGCCTTCTTAATACTATATTAATCTTTTTTACTTTATGATCTAATTTCTTTTAATCTCTACCGCTCTTTTTATAGAATAAATTTATGTACCTTAAGATTTTTTAACTTGACAAATAATTTTACTCATGATGAATTTAAAAAAAATAATTGAATTGGATTCTCTTGCTAATAATTAATTAAAAGATTTAATTATTTGGTCTTAATATAAAAAAATAATTTATTTTCTGTTCATTCAGATTCTTAAGATTAGTCCACCTCTTGTTTTGAATATTTAATTGTAATTATAATTTTATCCACCATAAATTTTTTATTTTCAAAGAGTAAAAGATTGATTTGATATTCCACTTTTAGATCTTTATATTTGCTAAATCATCAACGGTATTGACTCTTACCAACCTTTTTATTTTTCTTTTTCACACATTTATATTCTTTAAAAAATACTTAGTTGTTCTTTAATAATTGGGAAATAATAATTACTTTATAAATTTTCTTATTAAATTTGTTATCTTGTATCACAAAAAGAATTCTTTTGCATCTTGTTCGTGAAACTAATATTTCGGAGGAAACTACAAAAAAATACGATCAAGACAAAACTAATGTTTATCTAGCACATTAAAATTTTGAAGGATAAACTTAATTCGCATAGGATTATACAGTGATATCTTATTACTTTACTTTTTATAAGTGGCTTACTTTGAAAAACGGAATGAATTCTTATAAATTTGTGATCTTTGGTTCTAGAGTTGTGTAACGACTCGGTCGGTCGTTTTGAGCTCTAGCGCGTCGTTCAACAGTTGGAAGTCATGAATAGCTTCATTTCAGGTATATTGACTTGTACGTATGGTCAGAGTTGAATTTCGGGAAATTCGGAGTCAAATTGGAATGAAACTTTTCATTGCGGCAACCTTAAGTTGAAAAAAATGGCTAAGATTGGAATTTTGAGTAAACGACCTCGGAATTGGGATCTGAAAGTTCCAGCATGTTCGTATGATGATTTCGGACTTGGGCGTATGTCCGGATTTGGTTTTGGATAACCCGTGAGCATTTCGGCGTATATTGTGAAAGTTAGTATTTTAGAAGAATTGCATAAATTTGGGTTGGAAGGCATTTCAGTGTTATAGATGTCCGTTTGGGATTCCGAGTCTGGGAATAGCTCTGTATGGTGATTCTGGAGTTAAGAGCGCGATCGTAAGTGAATTCGGATGTCCGGAGGTCATTTTGAAGTCATTTGGCTAAATATAGAAATTTGAAGGCTTTTGAGAAAATTCGACCGGAAGTGGAAATTTTGATATCGGAGTCAGAATGCGGTTCCGAAAGATGGGGCAAGTCCGTAATGTCGAATGTGACTTGTGTGCAAAATTTGAAGTCATTCCGGAATGATTTTGGTAAGGTTTGAGACACTTAGTCTCTTTTAAGGAAGCTTAAGTTGGAAAAGTCAATCGGTTATTGACTTATGTGTTAGAGCACTAGAAATGCGAATTGTATGATTCAGATAGCTTCGTTAGGTGATTTGGGACTTAGGAGTGTGTCCGGAATATTTTTGTGATGACCGGTGTAGAATTAAGCTTGAATTGGCGAAGTTAGTATTTTGGCGATTTCCGGTTGATAGGTGAGATTTTGATCCGAGGGTCGGAATGGAATTCCGAGAGTTGCTGTAGCTTCGTTATGTCATTTTGGACTTGTCTGCAAAATTTGAGGTCATTCGGACTAGTTTTGACGTGTTTCGACATCGGATGTGAAAGTTAGAAGTTTCAAAGTTCATAAGCTTGAATCCGAGGTGAATTTAGTATTTTTGCGTTGTTTTTGGTGATTCGAAGGAACAACTAAATTTGTGTCATATTATGGGACTTGTTAGTATACTTTGTTGGGATCCCATGAGGCTCGGATAAGTTTTGGAAGTATTTTTGGAAGATTTTTACCGTTTTGAGCATAAGCATGTAATGATCTAAAGGTTCATTTTTAGTTCTAGATATCCAAATTTAATTTCGAGACTTCCAGAATTTAAATCATGAATTATAGGACTGATCTGAAAATTTTGGTTTAATTTCATCAAGTCACGATTGGGTTTTTGACGTGTAATGTGAGTTAATTGTTTAACGAGCGAAATGGGTATTGAACTAGGCAAACGAGCTCTGAATTGAGTTTAGATTGAAGGGTTGTGTTCGTATTATTATTTGTGACTCATAGGAACAAGAATCGTCTAATTCCGAGTTCGTATGATGGAGTTAGAGCCATTTTAGTAAAAAATGGCTGTGCTGCAAATTTCTTAAAAGCTGCTGTATTTTCTGCAGCAGTGAACAGTACCCCGCGCGTGAACAGTAACCGCGCGGGTGAACAGTGACCTCACGCGCATGAACAGTGCCCCCTGCGTGAACAGTACCGAAAATTTCTGGACAGATTTAATGTCCGACAGTCCGAGTTTGGTCATTTTTTTTGACTTCCAAGCTCGGATTTTGGGCGATTTTTAGCAAGAAATCTTGGGAAATCTTGAGGTAAGTCACTTGTGATTATTTCTACTCCATAATATTTAATTATCATCGAATAATCCGACTAGATTACATGTTTTTGAGGAGTAAATTGAAGATTTAGGCCTATGGATTTGAAAATAAGATTTGAAGATTTGAGGGGTCATTTGAACTTCGATTTTGGTAAATTTTATATGTACGGACTCGTGGTGAAACGAGGAATCCGGTGATGTGAATTTCGTAATTTTTCGAGAATTAGGCCCGGGGCTCGGGTTTTGCGAATTTCGTGAATTTCGATATTTTTCGAGTCTTTTCGATTGGGTTATATTCCCTTAGCCTATTGTAATGTATTCGTTGTGGTTTTGACCAGATTCGACGCGCGAAGAGGTAAGTTCGATAGGCAAGGGCATGGCGGAGTAGACATTGGACCGTCTTGAAGTGAGTAATGATTTTAAATGATGCATTGAGGGTTTGAAACCCCGGATTGCACAACATACTGCTATGTTGAGATGAGACACGCATTGTATGATGAGCGCGGGGTCATTTACTATTGGAGATTGTGACTTGGTCCATTCCAGTTGATATTTTTACCGCGTAATTGATAAAGATTTATTGTTTTTCACTATGATTGGGCTTATTGCCATATTTGGGCTTCGTGCCAATTATCTGAAATCTTTTGTGAATTTACATCACTATTTTCCTCACGAATTGAAATATTATTTGAACTCAGTCCAATTGAATTATATTATTTTGTGAACTCAGCTACATTTATACTCAACTCGAGATTTAATGATATTTATAATGCTGTTGAGCTGAGCACTATTGTTTTACTGATGCCCAAGAGGCTTATGATTATTATCTGGACTGATTGAGGTCGAGAGCCATACGTGAGGATATGTTGAGTGATGTGAGGAGCCTCGAGTGTTATATGAGGAGGCTTTCAGGCCTCGTGTGCGATGTGTGAAGGCTTTCAGGCCTATTGATATTGCACTTGGGCTGTAGGAGCCCCTCCGGAGTCTGTACACACCCCAGTGAGCGCAGGGCACCCAGGTGAGTTGGGAGTGGGCCCGAGAGGCCGTTGCTTGTGTGTGGTGAGTTGGGAGTGAGCCCGAGGGGCTGATGTTGTGTGCTGGTGAGTTGGAAGTGAGCCCGAGGAGCTGATACTATACTGAGATTTACATATTGAGCCCGAGGGGCAGGCTTTTGATTTATCCTTACTGTGGAAATTATTTGTCTTTACTGTTTTAAAAGAAGAATTATTTGATACTCACTATTTTACTGTATAACTGATTTTACTGCTTGGGATAGCGCTATATTGTGCCGTTATGAGATTTCATGTTTTCAGTCGTTATTTATTTTTATTACTCACTGGGTCGGAGTACTCACATTACTCCCTGCACCATGTGTGCAGATACAGGCAGAGCTGAGTTCGCTCCTGAGCGCTGATTCTTTCCAGACCAGGCGGTGACTAGGAGTAACGAGGTAGCTGTTGACGTCCGCAGCCCCGTTTTCTCCCTTATCTTTGTTATTTATGATAATTCAAGACTTTGTAAAATATTAGTAAACTCTGTAGTAGCTCATGACTTGTGACACCCCGATTTCGGGCTGAGTTGGGAGAGTTTTCCTTGTTGTATCACATTTATTTCGCATTTAAGATTATATTGCCTATGATTTAGACTTATTCCTGCTAAGTAATTATAAAGAGATGTACTGTTTTGTTGATTGACTGGCCTTGTCCTCATGAGAGGCGCCATCACGACCAGTTTGGGATTTTGGGTCATGACAAGTTGGTATTAGAGCCTAGGTTACTAGGTCTTGCGAGTCATGAGATGGTTTAGTAAAGTCTCGCGGATCGGTACGGAGACGTCTGTATTTATCCTCGAGAGGCTGCAGAACCTTTAGGAAAACTTCACATTCTTGAATTCTTATCGTGCGTCCTTGATTCATCTTGAAAGGAAACTTTTGAAATTCCTTCCACGCATTCGTACGCGCGCATGAGCGCTCAGTATCAGATGTACCTTGATGGCTTGTGATTCCCTGATTGAGGGGCGAGACGTGATCTCTATGAGTTGATGTTGGGCCAGTCTGAAGGACTTGAGGCCAGATCTTTTCCTACGGCTTGAGCACCGAGGTGCTGATTGTGTGAGCAAGTATTTTGAACTTATATGTCCGGTATTGCCCCTATTAGTGGGAATGACGGCTGGGTAGCAATGTGATGGGTATGTTAGTACTGCGAGATGTTTCTATATGACTTGGAAGTGTCGAGGAACATCTACTGGATGATAAGTGAACTATTAAGTGTATGATTTCCATTGTGATTAGAGGTGTAGCTCCGAGTTATGGGCGTGAAGAATCTTTTCAAGTCTCCTGTTTAGAGTGAAGTAAATTTCATGTTACAATATGAGTTTAGACCCAGGAAGACTAAGTGATTGTGTAATGTGTATGACAGTGGAAGGTATACAAAAATGTTAATTGGAAGCAAAGTAGGTGTGTTCCTTATACTGTTGAGTAGAGAGTTTCTTTTCTACTAACAGGGTGTATGTGTTGAGATTTAAATTTGACTCTAATTAAGAAATTTGAGTTGATTGTCACGAGAATGAAGGTGATCTTAGTAGTGGAATTGAGGTATTTTACGGTCTGTGTTACCTAAGCTTGTGAAGAATTTTTGTTGAACTAGCTGTAGTAATATGGCAATATTTTTGAGTTTGATGACCTGTGTGGCCTGGTTGAATTAGAGGAATTTAGTTCTGATAGCTTGATTAGGAGAAAATGGATTTCCAAGTGTTCTTGATGGTTTCTACCATGGTTTAAAATAGATACTTTCTACAGGTACGGGGAACGTGTTGTATATTGTGAGTTCCTGTATATTTCTTCATTATTGATGGGGTACTAAGGTTTTGGAGCGAGGTTCTGTTTAATGTGGGGTTTCCTACTGGTACTTGGTTGGTTTAAGTGGTTATGGTGATCGAGAATGGTGTTGCGAGTATACGCGTTGTGTAGTATGTTATGCGATTATATCTAGGGTTATTGTTATGGCTTGACACAGTTTGTTCGGACTTATACAGTGTGTGTATGTGAGATTCGGGTCTTGAAAAGAATTCTGGATGTTAGAAATTGGGCTCCAAGGATTTGGGGTAAGGTTAAAGTAATGTTTATTATTCACTACAATGGGTTTAATGTATTTCAGAATAATTGGTTCCAACTTTTTTATGAATTATATGCCCTATCGGTATGAGGGTTCGTTATGTGCTATGAAAAAAAAATGTTTACGAAATTTATTGAGAAGAAGAAAGAAAGGAAATTGAAAACTGCAGTTGGCACAATGTGAAATATTTAAACCGGGCTGCAAGCCGCGGTAGAGGTTATGTAAGGACGAGGTCCTTGTGGTAAATAATTATGAGTTTAAAGTTTTCCTTTGTAAAGTTTAATTCGTACGATAATATTAAAAGGGAGTCATGCCAGTTAGGTTGAATTGATAATTCTTGTATATTTTATGTTCATATTCAGCCATTTTCGTACTGTAAACTTTGAGTTTTAGCTTATGAGATGAGTTCCCAGGTGGCGTTAAATGTGACTCATTAATCCGAGTAAGTAATAATGAGGTCTTCATGCCTCACATTCTGTTGTCAGTATTGTGAAAATTTGAAATGAGGTGGTGGTTAATATGAGATTTATTGATAATGATGGAATTATTTATGAACAACTATTAAGACCAGAAATGTGGTTATGATCATACAAATGATGCGTTTCATGTCAAAATATCATTGTGATAATGTCGGGCTTGTAATGCAGAGATTAGTATTATTGATATACTTGTGGTACTTGTTGGGTTGTGGACATGCTGTTAGGAGTTGTTTTGGTGTTACTTTGACAGGTGGATAGGCCCAATTACAAGGGAGACTCTGCCGAAATATTTGAAAAATCTGGGAGTTAGTCAAATTTTGGGGACTTAATAAAGTTGAAATGTTGGAAGAATATCTAAGATCTATATGAAGTCGTTCGGTTCATTTGGTTTTGGATTGTGGGGTGTTGCCCCGGCTATGGTGGTAGTTCTTTCATGTTATGAGAAGAAATGACTTATTACGGGTCTAGGAAAGGCTATCAGCCTAGTTCAGTGCGAGCAGAATCGACCTGAAGTGGGTGAATGGATTTAAATAGGATTATGGGCTTCATGTGAGTCAGATGTGTTCATTTTAGTATAGCGCTCCTCAAGGAGGGGTGTTGGAATATCATATGTTGTTCCGTGTTTGTCAACTCATGTAATATTGTGATTGTGCCATGTGTGCTGTAAAATGGCTTGATAAATTCCTATTATTTGGGGAAAAGTCCATATTAGTTGTGTGAGTTGAGCAGTCCATTCCTGAATCATTTCCTTATGTATCTTGTTCGCATTATGGCCTATTGGCGCATTTTTGGATCATGTGAGACCGTTGGTCATTGTCTGTGGTGATTGGTTGTCTGAGCAGCTCGTACTAGGTGAGGCGAGACTATTGGTATCGGGGACCATTGCAGTGGGATTATGTGAGGTATATTACAAGGCAGTTACCAGTATTTGGGTAGTAAGGTGATGATTTTAGTCAAAAATGAGAGAATTAATATTTGGTTAACTCTGCAATTGGTTAGAAATTTCTGCACATCTCCTCCGTTGTGGTTGTATCGTCAGCATTATAACAGAATGTATAGGTATATCATCATCTGCATTGGGAGCATCAGTGTCGTGGAATTTTGGCTATTAAGGTTCATGAAGTGTCATTGTGGTTAGATGGTGAATTATGCAATGCATGGTGCTAATTCAACAAAGGTACGCAGTCGTGTTCTGGTATCTCGTGTGGTAGTTGATACAGTGTTTATATACAGGGAATAGGTCTGGCAGAGAATTTCAGGTGTTGGAATTGGGTTCTGAGCTTATTGTATGGATAAAAGAGGATATCTGCAGATTTGATCAAACTAATGTGTTTATATGAGTTGTGGTAGCACGGGAAGGTGCACGAGGTGTTAAATAGTGATTTCAGATAACTTAAGAGCAGTTCTTGGAACGTTCGAGGACGAACGTCTATTTAAGTGGGGGAGAATGTAACGACCCGGCCGGTCGTTTTGAGCTCTAGCGCGTCGTTCAGCAGTTGGAAGTCATGAATAGCTTCATTTCAGGTATATTGACTTGTACGTACGGTCAGAGTTGAATTTCAGGAAATTCGGAGTCAAATTGGAAAGAAACTTTTCATTGCGACAATCTTAAGTTGAAGAAAATGGCTAAGATTGGAATTTTGAGTAAACAACCTCGGAATTGGGATCTGAAAGTTCCAGCATGTTCGTATGATGATTTCGGACTTGGGCGTATGTCCGGATTTGGTTTTGGATAACCCGTGAGCATTTCGGCGTATATTGTGAAAGTTAGTATTTTAGAAGAATTGCATAAATTTGGGTTGGAAGGCATTTCAGTGTTATAGATGTCCGTTTGGGATTCCGAGTCTGGGAATAGCTCTGTATGGTGATTCTGGAGTTAAGAGCGCGATCGTAAGTGAATTCGGATGTCCGGAGGTCATTTTGAAGTCATTTGGCTAAATATAGAAATTTGAAGGCTTTTGAGAAAATTCGACCGGAAGTGGAAATTTTGATATCGGAGTTAGAATGCGGTTCCGAAAGATGGGTCAAGTCCGTAATGTCGAATGTGACTTGTGTGCAAAATTTGAAGTCATTCCGGAATGATTTTGGTAAGGTTTGAGACACTTAGTCTCTTTTAAGGAAGCTTAAGTTGGAAAAGTCAATCGGTTATTGACTTATGTGTTAGAGCACTAGAAATGCGAATTGTATGATTCAGATAGCTTCGTTAGGTGATTTGGGACTTAGGAGTGTGTCCGGAATATTTTTGTGATGACCGGTGTAGAATTAAGCTTGAATTGGCGAAGTTAGTATTTTGGCGATTTCCAGTTGATAGGTGAGATTTTGATCCGACGGTCGGAATGGAATTCCGAGAGTTGCTGTAGATTTATTATGTCATTTTGGACTTGTCTGCAAAATTTGAGGTCATTCGGACTAGTTTTGACGTGTTTCGGCATCGTATGTGAAAGTTAGAAGTTTCAAAGTTCATAGGCTTGAATCCGAGGTGAATTTAGTATTTTTGCGTTGTTTTTGGTGATTCGAAGGAACAACTAAATTTGTGTCATATTATGGGACTTGTTAGTATACTTTGTTGGGATCCCATGAGGCTCGGATAAGTTTTGGAAGATTTTTACCGTTTTGAGCATAAGCATGTAATGATCTAAAGGTTCATTTTTAGTTCTAGAGATCTAAATTTAATTTCGAGACTTCCAGAATTTAAATCATGAATTATATGACTGATCTGGAAATTTTGGTTTAATTTCATCAAGTCGCGATTGGGTTTTTGACGTGAAATGTGAGTTAATTGTTTAACGAGCGAAATAAGTATTGAACTAGGCAAACGAGCTTTGAATTGAGTTTCGATTGAAGGTTTGTGTTCGTATTATTATTTGTGACTCATAGGAATAAGAATCGTCTAATTCCGAGTTCGTATGATGGAGTTAGAGCCATTTTAGTGAAAAATGGCTGTGCTGCAAATTTCTTAAAAGCTGCTGTATTTTCTGCAGCAGTGAACAGTACCCCGCGCGTGAACAGTAACCGCGCGGGTGAACAGTGACCTCACGCGCATGAACAGTGCCCCCGCGTGAACAGTACCGAAAATTTCTGGACAGATTTAATGTCCGGCAGTCCGAGTTTGGTCATTTTTTTTGACTTCCAAGCTCGGATTTTGGGCGATTTTTAGCAAGAAATCTTGGGAAATCTTGAGGTAAGTCACTTTTGATTATTTCTACTCCATAATATTGAATTATCATCGAATAATCCGACTATATTACATGTTTTTGAGGAGTAAATTGAAGATTTAGGCCTATGGATTTGAAAATAAGATTTGAAGATTTGAGGGGTCATTTGAACTTTGATTTTGGTAAATTTTATATGTACGGACTCATGGTGAGACGAGAAATTCGATGATGTGAATTTAGTAATTTTTTGAGAAATGGGCCCGGGGCTCGGGTTTTGCGAATTTCGTGAATTTCGATATTTTTCGAGTCTTTTCGATTGGGTTATATTCCCTTAGCCTATTGTAATGTATTCGTTGTGGTTTTGACCAGATTCGACGTGCGAAGAGGTAAATTCGATAGGCAAGGGCATGGCGGAGTAGACATTGGACCGTCTTGAATTGAGTAATGATTTTAAATGATGCATTGAGGGTTTGAAACCCCGGATTGCACAACATACTGCTATGTTGAGATGAGACACGCGTTGTATGACGAGCGCGGAGTCATTCACTATTGGGGATTGTGACTTGGTCCATTCCAGTTGATATTTTTACCGCGTAATTGATAAAGATTTATTGTTTTTCACTATGATTGGGCTTATTGCCATATTTGGGCTTCGTGCCAATTATCTGAAATCTTTTGTGAATTTACATCACTATTTTCCTCACGAATTGAAATATTATTTGAACTCAGTCCAATTGAATTATATTATTTTGTGAACTCAGCTACATTTATACTCAACTCGAGATTTAATGATATTTATAATGCTGTTGAGCTGAGCACTATTGTTTTACTGATGCCCAAGAGGCTTATGATTATTATCTGGACTGATTGAGGCCGAGGGCCATACGTGAGGATATGTTGAGTGATGTGAGGAGGCTTTCAGGCCTCGAGTGTTATATGAGGAGGCTTTCAGGCCTCGTGTGTGATGTGTGAAGGCTTTCAGGTCTATTGATATTGCGCTTGGGCTGTAGGAGCCCCTCCGGAGTCTGTACACACCCCAGTGAGCGCAGGGTACCCAGGTGAGTTGGGAGTGGGCCCGAGAGGCCGTTGCTTGTGTGTGGTGAGTTGGGAGTGAGCCCGAGGGGCTGATGTTGTGTGCTGGTGAGTTGGGAGTGAGCCCGAGGGGCTGATACTATACTGAGATTTACATATTGAGCCCGAGGGGCAAGCTTTTGATTTATCCTTACTGTGGAAATTATTTGTCTTTACTGTTTTAAAAGAAGAATTATCTGATACTCACTATTTTACTGTATAACTGATTTTACTGCTTGGGATAGCGCTATATTGTGCCGTTATGAGATTTCATGTTTTCAGCCATTATTTACTTTTATTACTCACTAGGTCGGAGTACTCACATTACTCCCTGCACCATGTGTGCAGATACAGGCAGAGCTGAGTTCGCTCCTGAGCGCTGATTCTTTCCAGACCAGGCGGTGACTAGGAGTAACGAGGTAGCTGTTGACGTCCGCAGCCCCGTTTTCTCCCTTATCTTTGTTATTTATGATAATTCCAGACTTTGTAAAATATTAGTAAACTCTGTAGTAGCTCATGACTTATGACACCCCGATTTCGGGCTGAGTTGTTTCCTTGTTCTATCACGTTTATTTCGCATTTAAGATTATATTGCCCATGATTTAGACTTATTCCTGCTAAGTAATTATAAAGAGATGTACTGTTTTGCTGATTGGCTGGCCTTGTCCTCACGAGAGGCGCCATCACGACCGGGTTGGGATTTTGGGTCGTGACAAGTTGCCGTATAAATACACATGTAGTCTCCTACTCTCATACACAACAACAAAGAAGGGTTTTGGCGTTAAATTAGTAAAGTATTCCCTTTTTCCTCGCAATTTTATTGACTTCATAGTTAATTACAATTTTATCCTAAATAAAGTTATTAAATTGCTCAGTATTTTAAGGTTATTTTGGTAAAGTGACATTGTAATTATGCTTTTATAATAATATAAATATAGATTAAACCAAGGCTGTATATGTATATTTCGGAACTCGGAAGTGTGGTGGTAAAAATGCAAATGACAGACTAAAACTATTGTGATATGCCCATGTGTCAGGCTGTGTACAGCTGGCTGCCAGCTAGATGGCAACTAAGGTGTCTTAAGTTAGTTGTAATTAGTTGTTATTAGGCGGTTAGGACATTTTGTATATAAATGTCTATTAGTGGCAATGAAACAGTAGACCTCCGCTTTCTTCTTCTTCCTCTACAGTTCATTTCCTTTCTCTTCTCCTTAGAACATTCTAGATCATTGATGCTCAAAATTCATGAAGTAATTGCAGTATTTTGGCACGATAGAGCATTGATCCACAAGTAGATGTTCGAGGTTCACGATTGAAGATTAGCAGTGAAGGAATTGAATCAAAATCTGTTCATATTGCTCAGCTATGGCGGAAAAACTTTCTGTTGATAAACTCACCTACACTCATCCTATGTTCATGAATCCAGGAGATACACCTGGTATGATATTGATTCCTGTGAAGCTCACTGGATCGCAGAATTATGGAATGTGGATCAGATCGATGCGGATTGCTCTCATGGCGAAGAGGAAATTAGGGTTAGCAACTGGTACCTGTAAGCGAGAATCCTTTGAGGCAGAGTTGCATGAGCATTGGGACACTTGCAACGTGATCATCCTCTCATGGATCATGAACACGATATCAGTTGTCCTCCTCAGTGGAATTGTGTTATGTTTCTGACTCACACGCTGTTTGGCAGGATTTACAAGAGCGATTTGACAAAGTAAATCGCATGAGGATTTTTCAAGTTCATCGGTAAATTGCGATACTATCACAAGGTACTAATTCAGTTTTTGTGTATTTTTCAAAATTGAAGGTTGTGGGATGAATATGATGTAATGGTACCTCCACCTGGTTGTGATTGTGCTAAGTCTAAGGATTATATTGAACACTTCTATCAACAGAGGTTATTGCAATTTTTAGTGGTCTAAATGACTCGTATGACCAAGCTAGAAGGCAAATCCTGTTAAAAACAAATAAACCCACACTTAATTAGGCTTATGCTATGATAGTTGAAGATGAAAATCAACACTCTGTTGGTTTGAGTGTATCTGCTGAGAAAGGAGATCCAATGGCTATGCAGATGAATCGTGGACAGACTTATAAAGGGAAGAAGCCTTTTGTAGTGTGTGACTATTGCAATATGAAGGGGCATTCAAAGGAGAATTGCTATAAGCTAGTTTGATACCCTACTGATTTCAAGCAAAGGAATAAAGGATCCTATGAGAGTGGAAGTGTTGCACGTCCAGCTGGTTATAGAGGTCCAACTGGTTTTGGAGGACAACCTGGGAATGGTAGACAACCATTTACTGCTGTGAACAACACCTCCAACAATATGGAAGGTAAGACACAAACACAATACATCCTTGAAAGAATATTAGAAGGGAAAATTCCTCACTTTACTAAGGAGCAGTACAACCAGATTCTCGACTTGTTGAACAAGAACACAGGGTACAACACTCAGTTTAACATGATAGGTAATGGTATATATTGTTTTTTTATCGAAATTGACAAATGATGAATTGATTGTTGATTCAGGAGCATCACATCATGTAGTATCAAACAAAGACCTATTAGAACCAGATCATTTTTCAAGGTCACACACATGTGACAAGGTACATTTACCTACAGGAGCTAAGGCAAACATAACACATACTGGTGAAGCCTCTCTATTTGATAACAAGAGAATTACAAATGTGTTTGTGCTGGATTTTAAGTACAATTTACTATCTGTGTCAAAATTGACAAAGGAATTTATGTGTTCAGTAGCCTTTTCCCCTCACTTCTGCATCTTTTAGGAGTTTTATAGTGGCAGGGTGAAGGGTATTGGCAGAGAAAGAGGTGGTCTTTGCATCTTCAAGAGGGGACATGGTAGTGATGAATACACAGGACACAGAATAATGGCAATAGCTTGTAAAGAGGACTGCATCTTATGGCACAAGAGGCTGGGTCACCCTTCCTTGTCAACAATGAAATATATGAAAATTATACATAGTAATGTGGATAGTACTTATATAAATAAGTGTCCAGTTTGTCCTTTAGCAAAACAGACTAGATTGGTATTTCCTACTAGCAGCTCAAGAGCAGATTCTATATTTTGTCTTGTACATATGGACCTTTGGGGACCTTATAAAACACCAAAATTTGACAAAAAGTACTATTTCTTGATTGTAGTTGATGACTATAGTAGATATACATGGATTTACTTACTGCAACTTAAGACAGAAGTTATAATTAGTATCAAGTCATTCCTTGCTATGGTTAAGACTCGGTTTGGAGTCATAGTAAAGGTGATTAAGACTGATAATGGAACAGAGTTCTTCAACTCACAATGCAGCTCATTGTTTCAAGATCTGGGGATAGTTCATCAGAGTAGCCGTGTGCATACACCCCAACAGAATGGAGTTGTAGAAAGGAAGCACAGACACATCCTAAACATAGCCAGAACATTGGAATTTCAATCTAGAATGCCAATCAGATACCAGGGTATTTGTATTCAGTCTGCAGTATATTTAATGAACAGACTGAATTTTGTTGTGATCCAAGGAAGAAGTCCCTATGAACTTCTGTACAAGAAAAAGCCTTCCTTAACACATCTGAGAGTCATTGGGTGTTTGTGCTATGCAACCAATGTACTCAAATGAGACAAGTTTGGAGAAAGAGCTAGAGCTGCAATGTTAATGGGATATTCAGAGACTCAGAAGGGTTATATACTTCTGAACCTCCACACACATCAATTCTTTGTGAATAGAGATGTCATATTCAAGGAAAATGAATTTCCTTTTGCTAATGCATCCATCACAGTTCAGGCTAAAGTCCATGACACTCCTGCTCCTATGGAACATCACAACTTGTTTGATGATTGTTTTGCAGGTGAGGAACATTCAAATAGCAATGTTGATCAAGGATATGATGTTGTGGCACATGATTATGCCATTGAAGATGATATTGATGGGTAGAGTGGTTCTAGTGCAGAATAGGTACCCTTACCTACTGATGAAGAGCAATTGCTGACAGATACATCTGCAGCCTCATCTCTTGAGGAGTTGCTGGTTGAGGAGGGTGTAATGACACATGATTAACCTACAACTCTCAAGAGGTCTGCCAAAACAAGTAAACAACCCATCTGGATGAAGGATTATGCGATTCAAGGTGACAAGACTAGGACCAAACATCCCAACTCCAATCATCTGTCTTATGACAAGGTTACACCAACTTATCAAAGCTATCTTGCCAAATTCTCCACCTTAATTGAACCTCAGACCTTTACGGAAGTAGTTAAGGATGAAAGATGGGTAGAAGCTATGAAGCAGGAGATTAAAGCCTTGGAAGAAAACAAGATCTGGGAGGTAGTGACACTTCCTAAGGGCAAAAATACAGTTGGTTCAAAGTGGGTATATAAAAAGAAATACCAGGCCAATGGTGAGGTTAAAAGATTTAAGGCAAGGATAGTTGCAAAGGGCTATAGCCAAATAGAGGGATTGGATTATCATGACACCTTCTCTCCTGTGGTCAAGATGGTCACAGTAAGGACAATGATTGCATTAGCTGTCTCCAAGGGCTGGAATATGCATCAAATGGATGTGTATAATACATTTTTACAAGGTGATCTATATGAAAAGATTTACATGGAGATGCCAGAAGGATTCAAGAGACAGGGGGAGCAGAAAGTTTGTAGGTTGCTTAAGTCCTTATATGAACTAAAACAAGCATCCAGGTAGTGGAACATCAAACTAAGGGTAGCAAACGGATCGAGCCCGATAATCGTGGGATGGTCCTATGTGGGCTCGGGCTTCGTGGGCCGGGCTTAAATGGTTCCGGGCTTCGTGGGCTTTTGGAGGTAATCGGATCAGGACCGGGATCACGAACTAATGGTCCCGGGCTAAGCGGGCCGATCTATGATGACCCAAAAGGTCATCACTTGTGTTGCAAGTGCATTCAGTGTTCCGAGGCCTAAAAACCTCCCTTTTTACCCCCACCTTGAATTACGTGCATGGTCCGAACCTATATTCGGAAAGCCTTCTATGTGAAAATATGAGAAATAGAAATTTTAGAGTTAAAACTTTGATTATGGTTGACCTTGGTCAAAATTTTTTAGCAAACGAACCTGTATCCATGTTCCGACAATCCCGTATGTCTACAGTAAAATATGGGACTTGGGGGTATACCCGGAAATAAATTCTGAGGTCCCAAGCCTTAGAAATCAATTTTTAAAAGAAATTATTTTACTGAATTATCTAAGGAATAAAGAAAAGAATTAATGTTTGAAACCATTGTTATCGGGCCCGAATTTTGGTTCCGGAGCCCGGTACAAACTATTTATAGTATTCGAAAGATAACTGTGAAATTTGGTGAAAAACGGAGTTTATTTGACGTGAGTTGGACTTCCGGTTGAAGAGTTATGAACTTTGAGAGTTCTTGAGGAAAATGTTGAGTTTTGAAGTTTAATTCATGATTTTACATGTTATTTTGATGATGTGATCACATGAGTAGGTGCATATAATGTTTTTGAGTTAGTATGCACACTTGGTTTGGAGTTCCAAGGGCTCAGGTGAGTTTCAGGTAGGTTCCGAGATGTCTTAGGCTTAAAAACATAGGTGTTGCAGGTTCAGAGAGGTGGAAGGCCTCTGAACCGACCAGTGCGGTCCGCACAAAAAGGAATGCTGCTGTGGAGGGGCTTGTGCGGCCGTACTAGATTTTGTGTGGACCGTGGTGAGGGCTTGTACGATCGCACTAGATTCTGTGCGGTCCGCAGTGAAGAACAAACTAGTGGTTGGTTAATGAGACTCCTAGCTTAATTTAGATTGAAAACAAAACGGATTTCTATATTATAGTTATAATAATAGTAATGGTTTCAAAGTAGATAAATGATATCCAAAATCGATAGGTTTAAACTACTCGTTCGACGAATAAAGAATTGATAGTGGTCCAATAAAATAAAAGCATCTACGTCAATTCATACCCATTACAATTTCATTCAATTAACAATTAAGAAGTATCATAAAAAATTGAAAAACTTCTTTTTTCCTGGTCAGGTCAATAAAGTCATGAAATTCTTCGTTTTTGATTTTTGATAAAAAATGGATTTATCTGAACCAATACATGATTTTCTTTTAGAGTTGTATCCCTTCGTGTCTAGTTTTCAGAAAGGTAACGATATTGCAATTTGGACATCTGTAGAGAAAGTTATGGCCAAAATACTAGAACATGTCCCTGCAGTCAACCTGGTGAGCTGTGCGACCGCACTCCATTTTGTGCGGTCTGCACAGAGGGTCTGAGAGGGGTATATTTAAATGGTATTTTCAGTTATTTTTTATTTTTCAAAACCCCAAAAACATAAGAGGCGATTTTTCAAACAACCTTTCTTCTCCAAAATGTTGGTAAGTGATTTCTAACTCATTTTCTTCACTCCTTAACATCTTTTAACATGATTTCAACTCAAAATCAATGATTTTTATGGGGGAAATTGGGTGTTTTGGGTAGAACCTACATTTTTTAAAAATTGGGGATTTGGACCTCGATTTGAAGTCCGATTTCAAAATAAATTATATATTTGAGTTCATGGGGGAATGGGTAATAGGGTTTTTTTCGAACCTTGGGTTTTGACCATGTAGGCCCGGGGGCGATTTTTGACTTTTTGGGTAAAACTTTAGAAAACTCATTTTCATGCATTCAAATTGATTTATTTAGCGTTTATTGATGTAATTAAGTAACTTGTGACTAGGTATGAGCGAATTAGTGGTGGAATCAAGGGGAAAAGCTATAATTGAATCGTGAATTGTGTTCGTGGTATCGAGGTAAGTGTTTGGTCTAACCTTAGCTTGAGGGATTAGGAGTCGAGTCCTATTTGCTATGTGGTAATTATTGAGTACGACATATAGGCATGGTGACGAGTATCTATACGTTGGTGTCTAACATGTCCGTGAGTCTTATACTGTGATTATCATGACTTCGTTGTATCTATCATGACTTGGTAATGGTTTCTACTTGTTGTGTAAAGTTTGTGGAAGGAATTATGACCTATGAACATTGAGGAGCATTGGCTCAAGTTGCATAACGAATTGTGAAAGTATAAGTGATAATTGAACCTCTAGAGCTATGGCTCGAGTCGTGAAGTGAATTGTAAAGTAAAAGTGAGAAAGAGAATAGATCATTATGTTGTTGCCCTTGCCGGGCTATTGTTGATTTATTCATTATCTCCCTTGCCGGGATGTTGAGGTTATTGATGATGTTCCCTTGTCGGGATTTATTTATTAAATTGTTGTTCCCTTACAACGATCTTTATTGCAATTTCATTTATTCCCTTGCCCCATTGTTGTGATTGTTGTTTGGGTGAGGAAGAGTGTTAAAACACGAAGGGTGATGTCGTGCATTATTTGTTATTGTGAGGAAAGAGTGTAAAACACGAAGGGTGATGTCGTGCCGCATGATGTACCATTCTGTGCCGATTTTATTGACTATATGGTAAGGAAAGAGAATAAAAGCATGAAGGGTGATGCCGTGCACATTTTTATTATATAACTGCTTTGGTGAGGATGAGAGTAAAAGCACGAAGGGTGATGCCGTGCACACTTTTATTATATAACTGCTTTGGTGAGGACGAGAGTAAAAACACGAAGGGTGATGCCGTGCATTTGTTTATTTCTGATTCTTTGTTGATATCCGAGTTATGTTGATTCTTTCCTTACTTGATGCCTTTCTATTCAGAATTGTTATGTCCCCCACAGCATGCTCCCCCTCCCATATTGACTGGTTATTTCTGCATTTCTTTTCCGCTGTATATATATTTGAACTGCATAGGTTTGTTTGGTAGTCTGGTCCTAGCCTCGTCACTACTTCGCCGAGGTTAGGCTAGACACTTACCTAGCCTCATCACTACTTCGCTGAGGTTAGGCTAGACACTTACCAGCACATGAGGTCGGATGTGCTGATACTACACTCTGTACTGTGTGCAGATCCTAGAGCAGCTTTCAGACCGTAGTGTGAAGGCTACTTTGAGTTCACATGGAGATCCAAGGTAGACCTATAGGCATCCGCAGGCCTTGGCATCTCCCTCTATCCCTATTTCTTGTTTCATTTTCCTTCTATTCAGAAATAGTATATTATTATTTCATCAGACTTTGTATGTAGTAAATCTTAGACCGTCTGTGAAACTGTGACACCAAATTTTGGGTGGTTGAGACTTAAGTAATCATAATAGACGTATATTTCAGATATTTAATTATTATCTTCCACTTAATTATTTAAAGTTCCGCTGTTTTCCTGTTATCGCCTTACATTTGTTAAAAATGAGTAGTTGATTAATGAAGTAAGTAGTTAAGGGTTTGGCTTGCCTAGCTCACACTAGTAGGCGCCATCACGATTCCCGTGGGTGGGAAATCCGGGTCGTGACAAGTTGGTATCAGAGCTTTAGGTTACATGGGTCTCACAGTTCACAGACAAGCTTAGTAGAGTATGAGGGATCGGTACAGAGACGTCTGTATTTATCCCCCAGAGGCTATAGAGTTAGGAAAACTTCACATTTATTCTTTCCTATCGTGTGGTTTGGTTTCTCAATGCTAATTGAATTTCTACTCTGATCTTTCGTAGATGCGAGAACACGCACTTTCTCATTCACTGACCAGCAGTCCGAGCCCCCAGCAGCAATTCCCATGAGGGGCAGAGGGGGAGGCCGAGGCCGTGCTAGAGGCCGAGGTAGGGGCAGAGCTCATCCTCGAGCAGCAACACCAGTGACGGAGCCTCAAGTTGACTTTGATGACGAGGTTCCAGCCCCAGCAGTTCCGGTGGGCCCAGCTCAGGTCCCAAAGGGGTTTATTGCTACCCCAGTTCTTCAGGATGCTCTGGTCTGTCTAGTGGGCCTCATGGAGAGTGTCACCCGAGCAGGCTTGCTTCCTGTAGCACCATCCGTCTCTCAGGCTGGAGAGAGAGACCAGACTCCTGCTACTCGCACTCCGGAGCAGGTAGCTCCCTAGATTCAGACTCCAGCGGTTCAGCCAGCCGGAGCAATTCAGCCGGGTGTGGTAGCTCAGACCAGTGATGGAGCAACTATGTCTGCCGATGCTTTGTGGAGGTTGGATAGGTTCACCAAGCTCTTCATTACTACTTTCAGCGGTGCATCTACTGAGGATCCCCAGGATTATATAGACAGCTGCCACGAGGTTCTCAGGAACATGGGGATAGTTGATACCAATGGGGTCGATTTTGCTACTTTTCGCTTATCTGGATCCACCAAGACTTGGTGGAGAGATTATTGCTTAGTTAAACCAGCCGGATCGCCAGCCTTGATTTGGGAGCAGTTTACACAGCTCTTTCTGGAGAAGTTTCTCCCCATCACTTAGAAAGAGGCCTATTGGAGGCAGTTTGAGCGCCTCCAACAGGGTTCTATGTCTGTTACCCAGTATAAGACCAGATTTATCGACTTTGCTCGTCATGCTCTTATCATACTTGCCACCGAGAGAGAGAGGGTGAGGAGGTTCATTGATGGACTTTTTCAGCCGATTTGTCTTCAGATGGCTAGGGAGTCTGGGAGTGAGATATCTTTCCAAGAGGCGGCCAATATGGCCCATAGAGTTGAGATGGTTCTGTCACAGGGAGGTGGTCATGGGTTGGACATGAGGCCCCGTCATTCAGGTAGATTCAGTGGTACCTCATCTGAAAGTAGGGATCATATGGTAGAGGACATCCTTCTAGGCCTTTTGAGTTAGCATTTCAGGTTTTTTACGGTGCTTTAGGTAGTCGTGTCCCTCAGATGCAGTATTTTGATTAGCAGTCCTATAGTGCACCACCAGCTCCTATCAGTGCACCGCCACTCCAGAGTTTTTGGGGTGGTCATTCAGGTCATCAGGGCCAGCAGTCCCAGCAACCGAGGGCTTGCTACACTTGTGGTGATATGGGTCACATTGCTAGATTTTGCCCTCGAGCACCGAGTAGCTCTCAGCATCAGGGTTCTCGTGCCATGGTAAAGGTACCAAGTGTTCCACAGCCCGCCCAGCTAGCTAGAGGTGGAGTAGAGGTTCTAGAGGTGGAGGTAGAGACACTAGAGGTGGAGCTCAGGCTACTAGAGGTGGAGGCCAGCCAGCAGCAGGCCATCCTAAAGATGCAGTTCAGGGTGGTGGGGCCCAGCCCTGATGTTATGTCCTTCCAGCCAGGCCCGAGGCTGAGGCTTTAGATGCAGTTATTATAGGTACGGTTCTGGTTTATGATAGAGATGCTTCAGTGTTATTTGATCCAGGGTCTACATACTCGTATGTGTCATCTTATTTTGCATCGTATCTGGTCATGCCTAATAATTCTTTGAGTGCTCCTGTCTATGTGTCTACACCGGTGGGTGATTCCATTATGGTATATCGAGTCCATCGTGCATGTATAGTTGTGATTGGGGGTCTTAAGACTCGTGTAGATTTGCTTCTTCTAGACATGGTTGATTTCGATGTCATATTGGGGATGGACTGGTTATCACCTTACCACGCTATCTTGGACTGTCATGCCAAGACTGTGACCTTAGCCTTGCCAGGTTTACCTCGTTTAGAGTGGAGAGGGATTCCTGATCATTCCACCCGCAGTGTTATCTCGTATGTGAAGGCTAAACATATGGTCGAGAAGGGGTGTTTGGCCTATTTGGCATATGTTCGTGATTCTACTGCTGAGGTTCCTTCTATTGATTCTGTGCCCGTTGTTTGTAAGTTTCCTGAGGTTTTCCCTTCAGACCTGCCGGGTATGCCACTCGACAGGGATATTGACTTCTGCATTGATTTGGCTCCGGGCACTCAGCCCATTTCTATTCTGTCGTATCGTATGGCCCCGCCTGAGTTGAAAGAGTTGAAGGAGCAGTTGCAAGAATTGCTTGAAAAAGGTTTCATTAGACCAATGTTTCGCCTTGGGGTGCGTCGGTGTTGTTTGTTAAGAAGAAGGATGGGTTGATGAGAGTGTGTATTGATTACCAGCAGTTGAACAAGGTTACAATCAAGAATAAGTATCCATTGCCGATGATTGATGATTTGTTTGATCAGCTTCAAGGTGCCAAGGTATTTTCGAAGATTGACTTGAGATCTAGCTATCATCAGTTGAGGATTAGGGCATTCGATGTCCCTAAGATGGCTTTCCGCACTCGGTATGGGCATTATGAGTTCTTGGTGATGTTATTCAGGTTGACAAACGCCCCGACAGCTTTTATGGATTTGATGAACAGAGTGTTCAGGCCTTACTTGGACTCGTTCATGATAGTCATCATTGATGATATTTTAATATATTCCCGTAGCCGGGAGGAGCACGAGCATCATCTTAGAGTGGTTCTTTAAACCTTGAGGGATAGTCAGTTATATGCTAAGTTCTCGAAGTGTGAGTTCTGGTTGAGTTTAGTTGCATTCCTGAGTCATGTTGTATCAGCGGAGGGTATTCAGGTTGACCCGAAGAAGATTGAGGCAGTCAAGAACTGGCCTAGACCAGCATCAACTACAAAGATTTGGAGTTTCTTGGGATTGGCAGGCAACTATCGTCGGTTCATGGAGGGGTTCTCATCTATCGCAGCCCCGATGACCAGGTTGACCTAGAAGAGTGCCCAATTTAGATGGTCGGACGAATGTGAGGCGAGCTTTCAGAAGCTCAAGATAGCTCTGACTACGACACCGGTGTTAGTTTTGCCCACAGGTTCAGGGCCTTATACAGTCTATTGTGATGCATCTCGTATTGGACTCGGTGCAGTGTTGATGCAGGATGGCAATGTCATTGCCTATGCTTCGCGGCAGTTAAAGATTCATGAGAAGAACTATCCGGTTCATGATTTGGAGTTGGCACCCATTGTTCACAAATTGAAGATTTGAAGGCATTATCTGTATGGCATGGCATGTGAGGTGTTCACGAATCACAAGAGTCTTCAGTATTTGTTCAAGCAAAAGGAGTTGAATTTAAGGCAGAGGAGGTGGTTAGAGTTGTTGAAAGATTATGATATCACTATCTTATATCATCCGGGGAAGGCCAATGTAGTGGCCGATGCTTTGAGTAGGAAATCAGCCAGCATGGGCAGTCTCGCTTATATTCCGGTCGGTGAGAGACCGTTCGCATTGGATGTTTAGGCTTTGGCCACTCAGTTCGTGAGTTTGGATGTTTCTGAACCCAATCGGGTGTTAGCTTGCACGGTTGCTCGTTCTTCTTTATTGGAGCATATCCGTGATCGACAGTATGATGATCCCTATTTGTGTGTCCTTAGAGACACGGTGCAACACGAAGGTGCCAAGTAGGTTACCTTAGGTGATGATGGAGTTTTGAGATTGCAGGGTCGAGTTTGTGTACCTAATGTGGATGGGCTCCAAGAGTTGATTTTAGAGGAGGCCCATAGTTCCAGGTACTCTATTCATCCGGGCGCCGCGAAGATGTATCAGGATTTGCGGCAGCATTATTGGTGGAGGAGAATAAAGAAGGATATCGTTGCATATGTGGCTCATTGTTTGAATTGTCAGCAGGTTAAGTATGAGCATCAGAGGTCTGGTGGCTTGTTTCAGAGGATTGAGCTTCCCGAGTGGAAGTGGGAGCGGATCACTATGGATTTTGTTGTTGGACTCCCGCAGACTCGGAGGAAGTTCGACGCAATATGGGTCATTGTTGATAGGCTGACCAAGTCAGCACAATTCATTCCTGTGGTAGCCTCCTATTCTTCCGAGAAGTTAGCTGAGATCTATATCCGGGAGATTGTCCGCCTTCATGGTGTGCCCGCGTCTATCATTTTGGATCGAGGTACGCAGTTTACCTCGCGTTTCTGGAGAGCAATTCAGCGAGAGTTGGGCACTCAGGTTGAGTTGAGCACAACATTTCATCCTCAGACGGACGGGCAGTCTGAGCGGACTATTCAGATTCTTGAGGATATGCTCCGAGCTTGTGTAATTGACTTTGGAGGCTCGTGAGATCAGTTTTTGCCTTTAGCAGAGTTTGCCTACAATAACAGCTACCAGTCGAGTATCCAGATGGCTCCTTATGAGGATTTATATGGTAGGTAGTATCGGTCTCGGTTGGATGGTTTGAGCTGAGAGAGGCTCGGTTGTTGGGTACGGATCTGGTTTAGAATGCCTTGGACAAGGTTAGGATTATTCAGGATAGGCTTCGTACAGCTCAGTCCAAGCAAAAGAGTTATGCCGACCGCAAGGTTCGAGATTTGACATTCATGGTCGGTGAGCGGGTATTGCTTCGAGTGTCGCCTATGAAGGACGTGATGAAATTTGGGAAGAAGGGCAAGCTTAGCCCTAGGTTCATTGGCCCGTTTGAGATTCTTGATCGAGTGGAAAAGGTGGCTTATAGACTTGCATTGCCGCCGAGCTTATCAGCCGTGCATCCAGTGTTTCATGTGTCCATGCTTCGGAAATATCACGGCGATCCATCCCACATGTTAGATTTCAGCACTGTCAACATTTTTAGCAAACGGACCCGGATCCATGTTCCGACGATCCCGGGAGGTCCGCAGTAAAATAGTGGACTTGGGCGTATGCCCGGAAATGATTCCGAGGTCCCAAGCCTTAGAAATCAATTTTTGAAAGAAATTGTTTAACTAAATTATTTAAGGAATAAAGAAAAGAATTAATGTTTGAAACCATTGTTATCGGACCCGTATTTTGGTTCCGGAACCCGATACAAACTTGTTATATTATTTGAAAGATAACTATGAAATTTGGTGAAAAACGGAGTTTATTTGATGTGAGTTGGACTTCTGGTTGAAAAGTTATGAACTTTGAGAGTTCTTGAGGAAAATATTGAGTTTTGAGGTTTAATTCATGATTTTATATGTTATTTTGATGATGTGATCGCACGAGTAGGTGCATATGATGTTTTTGAGTTAGTATGCTCACTTGGTTTGGAGTTCCGAGGGCCCATGTGAGTTTCGGGTCGGTTCCGTGATGTCTTAGGCTTAAAAACATAGGTGTTGTAGGTTCAGAGAGGTGGAAGGCCTCTGAACCGACCAATGCGGTCTGCACAAAAAGGAATGCTGCCGCGGAGGGGCTTGTGCGGCCGCACTGGATTTTGTGCGGACCGCGGTGAGGGCCTGTACGGCCGCACTAGATTCTGTGCGGTCCGCGGTGAAGAACGTTTCCCTGCAGTCAACCTGGTGAGTTGTGCGGCCGCACTCCATTTTGTGTGGTCCGCACAAGGGGGCTGAGAGGGGTATATTTAGACGGAATTTTCAGTTATTTTTCATTTTTCAAAACCCCAAAAACATAAGAGACGATATTTCAAACAACCTTTCTTCTCCAAAACGTTGGTAAGTGATTTCTAACTCATTTTCTTCACTCCTTAACATCTTTTAACATGATTTCAACTCAAAATCAATGATTTTCATGGGGAAAATTGGGTGTTTTGGGTAGAACCTACGTTTTTCAAAAATTGGGAATTTGGACCTCAATTTAAGGTCCGATTTCAAAACAAATTATATATTTGAGTTCGTGGGGGAATGGGTAATCGGGTTTTGGTTCGAACCTCGGGTTTTGATCATGTGGGCCGGGGGGCGATTTTTGACATTTTGGGAAAAACTTTAGAAAACTCATTTTCATGCATTCAAATTGGTTCATTTAGCGTTTATTGATGTAATTAAGTAACTTATGACTAGATACGAGCGAATTGGTGGTGGAATCAAGGGAAAAAACTATAATTGAATCGTGAATTGTGTTCGTGGTATCGAGGTAAGTGTTTGGTCTAACCTTAGCTTGAGGGATTAGGAGTCGAGTCCTATTTGCTATGTGGTAATTGTTGAGTACGATGTATAGGCATGGTGACGAGTATCTATACATTTGTGTCTAGCATGCCCGTGAGTCTTATATTGTGATTATCATGACTTTGTTGTATCTATCATGCCTTGGTAATGGTTTTTACTTGTTGTGTAAAGTTTGTGGAAGGAATTGTGACCTATGAACATTGAGGAGCGTTGGCTCAAGTTGTATAACGAATTATGAAAGGTATAAGTGATAATTTAACCTCCAGAGCATTGGCTTGAGTCGTGAAGTGAATTGTAAAGTAAAAGTGAGAAGGAGAAGAGATCATTATGTTGTCGCCCTTGCCGGGCTATTGTTGATTTATTCATTAACTCCTTTGCCGGGATGTTGAGGTTATTGATGATGTTCCATTACCGGAATTTATTATTAAATTATTGTTCCCTTACCGGGATCTTTATTGCAATTTCATTTATTCCCTTGCCCCATTGTTGTGATTGTTGTTTGGGTGAGGAAGAGTGTTAAAGCACGAAGGGTGATGCCATGCATTGTTTGTTATTGTGAGGAAAGAGTGTAAAGCACGAAGGGTGATGCCGTGCCACAAGATGTACCATTCCGTGCCGATTTTATTGACTATATGGTGAGGAAAGAAAGTAAAAGCACGAAGCGTGATGCCGTGCACATTTTTATTATATAACTGCTTTGGTGAGGACGAGAGTAAAAGCATGAAGGGTGATGTCGAGCATTTGTTGATTTCTGATTCTTTGTTGATATCCGAGTTATGTTGATTCTTCCTTACTTGATGCCTTTTTATTCAGAATTGTTATGTCCCCCACAGCATGCTCCCCCTCCCATATTGACTGGTTATTTCTATATTTCTTTTCCGTTGTATATATACTGCACAGGTTTGTTTTGTAGTCTAGTCCTATCCTCGTCACTACTTCGCCGAGGTTAGGCTAGATCACATGGGATCGGTTATGCTGCTACTACACTCTGTACTGTGTGCAGATCCCGGAGCAGGTTTTGGACCGTAGTGTGGAGGCTACCTCCAGTTCACGTGGATATACAAGGTAGACCTGTAGGTGTCCGCAGGCCCTGACGTCTCCCTCTATTCCTATTTTCTGTTTCATTTTCCTTTTATTCAAAAATAGTGTATTATTATTTCTTCAGACTTTGTATGTCGTAAATCTTAGACCGTCTGTGACATCAAATTTTGGGTGGTTGAGACTTAAGTAATCGTAATAGACGTAGATTTTAGATATTTAATTGTTATCTTCCGTTTAATTATTTAAAGTTCCGCTGTTTTCCTGTTATCGCCTTACATTTGTTAAAAGAGAGTAGTTTATTAATGAAGTAAGAAGTTAAGGGTTTGGCTTGCCTAGCTCATACTAGTAGGCGCCATCACGACTCCCGAGGATGGGAAATCCGGGTCGTGACATGATCCCGGGCCTATATGGGCCTAAGTGGGTCTGGCCTAATTTTTTGAAATGATAGGAAGTCATCTTGGGCTATATTGACAGGCTATTCTACATCATGTTAGGCCTCTTCTTCTCCCAATTAATATTGTGCCTAAGGGTGGCAAACGGTCCGGGCTGGGTCCCAAACGGGCTTCGTGGGCCGGGCTTAAACGGTCCGGGCTTCATGGACTTTTGGGTGTAACCAAACCGGGACCGTGACCGTGTACTAATGGTCCCGGGCAATATAGGTTGAAACCCGTCCTAAACGGGCCTAAGTGGGCGTTGGCTATTTTTTTTAATTTTTTTTTTATATAAGGCAATTTTTTGTAAATTATATAGCTTATATATATATATGTTGCTATTTATTTGTTTAAATTTTTTATCTAAGGTGTGTGTGTGTGTGCGCGCGCGCGCGCGTGTGTGTGCGCGCTATTTAGAAGGTGTTTATACATATAAAAAATATAGGGAAAAATTAAGTATCAACAATCGTCATACCACGTGAGCACAAACGGTCAAGCGAAATCAACAAACAAAGTGATTATTCAAATTCTCATATATATATATATATATATATATATATATATATATATATATATATATATATATATATATATATATATATATATATATATATATATATATATATATATATATATATATATATATATATATATATATATATATATATATATATATATATATATATACTAAGGGTATAATATATAAGCTATATTCGAATTTCGATATAACATTAGCTATATTAAGACACGTGTGTGTGTGTATATATATATAAAATGTTATATCGAAATGCGAGAGAAGGCCTGGACCGGGCTGATCGCAAATGCGAAGAGGCCCAGAAATCCCCCTTTGTCACAAATGCGACTCCCCCATCGCAAATGCGAGTTCGCAATTGCGAACAGTGGTCGCAAATGCGAGAGTAGCAGGTCCTGAAGGGTTCGCAATTGTGACATCTGCGACCTGCAAATTCATGACTTAGCCGAAAATCTTTCATTTTTCAAACCCTTTCAAAACATAAACTCTGTTGGGCGATTTTTCCAAGACAAGTACTCTTCCAAATCGATTGTAAGTCATTTCTAACTTGTTTTTATTAATCTTTAACATCTTTTCTCATGATTTCAACTCAAAATCAAAGGTTTTCATGGGGGGAAATTTGGTGTTTTGGGTAGAACCTAGGTTTTTTAAATGAGCAAACTTCATTTGTAGCCACTAGGGCCAAACTTATATCACCTGATAGCCACAAAATAACCCCTTACAAGTAATAGCCTCAAAACAATAACAAAGGCTAGCAACTGAAAAAACTGAAACTATACACTCAACGCAAACGAAAAGGAAAGCAGTCCTAATCGATTTTGTATCCTAAATTCACGCATTCAGTATGTGATCTTCAACCTCCAAACACTATAAAAGTCGCCCAATTATTCACATTGTGAATGAAATTCTAGGGTTTCTGAAGATTAAACCTAGAGAAGAGCTCCCAAAAATTCATGCTGAAATTCAAATTTTTTGCACAATTGCTGCCTACAATCAGCTTAATAGAGTTGAGATTTCGTTCTTAAATTATGAAATTGATACAAAATCGACAAAATAAACAAATGTCTATGGAGATTGTGAATGTTGGAACTACAGTTCCAACTTTGATTCTGATTTTACTTCAACACAATGGTGAATGGGTAAGTGAGAGTAAATTTGTTAATTTCCTTGTTAATGGCGTGTTGATCAATTCAGACTGTAGCTATAATTATTTTGTTGATGAGATATACAAGTAATTGGGTAGAGATTCAATTACGAGTGCAATTGAGATAAAATATATAATGAAGGATGGCTATGTAGCAATTCCAATATACAATGATATGAGTGTGCGCTTGTATATGGAGATGAAAAAGAAAAACCTGGGTATCACTGAATATCCATTATGCATAACATTGAAAACTGTATATTCAAGTGCTGAATGCTCATATTCAAGTTCATACTTGGGTGGCAACTTACTTGCAACAACTTCAGCTGGAAACTTACTCGCAACAACTTCAGTTGGTTTACAATGTCAGAATGTAGAGAAGTACATGGAACTAATATTGTTGAGATGATGGATAATCATGTAAAGGAAGACAAAATTGAGATATTGAAGGGAAATTGTACAATAGACAATCCACAACATGAAGAAATTGCATAAGGTCAGTTGTATTGGGACAAAGATACACTCATTAGTGTAATGAAGCACTACGCAATACGGAAAAAATGTCAATTTATAGTGGATAGATCATCTACAACAAGGTATGATTTCTACTTATGAGATTCCACTTCTCTGTAATTTTTTGTATACAGATCTGTATAAAAATGTATAATTATTGTATAATAAGATTGCACTTCTCTGTAATTTTTTGTATACAGATCTGTATAAAAAATGTATAATTATTGTATAGTGAGATTGCACTTCTCTGTAATTTTTTGTATACAGATATGTATAAAAATTGTATAATTATTGTATAGTGAGATTGCACTTCTCTGTAATTTTTTGTATACAGATCTGTATAAAAAATGTATAATTATTGTATAATAAGATTGCACTTCTCTGTAATTTTTTGTATACAGATCTGTATAAAAAATGTATAATTATTGTATAATAAGATTGCACTTCTCTGTAATTTTTTATATACAGATCTGTATAAAAAATGTATAATTATTGTATAGTGAGATTGCATATGTATACTGCTTGTTTATTTGAGACCCAAGTGTAAAAATCTGAAGAAATGCATTATCATAACACTCTATTTTAAATAGGTATTGTCTTACATGCGTGGATGAAAGTTGCAAATGGAGTCTTAGATCTTTAAGTCTACACAAATCAAATGTCTTCAAGGTTAGACGGTTCAATGATGTTCACACTTTCCCAGAGATGAGTAGACTGTTTTCACAACGTCATGCTACTTCGTGAGCCATTGCAAAAATGATTTGCAACAAATATACCAATCCAAAAACAATATACACTCCGACAGACATCATGAGCGACATGAAACAACAGTATGGGATTAATATGAGTTACATAAAAGCTTATAGAACAAAAGAAAAGGCGCTTGAACTACTAAGAGGGATACCACGTGAATCTTATAGAAAACTGCCAGGTCACTTGTATATGATAAATATGACAAATCGTTGTTCTGTCACAAGGTTACTTAAATCAGAGGACGGGTGCTTCATGTATGTTTTTATCTCACTAAATGCATCAATCATAGGATGGAAATACTGTTACCCTATCGTAGTGGTTGATGGGACATTCCTCAAATCATCACACAGAGGAACAATGTTAACAGCTAGTGCACAAGATGCAACAAGTGAATATGTTGCAGACTCGTATAATAATTGTATATGGTATAGATAGTTCTTATTTGTGTATAACAAAAATAACATGTGGATACTTTCTTATTTGCTTAAGCAGGTAAAAATTTTCCACTAGCATACGCTGTTGTAGATTCTGAAAATGATGCTTCCTGGGAATGGTTTTTTGAAATGTTTAGACAGGCCTTTGGGGAAAGGGAAAGGATGTGCATCATATCGGATCGTCATGCAAGCATATTGAGAGGTGCTTCGATTGTGTATCCAGAGGTATCTCACTGTGTATGCATCTTTCATCTTTGGAATAACATAAAGAAGCATTTCAAGAAGAACCATGACCGGCTGGGGGAAGTATTTTTTGCATTGGCCAGAGCATACAAAATTGAAGATTTTAATCGCCTCATGGAAGATATGGACAACATTGATAAGAGGGTAAGGGGTTACCTATTCCAAGTTGGTTATGAAAAGTGGTCTATAGTGCATTCCACTGTTAATAGATCCATGGTGATGACTTCAAATATTGCCGAATCACTCAATGCAAGGAACTGAGAGGCAAAAGAGCTACCAATCATGAGTTTGCTAGATTACATGATGAATTTGGTTATGGAATGAAATAATACAAATAGAATGACTGCAATGAGTACATTTATTGGCATAGGACAAAAATATCATGAAGTACTGAAGGAAAATAGCTATTTTGGCGCAGAAGATGACGGTAAATATTCTTTTATCATGTCTTACTTCATATGCCGGAGTAACATACTTTGACAAAAATGCATTAATACTTGTCATATCCCTGTTTTAGTTTTACTAATAATATCTATTTAAATTTAGGTGAAGCCTTCAACCGATTATGTATCTGTAGTAATGGATGCTGAACAAAAGCGGAACATAGTCTGCATGCAAAAAAGAGAATGCTCGTGCAAACGATTTCAAGTGGATGAGATTCCTTGTCCACATGCTATGGCAGTATTGGACTACACACACATGGAAGCACCCAAATATTGTTCTGCCTATTACACCAAGGAATACTTTAAGAAGACATGTGAAGTGTTAGTTAATCCACTTCCTGATGAAACTACATGGGACCTTCCAACAGAGGTGTTAGATAATGTGGTCCTACCACCGATAGTGAAGGGCAAACCAGGAAGACCGACGAAGTCGCGACGCAAGGAACTTTATGAATATCTGTATACTGAAACTGTTACATGTGGACTGTGTGGAAAATAAGGACATAACAGAAGAACATGCAGGAATGCTCAAGACAACTAGTAGATGCTGCTACAGTGATTTAGTATTTTGTAAAAAAAAATTCTTCTGAATATTGCAATTAGAATATTGGAAAAATAATGAGATTTGCAATCAGATTCTCTCTGATGTATGAATTAAGATTCTACTTTTTGTCATAATGAAAGTATTGGTAGAAGTTTTATTTCAAATACTATTATGGATGTCACTATACAAAATAATATACAAAATAGATGACAATATATAAAAAGACCGTTACTATACAAAAATATACAAAAAAGACTGTCACTATACAATTTATATGTAATATTTTGTTCCTATACAAAAAAAATAGAAAATAAACTATAGTTATACAAAAAATATACAAAATAGATGTCACTATATAAAAACTATACAAAAAAGAGGGATTACCAATTAAATATACAAAATAGAAATTGTATATATATACAATTACATACAATATAGTCTGACGATCCAAAAAATATACAGATAGATATACAAAACTGCAGTTAACAATATCTTACACTTATGCTACAGTTAATGATGCCACGGTGCTTAAGATTATAAAGTTAACTGGCCCAATGCAACAGGACAGTTTTTAAACACTTTCTTATCACCTATTCACTGACATAATATGAAAACAACAAAACCGTAATATCTCAAAGAAAATGAAACTTGACCATAACACATCCAGGAGGTCTAGTATTACATTTTGATTTATTCAAACCTTCAACTCTGTCATAATGGTAACTGACATCATTACATTCACTGGTCAAGAAGAAACTATATAAAGATTTGAGCATCTGCCATCACTAAACCTGTACATTCCAGTACCCCACCCACTACAATTACTTCTTCGAAGTGGGTAGAACTCTTTCTAAGGCAAAAGGTCATGTGTGTGCCACGAGTGCTCTTAACAGGGAAAAACAAATAGAGATCCTGGAAATACACAAAGCTTTAACATTACAAGCAACATATATTTCTTGCATGCCTTTCCAATTTGCAAAAGCTGTTGAAAATGCAAAAGTTGTTTCAACATTAGCATTTCAAACATATTGTTCAAAGACATCCCAAACAAAAAGCATAAAATGTGATATAGGTATGCAACTGTATCCTATCATAGACAATATAAGAACCAAACTACTTCCATCTTAAAACTACATGTGAAATTTCTGTTAAACTATTCCAAACTACTTCATCTTGCCCTTCAACTTGCCCTTTTTCTTGATATCCTTCAAAGTCTCGTCATCACCAATATGCATCTTGCCCTTTTTCTTGTTATCCTTCAAAGACTTGTCATCAACAACGGAATGCGACTTGCTCTTTTTCTTGTTATCCTTTTTTATCTGATCCTTCAATCTACCAGTAGACTTATCATCACTAGCTGCATGTCCTCTTTGTTTCTTCACTCCATAATCCCATAGCAATATATCATATCGATTCCGTATCCCGTCAATATCAATAGATTTAGGAATACTGCTGCCTTGAATGATGTACTCAGCAAATGCAACAACATAAACACCACAATCACTACATACAAGGTAGCACATAAACATTGAATAAAAGTTAGGATAATATCCAAATAGGAATTCATATACCAAAAATGAATAAGAATAAAAAATATTCAATAATAATTTACGTGTTATCTTGCGTTGGCAACCCATCAACGACATGAATCTCAAAAGGATCATTGGCGGGGATTCCCATAGGATTCTCCTTTGTGTCCCAAAAACCAATACGATGAAGGAAATATGGGAGCAACACTGAGTATGGCTCAACTGATCTCCGAACTGCACTATTCTGTCGTGTGCCACTCATGGAATCATATACATAAATGCGCTGATCTTTGAATGACAATCTCGCCAATATCCAGTGCCACTTATCGGACAGATTTATAGGGAAAAGGATTTCATCAACAGTAGACCAAGGAACATTACATCTTAAAAAATACCCAAGTATGTACTCAACAATTAGATCTGTTTCAGTAATCAAATTCATGTCTCTATTTTTCTTCAAAAACTCCTTGTACAAATTCGAAATCAAGCAGTTAAACCAACAGTCAGTCGTTGTGAACATCAACACCATACTTCTCGTTCTTTCTCAAATAGTAAAAAATTACATCAATATGCTAAAATGTGAAGAATATACACAGTCAGAAAATTACAGTATGAGAAAACTAAAAATGTATATCACCAGTTTATATTTTACAGTTAAAGTGTTGACGTACTGAATCACACAAGGGTAGGCCGGGATATGCAAATGTGAAGAACCATTTTTTTCTCCAATATCATCAACTCCAAATTCAAAGATTTTATTTAGCTTATTGCCAGCCTCTGTATAAACACCGTCCCTAATGAATCATGATAAAAAGATATGGTTCATAACACGAAATAAACAAGAAAAAAAAGAAATAAGAAAAACCCGAAACATAAAACTTACGGCGCATTAGTCCTTAAGCCTCTATTGATGAAAGTGTTCCACTTACACAATACTTTGAAATCAACAAGATTGTCAACATTTCCCTCAAAAGGATACTTTATAGTCAATATGGGCTTCTTTGACTCAGTTGGCTTGTTTTCAACAACTTGGATGGTGCCACCAGAGTCAAATGTATTTATGAATGGTGACTTCATGACCCTTGCTGGTTTCCTTTCTCTAGGGTTCATTTCAGGTGTGTCATGATCAACAACAACTATATGATCTTCCTGCATAGTAGCAATATTTTTCTCCACTCCTAAACAATCACCATGTACAATATTTTGATTTAAATACTTTTGGGTGATTGCAGTTATTTGAGCCTCAGCATCAATACTCCAGCTATTGTCCTCACCACCTTCCTCACAACTAATTTTACCAAGTTGTACAGAATCATCCACCAAACTCCCCATATTAGAAGTATTTTTGTCACAAAACTTTGGGTGATTGCAGTGATTTCAGGCTCGACATCCTCAATCCAGGCTTCGTCATCACCAACACCTTCACTACTTTTACCATCTTGTATAGAATCCTTCACCACACCCTCCATAACATCAACAGTTTGCTCTAGACTTACCTCATTGTCAACATTTTTCTTTACAACTTCTTCAATACCAATATTTTTCTCCATAACTTCCTCACTACAAAAATTATTCTCTGAAAATTCCTTATCATGATGGTTGTCATCTTTTTGATTACCCTGTTCTGAAAAAATATACAACAAGTTGTAAAATTATAGTAAAAGGTAAAAATAACAAATAAGCATAGTCATGAGAATACCTTTGAAGCATTGTGTACACCTAGAGCTTTAAAAAACTTTTTAAATGAGGAAATCATTAAGTTCTCCAAAGATGAAACCTTGTCGTTTACCTATAAAAGGAAAAGTGAAACCGAATATCAATTAAGTTGTCAGAACTGCTCAAAGACAAAATAGAATTGTACCTTCTTGATTTCACTTCTGAGAAGTTTCAGCTCTTTCTTGCTTGAATTCAAGTTACTGGACTGTGGATCCGGATTCTCATTGTTGATAGATTGTGATTCTGGCTTATTTTTGGAGTGCTTCTTAGCATTTGTTTTAACTTCAGCCACGACTCCAGATTCAATATGAATCTCATTTTTATCTTCACAAACCGGGATAAAATCATCTAATTGAAGCCTTGTTTGTTCATCATTTGTTGGGGAAATGTTACCAAACACCAACTACAAATAAATAAATAAATAAAAGTTAGCAATCACCAAATGTATCAGAAATGCATAATTCATGTATCAGAAATGTATCAGAAATGTATAATGCATGTATCAGAAATGTATAATTTATGTATCAGAAATATATATCTTTTACCTGCTCCTGACTTAAAAGAAAAAACTCTTTCCTCAACCTCTTAAACGTCACCTTCTTCTTTACTTTCCAGTTAAGTATGCGTGACACAAGATTTCCAATCCGGCAAGCGAGGTTTTTGCGAGTATAGGGGCAGCATTCATAAAACCAACACTGGAATGTCAAAGGCAAACCACCATATCGGTACATCTCTCTCCTACTACGAACCTTATCCTTCATTGAACCCAACGTAGCATGAAAAACCACTTTTCCGCAAGGGAAAGTCTCAAAATCACCAGATTCAACCAACAGAAAATTATTCTTTGTTATCAAATCATCATTCGTAGTAGAAAACAGGAAACTATGAATGAAATACAAATACTGCAATCTTTAATGCATCCTCATCAGATTTCTACATCTTGTTTAAAAAACAGTCAGTTAACGATTTCTTAGACACTTTTGACATACTTGGAAAGTACAATTCCATCAACCGACTCGACTGGACAGATTCATAATCCTTATTGGGATCACCATTACACTTTAAACCTGTAATAATACAAAACTCTGCAAGTCCAAAGTGAAACTTGGTGCTATTCACTTTAATCCATAACTCATTATCTTTAGGTGACACTACTTCCCTAAGCAATAGTGAATGGATAAGTTGGTTCTGTATAAAAAATTCGGGCAAGTCCACAAAATAACCAAAACATGTTCTTCTAAACATCTCAATCTGCTAATCATCCAAATTATTTTTCAAATGTTCCACTATACTGCAGTTTGTATGCACACTGATACGGGTATTATAATGATCAGCCAAAGGAACATAGTAATCCCAAAGCTGCAAACAACACAAAAATATAAATATATATAAGCTTCATAACAATCACAAATACACACTTTAAACATTTCTTATACAATATGTGGATAGATGATACACTTTATATACAAAAGTTGCACATTACTTATTGACGTGATACACATTATATACAATATGAAAAAGAATGATATATTTTATATACAAATCTGGAACATAACTGTCATATTGGTTAAATTTCTACATATTAAAATAAACTAGGCGCATACAAGTCAAAGTTATATCATTAAAAAATACCTTCAAATCAGATGAGCTAGAACATTTTTGATCAACATGAACTTTTCTCTTTTTTGATGGAACATCATCCCCATCACTTTTAGCCTTCCTTTTAGAACCTTTATCCTTATCCTTCACAACATCCTTTTTCGCTATTTTAATTTTTCTTTTGGAACTTGTGCCTTTTTCAACAACTACATGCTGAGCAGTGTGTGACCTCATTACTCTATCGCTGGGAGTCCCGCTATGAGAACGAGTCCTTCTATCAACAGGAGTATTTTGCTTTCCTTCACTAGGGGTATTTTGCATTGCTTCAACAGATTTATGGGTTGCATGCCCCCAAATCGCACCCAAATTCTGGTAAATCTTCAAAATCGTCATCGTCATTGCTAATGAAATTAGGGTTATACTTCACTAATTTACCGTTAATTTCAGAGAATTTGGAGATGCCTTCATCTTCCTTTTTTTCTTCAAAGACTTCTTTTCTCCCATTATAGAGATGACTATGAACAAAAATCGGAAAACCTAGAGTCGACTATGAAGAAAAATCGGAAAACCTACTGAAATTTTGACTTACATTGAAACCAAGAGTAAAAATGCAGAAGCTGTGTTTAAGGAAAAAAAGGTGGTTTGAGAGAGCCGAGTTAAACGAGTGAATTCAAAAGCGTGGGTGGTTTATGGATTATGGGCTAGTAGATGTAATAAGATTGGGCCGGAGGGACATTTCGGGTCCAAGGGTAAAACTTTGGGCTATTAAACTTTTGAAGGGCTATACAAGGTAGTTTTCCCTTTTTAAATTTTGTGGATTTGGACCTTGATTTGAGGTCCGATTTCAAAACAAATCATATATTTGGGTTCATAGGGGAATGGGTAATCGGGTTTGGTTTGAGCCTCGAGTTTTGACCATATGGGCCCGGGGCGATTTTTGACTTTTTGGGAAAAACTTTAGAAAATCTGTTTTCATGCATTAGAATTGATTCATTTAGCATTTATTGATATAGTTAAGTAACTTGTGGCTAGATACTAGCAAATTGGTGGTGGAATCAAGAGGTAAAGCGATAGTTGAGACTTGAATTATGTTCGTAGCATCGAGGTAAGTGTTTGGTCTAACCTTAGCTTGAGGGATTAGGAGTTGTATCCTATTTGCTATGGGTTACTTGTTGAGTACGACGTATAAGTATGGTGACGAGTATCTATACGTTGGTGTCAAGCATGCCCGTGAGTCTTATATTATGATTTTTATGACTCCGTTTGTATTGTTCATGCCTTATGTGATAATTTCAATTGTTGAGCAAAGCTTGTGGAAGTAATATTGGTATTTGAATATTGAAGAGTGTTGGCTCGAGTTGTAAAATGAATCGTGAAAGTATAATTGACAATTGAACCTTATAGAGCATTGGCTCAAGTTGTGAAGTGAGTTGTGAAGTAAATGAGAAAAAGAGAAGAGGATTATTATATTGTCTCCCTTGCCGGGATGTTGTTGCTTTTAATGCTATCTCCCTTGCCGGGATGTTAATGTTTTCGATATTGTTCCCTTGCCAGGATTTGATTGTTGTACTATTGTTCCCTTACCGGGATTTTATTGTGATTTCTTTTATTTCCTTGTCCTTATTTCTTGTGATTGTTGTTTGGGGTAAGGAACAATGTTAAAGTACGAAGGGTGATGCCATGCATTGTTTAGTAAGAGAGTGTTAAAGTACGAAGGGTGATGCCATGCATGATTTTGTGAGGAAGAGTGTAAAAGCACAAAGGGTGATGCCATGCCACATGATGTACAATTTCGTGCCAATTACAATGATTTTAATGGCGAGGATGAGAGTAAAAGCATGAAGGGTGATGCCGTGCAGATTATATTGATTCTTATGGCGAGGACGAGAGTAAAAACACGAAGGGTGATGTCGTGCACTTGTTTGATTTCTAATTTTTGTTGATAATTGAGTTATGGTGTTCCTTATATTTACCTGCTATCCTCCTATTATCATTTGATGTTTCCCTGCAACATGTTTCTCCCTCCCATCCTTAACTGTACATTCTTGCTTTTATTTTTCGATGTATATGATTTAATTGCACATGTTTATTTGGTAGTCTGGTCCTAGCCTTGTCACTACTTCGCCGAGGTTAGGCTACGTACTTACTAGCACATGAGGTTGGTTGTGCTGATACTACATTTTGCACTATGTGAAGATCTTAGTGCAACAGCTTTCAGATCGTAGCTTTGGGTGGCTGCCTTAGTCCATTCAAAGATCCAAGGTAGTCCTGCAGGCGTCCGCAGGCCCTAGCGTCTCCCTCTAACCTTTCATCCTAATTCATTTATGTAATTCAGAAACAGTGTTGTATTTATTTTTCGGACCTTGTTTGTAGTATTCCTAGACCGTCTGTGAAGTTGTGAACAAGTTCTGGGTAGTCTTTGTTTAAGAAATTTGTATTGGAAATATTTAAATGGTTCTATTTGTTTCTTCCGCTTGTTTAAATTACGTTGTTTATAAACTATTGATTCATAATTGTTAAAGGTTTAAAAATGGGAAAAAGGTAAATTGTTCAAACGGTTGGCTTGCCTAGCTTTCACTAGTAGGTACCATCATGACTCCCGAGGGTGGAAAATCCGGGTCGTGACAAGTTGGTATTAGAGGCCTGGTGGTTTGTTCTAGAAGATTGAGATTCCTGAGTGGAAGTGGGAGCATATCACTATGGACTTCGTTGTTGGACTCCCACGGGCTCAGAGTAAGTTCGATACAGTGTGGATTATTGTTGATAGGCTGACCAAGTCAGCACATTTCATTCTGGTGGCAGTCTCATATTCTTCCGAGAGGTTAGCTGAGATCTATATTCGGGAGATTGTTCGTCTTCATGGTGTGCCAGTGTCTATCATTTCAGACCGAGGTACACAGTTTACCTCGCATTTCTGGAGAGCAGTTTAGAGGGAGTAGGGCATACGGGTTAAGTTGAGCACAACGTTTCATCCTCAGACAGACGGGTAGTCCGAGCAGACTATTTAGATTTTGGAGGATATGCTCCGAGCTTGTGTCATTGACTTTGGAGGCTCGTGGTATCAGTTTTTGCCTTTAGAAAAGTTTGCCTACAACAACAGCTACCAGTCGAGTATCCAGATGGCTCCTTATGAGGCTTTATATGGTAGGCAGTGTTGGTCGCCGGTTGGATGGTTTGAGCCGGGAGAGGCTCAGTTGTTGGGAACGGATCTAGTACATGATGCCTTGGACAAGGTCAGGATTATTCAGGATAGGATTCGTACAGCTTAGTCCAGGCAAAATAGTTATGTCGACCGTAAAGTTCGTGACTTGGCATTCATTGTTGGTGAGCGCATATTGCTTCGAGTGTCGCCTATGAAGGGCGTGATGAGATTTGCGAAGAGGGGCAAGCTTTACCCTAGATTCATTGGCCCGTTTGAGATTCTTGATCGAGTGGGAGAGGTGGCTTACAGACTTGCATTGCCGTTGAGTTTATCAGCTATGCATCCAGTGTTTCATGTGTCCATGCATCGGAAGTATCACGACGATCCATCCCACGTGTTAGATTTCAGCACTATCAAGTTGGACAAGGACTTGTCCTATGAGGAGGAGCCGGTAGCTATTCTAGAACGGTAGGTTCGTTAGTTGAGATCGAAGAGTTTCCCTTCTGTTCGTGTTCAGTGAAGAGGTCAACTTGCTGAGGCATCAACCTGGGAGTCCGAATCTGATATACGGTTCCGTTATCCCCATCTTTTCCCAGACTTAGGTACTTCCTTCTTATATCCGTTCGAGGACGAACGGTTGTTTTAGAGGTGGAGAATGTGATGACCTTTTAGGTTATCACTTGTTTTAGAAATAAATTCTATGTTCTGAGGCCTTAAAAACCTCTTTTCTGTCTCACATCGATTTGCGTGCATAGTCCGGACGCGTAGCCGGAAAGCCATTATGTGAAAATTTGTGAAAATAATAAAATTGCTTTTAAAATGAATTTAAGTTGACTTCGGTCATTTCTTCGTAAATGCGATGGGTTATATATATATATATATATATATATATATATATATATATATATATATATATATATATATATATATATATATATATATATATATTAAGATGAACTCGGTATCAAAGTTGCAAATTAAAGTTTACATTTAATACTTCAAATTAAAGTTCAATGCCTTCAACATAATACTTCAAATTAATCTAACAAACTAAAACATTAAGCATAATACGTCTAATAATTTTAAAATAACACAAATTGTCTCAAATCAACTTAAAATACGAATGTCTGGAGAACGCGCAAGACAACTCTTTATATGCCTCCTTAAACAGCATGTGCCCTCCAACTTTGGACGATGATTGTAGACTCGACCACATTTCTTGCACTTTATTATGTAAACTTCTTCATTTTCTTATACCACATTAAAGTGTTCCAAAACAAATGGGCGCAATCTAGAATCGCCGGGCATGATTTAACTTGAAATAAGAATTTGAGTTTGAGAAATGAGAGATGAGTTAAGACTTGAAGACTTGAATACTTCAATTTGAGTTTGAGAAATGAGAGAGATGGATGATTTTGTGAGAAAAATGAAAGAATGAGGGGGTATTATAGTTAAAAATAGGAAAAAAGTGTAATTATAAAAAATTTGGGGCTAAAACAAAGTTGGGGGGGGGGGGGAAGGGGGGTAAAATGGCTATTTTAGAAAGCCCATACGACTATTTTTGCAGGCCAACGACCATTTTTTAAATGTTGCAACGACTAAAAAATATTTTGGATTTTTTTTAAAAAAGTAGCCATTGGGATCGTTTGACCCCGTTTAGGACCGGTCGAACTGACCCACTTAGGAATCGGTCTCGGGCCTAACGGGCTTCTTCAATGAACCGACCCACTTGGGCATGCACCTCCCCTTGGTCCTGGGCTTAAACGGTTAGGCCCGTTTAGGCCCTGTCACGACCCGGATTTCCCACCCTCGGGAATTATGATGGCGCCTACTCGTGAAAGCTAGGTAAGCCAAGTATTATAATATCATTACCCTTTTTATTAAGCATGTTCAACAATTCAAAGTAATAAGTGATTAATCAGCAGAATAAATTAAATAACCAGAAATGCGGCTGACAAAAACTTAATCGTTTAACCAAACATTGCTACATAATCCGAAGTACAATACTACCTAGAATTTGGTGTCACAAGTCACGGACCATCTAAGAATACTACAAATAAGGTCTGAATAAAAATACACAAATTTGTCTCTGAATAAGTAAAAATAGAAAGAGAAATGATAGGAGGAGACGCCAAGGCCCGCGAACGTCTGCAGGACTACCTCGGGTCGCCTGAGTGGACTGAAGACAGCACCCTCACTGGGTCCAAATGCTCCGGTATCAGTATCTGCACACAGTGTAGAGTGTAGTATCAACACGACCGACCCCATAAGTTGGTAAATGCCTAGCCTAACCTCGGCGAAGTAGTGACAAGGCTAGGACCATACTATCAAATAAACCTGTGCAATTATATCATATACAGCGGAAAATAAAAGCAAATATTTACAATTAAAGATAGGAAGGGGGGAATATGCTGCGGGGTATATCAGGCAACAACAGAAACAAATAGAGAAATGCAAAGAATGCCATAATTTAATTTCCAACAAGAGATAAGGAAATAAGAAACATGTACACATGTAATACCGTTGTAGGCATGCAACCCGTTCCCATTTCATATAGTACCGTTGTAGGCGTGCAACCCGCTCCCATTTCATATAGTATCGTTGCAGGCGTGCAACCCGCTCCCATTTCATATAGTACCGTTGCAGGCATGCAAACCGCTCCCATTTCATATAGTACCGTTGCAGGCGTACAACCCACTCCCATTTCATTTATCAACACCTATCATAAAAGAATCCTAGCAAGGGAACAATAATATAACAACAATATCCCAGCAAAGGAACAATAATATAACCACAACATTCCGGCAAGGGAACAATAATAATAATCCTCATATGAAGCACGAATAACCACAATGGAGTCACAACAATTACAATACAAGACTCACGGGCATGCTTGACACCGACGTATAGATACTCGTCACGATGCCTATACGTCGTACTCCACAATTAAAACATAGAAAATAAGACACGACTCCTAATCCCTCAAGCTAATGTTAGACCAAACACTTACCTCGATGCCACGAACACAATTTAAGCCTCAACTACCGCTTTACCTCTTGATTCCACCACTAATTTGCTCGTATCTAGCCACAAGTTACTTAACTATATCAATAAATGCTTAATGAATTAATTCTAATGCATGAAAATATGTTTTCTAAATTTTTTCCTAAATGTCAAAAATTGCCCCCGGCCCACATGGTCAAAACCCGAGGCTCGAACCAAAACCCGATTACCCATTTCCCCACGAACCCAAATATATAATTTGTTTTGAAATCGGACCTCAAATCGAGGTCCAAATCCCCAAGATTTGAAAAACCTAGGTTCCACCCAAACCACCCAATTTTCCCCATGAAAACACTTGATTTTTGAGTTGAAATCATGTGAAAAGATGATAAAGATTGATGAAAACGAGTTAGAAATGACTTATAATCGATTTGGAAGAGTAATTGTCTTTGAAAAATCGCCCAACGGTGTTTAGGTTTTGAAAGGGTTGTAAAAATGGTTGAAATCCCGTCTGAAATTCATTTTAGCAGGTCTCTGATGTCGCAATTGCGAACCCTTAAGAAACCTGCTTTCTTCACATTTGCTAAGATATTGTCGCAATTACGATATCTCAATTGAGATAAAGGTGTCGCATTTGCGACTCCTGACACATACTGAAGACTTCGCATTTGCGAAGTGTACTTTGCATTTGCGAGGTAATGCTGGCCCTGGGTTCTTCGGATTTATGATATAATCCTCACATTTGCAAACCCTAACCTTGCATACATCGCAATTGCGATGTCTGATCTCGCAAATGCGAGATCAGAGGCCTGCTACACACCTGCAACACACCAGCAATTCTCCTAAGTCCAATTTCACTCTGTGGCCTATCCAAAACTCACCTGAGCCCTCGGGGCTGCAAACCAAACATGCACACCAACCTAAAAACATCATACGGACTTGCTGGTGCAATCAAATCCTCAAAATAACATCAATAACTATGAATGTACCATCAAAATCAAAGGAAATCTCATGAACTTTTCAAAGTTTCAAATTTTACAACTAAGGTTCCGAATCACGTCATTTCAAGTCAGTTTCTTACCAAATTTTACAGGCTTAACTTAAATCATATATAAGACCTATACCGGGCTCCGGAACCAAAATACGGGCCCGATACCATCAACTTCAAATATATTTCATTTCCAAAAACTCATATATATTCCAAAAAATAATTTTCTTTAAAAATTCATTTCTCGGGCTTGGGACCTCGGAACTCGATTCCGAGCATACGCCCAAGTCCCATATTTTCTTACGGACCCTCCAGGACTGTCAAATCACGGATCTGGGTCCATTTATCCAAAATGTTGACCGAAGTCAACCTAAATTCATTTTAAATGCAAAATTCATCATTTTCACAGATTTTCATATAATGGCTTTTTGGATACACGCCCAGACTAAGCATGCAAATCGAGGTGAGACAAAAAGGAGGTTTTAAGGCCTCAAAATACGGAATTCATTTCTAAAACAAGTGATGACCTTTTGGGTCATCACATTCTCCACCTCTAAAATAACTGTTCGTCCTCGAACGGACATAAGAAGGAAGTACCTGAGTCGAAGAAAAGATGGGGATAATGGCTCTACATATCGGACTCGAACTCCCAGGTCGATGCCTTAACAGGCTGACCTCTCCACTGAACACGAATAGAAGGGAAACATCTCGTTCTCAACTGATGAACCTGCCGGTCTAGAACAGCTACCGGCTCCTCATCATACTACAAGTCCTTGTCCAACTGGACAGTGCTGAAATCTAACACGTGGGATGGATCGTCGTGATACTTCCGAAGCATGGACACATGAAACACTGGAAGCATGGCTGATAAGCTCGGCGGCAACGCAAGTCTGTAAGCTACCTCTCCCACTCAATCAAGAATCTCAAACGGGCAAATGAACCTAGGGCTAAGCTTGCCCCTCTTTCCAACTCTCATCACGCCCTTAATAGGCGACACCCGAAGCAACACCTGCTCGCCGACCATGAATGCCACATCTTGAACCTTACGGTCGGCATAACTCTTTTGCCTGGACTGAGCTGTACGAAGCCTATCCTGAATAATCCTGACTTTATCCAAGGCATCCTATACTAGATCCGTACCCAACAACTGAGCCTCTCCCGCTCAAACCACCCAACCGACGACCGACACCCCTACCATATAAAGCCTGATAAGGAACCATCTAGATACTCGACTGGTAGCTGTTGTTGTAGGCAAACTCCACTAAAGGCAAGAACTGATCCCACGAGCCTCCAAAGTCAATGACACAAGCTCAAAGCATATCCTCCAAAAATCTAAATAGTACGCTCGGACTGCCCGTCGGTCTGAGGATGAAATGTTGTGCTCAACTCGACTTGTGTGCCCAACTCACGCTGAACTGCTCTCTAGAAATATGAGGTAAACTGCGTGCCTTGGTACGAAATTATAGACACGTGCATACCATGAAGACGAACAATCTCCCGGATATAGATCTCAGCTTACCTCTCGAAAGAATAAGAGACTGCCACATGAATGAAATGTGCTGACTTGGTCAGCTTATCAACAATAACCCACACTGCATCGAACTTCTTCTGAGTCCATGGGAGTCCAACCATGAAGTCTATAGTGATACACTCCCACTTCCACTCAGGAATATCAATCTTCTAGAACAAACCATCAGGTCTCTGATGCTCGTACTTAACCTGCTAACAATTCAAACACCGAGCCACATATGCAACAATGTCCTTTTTCATTCTCCCCCTACCAATAATACTGCCGGAAATCCTGATACATCTTAGCGGCACCCAGATGAATAGAATACCGGAAACTATGGGCCTCCTCTAAAATCAACTCCCGGATCCCATCCACATTAGGCACACAAAATCAACCCTGCAGCCTCAAAACTCTATCGTCTCCTAATGTAACCTACTTAGCACCTCCATGCTGCACCGTGTCTCTAAGTACACACAAATGAGGATCATCATACTGCCGATCTTGGATACGCTCCAATAAAGAAGAACGAGCAATTGTGCAAGCTAATACACGACTGGGCTCAGAAACATCCAACCTCACGAACTAATTGGCCAAAGCCTAAACATCCAAAGCAAGTGGTCTCTTACCGACCGAAATATATGCAAGATTGCCCATACTGGCTGACTTCCTACTCAAAGCATCGGCCACCACATTGGCCTTTCCCGGATGATATAAGATGGTGATATCATAGTCTTTCAATAACTCCAACCACCTTCTCTGCCTCAAATTTTAGTTCCTTCTGCTTAAACAAGTATTGCTAACTCTTATGATCCGTGAACACCTCACATGACACGCCATATAAATAATGCCTCCAAATCTTCAATGCGTGAACAATAGCTGCTAACTCCAAATCATGAACCAGATAGTTCTTCTCATGAATTTTCAACTGCCGCAAAGCATAGGAAATGACCTTACCATCCTACATCAACATTGCACCAAGTTCAATATGAGATGCATCACAATAAACTGTATATGGCCCTGAACCTGTGGGCAAAACCAACACTGGCGCCGTAGTCAAAGCTGTATTGAGCTTCTGAAAGCTCACCTCACACTCGTCCGACACCTGAACTGGACACCCTTCTGGGTCAACCTGGTCATAGGGGATGCTATAGATGAAAACCCCTCCACAAACCGACGGTAATAGCCTACCAAACCCAAGAAACTCTGGATCTCTGTAGCTGATGTGGGTTTAGGCCAGTTCTTGACTTCCTCTATCTTCTTCGGATCCATCTGAATACCCTCTGCTGATACGACATGACCCAAGAATGCAACTAAACTCAACCAGAACTCACACTTCAAAAACTTAGCATACAACTGACTATCTCTCAAAGTCTGAAGAACCACTCTCACATGCTGCTCATGCTCCTCCCGGCTGCAGGAATAGATCAAAATATCATCACTAAGACTATCATGAACGAATCCAAGTAAGGCTTGAACACTCGGTTCATCAAATTCATAAAAGCTGCTAGGTTATTTGTCAACCTAAATGACATCACCAAGAACTCATAATGCCCGTACCGGGTGCAGAAAGCTATCTTAGGGACATCGTATTCCCTAATCCTCAACTGATGGCAGCCAGATCTCAAGTCAATCTTTGAAAATACCTTGGCACCTTGAAGCTGATCAAACAAATCACCAATCATCGGCAATTGATACTTATTCTTGATTGTAACCTCGTTCAACTACCGGTAATCTATACATATCCTCATCGATCCATCCTTCTTCTTAACAAACAACACAGGCGCACCCCAAGGTGAGACACTAGGCCTAATGAAGCCCTTATCAAGCAAGTCTTGCAACGGTTCCTTCAACTATTTCAACTCAGGCGGGGCCATACGATACGGCGGGATAGAAATGGGCTGAGCGCCCGGAGCCAAATCAATGCAAAAGTCAATATCCTTGTTGGGTGGCATACTCGGCAGGTTTGAAGAAAATACCTCAGGAAACTCACAAACAACAGGCACAGAATCCATAAAAGGAACCTTAGCACTAGAATCACGAACATATGGCAAATAGGTCAAACATCCCTTCTCGACCATACGCCGAGCCTTCATATATGAGATAACACTATGGGTAGAATGACCAGGAGTCCCTCTCCACTCTAAATAAGGCAAACCCAGCAAGGCTAAGGTCATGATCTTGGCATAATAGTCCAAGATCACGTGGTAAGGTGATAACCAGTCCATCCCCAATATGGCCTCAAGACCCCCAATTACAACTATACAAGAATGATGAATACGATCTACCATAATAGAATCACCCACCGGTGTAGACACATATACAGGAGCACTCAAAGAATCACTAGGCATGATCAAATACGGTGCAAAATAAGATGACACATAGGAGTATGTAGACCCTGGATCAAATAGCACTGAAGAATCCCTACTACAAACCAGAACAGTACCTGTGATAACTGCATCGGAAGCCTCAGCCTTAGGTCTGGCTGGAAGAGCATAAAATCGGGCTAGGCCCCAGCACTATGAACTACATCTCTGGGACGGCCTACTGCTGGCTGGCCTCCATCTCTAGCGGCCTGAGATCCACCTCTAATACCTCTACCTCCACCTTTAGCACCTTTACCTCTGCCTCTAGCTGGCTGGGCAGGCAGTGGAACACTCGGTGCCTGAACCATGGTACGAAAACCCTGGTGCTGAGAACTTCTCGGTGCTCGAGGATAAAATCTAGCAATATGCCTCGTGTCGCCACAAGTAAATCGAGCCTTCTGCTGATGGAACTGACGACCCTAAAAGCTCTGGAGCGAAGGTGCACTGATAGGAGCTGGTGATGTACTGTAGGACTACTGATCAAAATACTGAATATGAGAACCACGGCCACGTGCTGCACCGTAAGAAGTCTGAAGTGCTGACTGAAAAGGCCTAGGAGGATGGCCTCTACCAAAAGAATCCCTGCCTCCAGACGAGGCACCACTGAATCTGCCTGAATGATAAGGCCTCTTGTCAGACCCCTGTCCACCTCCCTGTGATAGAACCATCTTAACTCTCCTGGTCGCATTGGCCACCTCCTGAAAAGAAATCTCATTCCTCGTCTCCTTATCCATCTGAAGTCGAATAGGCTGAATGAGTCCCTCAATGAACCTCCTCACTCGCTCTCTCTCTCCGTGGGAAGTATAAGAAGAGCATGACGGCCAAAATTAATAAATCTGGTCTTGTATTGAGTAACAGTCATAGAACCATGTTGGAGATGCTCAAACTTCCTCCGATTGTTCTCCCTCTAAGTGACAGGAAGAAGCTTTTCTAAAAATAGATGAGAAAACTAATCCCAAGTCAAAGCTGGTGACCTAATTGGTCTAGCCAAACAATAATCTCTCCACCAAGTCTTGGCGGATCCAAACAAGCAAAAAGTAGCAGAGTCGACCCCATTGCTCTCCACTATCCCCATGTTCCTGAGAACCCCATGACAGCTATCCAAATAATCCTGGGGATCCTCAGAAGATGCACCACTGAAAGTGGTAGTGAAGAGCTTGGTGAACCTGTCCAACCTCCACAAGGCATCAACAGACATAACTGCTCCATCACCGGCCTGAGCTACCGTTCGGTTGAAGAAGCGGTATGTGGTTTCGCCATCCGCAAAAGAACATAGTAGAAATTCAATTAGCATTAAGAAACCAAACCGCACGACAGGAAATAATAGATGTGAAGTATTTCCTAACTCTATAGCCTCTGGGGGATAAATACAAACGTCTCCGTACCGATCCCTCAAACTCTACTAAGACTGTCCGTGAATTGTGAGACCCATGTAACCTAGAGCTCTGATATCAACTTGTCACGACCTGGATTTCCCACCCTCGGGAATCATGATGTCACCTACTCGTGAAAGCTAGGCAAGCCGAGTATTATAAAATCATTAACCTTTTTATTAAACATGTTCAACAATTCAAAGTAATAAGTGATTAATCAGCAGAATAAATTAAATAACCAGAAATGCGGCTGACGAAAACTTAATCGTTTAACTAAACATTACTGCATAATCTGAAGTACAATACTACCCAGAATTTGGTGTCACAAGTCACGGACCATCTAAGAATTCTAAAAATAAGGTCTGAATAAAAGTACACAAATCTGTCTCTGAATAAGTAAAAACAGAAAGAGAAATAATAGGAGGAGACGCCAAGGCCCACGAATGTCTGCAGGACTACCTCGGGTTTCCTGAGTGGACTGAAGATAACACCCTCACTACGGTCCAAACGCTCCGGTATCAGTATCTGCACACAGTGCAGAGTGTAGTATCAGCACAACCGATCCTATGTACTAGTAAGTGCCTAGCCTAACCTCGACGAAGTAGTGACGAGGCTAGGACCAGACTACCAAATAAACCTGTGTAGTTATATCATATACAACGGAAAATAAAAGCAAATATTTACTTTCACACCTCCTTTTTACGTGCCTACCCCGAAGGAGAAATGCGTGAAGAAGTTTTTCCAATTTAAGTGACAATATTCAAAATGGGATTATTTATTTAATTCAGAGTCGCCACTTGGGAAAGGTTTGGCTTTTGGTGTCCCAAGTCACCGGTTTATCTTGAATCCCAATTCGAGGAAAATATTCGACTTTCCAAATGAAGTCTGCGAACCAGAAATTCTAAGTAAGGAATTTTGTTGACCCGAGGGAAGGTGTTAGGCACCCCCGAATCCCGTGGTTCTAGCACGGTCGCTTAAATTGTTGTAATGGCTAAATATCTGATTTTTATACATGTTATAATTTGTGTGCTTTTATTAAGTTGAAACCGCTTTTATTATTATTTTTTAATAGAATTGCAACGTCGTGAAAATGTATCTCGAACCACGTCACAATCAATGCACCCGTGGTTGTTAATGCGTTCCGACTCCGTTGAGATTTGGATTTGGGTCAAATAAATGGACACCCGAATTTAAGAATGTAATTTAATTAAAATCGCGTATAAAGAGTCTAACGCGTTATTATCTTTGAGGAAGGCAGTGAAATTCGCTACACGGCCCATCCCAAATTCTAAGTATTTATTATGACCAATTATTAAGGGCCCCGCAATTTGCATTTCTTATTTGGCGAGGTTAGTCTCATTATCATTTTTTATATATTTTTTTTGAAAGCCAAACTAAAGCAACTACAATGCTATTCAACTCATTTAACCGTGCACATGTATGGTGAACATGGACATTAATTTCATTTATAAGGGGGTGGGGGCGGAATGCCCTTTCAACATGCAAATGCAGCGCGTATTCTTTTAGATAGGATATGTATCTAGTGCTTTTAGAATTCAAAACGTATATAGTTATATAAACCCGGCACTCCAAATTAAGACTCAAACTTCATGCTATTAAACTAAACTAAGTGAGTCATTGATGGATTCCCTTAAGTACGGATTAAGTTATGACTCACTGCTTGTGAATGAAGTGTCTAATGATTAATGAACTTGAATCATATTAAACTATACTAAGCAACTGTATTAACACAAATTTCCATTTACGCCAGCCCAAGTCAATCCAAAACTGAATACAAATGATTTGAAGTTAGTCCACTACTTGACTGTTTGATGATTAACTGTAATATGCAGCTCCGGTATAAGTTAATTCTGTTGCTGACTTTCAGTTAAACTAATGACATTATTAAGATTATTAACTAAACAAATTTCCAGCAACTAGATAGTCGGTTAAAAGTCCAAAAACAAATCAAATTAATACAGTAGCTGTCCCAACCAATACCAACCCAAACTAAACTGTATTAAATAATTACATATCAACTAATATCTCTTTTTGAAAACATAAGTGCAGGGTAAACTACATGAGCAACAGGGGGCAAAGCATGAATATTTCCATTTTTTTTCAACCTTTCAAGTCAGAGTTACATCAAAGCTTAATTCGAACATGTACCTGGATGTTGAAACACAACGAATAAGAAGAAGAAGAAAATCAGCAACAACAACAGCAGCAGTAACAACTGAGCAGAATAAATCCCAGTGAACAAGACAGAAATATCCCAATGAAACAGTACCAAATATCCAACCAAAACAGACTCGAAAGACTTAGTTGAGACCCGAAAATAACAATGTTAATCACAGGCAGAAATAGGTGAATCCGAAACAATAGAGGAACAATAGTTTCTGAATTTTGAACACTCAAAGAAAGAAGCTTGAAGTTTCAATAGAACAATAGCAGTTAGTGCTGATTTAAAAAAAAAACAGTGAAGAAAAGCAGAATTTTTCAGCTTCAATGGAGCAACAAAGGTTTTTCTTTTGCCCTTTTTTGTTTTTTTTTCTATCTAGGATTGAAGTCCAAAGAATGAGCTCTCTTTCCTAGTTCAAAAATATAAAAACAAATAGACTCCCTTAGGTTCTAAAAATCACCTCTTTCTTGTCCAAAATCTAGTCCATTTAAAGACTAGAATTGACCATTCTTTTATTCAAACATTTCACTTCCAGCCCGTTTTATTCCCTCCTCATGTGCATTTCTACCTTTTTATCATTAAACCCATGCTGTTACTGATTTCCCACCAGTAAAGTCACTAAGCCAACTCAAGTAGTACCCTTTTTCACTAGTTAATTTAAAAAATTTGTCAGTCTTTTAACTGACCATTTCTATTTTAAATTAAACCTCATGCTCTTTCTGATTTCCAGCCACTAAAGGCACTTAACAACATTATCACTCCCGCTATTGATCCCTATTTTATTCATTAGCTTAGTGGTATATTAGCATTAAACCTACAGACCATTAAAACTTGAACAATTTGCAGGTTTCTAACATCTCAACTAATTGACGACATTTATCCAATCGACTATATGAATTACAACATACAAGTCAATAGCTAATGATCAGAATCGAACAGTACACATAGGTGATTCAAGTTGTACTAACAAAATAGGGAATTACCCTGGAAACTAATTAATCGACCAAACTCATTCCAATCGATTATATAGTTTAACACATACACTTAACAACAAGCAGACGAAAATTTCGACCAAATAAGAGGTCTGATTTGGAGAAGAAGAAGAACAAAGCACGGAAATTGGAAATAAAATTATTTTAACCACACAAACGAATAACAAAACAAACAAAAAATAGAACAAACAGAAAGGGAAAAGGAAATACCTCAAGTAAAACTAGATGACCCAGGTCTGAACTCAGACTCGACCTTTTTGAGGTCGAATGGACCTTAATCAAATGTTCTCAATGGAGAACACTTTGACTAAGGTCTATTAGACCCCAAACCTCTGCTAATTTGTACAAATTCCTGGTTATTGGATTTCTAGGGTTCTTGGGGCTCAGATTAGGGGTTCGAGCTTTTCTGGTTCGATTCGAACCAAACCAGGCTTGGTTTGGTCACGAGGGAGGTCAGGGGAGTAACTAGTATGCATTTGGGATCGGTTAGTGCAAGTTGAGGTTTGGCTCGAATCTTCAGATGAAGATTCGAGACGATGTAGGTTGATTCGAACCAAACGGTTTGCAGATTCGTGTCCAGGGGTTCGAGGTGCACTAGGGGTGTTAATTTGGTGGTCAACGGCATTGTCGCTGCTGGGTTTCAGGCTTAGGGATTCAACGGCGGCTAGGGTTTGCTGAGGGTTTCGTCTCCGAGTTGATAGAGACGAAGGGGTACAGGGGGGTATTTGGTTACAGGGGCGTGAGGTAAGAGAGGAGGGTTTATATACGGGACAGGGGAGTTGAATTTTAGCCATTGGATCATTGATGATCAACGACCTTGATTTTTTCACTTAAGGGGATGACGTTGTTTGGTTTAGTGTTGGGAATGGGTCAATCCGGGTACCAGTGGGTCGGGTATCTAGGAAAGCCAGGAGCCAATAGATGAAGTGAGATGAACGGCTCAGATCAAATACACCTAAACGATGTCGTTTGGAAGCCCAGGTCGTGGACTGGGTCAGTGTAATGGATTGGGCCTGATTTTCAATTGAATTTTTGGCCCAAATCCGGTATTTTCCTCCCTTTTCATTCTTTTAATTTAAACAAAAATTCCTAATTAAATTAAAACCAAAACTACACAAATATTAATTAACATTCAACAAAATTAACACATAAATTAAAACGTTTAGTTAAAATAAAATCACACAATGACGTCAGATAGAATAAAAATGCATATTTTTGTGGTTTTCCCTTTGAAAACTAAATTACGGTTTAATTAATTCCAAAATGCACAATTAAATTCTAAATATGCGTGCGACCCGTATTTTTGTATTTTTAAAATTAACTACGACAAGGTAACCATTTACGGACAAAATAATTACCAAAATGTCACGTAAATTCTCAAAATTGTATCCAAAGGTGACTTTTTTTTTTCTATTTCTTTTGGAGTAATTTCCGTAAAGCAAAAATCACGTGCTCACAACTGCCCCTCTTTGTCCGAAAACGCGAAGAGTTTTCGCGCAAAGATAAAGTGAGTGGATACGAGCGATTTTTGCCCGTTGGAATACTCCGTGTGAAGCATTTTTTTTGAAATATTTGACCGAACCTTTGCTTCAGAGGTTTCCCACATATCCTGGGATAAACAGGAATCAGGTCAATGTAGTTCGGGAACTTTCGGTAGCTGAGACTACCATGGGACTGCAATGCTGCTGTTACTGTTGTTGCATGCTGTTACTACTGCTTTACCGACCTCCTTATTACACCAAAGGAGAATTAAAACTAAGCTATCTATGCCTATCAACTACTAGTTACAAGATTCCTATCTATAATTCTTTCGCAAATTGATCTTTAGTCTTAGCTGATTCTGCTTGTAGACTTCGATCTGAATCTTGATGCTCGCAAGTTGTAGGCGCTTGTTTATTTCTGCAACATTGAGTGAAGTGGGATTGGCGGAGCTCGTGACTTCAATCAGATCTTGAGCGATCTGCACTTTGTTTGCTCCAGTATTTGGGCTCATCTTCTTTTTGTTCTTTTCTTACTTCCTTTATTCTGGATTGAAACTCTCTCCGTAGGTCATCTCGATCCCTGTGCCTCGAGGTCAAACCTGCTCAGACAACAAAACAAGCAAACGAACGAAATTTTTCTGCCCCAGTTTCACTAGGAAAATTTCGTGAGTTAATTGCCATAAAAAATCTACAAAATTGATGAGGGGATTGGAAACCTCAAGTCTAAAAGGCGCAACTCAGGGATTGGAGCCCTAATGTTTGCAAAAGGAAAAACGCCCAACTCACGGATTGGAGCCCTAATGTCGGCTAAAGGAAACTTGCTCAAACTCAGGGATTGGAGCCCTAATGTCGGCTAAAAGAAACTTGCTTAAACCAGGGATTGGAGCCCTAATGTCGGCTAAAGGAAAATTGCTCAACTCAGGGATTGGAGCCCTAATGTCGGCTAAAAGAAAATCGCTCAACTCAGGGATTGGAGCCCTAATGTCGGCTAAAGGAAAATCGCTCAACTCAGGGATTGGAGCCCTAATGTCGGCTAAAAGAAAATCGCTCAACTCAGGGATTGGAGCCCTAATGCCGGCTAAAGGAAAATTGCTCAACTCAGGGATTGGAGCCCTAATGTTGGCTAAAAGAAAATTGCTCAACTCAGGGATTGGAGCCCTAATGTTGGCAAAGGTGACTAGGGAATGGAGGCCCTATGTCTAAAATCTCAACTCAGGGATTGGAGCCCTAATGTTGGCAAATGTGACTAGGGAATGGAGGCCCTATGTCTAAAATCTCAACTTAGGGATTGGAGCCCTAATATTGGTAAAGGCGACTAGGGAATGGAGGCCCTATGTCTAAAATCTCAACTTAGGGATTGGAGCCCTGATATTGGTAAAAAAAAAATTCGACTAGGGAATGGAGTCCCTATGTCTAAAAATCTCAACTCAGGGATTGAAGCCCTAATATTGGTAATAGGCGACTAGGGAATGGGGGCCCTATGTCTAAAAATCTCAACTTAGGGATTGGAGCCCTAATGTTGGCAAAGGCGACTAGGGAATGGAGGCCCTATGTCTAAAATTTTAACTTAGGGATTGGAGCCCTAATGTTGGCGAAAATAGGTTGATATTGGGGATTATAAACTAACCCCCTTTTTTGGAATTTTCTTCTTATTTCTCTTTTCGTTTTTTTTATTATTATTTTTTAGTAAAAATGTAGGAAAGAATTTGGAGGAAACTTCCCTCTTGGGTTGATTCCTTGTTGCAAAGCTGTTTCTTGCACTTGTGCAATTCTTTTCCCTTTTGGTTGCACCTGCTTTTTGCACGGTTCCTTTGGATTGCACCTGTTTCAATTTTTCAAACAAAGAACAATTGTCAGTTTGAAAACGGTGGTTGGTTCGGTGGCCTTGATCACTCCAATTGCTTGGTCCCGACCTCATTTCTGTTGAGAAACTTCGTCATTGATTGTCTTCAAAGGAGACCCCTTTCAAACTGATAAGTCTCAGATTTCAGGATTTCACGATGACTCGCTCGTGTAAGGCTTTGGTTTTCATTCCGCTTTCCAGACCTTTGCCTTTGACTTTCTTCTTTTTTTTTCAATGCCTTTACTTTGGAGGTAATCAAACATCATGATCAGTCGGGATTGGACTGACGCACCACTGAGGCTGGGTATTTTCTTCACCTCTTTCCAGACGAAGCTCTGCGAAACCGGTTCTGCCACCTTTTCTTTCTAATACATTTTGGAATTTAGGGTTAAGCCGAAAGGGATTCAAGGAAAAGTAAACAAAGAGCGGAAAAATGAATTTAAAAGAGAAGCGTCCCTTTCGGGGAAAAAGAAGAACTTATCTGAGGTGCATGCTGGCTTTAAACTGACATGACATGATTTTTGGACTGGACGCCCAAACCTCACGAACTTGCATTTCCTCATGGACCAAAACGGATCTATGTTTCCCAACCAGGGAATCTTGCCAGAACTTTCTGTGGTGAAATCATCTTTTCGGCCGACAACGCCCTTTGCGGGTTTTTGCTAGTCGACCTCTCTCATTTCTCTTCTCACCGTCGCCCGATAGTACTTTTGCGGGTTTTCACTAAACAGACTCTCTCGTTCTTGGTTTCTCTACTCTCGTCGCCTCATGGTGCCCGAAGGTTTTCACTGACAAGACTCTCTCATTTTATTTCTCTCAATTTTAGAATGCATCGGCTTCCAACCATGATATTTCTTGGTTTCCCCCGCCTTTGGCAATTGATCCGAAGGACTTGTACTTGGTTTTTGGTAAAAAGAATTGTGGATGAAATTACAACTTTGGAACCATTTGGTGTGCCTGTGGTTTAACCATTATAACATCTGCCCCAGTTTCAACTTCAGGGAAAATTGGATTTTTGTTTTGGTGTGACTGAACCCCAGATAGAGGCTGCCTACGTATCCTTTCGGAATCAAGTCAGACGTAGTTCAGGCTAATCAAATTTTTTTTTTGGTTTCAACGGTGCTTTTGGATTCCAAAGAGGGTAGCCAAGGAAATGTAACCGGCTCAAAGGGTTTGTAGAAAGAGTTGATAGTGTTTGGGTAGCAGGAATAAAAACCTTCATCATCTCAAATGTACTAACATATCACCGAAGTAAACTCAGACATAGTACCTTTTGACTGCATTCGCGTTCACATCTGTTTTAGGATCATTTCCTTCAATATCACCCAGATACAACGCTCCTTTTGGCAATATCTTCCTAATGATGTACGGACCTTTCCAATTAGGAGAAAATTTTCCTTTCGCTTCCTGGTGATGTTGAAGAATGCGCCTTAACACTAATTGACCTACCTCAAAATTCCTGGGTCGCACTTTCTTGTTGTAAGCACGGGCCATTGTTTGTTGGTACAACTGCCCGTGACAGACCGTAATCATTCGCTTTTCATCAATTAAGGTCAACTGCTCCAATCGAGTCTTAACCCATTCGTTATCTTCAATTTCTGCTTCAATAATGGTTCGGAGCGAAGGAATTTCTACCTCTGCCGGTATCACAGCCTCGGTCCCATAAACCAACAAGTATGGGGTTATCCCTACTGATGTGCATACTGTAGTGCGATATCCCAACTGTTCATGCCATTGTCTGGAACTCTGGATTGTCTTCCTCAAAATCTTCTTGATGTTTTTGTTTGTTGCTTCAATAGCGCCATTGGCCTTGGGCCGATGAGGAGTGGAGTTCCTATGCGTTATTTTGAACTGTTCGCATATATCCTCCATCAAATGACTATTCAGGTTTGCCGCATTATCTGTGATGATAGTTGCAGGAATACCAAAACAATAGATAAGATTTGAATGTACAAAATCCACCACAACTTTCTTAGTGACCGATTTGAGAGTGACAGCTTCGACCCATTTTGTGAAGTAATCAATAGCGACCAATATGAATCTGTGTCCATTTGAAGCTTTTGGCTCGATTGGCCCTATGACGTCCATGCCCCAAGCAACAAATGGACAAGGTGCAGACATGGGATGCAGTTCTGTGGGAGGTGCATGAATCAAATAACCGTGCACCTGACACTGATGACACTTTCGAACGAAACTAAAACAGTCCTTTTCCATGGTCATCCAATAATAACCCGCTCGAAGGATTTTCTTTGCTAAAACATAACCATTCATGTGGGGCCCGCATACTCTCGCGTGTACCTCATGCATGATTCTTCCAGCCTCTTCTGCGTCTACACATCTCAACAAATTGAGATCCGGGGTTCTTTTATACAATACCTCGCCGCTCAAAAAGAATCTACTCGCATGCCACCTAATAGTTCTCTTTTGATCTCCAGTAGCACGTTCGGGGTATTCTTGTGTTTTCAAGAACCTCTTAACATCATGGTACCATGGCTAGGTACTTGGTCCCACCTCGATTACATTACAGTAACCGTGTCTTTCCCTGATTTGGATTTCCAAGGGATCGATGTGGGCATTGCCTGGATAAGGTAACATTGAAGCTAAGGTGGCAAGTGCATCAGCTAGTTCATTGTGACACCGCGGGATATACCTGAACTCTATTGATTTGAATCGCTTGTTGAGATCCTCCACGTGCTGCCGGTAAGGAATAAGCTTGACATCTCGAGTTTCCCATTCACCCTGGGCTTATCGGACAATCAGATCAGAATCCCCCATAATCAACAAATCTTTAACATCTTGATCGATCGCCATCTTCATGCCCATGATGCAGGCTTCATATTCAGCTGTATTGTTCGTGCAAAAGAAACGAAGCCTAGCTGTAGCTGGATAGTGTTGACCAGTGGGTGAGATCAAGATTGCCCCGATTCCTACCCCTTTGGCGTTTACAGCCCCATCAAAGAACATCTTCCAAGCATGAGCGTCTTCCGAGACTAACCCTATGGTGTTTATCTCTTCATCTGGAAAATAAGTACTCAATGGTTGGTACTCATCATCAATCAGGTTCTCAGCCAAATAATCTGCTAACGCCTGGGCTTTCATTGCCGTGCGAGTGACATAGACTATGTCGAATTCAGTAAGCAAGATTTTCCACTTTGCTAATCTCCCAGTAGGCATCGGTTTCTGGAATATGTACTTCAAAGGATCCAACCTAGTTATGAGGTAAGTAGTATGAGCTTGGATATAATGTCTCAATTTTTGAGCGACCCACGTCAAAGCACAACACGTTCTTTCCAACAAAGTGTACTTGGCCTCATAACCGGTGAACTTCTTGCTTAAGTAATAGATCGCCTGCTCTTTCTTTCCGGTTATGTCATGTTGCCCGAGGACACAACCAAAAGAATTTTCCAAGACCGTCAGATACAAGAACAGGGGTCTCTCTGGCTCTGGCGGGACCAAAACTGGAGGATTTGAAAGATATTCTTTGATCTTGTCAAAAGCCTCTTGACACTCAGCCGTCCATTTGATTGCTGCATCCTTCCTCAATAGCTTGAATATGGGCTCACATATGCTAGTCAGTTGGGCAATGAATCGACTGATATAGTTTAACCTACCCAATAGACTCATCACATCTTTCTTCGTTCTTGGAGGAGGTAGATCTCGGATAGATTTTATCTTTGTTGGATTTAACTCGATACCTCTCCTGCTCACTATAAAACCCAGAAGCTTGCCCGATGGGACTCCGAAGGCGCACTTAGCCGGATTCAGCTTCAGGTCGTACTTTCTCAGCCTCTCAAAAAATTTCCTCAAGTCTCGAACATGGTCGTCCTGAGTCCTGGACTTGACTATCACGTCGTCTACATACACCTCTATTTTTTGATGCATCATATCATGAAAAATGGAAGTCATGGCTCTCATGTAAGTTGCCCCGGTATTCTCGGCATCTTCTTCATCCATCAACACCTGATGATATCCAGCGTAACAATCTATGAAAGACTGTATCTCATGTTTGGCACAGTTATCAACAAGGATGTGGATGTTGGGCAACGGGAAATTGTCTTTGGGACTTGCCTTATTCAAATCTCGATAATCCACACACACCCGAGTTTTCCCATCTTTCTTCGGTACAAGAACTACATTAGCCAACGACGTAGTATACTAGACTACCCGAATTACTCCTGTTTTCAACTGCCTTGTGATTTCTTCTTTGATCTTATCACTGATGTCAGTCTTGAACTTCCTCTGCTTCTGTTGAACTGGAGGACAATCAGGGTAAATTTGGCAATTTATGCACCACTAGATCAACACCTAATCCTGGCATGTCATCGTATGACCAAGCAAACACATCTTTAAATTCAAAGAGGAGTTGAATTATTACATCTCGCATTTTCTCATCTGTGTGAATGCTTATTTTGGTTTCTCAGGATTTTTCAGGAGTTCCCAAATTAACCGGTTCAGTGTCATTCAAATTCGGCTTAGGTTTATTCTCAAAGTGTTCCAATTCTCGATTTATTTCCCTAAAAGCCTCTTCTTTGTCATATTCCAGTTCTTGGTTCGTTATTTCACAATTAGACGGCTCGTTTGGATCTGGGCGTGAAATCCGCAAGCATGTCATATTATTTTAAGCCGCATTATTATAACTGAAAGGAAAAGATAAAAGAAAAATAGCAAAATCAGAAAGAATAAAGAAAAAAAATGATGAAATACTGATTTTATTCCTTGGAATTGGGAAGATAACAGGGTTTATATTTCATGAAGTTAAAACAGGAAACTAAAGAAAAACATCCGAGTTACACCCTGGGATAACTCGTGATGCAGGAAAGGTGGCAGGACAAGTCTACCCGGACTCCTGCCTAACTGGGAACGGTGTAGCCTCCCAATTTTGAAGCTTAGCATTTGGCCCCATGTATAGCACCTCAGCGGTGCTTGTGCCTTCTCCCAGCTGAACCATGTGGCTTTCATATTGAATCTTTCTCATGGCCCCATAGATCTCCTCAATCTCTTCGGTAGTAAAGGCCTCATCTTCTTCTTTATTCTGGTATTTTGGCTTGACAAACGTTCTGTAAAGATGCGGAACCGGCTGAGGAAAGACCCAACCATTCTTCTTTCTATCATTTGCCCATCTTATATCAGCTGGAGTGGGTCTGAAGCCTACCCCGAAGAATTTCTTAGTGGAAGGCAAGGTGATAGGTTCAGTTATTCCTTGCAACGATTTTCCAAGTCCTTCTCCCGGTTTGAATCCCCATCAGATCATTTCTTTAGCAACCATGATTGAAGCGTTGGACAAGAAAGGTTGGGGGCAAGGGCTCCCTTCTTCATACTGCTCCGCCAGCACAATTTCAAAAGCTTGATAAACTGCGTGCTCACTCCCTTCTCTTACTTCAAGATATGGGATGGATGGGTCCCGATAAATAGACTGTTCGTTTTCTCCGTGGACCACAATTTCCCGATCTTCATATTCAAACTTCACCATTTGGTGGAGAGTGGAGGGTACAACCCCTGCAGCATGAATCCAAGGTCTTCCGAGGAGGAAGTTGTAAGATGTGTCCATATCCAGTACCTGGAAAGTTACTTCGAACTCCACCGGCACGATAGTCAATATCAGGTCTATTTCTCCGAGGGTGTCCCTCTTGATGCTATCAAAAGATCTTATACAGACATTATTGGGGCGAATCCTTCCGGTCCCAATTTCCATTCTTTGCAGCGTAGAGAGCGGACAAATGTCAACACCCGAACCCCCATCCAACATTACTCGCTTGACGTAGTAGTCTTCACACTTGACTGTCAGATGTAAAGCCTTGTTGTGAGCTGCTCCCTCCAGAGACAAATCGTTCTTGCTAAAATAAACTTGATTAACCACAAAGAACCTTTCCATCATTCCTTCAAGTTGTTCAACTGAAGTCTCAGCCGACACATACGGTTCATTTAGGGTTTTGAGCAGGATCTTCTGATGTTCGGCGGACCTCATTAGCAAAAATAGCATAGACACATGTTCAGGGTATTTGCGCAACTGATCCACCACTTCATAGTCAGGCATATTCATCTTCTAGAAGATAGCCTCTGCTTCTTCAGCGCTTACAGGCTTCTTGGGTGGGAAGCGCTTCCGTGTGGCATTGTTCACTTCTTGAATGTCTGAATATTTTCCAGCAGAAGTATTTTCTGGAAGTTCCCCCATGATTTCTTTGCCTTTGTATGTAACCAATGTTTGTTGATAATTCCACGGTACCGTAGACGGGTCTGTCATTGGCTTCTGTGGCACGCGTCCGATAATCGCTGGCTCATTCAGCCGAGGCGGTCTAATCGTCCCCCGGACCACATAGGCCCCCTTCGACACGTACATCGGTATTCCCCTTTTCATTTCGAATCTCTGTGGCTTCTCTGATCGACCTCGTGGAACATAGAGAACCTCATTCTTCGAAGGCACCATCGTCTCTGTCTTTGTCTCAGCCTTCTTTTCGAGCTCAACCTTGACAGTATTAGTCTTCTTTTCCCCTTTCTCTTGCTTCGGGGCTGCTTTAAGCTTTTTCTCTGCATCGACAATGGCGATTATAGCTTTTAGGGCAGGATCAAACTCCTTGTCCTCACAGATCATCCCAATCAACGGCCCATTATTGTGAGCGAACAACGGATTGTTGGTCACATTTGGGACCTCCTCGTCCCTTAATAATATCTTTCCCTGTTCTATTAAGTTCTCTACCGCCCTTTTTAAAGTCCAAAAATCATTGGTATCATGCTCTTCTGCTCTCGAATGATAAGCACACCTGACACCGGCTCTGTAAGCAGGTGATGCTGGATTTTGCCTTGTCTGAGGGACTGGTTGCAGGAAACCCATCTGGACCAGTTTTGGGAATAGGGTAGAATATGGTTCACCAATAGGTGTGAAAGTTTATCTTCTGGGTAGTTCTTGAGGACGGAAGTTATTCTGGGGTAGTTGTGAATTATAGTGGTTTCGGTAAAGAGGCTGATTTCTGGGAGGTGGAGCTTGACTCCGATTGGCTTGTTGCGGTGGCCGGACATAAGGCTGAGTATTCATGACCGAGTATGGCTGAGGAGTATAGGCCAAATCTTGGTGAGGGTAATAGTGATGTGGGGTCCTCTCTGAAAAAAGGGATTTGAGAGTATAGTTTCTCCTTGTACCCGACACTGCCATGAATGTTTCTTCCCTTTTCTTTCCCTTTGCTATTCCTCCAGACCCACCCTGAATGGCTTGGGAGGTAGCTCTGATAGCAGATTGGCTTAGAATTCGACCCGTTTTTAGCCCATTTTCTACCATTTCCCCGATCTTGATCACTTCTGCGAAAGGTTTTCCCATGGCCGACATCATGTTTTGGAAGTAATCTGATTCTTGAGCCTAGAGGAAAGTAGTGACCATTTCTATTTCATCCATGGGAGGTTTTACCCTTGATGCTTGCTCGCACCATTTAATAGCGTATTCTCTGAAGCTTTCTGAGGGCTTCTTTTTCAAGTTTGACAAAGAATTCCTGTCTAGCATGATGTCAATATTATACTGAAACTGCCTTACAAAATATCTGGCAAGATCGTCCCAAATGTGCCATCGAGATATGTCCTGATCCATATACCACTCTGAGGCTATGCCCACCAAGCTTTCTCCGAAGTATGCCATCAACAATTCTTCTTTGCCGCCAGCCCCACGCAATTGGTTGCAATACTTTTTGAGGTGAGCAATGGGATCGCCATGCCCATCATATTTCTCAAACTTCGGTGTTTTGAACCCTACGGGCAGGTGCACGTGAGGGAACATGCACAGATCAGTATAGGAGACACTCTTCTGCCCGCTTAAGCCTTGCATATTTTTTAAGCTCTGCTCGAGGCTCCTCATTCTTCTCGCCATTTCATCTTGTTCAAGAACTTTGGGATTTCGGTCTTTCCCAGGTGTAAACTCGCATTGAGGCTGCTGAGGGTGAGCGCTGGTGGTAAACCGAGTTGGTTCCAGCGAGAAGGATGGTGCTTGAAATGTGAATGAGGAAGAGTCAAAATTAGGCCTGTGTATAGCGGGTTGTACCGCAATTGGACAGGGCAGTGCAGTGAATATGTTTGTAGCCACATCTGTCGTTGACATCCGGGGATAAGAATCGGAGGGTGATCTAGCGGAGTGGGCTGAAATGGTAGGATACCCGAATGGGGTATTTGTATAACTTATGGGGATGTTTGAAGTCCCACTTGTCCTAGAAAACAACTCAGGGAATCCAGGGATTACACTCGGCGGCTCTTTTCCATTGTTCCAGTCATCCAACATTTCCAACATGCGAAGCTGCAAGATTCTGTTTTCTTCAGCAGTTGCTGATTCGGAAGTTGGGATGGCCGAGATTGAACTCTCCTCGGAGACAGGAATTGTCGGCAAAGGAATTTCTTGAAGACATCTCTACACTTCCCTTTGGTCTTGTGAAGTAGGTGTGAATACTTCCTCTTGACTTAGTGACGGGCAGCTGAACACTTCCTTTCGACCTCGTAAAGTATGAATGTGAGGCCAGACCTCCACAAAACCAAACCACCTTTCTAAAAACCTGGATTTAGCAGCAAGCAAACGGTTAGTTTGAAACAAATAACAGACAGGTAATCTCACGTTGGGGTGTGATGCACCTATACAGTTAAGTGAGTTTCTACATGTTTGCATTGATGGCATGCGTCATTCCGGCTTTTCTTTATGCTTCCCTTTATTTATATTTTCTTATTATATTTTTTTTTATTTTTTTTATTTGAAGTTAGAAACGTGACCGGATCCGATGAGGATTGCCTACGTATCACGACACCGCGTGAATCAGATCATTACGTAGTTCAAGACAAACAAGTGCAAAAATAAAGAAATATTTTTTTTATTACTAAAACATTCTATTACAAACTAAACATTTTTTGAAAAAGGGAAAATAACGGACTTGAAATAAATACAAACTCAAAAACTACTGATACACCCTGATGCGAAAAGACAAACAAAAGACGCCAAGACGGAAAATACAGACTCGACCTATAAATACATTAAAGCTTTAAAAATTGGCGCCCGCGGGGCATCGTTCGGCCTCGCCGTGGGCTTAGGTGCGAGGTACCTTTCAAGTTGTTCCAGCTCATACATGGTTCGCTTGACATAAATCATCACTGCCGAGAAGAAGGTAGTGCGGGTCATATCTTCGCACTGTAGACACCTCCTAATGATGGCATGGGCAATGGTCTTAATCTTATCCCTGGTTTGCCCCTTTTCTATGAGTAGGCGCTCTATTTGATTATTACGGGCCTTCAAAACCCGAGAATCCTGGAGATGTTGATTCTACCACTACTGAATTTCTACTTTCATCTGGGCCAGTAAATCATAGCAATGTTTATTTTCATCTTCAAAGGTTCGGGCTTGCTCAGCCGCTCTGTCCTCAAGAGTGGCCACCTTTCTCTTCAAATTGGCAATGGTTTGCTCGTGACCCCTTTTCAACTGCTGCAGGTACCAGTTGCGCTCCTCTGTTCTTTTTGCCCAGTGTGCCTCGAGTCCTGCTATGGTATTCTCAAAATTCTCCGACTCACTCCGGCACTCACTAATTTCCATTTTTAAACCTTTTATCAGTCGCTCATCTGACCGACTCCTTTGTTGGTTATCAGAGGCTATCCTTATTTGCTGGATTTAGGCCCTAAGCGTCTCGTTTTCCTGGGCCAACCTGTTCTTTTCTCCTAGATCAGTAGCAGCTTGCACGTTGTTCTCAAATTTTAGACCTTCAATTTGCTGTTTCAGCTTGCTGATTTCAGCCCGGTAGCCTTTTTCTTTTGCTAACCAATCCCATTGCTCTTGTAATGACTCGGCAAAATTCAGGATATGGGGTCTTTTAGCCGGTCTTTTGTGCTCAAGTTCCCTTCTGTACCACACGAGGTACCCTGGTGCTACTTCACCTTTGGCCCGATCCTGCACGCAAGTATCTGCTTTTAAACATTGGCATTCATTCCAGATCTGGCGGACTTTTGCTTCAGGAAATTGTTTGTCAGGGCTAATCTCAATTGCTTGAGCACTAAGATCTTCCTCATGTGGCACTATCTGGCATCTCCCGAGTTGTCTCAAAACTCGATAGGGCGCGTAAGGCTGAATGCTCTTAAGTCTCATCAATAGAAAATGGGTCCTAGCTGCCGGCATATATATGACCTCATCAACAGGCAACCATCTCAGTGTCCACTATATTTGGCTGGTGGTGAGGGTTCGAAAGAATGACGTCCATGCCGTAACTCCCTCGGGTAGACTGACCTCCTTGATTCTCGTGTAAAACTCTTATATGCAAGTCTTCTTCGAGGAACCATAACTCAAAAGCTCGGAGCGGTGGCAGAGATGTTCAGTCATCCATATTTGTAGCAGCAAATTTCACCCCTCGAAAAAATTCCCTCTGGCTTTGCAGGCTGTGAGAGCTCGAAAGATATTAGATACTACCATAGGCGCGAGAGTGCTTTCATTTTGAGTGAGCAAAGTACTGACGACCTCAGATATTTTTAGATCAATGTTTCCGTCTTTCCTTGGAAACACCAAAAGGCCTAAAAATGTTATCATGAAAGTCACTCGTCTATGCTCATCCCACTTCTGACAGTTGCCTTTGCTGCATAACTTGCTACCCGAATTGTTGAATCCTCCTACATGACCATATCTGTCGTATATGAAGCCCGGATTACAGAAACCTGCGGCCAAATCTGGGTTATGGACCGTCCTGGGTATCTTTAATGAATCTAGAAACAGATGCACAGTGACAGCTCTTGGGGCAACCAAGTATTTTTGCTTTAATGGAACTTCAGCATTTCCGATGTACCCGGCTATTTCCTCCAGAGTCGGAGTGAGTTCAAAATCGGAGAAATGGAAGACATTGTGTGTCGGGTCCCAGTAGGTGACCAAAGCTCTTATGATATCTCCCCGAGGCTGGATTTCCAATAAACCCGTGATACCTTTCAGATATTTCTTGACCTCATCTTGCCCTTCACCACCTAGATCATCCCACCATAGCCGCAACTTGACAGAGACTTTAGTCATTATCGAAAAGTGTTCATTTTGCAATGTGCTCATCCTGCACATTTATTAAGGTGATTTAAGCAAAAAATTATTGACTCAAAAATGATTTGACTATATTTTTAGAAAGAAAGATCCGGTTTTCAAACACGGCCTTTCAGCACTCCGGGATGAAGATTTTAAGGCTATGAGGGTCAACCGATCAAAACTCTAAATGATGATCGAAAGTGGCCGTTTATGCAAAGTCAGCCTTCCGCCGTCCCTTTCGGGAACATTTGGATGTTTTTGACAAAAACAGCATCACTTGATTAATTTATGACTCTTTTTTTTCAAAATAGTGGCCCGACATTGGGAACACGGCCTCACAGAACCTCGGGGACGAGGATTCTAAGGCTGTTGGGCAAATTGGTAAAAATTCAAAAAATGACCAAAAGCGGCTGTTTATGCAAAATCAACCTTCCGGCGCGTCCCTTTCGGGAACATTCGGCTACATTTGACAAAAGCGGCATCACCCGACTCATATATGATGAAATTAAAATTCTGACATTTTGGCTATTTCTGAAAAAGGGGAGGTTGGACCCGATGAGGGTTGCCTACGTATCTCACACCCTGTGAGAATCAAACCGGCGTAGTTCGGGCTAATAAAACAAACTTCTTTTGAAAACAAGCCTCTTTTTCCTTTTTTATTCTTTTTTTTTATTTTCTCAAAATTCGGCAGAGTTCCAACACTACTAATTTTCAAAGTGTGTGATTTAACTCTTTTTTAACACTCGTACTTCTGTCTCTCTTTCCTCAAAATATTAAAAAGCCGGTCATCATGCAAGTCCGAAGCAAATAAGTGCACAAATAGAAGCAAGTAAGATGCATCAGGATGGTCTTTTGTCATTTTGGTACACCTGTCCTAGACAGACCCAACCCCTGTGTTGAGCCTCCAAAGTCAAATGCACATGATCCAAACAAACGTTCCTACTAGGGATCCGACATGAAGCTGAGTTATTCTAGGTTTGTAACCTGGGTATTTGTTCTATACTATGTACCCGAGCGGACAACTCGAGTCGAGGAGGGGGCTACGTACCGGGGACCCGCGAGATCGTCCGACTTTGTAACTTGTCCGGCCTCTTTCTTATTTCAGGGTATGACACTAACAGAATAGGGAGTCTCGACCAGCAAGCACATCCCCGAAGATGAGAAAAGGAGGGTTTCGACACAGTTTATATACAATTCAGATAATATCAAAGCGGTAAAACAACATTTAACACGTTATGCCCAAACATGTAATAAATATCAGATAATAAAGCCAAATATAACAATTATTCTAAGCTCGAATTCTTGAACCCTGAATCAGAGATTCTGGGTTCGTTTCCCCAGTGGAGTCGCCAGAGCTGTCATACCTACTTTTTGCGCGCCTACCCCGAAGGATAAATGCGTGAGGGAGTTTTTCCAATTTAAGTGACAATATTCGAAATGGGATTATTTATTTAATTCAGAGTCGCCACTTGGGAAAGGTTTGGCTTTTAGTGTCCCAAGTCACCGGTTTATCTTGAATCCCAATTCGAGAAAAATATTCGACTTTCCAAATGAAGTCTGCGAACCAGAAATTCTAAGTAAGGAATTCTGTTGACCCGAGGGAAGGTGTTAAGCACCCCCGAATCCCGTGGTTCTAGCACGGTCGCTTAAATTGTTGTAATGGCTAAATATCTGATTTTTATACATGTTATAACTTGTGTGCTTTTATTAAGTTTAAACCGCTTTTATTATTATTTTTTAATAGAATTGCAACGTCGTGAAAATGCATCTCGAACCACGTCACAATCAATGCACCCGTGGTTGTTAATGCGTTCCGACTCCGTTGAGATTTGGATTTGGGTCACATAAATGCGCACCCGAATTTAAGAATGTAATTTAATTAAAATCGCATCTAAAGAGTCTAACACGTTATTATCTTTGAGGAAGGCAGTGAAATTCGCTACACGACCCATTCTAAATTCTAAGTATTTATTATGACCAATTATTAAGGTCCCCGCAATTTGCATTTCTTATTTGGCGAGGTTCGTCTCATTATGATTTTTTTATATATTTTTTAAAGCCAAACTAAAGCCACTACAATACCATTCAACTCATTTAACCGTGCACATGTATGGTGAACATGGACATTAATTTTATTTATAAGGGGGTGGGGGCGGAATGCCCTTTCAACATGCAAATGCAGCGTGTATTCTTTTAGATAGGAGATGTATCTAGTGCTTTTAGAATTCAAAACGTATATAGTTGTATAAACCCGACACTCCAAATTAAGACTCAAACTTCATGCTATTAAACTAAACTAAGTGAGTCATTGATGGATTCCCTTAAGTACGGATTAAGTTATGACTCACTGCCTGTGAATGAAGTGTCTAATAATGAATGAACTTGAATCATATTAAACTATACTAAGCAACTGTATTAACACAAATTTCCATTTACGCCAGCACAAGTCAATCCAAAACTGAATACAAATGATTTGAAGTTAGTCCACTACTTGACGGTTTGATGATTAACTATAATATGCAGCTCCAGTATCAGTTAATTCTATTGCTGACTTTCAGTTAAACTAATGACGTTATTAAGATTATTAACTAAACAAATTTCCAGCAACTAGATAGTCCGTTAAAAGTCCAAAAACAAATCAAATTAATACAGTAGTTGTTCCAACCAATACCAACCCAAACTAAACTGTATTAAATAATTACATATCAACTAATATCTCTTTTTGAAAACATAAGTGCAGGGTAAACTACATGAGCAACAGGGGGCAAAGCATGAATATTTCCATTTTTTTTTCAACCTTTCAAGTCAGAGTTACATCAAAGCTTAATTCGAACGTGTACCTGGATGTTGAAACACAACGAACAAGAAGAAGAAGAAAATCAGCAACAACAACAGCAGCAGTAACAACCGAGCAGAATAAATCCCAGTGAACAAGACATAAATATCCCAATGAAACAGTACCAAATATCCAACCAAAACAGACTCGAAAGACTCAGTTGAGACCCGGAAATAACAATGTTAATCACAGGCAAAAATAGGTGAATCCAAAACAACAGTGGAATAATAGTTTTTGATTTTCGAATGCTCAAAGAAAGAAGCTTGAAGTTTCAATAGAACAATAGCAGTTAGTGCTGATTTAAAACAAACAGTGAAGAAAATCAGAATTTTTCAGCTTCAATGGAGCAATAGAGGTTTTTCTTTTGCCCTTTTTTGTTTTTGTCTATCTAGGATTGAAGTCCAAAGAATGAGCTCTCTTTCCTAGTTCAAAAATATATAAAAAAATAGACTCCCTTAGGTTCTAAAAACCACCTCTTTCTTATCCAAAATCCAGTCCATTTAAAGACTAGAATTGGCCATTCTTTTATTCAAACATTTCACTTCTAGCCTATTTTATTCCCTCCTCATGTGCATTTCTACCTTTTTATCATTAAACCCATGCTGTTACTGATTTCCCACCAGTAAAGTCACTAAGCCAACTCAAGTAGTACCCTTTTTCACTAGTTAATTCAAAAAATCTGTCAGTCTTTTAACTGGCCATTTCTATTTTAAAATTAAACCTCATGCTCTTTCTTATTTCCAGCCACTAAAGGCACTTAACAACATTATCACTCCTATTATTGATCCCTATTTTATTCATTAGCTTAGTGGTATATTAGCATTAAACTGACAGACCATTAAAACTTGAACAATTTGCAGGTTTCTAACATCCCAACTAATTGACGACATTTATCCAATCGACTATATGAATTACAACATACAAGTCAATAGCTAATGATCAGAATCGAACAGTACACATAGGTGATTCAAGTTGTACTGACAAAACAGGGAATTACCCTGGAAACTAATTAATCGACCAAACTCATTCCAATCGATTATATAGTTTAACACATACACTTAACAACGAGCAGACGAAAATTTCGACCAAATAAGAGGTCTGATTTGGAGAAGAAGAAGAACAAAGCACGGAAATTGGAAATAAAATTATTCTAACTACACAAACGAATAACAAAACAAACAAAAAATAGAACAAACAGAAAGGGAAAAGGAAATACCTCAAGTAAAACTAGATGACCCAGGTCTGAACTCAGATGAAGTTGAGGTTTGGCTCGAATCTTCAGATGAAGGTTCGAGACGATGTAGGTTGATTCGAACCAAACGGTTTGCAGATTCGTGTCTAGGGGGTCGAGGTGCACTAGGGGTGTTAATTTGGTGGTCACCGACATCGTCGCCGCCGGGTTTCAGGCTTAGGGATTCAACGGCGTCTAGGGTTTGCTGAGGGTTTCGTCTCCGAGTTGATAGAGACGAAGGGGTGCAGGAGGGTGTTTGGTTACAGGGGCGTGAGGTAAGAGAGGAGGGTTAATATACGGGATGGGGGAGTTGAATTTCGGCCGTTGGATCATTGATGATCAACAGCCTTGATTTTTTCACTTAAGGGGACGACGTCATTTGGTTTAGTGTTGGGAATGGGTCAATCCGGGTACCAGTGGGTCAGGTATCTGGGAAAGCCTAGAGCCGTTAGATGAAGTGAGATGAACGGCTCTGATCAAATACACCTAAACAACGTCGTTTGGAAGCCCAGGTCGTGGACTGGGTCAGTGTAATGGATTGGGCCTGATTTTCACTTGAATTTTTGGCCCAAATCCTGTATTTTCCTCCCTTTTCATTCTTTTAATTTAAACAAAAATTCCTAATTAAATTAAAACCAAAACTACACAAATATTAATTAACATTCAATAAAATTAACACACAAATTAAAACGTTTAGTTAAAATAAAATCACACAATGACGACAGATTAGAATAAAAATGCATATTTTTGTGGTTTTCCTTTGAAAACTAAATTACGGTTTAATTAATTCCAAAATGCATAATTAAATTCTAAATATGCATGCGACCCGTATTTTTGTATTTTTAAAATTAACTACGACAAGGTAAACATTTACGGACAAAACAATTACCAAAATGTCACGTAAATTCTCAAAATTGTATCCAAAGGTGACTTTTTTTTTCCGATTTCTTTTGGAGTAATTTCCTTGAAGCAAAAATCACGTGCTCACATTTACAGTTAAAGATAGGAAGGGAGGATATGCTACAGGGTATATCAGGCAACAACAGAAACAAATAGAGAAATGCAAAGAACGCCATAATTCAATTTCTAACAAGAGATAAGGAAATAAGAAACAAGTACACATGTAATACCGTTGCATGCGTGCAACCCGCTCCCATTTCATATAGTACGGTTGCAGGCGTGCAACCCGCTCCCATTTCATATAGTACCGTTTTAGGCGTGAAACCCGCTCCCATTTCATATAGTACCATTGTAGTCGTGCAATCCGCTCCCATTTCATTTATCAACACCAATCATAAAAGAATCCCGGCAATGGAACAATAATATAACAACAACATCTCGGGAAGGGAACAATAATATAACCACAATATCCCGGCAAGGGAACAATAATATAACAACAAAGTCCCGACAAGGGAACAATAATATAACAAACAACATCCCGACAAAGAAACAATAATGATAATCCTCCTATGAGGCACGAATAACCACAACGGAGTCGCAACAATTATAATATAAGACTCACGGGCATGCTTGACACCGACGTATAGATACTCATCACCATGCCTATACGCCGTACTTCATAATTAACACATAGAAAATAAGACACAACTCCTAATCCCTCAAGCTAAGGTTAGACCAAACACTTACCTCGATGACACAAACACAATTCAAGCCTCAACTACCGCTTTACCTCTTGATTCCACCACCAATTTGCTCGTATCTAGCCATAAGTTATTTAACTATATCAATAAATGCTTAATGAATTAATTCTAATGCATGAAAATAGGTTTTCTAAAGTTTTTCCCAAAAAGTCAAAAATTGCACCCGGGCCCACTTGGTCAAAACCCAAGGTTCGAACCAAAACCCAATTACCCATTTCTCCACGAATCCAAATATATAATTTGTTTTGAAATCGGACCTCAAATCGAGGTCCAAATTCCTAAAATTAAAAAACACTTAGGTTCTACCCAAAACACCCAATTTCCCCCATGAAAACCGTTGATATTTGAGTTGAAATCATGTGAAAAGATGTTAAAGATTGATGAAAACAAGTTAGAAATGACTTACAATCGATTTGGAAGAGTACTTGTCTTTGAAAAATCGCCCAAAGGTGTTTAGGTTTTGAAAGGGATGTAAAAATGGTTGAAATCCCGTCTGAAATTCGTTTTAGCAGGTCTCTGATGTCGCAATTGCGACTAGGGATCCCAAATACGAACCCTTATGAAACCTGCTTTATTTGCATTTGTGAAGCTATTGTTGTATTTGTGATATCTCAATTGCGATAAAGGTGTCGCATTTGCGACTCCTGACACATACTGAAGACTTCGCATTTGCGAAGTGTACCTTGCATTTGTGAGGTAATGCTGGCCCTGGGTTCTTCGCATTTGCGACATAATCCTCGCATTTGCGAACCCTACTTACATCGCAATTGCGATGCCTGATCTCGCAAATGTGAGATCAGAGGCCTGCTACACACTAACAATTCTCCTAAGTCCTATTTCACTCCGTGCCCTATCCAAAACTCATCCGAGCCCTCAGGTATCCAAATCAAACATGCACACCAACCTAAAAATATCATACAGACTTGCTCGTGCAATCAAATCCTAAAAATAGCATCAATAACTATGAATTTACCGTCAAAATCAAAGGAAATCTCATGAACTTTTCAAAGTTTCAAATTTTACAACTAAGGTTCCGAATCACGTCATTTTAAGTCCATTTCTTACCAAATTGTACAGGCTCAACTTAAATCATATATAAGACCTGTACCGTGCTCCGGAACCAAAATACTGGCCTGATACCATCAACTTCAAACATATTTCATTTCCAAAAACTCATATATATTCCAGAAAATAATTGTTTTTTTTTAAATTCATTTCTCGGGCTTGGGACCTCGGAATTCGATTCCGAGCATACGCCCAGGTCCCATATTTTACTACGGACCCTTCAGGACCGTAAAATCATAGATCCGGACTCGTTTACCTAAAATTTTGACCAAAGTCAACCTAAATTTATTTTAAATGCAAAATTCATTATTTTTCACAGATTTTCACATAATGGCTTTTCGGATACATGCCCGAACTGTGCATGCAAATCGAGGTGAGACAAAAAGGAGGTTTTAAGGCCTCGGAATATGGAATTCATTTCTAAAATAAGTGATGACCTTTTTGGTCATCACAGGCCCACTACCCATATGGGCTTGCGGGCCTGGGCTAGGCCTAGGCCTAATCGGCCCACATGACAGCCTTACATCAAACTAACAGATGCACTAGTAGAAGTAGGATTCATGAAGAGCAGCTATGATTATTCATAGTTCACCTTAAAAAGGGGACAAGATGTGGTGATTGTTCTGGTGTATGTGGATGGTTTACTCATCACTGGAAGCAACGCTGAGTTGATTGATGAGGCTAAAGAAGTGTTGCACAGAAAATTCAAACTGAAAGATCTGGGAGAGCTCAGGTATTTTCTGGGCATTAAAGTCTTGAGGTCTAAGTCATGTGTCTTCCTAAATCAAAAGAAGTATGTGTTGGAGCTGGTTTCTGATTTAGGCCTAAGTGGTGCTAGGGTAGCCAACACACCTTTGGAATGCAATCTGAAGCTAACAACTGTAGAGTATGATGAGGCAATTGGAGTCAAAGGTGATGGAATACTGGAAGACATCAACAAATACCAGAGGTTAATTGGGAGACTAATGTATGTCACTATCACAAGACCTAATATCAACTTTGCAGTCCAAACACTCAGCCAGTTCATGCAAGTACCAAAGTAGTCACACTGAGAGGCTGCAACAAGGCTAGTTAGATATCTAAGAGGCACATCAAGTCAAGGAATTTGGCTGCAGGATACAGAAGTCAATGAGTTGCCTGTTGGTATGATTCAGATTGGGCATCATGCCCAAATACAAGAAGGTCAGTAATAGGATATGTTGTGCAGCTTGGGGACTCTTTGATCTCTTAGAAGTCAAAGAAGCAACAAACAATAGCTAGAAGTTCAGCAGAGGCAAAATATAGGAGCTGACATCAGCAGTAGTAGAAATCACTTGGTTGTTGGGGCTGTGCAAAGAGCTAGGCATTGAAACTAGAGAACCAGTAATAGTGCACATTGACAGCAAGGCTGCTATGCAAATTGCAGCCAATCCAATTTTTCATGAACGAACGAAGCACATAGAGATTGATTGTCATTTATTAGATACAAGATTAAATGTGGAATGATCAGTGTATGTTCCTACAAAGGATCAGTTAGCAGATCTCTTGACAAAAGGATTAAGTCATGCAACACATGTCCATCTATTAAGCAAGCTGAGAGTGTTGAACATTTATCACCCTCCATTTTGAGGGGGGGTATTGTGATATGCCCATATGGTTGGCTGCGAACAGCTGGCTGCCAGCTAGATGCTAACTAAAGTGTCTTAAGTTTGTTGTAATTAGTTGTAAGGTGTAATTAGGCGGTTAGGACATTTTGTATATAAATATCTGTGAGTGGAAATGAAACAATAGACTTTCACTACCTTCTTCTTCCTCTATCGTTCATTTCCTTTCTCTTCTCCTTAGAACATTCTAGATCATTGATGCTCAGAATTCATGAAGTAATTGCAATATGTATATAATTCTACTCAATTGAAACACTTCATTAAACTTACTCTTTTATCGGGTATTTACACCAAACCTTAATAATTTATCATGGTCCCATTGGCGAAACATAAACAAAATGGACAAAAAAATATCGACTAAAGATAGAAAGGATTTGCTTGTGGTGTTAAGTTTGGTTGCTAGCTATAATACCTTATATTTTTTTATAAGAGTGTATTGGTCATTAGCAAGATAATAATAATAATAATAATAATAATAATAATAATAATAATAATAATAATAATAATAATAATAATAATAATAACTAATAAACAAAAAAAAGGAGGGGAGCAAATTAATAAAACAAAATAAATAAATAAAAAGATAAGTAAAGCAAAAAGGGCCGAAGCCCATTTGCCAAAACAAAAGAAAGGGCAAAAGAGGGCTGGCTACTACGTTGAAGCAGAAGCTTCAGAACGCCGAGAAAACAAAATTCCAAAAGGGAGAAGAAGAAGAAGAAGAAGAAGAAGAAGAAGAAGAAGAAGAAGAAGAAGAAGAAGAAGAAGAAGAAGAAGAAGAAGAAGGATGGAACCAAACCTTGAGAAATTTTAAATACGCACTAGTTCTTACGGGTAATACTCGAATTTCTCATTTGGGTTCTTTTTTTCTGGTAATTCTTTTTATCTCAGTTCATATATTTGATGGATTTCACAAGGTATAAGAAATTTAATACCAATAAGAGTTATTCTGGGCAAATTATGCAATTAAAAGTTGGTCGATGTTATTGTAGGATAAATTCACTTGGAAAAAGAAGGGTATTGATGTATTTGTACTTAAACTAGTCATATTATATATGATCTTTGTTAGGTGTAAATTAAGTTAGGTTACAAGGATTGAGTTTTGGTATTTAACTGTATTGCAATGACAATATCGAATTTGGGTTTGAATGTTATGAGTCTAGTATTGAGTGCAAAAGATAGGCACCAATTAAGAAGGAATATTATTGAAAGTAAAGTTATTTCAGTTTCAATTTATGCACACGATTAAGGAAATTGAACAGTAAAAGGAATCAACCATATAAATACCTTTTTATTTAAAAGATTTTGGACTAATTTAAATTACCCATAGCATGAGTAAATATAATTCAGCGAATTGATGATAAAATATAAAACTCAAAGGATTGGGTATTCTAAATTAGTGATGAATTTAGCCTAAATGTGGTAATTAACACGAGATCGATGTTGATGTGGTTATAGACTTATTGAAGAAAGTTGTACGGATCGCTCGAGGTGACGAGTTTGGTATTTTACACGAGTACTGTAAGTAGTAATCTTACCGCAATTTATGTTTTCATAACTTGCATGATTTACACATGATTTTTAATATGAATATGTTACCAATTATTTTGAGTTGCATGTAGGACAAGTCTTTTACTCGATATGATACCGATAGTTAATATGAATATGTCACCAATTATTTTGAGTTGCATGTGGGACAAGTCTTTTACTCGATGTTGATGTGGTTATAGATTGATTGAAGAAAGTTGTACGGATCGCTCGAGGTGACGAGTTTGGTATTTCACACGAGTACTGTGAGTAGTAATCTTACCGCAATTTGTGTTTTCATAACTTGCATGAATTACATATGATTTTTAATATGAATATATTACCAATTATTTTGAGTTGCATGTGAGATAAGTCTTTTACTCGATATGATACCGAAATAGTTATTTGACATGATTACCGTTGTTTTAAATATTCTTGTTGGCACTAGATATATTTTACCGTTACATGAATTTACTGTTATGGAAATGAAATTACATGATTTGATAAGAACCGAAATGCTCTATATTATTTTAAAATGGTTTCCTATGAGTTTATATGGATTATAGAGACAAGTATAAATGAGAATAGACTTTGAAGGATCCCGTAGCTAATAGAGGCTTTATTAGACTTGGTGCACCTTGTAATTATGGATTACCGTTATAGCCCTCACTAGTGGGAAGGTAGAACTAGCATATCGTTGTCGATTTTCCTCGAGTAATGATTACTGTTATATTTGACTTCTTGCGAAGAAGTCCACAGTTATACCAATTACCTGATCCGTTCATTGAAACCTACCAAATGTGAATATTGATATTATACAGTGGTTACCGAGCTTATTACTAAATTATTAATTGTATTATACTACAAGAAGAACATTATGAGACTGAAAATTATTTATTGTTTCTGAAAGGGCATTTTTATGTTATTTTCTGTTTGAGATACTAACATGTTTTCTGACTTGTCCCCAATAAAAATGATTGTGGTTAAGTGTTATTACTCACTGATCTAGCGAATCATTCCCCGTTAATTTTTTTTTACAGAGACAGCAGTTGGCGCAAGCAAGGATTTCGTTAATTAGAGCGCACAAGTTGATAGTTTTTGGTGAACCTCGCACTTGTTCGCGTGAGCGGAGATTTTGTTTATTGTTAGGATCTTTTATTTGAACTCTTAGAGTCGCTCCATAGTCAATATTTTAGTATCATGAGTATTCTTTCTTTATTATAGTCTTATGTTGATTATCGTTCTTTATTATCAAAGTCGGATATAAATTAGTATTTTTGATTGTTAGTGGGTTGATTAGTAATGGTGGAGACTATTTTGGTTAATTAATAAGTAGTCTATTATTTGGTTTGATATTAGGATGGTTGGTTATTGATTTTGAGATAGGGAAAATTTTGAATAGTCCAAAAATAGAGAAAACTCTGTCCGATTTTCTGTAAAATACCGATGAGGCTTACTTGGGAGAACTTACTCCTAAGCACTGGTCACGATCCTAAATTGGGTCGTGACAAAGTTGGTATCGGAGCTTAGGATTTAAGTCCCAAGTCATGGAGCAATGTTTAGTAGAGTCTTGTTCATGAGTATGTAGGCGCCCATACTTATGATCTTGAGGCTACTGAACATCTAGGAATGTTTTCTTCTTTCATTCTTTGATCGTGTATTGAGATATCTTGAGATTGAATTTGGAGTATTTCTTTCGCAGATGGCTAGGACACGCACACGCTCATCTGCTAGACGTTATGCTGGACATGGTACTACCCAGGGTGGCGGTCGGGTTGGGGTTCATCAAACTAGAAGACAGACTGCTCCTCAACCTGAAGTTGGGAACATGGGTCAACCCCAAGCTATTATGCCAGATCAAGTGCAAGGTCAGGGAGTTCGGGATGTTCCACTACCAGTGCCAACTATTGTACCTACTGTTGCCTTACCTACAGATGCAGTGGCAAGGTTATTGAATGTGTTAGAGGCATTGGTGCCTACTCAGGGTGGAAGTGCAGCTCCTCAAGCAACTTTACAGACACAAGCACCTGCACAGACTCAAACTTTCAGGGATAAGGAAGTATCCCTACAAGAGTTCCTAAAATTGAAATCACCAAAATTCACAGGTTCCGATAATTCAACAGATCCTCAAAGTTTCTTGGATGGGACACTCAAGGCATTACGTGCTCTTGGATGATCTAGTGAGAGAGTCGTAGAGCTCGCAGCATACAAACTAGAGGATATGGCCAACACATAGTATGAAACTGTATTGCTAGGTAGGACAGCAGGAGCAGCACCACTGACATGGGACGAGTTCACTAAGTTGTTCAAGAATCATTTTCTTCCAGACAGCCTGATGCAAAAATATGCTAGAGACTTTGAGAGATTGGTTCAGACTCCAGATATGGATGTGTCAACATATAATACTAAGTTTTGTAAGCTGGCTATATATGCTCCTTACTTAGTTCCTACCAAAGAAGCTTGAGTTCAGAGGTTTGTTGATGGATTGGTTGGTCGTCTATACACTGCAGTAGCCCCACAAATGAAGACTTTATCCTACTCTGATGTAGTCGACCTTGCTAGAAAGATTGAAAACAAGTGGCGTGATGAGCATGCAACTAGTAATTTACATAAGAAGGCAAAGATAAGAGGGTCTTTCAGTGGCAGTTTTAGTGAAAATCGAAGAGCAAGAAATCAGGGAAAACAACAACAGGGTTCTCAGACAGGGACTCATTTGTCTTAATAGTCCACATATAGGCAACATTATAGACAGGGTACTAGGGGACTGTCAGCATCTGGACATCGTACTTCTGGGAAGATATATGCCACTACTCCAGTCTGCCAGACCTGTGGTAGATCACATTTGGGCCAATGTCGTATTCTAACTAGAGAATGCTTTCAGTGTGGCTAGTTGGGACATCACTTGAGGGATTTCCCTCAGCCTCCGAGAAATTTCAATCAGGCTTCGATTCAGTCAGTTGCACTGATCAGACTACTCGTAATACTTCAGGTGCTACAGGTACAGGAAATAGAGGTCGAGGTGCTGCAGATTGTGCTACTGTGAATCAAGGACAAGGGAATGCTGGTTGAGGTCATGCGAGAGTTTTTGCATTTGCTAGACAGGATGCTCAGGCCTCGAATGCTGTGGTTACATGTATTCTTTCTATCTGCTCATTTGATGCACTTGCGTTGATTGATCCGAGATATACTCACTCCTATGTGTCCTCGTACTTTACTTTGAGGTTTAGTAGACAAACTGATCTATTGAATGGTCCTTTTCTAGTTGCTACTCTTGTTGGAGAGTCTCTATTAGCTGAACACGTGTATCGTGCTTGTCAGATTTGGGTTGAGGGTGGAGATACTCTAGCTGACCTTATTGTACTTGATATGATTTACTTTGACATGCTGATGGGAATGGATTGGTTATCTTATTGCTATGCTATAGTCGATTTTCATGCAATGATAGTTAAGTTTGAGATACCAAATGAACCTAGTTTTATTCTAAGAGGGAGTTAGGTTCCAGAGATTTGCAAAGTTGTATCTTTTATGTAAGCTCAACGACTTCTGAAGAAAGGTTGCTTGGGTCTCTTAGCTATTGTAAATGACACAAGAAAGGAAACAGTTAGTATAGAAAATGTACCAGTAGTGAGAGAATTTTCTCATGTATTTCCTGAGGACTTACCAGGATTGCCTCCAGTATGAGAAATAGACTTTGGTATTGATTTGCTACCTGAAACACAGCCCATATCGATAGCCCCATATCGAATGGAACCATCAGAGTTGAGGGAGCTAAAGCAACAGTTACAAGATTTGTTAAATAAGGGTTTTATTAGACCTAGTGTATCACCATAGGGTGCACTAATACTGTTCGTAAAGAAGAAAGACGGATTTCTGAGAATGCGCATTGACTACAGGAAGTTGAACAAGATAATAATACATAATAAATATCCTTTGCATCGTATAGATGACATGTTTGATCAGTTACAAGGAGCTTCCCACTTTTCAAAGATTGACCTCCGTTCTGGTTATCATCAACTTCGAATCAAAGATGAAGATATTTCTAAGAGTACTTTCAGAACTCGATACGGGCACTATGAGTTTCTTGTGATGCCTTTCGGACTTACTAATGCTCCAGTTGCATGGATTTAATGAATAGGGTGTTCAAGCCATTTTTGGATAGATTTGTAATAGTATTTATTGACAATATCCTGATATATTGTCACGACCTTGATTTTTCACCCTCAGGAGTCGTGATGGCGCCTACTCATGAAAGCTAGGCAAACCGAGTGTTATAAATTCATTACCCTTTTTCCATTTTTTTAATCCATTAACAATTAAGAATCAACATTATGAAATTAACAGAATTTAATAAGTGGAAGAACAGAATGTAGCCATTTAAATATTACCAATACAAATCCTTAACATAACTACCCAGAATTGGTGTCACAATTTCACAGACTGTCTAAGAATACTACAAATAAGGTCTGAATAGAAATACACGAATCTGTCTCTGAATAAGTAAAAATAGAAAAGAGATAATAGAAGGAGACGGCAAGGCCCGCAGACGTCTGCAGGACTATCTCGGGTCGCCTATTGGACTGAAGGCAGCAACCTCATTGCGGTCTAAACGCTCCGGTACCAGTATCTGCACACAATGCAGAGTCTAGTATCAGCACAACCGACCCCATGTGCTAGTAAATGCCTAGCCTAACCTCGGCGAAGTAGTGATGAGGCTAGGACCAGACTATCAAATAAACTTGCGCAGTTAAATCATATACAGTGGAAAAATAAAAGCAGATAATTATAGTCAAAGATGGGAAGGGGAAAACATGCTTCGGAGAGTAACAGATAACAACAGAATATCAAGAGTAATATAAAGAAACCAAAATCCAATAACTAACAAGGATAAGGAAAACAATTGCAGAATTAACTTTCAGTTCACATCTTGTTGCAGGCGTGCAACCCGATCCCATTTCATATATTTCGTTGCAGGCGTGCAACCCGCTCTCATTTCATATATCTCATTGCAGGCGTGCAACCTGCTCCCATTTTATATATCTCGTTACAGGCATGCAACCCGCTCCCATTTCAAATATATCTCATTGCAGGCGTGCAGCCCGCTCCCATTTCAAATATCTTGTTGCAGGCGTGCAACCCACTCCTATTTCATATATCTCGTTGCACGCGTGCAACCCGCTCCCATTTCAAACATCAACAACAATCATAAAAGAATCCCGGATAGGGAACAAGAGTATAAAACAACATCCCAGCAAGGGAGACAATTTCATAAACAATAACATCCCGGTAAGGGAGACAATTTCGTAAACAATAACATCCCGGCAAGGGAGACAATTTTATAAACAGTAACATCCCGACAAGGGAGACAATAAGCATGAATAAATCACAATGGATTCACAACAATTACCATACGAGACTCATGGGCAGGCTTGACACCAACGTATAGATACTCGTCACCATGCCTATACGTCATACTCCACAATTAATATATAACAAATAAGACTAAACTCCTAATCCCTCAAGCTTAGACCAAACACTTACCTCGATGCCACGAACACAATTCAAGCCTCAACTACCGCTTTACCTCTTGATTCCACTACCAATTCGCTCGTATGTAGCCACAAGTTACTTAACTATGACAATAAATTCTTAATAAATTAATTCTAATGCATGAAAATAGGTTTTTCTAAAAGAATTCCCAAAAAGTCAAAAATCGCCCCCGGGCCCACATGGTCAAAACCCGAGGTTCGAACCAAAACCCGATTATCCATTCCTCCATGAACCCAAATATATGATTTTTTTTAAATCAGACCTCAAATCGAGGTCCAAATCCTAAAAATTTGAAAAACCTAAGTTTTACCCAAAACACCCAATTTCCCCCATGCAAATCCTTGATTTTTGAGTTGAAATCATGTGAAAAGATGTTAAGATTGAAGAAAATGAGTTAGAAATGACTTAAAATCAATTTGGAGAAGAACTTTTCTTTAGAAAATTTCCCAAGAGAGTTTATGTTTTGAAAGAGTTTGAAAAATTAAAGATTTTCGGCTAAGTCATGAATTACACAGGCGCAGATATTGCAATTGCGATGATATGTTCGCAATTGAGGCAAAAAGATTCGCAATTGTGAAGGATGCCTATCTCTGATTTATCCGCAAATGCGAACCATTGCTCGCAAATGCGATGTTACTAAGGTCGCAATTGCGACATAAGCTTCACAATTGCGAAGGTTCCCTACCCCACCCAGTCTTCACAAATATGATGGGTGTTCGCAAATGCGAGCTCGCAATTATGATCCAGGCTTCGCAATTGCAAAACGTGCAGACCTGCAACACACAACAGCTGAAACCTGCAACTTCCTAAGTCCAATTTCACTCCGTGGCCTATCCAAAACTCACCCGAGCCCTCGGGGCTCCAAACCAAACATGCACACCAACCTAAAAACATCATACAGACTTGCTCGTGCAATCAAATCCTCAAAATAACATCAACTACTATGAGTTAAACCCCAAATTCATGAAATCATTCAAGAACACCAAAATTTCAAATTTCTCAACTTTACGTTCGTTTTATACCAAACCAATTCCGATCTTTACCAAATTTTACAGATTCAACCTGATTATTATTTTAAACTTGTACCGGGCTCCGGAACCAAAATACGGGCCCGATACCATCAATTTCAAACTCTTTTCATTTCCAAAAACTCATATATTTCCAGAAAATAATTTTCTTTAAAAATTTATTTTTCGGGCTTGGGACCTCGGAATTCAATTTCAGACATACGCCCAAGTCCCATGTTTTCCTACAGATCCCCCGGGACTGTCAAATCACGGGTGCAGGTCCGTTTTCCCAAAATGTTGACCAAAGTAAACCTAAATTCATTTTAAATGCAAAATTCATCATTTTTCACAGATTTTTGCATAATGGCTTTCCGGATACACACCCGGACTGCGCATGCAAATCAAGGTACGATAAAAAGGAGGTTTTAAGGCCTCGGAACACGGAATTCATTTCTAAAACAAGTGATGACCTTTTGGGTCATCAGATATATTCTCGTAGCCAAAGAGAACACGAGGATCATCTCAGGACTATGTTGAAGAAGGCGCAAGAACATCGTCTTTATGCTAAGTTCTCGAAGTGTGAATTCTGGCTAGACTCGGTAAAATTTCTAGGGCATGATGTATCCAAAGATGGAATTATGGTAGATACTAAGAAGATAAAAGATCTGTAGAAATGGCCTGAACCTACTTTTCCTATAGAGATTCGCAGTTTTTTAGGCTTAGCAGGCTATTACAGGCGTTTTGTGCAGGATTTCTCCAAAATAGCAGCGCCACTAACTAAGCTAAAACAAAAAAATGCAAAGTTTTAGTGGATGGAGAAATGTGAGCAGAGCTTTTAAAAACTCAAAACATGTTTGACAACTGCACCAATATTAGCCTTATCATCAAGTTCCAGAGGATTTATAGTATTTTTTGACGCCTCGAGGGTGGGATTAAGATGTGTTCTCATGCAAAATGGTCGTGTTATAGCTTGTGCTTCGAGACAATTGAAAAAGAACGAGTAAAACTATCATACACATGATTTGGAGATGGATGCAGTGGTATTTGTTCTAAAAATTTGGAGACATTATCTATACGACGAAACTTGTGAGATTTATACTAACCATAAAAGTCTGAAGTATATCTTTCAACAGAGAGATCTAAATCTTCGGCAATGTTGTTGGATGGAACTACTTAAAGACTATGATTTTTCTATTTTGTATCATCCTGGAAAAGCCAATGTGGTGGCTGACACATTTAGCAGAAAATCTATGGGGAGTTTGGCAGATATAGCTCCTGTAAAGAGACTCTTGGCCAAAGATATTCAGAGACTAGAAGATACATGTATCAGATTTGGTGTCGGAAATTCAGAGGCATTGTGGGCTTGTGCTCAGGCTAAGTCTTCATTAGTTGAGCGCATTAAGGCCACCCAATATGAGGATGAGGGATTTTGCAAATACAGAGATGAGGCCTTAGCTGGTAAAAGTGAAGATATGATTGTTAACAGTGATGGTGTTCTTCGAATGGGTGACAGGCTATGTGTCGCAGACGTAGATGGGTTGAATCATGCTATTCTTAAAAAAGCTCACAACACCAGATACACTATACATCCTGGATCCACAAAAATGTATCATGACCTAAAGCAATTCTATTAGTGGGAAGGTATGAAGAAAGATGTTGCTAACTTTGTTTCTAGTTGTTTGACTTGTCAGCAGGTCAAGGCTGAGCATCAGCGACCCGCAGGACGACTATGACAAATTGAGATTTCAAAGTGGAAATGTGAAAGAATTACTATGGATTTTGTCACCGGGCTACCACGAACCCTTATAGGTTATGACTTTGTATGGGTGATTGTAGATCGACTGACGAAATCAGCACAATTTTTGCCAGTGAAGACTACATATGGTGGAGTGAGGTATGCATAGATATTTATGAATGAAATTGCCCGACTTCACGGATTTCCAGTATCCATCATCTCTGATAGAGGATGTCGTTCTCCTATCGGATGGTTTGAAGCCGGTGAGACTAACTTATTGGGACCCGACCTAGTGCAAGAAGCTATGGACAAGGTCCAGTTGATCAGACAGAGATTGCTTGCAGCTCAAAGTAGACAAAAGTCTTATGCTGATAAGAGAAGAAGAGATTTAGTGTTCACAATTAGGGACAAAGTGTTCCTACGAGCCTCCCCTATGAAAGGTGTGATGCGGTTGGGGAAAAGAGGCAAGTTGAGCCCCAGGTTTATAGGACCGTCTGAGATACTATACGAAGTGGGAGCTGTGGCTTATCGTTTGGCACTTCCTCCTGAGTTGTCCTTTATCCAACCGGTGTTTCATGTCTCAATGCTAAGGAAATGTATATCAGACTCATCTCAGGTGCTTCAAGCACTTGCGATACCACTTGATGAGAAGTTGTCTTACGAGGAGGAACCGATGGCTATTAGTGATAGGCAAGTAAGAAAGATATGGTAAAAAAAAATTGAATTCGTAAAAATCTTATGGTGAAATTATATAGTTGAAGAAGCTACTTAGGAAGTAGAAAAAGATATGCAAGTGAAGTTCCCTCATTTTTTTGGGCTACAGGTACGTACTTGAATTAAATTTGGGGACCGAATTTCATAAGATGGGGAGGATGTAATACCCTATATTTTTTATAAGGGTGTATTGGTCATTAGCAAAATAATAATAATAATAGTAATAATAATAATAATAAACAAAAAAAGAGGGAGCAAATTAATAAAATAAAATAACTCAAAAAAAAGAAAGATAAGTAAAGCAAAAAGGGCCGAAGGCCATTTGCCAAAACAAAAGAAAGGGCAAAAAAGGGCTGGTTGCTACGTTGAAGTAGCAGCTTCAGAACGCCGAGAAAACAAAATTTCAAAAGGGAGAAGAAGAAGAAGAAGAAGAAAGGGTGGAACCAAACCTTGAGAAATTTTAAATACGCACTAGTTCTTACGAGTAATACTCGAATTTCTCATCTGGGTTCTTTTCTTCTTGTAATTCTTTTTATCTCAGTTCATATACTTGATGGGTTTCACAAGGTATAAGAAATTTAACACCAATAAGAGTTATTCTGGGCAAATTATGCAATTGGGAGTTGGACGATGTTATTGTAGGATAAATTCACTTGGAAAAAGAAGGGTATTGATGTATTTGTACTTAAACTAGTCTCATTATATATGATCTTTTTTAGGTGTAAATTAAGTTAGGGTACAAGGATTGAGTTTTGGTGTTTAACTGTATTGAAATAACAATATCGAATTTGGATTTGAATGTTATGAGTCTATTATTGAGTACAAAAGATAGGTACCAATTAAGAAGGAATATTATGGACAGTAAAGTTATTTCAGTTTCAATTTATACACACAATTAAGGAAATTGAACAGTAAAGGGAATCAACCATATAAATACCTTTTTATTTAAAAGATTTTGGACTAATTTAAATTACTCAAAGCATGGGTAAATATAATTCAGCGAATTGATGATAAAATATAAAACTCGAAGGATTGGTTATTCTAAATTAGTGATGAATTTAGCCTAAATGAGCCAATTAACACGAGATCGATGTGTAATGACCCGGCCGGTCGTTTCATGAGTTACCGCTCTGTTTCTCCCATTTATGCTTCTTATTGCTTTGTTTATCTATGTTATATGGTAGCGGGTTAGTCGGTTCGAATCCGGAATGGTTTTGGTAAGGCTTGAGACACTTAGTCTCTAAAGTTAGCCTTTGAGTTGGAAAGTCAACTTTGGTTCTTATGATTCGGGTAGCTTCAGGAGGTGATTTGAACCTTAGGAGCATGATCGAAATGTGTTTTGGAGGTCCGGAGTAGAGTTAGGCTTGAATTGGCGAAATTAGAATTTTGGCATTTTCTGGTTGATATGTGAGATTTTGATATATAGGGGTCAGAATGGAATTCCAGAAGTTGGAGTAGGTTCGTTGTGCTTTTTGTGATGAGTGTGCAAAATTCCAGGTCATTCGGAGGTGGTCTGATAGACCTTTTGATCAAAAATGGAATTCGGAAGATTTTTGAAACCTTAGGCTTGAATCCAATGTTATTTGGTTGATTCGATGTTATTTGAGGTGTTTTGAAGATTGATATAAGTTTGGATAGTGGAATATGACTTGTTCGTGCTTTTGGTTGAGGTCCCGGGAGCCTCGGGGTGATTTCGGGTGGTTCACAGGAGATTTTGAGTTGGGTTTGGCAGCTGAAGTTTTCTATTGTTGTCATAGCCGCACATGCGGCTAGGGGACCACAGGTGCGGACTCGCACAAGAGAGCTATGGAGCCGCATATGCGGCCACAAGCGAAGAGAGCAGAAGACGCAGATGCGGGAGGTGAGCCGCACTTGTGGGCCCACATATGCGGAGTCTGGGTCGCAGGTGTGGAAAGGGGACTTAAGTGAAAAACCGCAGAAGCAGTAGTGCAGAAGCGGAAGTAGATCGCAGGTGCGAAAAGCCTGGGTCAGAAAGTATAAAAGATTTCCTTCGCGATTTTTGGTCATTTTTCTCAATATTTCATTCGTGGTGAAGCTTTTGGGAGTAATTTTGTTTACCGTGAAAATGGTAACGATAATTAAATTTGTAAATGAGTTTCTAAAAATACGTGATCTATTCCCGAGCTAGTTGTTAGAGCAATTGATGCTAACAATATGGAGTTCGAAGATGAAATGCACGTTAAAATGTGGTAGTAGTCGAACCGAGGGGCCTGTTGCCCGGATGCAGGGCTGATCGATGAGTACCTCGGGGTCTAGGTTCGGGTCGAGCTCGAGCTATTGAGTTCATCCAGGAATTGGATAACAATTGAGGATACGATTAAGCAAGGCTCTTTACGACCAATATTGAACAATATAGTGAAGAACAAGTAAGAGGACGATAGATATTAAAGCGGCCTCGGGCCAGTGAGAACGAGCAAGCTAGAAAGAAAAGAGAGAGAGAGAGATATTATTGCAGTTATGGAGAAAATGGAGCAACATCAGTCCCTTACAAGGTAGGGTGAGTCCCCTTTATATAGGAGGGGGGACTCAACTACAAGTATGTGGAGATTAATTACAAAGTACGGAGATGGGATTGCTTGACGTGATGCCTCAACATAGGCTCTGGATAGGCCGGCCCTGTTAGACTTAGTCGTGTGCCTTGGGAGCTTCCCTCTCTATCCTGGCTTCGGTCTCTGTTTCCTCTGAGTCGGGCTTCGTCGAGCCCCAAGGTCGGTAACTCGATCGTGGCCTCCTGTCCTCGGGGTCCCGAGGCATGCTTCCGGAATGACTCGACAGCGAGAAATCAAGTCTTCTGATTTTGTCGCATACAAATTTCAAGAGATATTTTTAGAGGGATTCATTGAGGTAAGGTCCTTGGTTCCTAAGCTCGGTATTATGATGGTTTTTATCGTTGTTAGCATGAAAACTTAAGGGAAAATCAGTGGTAAATTGGGGGTTAGAGCTTGGTTAATTGGAGAACTTTTCGTGGCGATTTGAGGGACCATTTGAGGTTTGATTTTGGTACTTTTGGTATGAATGAACTCGTGGTGGAATAAGGATTCTATTGATGTAAAATTTTTCGAATTCCGAGACGTGGACCCGGGGGTCGGGTTTAGTCAATTTTGGATTTTGTGTTGTAATTTAATTATTTTCGAGTGGGCTTTGTTTCCTTTGTATATTTTGATGGTTACATACTAATTTTTGTTAGATTCAGGACATTTAGAGGCCGAATCGAGAGAAAAAGGCATCGCAGGCTAGGAATTTGCTTGGCTTGAGGTAAGTAACGCTTCCAAACTTGGTTCTAAGAGTTCGAAACCCCGAACTATGTGTTCTATGACTACTATTGAGGTGACGCAATGCCAAGTGACTAGCGTGTGGGTGTGCACCATGATAAATGCGGCTTGGATCATTCCATTGCACCGCTTAGTGATTTCTTTGTGTTGATATCTGTGTTGTAATTATGTGGTTAAGTTAATCAATTGCAAATATGCTAATTATCATGTTAAGGCTTCACGCCGTCATTGTTGAGACCCGAGAGGTCATTTCTTGCTGTCATGTCATTAGTTTAATTTATGATCTATACTCAGTCTTATTCATGCATATTATATCATGCCTCAGTCTCGATTATTGTTAATTGACATATCATATCATTGTTCGGACTCGTATCATGACGTTTTTAGCCCGTGTGTGTGAGACTCGAGAGTATTGACTGAGTGAGGCCGAGTGCCTAATATTGATACAGTATAAGATTGGGCTGCACACCGCAGCGAGATATTGAACAAACCTTCGTTGGCTTTGTTATAGCGCTTGGGCTAATGAGAGAAGCCCCTCCGGAGTCTTTACACCCCGAGTGAGCGCAGATGATAAGATTTAGGGATGGATCTTGTCGCGCCCCCTTTTTTTCCTCGCGGAATCAGGTTTATGACATTTGGTTGGGACAACTCTTTCCTTTTAGGAAAGGGGGTTTGCATTTTTTGAAGAGTCTCTACCTAACGATTTAAGATGCGTTAGGGCACCTATAGGTTTTATTTATAACTACGTTTGGTAACCAGAGTCAAGGTAAGGGCGTAAAATTATCCTAAGGGGAAGGTGTTAGGTACCTCTCAGGATCCACTAGTGTGGTTCCTGGCCAAATAGTTTTTTGTGAATTTGTACAAGTAGCAAATAAACAAGTATGACTCAAATAGTAGGGGATTTAAGTTAAAATACACAAGTGTTTGAAAAAAAACAATTAGTGAAAAGCGATATTTTTGAAAAGAATTACAATCTAAGCATACTCGTGAATGTAAAGGGGGAGTGTCCTAGGTTTGTTTATAATATGGATCACATCAATGCAATACCCGGTATGACACTCCTCAAAGAGGGGCTACACATGGTATTAAGGCACCGGTCATCATATCCATATCTACCCTTTCCTGCCCCGTGAAGGTAATTAAAGCGAAGGTTGGTCTCGACCCCTATTGCATGATGTTACCCGTCCCTTCCTATTAGTCCCGGAGGAATTTAGGATTCCTATCCTATAAAAAGGGGGTTCTAGGCAGACCCTCAAGTTTAAAGGTAAAATACTAAGGTGACATACAATAAACAAGTAGAACTTCAATAAAGAAGAGCATGGAAGACAAATGAAAGGCTCAGATATACCTCCACACATAGTACACATAAACAACATGACTCATGCACAATTAAGGTCTAAATTCAGATCATATGCATGGTATCTAAGTGATAACAGAAGAACCAACTTTATTACATGACTAAGAAAAGAAGTCCGAATCAGGCTTGCCTACTGATTTTAACACGTTGACAATTAAACACTAATCACAAAGATGGTTCTGGTTTTATTTTAAAGTTGATTGCCTAAGGCTTGCCTAGGCGTAAAATAACATGTAGCAGTTATTCAGATTTGTTAATAATTCCATGTTCTTATACCTAATAACATGCAGTTCTAAGTGTTTCAAACATCCAGAGACTAATTACCAGTTTATTTAGAATAGGAGGACCGTTTATACCTCTGTTTTTAGACTAGGTGTGATTGAATAATTGTGATCCTATAACATGATGTCTAATGCAGCATGATGCATAATAACTCAAACAGGATTTCTAAATGTATATCAAGTTATGCACAGTTTCAAAATAGGCAGGAGTGACAGTTTATTTTTATGATTGTTTACCTAACGCAGGATTTCTAAGTGTGGATAAGATGCTGAAAACAATACATATAAATCCTAAATAGCAATGATATCTAATGTATGGCATGTTGTACCTAAACATGGTTGCTATTTCTCATAGAGAAAGTAAACCTAGGAACATGATTTCTACCCTAGATTATACTACAGCATGTATATTACCTACCTCTTTTCACTATCCAACCCCAGAGTCGTTTACAAATTATTACAGACCAATACTGAAATGAATTACATAAGAAAAGTAAAAAAAATTACACTATAGAGAGCCTGAAATAGGCCCAGCCTTTCAGTACCTGATTAGGACTTCCTCCCGAGTTATATAATAAATCACCCCAAGTGCCAAGATTGTTCCATAGTTTTCTCATATCTGGGTATGTCAGAGTTCCCTAAAGACCTCAAGGGATCCCGAGCAGTGTTCACACCCAGATTTCATAGCCAAGATAAAATAAGTGCAGTGTAGAAAGGCCTATTTTTATGTGTCCAAGTTCAGAGGGAGCTGAAGGGTCCCAAGGCAAGGCTCACACAAATGAGGCAGAACCTAGTGATTTAAGAGTATATGTGAGAGTGCTTGACATAGATTTAAAAGAGTTGAGTTGGAAACAGTTTTGACAGTGATTAGTTTGAAATATGTTTTGGAAAGCAATAGAAGAGTTTGCCTTGGTGAAAACTAGTTTGAAGAAGAAAAGAAACAGGACAATCAACAACTCAAAACCAAATCAACATACATAGTTCAAACATAGACAGGGAAAGGAGGAATTGGGGACAAGTAGCATATTTGCACACAGGTTAACACCATAGAAGTACTACTGAACTTAAATAGTCACAGTAGTAGTCTATCACAAAAGGTCATGTAAGGAGCTTAATAGTATTAGATTAAGGGGTGCTAAACAGAGTTACTCATTAGGTTTATAGGGAAGGGTTCAGGATCACATATTAACTAGGTGTCACAAACACATGCTTATAATGTATTGGGGGTTAGGGGTAGGGCAGAAAAGTAGTAAAAAAATGTAGGAAAGCAGTAGACATGTTGAATTACAGGGAAGGGGTAATCACATGGCAAAATAGGGATGCTATTTGCAAGGGAGACATCAGAACCACAAGTAGAAGCATAAGAGAAACAAAGGGAAGTACAATACAAATAGAGACATGTTGTTTTGGATGCTTTAAGTTAAATTGAAGGCATACCAGTAAAAATGAGAGAATAAGTGCAGAGTGAGGAGTAAAGAACAACACAATGATGGGAAGTAGAGCAGTAGTGTGTAGAGCAGTAGCACAATAGAGCAGCAGATCAATGTAATCACTCAGTTTTGGCTTGCAGCCGACTGAGTATCAAGTAAACAACAAGAGAGTATGTAGGTGTGTAAGAGAGAGTTCAGAATAGTGTAATTGTTCGTGCGTGTAATGAAAAAAGAAAAGGGTATATGTAATAGTTTAAAAGTCAAGTCAATAAGGCAAGAAGCAATTATAGAACTGCAGAATCAATTAAGAATCGAAAATCAGCCAAGTCTCCCTTAATTAAGGGAGTAATTTACCAACGGTAGAAAGCAGGTGATAAATAAGGAAGGGGATCATATGAGACTGGAATATAACACATAAGGAAATGAGCATAGTACAGAGCATGTAATAGAGGCTAGGTTCGACAAATTTTAATTAAGGAAAATGTCTAAGAATCAATTTGACAACGCAATCAACCACAAAATAAGGCAAGAAAATATTTAGAGGTTGAAAATCAATAGGGAACAGAGTATACCAATCACAGGGAATCGGGGATTCCATTAGAGGTATACTGACCAAGGGAAAGTATCACAACTGAACGAAGCAAATATAACACAAACAAGAGTAGGGTAAAAGAATCACAAAAATTCGGGAATCAAGGTAAAGGATGGTACTGATAAGGGGAAATAACCACAAATTTCTGGTAATAAACACCTAATAGGCAGGCATAGTCGAAGTCAAAGAACTTAACAAGCAAACATAGGGTAAAGGTCACATAATCACAGAATGTATGAGAAACATACAGACTAGTTGAACATATTATCAAAAACACACTCAGAAACCCAGGATTAGAACTAGGAAATTAGGGTTTTCAACCTAATGAATCAGATAAAAGAAAAGCTTAAATAAAATGTTTAAACATAGTAAGATCATATATTAATACCAACAATCAGAAGGAAAAGCGTTTTGAAAAGGGGTTACGAATCCTAGTTTGAAGACGAAGAGTCATTTTGAGAAAATCGGCAAACCTTTAAGGGAAAATAGCAAGATAACTCTGGATATACCTTGATCTAATACAGATCTAAAAGAACAGTGGATAATCTCAAGAGTTAGGGTTTCAGAGAACCCCAAAAAGATGAGAGGACCATAAAATGTTACCGGTTCTAGCCGGAAAAGTCATAGATCTTACTCGAACAATCATGGATGGCCGAAAAATGGAATGAAAGACCATGGATAGAAGTTGAACCGCTCCAAGTTCACCTGAGGACCTCAGGGTAGTGTCAAACTGGCATGGGGTGAAGCAGAGGCCAGGAGATGATGAGAGGCCATGGTTTCCGGCGAGGGAGGTGGCCGAAAAAGGTGAGAGACAGAGCTCAGGAGATGAAAGTTCTAGAGAGAGTTGAGAGGACTCAAAGGCGGTGCAAATGAGAGAATGGGGTAAGGTTTGGGGGTCGTTGGATTAAAAAGGGAAAGGAATAACGTGGACCGTTGATCTAAGAGATCAACAATCGAGATTCAAAAGGGTAAGTGGGTCCCGGGTTTGGGTATGGGTTAATAGGTGTGGGTCGGGTTTTTTAATTGTAAAATTGGGCTGGAGTTGGGGTCCGATTTGGCTATAATTGAAAGCCAATTTAGCTATAATTTAAATAGCCAGTTTTCCCCTATTTAATTTCTAAAAAATAGTAGATAATTTATAAAAAATAATTTAAAATGCTAAAAATGATTTATAATACATAATTAGCAATTGAAAAATATAGAATCCAATTTTATGCATATAAAACATAATTAAATCTTTAAAGGGCTAATATTGCAATTATGTGCAATTTAGCTTTTACAAATACTAATGTAATTATAAAAATATATAAAAATTACCTTAGCCATATTTGGCAGAAATATAGAAATCCAATAGATGAATTATCAAAACAATAATTTTGGAAATAATTATTGGGGATTTTATAGATAAAAAGGGAGAAAATAAATCAATTTAAAATCTTAAAATTGAAAAATAATAAAAACCTTGGGCATGCTTATATATGCTAATTTGAAGGTATTTTTGCATATTTAAAATATATAGGGAAAAATTGGGTATCAATAGCTTCCCCTCTTTACCCGGGAAGGATGAAAGAGTTTTCGAGTAAAGAAACGATGACCAATTTTGATTGAGAGAAATGGTTTGGAAAGATTAGGCCTCACCCTAGATTCTGAGTTGCCTACATACCCCTTGTTTTACAGGAATCAAGCCGTATGTAGTTCTAGATTCATCGGCGAAGTGTACCGGCGAAGTCATCTCAAGAGCGGACACAACATCTAGGCCTGGTGAGTGAATGGTTTACAAGAATGGTTAGGTTTGATATGGCTGGGGGAACTGGAGATGGATCTCTCCTGCTGGGATAGCCGTTGCTTGCCGGCTTACCTGCAGTAAACGATACAAGCATATATTGCGTAATTAAACATGATGCAAATTCTTGTTGGATCATGAATGTTGTCTTCGAACGATGAGGATGATGTCCTTAGACCATGATGTCCTGGGCCATGAAGCGTATGATTAGGGATTCCAGGCCATGAAATGATGTTCTCGAGCTATGAAGATGGTGCCTCCAAACCATGACGCCTTTGAATAATGATATGCAAAAGATTGAAAGAGATCCTCGGGCCATGACATGGTGTTCTCGGGCTATGAAGATGGTGCCTCCGGACGATGATGCCTTCGGATGAGTTGGCGATGTTTCATCCCATGAAGGATGCAGTAGTATGATGCGAACAAGACAAAGCTTAGTCTTGCGAATTGAAGGGCAGAGCTTAGCCCGTAAGAGAAACGAGATAAATAGTGCTTGGGATAGTGCTTAGTTTTGAAGAAAATTGGAGGAAGAGCTTAGCCTCGGAAGGCAGAATGGTAGCCTTATGCAAATCAGAAGGCAGAATAGTAGCCTTATGCAATGCAGATGCAGATGGAGGTAGAGCTTAACCTCGGAAGGCACAATGGTAGCCTTATGCAAGTTGGAAGGCAGAATGGTAGCCTTATGCAATTGGAAGGTAGAATAGTAGCCTTATGCAATGCAGATGCAAATGGAGACAGAGCTTAACCTCGGAAGGCAGAATGGTAGCCATATGCAATACAGATGCAAATGGAGGTAGAGCTTAAACTCGGAAGGCAGAATGGTAGCCTTATGCAAATTGGAAGGCAGAATAGTAGCCTTATGCAATGTAGATGCAGATGGAGACAGCGTTTAGTCTCGGAAGGCAGAATAGCCTTATGCAAGAAATAAGATAGCAGCTGATAGTAGAGTTTTCTTAACTGATAGTAGATTGTGGCGTTGTGATTACTGGGAGCATTGTGACATACGGAACATCATTGGTGTGTGCTAATAACAAATGTTGGCACGTGTAATGGTTCTGAAGATGTAGATGGAGGTAGAGCCTAACCTCGGAAGGCAAAAAGGTAGCCTTATGCAATGCAGATGCAGATGGAGATAATGTTTAGTCTCGGAAGGCAGAATGGTAGCCTTATACAGGTTGGAAGGCATAATAGTAGCCTTATGCAAATTAGAAGGAAGAATGGTAGCTTATGCAATGCAAATGCAAATGGAGACAGCGTTTAGTCTCGGAAGGAAGAATAGTAGCCTTATGGAAGAAATAAAATAACAAATGATAATAGAGTTTTCTTAACTCATAGCAGATTACGGCATTGCGATTACTGGGAGCATTGTGACTACGGAGCATTACTTGTGTGTGATGATAACAAATGTTGTCAAGTGCAACGGTTCTGAGAGTCGTGTTTTGAACAATGTTTGTCCCATGGGCGTACAATATGTTTAATGATTTTGCAATCCTAGTGCCTGTATCCAAAGAAAAATCATGAGTTTTGTAAGGGGGGAGGTTAGTTCGTATCCCCACTGGCTTTGCTTGACTCGTCCGGCTTTGATCTAGTTATGCCGTCTGTATCATTGGGGTAGCGTTGCTAAACAAAGCAGTTTCAATACATGCATGATTTTGTAAAAGTATGACATAAATGCATAATTAAAAATAGCTTTTAGATGAACCGACGACTGTGACATAGTTCAGGATATTGCAACCTCTCCTACTACGGAATTTTGAGGGTCCTCCTCAAAATTCTGCCCCAGTTTGATGGGTTGACGCTTCTGACTGCTGCTCGTGCGGCGATTGGCCGAAATTACTTTGGAATTTTGAAGGTCCTCCTCAAAATTCTTCCCTAGTTTCCAATTGCAGGGGGAAATGAAATTTTTATTACGTTGTGACCAAACCCATAAGGGTTCCTACATTTCCCCTCTTAAACGGGAATCAGGTCAGGCGTAGTTCAATTTCATCATATAAGGAAAGCATAAAGATTACACATAGTAGCGCTTGACTGCATCTGAATTGATCGGCTTTGGCCAGACTTCCCCGTCCATTTCTATAAGTATAAGGGCTCCTCTTGTCAAAACCCGGTGAACCATGTATGGACCCTGCCAGTTGGGAGAGAACTTCCCTTTGGATTCATCTTGATGCGGAAAATTTTTCTTTAACACTAGCTATCCCGGTGTGAACTGTCTTGGCTTGACTTTTTTGTTGAAGGCTCTGGACATTCTGTTCTGATAGAGTTGACCATGGAAGATTGCATTTATTCTCTTTCCATATATAAGGTTTAGTTGCTCATAACAATTTTTTACCCACTCTGCGTCGTCGAGCTCAACTTCTTGTATGATCTTTAGGGAAGGAATTTCTACCTCAGTGGGAATAACAGCCTCTGTACCGTAAACCAGCATATAGAGGGTTGCTCCAGTTGATGTGCAGACTGTGGTGCGGTACCCCAGTAAAGCAAATGATAACTTCTCGTGCCACTAACTATGATTCTTTATCATTTTCCTCAATATCTTCTTGATATTCTTGTTGGCGACTTCTACGGATCCATTCATCTGAGGTATGTAGGCTGTGGAATTCTTGTGTTTGATCTTGAAAGTTTTCCACATAGCTTTCATCAAGTCGCTATTGAGGTTTGAGCCATTATCAGTAATGATTGACTCTAGGATTCCGAATCGACAAACGATGCGGTCGCGGACAAAATCTGCCATGACTTTCTTAGTCACTGCTTTGTAATATGCTGCTTCAACCCATTTGGTGAAATAGTCAATGGCTACCAGGATAAACCTATGTCTGTTGGAAGCAGCATGCTTGATTGGTCCAATAACGTCCATTCCCCAGGCGGCGAACGGCCATGGTGAGCTTGTTGTATTAAGCTCACTTGGAGGTACCTTTATCTTGTCTGCATGTATCTGACAACGGTGGCATTTCAGTACATACTGGATGCAATCCGTTTCCATAGTCATCCAAAAGTAACCAGCCCGGAGTATCTTCTTTGCTAAGACAAAATCGTTCATATGTAGACCGCAAGTCCCAGCATGAATTTCCTCTAGTAGTCTGGATGCTTCCTTTGCGTTGACACATCTTAATAATCCTAAATCGGGAGTCCTCCCATACAAGATTCCTCCGATGTGAAAGAAGTTGTTGGACAATCTCCAAAGTGTGCGTTTCTGAGTAGGATTCGCAAGCTTCGGTACTCTCCTTTTGCCAAATATTCCTTGATATCATGAAACCAAGGCTTTCTGTCCTCTTCCTCTTCGACATGGGCATAGTAAGCTGGCTAATTATGGATTTTCACTGGAATGGGATCAATGAAATTTTTGTCGGGATGTTGTATCATAGATGATAGGGTAGCCAATGCATCAGCGAACTCATTCTGGATTTTGGGAACATGATGGAATTTTGTCTTCATGAACCTTTTTCTCAATTCATGTACGCGATGTAGATACGAGAGTATCTTGGAGTTCTTGGTTGCCCATTCTTCTTGTACCTGATGTATAAGTAAGTCTGAATCTCAAATCACTAGCAGCTCTTGAATGTTCATGTCAATGGTCATTTTAAGTCTTAAGATGCAAGCTTCATACTCGGCCATATTGTTGGTGCAGGGGAACCTGAGTTTGGCAGACACTGGATAATGCTGACCAGTTTCTAATATTAGGACTGCTCCTATGCCAACTCCTTTGAAGTTTGCTGCTCCATCGAAGAATATTCTCCAACCATCGTAGGATTTCGCAATGTCTTCTCCTATGAATGATACCTCTTCATCAGGAAAATACATTTTTAGGGGTTCATATCCTCCATCCACGGGGTTTTCAGCAAGGTGGTCTGCCAGTGCTTGTCTTTTGACCGTTTTCTGAGTTACGTAAACAATATCGAACTCACTCAACAGGATTTGCCAGTTGACAAGCTTGCCAGTGGGCATGGGCTTCTGAAAGATGTACTTCAAAGGATCCATCCTCAATATGAGATATTAGTATAGGCGCAAAAGTAATGTCTCAGCTTCTTAGCTACCCAATTCAAGGCACAACAGGTGCATTCCAATAGAGAATACCGAGCCTTGTACGAGGTGAACTTCTTACTGAGATAATAAATGGCTTGATCCTTCCTCCCTGTTTCATCATGCTACCCCAGAACGCATCCAAAAGCTCCATCTAACACTGCAAGGTAGAGTAATAAGGGTCTACCTAGGTCAGGCGGGACTAAGACTGGTGGTGTTGACAGGTACTCTTTATATTTGTCGAAGGACTTTTGGCAGTCGTCGGTCCATTTGGTAGCAGCCTCCTTCTTTAACATCTTAAAGATTGGCTTACAAATAACTGTAGACTGTGATATGAATCGGCTGATATAGTTAAGCCTTCCCAAGAAACTCATCACATCCTTCTTGTTCCTTGGCGGTGGTAGTTCCTGAATGGCTTTGACTTTCAATGGATCCAGTTCTATTCCTCGGCGGCTCACAATAAACCCAAGCAATTTCCTAGCAAGAACCCCAAATGTGCACTTTGCGGGGTTTAGTTTCAGGTTGTATCTCCGCAGTCTATTGAAGAACTTCCTCAGATCTTCTATATGGTCAGTGGCCTTCTTGGATTTGATAATAACGTCATCCACATATACGTCTATCTCCTTGTGTATCATATCATGAAATATGGTGGTCATGGACCTCATGTAGGTGGCCCCTGCATTCTTCAGGCCGAATGACATCATCTTGTAACAGTACACTCCCCGCGGCATAATGAAAGCCATTTTCTCAGCATCTTCCTCATCCATCCAGATCTGATGATAACCAGCGAAGAAATCCACGAATGATTGTAGTTCATGCTTGGCGCAATTGTCAATTAGGATGTGTATATTTGGCAAAGGAAAGTCATCTTTCGGACTGGCCTGGTTGAGATCCCAGTATTCGGCACAGGCTCTGATCTTCCCATCCTTCTTTGGCACTGGCACAATGTTGGCCAACCATGTCGAGTATTCTACTACCCTGAGAACCTTAGCGTTGATCTACTTTGTGACTTTTTCCTTAATTTTCAAACTCATATCAGGCTTGAACTTTCTGAGCTTTTGCTTTACTGGTGGACACATTGGATCGGTCAACAGTTTGTGAGCCACAATAAATGTACTTAGCCCAGTCATGTCATCATACGATCAAGCGAATATGTCCTCATACTCCTTTAGAAACTTTGTATATTCTTTCTTCTTTGATGGCGATAAGTGAATGCTGATTCGCGTTTCCTTGATGTTTTCTGCATCTCCCAGGTTGACCATCTCGGTCTTGTCCAGGTTGGACTTAGGTCTGTTCTCAAAGTTCTCAACTTCTTTGACAATCTCTTCAGGTATGTCATCTTCTTCCGAATCCATGTCCGTTTGTTACGTTGTCTCATTGCATGTCACAGTTATTGGTTCATCAAGACAAGTAATAGTAATGTTGTATTGGTAAAGCAAGGAGAAAAAATGATAGCAATAAATATTAATTCATAAGAAAAATCAAAAATTCTTTTGATAAACTAAATACTATTTTGAACATCGAAGATCTTATTGCGGGAATTGAAAAATACGAAAAGAAAATCTTTTAGTAAAAACAGTGAATAATGCTTGTTTTAGCCTTTCTACCCCGAGGCACATCAGGCTTTGGTTGTCCTAATGGTCCAATTCTTGAGATATGCCCCTCTGCTAAAAGCCTGTATTGAAGGTCCTTCCTCCCCCTTCTCCTCAAGAATAACGCAATAGTCCATATCACTGTCCTCTAGAAACAAGTTTTTCACTGTTGCAAGTGATTCGTCTTCATCTGACCCATAAATAATGTCGGCCTATTGGAAGGTCTGCTTCAGATGCGGTATTGGCTGCTCTAGTGGATAGTAAGGATCGCACCATGGTGGCGACCAGTTGTTGAATTCTTCCCAAGTGTATTCGTATCCCAAACCGAAGGTAATGCTATGTTTCTTGAGTTTTATGGGTTTAGAGATTCCTTGGAGGTTTTTGCCGAGCCCTTTGCTAGGTTCGTACCCATTCCAACTTAGTATACTCTCGATTTTGCTATCCCATCATTTCTCTTTGTCGATAGTATTGACCCGCTTAATGTGGTGGTAAGTTTCTCCACCTAGCTTCCTTCTTCCCTTGATCGTCGGAATGGTCTGGTGTATGGGTGTGGAAATGGTCGTTTGTGGAGTTCTGAGGTTCTGGGATGAGTAGTGGAGCATTGTTTGGGGTATGGCAGGTGTTGCATTGGTTCTTTGGTGGAGCAGCGTGTGATGAGGCGTGGGATGATTCTGCTATTTTGGGATATTTTGAGGAGGTGTAGGGTTTTGAGTGTTGGGGAAGTTGATATCTGGGGTGCTGAGGGAAAATGGCAGGTTTGCCAGATTTTGAACCTGATCGAGCTCTTCCTGGAATTTCAACAGTTCCTGTTCAAGTTGTGACACATTCTCGTTAGGAACCCGAATACCCTGGCCATCAGTGGCCTCTACACATTCAGCTGTGTCCACCTTCCTGATGTTGTTTAAATCTTCCATTTTTCCTTTGTTCTTTCCTTTAATGGGACTAAGAGGAGGAGCGGGTGGAGGGCCCCTAGATCTTGTGAAATAAAATGATGATGCCAGAGTGCACGAACTAACCTTTGGGGAGGGAAATAATAAAAACAAAATAAAACAAAAGGTAATCAAGTCAGTGAGGATTATAAAATGTATTGCAATATTTAAACACATAGTGCGGGAATGTAAAGCGTGTCCTAATTTGGGAACCTCTTTGTGCCCGAGGTAGGCCTAGTGACAAATAGACTTGGAGAACTTTTAATGCTAAATGCCTTATTTTATTGATAAAGGTAGGTGAATCCCAAAATGACACTAAATAAGCAAGAAATAAAAGTCACTAATGGCCATTGGCCTTATTACATTAATAAAGCGAAAAAGTAAATTCCTATCTAGTTGGTCCCAAAAGGACCTTCCTCAGGTTGAATGTTCTCGTTGATCAAATTCCCCAGTTCGCGTAGGTTCACCAGTAAAAATGCCTTTGCCAAATGTTCTCCTTCATTTTCCTCAGTGTTCTGGCAATCGATGACTCTCTTCCTCAACTTTCCATCCAATTCCAACAGGCTGTATTCTAGATATTCCAGCTTTTCGCTGGATTTGGCGGTCCTCTCTTTGCATTCGTTGATTTGTTCATTTGACGGAAGATTTTTCTACCAGTCTAGCAAGAGTGAGGGTGTGCTAACCATATCGAAGCTGGGGACCACGTTCTTCATTTTCTGCAAAACAAAAGGGTTAAGACCATACCCCCACCAGACTCGACTATTTAACATCAACAATTAGCATGAAGCATTTAGTTCTCCAAATAAATGCACAGAACATGATGATGTCCGTTTGAGTTTAGGGAAACCCAATGGACTTTTGGACAAGGCTATCTTATAGGATCATTATGTGGACAGCATAACTGACCCAGCTAGGTTTGACCATGATGCATGCACAATTTAAACAGAGTAAGGTTTCTACGGGGTTTTAGACTGGTTCCCTTGAGCGGATAACTCAAGGGGGCAGACACGAAACTATCGACTGCACCGCTGATCGACTAGTTTTACCGCAAATAAGCCTTTACGAATTTAGGGGGTAATGATATAGGAAGGGCGCAACCAGTTATCAAGTGTTGCTATAGTATTTGTTTGGCACGAGTGGAGTATGATGTTGAGCATGATAATGCAATAATTAAAAGCAAGTTGACATGTATTTGCACGTTAAGAAAATAATAAATACAACAGTTTTATAATTTAAAGCAGTTATAAAGGAAGGAAACAAGAAAGATATGTCAGTTTTGCTTTTGAAGAAGAATTTAAACGCTAAAAGGAATTTGAACAAATAATTGCACATAGGGAGGGGTACAAATTCACAAAAACGGTATGAAATGGTAAAAGCCTGAATATCCCCAACAGAGTCGCCATGCTGTCGCGCCCCATTTTTTTCCTCGCGCCCCATTGGTTGGGACAACTCTTTCCTTTTGGGAAAGAGGGTTTGCATTTTTTGAAGAATCACTACCTAAAGATTTAAGGTGTGTTAGGGCACCTATAAGGTTCATTTATAACTACATTTGGTAGCCAGAGACAGGGTAAGGGCTTGAAATCATCCCAAGGGGAAGGTGTTAGGCACTCCTCAGGATCTACTAGTGTGGTTCCCGGCCAAACAGGTTTTTGTGAATTTGTACACGTACCAAATAAACAAGTATGACTCAAATAGTAGGGGATTTAAATTTAAATACACAAGTGTTTGAAAAAAACAATTAGTGAAAAGTGAGATTTTTGAAAAGAATTACAATCTAAGCATACTCGTGAATGTAAAGGGGGAGTGTCCTAGGTTTGGTTATAATATGGATCACATCAATACAATACCTGGTATGACACTCCTCAAAGAGGGGCTACACGTGGTATTAACGCACCGGTCATCATATCCATATCTACCCTTTCACGCCCCGTGAAGGTAATTAAAGCGAAGGTTGGTCTCGACCCCTATTGCATGTTGTTACCCGTTCCTTCCTATCAATCCCGGAGGAATTTAGGACTCCTAACCTATAAAAAGAGGGTTCTAGGCAGACCCTCTATTTTAAAGGTAAAATACTAAAGCGACATACAATAAATAAGTAGGACTTCAATAAAGGGGAGCATGGAAAACAAATGAAAGGCTCAGATATACCTCCACACATAGTACACATAAACAACATGACTCATGCACTATTAAGGTCTAAATTCAGATCTTATGCATGGTATCTAAGTGATAACAGCATAACCAACGTTATTACATGACTCAGAAAAGAAGTCCGAATCAGGGTTGCCTTCTGATTTTAACACGTTGACAATTAAACACTAATCACAAAGACCGTTCTTGTTTTATTTTAAAGTTGATCGACTAAGGCTTGCCTAGACGTAAAATAACATGTAGCAATTATTCAGATTTGTTAATAATTTTAGGTTGTTATACCTAATAGCATACAGTTCTAAGTGTTGCAAACATCTAGAGACTAATTACCAGTTTATTTAGAATAAGAGGACCGTTTATACCTCTGTGTTTAGACTAGGTATGATTGAATAAGTGCGATCCTATAACATGATGTCTAATGCAGCATGAGGCAAAATTACTCAAACAGAATTTCTAAATGCATATCATGTTATGCACAGTTTCAAAATAGGCAAGAGTGACAGTTTTATTTTTTTATGATTGTTTACCTAAAGTAGGATTTCTAAGTGTGGATAAGATGCTGAAAATAGTACATATAAATCCTAAATAGCATGATATCTAATGCATGGCATGCTTGGCATGTTGTACCTAAACATGGCTGCTATTATACATAGAGAAAGTAAAACTAGGAACATGATTTCTACCCGGGATTATAATACAGCATGCATATTACCCACCCCTTTTCACTATCCAACCCCAGAGTCATTTACAAATTATTACAGACCAATACTGAAATGAATTACATAAGAAAAGTAAAAAAAAAATTACACTATAGAGAGCCTGAAACAGGCCCAGACTTTCAGCACCTGATTAGGACTTTCTCCTTGAGTTATACAATAAATCACCTCAAGTGCCAAGATTGTTCCATAGTTTTTCTCATATCTGGGTGTGTCAGAGTTCCCTAAGGACCTCAAAGGATCCCGGGCAATGCCCACACCCAGATTTCATAGCCAAGACAAAGTAAGTGCAGTGTGGAAAGGCCAGCTTTTATGTGTCCAAGTTCAGAGGGAGCTCAAGGGTCCCAAGGCAATGCTCACACAAAAGCGACAGAACCTAGTGATCTAAGAGTATATGTGAAAGTGCTTGACATAGATTTAAAAGAGTTGAGTTGGAAACAGTTTTGACAATGATTAGTTTGAAATAAGTTTTGGAAGGCAATAGAAGAGTTTGTCTTGGTGAAAACCAGTTTGAAGAAGAAAAGAAACAGGACAATCAGCAACTCAAAACCAAATCAACATACATAGTTCAAACACAGACAGGGAAAGGAGGAATTGGGGACAAGTAGCATATTTGCACACAGGTTAACACCATAGAAGTACTACAAAACTTAAATAGTCACAACAATAGTCTATTACAAAAGGTCATGCCAGGAGCTTAACAGTATTAGATTAAAGGGTGCTAAACAGAGTTACTCATTAGGTTTAGGGGGAAGGGTTCATGATCACATAGTAACTAGGTATCACAAACACATGCTTATAATGTATTGGGGGTTAGGGGTAGGGCAGAAAAGTAGTAGAAAAAATGTAAGAAAGCAATAGACATGCTGAATTACAGGGAAGGGGTAATCACATGGCAAAATAGGCATGCTATTTTTAAGGGAGACAGCGGAACCACAAGTAGAAGCATAAGAGAAACAAAAGGAAGTGCAATACAAATAGAGACATGTTGTTTTGGATGTTGTATATATGTGTGTAAGAGAGAGTTCAGAATAGTGTAATTGTTCGTGTGTATAATGAAAAGAGAAGAGGGTATATGTAATAGTTTGAAAGTCAAGTCAATAAGGCAAGAAGCAATTATAGAACTGCAGAATCAATTAAGAATCAAAAATCAGCCAAGTCTCCCTTAATTAAGGGAGTAATTTACCAACGGTAGAAAACATGTGACAAATAAGGAAGGGGATCATATGAGACTGGAATATAAAACATAAGGAAATGAGCATAGTACAGAGCATGTAATAGAGGCTAGGTTCGACAAATTTTAATTAAGGAAAATGTCTAAGAATCAATTTGACAACACAATCAATCACAAAATGAGGCAAGAAAATATTTAGAGGTTGAAAATCAGTAGGGAATAGAGTATACAAATCATAGGGAATTAGAGATTCCATTAAAGGTATACTGACCAAGGGAATGTATCACAACTGAATGACAGAAATATAACACAAACAAGAGTAGGGTAAAAGAATCACATAAATTCGAGATTCAAAGTAAAGGATGGTACTGATAAGGGAAAATAACCACAAATTTCTAGGAATAAACACATAATAGGCAGGCATAGTCGAAGTCAAAGAACTTAACAAGCAAACATAGGGTAAAGGTCACATAATCACAGAATGTCATGAGAAACATACAAACTAGTTGAACATATTATCAAAAACACACTCAGAAACCCAGGATTAGAACTAAGAAATTAGGGTTTTCAACATAATGAATCGGATAAAAGAAAAGCTTAAATAAACCGTTTAAACATAGTAAGATCATAGATTAATACTAACAATCGGAAGGAAAAGCATTTTGAAAAGGGGTTACGAACCCTAGTTTGAAGACGAAGAGTCATTTTGAGAAAATCGGCAAACTTTTAAGGGAAAATAGCAAGATAACTCTGGATATACCTAGATCTAAGAAAGATCTAAAAGAAAAGTGGAAAATCTCAAGAGTTAGGGTTTCAGAGAACCCAGAGAAGATGAGAGGACCTTAAAATGTTACCGGTTCTAGCCGGAAAAGTTATAGATCTTACCCGAACAACCAAAGATGGCCGAAAAATGGCATGAAAGACCATGGATAGGAGTTAACCACTCTAGGTTCACCTGAGGACCTTAGGGTAGTGTCAAACTGGCGTGGGGTGAAGCAGAGGCCAGGAGATGATGAGAGGCCATGGTTTCCGGCGAGGGAGGTGGCCGGAGAAGGTGAGAGACAGAGCTCAGGAGACGAAGGTTCTAGAGAGAGTTGAGAGGATTTAGAGGCGGTGCAAATGAGAGAATGGGGTAGTGTTTGGGAGGTCGTTGGATTAAAAAAAGGAAAGTAATAACGTGAACCGTTGATTTGGGAGATCAACGGTCGAGATTCAAAAGGGTAGGTGGGTTCCGGGTTTGGGTATGGGTTAATAGGGTATGGGTCGGGTTTTTTAATTGTAAAATTGGGCTGGGAGTTGGGGTCCAATTTGGCTATAATTGAAAGCCAATTTGGCTATAATTTAAATAGCCAGTTTCCCTTTTTAATTTCTAAAAAATAGTAGATAATTTCTAAAAAATAATTTTAAATGTTAAAAATGATTTATAATACATAATTAGCAATTTAAAAATAAAGGATTTAATTTTATGCATATAAAACATAATTAAATCTTAAAGGGCTAATATTGCAATTGTGTGTAATTTAATTTAAAAATACTACTGTAATTATAAAAGTATATAAAAATTACCTTAGCCATATTTTGGCATAAATATAGAAATCCAATAGATGAATTATCAAAACAATAATTTTGGAAATAATTATTGGAGATTTTATGGATAAAAAAGGAGAAAATAAATCAATTTGAAACCTTAAAATTGTGGAAAAAATAATAAAAACCTTGGGCATGCTTATATATGTTATTTTGAAGGTATTTTGCATATTTAAAATATATAGAAAAAAATTGGGTATTAACAGATCTTCCTTGGACATGGATCTTGTCCAAAGTATTATACCGGGAGATGGATCTTCCCCGTGAGGCTGGACTGGCCTGTGTCCTCAGTACTGGATGACTGCAGTTAGTGCTGTATATTTCGGGATGGATCTTCCCTAGGCCGGATGGCCATATACAGTACCGAGTGGTTGAGTACTTGTGAGTGGAGTTTCATAGCACATTGATCATGCTAGTTATGCATTTTATATGTAAAATACCTGAGTTTTGAACTTCGTATTGTCTGTTGCGTTTAAATTCTTTTGAACTTTACTTTAACTGTAAGCATGTCTATATTTCTTTACAATTAACTGTTGTAACCTGTTGAGGTTTGGTTCGTCACTACCGTCAGTCCATAGTTTGGACTTGTTAGTTACTGAGTTGGTGTACTCACGTTACCCCCTGTACCCCTGTGTGCAAATCCAGGTATCTCAGGGAACGATAGCGGCTACTGATTACATTGTACGGACTTTCATTAGGAGATTGCGAGGTAGCTGCTTGGCAACCGCAGTTCTGCCTTCTCCTTTCCTTATCTTCCTTTAGGTTATATGTTTTGGATACTCTCAGACCGTGTTGGTCATGTTATTTTGAACGGTTGTATTAGTTGTGGCTCATGACTTAGTGACACCCGAGTTCAGGATTGTATTTCTTTCCACTAGATTTTGCATTTCTACTCTTATCTTATTGAGCTTATGTTAAAACTATGATTTTCTTTAAGTTTTTATTTGAAAATGGAAAAATTAGGGATAAATGGTTGGCCTAGTATCACGATAGGCGGACATGGCTAGATTTTGGTTCGTGACATGTTGGTATCAGAGCCTAGGTTACATAGGTCTCACGAGTCATGAGCAGGTTTAGTAGAGTCTTGCGGATCAGTATGGAGACGCCTGTATTTATCTTCGGGAGGCTGCATAACCTTTAGGAAAACTTCATATTCTTGAAATTCTTGTCGTGCGAATCTGTTAATCCGAGTACTAAACTTCTGTTATTCTATTCTCTCACAGATGGTGAGGACACATGCTACCGGTCAGGATGGACGACCACCAGTACCACCAGCTGGGGCCACTAGAGGCCGAGGTTGCGGTCGAGGTCGTGGTAGGGGTAGGGGTGTAGCCCATACAATAGATAGGGTAGCACCTGCAGATCCACCCAGGCTCTAGCAGGGGATACTCCAGCAGTACCAACTCAGGCACCGACTGTGCCTATTATTATTCCGGGTCTCCAGGAGACTTTGGCTCGAATTCTGATTGTGTGCACCAGTCTTGCTCAGGCGGTCGCAGTTTCTACTACAGTAGCTACTTCTCAGGCCGGAGAAGGCACTCAGACTCCCGTTGCCCGTACACCCGAGCAGGTTGTTTTAGGACTCCAGACACCGGAGGCACCACCAGCCTAGCCGGTTGCACTTGCTCAGGATTTTGTGGTTCTAGTTGTGCTTGACGATGAGCAACGTCGTTTGGAGAAGTTTGGTAGACTTCAACATCCGATTTTCAGTGGTGCAGAGGGCGAGGATGCCCAAGGTTTTTTAGATAAGTGTTAGAGGATGTTGCGTACATCGGGTATTCTGGAGACTAGTGGGGTCACATTTTCTACTTTTCAGTTTTCTAGGGCTGCCTTCACTTGGTGGGAGGCTTGTGAGAGGTGTAGGCCTGTTGGTGCACCGCCCCTTACTTGGCATCAGTTCTCCATTCTCTTCTTAGAGAAGTATGTACCACATTCCCATAGAGAGGAGTTGTGCAGGCAGTTCGAGCTGCTGTGTCAAGAGGGCATGTCCGTGATGCAGTATAGGATGAGGTTCTCCGAGTTGGCCCGTCATGCTATCTGGCTAGTCCCCACAGATAGGGCGAGGCTCAGGAGGTTCGTTGATGGTTTCAACTATCAGCTGCGGATATTTTTTACCAGAGAGAGAGTATTCGGCGCTTCTTATGAGGAGGTGGTTGACATTGCTAGAGAGATTGAGTCAGTTCATCACCAGGAGTGAGAGGAGAGGGAGGCTAAGAGGCCTCGAGGATCTGGTAGTTTTGGGGTTCTTCTTTGGGAGGCCAGTTTCAGCCCAGCAGAGGTTGTTTATTCAGACATGCTCAGCTAGCCCATCCAGGTCATTGTGGTGGGTCATCTGGCCATGGTTTTCACAGTTCACATTAGGGTCACTCGTCTCTTAGTGCCCTTTCAGCTCAGAGTTCGACTTAGGCACCATCAGTTCAAGGCTCATCTATGCCTAGTTCTTCTAGTGGACATCCCGGTGCTCAGGACTCCTTTCAGTCCCTAACGCTACTTGCTGCGAGGGGTTGTTTCGAGTTCGGAGATTTGGGTCACATCACGAGGTTTTGTCCCCATTTTATGGGTGGTTCATCCCAACAGAGGAGTCAACCTTCGACTTCAGCACAACTTACTTTCCCACCCGCTCAGTTAGCTCGGGGTGGAGGTTAGTCAGCTAGGGGTCGCCCTAGAGGGGGAGGTCGATCAGGTAGTGGTCAGGCCCATTTCTATGCCCTCCCAGCCAGACCAGATGCTATTGCTTTAGATGTTGTAATTACAGGTATTATCTCAATCTGCCACAGAGATGCCTCTGTATTATTTGATCTTGGTTCCACCTTTTCTTATGTGTCATCATATTTTGCCTATTATTTGGATATGCTCCGCGAGTCTCTTATTTCATCTATTCATGTATCTACTCCGGTGGGCGATACTATTATTGTGGACCATGTATATCGGTCGTGTGTAGTGAATATTAGGGGTTTGGACACCCGAGTGGATCTCTTGTTGCTCAGTATGGTCGACTTTGATGTGATATTGGGCATGGATTGGTTATCTTCGTGTCGTGCTATTCTGGACTGTCAAGCTAAGATAGTGACATTGGCTATGCCAGGGTTGCCACAGATTGAGTTGCGAGGTTCGAGTGATTATCTTCCCAGTAGGGTGATTTCATTTGTGAAAGCCCAACGGATAGTTGGGAAGGGTTGTCTTTCATACTTAGCATTTGTGAGGGATGTCAGTGTAGAGACTCCCAGTATTGATTCGGTCCCAGTTGTGAGGGATTTTCTCAATGTATTTCCTGCAGACCTGCCGAGCATGCCACTGGATAGGGATATTGATTTTGGTATTGACCTGGTGCCAAGCACTCAGCCCATTTCTATTCCACCATATCGTATGGCACCAGCGGAGCTGAAAGAGTTGAAGGAGTAGCTTCAGGAACTCCTTGATAAGGGGTTCATTCGGCCTAGTGTGTCGCCTTGGGGTGCATCTATTCTATTTGTGAAGAAAACGTATGGCACGATGAGGATGTGCATTGATTACAGGAAGTTGAACAAAGTAACAATCAAGAACAGGTATCCTTTACCTCGTATCGATGATTATTAGACCAGCTTCAGGGAGCGAGAGTGTTCTCCAAGATTGATCTCCGTTCAGGTTATCACTAGTTAAAGATCATGGACTCGGATATTCTTAAGACAACCTTCAGGACCAGATATGGTCATTATAAGTTCCTTGTTATGTATTTTGGGCTGACCAATGCCCCAACAGTGTTCAGGCATTTGATGAACAGTGTGTTTCGGCCTTATCTCGACTCGTTCGTGATCGTTTTCATTGATGTTATTCTGGTATACTCGTGTAGTTAGGAGGAGCACGCGAAGTATTTGAGAGTTATGTTGCAGAGATTGAGGGAGGAGAAGCTTTATGCAAAGTTCTCCAAATGTGAGTTCTGGCTCAATTCAGTGGCTTTCTTGGGGCACATGTTGTCCAACGAGGGTATTCACGTTGATTCGAAGAAGATAGAGGCGGTTCAGAGTTGGACCAGACCATCTTCAGCCATAGAGATTCGCAGCTTCTTGGTTTGGCGGATTATTATCGTCGGTTCGTTCAGGAATTTTCATCTATAGCATCACCCTAGACCAAGTTGACTCATAAGGGTGCTCCATTCATGTGGTCGGACGAGTGCGAGGGGAGTTTTCAAAAGCTCAAGACTGCTTTGACTACAGCTCCAGTGTTAGTGTTGCCATCAACTCAGGTTCTTATACCATGTATTGTGATTCTTCAAGAATTGGTATTAGGTGTGTGTTGATGCAGGAGGGGAGAGTGATTGCTTATATTTCTCGTCAATTGAAGCCCTATGAGAAGAACTACCCCATTCATGATTTGGAGTTTGCTGCCATTGTTCACGCATTGAAGATCTGGAGGCATTATTTGTATGGTGTGTCTTGTGAGGTGTTTACTGATCATCGTAGCCTCCAACACTTGTTCAAACTGAATGATCTTCATTTGAGGTAGCGGAGATGGTTGGAGCTGCTAAAGGATTATGATATTACTATCTTATACCATCCGAGAAAGGCCAATGTGGTGGTCTATGCCTTGAGTAGGAAGGCGGGGAGTATGGGTAGTCTTGCATTTATTCCTGTTGGAGAGAGACCTCTTGTAGTTTATGTACAGGCCTTGGCCAATCGATTCATGAGGTTAGATATTTTAGAGCCTAGTCGGGTACTGGCTTGTGTGATTTCTCGGTCTTCCTTATTTGATCGGATTAGAGAGCACCAGTATGATGATCTTCATTTGCTTGTCCTTAAGGACAGAGTTCAGCACGATGATGCCAGAGATGTGACTATTGATGATGATGAGGTATTGAGGATGCAGGGCCGGATATATGTGCCCAATGTGGATGGGCTTCGGGAGTTGATCTTGGAGGAGGCCCACAGCTCGCGGTATTCCATCCATCCGGGTGCCGCAAAGATGTATCAGGATCTTAGACAGCATTATTGGTGGAGAAGAATGAAGAAGGATATTGTGGCATTTGTAGCTCGGTGTCTTAATCAGCAGGTGAAGTATGAGCATCAGAGACCGGGTGGCTTGCTTCAACAGATAGATATTCCAGAGTGAAAGTGGGAGCGGATCACCATGGATTTTGTAGTTGGACTCCCACGGACTTTGAAGAAGTTCGATGCTATTTGGGTGATTGTGGATTGGCTGACTAAGTTCGCACACTTCATTCCTGTATGTACTACCTATTCTTCAGAGCGGTTGGCAGGGATCTATATCCGAGAGATTGTTCATTTGCATAGCGTCCCGGTTTCCATCATCTCAGATAGAGGTACTCAGTTTACTTTGCAGTTTTGGAGAGCCGTGCAGAGAGAGTTGGGTACTTAGGTTGAGTTGAGCACAACTTTTCACCCTCAGATGGACAGGCAGTCCGAGTGCACTATTCAGATATTGGAGGACATGTTGCTCGTTTGTGTCATTGATTTTGGAGGGTCATGGGATCAGTTTCTACCGCTCATAGAGTTTGCTTATAACAACAGCTATTAGTCAAGTATTCAGATGGCTCCATATGAGGCTTTGTATCGGAGATGGTGTAGATCTCTAGTCGGTTGGTTTGAGTCGGGTGAGGCTAGGCTTTTAGGTACAGACTTAGTGCAGGATGCTTTAGACAAGGTGAAGGTGATTCAGGAAAGGCTTCGTACAGCGCAGTCGAGACAAAATAGTTATGCTGACAGGACGTGATGTGTCCTACATGGTTGGGGAGAAGGTTCTACTGAAGGTTTCGCCTATGAAGGGCATTATGAGATTTGGGAAGAAGGGTAAATTGAGTCATCGGTTCATTGAGCCTTTTTAGGTGCTTCAGAGGATTGGGGAGGTGGCTTATGAGCTTGCCTTGCCACCCAGCTTATCGAGTGTGCATCCGGTATTTCATATTTCAATGTTCCGAAAGTATATTGGAGATTCGTCTCATGTTCTGGATTTCAGCACGGTTCAGTTAGATGATAATTTAACTTATGGTGAGCCAGTAGCGATTTTTTGGAGTTGAGGTCAAAGGATATAGCTTTAGTGAAAGTGCAGTAGAGAGGTCGGCCCGTGGAGGAGGCTACTTGGGAGACCGAGTGGGAGATGCGGAGCAGATATCCTCACCTATTTGAGGCTTTGGGTATGTTTCTTGACTCGTTTGAGGACGAACGTTTGTTTAAGAGGGGGAGGATGTAACGACCCGCCAGTCGTTTCATGAGTTACCATTCCGTTTCCCCTATTTTCGCTTCTTATTGCTTTTTTTATCTGTGTTATACAGTATCGGGTTAGTCGGTTCGAATCCGGAATGGTTTTGGTAAGGCTTGAGACACTTAGTCTCTAAATTTAGCCTTTGAGTTGGAAAGTCAACCGGAAGTTGACTTGTGAGCATTCGATCTTGGAATTTGGTTCTTATGATTCGGGTAGCTTCGGAAGGTGATTTTGGACTTAGGAGCGTGCTCGAAATGTGTTTTGGAGGTCCGGAGTAGAGTTAGGCTTGAATTGGCGAAATTGGAATTTTGACGTTTTCCGGTTGATATGTGAGATTTGATATAGTGGTTGGAATGGAATTTCGGAAGTTGGAGCAGGTCCGTTGTGCTATTTGTGATGTGTGTGTAAAATTTCAGGTCATTCGAGGTGGTTTGATAGACTTTTTGATCAAAAATGGAATTCGGAATATTTTTGGAACCTTAGGCTTGAATCCGATGTTATTTGGTTGATTCGATGTTGTTTGAGGTTTTTTGAAGATTGGTATAAGTTTGGATAGTGGAATATGACTTGTTCGTGCTTTTGGTTGAGGTCCCAGGGGCCTCGGGGTAATTTCGGGTGGTTCACGGGAGATTTTGAGTTGGGTTTGGTAGTTGATGTTTTCTATTGCTATCATAACCGCACCTGCGGCTAGGGGACCGTAGGTGCGGACTCGCAGAAGCGGATATGAAGTCGCAGATGCAGCCACAGGCGAAGAGAGCAGAAGACTCAGATAAGGGAGGTGAGCCACACCTGCGGGCCCGTAGATGCGGAGTCTGGGTCGCAGGTGCGGAAAGGGGACTTAAGTAACAAACCGCAGAAGCGGTACATTTGACCGCAAAAGCGGTAGCGCAGAAGCGAAAGTAGACCGCAGGTGCGAAAAGCCTGGGCCAGAAAGTATAAAAGATTTCCTTCGCGATTTTTGGTCATTTTTCTCAATATTTCATTCGGGGTGAAGCTTTTGGGAGCAATTTCAAGGGAGATTTTCAGAGGGATTCATTAAGGTAAAGTCCTTGGTTCCTAAGCTCGGTATAATGATGATTTTTATCATTGTTAGTATGAAAATTTAAGGGGAAATCTGTGGTAATTTGGGGGTTATGGCTTGGTTAATTGGAGAGCTTTGAGTGGCAATTTGAAGGACTATTTGAGGTCCAATTTTGGTACCTTTGGTATGAATGAACTCGTGGCAGAAGACGGATTCTATTGATGTAAAATTTGTCAAATTTCGAGACGTGGGGCCGGGGGTCTGGTTTAGTCAATTTCAGATTATGTGTTGTAATTTGATTATTTTCAAGTGGGCTTTGTTCCCTTAGCATATTTTGATGGTTATATACTGATTTTGGTTAGATTCGGGACATTTGGAGACCGAATCGAGAGTAAAAGGCATCGCGGGCTAGGATTTTGCTTGGCTTGAGATAAGTAACTCTTTCAAACTTGGTTCTGAGGGTTCGAAACCCCGAACTATGTGTTCTATGACTACTATTGAGGTGACGCAATTCCATGTGATGAGCGTGTGGGCGTGCACCATGATAAATGCGGCTTGGATCATTCCATAGCACCGCTTAGTGATTTCTTTATGTTGATATCCGTGTTGTAATTATGTGGTTAAGTTAATAAACCGCAAATCATGCTAATTATCATGTTAAGGCTTCACGCCATCATTGTTGACACTCGAGAGGTCATTTTTTGTTGTCATGTCATTAGTTTCATTTATGATCTATTCTCAGCTTTGTTCATGCATATTATATCATGCTTCAGTCTCGATTATTGTTAATTGACATATCATATCATTGTTCGGGCTCGTACCATGACATTGTTAGCCCGTGTGTGTGAGACTGGAGAGTATTGACTAAGTAAGGCTGAGGGCCTGATATTGATTGACAGTATGAGATTAGGTTGCACACCGCAGCGAGATATTGAACAAGCCTTCGTTGGCTTTGTTATAGCGCTTGGGCTAATAAGAGAAGCCCCTCCGGAGTTTTTACACCCCCAGTGAGAGCAGATGATGAGATTTAGGGATGGATCTTCCCTGAACATGGATATTGTCCGAATAATTATACCGGGAGATGGATCTTCTCCGTGAGGCTGGACCGGCATATGTCCTCGGTACTGGATGACTGCGGTCAGTGATGTAGATTCCTTTAGTTTATATGTTTTGGATATTCTCTGACTATGTTGGTCATGTTATTTTGAACGGTTGTATTAGTTGTGGCTCATGACTTAGTGACACCCGAGGTCAGGATTGTATTTCTTTTCGCTGGATTTTGGATTTCTACTCTTATCTTATTGAGCTTATGTTAAAACTATGATTTTCTTTAAGTTTTTATTTGAAAAATGGAAAAGTTGGGGATAAGTGGCTGGCCTAGTATCACGATAGGCGTCATCACGACATGAATAGATTTTGGGTTGTGACAATTAACAGGAGCTCAATGTTGATGTGGTTATAGATTGATTGAAGAAAGTTGTACGGATCGCTCGAGGTGACGAGTTTGGTATTTCACACGAATACTGTGAGTAGTAATCTTACTTTAATTTGTGTTTTCATAACTTGCATGATTTACACATGTTTTTAATATGAATATTTTACCGATTACTTTGAGTTGCATGTGGGACAAGTCTTTTACTCGATATGACACCGAAATAATTATTTGACATGATTACCGTTGTTTTAAATATTCTTGTTGGTACTAGATATGTTTTACCGTTACTTGAATTTACTGTTATCGAAATGAAATTACATGATTTTATAAGAACCGAAATGCCTTGTATTGTTTTAAAATATTTTCCTATGAGTATATACGGATTACAGAGACAAGTATAAATGGGAATAAACTTTGAAGGATCCCGTAGCTAACGGAGGGTTTGTTAGACCTGGTGCACCTTGTAATTTTCGATTACCATTATAGCCCTCTATGAGAATGTAGAACTAGCATACTGTCACCGATTTTCCTCGAGTAGGGACTACTGTTATATTTAACTTCTTGCGAAGAAGTCCACAATTATACCTATTACATGATCCGTTCATTTAAACCATCAAAATATGAATATGATATTATACAGTGGTTACTGAGCTTATTACTAAATTATTAATTGTATTATACTACAAGAAGAACATGATGAGACTGAAAATTATTTATTATTTCTGAAAAGGCATTTTTATGTTTTTTATTGTTTGAGATACTAGCATGATTTCTGACTTGTCCCCAATAAAAAAGGGTTGTGGTTAAGTGTTATTACTCATTGAGCTAGCGACTCATTCCCCGCTAATTTTTTTTATAGAGATAGCAGTTGCACAGGCGAGGATTTCGTTAATTAGAACGCACAGGTTGATAGTTCTTGGTGAGCCTCGCACTTGTTCACGTGGGCGGATATTTTATTTATTGTTAGGGTCTTTTCTTTGAACTCTTAGAGTCGCTCCATAGTCAACATTTTAGTGTCATGAGTATTCTTTTGCTATTATAGTTTTATGTTGAGTATCGTTCTTTATTATCAAAGTCGAAGATAAATTAGTATTTTTAATTGTTAGTGGGTTGATTAGTAATGGTGAAGACTATTTTGGTTAATTGATAAGATGTCGATTGTTTGGTTTGATATTAGGATGGTTGGTTGTTGATTTTGAGATAGGAAAATTTTTTGGATAGTCCAAAAATAGGGAAAACTCTGTCTGATTTTCTGTAAAATACCGATGAGGCTTACTTGGGAGCAATTGCTCCTAAGCGCCGGTCACGATCCTAAATTGGGTCGTGACACTAGCCCATTTCTAAATTCTGAAATGGGCTTAATTAAACTAAATTAATCAACATTGGGCAAATATAAAAACAGATCTTTACACAAATAGCCGTCCATATTTATTATTAACCATATACATAGATTATATATTGAATATACATAGTTATACACTTGTAATACATAAGTTATACTAATATTATACATTCACTGGCTATTTTTAGTGTAAGCAATTGGATGACGGCATTTGGGTTAATTCTTCAATATAGAACCTATATATATATATATATATATATATATATATATATATATATATATATATATATATATATATATATATATATATATATATATATATATATATATATATATATATATATATATATATATATATATATATATATATATATATATATATATATATATATATATATATATATATATATATATATATATATATATATATATATATATATATATATATATATATATATATATATATATATATATTTATCAACATTTGGTTTCAGGTTTCAGTATTTTGGTTCCTTGAATCAATTGTCTTTTGGGTTGCTTGATTTCTATTTAAAGCCCACTTCCAAAACTCTAGATTAATAAAAATATTAACCATTTGACCAAATGATATGACAAGAAAACTTCCTCAAAGCTAAATCAGAATTAAAGTAGTCAATATGGGCGGGGTCGGGCTAGCCCATCCCAGCCTATATGGACTTTACCAATTGACGGGCTGGGCTGGGCTAACCCATCATTTTGATGGGAACTTATAATGGTCAGCCCATCCTAGCCTATGTGGGCTGCGAGCTCCCACGGGCCGGTCCATTATTTTTTAAAATATAATTTATATTTTTTCTTTAAGTTCTAAAATAAAAAAGATAACTATTTAAAAGTTTAAAAAATCTTGCTGGAAAAATTTCACAAAACTTAATAACTTTTTATATTATTCTAATATATCACAATAAACACTAAAAAAGTAAAAAACAAGACTATATTTCATTCATTAAAGTCGTAACTCAAAATAAACTATTCAAGAGAACGTCCATGACGCTTATGGGATATCCAACACATCATCTTCATCAAGCACATTTGAATCATTGTCTTAACATCTTCACTTTTATCTACATCTACAATTCGTATGCAATATAAATTAGTTAAATATTAAGAATAATCAAATTTTTAAAACTAATTAACATTTTAAGACTTTGATCTTTTAATATGATGAGCTTAATAAACTTAAGCTTGAGATACTCTTCTTGTTATTTTTTGTGTCATATACTTTTTATATTTTAAATACGTATTCTTATTAGGCCCACGGTCTGGGCTGGGCCATCCTCAATCAAGCCTCAAGGGCCACAGGCTTACTCGGGCAGGCTTAAAAGCCTCGTTTTAAATGGACTCCAAAAATTTTAACCCAATCCTGCTAAATCACGGGTTGAGCTAGGCTGGCCCAATAGGCGAAGCCCATATTGATGGGTCTAATCAGAATAGGTTAAAAATCAGGGAAATTTTCATAAAGCGCTATCTTTTAGTGTCACGACCCCAAATACCGGTCGTGATGGTGCCTATCACATTACTATGCAAGCCAACCAGTCCACTAACCACAACCCATTTCCTTTAGTAAGAAACAATTTCCAACACGAGTTTTAAACACTGATTTCATAATAAACGTTTAAAATGACAGAAAATATGCGGAAGTCAAACTAATAATAAACTACACAACTCAACTGATCTGGTGTCACGAGTCTAGAGCCTCTAATGCAAGTCCAAACATCCTACTACATAGATAGTCTAGAAAATACTGAAAAGATAACAAGATAGAAGGGAGAGAACAGGGCTGTGAACGCCATGCAGCTGCCTCGTAATCCCTGACAGAGAACTGAACCAGCTGAATAATGCTCACTCGGCCGCTCGGGCACCTGAATCTGCACACAAGGTGCAGGGAGTAACGTGAGTACGCCAACTCAGTAAGTAACTAAAGTAAATAAGGTCTAAAAGTAGTGACGAGCAATTCAAAAATACATAACGGAATTACCAACGAAATAAAATGTCGTCTTTACATTTCAAAAATCAGTTCTCGTTATAAAACTACATTTCCAGTTTAAACTATTGGAACCAATTACTTAGCAGTATATCAAACAGAGGCTTATTTAAAAAAAGAGTGAAATCAGTGAAAACATCATGACAAGGCATCTCGGGCAAGGAATCACTCAGAATCTGGCCCCTCGGGCAGCCTCTCAGTCACTCGTGACTCAACTCTCGCCACTAAGTACTCACTCTCAGCACTCGGCTCATTTATATCTCATAATAATAGAAATCATAGTAACCGCTGTAGCGTGCAGCCCGATCCATATATTTATAGTCGACTATGCTCACTTAGGGTGTACAGACTCCGAAGGGGCTCCTACATCCCAAGCGTCATATCATTGTAGTGTGCAGCCCGATCCAATATATATATCGATACGGCGTGCAGCCCGATCCATATAAGTATCGCTGTGGTGTGCAGTCCGATCCATAATATATACATATAATATCCTCACAATTGGGTTCTCAACCTCTCTCAATCCTTAACCTCACAACCTCTCGGCACAACAATAGGAATCAGGAAACTCAGCCCAAACAGTCCTCATAATTAGGAGTAAAGCGATAAAACCAGTTTTAGCTTTTAAATAGGTAAAACACGACTGAGGATATGCTTTTAGCAAGTAAAGTGAGGAAAAACAGTCAAAATGCCCCTAAGGGTTCTATAGATAGGCACAAGGCCCCAAACATGGCATACATCCCATAATACAGTATAAATACCCAAAATACGGAATAACATAGTATTTCCAAATCAAATACGCGGCTTAATAGTCGCTATGGGACGGACCAGGTCACAATCCCTACCGGTGCACGCCCACGCGCTCGTCACCTAGCATGTGCGCCACCGCTTTTATCAAAAACAAGTCAACTACCGGGGTTTTGTACCTTTAGTTCCAGATTTACAATGGTTACTTACCTCAAACCGGTGAAAATACTACTCCGCGACGCCTTTGCCCCTCAAATCGGCCTCTGCTCGCATCGAATCTAACCAAAAATCAGAACGAATACATTACAATATGCTAAGGGAACAAAGCCCAAGCGAAAACAATCGAAAAATACCAAAAATCCTGAAATTAGCAAAAACCCGAGCCCCGGGCCCACTTCTAGAAACTCAAAATTTTTTACATCAATAGATTCCTCATCTCCCCACAAGTCCATACATATCAAGTGTCACACCTCCTTTTTCCGCACCCGTGGGGGTGCAAGGGAGTTTTTTTTTTCCAATTAAAGGACAATCGAAACGGGATTTGTTTATTTATTTCAGAGTCGCCACTTGGGAGGTTTAGGGTGTCCCAAGTCACCAGTTTTGATCCCGAATCGAGGAAATGAATGACTCCATATTACAGTCTGCGTACCAGAAATCCAGATAAGGAATTCTGTTAACCCGGGAGAAGGTGTTAGGCATTCCCGAGTTCCGTGGTTCTAGCACGGTCGCTCAACTGTTATATTCGGCTTGATTATCTGATTTTATACAAATATGAACTTATGTGCCAATTTTATCTTTTAACCGCTTTCATAATTATTATTATTTTTTACAAGGAATTGCAACGTCGTGAAAACATACCTCGAATCACGTTACATCAATGTACACGTAATTGCTGACATATCTCGACTCGGTTGAGATTTGGATTTGGGTCACATAAATGTGCACCCGAGTTAAGGAAAATAAATTATTAAAGGCGCGCTTAAAGCAACTAGCGTATTGTTATTTTGGGGAAAAACCATGAAATTCGCTAAACGGCATGTCCCGAGTTCTAAGTATTTTTATATATATATGCATTTAGAGGGCCCCGCACTTTGTACATTTTTGCTTGTCGAGGCTCGCCTCATCCCTCATGAAAAGAATTTGCAATGTCATGGAAATGCATCTCAGACCACGCCACAATCCATGTACCCGTGGTTAGAGACACATTTCGATTCCGTTGAGATTTGGATTTGGGTCACATAAATGTGCACCCGAGTTTAAGGAGATAACATTATTAAGTACGCGCTTAAAGAGACTATCGCGTTATTATTCTGGGAGGGCCGTGAGATTTGCTAAACGACCCGTCCTGGAAACTGAATGCTTCGATAATATACATTTACCGAGGGCCCCGCAGCTTGTGCGTTTTTATTTGTCGAGGCTCATATCGTCTTTATTTTAAAAGGATACCCTATAGCAACTACGTTTCTTGTCGCATTTGTCTCTATTAATTGAAAGAGGAGATAGTCCTAGTTAATTATGTGCTTGCAAGTCATTTATAGCAAGATTCAGAATGCTTAAAAAAATCAGAAACGAGGTTGCGTGCACAGTCAGCCTAGCAAATGATCACGGGCCCAAATCCAGCCCATGCGTGATGGGCCAGACCTGGGCCATGGTTTGTTTGATGCGGGCCTGCTTGGTCCGTTTCGACCTAGGCTCGACCTTCGCGAGGTTGAGAATGCAAGCTATGTGTTCTTTGTCTTAAAGCATGGTTTATCAGTTATATGAAACAGTTTATCGGAAAGGAAAGAACTTAACTAGTAGAGTACGATTTTCATGCATGGCCTACATTAAAGGACACACTACAAAGTTGAACCAAGTCTAAGATACAACTTATTACATTGGGAATACTTTCACCTATCAACATACGTATATAAACTATCATTCAGCTTAATCTACATTGAGATACACTGGGCATACAGACTACTTCTATTGTCAACACAGGAATGAAAATTATTATACAATACATGATATCTAATGTAACAATCTATGTATGAAAGTCGACTTCAAGTCTTTTCTTTTCGTATTCATGCTCAATTTTCCAATTACATTTGACAGTGTATTGGTTGTGTACCTGGTATAGAGGACAAAGAAGAAAGGAATGATCAGCTGGGCAGTATGCAGTAAACACAGCAACAGCAGATACACAGCAATAACACAGCAACAAACCAACAATCACAAGTGTTTTCCACAGTCCACAGACAACCAGCAACAATTTCTCGAACAAAGAAAACCAGCAAATGGTCGAGCACCAAACAAGTAATCCCAGAAAAGAGTAATGAAACAACAGAAGTAACAGAGTGTTCAATGCAGCAACACCAGCAGTTCAACAATCACAAGCAGCTCAATCAGTGCAAACAACAGAACTTGGCCAAAACAGCTTGACCAATATGAACTCTTATGTAGCTTTCAGACAGTGTTTGATTACAGTGTTTACTGGAAATTTCCTTATGTTTTCAGTTTTCTTTAAACTCACCAGACCTCTCTCAAGACTAAAAATTCCAGCCCCTTTTTAAGTTCTGAAATGGCCTATTTATAAGCCAAAAGACCCAGTGCAGCTGAGCTGCCTGGATGCTCCCACTTGCCGACTGCCCATACCTATTAAACCCATGCTTAAACATCTTTTGATGCCAGCCATTGGTTCCCCACGCCTGGTTTTCTTTAATCAAGAGTTATGGGCTCATTTTATTATTCATTTTAAGCCCCCATACTCTTGTGTCTTGTTCCCCATTGGTATTAGTTTAATCCCAAATTAGTACCCTACTTGTCAGCTCATTTAAACTAATCATTTTGTCCTTTTCAAACCCCAGACTACCCTTGTTAAGCCTTGCTTATTACTGTCTTGACCCTTTGCAATAATGGGTTATTTTGGACTTCTGAAAAATTTAAAATCGAAGCTGCCCTAGACTGAATCTTTTAGCTGTTTTGTTATGCAGTTTAAGGCTAATCTCAGGCAATGTCGAGCATTCAGTCAGTGACATGGTTCATTTAGTCATGTGAAATTATTAGCTTATTTGATCCATTAGTTATAGAGAACTAATCGACGACATTTATCGAGTCGACTATACTAATTATAACAGGTAATAATCAGTCGTTCAAATAAACAAACACATACAGGGACCTAAAGGGCTTCGGACAACTTTGGTCGATCACTGGGAACCTATATAAGTTATTTATGCGACGACTATCCTAATCGGACATGCTTATCACAGGGTACATTCAAATCATACACAGAAAACAATCGACCAAATAAAAAGGTCTTTGACAGAGATGGAAGAAATTAAGAAAACTACCAGAAAATAACAAACAAACACAACAAAGCATGCTAACGACTTAATCGGCAGTTGAATAAACAAAAAGGAAAAGAACAACTTACCGAAAAATGTTTAAACCAAACTGACCCAAAACTGACTCCACTTTGACCATTTGAAGCCGAACAAACTTTAACCAAGGTGTTCTCACATGAGAACACCTTGGTTAAGGTCTATTAGACCTCAGACCCCTGTCAAGACTGGCCGGATTCCTCAGGTCCATGTGTTCTAGGATCTGGATTTCCAGATCTAGTTTTTTAGAAGTTGTGGGTAGATTCGGACCAAACCGAGCTTGGTTTGGTCGCGAGGGAAGTCATGGGAGTGTCTGGTATGAAGATGGTGAGGTTTGGCATTGGTCAGAGTTCGACTCGAATCTTCAAAAGAAGATTCGAGACGAAGGAAGGTGATTCGAGGCTAGGGGGCAACAGATCCATGTTCAGGAGAGCGAGGTGGTCCTAGGGTATTCAGGAGGGGGTCATCGGTGTTCATGCCGCCGGGTTCTGGTGAAAGGGAAATCAGGGCGGCGTTTAGGGTTTGGGGGTTTCAGCTAGGGGAAAGAGACGAGTGAAGGGGGGGGTTCGGATAGGGGGCGTGGGGTGTGAGGGAAGGCTTATATATGGTCTAGGGGTTTAGATCTGAGCCGTTGGATCAGATGATCTCAACGGCTTGGATCTGATGGTGAGGGGTGAGACGAAGTCGTTTGATATTAAAACGGGGTCGTTTGGTTTAAGTGAGGGGTTGGGCTGAACCGGTAGCTGGGTCGGGTTTGGAAATGGGTTGCTGAAGGGGGGTCCTGGGCCGTTGGATTGGCCTGGATGGACGGCTCAGATCAAATGCCTTATACGGCGCCGTTTTGGGATGTGCCTGGGCAGGCATGATTTGGATCGGGTATTGGACGTGGTTTTGGGCCTATTTTTTGTTTTATTTCCTGGGCCCAACCCGATTTTCATTCACCCTTTTCTTTTGTTTTTTTTTCTATTTCTATTATTTTTTTCTTTTAAACAAAAATGAAATAATAATAATAAAACAATGAAATTAAAACAAACAACAATGTAGCATTTTAACACAATTATCACAAAAATATTTAAGTAGGTTAAATTACAACCTAGAACGAACGATGCACATATATATATATATATATTTGAATTTTCTTTTAATGACACATATTATATATTTGAATTTTCTTTTAATGACACATATTATTATTTTGTATTTTGTTTGATAATGATTAAATGCAAAATGGACAGACCTAGAGGTGATTAACAGCACATGTCGCGGAAAAACGACAAATTGTACGGCGAGGCCATTTGTCACTATTTTTATTTTCTTTTTGGAGCGATTGTCCGTGAAGCAAAAATCACGTGCTTACAGCTGCCCCTCTTTGCCCGAAGACACGAAGGGTTTTCGCGCAAAGATAAAGCGGGCGATTTTTGCTCGTCCGAGTACTCCGCGTGAAGCATTTTTTGAAAAAGATTTGACCGAACCTTTGCTTCAGAGGTTTCCTACATATCCTGGGCTAAACATGAATCAGGTCAATGTAGTTCGGGAAGATTTTGGTAGCTGGGACTACCGTGTGACTGTAGTGCTCGCTGCTGTTGTGCGCTGTTGCATGCTGCTGTAGGCTGCTATAGGCTGCTACCGCTCACTGATCTCCTTGTTACATTGAAAGGAAAAACAAGAAGCTAAGCCAGAGTATGAGATCTCGTCTATCTTCAACTTGTTCTTGTTGCCTTGCTTTCTTGTCGGCTAGCGCTTTCCTCTGATGCCTTTATTTTAGGAACTCGGGGGATGATACTGGTCCTTCGCCTTTTCTGAATGCCAGTTTTCACCACTTCGCTTGATTTGCTGGGAACATGGCCCTCTTCTTTCAATGGTTTCTTCAGTGGTATGGCTTTCTTCATCAAAATTGTTATGTTAGGCATGCTATAGCGTTCCCAAACTGCTTCTTTTGAGACGCGTTCCTTCTTCCTTTCGAATCGCGTGCTTGCCTTTGCAGCCTTCTGCTTCTTGGTGCTGGGGATTTTATCGTTTCCTGCTTGGGGATCTCTGTTGTAACCCTCCGTCTTCAGGTGGGGTTACTGATTCCGAAATCTAGAGCTAAAAAGTATTCCCGCACTATACTGGTGGGCGACCTAGAGTTTAAATGTATTCCCGCATTATACTGGTGGGCGACCTAGAACTTAAAAGTATTCCCGCATTATACTGGTGGGCGACCTAGAACTTAAATGTATTCCCGCATTATTCTGGTGGGCGACCTAGAACTTAAATGTATTCCCGCATTATACTGGTGGGCGACCTAGAACTTAAAAGTATTCCCGCATTATACTGGAGGGCGACCTAGAACTTAAATGTATTCCCGCATTATACTGGTGGGCGACCTAGAACTTAAATGTATTCCCGCATTATACTGGTGGGCGACCTAGAACTTAAAAGTATTCCCGCATTATACTGGTGGGCGACCTAGAACTTAAAAGTATTCCCGCATTATACTGGTGGGCGACCTAGAACTTAAAAGTATTCCCGCATTATACTGGTGGGCGACCTAGAACTTAAAAGTATTCCCGCATTATACTGGTGGGCGACCTAGAACTTAAAAGTATTCCCGCATTATACTGGTGGGCGACCTAGAACTTAAATGTATTCCCGCATTATACTGGTGGGCGACCTAGAACTTAAATGTATTCCCGCATTATACTGGTGGGTGACCTAGAACTTAAATGTATTCCCGCATTATACTGGTGGGCGACCTAGAACTTAAATGTATTCCCGCATTATACTGGTGGGCGACCTAGAACTTAAAAGTATTCCCGCATTATTCTGGTGGGCGACCTAGAACTTAAATGTATTCCCGCATTATACTGGTGGGCGACCTAGAACTTAAAAGTATTCCCGCATTATACTGGTGGGCGACCTAGAACTTAAATGTATTCCCGCATTATACTGGTGGGCGACCTAGAACTTAAAAGTATTCCCGCATTATACTGGTGGGCGACCTAGAACTTAAATGTATTCCCGCATTATACTGGTGGGCGACCTAGAACTTAAATGTATTCCCGCATTATACTGGTGGGCGACCTAGAACTTAAATGTATTCCCGCATTATACTGGTGGGCGACCTAGAACTTAAAAGTATTCCCGCATTATACTGGTGGGCGACCTAGAACTTAAAAGTATTCCCGCATTATACTGGTGGGCGACCTAGAACTTAAAAGTATTCCCGCATTATACTGGTGGGCGACCTAGAACTTAAATGTATTCCCGCATTATACTGGTGGGCGACCTAGAACTTAAATGTATTCCCGCATTATACTGGTGGGCGACCTAGAACTTAAATGTATTCCCGCATTATACTGGTGGGCGACCTAGAACTTAAATGTATTCCCGCATTATACTGGTGGGCGACCTAGAACTTAAATGTATTCCCGCATTATACTGGTGGGCGACCTAGAACTTAAATGTATTCCCGCATTATACTGGTGGGCGACCTAGAACTTAAAAGTATTCCCGCATTATACTGGTGGGCGACCTAGAACTTAAATGTATTCCCGCATTATACTGGTGGGCGACCTAGAACTTAAAAGTATTCCCGCATTATACTGGTGGGCGACCTAGAACTTAAAAGTATTCCCGCATTATACTGGTGGGCGACCTAGAACTTAAATGTATTCCCGCATTATACTGGTGGGCGACCTAGAACTTAAATGTATTCCCGCATTATACTGGTGGGCGACCTAGAACTTAAAAGTATTCCCGCATTATACTGGTGGGCGACCTAGAACTTAAAAGTATTCCCGCATTATACTGGTGGGCGACCTAGAACTTAAAAGTATTCCCGCATTATACTGGTGGGCGACCTAGAACTTAAATGTATTCCCGCATTATACTGGTGGGCGACCTAGAACTTAAATGTATTCCCGCATTATACTGGTGGGCGACCTAGAACTTAAATGTATTCCCGCATTATACTGGTGGGCGACCTAGAACTTAAATGTATTCCCGCATTATACTGGTGGGCGACCTAGAACTTAAAAGTATTCCCGCATTATACTGGTGGGCGACCTAGAACTTAAATATATTCCCGCATTATACTGGTGGGCGACCTAGAACTTAAAAGTATTCCCGCATTATACTGGTGGGCGACCTAGAACTTAAATGTATTCCCGCATTATACTGGTGGGCGACCTAGAACTTAAAAGTATTCCCGCATTATACTGGTGGGCGACCTAGAACTTAAAAGTATTCCCGCATTATACTGGTGGGCGACCTAGAACTTAAATATATTCCCGCATTATACTGGTGGGCGACCTAGAACTTAAATGTATTCCCGCATTATACTGGTGGGCGACCTAGAACTTAAAAGTATTCCCGCATTATACTGGTGGGCGACCTAGAACTTAAAAGTATTCCCGCATTATACTGGTGGGCGACCTAGAACTTAAAAGTATTCCCGCATTATACTGGTGGGCGACCTAGAACTTAAATGTATTCCCGCATTATACTGGTGGGCGACCTAGAACTTAAATGTATTCCCGCATTATACTGGTGGGCGACCTAGAACTTAAATGTATTCCCGCATTATACTGGTGGGCGACCTAGAACTTAAATGTATTCCCGCATTATACTGGTGGGCGACCTAGAACTTAAAAGTATTCCCGCATTATTCTGGTGGGCGACCTAGAACTTAAATGTATTCCCGCATTATACTGGTGGGCGACCTAAAACTTAAAAGTATTCCCGCATTATACTGGTGGGCGACCTAGAACTTAAATGTATTCCCGCATTATACTGGTGGGCGACCTAGAACTTAAAAGTATTCCCGCATTATACTGGTGGGCGACCTAGAACTTAAAAGTATTCCCGCATTATACTGGTGGGCGACCTAGAACTTAAATGTATTCCCGCATTATACTGGTGGGCGACCTAGAACTTAAATGTATTCCCGCATTATACTGGTGGGCGACCTAGAACTTAAAAGTATTCCCGCATTATACTGGTGGGCGACCTAGAACTTAAATGTATTCCCGCATTATACTGGTGGGCGACCTAGAACTTAAATGTATTCCCGCATTATACTGGTGGGCGACCTAGAACTTAAAAGTATTCCCGCATTATACTGGTGGGCGACCTAGAACTTAAAAGTATTCCCGCATTATACTGGTGGGCGACCTAGAACTTAAAAGTATTCCCGCATTATACTGGTGGGTGACCTAGAACTTAAAAGTATTCCCGCATTATACTGGTGGGCGACCTAGAACTTAAAAGTATTCCCGCATTATACTGGTGGGCGACCTAGAACTTAAAAGTATTCCCGCATTATACTGGTGGGTGACCTAGAACTTAAATGTATTCCCGCATTATACTGGTGGGCGACCTAGAACTTAAAAGTATTCCCGCATTATACTGGTGGGCGACCTAGAACTTAAAAGTATTCCCGCATTATACTGGTGGGCGACCTAGAACTTAAAAGTATTCCCGCATTATACTGGTGGGCGACCTAGAACTTAAATGTATTCCCGCATTATACTGGTGGGCGACCTAGAACTTAAAAGTATTCCCGCATTATACTGGTGGGCGACCTAGAACTTAAATGTATTCCCGCATTATACTGGTGGGCGACCTAGAACTTAAATGTATTCCCGCATTATACTGGTGGGCGACCTAGAACTTAAAAGTATTTGAAATTGTTTCCCCGTTCTTCCGAGAAAATTTTTTGGCAATCGGCAGAAAATTTTCTGCCCCGGTTTTTGGTGACTTCCCTGGCGTTTTATCTTGCTGCCATCATCAATCCTTTGTTTTCCTGCAGCAGACAAAAGGATTAATTAGTTTTCATCGTGGTGGTAGAGGGTGTCTTTCTGGCGGATGATTTTTCCTTTCTTCTCTTTTCTTGCTCTATGTCCCCATAATTGATTAGTGGGCCGAGTTGCCTGCTGGGGGTCTCTAGCCTGCTGGGGATAGGCTTTCAATTAATCCCCTTTTCTGCTTTCTCTTTAAACACATGCCGTGGGGTCTGCTTTTAACTCCCGAAACCACTCCCTTTAGGAGCTTACCTCCTCCAAAATTGTCGGGCGCGATCACTACATTGCCTGGGATCGGCCTTTAAGACTGTTTGTATTATCCTGCATTGGATGAATTCCCCTCCGGTTTCTGGTAGTAAGCTTTGAAAAATCCTTTCAAGACACATTTTAGGAAAAGAAATAAAAGATAGAAAAAGGAGAAAATCTTTCTGAACCAATATTTTGGTGGGAGAAGAAACTCAAAAGAACTTATCTGGAGGACATGACTGTCCCCGTGATCATGACGTGCGCCACCGATTCCCGACCCAGTCTATTTGTATTAATCGATTTGCCCGATGGTTTGATTTGCTGGGGATGATAAAGGAGCATCCATTTCGAATGTGGTAGCTTTTGTTTATCTGTCTTGTCGCCTCATAGTGCCCTTCGAGGGGTTTTCACTAATGAGACTCTCTATTTTCTCTCATCTCCCGGCGCCTTATGGTGCCTGTGAAGGTTTTCACCAATAAGACTCTCTCATTTCATATCCCTCATCTTACATCGCCTCTCGGTGCCTGTGAAGGTTTTCACCGATAAGACTCTCTCATTTTATTTCTTTCGAGGAATCGGGGCGTTGTAGAAACGACCCTCTCTTCTGGAGATTCCTTTGACCATCAATTCATTCCCAGTCTTACGATCCTCTTCTTTGCTGGGGATCAATGTATTATTCTCGGCCTTATTTGCCTGACTCGACATCTCTTGAACATTGATCGGGAGGTCTTTTGGACGTTGATGTTGGGTTTGGTGTGGGGTTAAAGAAAGGCTATAAAAATGAAAATAATTTGATGGGTGATGTGCTACAACTTTGGAATCAAACCTTTGTTGGAACTTAAAACATAACCTCTACCCCAGTTTTCTTGCTTGGGGAATTTTTTTTTTTTTTACACTTATGTTGAGCTATGTGCGTTACGCACATTGTGCCTATTATGCACACTATGTACATTATGCATCCTATATTCACTATGATGCATACTATGACCGAGCCGTGAGGCGCCTACGTATCCTCTTTGAGGAATCAGGTCAAACGTAGTTCCCACGGTTTTTGAATTTTCTTATGATTTTATCCTCCTTTTTCTTTTTCCTTCTTTTCATTTTTTTTTTCTTTTTTTTTCATGTCTTTTCCATTAGTGATTCCAAAAGGGGGGGTATGAAAGAATAACTTAAGGCTCAAAGGGGGAAGCAAAGGTTAAAAAGTGTTTGGATAGAAGAAAGAATTGTCTCCGTCATCTCTTTATCCAATAAATGCCAAATACAAACAAATAAACCAAAAATTGCCATACTTAAAGAAATTACGCATAATATCTCTTGACTGCATCTGAATTGATAGCCATGTTGGCACATCTACCTTCGACATCTGTCAAACACAAAGCACCGTTGGACAATACTCTGGTCACGATATAAGGCCCTTGCCAATTTGGGGCGAATTTGCCTTTTGCCTCGACCTGATGTGGGAGGATCTTCTTCAATACCTGCTGCCCTACTTCAAACTTCCTGGGGCGCACCTTCTTATTATATGTTCTTGCCATTCTCTTTTGGTACAGCTGACCATGGCACACTGCTTCCAATCTTTTCTCATCTATCAGGCTCAACTGTTCCAATCGAGCTTTGACCCATTCATCATCATTAATCCCGGCTTCAGTGACAATTCGGAGGGATGGAATTTTGACCTCCGCCGGTATTACGGCTTTAGTTCCGTACACCAACAAATAAGGAGTTGTGCCTATGGAAGTCCGGACAGTAGTGCGGTAACCCAACAAAGCAAAGGGTAATCTCTCGTGCCATTGTTTGGACCCTTCCACCATCTTTCGCAGTATCTTCTTGATGTTCTTATTGGCTGCTTCGACCGCTCCATTTGCCTTGGGACGATATGGGGTGGAATTGCGGTGTGTAATCTTGAATTGTTGGCATACCTCTCTCATCAGGCTGCTATTAAGATTCGCACCGTTATCCGTGATGATCACTTTTGGGATCCCAAATCTGCAGATGATATGGGAATGGACAAAGTCCACCACTGCCTTTTTGGTTACTGATTTGAAGGTTTTAGCCTCAACCCATTTGGTGAAGTAATCAATGGTCACTAGAATGAACCTATGACCGTTGGATGCTGCCGGCTCGATGGGCCCAATGACATCCATGCCCCATGCCACAAACGGCCAGGGTGCTGACATCGTATGTAACTCCGTTGGCGGAGAATGAATCAAATCTCCATGTATCTGGCACTGATGGCATTTCCTCACGAAAGTGATACAGTCGTGTTCCATGGTGAGCCAGTAACACCCTGTTCGAAGGATCTTTCTTTCCAATACATATCCGCTCATGTGTGGCCCACAAACTCCAGCATGTACCTCTGCCATAACCATCGTTGCTTGACTGGCATCTATGCATCTCAATAATCCCAAATCCGGGGTTCTTTTGTACAATACTCCTCCGCTGAGGAAGAAACCATTCGACAAACGCCGAAGGGCTCTTTTTTGGTCTCCAGAGGCATGTTCTGGATATATCCCCATTCTGAGGTATTCCTTGATATCATGAAACCAGGGTTCGCCATCTACTTCTTCTTCTATGGCATTGCAGTAGGCGTGCTGATCACGGACCTGGATGTGCAGAGGATCAACATACATTTTGTCAGGGTGGTGCAGCATTGATGCTAAGGTGGCCAAGGCATCCGCAACCTCGTTGTGAACTCTTGGGATGTGTTTGAACTTCACCGATCGAAATTGCTTGCTCAGATCATGCAAGCATTGTCGGTATGGTATGAGTTTTAGATCTCGTGTTTCCCATTCTCCCTGAATTTGATGTACCAAGAGGTCCGAGTCTCCTAAGACCAAGATGTCTTGGACATCCATGTCAGCAGCCAAGCGCAGACCCAGAATGCAAGCCTCATACTCGGCCATATTGTTGGTGCAATAGAAGCGTAGTTGAGCCGTAACAGGATAATGGCGTCCTGTTTCAGAAATGAGTACTGCTCCTATTCCAACCCTTTTTTCGTTTGCAGCTCCATCGAAGAAAAGCTTCCAACCTGGTTCCTCAGGTAATTCCAACTCATTTGTATGCATTACCTCTTCGTCAGGAAAATACGTTCTTAAGGGCTCGTATTTTTCATCAACGGGATTCTCCACCAAATGGTCTGCCAGCGCTTGGGCTTTCATGGCCGTCCTCGTCACATAGATGATATCAAACTCTGTGAGCAGAATTTGCCACTTTGCCAACCTTCCCGTGGGCATAGGTTTCTGAAAGATATACTTTAATGGGTCCAAACGGGATATGAGATAAGTAGTATACGAAGACAGGTAGTGCTTCAACTTCTGAGCTACCCAAGTTAGGGCACAACATGTTTTCTCGAGTTGAGTGTACTTGACCTCATGTACTGTGAATTTCTTGCTAAGATAGTAGATGGCCAGCTCTTTCCTTCCTGTGTCATCATGTTGCCCCAATACACAACCAAATGAATTTTTCAAGACCGTTAGGTAAAGAATTAAGGGCTTCCCAGGCTTCGGCGGGACCAATACGGGTGGATTAGAAAGATACCCTTTGATTTGGTCGAAGGCCTCCTGAAACTCTGCCGTCCAACCTACCGCAGCATCCTTTCTCAGCAACCGAAATATGGGCTCACAAGTTGCTGTGAGTTGGGCGATGAACCTGCTGATGTAATTGAGTCTACCCAGCAAACTCATTACCTCTGTTTTGTTCCTTGGCGGTGGCAAATATCGGATGGATTCAATTTTGGATGGGTCTAACTCAATCCCCCGTCGACTGACGATGAATCCTAGCAGCTTTCCTGATGGAACCCCGAATGCGCATTTGGCCGGGTTGAGCTTGATATCATACCTTCGGAGTCTTTGGAAAAATCTCCTTAGGTCTGCTACATGGTCTTCCTGACGCCAAGATTTGATGATCACATCATCGACGTACACCTCGATTTCTCTGTGTATCATGTCATGAAACACAGCAGTCATTGCTCGCATGTATGTTGCCCCGGCGTTCTTCAATCCGAACGGCATTACCCGATAGCAGTAAGTCCCCCATGGCGTAATAAACGCTGTTTTTTCCGCATCTTCCTCGTCCATTAGGATCTGATGATAACCCGCATAGCAATCTACAAAGGATCCGATCTCGCGCCCCGCGCAATTATCGATCAAGATATGGATGTTGGGCAATGGAAAATTGTCCTTGGGACTTGCTTTGTTGAGGTTGCGGTAGTCGACGCACACCCTGATTTTTCCATCCTTCTTTGGGACTGGTACCACATTGGCCAACCACTCGGGATATCAAGTGACCCGAATGACCTTTGCCTGCAACTGCTTAATCACCTCTTCTTTGATTTTTACACTCATTTCTGTTTTAAATTTCCTTAGTTTTTGCTTGACCGGAGGGTATGCCGGGTCAGTGGGCAATTTGTGAACCACTAAATTGGTGCTCAAACCAGGCATATCATCATATGACCATGCAAAAACATCTTTGAATTCCACGAGGGTTTTGACCAATTCTTCCCTGACATTCGGATCAATGTGAATGCTAATTTTGGTCTCTTGGACGTTATCAGCGTCTCCTAGATTCACAGCCTCAGTGTCATTTAGGTTAGGCTTGTGTTTCTCTTCAAATTGGCACAGTTCTCGGTTTATCTCTTTGAAGGCTTCACCTTCGTCATATTCAGATTCATCGTCACAAACGACCTCTTGCATCATTGAGTCGGATTCAGATTGATTTATTAGACTAGGTCGAATATCCGTTGTGCATGCCATGTCATTAGAACCAGTAAAAAGAGAACTGTTCAGAAAGAAAAAGAACAAAACAAAATTAAAATGGGACAAAAGAAAAGAACTTTATTAAACTTGCGGGATAAAAGGGTTCACACTTTTACAAAACGAAAGTAAAATTTGGATTACACCCTTGAATAATCCGAACAAAACAAAACACATAAAACATAAATCAAAGCCTACTACCAAGACTCCCCTCGGACAGGAAGAGGAGTAACTGTCCAATTGTTGGTCTTGGCCTCAGGCCCCACAAACTGTATCTCTGCTCTGCTGGAACCTTCTCCAGCTTCCACCATACTGACATCCGTGAATAGCTTTTCAAAACTCTGATTCAGGTCTTCATTTATACTGAGCAAAGGTCCTAGAATCTTTGGGACCGGTGATCCCTTGGCACTTGCTTTGACAAAAGACCTTGAGAGGCGTGGCACTGGTTTAGGCAGAAACCAGACCCTCTTCTTCATTTTTCGCGCTTGCTTCCTATATGCTGCGGTTGGTTTGAACCCTAATCCGAAAGTTTTCAGATTTTTAGGAAGGGAGACAGGTTGGATAATCCCTTGAAGCTCGACTCCCAGGCCTTTTCCCGGCAAAAAATCCATTACCCAGCATTTCTGAGACCATTATGACTGTTGCGGCAGCTACCCTAGGGCGCGGGATGATTTCTCCTTCAGAAATTTTGTTGGCCGACCCTGTATCAAAAATCTGGTAGACCCAAGGACCTTTGTCATCAGCAGTCTCTATGAAAGGTACAATGGCTCCGCCCGTGATGCACGTTGTATCCTCGCCGTGTAACACAACCTCTTATCTTTCCCACTCGAACTTCACTATCTGATGTAGGGTGGAGGGCACTGCTTTTGCTGCATGAATCCATGGTCGTCCTAACAGCATGTTGTAAGATACTGTGGCGTCTAACACCTGGAATTCCATGGTAAACAGGACTGGACCAATGGTCAGTTCAAGTACAACATCCCCTACAGTGGCTGTTCCGTTTCCGTCAAACCCTCGGACACAGATACTGTTCTTGTGGATCCTTCCGTGGTTGATCTTTAACTGGTTCAAGGTAGATAGTGGGCAAATATTGGCGCTTGAGCCGTTATCCACCAATACTCGAGTTACCACCGAGTCTTCACATTTGACAGCTAGGTATAGAGCTTTATTATGCTCCGTACCTTCCACCGGCAGGTCATCATCTGAGAATGTTACCCTGTTCACCTCGAAAATCTTGCTGGCAATGGTTTCCAGGTGGTTTACAGAAATCTCACTGGGTACATGAGCTTCGTTCAATATCTTCAACAGGGCCCGACGATGCTCCTCAGAATGGATCAGTAACGACAACAGTGAGATCTGGGCCGGTGTTTTTCTCAGCTGTTTGACCACAGAATAGTCTTGTACTTTCATCTTCCTCAGGAACTCTTCAGCCTCTTCTTCGGACACAGGTTTCTTGGTTGCAACTGGGTTGGTTCTTCTTAGCTCTACCGGGGCAAAACATCGACCTGATCGAGTCAACCCTTGTGCTTCACAACTGACTTCTTCCACCTGTTTTCCTTTGTACATCACCACCGCCTTTTCATATTTCCAAGGCACAGCCCTGCTGTCAATCATCGGCAGCTGAACCACAGGCTTTATGGTCACCAGTTCTCTACATACCCCTTTTAACACGACTGCCGGTGTGGGCGGGATCCCTGATATTACCAACTTGCTTGGCTCGGGTTTGCTTGTTATGGCGGACGGGCTCTTTCCCAATATCACTACCGGCTTGACGCCTTCTCCCTGCGACTGTACACTCGTTCCTCCACTGGTTGAGACTTCTTTCGGGGCGGCTTGGATCATCATCACTGTTTGTGAGGGTTTTCTCAATTCTCCTCCCTCACACACCAACTCAATCATGTGAGTTTCGTGGTGCGCTGGCAGTGGGTTTTGGTTGATGTTAGGAGCCTCCGGTGTCTGGACCTCGATCTTATTGGTGTCAATAAGATCCTGTATGGCATGCCTTAATTTCCAGCACTTCTCGGTATCATGCCTGATCATCCCTGAACAGTATTCACAACTGATTGATCGATCCAAATTCTGAGGTGGGGGATTTGGTTCTCGAGTCTGGACACGACTAACCAAACCCAATTGCCTCAGCTTGTGGAATAAGGCGGTGTACGTTTCTCCCAGCTCCGTGAAAGTTCTCTGCTTCCGCAACCTGTCATTCCTAGCATCTGGATTTCCCCGAAAGCCTGCCCCTGAAGGGTTTCTATACGCCCTTGGTGGAGGGTAGGTGTTTTGTGGTGGTGCATATATGTTCTGTGGAGCCGGCGCGTGCCATTGTGGGCGAACCGGAGGCTAAGTGTATGCCTGGGCTTGGTGTACGGAACAATGTGGTTCTCGAGGTGGATAGAAATTTTGTGGTGGGTTGTATGGGTAGTTTGACCTGTGAGGTCTGGGTTGGTTGTAGTGCGGCCTGCCAGCCCTGGACCAATTGCCTGCCTCAATCGTGGCAACCTCTTCTTTCTTTCTTCTCAGCGCACCTCCCGTGCCGCTTTGAATAGCCTGGGTTGTGGCTTTGAGTGCCGAATAGTTCAAGATTTTGTCAGATCTCAGACCCTCTTCTATCATGACCCCTATCTTGACCACCTCGTTGAAAGATTTTCCAACTGTTGTCACCAAGTGACCAAAGTAGGTTGGATCTAGTGTCTGCAAGAAATAGTCCACCATCTCTCCCTCTCTCATGGGAGGATCGACTCTAGCTGCTTGTTCTCTCCAGCGGAACCCGAACTCACGAAAACTTTCCCCGGGTTTCTTCCCAGTTCTTAATAATGTGAGACGGTCAGGGACTATCTCGAGATTGTACTGGAAATGACCTGCAAAAGCCTGCGCCAGATCATCCCACGTGTACCACCTACTAGAATCTTGCCTGGTATACCATTCTAGTGCAGATCCGCTCAGACTTTGACCGAAATAAGCTATCAGCAGCTCATCCTTGCCGCCTGCCCCTCTCATTTTGCTACAGAATCCCCGCAAATGTGTCATGGGATCACCGTGCCCTTCATATAAATCAAACTTAGGCATCTTGAACCCAGCCGAGAGTTGGACGTCTGGGAAATGGCACAGATCTTTGTATGCTACGCTGACTTGATTGCCCAGCCCGTGCAAGTTCCTGAAGGACTGCTCCAGGCTTTTGAACTTTCTCAATACTTCATCCTGTTCAGGGGCCTTAGCCGGCTTCTCAATCTCTGCCGGCACTTCCAAATGTGGATTGTAAGCCTGTGGTTCGGGGGCATGAAACGTAGGCTTGGGGGATAGTATTGTGTATCGTGAGCCTGAAACAATGGCTCACTGGTCGTCCTTTGCAAAGGGGCTGATGTTGGTCCCACAAAAATGGGAATATTGGGTGTTGGGAGAGGTTGATGGGGTGGTGGAGCTTGGGAGTCATGAGGGCTTCTTTCTTGATGATAAAGGGGATTTGGGCGGCTCGTGGAAGGGCCAGAGTGAGGTTACTCTGGCATGTGTCCCAGTGTTTCAGGGCTCTTTTGTGTTTTGGCTATGGCTAGCTGCATTGCACTCATCTCTAGTCCCATCCTTTCAATCTTTTCCATCGCTTCTTTTAGCAACTGGCTCATCGGCCTCTCTTCCTCATTACTATTCTCTGAAGTAGTCATGCTCGTTGCTACCGGTCCTTTGGATCTGGTTTGGTATGAGTGTGTTGACAGAGTTCTTTAACAACTAACTTGTCTGGATCAGACAACAACAAACTTTGTTAGCGTTAGAGTTTAACAGATTTGATCATAACACATAGAGGATGCAATGCACCTGGGCAGTTAACCGTTTCTACATGCTTTGCTTCAAACAACATGCGTCATCCCGGTTTGCTCATTCGTCCCTTTAAAGTATTTTGGGAAACCCTGTGTTTTATTTTATTTGTATTTTCTTTACTTTATTTATTAAAAGCGGTCGAATCTTATGGGGATTGCCTACATATCACGCCCCCGCGTGAATCAGACCAGGCGTAGTTCTGCCTCAAAGTAAAGACACATAGAAATTCTTCTGGAATCACTCAATTTCATTATCGAAAATTGCTATTACACATTATTTTAACAAAATAGCAACGGTACAGACTCCATGGTTTTAAACTTGGTTTGAGGAAAAGAAAACAACATATGGGGAAACAACAAACAAAACGAACAGGACTCGATCAAAGACTAATTTTTCAACTTAGGGACCCACGATGCATCTTTCGGCCCTTTCGCGGCCCTAGGTGTAAGGTCTCTTTGCAAGCTCTTCAACTCGTTCATAATCCGGTGGACGCAGCCCATGATGGAGACAATGAGGGTTTCCCGAGGTGTTTGTTCGCATGCCAAGCATTTCAGGTAGATGTAATGCCCGATCTCGTCAATTCTTGCTCGAATGTTGTCCCTTCCTGCGAACAACTGCCTCATCTGTCGGCTCTTTAATCCTAGCGTTTGTGCATTGGTGGCGAGCTGATCCTGAAACATCTCCATTCGCCTTTCCATCCTGGTCATTGCATTGTAATAGCGTCTTCTGTCGGCTTGGGCATTTTGTGTTTGCTTGAAGATCCGCTCTTGCAAAGCGGAATTTGTTTCCTTTACCGCCTTTACGCTCAGTTCACAATCCCTCATGACCTGTTGTAGGCGCTTCCTCCGGGCCATTGTACCTTTTGCCCATTTGACCTTCATTCTTGCTATGCAAGCCTCTGATTGGTCTAATTCTTCTTGGCTCTGGATGACCTGATTTCTCAAACTGGCTATTAATCTTTCGTTGGAGCAACGTTTCTGTCGGTCGATGTTATTCTTACTGGCTTGGCGAAGGCGGGCCTTCAGGGTTTGGTTCTCTTGGGCTAGCTTGTCTTTTTCAGCCTGCTCCTGGGCGCTTTGCACGTTGTTTTCGAATACAATCCTTTCAACTTGTCGTTTTAGCTTCCTGATTTCAACCAGGTAACCTTCCTCTTTTGCGAGCCAGTCCCATTGTTCTTGTGATGACTCAACAAAATCTTGGAGGTGAGGCCGTTTGGTTGGCCGTTCCACAATGTTCTTCTTGTTATGCCAAGCGAGATAGGCCGGCGAGACTTCACCCCTAGACACATCACCTACCCGAGTATTTGCCGTCAGGTACTGGCATTCACTCCATATGCAACGAACTGTCTTTTCAGGAAATTGGTCGTCACTGCTGACCTCGACGGCATAAGTGCTGAGATCTTCGTCCGGGTGTAGTACTTGACATCTTCCTAACTGTCTCATTACCCTATAAGGGGCATAAGGTTGAATACCCCTGAGTCCCATCAAGAGGAAGTGAGGACCAGTGGCGGGCATGTATATGATTTCTTCCACAGAAAGCCAACCCAAAGTCCAGTTTATTTGATCTGCGGTGATGACCCGGAGATAGGATACCCATTCTTCAAACCCTCCCGGTGATCGGAAACCTGAAACCCTTAGGTTATAACCCTCGATGCAGCCCCCATTTGTAGACATGTAGCGCATATACTGAGGATGGTGACACAAGTGTTCGATCATCCACATTTGTAATAACAAGTTGCACCCCTCGAAGAAGTCTGTTCCGGCCTTACAAGCCGTGAGGGCTCGGTACATTTCTGACACTATCATAGGAGCAAGGATGCTTTTATCGTTGGTAATCAGGACTTTGACGATTCCAGCCACTTTCAGGTCGATATTTCTATCTTTTCGGGGGAACACCACAAGGCCCAAAAATGCCACCATAAAAGCGAACCGCCTATGCTCATTCCATTTTACCAGATTTCCCCTGCTGCAAACACCACTTTCTGGATCATTAAATCCTCCTATGCTCCCGTACCTCTGGTATATGAATTGTAGGGTAGAAATACCTCTATCCAGTTCAGCGTATGGGACTCCCTTGCTTATCTTCAACAGATCCATGAATTTGTGTGAATTCACAGCTCTTGGAGCGATCAGGTATTTGTGTCTCAAACCTTCAATGACGTCCATGTAACCCGCCATTTCTTCTAAGGTTGGGGTGAGTTCAAAATCCGAGAAACGGAGCACGTTGTGGGCCGGATCCCAAAATGTAACCAAAGCCTTTATGATGTCGCACCGAGGCCTGATGTTCAACAAATTAACCAAACCTCCCAGGTGCAGTTTGATCTTGTCTTGCTCTGACTTTTCCAAATCCTCCCACCATAATTGCACTTCCAGAGGGATTTTGCTTCTAACTGTTACCGGCAAACTTGGACTTATGCTCATTCTGCATGTTTATTGGGGTGATTAAGCAAAGATCCAGACTCATTGGACTCAAATACCAAATTGACACACCCTTTTTTTTCTAGAAAAACGAAATTTGGTTGTTTCTGAAAAGTATGATGTCACCTTAAAAACTTTCGTTCTTTGGATTGTACATATATTTTGAAGAACAAGTTGAGCCCGATGGGGGTTGCCTACGTATCTCGCACCCTGCGGGAATCAAACTGACGTAGTTCAAGCATAAGCCGAATTTTGGAGACACACTATTTTTCTCTTAGAAATGAACCAAAGACTCTTACTTTCTAAAACGAATTAATAAGACACATATTTTTTCTTTTTTCAAAATTCTGGCAGAGCTTTAACCATTTTCTGGGTATTGATCTTTCAAGAATAATTATCTCCCTATCCGTTATTCTTTTTTTTCTTTTTCTTTTTCTTTTTTTTTCTCTTTTTTTTTTCAAGCATTCCCAATATTCAGAAACCAGTCAGCATGCAAACCTTGAAACAAGTAAATGCATAAAGCAAACAGGATGTAGCAGGATTGTCTTTATTCTCAGGTTGCTTGTCCTAGACGGACCCAGCCCCTGTGCTGAGCCCCCTAAGTCAAATGCATATGATGCAAATAAGCGTTCCTACTAGGGATCCGGCATGAAGTTAAGTTATACTAAGCTGTAAAACCTAGGTGTTTGTTCTAGACCTGGCTTACCCGAGCGGACAACTCGAGCCAAGGATGGGAGCTGTGTACCGGTAACCAAAAGGCCATCCGATTTTGCAACTCCTCCGAATCCTCGTTCTATTTTGGCATATGACACTAACAGAAAGAAGCCACGACCAGCGTGCGCTCCTCAAGAGAGAAGAGAAGGGTTTCGGCACAGTTTATATGTACAGTTCAAACAATATCAAAGCAATTAAAGCAGCATTTGGCACATTAGGCGCGAACACGCAAAAATCAGATAATAAATAAAGCCAAATAATAACAATTATTTTAAGCTCGAATTCTTAACCCTGAACCAGTGGTTCTGGGTTCTATCATCCCCAGCAGAGTCGCCAGAGTTGTCACACCTCCTTTTTCCGCACCCGCGGGGGTACAAGGGAGTTTTTTTTTTCCAATTAAAGGACAATCGAAACGGGATTTGTTTATTTATTTCAGAGTCGCCACTTGGGAGGTTTAGGGTGTCCCAAGTCACCAGTTTTGATCCCGAATCGAGGAAATGAATGACTCCATATAACAGTCTGCGTACCAGAAATCCGGATAAGGAATTTTGTTAACCCGGGAGAAGGTGTTAGGCATTCCCGAGTTCCGTGGTTCTAGCACGGTCGCTCAACTATTATATTCGGCTTGATTATCTGATTTTATACAAATATGAACTTATGTGCCAATTTTATTTTTTAACCGCTTTCATAATTATTATTATTTTTTACAAGGAATTGCAACGTCGTGAAAACATACCTCGAATCACGTTACATCAATGTACACGTGATTGTTGACATATCTCGACTCGGTTGAGATTTGGATTTGGGTCACATAAATGTGCACCCGAGTTAAGGAAAATAAATTATTAAAGGCGCGCTTAAAGCAACTAGCGTATTGTTATTTTGGGGAAAAACCATGAAATTCGCTAAACGGCATGTCCCGAGTTCTAAGTATTTTTATATATATATGCATTTAGAGGGCCCCGCACTTTGTACATTTTTGCTTATCGAGGCTCGCCTCATCCCTCATGAAAAGAATTTGCAATGTCATGGAAATGCATCTCAGACCACGCCACAATCCATGTACCCGTGGTTAGAGACACATTTCGATTCCGTTGAGATTTGGATTTGGGTCACATAAATGTGCACCCGAGTTTAAGGAGATAACATTATTAAGTACGCGCTTAAAGAGACTATCGCGTTATTATTCTGGGAGGGCCGTGATATTTGCTAAACGACCCGTCCTGGAAACTGAATGCTTCGATAATATACATTTACCGAGGGCCCCGCAGCTTGTGCGTTTTTATTTGTCGAGGCTCATCTCGTCTTTATTTTAAAAGGATACCCTATAGCAACTACGTTTCTTGTCGCATTTGTCTCTATTAATTGAAAGCGGAGATAGTCCTAGTTAATTATATGCTTGCAAGTCATTTATAGCAAGATTCAGAATGCTTAAAAAAATCAGAAACGAGGCTGCGTGCACAGTCAGCCTAGCAAATGATCACGGGCCCAAATCCAGCCCATGCGTGATAGGCCAGACCTGGGCCATGGTTTGTTTGATGCGGTCCTGCTTGGTCCGTTTCGACCTGGGCTCGACCTTCGCGAGGTTGAGAATGCAAGCTATGTGTTCTTTGTCTTAAAGCATGGTTTATCAGTTATATGAAACAGTTTATCGGAAAGGAAAGAACTTAACTAGTAGAGTACGATTTTCATGCATGGCCTACATTAAAGGACACACTACAAAGTTGAACCAAGTCTAAGATACAACTTATTACATTGGGAATACTTTCACCTATCAACATACGTATATAAACTATCATTCAGCTTAATCTACATTGAGATACACTGGGCATACAGACTACTTCTATTGTCAACACAGGAATGAAAATTATTATACAATACATGATATCTAATGTAACAATCTATGTATGAAAGTCGACTTCAAGTCTTTTCTTTTCGTATTCATGCTCAATTTTCCAATTACATTTGACAGTGTATTGGTTGTGTACCTGGTATAGAGGACAAAGAAGAAAGGAATGATCAGCTGGGCAGTATGCAGTAAACACAGCAACAGCAGATACACAGCAATAACACAGCAACAAACCAACAATCACAAGTGTTTTCCACAGTCCACAGACAACCAGCAACAATTTCTCGAACAAAGAAAACCAGCAAATGGTCGAGCACCAAACAAGTAATCCCAGAAAAGAGTAATGAAACAACAGAAGTAACAGAGTGTTCAATGCAGCAACACCAGCAGTTCAACAATCACAAGCAGCTCAATCAGTGCAAACAACAGAACTTGGCCAAAACAGCTTGACCAATATGAACTCTTATGTAGCTTTCAGACAGTGTTTGATTACAGTGTTTACTGGAAATTTCCTTATGTTTTCAGTTTTCTTTAAACTCACCAGACCTCTCTCAAGACTAAAAATTCCAGCCCCTTTTTAAGTTCTGAAATGGCCTATTTATAAGCCAAAAGACCCAGTGCAGCTGAGCTGCCTGGATGCTCCCACTTGCCGACTGCCCATACCTATTAAACCCATGCTTAAACATCTTTTGATGCCAGCCATTGGTTCCCCACGCCTGGTTTTCTTTAATCAAGAGTTATGGGCTCATTTTATTATTCATTTTAAGCCCCCATACTCTTGTGTCTTGTTCCCCATTGGTATTAGTTTAATCCCAAATTAGTACCCTACTTGTCAGCTCATTTAAACTAATCATTTTGTCCTTTTCAAACCCCAGACTACCCTTGTTAAGCCTTGCTTATTACTGTCTTGACCCTTTGCAATAATGGGTTATTTTGGACTTCTGAAAAATTTAAAATCGAAGCTGCCCTAGACTGAATCTTTTAGCTGTTTTGTTATGCAGTTTAAGGCTAATCTCAGGCAATGTCGAGCATTCAGTCAGTGACATGGTTCATTTAGTCATGTGAAATTATTAGCTTATTTGATCCATTAGTTATAGAGAACTAATCGACGACATTTATCGAGTCGACTATACTAATTATAACAGGTAATAATCAGTCGTTCAAATAAACAAACACATACAGGGACCTAAAGGGCTTCGGACAACTTTGGTCGATCACTGGGAACCTATATAAGTTATTTATGCGACGACTATCCTAATCGGACATGCTTATCACAGGGTACATTCAAATCATACACAGAAAACAATCGACCAAATAAAAAGGTCTTTGATAGAGATGGAAGAAATTAAGAAAACTACCAGAAAATAACAAACAAACACAACAAAGCATGCTAACGACTTAATCGGCAGTTGAATAAACAAAAAGGAAAAGAACAACTTACCGAAAAATGTTTAAACCAAACTGACCCAAAACTGACTCCACTTTGACCATTTGAAGCCGAACAAACTTTAACCAAGGTGTTCTCACATGAGAACACCTTGGTTAAGGTCTATTAGACCTCAGACCCCTGTCAAGACTGGCCGGATTCCTCAGGTCCATGTGTTCTAGGATCTGGATTTCCAGATCTGGTTTTTTAGAAGTTGTGGGTAGATTCGGACCAAACCGAGCTTGGTTTGGTCGCGAGGGAAGTCATGGGAGTGTCTGGTATGAAGATGGTGAGGTTTGGCATTGGTCAGAGTTCGACTCGAATCTTCAAAAGAAGATTCGAGACGAAGGAAGGTGATTCGAGGATAGGGGGCAACAGATCCATGTTCAGGAGAGCGAGGTGGTCCTAAGGTGTTCAGGAGGGGGTCATCGGTGTTCATGCTGTCGGGTTCTGGTGAAAGGGAAATCAGGGCGGCGTTTAGGGTTTGGGGGTTTCAGCTAGGGGAAAGAGACGAGTGAAGGGGGGTTCGGATAGGGGGCATGGGGTGTGAGGGAAGGCTTATATATGGTCTAGGGGTTTAGATCTGAGCCGTTGGATCAGATGATCTCAACGGCTTGGATCTGATGGTGAGGGGTGAGACGAAGTTGTTTGATATTAAAACGGGGTCGTTTGGTTTAAGTGAGGGGTTGGGCTGAACCGGTAGCTGGGTCGGGTTTGGAAACGGGTTGCTGAAGGGGGGTCCTAGGCCGTTGGATTGGCCTGGATGGACGGCTCAGATCAAATGCCTTATACGGCGCCGTTTTGGGATGTGCCTGGGCAGGCATGGTTTGGATCGGGTATTGGACGTGGTTTTGGGCCTATTTTTTGTTTTATTTCCTGGGCCCAACCCGATTTTCATTCACCCTTTTCTTTTGTTTTTTTTTCTATTTCTATTATTTTTTTCTTTTAAACAAAAATGAAATAATAATAATAAAACAATGAAATTAAAACAAACAACAATGTAGCATTTTAACACAATTATCACAAAAATATTTAAGTAGGTTAAATTACAACCTAGAACGAACGATGCACATATATATATATATATATATATATATATATATATATATATATATATATATATATATATATATATATATATATATATATATATATATATATATTTGAATTTTCTTTTAATGACACATATTATTATTTTGTATTTTGTTTGATAATGATTAAATGCAAAATGGACAGACCTAGAGGTGATTAACAGCACATGTCGCGGAAAAACGACAAATTGTACGGCGAGGCCATTTGTCACTATTTTTATTTTCTTTTTGGAGCGATTGTCCGTGAAGCAAAAATCACGTGCTTACATCAAGAATACCAAAATCGGAGTTCAAATGACCCCTCAAATCCTCCATTAAAGGCCTCTTAAACTCAAGGCTTAATCCTCCATTTTTAGCCATTTAATCCCATTAATTACAGCCTTAATTCATGAAATTCTACCATAGAAATGTGTTTTAAGTCCAAAATCCTTACCTCAATGATGTCTCTTTGATTTCTCTCTTCAAAATCGACCAAAGCTCCCAATTCCGAGTTCAAAAATGGTTAAACCCTTCAAAAATCGCGAATGAAGGAATATATACATTCTGCCCAGTGCTTTTTGCATCTGCGGTCCCATAACGGCTTCTACAATACCGCATTTGCGGCCATTAGTCCGCTCCTGCGAAAGTCACTTAAAAGACCCAAACCGCATCTGCCGTCAAGCTTCCGCACCTGCGGCCTCGTAGATGCGGCCCTTCAACCGCATTTGCGGCTCCTGATGAATCCACCTAAAACCTCTTATGCGTCTATTCTCCCACAAGTGCGGCATCGCACCTGCGGTCCCCAAACCGCAGGCGTGAAAACACCAGAAGCAGCAACTTCAGCAGATTCATTTAACCTTCAACCCTTCCGTTAGCCATCCGAAATCACCCCGAGGCCCCTGTGACCTCAACCAAAAGCACAACAATAACCAAATACCTTATGCAAACTTGTTCCGATCATCAAAACACCTCAAATAACATCAAATCTACCAAATCACATCGGATTCAATCCTAAGTTTCTAAAATCTTCCGAAATACGCTTTTGATCAAAAACCTAACCAAACCACATCCGAATGACCTGAAATTTTATACACATATCCCAATTGACACAACGAAGCTACTGCAACTCTCGGAATTCCATTCTGACCCCTATATCAAAATCTCGCCTATCAACCGGAAATCGCCAAAATATCAATTTCGCCAATTCAAGCCTAAGTCTACTCCGAACCTCCAAAACCCATTCCGATCACGCTCCTAAGTCAAAAATCACCTCCCAAAGCTAACCGAACCATCGGAACTCATATCCGAGCCCTCTAACACATAAGTCAATATCTGGTTGACTGTTTCCAACTTAAACCTTCTTAAAAGAGACTAAGTGTTTCAAACTTCACCAAACTCATTCCGGACTCAATTCGACCAACCCGATACCACAAAAACATGGATAACGAGTCACATCCTCCCCAACTTAAACAAACGTTCATCCTCGAACGAGTCAAGAAATATACCTGAAGCCTCAAACAGGTGAGAATATCTGCTCCGCATCTCCCGCTCGATCTCCCAGATAGCCTCCTCCACGAGCCGACCTCTCCACTGCACTTTCACTGACGCTATATCTTTTGACCTCAACTTTCGAACCTGAAGGCCTAAAATAGCTACTAGCTCCACATCATAGGTCAAATCATCATCCAACTGAACCGTGCTGAAGTCCAAAACATGAGATGAATCTCCAACATACTTCTGGACCATGGAAACGTGAAATATCGGATGCACACTCGACAAGCTGGGCGGCAAAGCAAGCTCACAAGCCACCTTCCCAATCCTCCAAAGCAACTCAAAAGGCCCAATGAACTGCCGACTCAATTTCCCTTTCTTCCCAAATCTCATGACACCCTTCATGCGTGAAACCTTCAACAGAACCTTCTCGCCAACCATGTAGGACACATATCGAACCTTCTTATCGGCATAACTCTTTTGTCTCGATTGCGCTGCACGAAGCCTCTCCTGAATCACCTTCTCCTTCTCCAAAGCATCCTGCACCAAATCAGTTCCTAATAGCTTAGCCTCACCGGGCTCGAACCAACCAACTAGAGATCTACACCGCCTCCCATACAAAGCCTCATATGGAGCCACCTGAATACTCGACTGGTAGTTGTTGTTATAAGCAAACTCTGCGGGTGGTAGAAACTCATCCCATGATCCTCCAAACTTCATGACGCAAGCACGCAACATGTCCTCCAATATCTGAATAGTACGCTCTGACTGTCCGTCTGTCTGAGGATGAAAAGTTGTGCTCAACTCAACCTGAGTACCCAACTCTCATTGTACGGCCCTCCAAAACTGCGAGGTAAACTGAGTACCTCTATCCGAAATGATGGAAACTGGAACACTATGCAAACGAACAATATCCCGGATATAGATCCCTGCCAACCGCTCTGAAGAATAGGTAGTACACACAGGAATGAAGTGCACAGACTTGGTCAGCCGATCCACAATCATCCAAATAGCATCGAACTTCTTCAAAGTCCGTGGAAGTCCAACAACAAAGTCCATAGTGATACTCTCCCACTTCCACTCAAGAATAACCATCTGCTGAAGTAAGCCACCCGGCCTCTGATGCTCATATTTCATCTGCTGACAATTGAGACACCGAGATACAAATCCTACAATATCTTTCTTCATTCTCCTCTACCAACAGTGCTGCCTCAAATCCTGATACATCTTCGCGGCACCCGGATGAATGGAATACCGTGAGCTATGGGCCTCCTCCAGAATTAACTCCGGAAGTCCATCCATATTGGGAATGCAAATCCGTCCCTGCATCCTCAACACCCGACGATCACATCTCTGCATCATCATGCTAAACTCTGTCCTTAAGGAATAGCAAATGCGGATCATCATATTGGTGCTCTCTGATGCACTCATACAAGGAAGACCTAGAAACCACACAAGCCAATACCCGACTGGGATCCGAAATATCTAACCTCACGAACCAATTTGCCAAGGCCTGAACATCAACTGCAAGAGGTCTCTTTCCAACTGGAATATATGCCAAACTCCCCATACTCACTACCTTTTGGCTCAAAGCATCAGCCACCACATTGGCCTTTCCCGGATGGTACAATATAGTGATATCATAATCCTTAAGCAATTACAACCATCTCCGCTGCCTCAAATTAAGATCATTTTGCTTGAACAAATGCTGAAGACTATGATGATCAGTGAACACCTTACAAGATATGCCATACAAGTAGTGCCTCCAAATTTTCAATGCATGAACTATGGCAGCCAACTCCAAATCATGAACGAGGTAGTTCTTCTCATGGGGCTTCAACTGACAAGAAGCATAAGCAATAACTCTACCCTCCTGCATCAATACACAACCAATCCCAACACTCGAAGCATCACAATACACGGTATATGAACCTGAAGCTGATGGCAAAACCAACACTGGAGCTGTGGTCAAAACTGTCTTGAGCTTCTGAAAGCTCTCCTCACACTCGTTCGACCAGACAAATGAAGCACCCTTATGAGTCAACTTGGTCAAAGGCAATGCGATAGATGATAATCCCTGAACAAACCGGCGATAATAGCATGCCAAACCAAGAAAACTGCGAATCTCTATGGCTGAGAATGGCCTAGGACAACTCTGAACCGCCTCTATCTTCTTTGGATCAACCTGAATACCATCGCTGGACACCACGTGCCCCAAGAAAGCCACTGAACTAAGCCAAAACTCACACTTGGAGAATTTTGCATAAAGTTTCTCCTCCCTCAATCTCTGCAATACCACTCTCAAATGCTCCGCGTGCTCCTCCTAACTACGGGAATACACCAGAATATCATCAATGAAGACTATGACAAATGAATCAAGATAAGGTCGGAACACACTATTCATCAAATTCATGAACGTTGCTGGGGCATTGGTCAGCCCAAAAGACATCACCAAGAACTCATAATGACCATATCAGGTCCTGAAAGTCGTCTTAAGTATATCTGAATCCCTGATCTTCAACTGGTGATAGCCCGAACGGAGATCAATCTTGGAGAACACTCTCGCTCCCTAAAGCTGGTCAAACAAATCATCAATGCGAGGTAAAGGATACTTGTTCGTAGTTGTTACCTTTTTCAATTGCCTATAATTAATGCACATTCTCATTGTGACATCCTTCTTCTTCATAAACAGAACCGGCGCGCCCCAAGGTGACACACTAGGCCGAATGAACCCTTTATTAAGGAGTTCCTGAAGCTACTCCTTTAAATCCTTCAACTCCACTGGTGCCATATGATACAGCGAAATAGAAATGGGCTGAGTGCCCGGCACTAGATTAATACCAAAATTAATTTCCCTGTCCGGTGGCATGCCCGGCAGGTCTGCAGGAAACACATATGGAAAATCCCTCACAACTGGGACAGAATCAATACTGGGAACCTCAGCTCCAACATCCCTCACAAATGCTAGATATGAAAGACAACCCTTCCCAACCATACGTTGGGCCTTCAAGAAAGAGATCACTCTACTAGGAACGTAATCAGTCACACCTCGCCACTCGATCTGTGGCATACCCGACATAGCCAAAGTGATTGTCTTGGCATAACAGTCCAGAATAGCACGATACGGAGATAACCAATCCATGCCCAAAATGACATCGAAATTCACCATACTCAGTAATAACAGATCCAGTCGGGTCTCCAGACCCCCAATAGTCACCACACATGACCGGTACATATGATCTACAACAACATTATCACCCACCAGCATAGATACATGAACAAGTAAAGCAAGAAACTCCAGGGGTGTACCCAAACAATGAGCAAAGTACGAGGAAACATAAGAAAAGGTGGAACCGGGATCAAATAATACAGAGGCATCTCTGTGGCAGACTGAAACAATACCTGTAATGACAGCATCTGAAGCAATATCATATGGTCTACCTGTGATAGCATAGAAATGAGCCTGACCACCGCCTAATTGACCTCCCCCTCTGGGGGCAACCCCTAGCTGCCTGACCTCCACCCCTAGCTGGCTGGGCAGGTGGTGAAGTAACTGGAGCAGAAGTCGAGGGCTGACCCCTCTACTGAGACTGACTATCATGAAGCCGAGGGCACTGCCTCCTCATATGTCCAAACTGTCCGCACTTATAACAACTCCCCGGTACTAGAGATAGGGACTAAAGGGAAACCCTGGCACCAGAATGACCAGTAGAAGGACCTGGCATGGAAGAACCCTAGACTGACGGAGCACGAGACGAGCTCAGAGCTGGAAAGGCACTAACTGATGGCTGGCCCTGCTGAGATCCATGATAACCATGACTCGAAGACGCCCCATGGTAACCTGAGCGAGCTAATTGAGACTGCTTGAAAGAACAGCCTCTGCCCTACTGGAACTGACCCCTCGAAGGAGCACTGCTAAAACCACCAGATCCCCAAGGCCTCTTGGCCTCTCTCTCCTCTCGCTCCTGCTAGTGTACAGTCTCAATATCATGGGCGATATCAACAACCACCTCGAAGGTATCACCCGTCACTCTCTCTATAGTCATGAGAATCCGTAGATGATATGTGAGGCCATCAACAAACCTCCTAATCCTCTCTTGATCTATGGGAACCATCCAAACCGCATGACGGGATACTGCATCACCGTCATCTCCCCCTGATGCAGCTGCTCAAACTGCTTGCGCAGCTCCTCTCGGCGTGACTGTGGTGCATACTTCTCTAGGAAGAGAACAGAGAACTGCTGCCAAGTAAAGGGCACTGCACCAACAGGTCTACGCCTCTCACACGCCTCCCACCAAGTGAAGGCAGGCCCAGAAAACTAAAAGGTAGTAAATTCCACACCACTAGTCTCAAGAATCCCTATTGTCCGAAGCATCCGCTGGCACTTATCTAGAAAACCCTAGGCATCCTCGCCCTCTGCACCACTGAATGACGGAGGCTGGAGCCTACCAAACCTCTCAAGTCGACGCTGCTCATCATCCGGCATAATTGGTACCACAAACTCCTGAGCTGGTGCAGCCGACTGAGCTAGTGGTGCCCCCGGTGTCTGGAGTCCTTGCACAACCTACTCAGGTGTGCGAGTAACGGGAGTATGGGTGCCTCCCCCTGCCTAAGAAGTAGTTGCGGCCGTAGTAACTGAGACCGCCTAGGCCAAACCGGTACATACTGATAATATCTAAGCTAAGGCCTCCTGAAGGCCTGGAATCACGATAGGCACAGCTGGTGCCTGCATTGGTGCTGCTGCAGTATCCACAACTGGGACCTGATCGGGTACTGGGGCAGCTAGTGGGTCTGTCGGTGCTACTCTAGCTGCTCTGCCCCTGCCACGGCCCCGACTGCAACCTCGGCCTCTGGTGGCCTCCGCTGGTGGCACTGGTGGTCATCCACCCCGTCCGGTAGCTCATGTCCTCACCATCTGTGAGAGAATAGAATAACGGAAGTTTAGTACTCGGATCAACAAGTTAGCACGACAAGAGTTTCAAGAATGTGAAGTTTTTCCTAAAGGTTTTGGAGCCTCCCGAGGATAAATACAGACGTCTCCGTACCGATCTGCGAGACTCTATTAAACTGAATCATGACTCGCGAGACCTATGTAACCTAGGCTTTGATACCAACTTGTCACGACCCCAAATACCGGTCGTGATGGCGCCTATCATATTACTAGCCAAGCCAACCAGTCCACTAACCACAACCCATTTCCTTTAGTAAGAAACCATTTCCAACACGAGTTTTAAACACCGATTTCATAATAAACGTTTAAAATGACACAAAATATGCAGAAGTCAAAATAATAATAAACTACACAGCCCAACTAATATGGTGTCACGAGTCTAGAGCCTCTAATGCAAGTCTGAACATCCTACTACATAGATAGTCTAGAAAATACTGAAAAGATAACAAGATAGAAGGGAGAGAACAGGGCTACGAACGCCATGCAGCTACCTCATAATCCCCGACAGAGAACTGAACCAACTGATTAATGCTCACTCGGCCGCTCGAGCACCAGGATCTGCACACAAGGTGCAGGGAGTAACATGAGTACGCCAACTCAATAAGTAACTGAAGTAAATAAGTTCTGAAAGTAGTGACAAGCAGTTCAAAAATACATAACAGAATAACCAACGAAATAACATGTCGTCTTTACAGTTCAAAAATCAGTTCTCGTTATAAAACTACATTTCCAGTTTAAACTTTTGGAACCAGTTACTTAGAAGTATATCAAACAAAGGCTTATTTAAAAGAAGAGTGAAATCAGTGAAAACATCATGACAAGGCCTCTCGTGCAAGGAATCACTCAGAATCTGGCCCCTCGGGCAGCCTCTCAGTTACTCGTGACTCAACTCACGTCACTCAGTACTCACTCTCAACAATCGGCTCATTTATATCTCATAATAATAGAAATCATAGTAACCGCTGCGGCATGCAGCCCGATCCATATATTTATAGTCGACTACGCTCACTGGTGGTGTATAGACTCCGGAGGGGCTCCTACAGCCCAAACGTCATATCATTGTGGCGTGCAGCCCGATCCAATATATATATATATAGTTGCAGCATGCAGCCCAATCCATATAAGTATCGCTACGACGTGCAGCCCGATCCATAATATATACATATAATATCCTCACAATTGGGTTCTCAACCTTTCTCAGTCCTTAACCTCACAGCCTCTCGGCACAACAACAGGAATCAAGGAACTCAGCCCAAACAGTCCTCACAATTAGGAGTAAAGCAATAAAACCAGTTTTAGCTTTTAAACAAGTAAAACACGACTGAGGATATGTTTTTAGCAAGTAAAGTGAGGAAAAAAAAGTCAAAAATGCCCTTAAGGGTTTCTTCAGGTCGGCACAAGGCCCCAAACATAGCATACAACCCATAATACAGTATAAATACCCAAAATACGGAATAACATAGTATTTCCAAATCAAATACGCGGCTTAATGTCACTACGGGACGGACCAGGTCACAATCCCTACCGGTGCACGCTTACGCACTCGTCACCTAGCATGTGTACCACCACTTTTATCAAAAACAAGTCAACTACCGGGGTTTTGTACCCTCAGTTCCAGATTTACAATGGTTACTTACCTCAAACCGGTGAAAATACTACTCTACGATGCCTTTGCCCCTCAAATCGGCCTCCGCCCACGTCGAATCTAACCAAAAATCAGAACGAATACGTCACAATATGCTAAGGGAACAAAGCCCAAGCGAAAACAATCGAAAAATACCAAAAATCCCTAAATTAGCAAAAATCCGAGCCCCAAGCCCACTCCTCCAAACTCAGAAATTTTTACACCAATAGATTTCGCATCTCCCCACGAGTCCATACATATCAAAAATACCAAAATCGGAGTTCAAATGACCCCTCAAATCCTCCATTAAAGGCCTCTTAAACTCAAGCCCTAATCTTCCATTTTTAGCCCTTTAATCACATTAATTACAGCCCTTTAATCACATTCATGAAATTCTACCATAGAAATGTGTTTTAAATCCAAAATCCTTACCTCAATGAAGTCTCTTTGATTTCTCTCTTCAAAATCGCCCAAAGCTCCAAATTCCGAGTTCAAAAATGGCTAAACTCTTCAAAAATCGCGAAGGAAGGAATATATACATTTTGCCCAATCCTTTTGCATCTGCGGTCCCATAACCGCTTCTGCGGTACCGCATTTGCGGCCGACCGCATCTGCAGCTCCTGATGAATCCTCCTAAACCGCTTCTGCGTCTATTCTCCCGCACGTGCGGCATCGCACCTACGGTGCCCAAACCGTAGGTGCGAAAACACTAGAAGCAGCAACTTCAGCAGCTTCAAGTACACTTCAACTCTTCCGTTAACCATCCGAAATCACCCCGAGGCCCCCGTGACCTCAACCAAAAGCACAACCATAACCCAATACCTTATTCAAAATTGTTCCAATCATCAAAACACCCTAAAAACATCAAATCTACCAAATCACATCGGATTCAAGCCTAAATTTCTAAAATCTTCTGAAATATGCTTTTGATCAAAAATCCAACCAAACCACGTCCGAATGACCTGAAATTTTACACACATATCTCAATTGACACAACGAAGCTACTGCAACTCTCGGAATTCCATTCCAACCCCTATATCAAAATCTCGCCTATCAACCGGAAATCGCCAAAATATCAATTTCGCCAATTCAAGCCTAAGTCTACTCTGAACTTCCAAAACCCATTCCGATCACGATCCTAAGTCACAAATCACCTCCTGAAGCTAACCGAACCATCGGAACTCATATCTGAGCCCTCTAACACATAAGTCAATATCCGGTTGACTTTTTCCAACTTAAGCCTTCTTAAAAGAGATTAAGTGTCTCAAACTCCACCAAACTCATTCCGGACTCGATCCGACTAACCTGATACCACAAAAACACGGATAACGAAGCATAAAGAAGCTGAAATGGGGGAAACGGAGCGGTAACTCATGAGACGACTGGTCGGGTCGTCACATTTAGTAGTAATTAGCCATCTATAGATACTATTTACTATATTACGGATTATAGATACCTTTTATGTGGTTATAAGATGTATTTGATGTATTTAAGTTATTGTATTCATGAATACAAGAGAAAAAATAGGCGTGAATTAGGGAAGTCCAGCTAATCAGTTGTTGTATTTGAGTGTATTCGACTGTATTCATGGAGTAAAACATGGGATAACAGCTGGACAGATTATTGTATTCGACTGTATTCACGGCGTGAAATAGGGGATTACACTATTTTTAAAACGAAAAGTGAATCAATTAACATAATAGACTCCTAATATAACTCAACAAACTCAATTATAACACATAAAAATTGTATTTTCAGTTATAAAAAAGATTCTCAACCGAAAAATATCCCAAAAACATAGCAATCTTCAGAGAAATTATATAATACATCTGAATACATAAATTATATTAATTAAAAACATATGAATACATTCGTGGCATATAGCGAGACAGTGAATACAATGAAATACATAAAATACAGCAGGATACATTGAAATACAATGAAAAAAAGACAGTGAATACAATGAAATACATGGAATACAACAAGATACATTAAATTACAATTAAAAAAAGACAATGAACACAATGAAATACATGAAAATACATTGAAATATATTAACAAAAAATCAAGTTGCTCAGCCCCAAACTCCGTCGTCTTTGTTCAAGAACAAACCCTAATTTCCAGCAAATCCACCGTAGCAACGTTTGGAGGTACAACACGCGAGACCTTTGAGATTTGAAGGTACAACACGCGTCACCTTTTTTCATTACTTTCTACCCAACAAATTCAATCTCGGCCGTCCACCCTGCTGTTCCGTCGCCGCTGCTCCATCGGCCACTGTATCCAAGGCTTTATATTTTGTCGGTGGTCAGATTGAATTCCCTCTGATGAAATCCCAAAGACTCTGTCATCGATGGACAAGACTGATTTAATGAGATCCCCTAAAATTCCATGGTTACATACCTCAAAGCACCCAATCGTTGCAACCGAATCCAGAATTTTCGAAATTGATTCATTGCTTAACGATGCTAAAGACTCATAATTGAGTTTTTTGATGGATTGTGAATGGATTTTTGCTTGGGGAAGACTCGATCAGGAAGCCTGAGGTCGGCTGCTACCCAACATATTCAATTCGGTGCAAGAATTGATCGGAATGAAAAGAAAATAGTGTGGGTGAGAGAAATTTTGAGATTGAGCATCGTGTTTTCAGGGAATACGGGAAAAGAATAGGATTTATCAAAGTAGAGAAAGAAAGAAAATAGTGTAACTGAATAGCGTATTTAGTGGCTTAGGGCTAGGAGGTAACCAAAATTAAATATTTTGCTATAAACCTTAAAAGTTATCTATAGAATATAAATTTTTTAATGGTATTTATTTAACATAAATAAGGTGTTAACATTTGCTATAGGAGGTAAAAATTCCTAAAAATCACATTCGTATTTTTGCTAGAAGAATTGTCCCTGATTGGGACATATAGTACATCAGAAAGATTCTGGAAAATAGTTTTGAGGTCGTTAGCTGAGCTCGACAAGAAGTTATTTTAAGAGATATGACGAAAATTGGACGCTGAAGTCACTAGGTTTGACTGACCCAAAGGATCTCCAAAGACTTACTTTCCCCATTATAATTGATGTGAACATATTTATTCGGTACAAGATTTAAAAAATAATAAAAATTTCTGAAACTTGTAATTTTAAACATATCATAATATTATATGGCTATAAAAATTTATTATTAAGAGTTTCTATACAAGTTAAGTTGAAAGTTTAAATTAAATTGTGTTCAAATTTAACTGAAAACTGTTCTTTTTCAGAACGGACTAAAAAATAAATAAAAATTTTATCCAATATTTAGTTTGTAATTTGAAGAATGTAAACTTAATACAACAAATGATGTATTATTTTATATCATCAAAAACAGAATAACTAATCTATGTATAACTTATAATGGATAAAGCACCAAAAGGAAAAAATTATCTTTGTCTTTTTCAAGAAGCCAATGAACGTCAAGCATCCAAGGGTACAATTGTAATTCATTGTTTATAGTTTTAAAAAAATAATTAACTGTAAATAATATCTTGTATATCTAATTTATTTATTTTTTGGTTGAAAAGATGGATTGTATATCTAATTTTTGTGCAACGATCCCAACACCCAACAAAAGATAATCTCTGTGTTTCTAATTATTGTACAACTAATCCTTACGTAACTAATCTTTGTATCGTAATCTATATATAACTTATTTTCGAACCAAATGGCCCAAAGAGTTTGCAATGCTTTACATATAGAATATAAAGGAAAAATGACACTGTATAGCCACTCTAAAAAATTATATATATATATATATATATATATATATATATATATATATATATATATATATATATATATATATGTAAGTATGTATGTATATATTTTGTATGTTATATACAAAAAGTATACACATTTTATATATTTTTTCACTTATCGAATATAAATAATTTTTGGCACAGGCTAAAAATAAAAAACAGCCCAACAATAAAGGTGGAGAACCTTGGGTGAAATTCAAAAATAGCTAAATTTACAAGTGGTAATTGAAAAATAGCCACAGTTTCAAAAGTAATTGAATTTTAGCTACTTTTCATGTAAAGATAAATATGAACGAAAACACTGTTCAAAATTCGAAAAATATTCCAGCATAATATACTAGTCCAGTATAATATGTTGAAAGTTCATACACAGGTGCTCCAATCTCCAAATGCTAGAACTTTTCGTGTGTTGGAGTTCCAGCATAATATGCTGGAGGTCATACACAGGTGCACCAATCTTCAGTATATTATACTAGAACTTTTTGTGTTGCAGCAAAATAGTGGCTATTTTTTAATGACTTTGCAAACGCTGGCTGACTAGCCCATGCTATTTTCACGATAACCTTGGATGTCTAAGAAATCGCAAATAATTGAATAGAGAAGGGACTAAATATTAGTAGTAATTTATTACATGCCAATTATGGAAAGAGAAAATGGTACAGTATAAACCCGTTACAATTTATTTGAATTTGAATTAAAAAAAAGGCTCTACAAAGATACTTATTCTATTTTTGGATTATCGATCTTTCACGTCTTAAAAACAGAGTCTTATTCTCCTCCTACTCAGTGGCGGAGCCACAAGTATATCGATACATTTTCGTAAAAAAATTACACTATATTGTTAGGTAAATTTTTATATTAACATCCATTGGGTTTACTTCGTGGATTTACCTCTTCATATTTTGACTTTCATGATCAAGACGGAATACCTGAAGTGCAAGTTCAACGCCGAGCCGGAGGCCGGAGGCATGAACGTGAAGCTTGAATCTCAAGTCATCCACAGTAGAAGCAGCTTCAAGTACCTTGGGTTGGTTATCCAGGGGGATGGGGAGATCGACGAGGATATGACATACTGTATTAGGGTGGGGTGGATGAAGTGGAGGTTAGCATCTAGAGTCTTGTGTGACAAGAAAGTGCCACCATTACTCAAATGTAATTTTTTAGAGCGGTAATTAGACCGGTCATGGGGTGTGGGGCTGAGTGTTGGCCAGTTAAGATCTCACATATATAGAAAATGAAAGTAGCAGAAATGAGGATGTTGAGGTGGATGCGCGGGCACACGAGGATGGATAAGATTAGGAAAGATGGTATATGAGAGAAGGTGGGCGTGACTCCCATTGATGATAAGATGCGGGAAGCGAGGCTCAGATAGTTCAGGCATGTACAGAGGAGAAACCCAAATGCACCAGTGAGGAGGTGTGAGCGGCTGTCTCTGGAAGGCACGAGAAGAGGTAGGGGCGGCCTAAGAAGTATTGAAGAGAGGTGATCAGGCAGGACATGGTGCGGTTTCAGATTTCTGAGGACATGACCCTTGATAGGAAGTTGTGAAGGTCGAGTATTATGGTTGTAGGGTAGGGTCTTAACTATGTGAGGCTAGTCCGATATGATCTTTATCTTAAACTGCTAGTAGTTAATGTTGTGTTCTCACTACTCTCTAGTTTTATAGAGCCGAGCCTATTTACTGGTTATTGCTATTATTTTCATCTATTTTCTCGCTTTTATGTTTTTGTCATTCATTTGGTTTCTGTTGATGGTACTGATATATTGTCTCTTCTCGTTTTTTTAAGTCGGAGGTCTTTCAGAAACAGCCCCTCTATATCCTTGGGGTAGGGGTAAGATCTGCATACACACTACGCTCTCCACACCCTACTAATAGGATTTCATTGGGACGTTGTTGTTATTGTTGTTAGTGAAAATTCGAACTCCGCCATTACTCCTATTTAATTTCATTACCCTTACATCACTAAACATAAATATTTTACATCAAATGTTAATCGAATTGTTTAAATAAAGGAAATATGATGGTATTTAAACATAAGGGCAACGGCCGACGGAACAAGACAATATATAGCTACTGTGGATCTAAATCGTAAAATGACCAAATCTCAATGTCCCCAAAAGCAAATCATGACATTCAATGCATTTTATTTTAACTTAACTATAGCTTTCTGATTAATAGGTCTAATTAATGTTTGAAAACTTAACTTTTTATGGCTGCTTATTAGTTAATGATATCTTGCTGTTATTCATCGATCAACAACTTGGGTTATATATAGATTTATAGTTTGTTTGTAAAAAATAAAATAAAATAAAATAGTTTATTTTTTTAAAGGAAATTAAGACGACCGAAACAATTTTAAAGTCATACAACAAAGAAAAAGAAGATGACAAATCTTTTAATCTCGAAAGACTGGCCGTCATAAAAGTAAAACGAAGAAAAAACAAACAAGATCAATTTTATTACTATTTAGATGTCAATGGAGATCTAAAATTGTAACCTTTGATTTTGCTTTCTTTTTTCCTTTTCTTAATTTTCATTTGCTTTTCTTTCAGTTTAGATGTCAAGTATTTTTGTCTTTTTCTTTTTCATGAAGGAGTAGATTGCTTATACGTTTCTGTTTTCTATGATATATATCCAAAATGGCACTTTCTGTCAATTTCAAACATGTTGTTACTGGCTAAAAGAACCGAAAAAAATACTCAAATCCTCTATCTTAGGTTCGAGCATAGAATCACCCACTAATATTTGCACACTCATTCATATTTGTGTCAGGATAGGTTACCTACATAATTTCTTGTGGTACGACCCTTCCCCTGCATGAACGTGAGATGTTTTGTGCCCTATACTGCCCTTTGTTTTATTTCGTTCCCTTCTTGTAATAATATATATTACATATATATAAATATATATTATTTCTTCTTGTAGATCTATAATGTACTTAGTCTTCATCATTAATGTTAAAGAGGTACTTATGCTTTTAAATGGGGTCTTTAATTGGGGACCATTTTTATCTTCTTCTTTTTTTTGCGTCCTTTTCTGCACCTATATATGGTACAATACTTCAACTTGCAATAGATTCATCCTCTCTAAATAATTTAAGCCACTTGCTCCTATATATGATAGCTAATTATAATAATGTAAGACATAAGGTAATGGGAAATGCTATGCAATAATACATAGAACCCTAGACTGGTCTTTACAAATATCTCTATTTCAGAAAAGTGATATCCAAAATTTTGGAGAATTTTGGAGAATTTTAGTAGTCCAGTTGGTTAATTATCTGAATTAGTGTTTGATTCTTATCTTGTAATTCCCTCTCCCTTCTCGCATGTATAATTAAAAAAAACATTTTTTTTTATGTTTAAGCTAACGTTTTTAAAGTTTAAAATTATCAGTTCCGCCTTGATATGCATATCTCAAGCACTAAAAGAAATATTTCATGTGAAGTTATCAAAGGAATCGACGGACGACCAAAATGTATGAAATCTTTCAGATAACTTCTTTCTAAGACTTAAATAATATTCCTAATAACAATGTAAAGAATACATTATAAATTATAGTTTAACAATTATAACAAGTTATTTACTATATTTTTTTAAGCTACCAGCAGAGATATGATTGTATAAATATTTTTTATATCGTTCTGCATAGAGTTAAACCGTATTATTTTGTGCACTATAAAAAAAATGCAAATAGCAAATTGAACTTGAGTAGGAAATGCTTTGATCCTTTGGTCCCCAATTTATGCTCTTTTTCCCCCCCTTCTTTCTGGCCAACCACATGTTCAAGAGGTCATGACAATCCACGCATAAGGAAAGGAAAATAAGAGAGATCTGAATTTTGAACAAGAAAAAGAAAGAAATTTTATATACCTGCTTGTTTCACTTTATACGACGTAGTTCAGAATATGAGATCAACCCGACTAATTTTTATGTGAATTCGAATATAGAATATTCAAAAAAATTGAAGTTAAAATCACCTATTTAAGAACTAAAAAAATAATAATATAAGCCGCAATAATTAATAATTCAATATATTTATAAAGTATTTGCAAGGGAAATAAAAAGAAATAAGAAAAAAGGGGGATAGTCATCCATCGTACAACAACTTGAAGCTTTTGACACTATTTCTCAAGCTCTCTCATGCATGTATCTCTAGAAACCTTATCTTGTTTGACAAAATGCAACGTCATAACTTTTAGATTTAGATATCTTAATTACTCTTGATCATATGTAAATACAACAAAACATTATCATATAACCTAATCTGAGGCACATTTAGATTTGAACTTTATGAGTTTAAGTTCGAAATTTTGTCATAACTTATTCAATTTTCCAAGTTCAAAATCAATTTTTTATATTTATTTAGTAAAATTTAATACATACATACATATATATATATATATATATATATATATAAAGAAATGAAACAGTATGCCTAAATCTAATGAGTATGCTCATTCTTCATTGAGATATATATTGGTGGAGGTTCGTATAGCTTATAAGAGTTATTACTTTTATATACTAATAGCGTAAAACAATATTTACACTAGCTAATCGCCTAAAATATAATTATAACTAATTGTTTTTAATAAGTGAAACTAATAATCTGAAGGGGAAAAAAAAAAGAGATCAACCTGCTACGACAAATGTTTTTTCGACTGTCAAAATATTAAGTTAAACTCAGTTTTTAATATACCGATAGAGGTCTAACTAATTAACCTTGTCAAGCTAAGAGCAATTTTGTTTAAAAAAAAAAAAGAAGAATTATCAAGGCGGATAGCATTCAATGCTCTAGTCTAAGCAACAATGTAAATCACAACTATAATTGGTCAGATTCATAATTTTGACAGTAGCTCTTCATGAAAAAAAAAACTATATATACAATTATTTTTGTTATATTATAATATTGATTTTTTAAAATAAAGTCTATAAAATAAAAAGGAAAAACAGCTTTCGCAAAAAAGTTGGTAGGCGTATTTTGGTCAATTGGGCATCTATTAGACCAACAAATTCATCTGTATGTAAATGATTATGATTTATAATGATCATAATTTAATAAATATATAATACTAGAAGGGCATTATCATGCCTCGAGATAAACCTAGTAAAATGATCCCACTTGACTATATATATCCAAAATTACTTTCTAATGGATTTTTAATCCTGGTTAATTATCATGGTAGTATTTAGTATTTATTACTGTTCTTTTAATAAATTTATTCCTTAAAGTACTCTTTCTAGTTAAATTAAGTAGGTCCAAGTCTAAAAAGAACGTCCAAAAAATTCTTGGATTAGGTAGTGTAGCAATAACGTTCTTAAGCACGAGATTTACTTTATCTCACAGATATTGACTTTTTGAAAATTGAGTTATTATCATTTTTAGTCCAGTGTCAGAAACTATTTATATTTGATAGTCGAAAAAATATATAAAATTTATATAATTTTTATATAAAATATACAGAATATATATATATATATATATATATACACAAAAATATATATTTTTCGACTATTATTTTAAAAACGACTATATAATATCATTTTCCCTCGTATTTGATACATTTCTCTATAGCTTGTAGTACTAAAGGGTATCATGAATGGCAGAATATTATATGGCAGCTAATTAATCCTAAATTAAGTGTGGATTGAACATGTACGTTACCATATTATTAAAATGTGTGCTCCCTATACGTTATCAATTTTTTTAAAAGACATCTACAAGTGACCTTTTTAAAAAAAAAAAATTTGAAAATAAGACAGAGTACCTGTTAATTAGCAGGTAATGATGCTCCGATGAGGAGGTGTGAGCGGTTGGCCTTGGTGAGTACGAGAAGAGGCAGAGAGCGACCTAAGAAGTATTGGGGGTGAGGTGATCAGACAGGACATGGCACGACTGCAGATTTCCGAGGACATGTCCCTTGATAGGAAGGTCTGGAGGTCAAGCATTATAAGGATTGTAGGCTAAGGGGTAGTAAATCTTAATACCGGGGGTGAGGCGGGTTTGATAGGGTTGATCTTAGACGGTTAGTGGTTAATGTTGAGTCCACATTATCCTTTCTGTTTATCATAGCCTCAGGCCTTAATTACTAGTTATGGTTATTGCATGTCATCTATTTTATGGTTTTTATGCTTCTATTATATTATTTTTATGGTTTCTGCTGATGTTACTGATGAATTGTCTCTTCTTGTTTTATTTCTGCCTTCCTGAGCCGAGGGTTTATCGGAAACAACCTCTCTGCCCCATCGGGGTAGGGGTAAGATCTACGTACACACTACCCTCCCCAAATCCCATTTTATGGGATTTTACTGAGTCGTCGTTGTTGTTGTTGTTGTATCGTCGGTAGATATTAATTAAGCTTCTATGTAAATGCCAATTGAGGAGGACTCCTTTTAGTAACAACATTTCCAACCTTTTAGAAGTTTATATAGTTTTTTTAAATTTTATTATCAATGTAATTCAATGCGATAGTACGTTCATTATTAATCGCATGACAATTATTATCTGATTACGTAAGAAACATGGTAATCAATATGTTATAGCACGTACAACAGGGGCAGAGCTAGTATAGAAGTTACGGGTTCGGTCGAACCCATTAATTTTGGTTCAAATTTTATATTTGTCTTAAAATTTTTATTGAATATGTATAAATTATTAATTTAGAATCCAATAACTTAAACGAAAAAGAATATCAAACCCATAAGTTTCAAACTCTAGCTCTGTCTCTGACGTACAATACACTACTAGTATAAAACATCTTTATATAATATAAGTATATATAGCTTAAATTCTAATTCAAACTAATAATTATCACAAAATTTTACTTTTAATCACCTTTTAAATAATTCAAATATACAAAATATTTTGTATACCACTAGTACCTACACCTCAAAAAATTTCTTTGGTCAAACTAAAGGCTGCACACCGTTTTTTCGCTTATTTTGCAATCTCGGCGTTCAACAATCTTGCGTATAAAATTTTGAGACAATTTACAAAATATTTTTATACCACTAGTACATATACCCTTAAAAATTTTCTTTGGTCAAAACTAAAGGCTGCACACCGTTTTGTTGCATATTTTGCAATCTCGGCGATTCAACAATCTTGCGTATAAAAATTTGAGACAATTGATTTGACCCTTCTTAAAATTGGATCCAAAGGAATGTACCTTAAAAAACCTTTCATATATGAGACTTTGTGAATGATGGCTAAGGAAACATTGCCACGTGGCCACATTGATACCAAACTTTGGCCAAGGTGTACTCTTGTCTTTCTCCTAGGGTTTACACTCTACCTACACCTCACCCCCTAAGCTTATTTTTTTAATGCATTATTTAATTTAATGAAAGAATAAGACACATTCCACGTTCAATAGTGTGTCACTTGATATTTACAATAATAAGTGGGTTTGGATCAACTCGGAAAAAGAGGTGAAAATATCTTGAACAAGGAAAATGCCATATGTATATCCATCCATATCTATTAACTAATCCATCTATATAAAGTCCTTGAAACCATGATCTATATATACTTTGTTAAAAAACAAAAGGGTAATTTTTAAGTTTAAACTTTAATTTTAGTTTTAGTTACATATTCTTATATCTAAATAAATGTTATGATATACTTAAAACTACAAGTTTTGCAGAGATTATTAATATATTTCATACGTCTTTCTTTCTTTTTTAAATATACCGTGTCCGTGCTCAATCGGTCACTAAAAGGGCAGCCTGGTGCACTAATTAAGCTCCCGCTAATAGTGTCACACGTCTTTCTTTCTTTTTTAAACATATTGTCCATGCTCAATCGGTCACTAAAAAGGCAGCTCGATGCACTAAATTCCCGTTATACGCGAGGTCCGAGGAAAGGGAGAACCAGAAAGATTTAGTATTCGTGCTCAATCAGTCACTACTATATAAATATAAAATAAAAAGAAGGATTACTCTTTTTCTCCTCAATACTCTCTTATATACTCCATATAAAAGTCACATTAGCTATTCAAGAACTTTGAGACTCTCTTGACAACCAAAAACACAAAAAGATGTCAAGTAACTCAAGCCCACTAGAAATAGACACTTCATTTTCACATTCCAACTTCTTCTTTTTCCAAGATCAATCACCAATTTTACAATGGGATGATGATCTTTTCTTCAATAATCCATGGTTTGATGATGATCAATCACCAATACCATATAACTCAGAGAAAGATGAAAATCATCAAATATTTGAAGAATCCTCAGACAATACAATTATATCAAAAGGAAGCACTAGCCATGGTCAAGAATTAGAAGAGGTAACATCCCAAGAAGAAAAAGAAAAAGAAAAAGAAGAAGAAGAAGAAAAGCATTATATAGGAGTTAGAAAAAGGCCATGGGGTAAATATGCAGCAGAAATAAGAGATTCAACAAGAAATGGAATTAGGGTTTGGTTAGGAACATTTGATACAGCTGAAGAAGCTGCTTTAGCTTATGATCAAGCTGCATTATCAATGAGAGGTCCTTGGTCTCTTCTTAATTTTCCATTGGAAAAAGTTAAGAAATCACTTGAAAAAATTGAGTATTCTTGTAAAGATGGATTGTCTCCTGCTGCTGTTCTAAAAGCTACTCATAAAACAAGGAGAGTGAAGCATAAGAGAAGTAGTAGAAAGAAAAAGAATAAAGAAAATCATAATGTTCTTGTTTTTGAGGACTTGGGGGCTGAATTATTAGAAGAGCTTTTAATGACTTCATTGTAACATTCGTGTCAAAGGTATTGGGTTCAGTTTGCTGGAAGAACGGAGAAATTAGTTCGTCATAGCATTCGTGTCGAAGGCACTGAGTTTAGTTTTCCTGAAAGATTGAAGAAATTATCTCTCATCCGCTTTCGGTTAGTGTTTACTGATGAGTTATTAATTACTCGCTATCTGACAGAAAAATATGACTCGAAGAATTTCATCCATAAAAAAAGCACGGGAAGGAAGACGATCAGAATCTCATGATCTATGAGTTTAACTGACCCTTTTAATCCAGTTCATATAATGTCTTTCTCGGGAGCTAGAGGAAATGCAATAAAACTTGCTCTTTTTTATTTTGTTTTATTTTTCAATTCTTGGTTTTTTAGGAATTGGGAGTTTAGTTTTTAGAACTTTTGATGGTGCAATCTCAGAAATAATGTTTCGACTTGTTTGTGCATATAAATTTGCCTTTTTTATTTACTTTTTCACTTTGAGTGCTGGTATTATAAATAAACATGATGCTTACCAGGATATTCCTCTTCATCTTTTGGAAATTTCGAAAGTTTTAAAAAATAAAAAATACCCCATCTTTTAAAAATCAACAATCAATTTTTTTATAAATATTAAATACTTGCTTAGACTTTAATTACGTTTGATTGATTCGATATTATATTTGTGATTTAAACTTATCATGGCATTAATCTAGCTATAATTATAATTAAAGCATATCATTATGAATAAAAAATAATAGAGGCCCTGCAAAATGAAACAATATTGGGAATACTATTGTCCCTTTCCTTTTCAATTCTTGTTCCCATTTGAGAAGATTAGTTGTCAATTGTCACATAGGGAAAAGTCACAAAATCTTGAATTTATAGTGCATATTATATATCATGACGAAGAAAAAAATAAAAATTAAACGACCTTTTGCACTAATCCCATTTTACTGTGTATTACATCACAGGGAGCTCTTAGAGTTATTACTCAAATGGTCACTCAACTATCCCAAATTATCTCCTAAAGTCACTTTACTTTCGTTCGTAACAACAAAGTCATTGAACTATGCCTATTGCACTCAGAAGGTCACTCAACTAGATTTTCCAAATTTTGGATTGCCAAATACTTATTTTACCCTCTAAATTATAAATATTTATCTTCTTTTTATTTTGTTAAACTTTTTAATATTATGTTTTTCCCTATTTAATTTATATTATGGACTTATCTATAGAATAAATAAATATTATTTATAAATTAAAAAAATAAAAATTATTTAAGCATGTACTATGCTGGAATAATAAAATAACGAGCTTAGTAAAAAAAAGTTAATTAGAATAATTTGTTAGTAATAATGATTTAGTATTAACAACAAAACTTCAAAAATTTATTTACAAAATTCAGAATTAAAGAAAATAAAGGTTGTAAAATATATATTTCATGCACGTAATACAAAAATAATTATTTAAATAAAGATATTTTTATAATATACATTATATATTCTTAAATATGCTCAATTATATTATTATGTTTTTATCAACTTTCCGACGACACAAAGTTATGTCACCGGAAAGTAGGGGGACTATCTGTATAGGGTAAAATATACTATGTAAATCGTGCATGGAATATGTATAATATATATATATATATATATATATATATATATATATATATATATATATATATATATATATATATATATATATATATATATATATATATATATATATATATATATATATATATATATATATATATATATATATATATATATATATATTATAAAAATACTTTTATTTAAATAATTATTTTTATATTACATGCATGGAATATATATTTTACAACCTTTATTTTCTTTCATTCTGAATTGTGTAAATAATTTTTTAAATTTTTGTTGTTAATACTAAAATTATTATTACGAACAAATTATTCTAATTAATTTTACTATGCTTATTATTTTGTTATTCCAACATTATAGATTATAGATGCTTAAATAATTTTTATTTTTTTAATTTATAAATAATATTTATTTATTCTATAGATAAGTCCATAATATAAATTAAAAAGGGAAAATCATAATATTGAAAAGTTAAAAAAATAAAAGAAGATAAATATTTATAATTTAGAGGATAAAATAGGTATTTGGCAATCCAAAATTTGAAAAATCTAGTTGAGTGATCTTCTGAGTACAATAGCATAGTTCAGTGACTTTGTTGTTACAAACGAAAGAAAAGTGACTTTAGGAGATAATTTGAGAAAGTTGAGTGACCAGTAATTGACTCGGAGCTCTTACGTTGTTCTTGGGACATTTTTAATAGATGTTTAATTAGATATATGTGATGACCGCCATGTCATCATGCCACATAAGCGTCATTTGGCATATATTAATGACATGTGGAAGCTTACATAAGAAGAAGGCTAGCATTTGTGAGAAAATTCTAGAGAGATGGACATTTCCTTAGGAAGAACCTAGATCCTTATGGATTTGCTAGGAAAGTTCTTGGAATCTTCTAGGCTTGTAGAGAATTCTAGAAAAAGCCCTTATCTTGTAAATATCAAGGAGTTGTGTAATAATTAATATTTACACACTAGCCCCTAGGAGACTAATATATAAAGGGGGTCATTCGTTTGTAATTCATCAAGCAAACAATTCAAGTTCTCTTTAATACAAAGTTTCCTTTAACAATTCTCTTATGTTCTTTCTTCCATTCTCTTAGCGATCTTGAATGTAGTAAGGCTGACTTGACATAGCAAGAACGTGAGCAAGAGCAAGTTGTGCAAGATCGTGAGCGAGTTATCAAGTGCCGCATGTGTACTTAGTTAACAACTAAGGACGTGACATATAGTTCTAAAAATATCTGTAAGTATCAAAAGTATTTTTTGAAACATGTATTTTTAATATGTCATGATTTTTCTTTGTGATGGCGGTGTCAGAGCAAAATTGGCGTGTCTCGACTATTCTATTAGATATATATTAGTGGCGAAGCCAAGAATTTGAGTAATAGAATTAAAGAAAATGTGAAAGTATCACATTTAAGATACGAACCTAAGTAAAAAAAGATTCAACATTTTATATATAGATAAAAAAAATTATTTTTTCCTATTTTTTACAACATAATTTTCTGACGAGAAGATTTAATTGAATTAACCCCATTCACCAAAGGAAGCTACACCCTTGATATATGTTATCTTCACTAGCATAAATATCAGATAATTGCCTTAAATAATGGGAAAAATCACATAACAATATTTTCTTACTTCTGCGGAAGAACATGTCAAATTTTTTTATTGCTATAAATTATAAAATATATCATTAAAAATAAAAATAAATTTAAAGCTAATAAATCCTTAACTATAAAAAAAGGTATCAATATATTTTGACAGACTAAAAACAGAATACTGTTATTGTCCCTTTTCTTTTCAATTCTGAATCCCTTTCTAAGATTAGTTGTCACTTGTCACATATGAAAAAGTCGCAAAATCTTGAATTTTGAATATTGAAAGTGGCTTCCATCATCACTATGAAAAAAACAAAAAACAATTATCCACATTTACACCTACAATCCCATTTTACTGTGTCTACCCCATTAAAGGGAGACCAACTTACATTATTCTTGGGACGTTTCATAATTAAGTAGGCACTTCAGCCAAATAGAATAATTTATAATATCCTTTGTGCATTCTGATTTGTTTAATGGGAAAAATAGAGTTCTTAGTTTAACTTATTCATTTGTCTCTAGCTAGAAAGCCGATGTCGATCTTTATTTTTAAAAAAAAAATTTAATTTTCTAATAATCAAGTGTCATTATTCTTCTTTTGGAATTATACCATTGTTTGTCCTCTTGTTATGAGGTGAAAATCAAAGTGAAACGCTTGTACGAATGAAACAAAGATCGTATCACCAATTTTGACCTTTGGAAAAAGACTATGAACGTGAAACTGTGTATATAGTCTTACTAAAAAAAAACTTTTAAATTTCTTTTTTTGGCTCTCCAATGCATGGTTTTTGTACGTTTTGCTTGATAATCGTCAATCTTCTCACTAACATCAAGGTACACAAAATTATAAGAAAATACCTTGAAAATACTTAAATTCAACAATCAAAACATTACTCCCTTCGGTCCACAATAAGTGATAATTTTACTTTTGACACACCCGCTAAGGAAATACGAACTCCTAAAGAAAAAAATGTATTCACTAAATTAACATTAATTAGTTATTACCTTAACACATTGGAATATGTAAATAAGGGCAAATTTTGAAAAAATAAAATTAATTCCTTCTTAATTATGTAAATAAACCTTGTCCCACCCCTTTTTCCCTCTTTGCATTGGAAAATCGGGTTTATGATATTTTGGGGTAGGACCACTCATTCCTTTTGGGAACTGGGTTTGCATTTGAAGAGTTGTCACCTAATGATTTAAGGTGCATTAGGACACCTATAGGGTTCATTTCTAAGTTTGTTTGATAACCAGAGATAGGGTAAGGACTTGAAATTATCCTAAGGGTAAGGTGTTAGGCACCCCTCAAGATCCACAAGTGTGGTTCCCGGCTAGACAGTTTTGTGAATTTTGTACAATTAGCAGACAGACAAATATAGGCTCAAATAGTAGGGGATTTAAGTTTGAACATATAAGAGTTTGAAAACAATTATTAAAAGGTGAATTTTGAAAAGGAGTTACAGTTCTACAAATACTTGAGAATATAACAAGGAGGGGGTCCTAGGTTTATTTATAATATAGATCATATCAATGCGATACCCGGTATGACACTCCTCAAAAAGGGAATACACGTGGTATTAGTGCACCGATTATCATATCTATATCTACCATTCCCATCCCGTTAAGGTATTAAAGCGCAGATTGGTCTCGACCTCTATTGCATGCTATTACCCGTCCCATTCCTATCAATACTAGAGGAATTTAGGACTACTATTCCTATAAGAGGGAGGATTTTAGGTTGACTCTTGGGTTTTAAAGGTAAAAAGGCTAAGGCGACATACAAAATACGTAGGACTGCATATTAGTGGAAATATATAAATAATTAAGAGGCTCATATATACCTCCAGAGACAATGCACATAAATAGCATGACTTAAACACAATTAGGGTCAGAATTTAAAGTACTAAGGCAGGGTATTTTAATTGTTGAAGCAGACCAATTTAGTACATAACTCAGATAAGAAGTCTGAATTAGGCCTGCCTGCTGGTTGTAGCAGTTGCTAATTAACAAAGGCGAATTCAGTTTTATCATTATTACCGAAGGCTTGCGTAAGTGTGTATTGGTGATGTCCTATAAGCATGATATCTATTACTGATTAGGAGTGCAACAGAGCAGCGGTTAATTTTAAACATGTGATTTGGATCCTATAGACAAGCTTTCTAAACCGTATTAATAAAAGGAGTAGGTTGTTTCAACTGATTCAGAACAGTACGAGTCAAACGGATTTTTAACTAAATTGATTTTAGATCCTATAGACATGATTTCTATTATAACTAATTTTAATTCCTACAAGCATGGTATCTAAATATTAAAGGCTGACTTGGGTCCTATAGGCATGATGTCTAAGATGGTGTTTGGCTAAGCTTATAAGCTGGTCAAACTGGCTTATAAGCACTCTTTGGCTTATCTACGCATTTGGTAAAATTAAAAGTGCTTATAATTTAAGTGCTTATAAGCCCAAAGCCATAAGTTGGTCTCCCCCAACTTATCAAATTTCAGCTTATAAGCACTTTAGGTTTGACCAAAATATTTACTATTTTATCCCTAAAATACTTCTTTTTAAAACAAAACTCTTCGTATACCCAATTATTCAGCTGCTTATTATTAATTTCAGCACATTTATCCAAACACGTAACTGCTTATTTTTTAAATCAATTTCAGCTCTTAAAAGTGCTTTTCAACACCTAATGCTTATCAGCTAATCTAAATCAGCTAATCCAAACGAGCTGTACGTGTGGAAGTAAAACATGCAGAGTTTATTAAACAGATTCTATAGGCATGTTATCTAAGTGTGGAAGTAAAAACATGTAGAATTTATTAAACAGATCCTATAGGCATGTTATCTAAGTGTGGAAGTAAAACATGCAGAATTTATTAAACAGATCCTATAGGCATGTTATCTAAGTGGAAGTAAAACATGCAGAATTTATTAAACAGGCCCTATAAGCATGTTATCTACCCTTCTAATAGTTAACGCATGCATAGTCACCCCATCCCTTTTCACTAGCCAACCCCAATATCTGTTACGAATTATTACAGACCAAAAAATGACTGAATTACATCAGAAAAGTGCAAAATAAGAAGTTACAACCATAGGAAGCATGATTCTTGACTTTCTCTCTGAGTTATGGAATAAACTACCTCAAATGTCAATGGTGTTCAAAGCCTTTCTCACACCTGGGTGTGTCAAAGTTTCCTAAGGGTCTCAAGGGACCCCGGGCAGTGCTTACACCCAGGTTTGCATAACCAGACAGAAATGAGTGCAGTGTGGAAGGGTCAGCCCTTATGTGTCCAAGTTTAGAGGGAGCTCAAGGGTCCCAAGGCAAGGCTCACACAAGAGGGGCAGAACCTAGGTTCTAAGAATATAGTGGAAGTGCAGAATACAGAGATTTATTTAAACTGAGTTGAAAATAGAAAGTGGTAAGGGTGATTTGGAAACAGTAGTAGTAAAGCTCAAACTACACAGAATCAGTAGTTACACAAAGGGGTCAAAGGGGTTTTGGGAGTACATTGTATGAAGCATGTGACCCCATAAAGGGTCAGGTTTGGGTCATGCACAACAATATCTGATGCTGACATGCCCACAAACCAGCCAGTGACCACAAACATATAGAGAGGATATGGGGTTTGGGATTCATAAGTTAGCAAACACATAACAAGTGACTGACAGAGTACATACATAGGGAAACATTAATTTAAAAGGGGAGGGAGCATATTACAGCATGCTAGTAATGTAACTTGACTGCATAAACATGAGCAGAAGTAGGCAAGAGTGAAAGAAACTGAAACATCTAAAGAAACATGTTGTTGTTGATGCTTGAAAATTAACTAGTACATACCAATAGAGAAGCAAAGTGCAGAAAGAAAGAAATAAGCAAGATTCCACAATAGAGCCTTGGCTTTCAGCCGGCTAGACAAAGTAGTAGCACAAGTAGTAGTAGAGAAAAGAGAAAAAGTTTTTAGTGTAAGTGTGTGTTCTTGAACTCAAATTATTCATGTCTTTGAAAGAAGAGGAGTGGCATTTATATTTTTTGAAAACGAGTGAAAAGTAAGGTAATAAATAAAGTCTTAACACAAACATGGAAACAATCACAAGTTAGAATCAATTAACAATAAGTGATTCTCTTTAATTAAGGAATCATTGTTTAACGGGTAATAGCAGATTTAATTAAGGAAAAAAATCAGTTTGGGGACAGATTGATTATTGCCATATAAGGGGCAATAAAAGCATGAAGTAAACAATCAAGTCTAAGTACAAAATAGGCTTATTTTGGGAAAAGATTCAGTAAGGTAAAACATCACAGTAAAGGGAAAGGAATCAATTAATTTTAAATAGGCGAGTGAAATTAGGGTTCATAAAAGAAAAGCTTTTACAATCAATCCCAAGATCAAGATTAATCACGGAAGAAACATGATTCTGCACTTCAGTATATAAATAGAGTGAACAGAAGCATCAGACATGCGAGGCCAAGCATATTGGCAAAAGAGATAACACAAGCATACAGTAGTGGTAGAAATAAGCTAGGATTCAGTAGTAAGAAAAATATTTGAAGCTTAGTAGTTAAGTAGGTCAAGTAGTCACATAGACTCAACAGTGAAGAAGAACATAATATCAGGTAAGATAAATCAGAAACAAGTAAAGGTCTTACAGTAGTAATAAGTGAGAAAAAACCCCTTTTAAGAAATTAGGGCTTCGGCAATAGTCGAGTTTAAGAGATGAAAAGAACTCAAATCAGATAAGTCAAATAAGGAGAAGATAGTCAGAAACAAAGAACTTAAAATAAGCATACGTTTAGGCAAATAATTTCAGAACTCGGATAAAAAAGGAACTAGGGTTTTTAACATGCTGAAGTAAATAGAAGAACAACATGAGCAAGTCGTTTTAAACATAGCAAAATCACGAAAAATAATAAAATTAAAGACAAGATCTTTAAAGAACTTAAAGGAAAACCCTAATCATTGAAAATTGAAGAGTTGTTTTGAAAGAAAATCGAGAGACCTTCACGAAAACACTTAAGAAGTTCGTAGTAAGCACATATCTAAGATAGATCTGAAGAAAATTAAAAGATCTTAAAGTTTAGGGTTTCGGAAAACCCAGAAAAAGTGAGAAAGACCTTGAAAGTTACCAATCTAACCAGGAAAGTCAAGGATCTGCCTTGAAAGGCCATGAATGGCCGGAGAAATGTCATGGATGGCCGGAGAAAGGCCATGAACAGAAGTGGAGTAAGAACTAGACTAGATCCCTTCGAGGTCTGGCCATGAAACCATAAAAACAGATACCCAGGAGCCATAGGAGGCTGATACACATCTCCAATAGCCATGAGAGGCCATGGATTAAGCAGAGGTTGATGTGGATTAGGGTGGGATTAGATGGCGACGACTAAGGTTCGTGTGAGGTTTCAGATATTGAGAGAAGAGGGATTCAAGGGCGGCGTTTGGTGAATAATGAGGTAGGTTTAGGGGTCGTTTAAGGTTAAAAATGAAAAGGGCGAATATTGGCTGTTAATCTGAATGATCAACGGCCTGGATTAAAAAGGGTAGGTGGGGAATCTGGGTTGGGTTGTTTAATTGGGTTAGAGGTCGGGTTTGAATGAAAATTGGGCCGGGAAATTGGGTTTAATTTGGGGTCAGATTTAGGCTAAAATTGAAACGTAATTAGGCTATTATTTAAATAGCCAATTTTTCACTTTTTAAATTATAAAAAATAGTAAATTAATTTCTGAAAATAGATTGAAAGCACCAAAATGATTTATGACATATAATTAACAATTTAAAAATATAGGAATTAATTTTATGAATCTAAAACATAATTGAATCTTAAAAGGGCTAATATTGCAATTATGTGAAATTTAGCTAAAAATACTAAATAAATTTGTAAAAATATGCAAAAATTACCTTAGTTATATTTTAGCATAAATATAAAGTTCCAATAAATGAATTACTAAAATAATAATTTTGGAAATAATTATTAGGTTTTTATGGATAAAAAGAGAAATAAATTGGTTTAAAAACTTTAAAAATTATGAAAAAATAATAAAGCACTTGGATATGCTTACATTTGTATATATATACCATTTTGAAGTTATTTTGCATATTGAAAATATATAGGGAAAAATTGGATATCAACAGCTGCTCTTCTTTACCCGGGAAGAATGAAAAAGTTTTCGGGTAAAGATATGATGGCCAATTTTGACCGAGCGAAATGGTTCGAAGAGGTTTAGGCCGCACCCTCGCTTTCTGAGCTACCTACATATCTCTAGTTTTACAGGAATCAGGTTATATGTAGTTCAGGATCTGTCGGCGGAGTATGCCGATGGAGACTTTTCAAGAATGGACGCAGTATCTAGGGCCGAGTGAGTGGATGGCTTGTGGGAATGGTTAGGTTCGACATGGATGAAGGAACTGGAATGGGATCTCTCCTGCCGGGATGGTCGTTGCTCGCCAGTGTACCTGCAATTAGAAACAATACAAACATATATCGCGAATTTAAATATGATGTAAATTCCCGTCAGACCATGAATGTTGTCTTCGGACGATTAGAATGACGTCCTTAGACCATGCCGTCCTGGGCCATGAAGCGTACAATAAGGATTCGCAGGCCATGAAATGATGGTCTCGGGCTATGAGGATAGTGCCTCTGAACCATGATGCCTTTTGAATAATGATATGCAAAAGATTAAAAGGGATCCTCAGGTCATGACATGGTGTTCTCCGGATATGAAGATGGTGCCTCCAAATGATGACGCCTTTGGATAATTTGGCGATCTTTAAGCCTATGAGATATAGTATGAGGCGATCTTTCAGCCCTTGAGATGTAGTATGAGGCGATCTTTCAGCCTATGAGATGCAGTTGAGGCGATCTTTCAGCCCATGATATGCAGCAGCATTATGCGGACAAAATAGAGCTTAGTCTTGCGAATTGAAGGACAGAGCTTAGCCCGTAAAAGAAACGAAATAAACAATGCTTGAGATAGTGCTTAGTCTCGAAGAAAATTGGAGGCGGAGCTTAGCCTCGGAAGGCAGAATGCTAGCCTTATGCAAAGATGCAAATGTAGAGAGAGGTAGAGCTTAACCTCGGAAGGCAGAATAGTAGCCTTATGCAAGGACGCAGATGCAAATGGAGACAACGTTTAGTCTCGGAAGACAGAATGGTAGCCTTATGCAAGAATGCAGATGGAGACAACATTTAGTCTCGGAAGGCAGAATGGTAGCCTTATGCAAGTTGGAAGGCAGAATAGTAGCCTTATGCAATGCAAATGCAGATGTAGATGGAGACAGTTCTGATGATGAAGCTACCCCCCCCCATCAAGCTCAGTTCCCTCTAGACCTTTTGACGAGCCAGAAAGTGCCCTGTTACTGATCTCTGATGAAGAAGTGAATGATCCCCCCTGCTTCTGCTAAACAATTGTTTACTCATGGCTTCGGAAGTGAGGAAGCCTTTGAACCCCGTTTCTGAGGAGTTGCCCCTTACCTCTTTTCCAATCAGTCCCTGATTATCCACGAGTTCCCTTACCCAAAGTTGCTGCTGATGGTCCCTCCGTGACTACTTTTACCTCATCTTCCATTTCAGCTGCTACTACTTCTCACATAGAAGTTGATCCTTCTAGTAGCAAGAAGGAGATGAAGAAAATCATTGTCGAGGTTGCTGAAGGTGGGAACTTATTGAAGAAGTCAGATCAAGCTGACATATGGTTGAAACCTTTGCTCGGTCCTATTGTGATGACCCAAAAGGTCATCACTTGTGTTGCAAGTGCATTCAGTGTTTCGAGGAATAAAAACCTCCCTTTTTACCCCACCTTGATTTAGTGTGGGTTCGGACCTAAATTCGGAAAGCTTTCTATGTGAAAATATGAGAAATAGAAATTTTAGAGTTAAAACTTTGATTATGGTTGACTTTGGTCAACATTTTTAGCAAACAAACTCGGATCCGTGTTCCAACGATCCCGGGAGGTCCGCAGTAAAATATGGGACTTGGGCGTATGCCCGGAAATGAATTCCGAGGTCCCAAGCCTTAGAAATCAATTTTTGAAAGAAATTATTTTACTGAATTATTTAAGGAATAAAGAAAAGAATTAATGTTTGAAACCATTGTTATCGGGCCCGTATTTTGGTTTCGGAGCCCGGTACAAACTTGTTATAGTATTTGAAAGACACATGTGAAATTTGGTGAAAACGGAGTTTATTTGACGTGAGTTGGACTTCCGGTTGAAGAGTTATGAACTTTGAGAGTTCTTGATGAAAATGTTGAGTTTTGAGGTTTAATTCATGATTTTACATGTTATTTTGATGATGTGATCGCACAAGAAAGTCCATATGATGTTTTTGAATTAGTATGTACACTTGGTTTGGAGTTCCGAGGGCTCGGGTGAGTTTTAGGTAGGGTCCGGGATGTCTTAGGCTTAAAAACATAGGTGTTGCATGTTCAGAGAGGTGGAAGGCCTCTGAACCGACCGGTGCGGTCGGCACAAAAAGGAATGCTACCACGGAGGGGCTTGTGCGGCCGCACTGGATTTTGGGCGGACCGCGATGAGGGCCTGTGCGGCCGCACTAGATTCTGTGCGGTTCGCGGTGAAGAACGTTTCACTAGTCCGACTTCGGAAGCCTATATCTTTTGATCTACAAGAAATTTTGAGATGATTCAAAAATGAAAATTGTAGCCCTTCGTGTCTAGTTTCCAGAATCTAAAGAAATCACAATTTGGACATTTGTAGAGAAAGTTATGGCCAAAATACTAGAACATGTCCCTACAGTCAACCTGGTGAGTTGTGCGGCCACACTCCATTTTATGCGGTCCGCACAGGGGGTCAGAGAGGGGTATATTTTGACGGGAGTTTTAGTTATTTTTCATTTTTCAAAACCCCAAAAACATAAGAGGCGATTTTTCAAACAACATTTCTTCTCCAAAACGTTGGTAAGTGATTTATAACTCATTTTCTTCACTCCTTAACATCTTTTAACATAATTTCAAATCAAAATCAACGATATTCATGGGGGAAATTGGGTGTTTTGGGTAGAACCTATGTTTTTCAAAAAATTGGGGATTTGGACCTCATTTGAGGTCCGATTTCAAAACAAATTATATATTTGAGTTCGTGGGGGAATGGGTAATCGGGTTTTGGTTCAAACCTCGGGTTTTGACCATGTGGACCAGGGGTGATTTTTGACTTTTTGGGTAAAACTTTAGAAAACTCATTTTCATGCATTCAAATTGATTCATTTAGCGTTTATTGATGTAATTAAGTAACTTATGACTAGATACGAGCGAATTAGTGGTGGAATCTAGGGGAAACGCTATAATTGAATCGTGAATTGTGTTCGTGGCATCGGGGTATGTGTTTGGTCTAACCTTAGCTTGAGGGATTAGGAGTTGAGTCCTATTTGCTATGTGGTAATTGTTGAGTACGACGTATAGGCATGGTGACGAGTATCTATATGTTGGTGTCTAGCATGTCCGTGAGTCTTATATTGTGATTATCATGACTTTGTTGTATCTTTCATGCCTTGGTAATGCTTTCTACTTGTTGTGTAAAGTTTGTGGAAGGAATTGTGACCTGTGAACATTGAGGAGTGTTGGCTCAAGTTGTATAACGAATTGTGAAAGTATAAGTGATAATTGAACCTCTAGAGCATTGGCTCAAGTTATGAAGTGAATTGTGAAATAAAAGTGAGAAAGAGAAGAGATCATTATGTTGTCGCCCTTGCCGAGCTATTGTTGATTTATTCATTATCTCCCTTGCCGGGATGTTGAGGTTATTGATGATGTTCCCTTGTCAGGATCTATTTGTTGAATTGTTGTTCCCTTGCCGGGATCTTTATTGCAATTTCATTTATTCCCTTGCCCCATTGTTGTGATTGTTGTTTGGGTGAGGAAGAGTGTTAAAGCACGAAGGATGATGTTGTGCATTGTTTGTTATTGTGAAGAAAGAGTGTAAATCACGAAAGGTGATGCCGTGCCGCACGATGTACCATCCAGTGCCAATTTTATTAATTACATGGTGAGGAAAGAGAGTAAAAGCACGAAGGGTGTTGTTGTGCACATTTTTATTATATAACTGCTTTGGTGAGGACGAGAGTAAAAGCACGAAGGGTGATGCCGTGCATTTGTTGATTTTTGATTCTTTGTTGATATCCGAGTTATGTTGATCTTTTCCTACTTGATGCTTTCTATTCAGAATTGTTATCTCCCACACAACATGCTGCCCCTCCCATATTGACTAGTTATTTTTGCATTTCTTTTTGTTGTATATAATTAAATTGCACATATTTATTTGGTAGTCTGGTCCTAGCCTCATCATTACTTCGCCGAGGTTAGGCTAGACACTTACCAGCACATGGGGTCAGTTGTACTGATACTACACTCTGCATTGTGTGCAGATCCCGAAGCAGCTTTCGGACCGTAGTGTGGAGGCTATCTCCAGTTCACGTGGAGATCCAAGGTAGATCTGTATGCGTCCGCAGGCCTTGGCGTCTCCCTCTATCCCTATTTCCTGTTTCATTTTCCTTTTATTCAGAAACAATGTATTATTATTTCTTCAGACTTTGTATGTAGTAAATCTTAGACCGTTTGTGACACTGTGACACCAAGTTTTGAGTAATTGTAATAGATGTAGATTTCAGATATTTAATTGTTAACTTCCGCTTAATTATTTAAAGTTCCGTTGTTTTCCTGTTATCGCCTTATATTTGTTAAAAAGGAGTAGTTGAATAATGAAAGTAAGTAGTTAAGGGTTTGGCTTTGAATAATGAAGTAAGTAGTTAAGGGTTTGGCTTGCCTAGCTTACACTAGTAGGCGCCATCATGACTCCCAAGGGTGGGAAATCCGGGCGTGACACCTATGGAGAAGGCAAAGTTGGAGAGTCATAGTTCGTTGACATGAATGAACGATATTGTTCATTCATCTCTAAAGGTTCGAGTTTGATTTTACTCTTTCTTTCTTCTCTTTTAGTTTTATCTAGAACCCCCTTTTTTATTGATCAATTTGATAGGTACTGAACTAATGAAAAGGATCATCCATGCTGACCAACAAATTATTGAATACCGCACCGAGGCTGACAATTGGAAAGAGCAATTTGAAGGTCTTCAACTAGAGAAGGAAGTGCTGGCAGAGGAGAAGGATGCCTTAGAGCAACAAATGCAAATGATCGCTGCTGGGTTAGCGATTGAAAGTCAAGTTGGTAAGGATAAGGATATCCTTGAGTCCTTATTTGCTGAGCAGCTTTCGAAGGCAACCGAAGAGATAAGGGAGTTTTAGGGAACTCCTTAACCAGAAAGAGACTTATGCAGGAGAGTTGGTTCAAACACTTACTCAAACTCAAAAAGATCTCTGTGCCTCTAATGATAAGGTTAAATTCTTGGAAAGTTTCCTTTCCCCTTTAAAGGCATCTTTTGATGCTTTCAAAACAGAGAAGGAAGAGTTGATAACCGAAATTGATCAGTGGGAGAAAGACTATAAAGCTCTCGAGGATAAGTTGTCATGTGACGTGAGCAGGGATTTTTTGAATACTCACCTCGAGACTCTAATGGAAGCCATCTAGGAGGGTTTTGACCTTTACGCTGAGATTGCTAAAGCTAAAAAAACAATTGAAAAAACTCAGCAGAGTCAAAGCTTTCCTTCACCTAAAGGTAAAGTTCCCGAAGATGATGGACTTGCTCCTGGTGAAGATAATATTAAAGCCTCTTCTTCTCAAGCTGAACCCTCTCTTCCATCAATGATGCTCCCGTTACTGATGTTCCAGTGGATGATGCCTCCTAATGTTTTCTGTTACTTGATTGTTTTGTTAAGAACTTTTTGGTGGGAAGTTTTTTTTTATTTTTTTGGAATTGTTGTTGGTTTACCCCTATCTTGTTCTGGGTTTGATGACAAACAAGTATTTTGTTTTTACAAAGTTTAATATATAAATCTCGGCTTTCGTTTCCACCTATTTTGATGTTTGAGTTTTTATTCCACTCTTTGACATTCAATCTTGCATTAACAGTCCGTGATTTTAATAGACACGAAATTTTTATAAAAGAGGACCCATTTATAAGCGACACTAATAAAGATGACGTCTCATCTCCATATTAGTATAAACATATAAAAGAAATAGAAAAAGAAATAATTTGAGGAAGTGTTTATGCTTTGAACTTTCAAATTTTGCACATCAGTCTTCATTTATGCAATATAACATTTTGTACAACATGTACGACTTTTTCGTAAGTGCTTTATTTGTAAGAAGTTTCAAAATTCTGGGTCTATTGTCCCGTGACTAATTATTGACCTTAACCTAAAAACTTATAAGAACTTAGAGTATATCTTGTATCCATCTTGGGTCCCTTTTTGCGAGTTTTTACACCTTCTCAAGGTTTCTTCAAAGGTTTTTGATTCAGGCTTGATTTTTGGCTCTTAGGCCGATTCAAGCTTGAATTCTGACTTTTTGTCTTCTTTGCCTTTCCATATATATATATATATATATATATAGTCCTCTCAGTGTTAGAGCTTTGAAGTATAAAATCTCGACCACTGGATTGTTTCTCCCTTTTGGTCCATTCCCTGAAAAGGAAAATACACACGGGGCTAGGAGGTATACATTTAGATGATGACTTCTTAACTATTTTTCTCCATCAGAAAGGTTGTAACCTAAACCGGAAATAATTAGGTATTCCTCGTATCTTTCGGGTCTAATAATTAGGTACGGTCTAGCTTTTTGCCTATCATCTAAAATGGTTAGTATAATTAAAAAGAATAAAATAAAATCATATTTGAGTGATACTTAACCATGGGTACTTCTTATGCCTAGAAGTAATACTTCTTTAAATGAACATCATTCCAATTTGATGGTAGCACTTTTCCTTCCATGGTTTCCAACTCATATGCTCCATTTCTAGTGATGCTTCGAATCCTATAGGGTCCTTCCCAATTTGGACTTAACTTCCCTGCATTAGCTGCTTTTGTTGATTGAAAAACCTTTTTGAGGACGAAGTCCCCAAGCTTGAAGTACCTAAGATGAGCTTTCAAGTTGTAGTATCGCTCAATAATTTGTTTCTGAGCCGCCATTCTTATTAGAGTCATTTCTCTCCTTTCTTCGAGCAAATCTAAATTCATTCACATCTCTTCCTCGTTTGATTCCTCAATTGCTTGTGTATATCTCGTACTTGGTTCACCCACTTCAACTGGAATTAAGGCTTCAGCACCATAAACAAGTAAAAATGGAGTCTCTCCCGTACTGTCTTTGTTGTCGTTCGATAAGCCCATAAGACTCCTGGTAGCACTTCAGGCCACTTGCCTTTTGACTCATCTAATCTTTTCTTCAAGTTATTAATAATAACTTTGTTTGTTGATTCGGCTTGTACATTGGCCACAGGGTGGTAAGATGCGAAAGTTATCATTTTAGTCTGCCAATTCTAAAAGAATTCTGTGATTTTCATGCCTATGAATTGTGGGACATTATCACATACAATTGCTTTTGGAACTCCGAACCGGCATATAATGTTTCACCAAATAAAGTCCATGACTTCTTTCTCCCACACCCGTTTGAAGGCTCATGCTTCTACCCATTTGGAAAAATAATCCGTTAATACTAATAAAAACATTTTTCTTTAGCTTGTAGTAATAGCCTCACGATATCTATCCCTACTTCATAAAGTCCATGGTGAAATAACTGGATGTAATAGCTCTGCTGGGTGATGCATGTTGTTGCCATATCGTTGTCATTTGTTACACTTGTCCACAAAACTTTCTACATCTTCTTCCATTTTTGGCCAATAGTATCCTGCTCTTATCAGAGTTTTTACCAAGGAACTTTCTCCTGGGTGATTTCCACAATATCCCTCATGTACTTCTCTCATCACATATTCTATTTGAGAAGTTCCAAGACATCTTTCTAAAGGTCATTCAAACATCTTTCGATAAAGGTTTCCTCGAACCAAATAGTAACGGGCAGCTTTTCGTCAAAGTGACTGAGACCTTTTCTTGTCTTCAGGTAGAATTCCGTACTGCAGTAAGTTAACAAATTCGTTTCTCCAATCCCAAGTTAAATTATTGAAATTTACCTCATTTTTATCTTGGTCGAGTACCGAATGGAACAAATGTATTATGGTAGCATTTTCTGCATTCGTTACTTCGGCAACAGATGCAAGATTAGCTAGTGCATATGCTTCTTCATTTTCCTCCCTGGGTATTTGCATGATTTTCCATGATTGGAACTGTCTAATTAATTCCCGCGCATTTTCCAAATATTGCTGCATTCGTACCTCTCTTGCTATGTAAGTCCCTTGCATCTAATTAACTACCAGCTGCGAATCACTTTTGATTATAATCCGCTCTATCCCAAGTTCTCGTGCCAGTTCCAGACCTGCAATTACATCTCCGTACTCTGCTTCATTGTTAGTAATGGGATAGCATTTTATTGCTTGCCTTATGATTTCTCCCGAAGGTGGGATTAGAACAATACCTAAACCCGCTCCTTTAAAATTCGAGGAGCCGTTAGTAAATAGGGTCCAAGTACCCGGATTAGATTCGGTGAATACCTGTAGTTCCTTTTCTGCTTCAAGAACTATTCCTGCATTGAAATCTAAAACAAAATCTGCTAAAACTTGAGATTTTATCGTAGTTCTAGGTTGATACACAATATCGTATTCACTGAGTTCTATAGCCCATTTAGCTAACCTACCTGACAGCTCTTGCTTATGCAATATATTTCTTAGGGGATAAGCGGTCACTACAGAGATAGAATGACATTGAAAATAAGGCCTTAACTTTCTAGATGCCATAATTAATGCTAAAGTAAGTTTTTCTAAGTGAGGATATCGAGTTTCAGCATCCAACAAAGATTTGCTAATATAATAAATTGGAGATTATTTACCTTTATCTTCTCATACAAATATTGCACTTACCGTCATTTCTGACACGGCAAGATAGATGAATAGCCTTTCTCCATCCTTCGATTTAACCAATAGGGGTGGATTTGACAAATATGCTTTTAGATTTGTGAGAGCTTGTTAACATTCATCAGTCCACTTAAATTGGTTTTGCTATTTCAATACTGAAAAGAACTTAAAACCTTTTTTCGAGGATTTGGAAATAAACCTTCCCAAAGCTGCTATCCTACCTGTCAATCTCTGCACCTCTTTTTTGCTTATGAGTATTTCTGGTATTTCCTCAATGGCTTTGATCTGTGCAGGGTTTACTTCAATACCTAGGTTATAAATAAGAAAACCTAAAAGCTTACCTGAAACCACGCCAAAGGCACATTTTTCTGTATTTAACTTCATATTGAACTTGCGGAGGATCTAAAAAGTATCCGACAAATGCTGGATATGATCTCCTGCCTGTGCCGATTTGACTAGCATATCATCCATATAGATTTCTATAGTCTTTCCCAAATGTTCTTGAAACATTTTTGTTACCAATCTCTGGTATGTGGCTTCAGCCTTTTTAGACCAAAAAGCATGGCTTTATAACAATAAGTCCCCCAATCTATGATAAAAGAAGTTTTTTCTTCATCTAAAGGGTCCATATTTATCTGGTTATACCCTGAATAGGCATCTAAAATATTTAACAACTCATGACCTACAGTAGAATCAATTAGTTGATCTATGTGCGGTAAAGGGAATGAATCTTTAGGACAAGCTTTATTTAAGTCAGTATAATTTATACAAACTCGTCATTTCCCATTCGTTTTTGGTACTACTACAGTATTAGCTAGCCACTTAGGATATTTTACTTCTTGTATTGACCTAATTATTAAAAGTTTTTGTACCTTATCCTGTATCACCTGATATTTTAAGGATCCCTGCTTCCTTTTCTTCTGTTTGATAGGTGCATATGATGGATCTTCATTCAGTTTGTGGGTCATCACCTCCGGTGTTATACCTGTTATATCTAAATGCGGCCAAGTAAAGCAATCTCCATTAGCTTGTAAAAATTTGACTAATTTACCTTTCATTTTTGGGCTTAGATTCGCTCCAATATAAACTTTACTTTCTGGCAATTGCGCGAAAAGTGTGATAGCCACGAGTTCTTCAATTATTGTTTTGATGTTTTCATTCTCTTCTGGCTCTTGAATGTCATCAGGCCTTGAATGTCATCAGGCCTTGAATGTACATCCGTCTGCCCTGAACTATTTTCAGTTGAGGTTTGTGTTTTTATATCCTCAACTGAATTCTTTAGTTGCTATTTCTTATTTGCATCATCGTTCCCTGTGCTTGAATCTACAACTGAATTGATACTTTTAGAAGCCTGCTGATCTCCACGAATTTGTTGAATCCCCCATTACGAAGGAAACTTAATAGCTTGATGTAAAGTAGATGGTACAACATCCATCTCATGAATCCATGGACTGCAAAGAATCATATTATAAGCCATGTCCGTATCTATCACCTATAATTTTGTATCCTTGATAACTCCTTCTGCAAATATGGTAAGCACTATTTCCCCTTTTGTGACAACGCTTGAATTATCGAATCCAGTAGGTACGTGCTTTTGGTACCATCTTGTCATCAGCTTGTATCTCATTTACCAATCTTAGAAGAATAATATTTACGGAGCTACCTGGATCAATCAAAACTCGTTTAACATTAGTATCATGTACAAGTAAAGATAGTACCAGCGCATCATTGTGAGGGATTATCAAGCCATCTGCATCCGCATCATCAAACATTATATTGTCTTCCTCCAAAATTTGGCGAACTCGCTTCCTATGGGTAACCATGACATTTGATGTGTTCTTTGCAACCGTATATATCACACTGTTGCCCTCTTCTCCCCCGCTTATCACGTTAACCACTCTTTTGGTGACAGAGGTTTCAGAGGCTCTTTCTATTCTTCATATAAGATTTCTTACCTTTCTCACTGAATAAGTCAGTTAAATAACCTTGTTTTAACAAATTTTCTACTTCACCTTGTAATAATCTGCAATATGTTGTTTTATGGCCATGGTCATTATGAAACTCGCACCAGAAATCTAGATTTCTTCTACTAGGGTTTGATCTCATTTTTTTGGCCACCGCACCTTATCTCCCAGACTCCTTAGAATTGATACCAATTCAGAAGTGTTAATATTGAAACTGTAATCACCAATCCTTGCTTTTGTATTAGCATTACTATCTCGCGCATCTCGCCCTTTTTCCGTACTTGGATGATGAACCCGCATCTCTATGCCTTGATCTAGAATCATACCATATGTTTTCTTGTTTAGGCCGTGAATCCCATCCTGCAGGTCCTATGTAAGGTTCGTACCTATTTTTACCGGACCTTTTTTTAGATTATGGTCGTCTCGAACTTGTTCTTTCATCACCCTTTGCCTGAGTGATCGTGTCTTCTTCTATCCGTAACTTCATGTTGTACCTATTGTATACATCATTCCATGTTGTAGCAGGGAACTCTCATAAGCTTTTCTTAAGTCTCCTCGTGGCTTCTAAGCTTTTTTCATTTAAGTTACTTGCAAACGCCATAGCTGCCCAATTATCAGGTACTCGCGATAGCATCATCCTTTCACATTGAAATCTATCCACAAATTCCCTGAGTAGCTCAGTATCCCCTTGTTTTATTTTAAAGATGTCTTCCATCCTCTTTTCAACTTTCTGAGCTCCCGAATGTACTTTTATAAATGAATCTGCAAGCTCAGCAAAAGAATCAATAGAGTTTTCAGGTAAGAGAGAATACCATGTTAGTGCTCCTTTCGTGAGTGTTTCACCAGATTTTTGACCAACACTGATTCAATTTCTTGCTTGGTTAAATTGTTTCCTTTCACGCCAGTTGTAAATGCGATTACGTGATCTCGTGGGTCGGTTGTTCAGTCATATTTTAGAATATCAGTAATTTTAAACTTCTAAGGAATCGGCAAAGGGGTTGCAATTGGCTTCCAGGGCTATTTTGAATATTTATCAATATTCACTCCTTTAATCACGGGTGATACACCAGGTATTTGTTCTACGCGATCATTCTGCTCTTTCAGCTGTTTCTACAAAGTTAGTACCAAACTTTGTAAATCAGAATTATTTGGTTTACTTGACCTTCCATCATGAGATTCACTGGGAGTTCTTCCGCTTCCTAAATTAGCAAGTCTCGAGCGTAGGTTTTCTATAGTCGCGGTATTGTTTGGAGGAGGAGTTGGTGGTGCAGTTGGCAATCCACTAACAAAAGCTTGAAGGGCGTTGTTGACGTGTTCTGCGATTAATTTTTTAATGTGTCCTGTTCGGCAGTCTGCTCGTCCCCTTGTTGATTATCGTATGTGATGTTGATCTTTGAGGTGTTCCCTCTCAGGACTGTCGAGGAGATTCTTCTGGCGAAGGGATTGGTGGAGTTCCTCCCTTCTGTTGGTTCAGTTGGTTGTTGTCGTTGGCACTTGACATGATTGTTTGTCAGGAAAGTGAATTTGAAAATGAAAAGATTATCAGATTTTCGGTAACGGAACCAATTTGCTTAACCAAAATAAGTCTTTTGGACAAAATCTAATTTTAGAAGAAAACGGGTTACTGATAACCAAGTTTTACTTTACTTTCACAATGATATCAAAGGAAATTAATAAGAATAACTTAGGAAATAATTGATAGAAAAATTACGAAGTCAAGGTAGAGAATTTCGAGAAAGCAGAAAAGTAAAGAGTTTATTTCAATATTGTCTCAGATCTATCTCTACAAATAGAATTCAGTGCCCTTATATAGGAATATACAGTAGTAACGGTTTTCCCCACATAATTTGAATTGATTACGGGCATTAATTATATTGATTTCCCATTATCTCGGATATCTATAATTGGCATATTTATTGCTATAAATGCCTCCCATCTATTCTGATTCTCCTTCCTTATTTACTTCCGGTTCATATGCCTTTCCTTCTTTTTATTCTTTATTCATTCCGTCATCATTTACTCTTCGCCAACTTTTATGAATATGTTATCACCTGTAGAAGCAGCATAAAACCACAAACATCTCTCTGAGTGCCCATGCTCACTCGGCACATCTGCCTATACATGTAGCCGAGAACAGCAGCACCCCAGCTGTAATAGGGTAACTCATCTAGCAGCTAAAGATGATGCAAAAATCTCAGGCTGATTAGGTTCCCCGAAGTATTCAGGAATAAGATCCCTCCAAATAGAAGAAGCAACAACAACCTCGTATACTGGGTGATATATACCTCCTCTGTATCGTCGGTGATATCGGGATGAAAGTAGCTCCATGTGCTATCTAATAGGGGTCAAAGTCAACTGACTAGTATCCGGCGATGCAGTCTCCATAGAGTTGCTGTAGCATGTCCAAATAAGCATTACGCGACATAAATCTCATAGCAATAGGCAGTGAAACGGGCATGCCATCAACGGGCAGGCCATACAAAACCTCAACGTCCTGCAGCGTGATGGTAGCCTCGCCAATGGGCAGGTGAAAAGTGTGTGTCTCCGGTCGTCACCGCTCAATCAACGCCGTGATCAAAGCCCGGTCAACCTGTATCCGCCCGATCTCAATAATCCTATAGAATCTCGTGTCCTGGAGGCGATGGACTACACGCTCGTGGAGAACTCTGTGCCCTAGAAAATCCCACAGGTTGTCCACTCTCCTAGCGCGGAGAGTTTGGGAAAGTAACTCTCCCTCCCATATATGGGTGGACCTATGATCGCCCTGAAGCACTAATAGCTCACGAGAGTAAGGGACAGGATGTATAGGCGTGTCCATGTCGTCAACTGTAAATTAAACAACATTAATTGTATGTTTATTATTTAATTGTACAAAGTATCTATAACAATTGGGTTTCTGGCTCGATATTTGAGACCCAGTAGCACCAACTTATCATGATTATTTATGTGTGTCAAATTCAATTTTTTGATAATTTTGTGTGTGTTTGCTTTATAATTTTGAGTATTTAATTGTGCAAATTATATATAACAATTGGGTTCCAGGCTCGATATTTGAGGCCCAGTAGCACCAACTTATCATGATTATTTATGTAGGTCAAATTTAATTTTTTGATAATTTTGTGTGTGTTTGTTTTATAATTTTGAGTATTTAATTGTACAAAATATATATAACAATTGGGTTCCAAGCTCGATATTTGAGACCCAGTAGCACCAAACTATCATGAATATTTATGTGTGTCAAATTCAATTTTTTGATAATTTTGTGTGTGTTTGTTTTATAATTTTGAGTATTAATTGTACAAATTATATATAACAATTGGGTTCCAGGCTCGATATTTGAGGCCCAGTAGCACCAACATATCATGATTATTTATGTGTGTTAAATTTAATTTTTTGATAATTTTGTGTGTGTTTGTTTTATAATTTTGAGTATTTAATTGTACAAAGTATATATAACAATCTACCATTATAAGAAATACTTAAACTACAAGGATTCTACGCTAAAATACTATATAGTTTACTACGCTAACATACTAGTTTCGCAAATAAAACACAAAACAACATGGAAACACTGATATCTAAATTCGGATATTAACATAAAAAATTAAATCTCAATTTTACATTTTTTTAGAACATTAATATCTAAGTCCGGATAAATATAACATACTAGTTTCACAAATAAAATACAAAACGAAATGAAAACACATTCAATAGCCAGTGATATACATTATTATACAAGTTTGAACATAAAATAAATCGAAATACCTCGATGTAGTGAGTGTTTTGTGTAAAAATTTGAAGACGAAGGAGTTAAACCACAACAATACAATGCTCTATTACGATGTGGGACCTACGTTCTTAACCTTTTGTGTGACGGGAGGGGCCCACAATTTTTTTTTTAAATAACGGGCAGTGGGGGGGGGGGGGGCAGAAAGGGTTTTTAAAAAAATGGGGGAAAGGGTTGTCGGGAAAGAATACGAAGGGCAATATTTAAATTGGGGTATAGCGTATGAAAAGAAAACGCTATATAGCGTACAATAACTAGACGCTATATGTGGCAGTCAAATCGTCAGACCATGTAGCGTATAAATAAAAGACGCTATACCTTAACGACAGACGTTACAGTTAATGTATAGCGTCTTGTTTTACACGCTATATATAGAAATGTATTTTTTTTAAAATACGTGTTAAGGTAATTTGAGTCCAAAAAAAACAATATTTAGGTTCCGAATTCCTCACTTTTTTACAAACTTAAAGGACTATAGTGCTCAGACTATTTTAAACTTATCGTCACATGTAAGGAGCCATTTTTGTTTTTTCCTAGTCACAACTCCTAGTCACACATCGTGATAAGTACACACTCCGTTTCACTTTTACTTATCCATCGTACTAAAAATATATTTTTATTTTATTTGTTTGCTATACTAAATTAAGAGAAAGATAATTTTTTTTTCTTTCTATTTTATCCTTATCATTAACTGTTTATTCTCCAAATTATTTCTCAATATTTTTAAAAATACTATCATTATTATGGATAAAATTATAAAATACATAATTTACTTATTTTTTCTTAAAAAGCATGCAAAGTCAAGTCTGAACGGAGGGAGTATGTAGTAAGGCAGAGTAATGTCTTCCACAATCTTGCTACCTGGGTTTTAGTCGTTTAGTCAGTAACTTCCCAATGTTATAATAGACCTCGTTTTTATCCAATTTGGCCTATAATTGGCCTAGTATCTGGTCCACAAACTTGAGGACATAAGAAACTTAATTGACATTTAATTTGGACGAGTTAGGTAAAGCATTTATAATCTTATCCAGCCACCTTCAATTTTGTTTGCCAAATTTGACCTGTTGGTCTCATAATGTGGATTCAAACCATTTGTTGGATTACATCATATGCTGTACGATAGTCTGACGTGTGACTTGGTGGTGACATTTTTTTGGTTTCCACGTGGTGTCTCGTTCTTGTATTGGGTTCCGAGAGTTTTTTTCGAGGAATGTCAAAATATATAAAAAATTAAATACACTGAAAAATTAAAGAGAGTTAATATGTAGTAAATATATACATAAAACAAAAATATTTATATAATATTATAATGTAATTTTTTGGTAAAAGAGTGTTGATTGATACCCCTTGGTTGAATGTGGCTCCGCCACTGATTCCGATTAAATTCGAATTCGCACCGAGAAATTTCACATCAAAACTAACATGTTTTCTAACAAAAGCGATTTTATACGCTAGATCGAAATTAGAAATCTCTAATTAAAGATGAAACTCTAACGCAACACTTGTTGGTTAATGGTGATATTTTCATAAGAAAATGGATATCCCGCGAATCCAGTGTTAGCAAATTTTGTAACTTAATCGTTTATTTGGTGGCGGGTTTACATTTAAGATTGATGAATTTAATTATTTTATATTATATTCTCACCGTTGAATTCATTGAGCTTTTGCATTTATGGGTTCACAAATCACACCTTACTATTTGTTGAAATTTTAATAATTTATATATATTTGTATAAAAAAATATTTAGTTTAGTTGAATCCGTTTGAACTACTTTGCTTCCGCCTCTGTTAATACTTCTAAAGATTTTCTTGTTGTGATATTTTCAATAGTCTATGTTACTTGTGTATTGGGAGAAATTAAGTTAATATATTAAATTAATTATATGATGATATGTCATGACACGTGGATCAGTAATAGGATGACAATTGGCGAAGAATAGTTGAAGAAGGACGAGCTTTAACTGACACGGGCAAAGATCCAAGAAAACCAGAAGGAATGGGTGCTCGAACCTCTTGATAATTTGAAGAAGCATCGGAAGAATGAACCTATATAGCAAAAGAGTATATATATGTATTATCGGTAGTTAATGAGCATTAATTACAGGAAACGTTATAGAATCTGTACTGAACAGTTACGATTGCCAATTATAACGTTACATTAAATGTCATTAATTGTCCATAATAACTCCATTATAGAAGGAAAGAAACGTATTACTTAGAAATAACTCTAAAAGGTGAGGAATGAATATTTGTAAGGACACGAAATACTATTGGAATACACTGATTTACTTTGCTTTTTATCCATCTATTATTTACATCAATTATTCTTATTTCTATTTGATTATCAGTAACCCGAGTTATTCTAATAACAAGCTTTGATCGAAATTCCTATTTTTTGGTTAAACAAATTGGTTCCGTTACCGGGAATATGATAATCATCTGCTTTCCAAATCGACTCTTTTATCAAAAACAATCATGTCAAATGTCAACGACAATAACCAATACAATTTACCACTCCAAGAAGACCCACAACATCAACTGAACGAACAAGATGACAGAACTCCACCTCCTTCGCCACAACATTCTCAACGACAATCACGAGAGGGGACTCCTAGCAGATCTGAATCGAATGAGAATGACAGACTTGCAAATGATCAAGCTATCGATGAAGCTCTTAAAACATTAATCGCTCAACACGTCAGCAATGCTCTACAGGCTTTTACCAGCCAATTGGCGGTTGCACCACCAACACCAACTCCAAACAACAACACTTTGGAAAATCCTCGTTCTAGACTCGTTAATTCAGGCAGTGGCGGAACTTCCAGCGAATCTTGTGATGGAGAACCAGGTAACACAGTTAATTCTGATTTACAAAATTTAGTATTAACTTTGCGGAAATAGCTCAAAGAGCAGAGCGACCGTATACAACAAATACCTGGAGTACCACCTGTAATCAAGGGAATAGATATGGACAAATATTCACAACAACCTTGGAAGCCAAGTGCTGCTCCTCTACCAATTTCGAAGAAATTCAAGATTCCCGATATTCCGAAATACGATGGAACAACGGATCCACGAGATCACGTAACTGCATTCACAATTGGTGTAAAGGGCAACGACTTGACCAAGCAAGAAATTGAATCATTATTGGTCAAAAAATTCGGAGAAACACTCACTAAGGGAGCATTAACATGGTACTCTCTTTTACCCGAAAATTCTATAGATTCTTTTGTTGAGCTTGCAGATTCATTTATCAAAGCACACTCGGGAGCTCAAAAAGTTGAAAAAAGAATGGAGGATATTTTCAAAATAAAGCAAGGAGATACGGAGCTGCTCAGAGAATTCGTAGACAGATTCCAGCGTGAAAGGATGATGTTGCCATGCGTACCTGATAACTGGGCGGCTATGGAGTTTGCTAGTAATCTAAATGAGAAAAGTTCAGAAGCCACGAGACGACTCAAGGAAAGTCTACGTGAATTTCCAGCAACGACTTGAAATGATGTTTACAACAGATACATCACATAGCTGCAGATAGAAGAGGATACCATCACTCAGTCTCGAAAAGAGGAAAGGGTAAGTTCAAGACGCGATGAAACTGAAAAAGTCCGGTGAAAATAGGTACGAGCCCTACATGGGACCAGCAGGAAGAGACTCGCGTTCAAAGTAGGATAAGTCAAGGTACGGCCATAGATCGAGTGATAGAGAGTCAGGTTCATCATCAAGGTTCGAAAAAGAGCGAAATGCATGAGAGACGCGAGATGATGATAGAAGCTCGAATGCAAAGATTGGCGGTTACAATTTTAATGTTAGCACATCAGAGTTAGTAGCAGTATTAAGAAGCATGGGAGATAAGGTACGATGGCCAAAGGAAATGAGATTATACCCGAATAGGCGAAATCCTGATTTTTGGTGCGAATTTCATAACGAGCACGGTAACAAAACGGCGGATTGTAGATTGCTGCAAGGTGAAGTTGAACATTTATAAATCAAGGGTATCTAACCGAATTGTTTAGTGAAAAAGGTAAGTAAGCGTATATGAAGAAGAGGCAGGAGCCCCCTAAACCCCCTTCACCAAAAAGGACAGTTAATGTCATAAGTGGAGGAGAAGAAATTAATGGTGTAATATATACGGCAACCAAGAAGGTTTCAAAAGTTAGTCACACACGGGAAGCGAGTTCGACAGGTTTTGGAAGAAGAAAGTATTACATTTGATGATGCAGATACAGATGGCGTGCTAACCCCACACAATGACGCACTGGTAATATCTTTACTTGTACATGACACTAATGTGAAATGAGTTTTGATTGATCCAGGTAGCTCCATGAATATCATTCTGCTAAGAGTGGTAAACGAAATGCAAGCTGAAGATAAGCTGATACCCAAGGCTCACACCTTATCTGGTTTTGACAACTAGAGCATCGTAACAAAAGGGGAGATAATACTTACCACATTCGCAGAAGGAGTTGTCAAAGACACGAATTTTCAGGTGGTAGAGATGGACATGGATTACAATATGATTCTCGGTAGAGCATGGATTCACGAAATAGATGATGTTCCATCTACCCTACATCAAGTTATCAAGTTTCCATCATAATGTGGGATACGTCAAATCCGTGGTAATCAACAAGCTTCGCTAAGTATTAATCCCGTGGCAGATTCAAACACAAAGAGTGATGAAAAATTGCAATCGCAGAATACAGTTGAGGACGCATCAACACCAACCTCAACTGGTGTGGGGCAAACAGATATAGATTCGAGGCCCGACGCTATTCAGGAACCAGAAGAAAATGAAAATATCAAAACAATGTTCGAGGAACTAGAAGCTGTGATGTTGTTTGAACATTGGCCAGACAAAAAAGTCTATATTGGAACCAACCTCATCTCGGAACGTAAGATAATTGAACTTTTAAAAGCTAACGCAGATGGTTTTGCTTGGTCCCATTCAGACATGACAGGTATACTACCAGAGGTAATGACTCACAAATTAAATGAAGACCCATCGTACCCACCTGTCAAGCAAAAGAAAAAGAAGCAAGGCTCTTTAAAAAACGAGGTGATTCAAGATGAGGTGCATAAACTTTTAAAAATTAGGTCTATCTGCGAGGTAAAGTATCCAGATTGGTTAGCTAATACTGTGGTAGTACCTAAAAAGAATGGTAAGTGGAGAGTTTCTGTATATTATACTGATCTGAATAAAGCTTGCCCTAAAGATTCTTTTCCATTACAGCATATAGATCAATTAATTGATGCTACTGCAGGGCACGAATTGTTAAGTTTTTTAGATGCCTATTTAGGGTATAATCGGATTACAATGGATCCTCTAGATGAAGAAAAAACTTCTTTCATCACAGAAAGGGGGACTTACTGTTACAAAGTCATGTCGTTCGGTTTGAAAAATGCTGGGGCCATATACCAAAGGCTTGTGACCAAAATGTTCCAGTAACATTCAGGAAAAACCATGGAGGTGTATATAGATGATATGTTAGTCAAATCACAATAAACAGGAGACCATATTCAACACTTGACTGATACGTTTCAGATTCTTCGCAAATTTAACATGAAGTTAAATCCTGAGAAATGTGCATTTGGCGTCTCATCAGGTAAGTTTTTGGGATTTCTTGTTTCTAACTGTAGCATTGAAGTAAATCCTGCACAGATTAAAGCCATCGAAGAAATTCCGGACATACTCAGTGTCGCACCTCCTTTTTACATACCCGAGAGGGTACATGGGAGTTTTTCCAATTAAAGGACAGTCGAAACGGGATTTATTTGTTTTGTTTCAGAGTCGCCACCTGGGAATTTTAAGGCGTCCCAAGTCACCAATTTTTAATCCCTGAATCGAGGAGAATATGACTCTGTTTGTTATTCTGCGAACCAGAAATCCTGAATAAGGAATTCTGTTAATCCGGAAGAAGGTGTTAGGCATTTCCGAATTCCGTGGTTCTAGCACGGTCGCTTAACTGTTATTATATTTGACTTTGATTTATTAAATGCATATTTATTGCCCAATTTTATTGTTACCGCTTCTATTTAGACTGCTTGTAATTAAGGACCCTTCTTCGAATCGAATCACGCATACGTGTATCCGTTTTATATATTATATATTTTTTAACGTGAAAAATCGTGTTACGCGTACGTATACACAATGATATTGATAATATAATTTATTTATTTTTTTCGAAATTTTTATTTATTTATAAAAATAGACTTAAGTTCGAAATTGTGCTTAAAATAAAATTAAGAACGTCTGTCGCTCTTGTATGATTAAATAGTGAACTGCACATCTCAGGTTATATGAAATTAATTTGATATTCTCCGAAGAACCCCTTTTTAATAAAAATTTGCTCGAAGTTGCGCGAACGCATAATCCGAAATGCCTTTAGAAGTATAATCAAGTCACGCGAACGCATCCCTAATTATGCAAATTAGTTTGGGTCGCATAAATGCGTACCCATGTTTAAGAATGGAATTATTATTATACCGCGCCTAAAGCAATTAGCGTTTTATTTACTTTGGGGAAGGCCGTGAAATTTGTTAAACGGCCCATCCGAAGTCTAAGTAATCAATTAAACAGTTATTGAGGGCCCCACAATTAGTGTGTTTTATTGGGCGAGGCTCATCTCATTTTATTAAAAAAAATAGTCCTAAAATGCCTACATTTTCTGTTGAAATTTTTCTTTACAAAATAAAGAGAAAATGTCTTAATTTATTTACATGTTATTATCTAGTTACATTATACTAGGCAGGTTCTCAATTTGTCAAATTAAAAAATAGCAATCCAATTTTAATCCTAGACCATTTACATGCTGAACTTAACCAATATTATTTAACTAAACAATATTTCTACCAAATTCTTACTAGATGGCCTATTCGTTTGATTTTTACTTGACGAAGTTACTACACCATTTATTTATTTTTGGCAATATATAGGTAGTTCAATCGTTAAGCTATCGTCGGATATTCCACTATATGTATTAAATAGCTACACGATTCTGATTTTTTTGCAAACTAAATAAATTATACATACAAATAAAATTCAGAATATAATTAAAACTAATTCAAAATTTCAACTATTTATTTTTTCGTATTCATGCTTCATATTCGGATTACAATAACCAGCTTTCAGTTGTGTACCTGATATCGGAAGCAAAAGAAAATGATGATGAGAATCAGCGACAGTAATAACAATACAGCAACAACAGTCCAGCAGCAGTAACAACCCAGTAACAGACCGGTGGAGTAGTAATCCCAAAAACAAAAGCTTTAAGCTTTAAATGAAACAACAACCATTAATACTAATTTCAAACAAAGAAAGAAAGCAGTAGATTTTTTAGTTTTTATTTTTATTTTGAAAGCTTAAATATTTTTCGGATTTTTTCTCTCTTCTATTCTCTGCCCGTTTTTTTTTCTCTATCTGTATGTGTATTTTTTTCGTATCTCTTTCTATTTCTCTCTCTGTATTTCTTGTTCTGTCTTGTGTTCAAGACTTCATATATATATATAATCCCATCCCATAAATCTTTTAATCAATACTTTTTCTCTACCCAACCCATTATCTTTCCACTCATCCCCATTACATTAAATAAACATATCACACCACCCCATTATATTTTGTCTCCCATGCTTTATTTAAAAAAATGCAAGATTCCCCTTTAATTTAAATCTTGTCCCCCCTTTATATTAAATAATCATATCACAACCCACCCCATTTCATTTTGTCTCCCATGCTTCAAATAAACAATTTCAAAATGTACAATTCCTAAACTACCCCTTCCGACCTTACTGAAATTACCAAACTACCCCTGAACGTATTACAAATTTACCAAACTAACCATCAGCTATAACACATCAATTAATCAAACTTAACCAAAATATAGACAATATGATCAATTTCTAACAATGTTCAAACAACAATATGAACATGGATGAACATCATAACAACAATATCACATGAACACGATTTTAACAACATTTCAACAACAAATCACATGAACACGAATTGAACAACAAAGACAACTAAAATTTGATTGAACAATATTTTAGCAACAAACAATCCTATTTTCGGATTCAACAACAACAACAAACAAAGTATGAAGATTTCTAAATTCAATCATATTGAACTTAAAATCAACTCTAACAACATTACAACAAACAATTCTTATATTAAACTTTAAACAAGATTATGAGAACAATTCAAGCAATAATCATAAATGGTAAACAAGAAATCAAACTATACAAAAATTCGGATTCAAGATCATCCAAACAAAGTATGAACATGAATGAATCTATTTTAAGACAACAAACATGACGGATTAAACGATTAAAACAATATATTCCTTTAATACAACTAAATTCTTTAAACAAATAACAAGATCGACGAAGAAACAATTATGAACTTAAACTTGAACTTAACAATATTAACAATTTCTAACAATACATAAACACATGAAACAAATTGAAGAAATAGTTGATTAAATTTCAATTTGAATCTAACAAACATCAAACTAACAAATTCTTACCTAAACAATAAAACAATCATGAAATAAACATGAAAACAAATTAATTAATTTACCATTTGAAATCTGAAAATTAAAATCAACAAAACACATGAACAAACTAGAAAATTATTTCAAACGATAGACAAACCAAACAAGAATTAAATCATTTATCGATTTTGGATCCGAAAAATACCAAACAAAATATGGACGATAAATGAGATTCAAAACCAACTAACTGGAAATGAAACGACGAACAACGATTGTAAACAAATCTGTCCGGGCCTCGACTCAACGAAAGACCTTCGAACCTTTGACGATTCGAAGAAGATGAAGCAATGGCAAAATAGAAGAACCTGCTGCGACGATCAGCAGAAGCATTCCGTCAAACACCTGCTGCGACGAGCAGCAGCAACACGACGTTGAGAAGCAGCATGAAGCAGATGGGGTGCGTTTGGCTTGCTTGTACGAAGAAGATGAAAGCAGCAACAGCATCGGCGAGGCAAAACGCAACACCGGAGGTTTGTTTGGACGAAGCTTCTGCTTCAGCAGTAGCGGCTGGGGACGGAGAAGGTCGACGCGATGGCAGTCATAGCTGCCTGTGTCGATGAGGCAGAAGCTGGACGAGGCAGCAACGTTTGGTTGTAGCAGATGAACTCGACGATGGCTGTTTTAAGCAGTCCTTCGAAGCGGACGCAGCTTGACGCAACAGACATTTTCGTTGGTGCCGAAGAAAGATGACGAAGCAGCGGGCAGTCCATGGACGAGCGGGAAGGAGGGATCGTTTACAGTGGGGTTTCCACCATGGGAGGGCAGCTATGGCGATGGTGGTTGACGACGAAGACGTAGCAAGGTGGTGGTGGATGTCGCGGGTTTGAAGATGGTGAAGGAGAAGAAACAGACGGACATGGGTTCGAGGCCAGCCATGGACGAGCTGCCATGGATGTGTGTGTGAGAAAACTTGGAGAAGATGGAGAGAAAGAAAGGGGGGGGGGATCTTCTTTAGGTTTTTTAGGGTTTTTGGTTTTTTTTTTTGTTTTGTTTTTGTTTTGTAAAAAATGAAAGACAAAGGGGGTTTGGGTCTTTTGGGTTATGGACTGGGTCGACCCAGTTTGAAATGGACTGGGTCGTAGGGAAGATTGGGCCATTTTTTGGGCCTGTGGCTTGAAATTGAAGAAGAGGCCCAATTCCAGCTTTCTTTATTTTTCGCTCTCTTTTCTTCTTTTATTTCTCTAAAACTAAATTATAAAAATACTTAAACTATTATTAAGAATTAAATTAAGTTATAAAAACGCAAATTAACTCCCAATAACAATTAACGCACAATTAAATAATAATTAAGCATAAAATTGTATATTTGGACATTAAATGCTAAAAATGCAAACGATGCCTATTTTTGTAATTTTTATTTTTTGTAAAACAAATTTAATTACTAATAATTGTAGAATTAAATCCTACATGCAAAATGCGACATATTTTTGTATTTTTTATTAATTTAGAAAATAAACATGCACAGACAAAATACAAATAATTATTCAAAATATCACAAAATTGCACACCAAAGAAAAATCATTTTATTTTTGAATTTTTTTGGGAGTAATTCTCATATTGGGCAAAAATCACGTGCTTACACTCACGAGCAAAAAAGAAGTTCAAAGGCTGACAGGAAGAATAACAGCCTTACAGGTTTATTTTCAAATCATCAGAGAAATGCTTCAAATTCTTTTCAGCTTTAAAAAAACAGAACTAATTTGAATGGTCTGAAGAATGCCAACAAGCTCTTAAGAATTTAAAGTCATACATGTCAAATCCACCACTGTTAGCCAAACCAAAAGATGGGGAGAAATTGCTTGTCTACCTTGCAGTTTCAGAAGTGACGGTAAGTGCAGTATTAGTTCGAGAAGATAAAGGAGTTATCTGGTAGATTAGCCAAGTGGGCTATAGAACTAAGTTAATATGACATTACATATAAACCTAGAACTGCAATAAAATCACAAGTTTTAGCAGATTTGTGGCAGATTTTAGCCAAGGGATACAGTTAGAAGCAGAAAAAGAACTGCAGGTATTTAACGGATCTAATCCAGGAACATGGACCTTATTTACTGACGGTTCGTCAAATGTAAAAGGAGCAAGTCTGGGCATTGTCTTGGTACCACATACGGGTGAAACCATAAGACAAGCAATAAAGTGCCATCCAATTACTAATAATGAGGCAGGATATGAAGCTGTGATTGCAGGTTTAGAGTTAGCACGAGAGCTCAGAATAGAACATGTAACAATCAAAAGCGACTCGCAACTTGTTGTTAACCAAATGCAGGGGACTTATACAGCCAGAGAGGCGAGGATGCAGCAATACCTAAAAAAGGCATGGGATTTGGTTAGGCAATTTCAAACTTGGAAAGTCATGCAAATACTAAGGGAAGAAAATGCTGATGCCCTAGATAATCTTGCATCTGCTGCGGAAGTATCAAATAAAGAGAATGCTTCCGTAATTCATTTGTTTCATTCAGTACTCGATCAAGACAAAAATGAGGTAAATTACAATAATCTACTTGGGATTAGAGGAACGAAATTGTCAAGTTTTTGCAGCATGAGATTTTACGTGAAGATAAGAAAAAAGCTCAATCACTTAGCAAAAAAGCTGCCCGCTACTATTTAAAGCAAGGAAATCTCTATCGAAGAATGTTCGGTAGTCCTCTAACAAGATGTCTCGGGCCTTCTCAAACATAGTAGAGAGAGATACACGAGAGACATTCTGAAAATCATGTTGGAGGAAAATCTTTGGTAAAAACCATGATTAGAGCAGGCTATTATTGGCCAAAAATGGAAGAAGACGCGGAAAATTTTGTAGCAAAGTGCGACAAGTGTCAAAGATATGGAAACTACATGCATCGACCAATTGAATTATTACATCCGGTCGTTGCACCATGGCCTTTTATGAAGTGGGGGATGGATATTGTAGGTCCACTACCACAAGCCAAAGGCAAGGTAAGTTTTTTATTAGTACTCACTGACTATTTTACTAAGTGGGTAGAAGCGGGAGCTTTCAAACAAGTACGAGAAAAAGAGGTCAGAGACTTCATATGGCGGAACATTATATGACAATTTGGGGTACCAAAGGGAATCGTATGTGATAATGGCCCGCAATTTATAGGTGCACAAATCACAGAATTTTTTCAAAGTTGGAAAATTAAAAGGATTACTTCAACTCCTTACCATCCAGTGGGTAATGGACAACCTGAATCAACAAATAAAGTTATTATCAATAAATTGAAGAAGAGACTGGAAGAATCTAAAGATAATTGGCCGGAGGTGCTACCTGGAGTATTATGGGCTTACCGAACAACAACAAAAACAAGTACGGGGGAAATACCGTTTTCACTTGTGTATGGAGCTAAAACCTTAATTCCAGTCGAGATAGGGGAACCAAGTACGAGATATACTCAAGCTACTAAAGATTCAAATGAAGAAGAGATGCGGGTAAACCTGGATTTACTTAAAGAAAGAAGGGAAAATGCATTAATAAGGATGACAGCACAAAAACAAGTCATTGAGCGGTATTACAATCATAAAGCTCGTCTCAGATACTTCAAGATTGGGGACTACGTACTCAAGAAAGTTTTCCAATCCACAAGGGCTGCCAATGCAGGTAAGTTAAGTCCAACTTGGGAAGGGCCTTATAAGGTTCATGGTATCGCAGGAAAAGGAGCATACGAGCTCGAAACGTTGGATGGCAAGATTTTACCTTCAAACTGGAATGTTGTTCACCTGAAGAGATACTATTTCTAAGGAAAGAAATACCAACGGGCAGGTATCCTCATTAATAAATTTTATTTTTGAATTATTAAAATTTTACTAACGATTTTATATGGTAGGCAAAAAGCTAGCCCGCGCTAAATGATGAATTACGACCTGAAAGACACGTGGAAAGAACATAATTTCCGGTCTAGGGTTACAACTATTCTAATGGAAATTTAAATGGTTTAAGTAGTCTTCATCTAAAATCGTACCTCCGAGCCCGTATGTTTTTCCTTTTCAGGAAAAGGACCGCACGGAAGGAATAATCAAGTGCTCGAGATTTTATACTTCAAAGCTCAAACACTTGGGGGACTATATAATATACATATGATGCATGTATAAAGAAGGCAAAGAAGACTGAAAACAATTAAAGTTCAAGTTAAGCCCAAAAGTCTGCTCATCAAATATACCAAGTTCAGAGCAAAGTCATGAGCCAATAACACAAGCCAATCAAAAAACCTTCATATAGATTTCAAAATCTTATGATGTCTAGGTTAAGGGCAGTATTTAGCCATGGGTCATAAAAATCCCTGGGATTTTCTTTCTTTTTTGCGAATCTGTTGTAAAGAAAACTTTTACGGAAAAGTAATAGAAGATATTTAAATACATGTAAGATGTTATTTAAACTTGACAAAGTTCAAATGAAAACTTTATCAAAGTTATTTGAAGAAACATGTGTGTCCCTATTTCTTTTTTCATATATTTACACCATTATGAAGTTGAGACATCTTCTTCATTAAGTGTCGTACATAAAAGGTCCCTCTTTTATAATTTCATGTTTGATTCAAAAATCCATGAAGTTAACAAAGCATTTTATAAAAAAAATGCAAAAAGAGTAAAACAGAAGCTTAAGATAATTAAGTTGAAACGAAAACTTTATAATATTAAGTTTAGACCAAGTATGAACTTAGTCATAAACTCATTGTCATTTTTACAAAATGCCCCCAAAAGGCCTGGGGACTTGTCATTACCAAAAACTTAACCCCCAAATGGGACTAGGGGTAAGAACCTTGGTAAAAGGAGAATGGAATAAAGCGTAAAAAGAAGCAAATACCTTCAGTGACAATTGTACTATATCATTCATCAAAGTCAAAGAACTATGACTTTCTAGCTTGGACTTTTCGACTTGACCAATCAAGAGTTTCAACCATACGTCAGCCCGACCTGAATTTTTCAAAAGATTACCATCATCAAGGACCTCAATGGTAATCTGTTTCATCCCTCCACTTCCACTTGAAGAACCAATCTCAGTACGAGGAACGGTAGTAGTGGGGACTGTAGAGAAAGTATAACAGCTTGGGGTGGAGCAGAAACAGTAGCGGTAACAACTGGCAAAGAACGCACCACAAGGACATGCATGGTATATGAGGCAAGGGGTACTTCGTCAAAATCTAAATCCAAATTTTCACTATCAAACCCACGAGAAAAAAGCTGTTCATCGGAGTTACGAGCTGCCGCAGGAGTATCGTCGTTAGAACTCACCAAGGTGTCTTCAACAGGCTCGGTCATGGGAACGGAATAGGGAGGAGTTGCTTCATCATCTGAAAAGACAAGTCTTCTGGCCCGTGACCTTTTAACCAAGGAACTTCCATTCTGTTCCTTTTCCTCCTCAGAATCCTGGGTCGCATCAGCCTTCCTTTTAGATAAAGAACTCAAAATTATCTCTTGAGCTCTTTCCAAAAAAACTCTGGAAGCCACGATTGCATTAGCACTTACACCACGTATGGTAAACCCTGATAAAAAGAAGGGTCAAGTAAATTCTAAGGGAAAGATGAATGAAAATATAAAAAGAAAGGGGGTAAAGCATTTACCATGAGTTTTAACCTTCCAACCAAATATGTGTGAAAGGTTTTTCCAAGATCTAACTTCCATCGGAGCAACAATCAATAATTTCTCTACCCAACCACGGAAAATGAGAATCTCATCAACAGTTCCCATGGTTGCTGAAAATAGAGAAAAGTTAAACAACAGCAGGAAAACCCCCCTTCAAAATGTAAAAGGAAAAAATTGAGAAAGTTGCAAAAGTAAAACTTATGTGCAAAATTCCACTTTTCAGGGAATGGTACATTTTCTTCACCTACTAAACCTACAGTAGGGGCAATAACGAATCTGGCATACCAGCCACGGTCCTTGTCATCTTCAGGGCTAACTAGCACTCTCTTACTTCTCGCCACTAAAGTAAAGATCCCATGTCGGAAACGCTTAGGGGAGTAGAGGTGGATCAAATGAAAAAAATAAAAGGCAAATTAGCCAACCTTGATAAGTGCCTTAGACAAGCAGCAACCCTCCATACAATGTGTCCAATTTGTCCTAGACAAACGCTGAAAAAACGACAGAATTCAATGATATCAGGATCAATGGGGGGTTTAAAATTCAGTGTAAAGGGATATGTATACACAAAAGAAAATTCGGTCATGTAAGATGTAATTCTTTGATTTGCATTAGGAATTATGACCGGGAAGTCAGGCCTCCAACGGCAATCCCTATGGACAACATAGATTAAACCTTCGATAATCTGAGAAGGGTAAACATCAGCACGATCCCAAGAAGACATAGAAGAAACTTGATTCCTAATCGATTCTCTATCAGAGTAAAAAAATAGTTCAGAAGGACAATTTCATCTACTAAAGGTTCACGAACTGGTTCACTAGAGTTTTTATTTCTAGAAGAGGATCTATGAGAAAGAGAACCCCTAGCCCTAGAATGAGGAGTATAACTCGCTGGAGGTAAAGAAACACCTCGTATAGATGAAGACCCTAAACTACGCAACATTCCCCCTCTTCTTCTTCTAACAGGAACAAGGGGAAGTTCATCAACGATAGGGACTCTTCGGGGATTAGGGTTTGAAGAAGACATGTATGTACGACGAAGAAAACAAGAATGAATATTCTAATATTGGTAACTTTTTATGAGAAAGGCAAAGACAAAAGCTATATTTATACTCAGAAGCAACCGTCAAAAGAAAAAGGCGTAATGATGGAAACTGTCACTTCGTAATTGATGTACCCGTAATAAAACCCTAAAAGACGTTAAAGAGTTGTAGATCCAATCAAAAGATGCCACGTGTCATGAGCATTAAATGGAAGTGACATATGAAGCGTCAGTTCTAGAGAAGGCATAATGGCGGCAAAAATTCCCGCTTTAATGAAGATCCACTTCTCAAATATTCTATTGTTGAATAAATGACAAGTGGGGGGACTATCTATATTGGGAAAGATCAAGTTAATATATTGAATTAATTATATGATGATATGTCATGACATGTGGATCAGTAAAAGGATGACAATTGGCGAAGAATAGTTGAAGAGGCACGAGCTTTAACAGACACGGGCAAAGATCCAAGAAAACTAGAAGGAATGGGTGCTCGAACCTCTTGATAATTTGAAGAAGCATCGGAAGAATGAACCTATATAGCAAAAGAGTATAGATACGTATTATCGGTAGTTAATGAGCATTAATTACAGGAAACGTTATAGAATCTGTACTGAACAGTTACGATTGCCAATTATAACGTTACATTAAATATCATTGATTGTCCATAATAACTCCATTATGGAAGGAAAGAAACGTATTACTTAAAAATAGCTATAAAAGGTGAGGAATGAACATTTGTAAGGACAAGAAATAATATTGGAATACACTGATTTACTTTTGCTTTTATCCATCTATTATTTACATCAATTATTCTTATTTCTATTTGATTATCAGTAACACGAGTTCTTCTAATAACAGACTTTGACCGAAATTCCTATTTTTTGGTTAAACAACTTGCAAAATCTATGGAATATGTCAAATTTATCGATTTTGTTTGTGAAAATGTATACATATTGGAAATATTAAAAAAGGATTTCCTCAGATTTTAGAAATACTGGATTTACGCAGTTTTAGTGTTATAGAATGTACCCAAAAGGTACCTTTCCAGTTGATCAAAGTATGTCAATATGTGTTAGAGCTTATTTAAATGTGTAGCTTTAAATATTTTTATTAACTCTTTTAATTTTGAAATCCATGTCGGATATTAAATATACATTAGGTGCGAGAGTACTAGTACTAATAGTAGAGTACTCCATCCGTCTCATATTAACAGCGAAAAAGGGCCAAAAATACCCCTAACGTATTAAAAATGGCTCCAAAATATCCTCCGTTAACCTTTTGGTCTAAAAATATCCCAACGTATTGAAAATGGCTGAAAAATACCTTTAGCGTTTTATTTTTGGCTCACATATACCCTTGAAACTAACTAAACATGGATGGTAATTTTTTGGTTCACCTTCCATCAATATATCATATATTTTCTTATATGTATTTTATACTTAAATTTTTTATATATATATACACATCATAATACACGTAAACAAATGAAATATCCCATACATATTCTTCAAAGTTGTGTATTTTATACTTAACATATACCATTATTATATAATTTATCACATATACTATTATAATAGAAAATATATAAGAACTACCGGTCGAAGTTATAACATGACAAAAAAAGGGAGCGGTTTCGCTCCATTACAATTTGTTCCATTAGATGTCAATATTGTTTTGAATAAGTAACATATGTCTTTGTTAATTTTTAAAAGATGAGATTTTATTTATTTATTTATTCTCTATTATTATTATGGTTAAGTTTCTATTAATAAACAAAAAAAATATGTGAATGACCCGTCAACATTATGTTCTTCCCAGAAAGTAATATATATGTATGTGTGTGTCGGGTATATACATATAAAAAATATATGATATATTGATGGAAGGTGAACAAAAAATTTACCATTCATGTTTTGTTAGTTTCAAGGGTGTATGTTATAACTTCGACCGATAATTTTTACATATTTTCTATTATAATATATATGTGATAAATTATATAATAGTGGTATGTATAAAGTACAAATACACAACTTTAAAGAATATGTATGGGATATTTTGTTAGTTTATATATATATATATGTGTTAGTTTTTATATATATAAAAATATATGATATATTGAGGGAAGGTGAACCAAAAATTTATCATTCATGTTTTGTTAGTTTCAAGGGTATATGTGAGCCAAAAATAAAACGTTAAGGGTATACGTGAGCCATTTTCAATACTTTAAGGGTATTTTTAGACCAAAAGGTTAATAGAGGGCATTTTTGAGCCATTTTCAATACGTTAGGGATATTTTTGGCCCTTTTCCGTATTAACAGTCGTGGTTACTAAAAATAGCTATCTCAAATTATTTGTCATTTTAGAAGTTCAAAACAAAATTAATTTTTCTTTTTCTTTTTTACCCTTAGTAATAATTGTTCTTGAAGATGAAAATAATACATAAATAAAATAATTTTTCAATGAAGTCACTTGTGAGATTTCATTGGGTTGTTGTTGTTGTAATGAAGAGAGATTTTATCTTAAGATATAAATAAGAGTATAATAATCTAATCTCTTTCCTAATTATTATTTCTTAAAAGCCGTGTAAAAGAAAAACACGACAAATAATACAGAGTATCATTTGGCTCCCCTTAAAGTAAAGTAACTTTTAGGAATAATAATTAATTCTGTTGATGAAGTTACTTTAGAAAAACGGGTTCAAATCTTATAATTTTAAATCTTATCGTTATCCATTTAAAAAATTTCAGATATTTAACATTAAAAAAAAAACAAGATCACGTGAGGAATCATGCTGAAGACATAATTTAGAAAATATAAGTGACCATCTCATTTGAAATAATAGATGGTTTAGCTTTTGCATAGGGTGGGCTTCGACTTAAGCACTTGTGTAAGTTATCTTTACCGCACAACCAGCTAACAAACACAGTTGTCAACTGAAAATAGTACCTAGACAGTTTTTTATCAGTCCAAAGATAATAACCTTTGGTGCTAAAAAGATACCTTTATTTAATTTGTGCTCCAGTTTAAACTTCCCCAATTCAGTGGGTGAGACATCATCATCAGGAAGAGGACTCCAAGGATAACTTTTCAAACTAATAATTAAAAAATAGTCCGTGTTTGTAAAGTTATTGAAAAATAATTATTATTTTGCTATAACACGAAAAGTTCTAGCATAGTACTAGAGATTGGTGTACCTGTGTTACACAGGCTGTGCATAAACTTCGAGCGTATTATGCTGGAACTCCAATATACGGAAAGTTCCAGTATAATATACTGGAGATTGGAGCACCTGTGTATGAACTTCCAGTATATTATGTTGGACCAGTATATTAATATGCTGGAACTCCAGTATATTATGTTGGAAGTTCACATGTAAAAAATATGAATTCCAGTATATTACGCTGGAAGTTCACATGTAAAAAATATGAACTCCAGTATATTACGCTGGAATATTTTCTGAATTTTGAACATTATTTTCTTTCAAATTTATCTTTACATGAAAAGAGGCTAAATTTCAATTATTTTTGAAACTGTGATTATTTTCTGATTATTTTTCAATTATCATTTGTAAATCTGGCTAACTTTTTTATGTATAAATAATCTATCCTGAATCCAAATTGAGGACGGTCAGGTTTAACCAACTAGCATGTGTAAACCTACATACAATAACAATTAAGAAGTTGTCATCTTGGTACTTCTGCAAATTAGTTAAAATTTTGCCTTAACTAAATGTTTGTTTTCTTATAGTCATCGTGGGAGCTGAAATTTCTCGATATAGAACTTTAATACTTATCCACTATATTATGTTATATGCTGGCTTGTTCAAAAAAAAAAAAAAAGTACTAACAATGCAACTTGTTCTCATTTAGGCCACTATGGAAGTGCTGTACAATTGTGTTATGAAAAGCATATTAATGTTGTTTAGAAATTGATTGATGTCTTATTCCACAACATGAATGATTGGTCTCTATCATTCCATCTGGCATGCTTTAATTTTACTTCTACATAGTGCTTACAGGCTTAGTGCATAATGCAATTGATAACTCTGCAGTCTCTTTCTCTATTATTTGTCCACACACACAAGATGTCTCGCTACGTTGCCGGAGATTTAAACTCTATTAGGTCCAATTTTTAGATTTTTAGCATAGAATCTATTAAAATTTTAAAATCATGGGGTTTAGACCTATCATTTCTTGAAATCTTAGTTATTTTTATACATTAATTTATATTCCACGTCGAAGTACTTTGGTCAACTGAAACCGGTGTTATTAGGCTGCATCCGCCCCTAAGTATTGTTGCTACTTATATCTTAAACACGTTCATCGAGTGCGGATTTGATTCTTTATTTGGTGCAAACACATTAAAAATCTATTTAAATAATTGGTGCGGATATGTGACCCCGAACACAAAATTTCTACTTACTCTAATATCAATGCTTAATTATGTGACTACCTCATCAAAAACTTAAACTATAAAAAGAAAATATTTTAATTTATTTAATTATTTTATGTCTTCAACAAAAATGGATGTTTTTTTACAAAACTACCAAGGGACTATGTATAGTACTAGAAAGTTCCCTATGAATATGTAATAATATATGTGCATGCGTGCGAGAAAAAAAGCTATGTGGGTGCCTCAAGTTAAAGGAGGTTGTGGTAGAGTAGTAAGTACTCGTACGTTAAGCTAAGATTTGAGAGTTTATGGTATAAAGTTATCTTTAGTAGGAAACAAAGGGCAGCCCAGTGCACTAAGCTCCCGCTATGTGCAGGGTCCGGAGAACATTTATCCCAAAATGAGATTTTCGGGCGTGAACCTGGTTTAGTTGAGTCCCAAAATGGATACCTGGCAATGGATGAAAAAAAAGAATATAATTTTAAGATCAATTGTCCAGCTGAAAAATCTGCATTAGCAAACATGTCAGAGTATATGTATATATATATGTATGTAATGACCCGGCCGGCCATTTCGAGAGTTATAGCCCTGTTTTCCCATTTTTTGCTTCTTTTGTGTTCTTCAGCTATATTATGATATACCGGGTTAGTTGGTTCGGGTCCGGAGTGGTTTTGGAGAGAATTGAGACACATAGTCTCTTAATTGGAAGCTTAAGTTGGAAAAGTTGATCGAAAGTTAACTTATGTGTACACAACCTCGGATTTGAATTTTGATAGTTCCGTTAGCTTCGTTAGGTATTTTGGTCTTAGGAGCACGTCCGGAATGTGATTTGGAGGTTCGTAGTAGAATTAGGCTTGAATTGGCGAAAGTTAGAATTTTGGCAATCTTGGCCATCCGTGGAAATTTTGATACCAGGATCGGAATGGATTTCCGGAAGTTGGAGTAGGTTCGTGGTGTCAATTCTGACTTATGTGCAACATTTGAGGTCATTCAGACGTGGTTTGGTAGGTTTCGGTATTGTTTATGGAATACGGAAGTTTAGAAGTTCTTAGGCTTGAATCCGGGAGTAATTCGGTGTTTTGATATTGTTTTGAATAATTTGAAGGTTCGACTAAGTTCGTATGATGTTATAGGATCTGTTGGTATGTTTGGTTGTGGCCTCGAGGGCCTCGGGGTGATTTCAGGGAGTTATCGGAGTGTTTGGAGTTGGAAAAATGCAGCAGAAGCTGCTGTTGCTGGTATTTCCGCACCTGTAGAGTGGGAACCGCAGGTGCGAGGCCGCAGGAGCGAAGGAAGAGCCGCAGGTGCGGCTAAAGTAGGCCTGGGTTCAGAACGCGGGTGCGATAGAAATCCTGCATATGCGGTGGGCGTAGAAGCGGATTGAGAGGTGCAGATGCGCAGTTGGATCGCAGGTGTGACTTGGTTCCCGCATCTGCGATGGTCGCAGATGCGGTTAGGTGATCGCAGGAGCGGAGTCAGTCTATTAATGAATTTCCGCAGAAGCGAAGCCTTATTCGCAGATGCGGTTCCGCAGGTATGATTTTACTGGGTAGAAAATCCCAACTCGAGATTTTGTTCTCCATTTTCAATTTTGGACTTGAGGAACTCGGGAAAAAGGCGATTTTTCGAAGGATTTCAAGGAGCAACGTTGGGGTAAGTGATTCTAACCCATAATGGTATAAATTTCGTGAATCCATGGCTTTATTCATCATCTATTTAGGAATTTGAGCTAGACATTTGGGGATTTAGGGCTTGAGAATTTGAGAGTAGATTTTGGAGATTTGAGTGACCAAATGAGATCGGATTTTGATAAAATTGGTATGGTTAGACTCGTGAGTGAATAATCTTTCGGGTTTTGTGACTTTTGTCGGATTTCGAGACGTGAGCCCGGGGGCCGAGTTTAAGCCAAATTCGGATTTTGGTTATAATTTAGCATTTTTCTTGTGGAATTGATTCCTTTAGCCTATATTGATCGTGTTGTGTTGCTTGTGGCTAGATTCGAGACGTTTGGAGGCCGATTTGAGAGGTAAAGGTGTCGCAGAATAGGATTTTGGCTTGGTTTGAGGTAAGTAACGTTTCCAAACTTGATTCTGAGGGTTCGAACGCATTATGTGATTAGTATTAAGGTAACGCACATGCCAAGTGACGGGGATGTGGGGGTGCACCGTGAGAATTGTGAACTAGGTGATTCCATGGCACCGATTAGTGACTCTATCCTCTTGATATCCATGTCTTCTTCGTGTGATAAAGTAGTTGAGTTGTAAACCATGCTAGATATCATTTTTAGGCTTTGTGCCGGTATTGTTTGGACCCTTAGCGGTCGTTTCTTGCTGTCGTCTTACTAGTTCATTTAATATTCCATACTCCTCATAATCATACATTTTTATATCATATCTCAGTCTAAGTTATTTATTGATTCATCATATCATAGTTCCGGGTTGTTTTCATGACATTGTGAGCCTGTGGTAAGACTAGAGAGGTTGATGACTAAGTGAGGCCGAGAGCCCGTTAATGAGTGATAGTTATGGGGTCGGGCTGCATGCCGCAATAGTTATACGGATGATTATGATAGCGCTTGGGCTGCAGGAGCCCCTCCGGAGCATGTAACACACCCTAGTGAGCGCGGATGATATTATTGAGAGATGGATTTTCCTGGACATGGATTTGTCGGAAGTACTTGATACCTGGAGATGGATTTCTCCACAGGGTTGGATTGCCCTTTGTCCTCGGTACTGGGTGACTTACAGTCAGTGTTGTTATGTTCCGGGATGAATTTTCCTGGGCCGGATGGCCATATACAGTACCGAGTGGTTGAGCACTTGAAAGTGGGAGCACATGATACATACATACAGTCTATGCATTGGCATGTAGAGATAGTGGAGTTGTATACTTTACACTGTTCAGATCTGTATTTACCTTATTGCTTTGACTCCCAATTTTACTTGAAAGCATGCCTACATTTCTGCATATTATTCTGTTATATCTGTTGAGGTTGAGTTCGTCACTACATTTCAGTCCAAAGTTTGGACTTGTTACTTACTGAGTTGGTATACTCACGTTACCTGTTGCACCTCGTGTGCAGATCCAGGCGACTCTGTTCACGACGGCGGTTTCTGATCGAGCATTTCCAGAGTTTGGAGACTATCGAGGTAGTGGAACTGCATTCATGGGCCTTGACTCTCCTCTTTTATCATTTGATGTACTTTTAGTTGTTTTCCTTTAGACCTTGTAGTGGTTTGTATTTCGAGTAAATGCTCATGTACTCAGTGACACCCTGGTTTTGGGCTGGATTGTATCAAATTTGGGATTTTTTATGTTTCAAATAGTTTTTTTTCTTTTATGTTAAATGCTTCCGTTAATGTTTTCAAACTTATTGCTGTTGTCTTAAGTTTTATTGAGTGAGGCTGGCCTAGTTCCACGATAGGAACCATCACGACGATTGATTTTGGGTCTTGATAAGTTGGTATCAGAGCCTAGGTTACATAGGTATCACGAGACATGAGCGGGTTTAGTAGAGTCTCGCGGATCGGTACAAAGACGTCTGAACTTATCTTCGTGAGGCTGCAAAACTCTTAGAAAACTTCACATTCTTGAATTCTTATCGTGCGGATCTGTTGATACTGGTAACTAAACTTCTGTTATTCTATTCTCTCACAGATGGTGAGGACACGTGCTCCTGGGCAGGATGGACAACCACCAGTGCCACTAGTCAGGGTCGCGAGAGCCCGAGGTTGCAGTAGAGGTTGTGGTAGTGGCAGAGGTGTAGTCCGCACAACAGCTAGGTCAGCATATGCGGATCTACCAGTTGCCACCAGTTCAGGGTCAGGACCCAATTGTGGATGCACCAGCGGGACCAACTCGGGCACCAGTTGTGCCCTTCGTGATTCCGAGTCTTCAGGAGACCTTAGCTTAGATTCTAACTGTGTGCACCAATCTTGCTCAGGCGGTCTCTATTTCTACTACAGCAGCCACTTCCCAGGCCGGGAGAGGTACTAAGACTCCCATCGCCCGTACATCAGAGCAGGTGATATAGGGACTCCAAACACCGGGGGTACCACCAGCCCAGCGGGTTGCACCTGCTCAGGACTATGTGGTTCCAGTCATTCCTGATGATGAACAACGTAGATTGGATAGGTTTGGGAGGCTCCACCCTCCGACTTTCAGCGGTGTAGAGGGCGAGGATGCCCATGGTTTCTTGGACAAGTCTTAAAGGATTATCTGTACAGCAGGTATTTTGGAGACCAGTGGGGTCTCGTTCACTACTTTTCAGTTCACTGGAGCTGCCTTCACTTGGTGGGAGGCTTATGAGAGGCGTAGGCTGGTTGGTGCAACACCACTTACATAGCAGGAGTTTTCTGTTCTCTTCTTGGAGATGTATGTGCCACAGTCCCCTAGAGAGGAGTTGCGCAGACAGTTCGAGCAGTTGCGTCAGGATAGTATGATGGTGGCTCATTATGAGATAAGATTTTTTGAGTTGGCCCATCATGCTGTTTGGTTGGTTCCCACTAATAGGGAGAGGATCAGGAGGTTCGTTGATGGCCTCACATAGCATCTATGGATACTTATGACTAGAGAGAGGATGACTGGTGCTACTTTTGAGGAGGTTGTTGATATTGCTTGGGAGATAGAGTTGGTCCGCAGTTAGGAGCGGGTTGAGAGGGATGCCAAGAGGTCTCGTGGTTTAGGTAGCTTTGGTGGTGTTCCTTCTAGAGGCAAGTTTCACCACGGCAGGGGTCATCCCTACACGCATGCTCAGACGGCTCGTCCAGTTCACCGTAGTGCATCACCTGGCCATGGTTCTCACAATTCTCATTAGAGTCACTCGTCTCTCAGTGCCCTTCCAGCTCAGAGTTCGTCTCATGCACCATCAGCTAAGGGCTCATCTATGTCGGGGCCTTCTAGTGGGTATCTCGGTGCTCAGGGCTCCCTTTAGTCCCCACCGCTAGTGGCCGGTAGAGGTTGCTTTGAGTGTGGAGATTTTGGTCATATCAAGAGGTTCTGTCCCTTCTTTATGGGAGGTTCATCTCAGCAGAGGAGTCAACCTTCGACTTTAGCACCAGTTACTTCACCACCCGCCCAGCCAATTCGGGGTGGAGGTCAGTCAGCTAGGGGTCGCCCTAGAGGGAGAGGTCGATCAGGTGGCAGTCAGGCCCGTTTCTATGCACTTCCTACCAGACCAGATGCCATTGCTTCAGACACATTTATCACAAGTATTATCTCTGTATGTCATCAAGATTCTTCTGTATTATTTGACCCTGGTTCCACCTATTCATATGTGGTGTCATATTTTGCTCATTATCTGGACATGCCCCGTGAGTCTCTAGTTTCATTTATTCGTGTATCTACACCGGTGGACGATACTATTGTGGTGGACCATGTGTACTGGTCATGTGTAGTGACTATTGTTGGATTAGAGAATAGAGTGGATCTGTGTCTGCTTAGTATGGTTGACTTTGATGTGATATTGGGCATGGATTGGTTGTCTCCGTGTCATGCTATTCTGGACTGTCATGCTAAGACGGTGACGTTGGCTATGTCAAGATTGCCACGAATTGAGTGGCGAGGTTCGTTGGATTAGGTCCCCAATAGAGTGATTTCATTCTTGAAGGCTCATCGGATGGTTGGGAAGGGTTGTCTTTCTTATTTGGCCTTTGTGAGGGACGTTAGTGCAAAAACTCCTACTATTGATTTAGTTCCGGTGGTGAGAGATTTTTCGGATGTGTTTCCTGCAGACATGCCAGGCATGCCGCCGGACAAGGATATTGACTTCGGTTTTGATTTGGTATTGGGCACTCTGCCCATTTCTATTCGACCGTATCGCATGGCACCGGTGGAATTAAAGGAATTGAAGGAGCAACTTCAAAAACTTCTTGATAAGGGGTTTATTCAGCCCAGTGTGTCACCTTGGGGTGCACCAGTTCTATTTGTGAAGAAGAAGGATGGCACCATGAGAATTGTATTGATTACAAGCAATTGAACAAAGTCACAATCAAGAACAAGTATCCCTTGCCTCATATTGATGATTTATTTGATCGACTTCAGGGAGAGAAAGTGTTTTCCAAGATTGATTTGAGGTCAGGGTATCACCAGTTGAATATTAGGGACTCGGACATTCTTAAAACAACTTTCAGGACCCCGATATGGTCATTATGAGTTCCTTGTGATGTCTTTTGGACTAACCAACACCCCAGCAACATTCATGCATTTGATGAACAACGTGTTTTGGCCTTATCTCGACTCGTTCATTATTATATTCATTGATGATATTTTGGTGTACTCTCGTAGCTAGGAGGAGCACGTCGAGCATTTGAGGGTTGTATTACAGCGGCTGGGGGAGGAGAAACTTTATTTCAAGTTCTTAAAGTGTGAGTTTTGGCTAAGTTTAGTCGCGTTCTTGGGGCACATGGTTTCCAGTGAGGGTATTCAGGTTGATCCGAAGAAAATAGAGGCGGTTCAGAGTTGACCCAGATCGTCCTCAGCCATAGAGATTTGGAGCTTTCTTGGTTTGGTTGGTTACTACCGTCAGTTCATTCAGGTTTCCTCGTCTATTGCATCGCCCTCGGCCAAATTGACCCAAAGGGGTGCTCCTTTTAGGTGGTCGTATGAGTGTGAGGCGACCTTTTAGAAGCTCAAGACTGCCTTGACCACAGCTCTAGTGTTAGTTCTGCCATCACCTTCTGGTTTTTATACCGTATATTGTGATGCTTCTCGGATCGGCATTGGGTGTGTTTTGATGCAAGAGGGTAGAGTGATTGCTTATGCTTTGCGTCAGTTGAAGCCCCATGAGAAGAACTACCATGTTCATGATTTGGAGTTGGCTGCCATTGTTCACGCATTGAAGTTTTGGAGGCACTATCTCTACGGTGTATCATATGAGGTATTTACTAATCATAATAGCCTCCAGTACTTGTTCAAGCAGAAGGATCTCAATTTGAGGAAGTGGAGATGGTTGGAGCTGCTAAAGGACTATGATATTACCATTTTGTACCATCCGGGAAAGGCCAATGTGGTGGACGATGCCTTGAGTAAAAAGGCAGTGAGTATGGGTAGTCTTGCATTCCTTCCTGTTGGTGAGAGACCCCTTGCAGTTGATGTTCAGTCCTTGGCCAATCGGTTTCTGAGACTGGATATTTCGGAGCCCAGTTGGATCCTAGCTTGTGTGGTTTCTCGTTCTTCCTTATTCGACCGCATCAGAGAGCGATAGTATGATGATCCTCATTTGCTTGTCCTTAAGGACAGGGTTCAGCAAGGTGATTCCAGAGATGTGACTATTGGTGATGATGGGGTATTGAGGATACAACGCTAAATATGTGTGCCCAATGTGGATGGGCTATGGGAGTTGATTCTTGAGGAGGCCCACAGCTCGCGGTATTCCATCCATTCGGGCGCCGCGAAGATGTATCAGGATTTGAGACATCACTATTGGCGGAGGAGGATGAAGAAAGATATAGTTGGATTTGTAGCTCGGTGCCTCAACTGTCAGCAGGTGAAATATGAGCATCACAGACTGGGTGGCTTGCTTCAGAAGATAGAGATTCCAGAATGAAAGTGGGAGCGGATCACCATGGATTTCGTAGTTGGGCTCCCACAGACTTCGAGGAAGTTCGATGCTATTTGGGTGATTGTGGATCGGTTGACCAAGTACGCGCACTTTATTCCTATGAGTACTACCTATTCTTCAGAGCGGTTGGCTGAGATTTACGTCAGAGAGATTGTTCGCCTTTATAGGGTGCCAGTTTCCATCATTCCAGACAGAGGCACACAGTTTACATTGCAGTTTTGGAGGGTCGTGCAGCGAGAGTTGGGCACTCAAGTTGAGTTGAGCACAACATTTCACCCTTAGACAGACGGATAGTCCGAGCGCACTATTCAGATATTGGAGGACATGCTACATGCTTGTGTCATTGATTTTGGAGGTTCATGGGACCAGTTTCTGCCACTCGTGGAGTTTGCTTAAAACAATAGTTATCAGTTGAGTATTAAGATGGCTCTGTATGAGGCTTTATTGGGAGGCGGTATAGATCTCCAGTGGGTTGATTTGAGTCGGGTGAGGCTAGGCTTTTGGGTATAGAATTGGTTCAGGATGCATTGGACAAGGTGAAATTGATTCAGGAGCGGCTTCGCACTGTGCAGTCGAGACAAAAGAGTTATACTGACAGAAAGGTCTGTGATGTGTCTTACATGGTTGGAGAGAAGGTCTTGCCGAAGGTTTCACCCATGAAGGGTGTTATGAGATTTGGAAAGAAGGGCAAGTTGAGCCATCGATTTATTAGGCCATTTGAGCTGCTTTGGAGGATTGGGGAGGTGGCCTATGAGCTTGCTTTGCCACCTAGTTTATCGAGTGTGCATCCAGTATTTCATGTTTTTATGCTTCGGAAGTATATCGGCGATCCATGTCATGTTCTGGATTTCAGAACGGTTCAGTTGGATGGTGATTTGACTTATGATGTGGAGCCAGTGGCTATTTTGGGGCGGCAAGTTCGAAAGTTAAGGTCAAAGGATATAACATCAGTGAAAGTGAAGTGGAAAGTTCAGCGCGTTGAGAAGGCTACTTGGGAGACCGAGCGGGAGATATGGAGCAGATATCCACACCTGTATAAGGCTCCATATATGTTTCTAGACCCATTCGAGGACGAACGTTTGTTTAAGAGATGGATGATATAATGACCTAGCCGGTTGTTTCGAGAGTTATAGACTCGTTCCCCCATTTCCTTCTTCTTTTGTGTTCTTCAGCTATATTATGATATACTGGGTTAGTTGTTTCGGGTCCGGAGTGGTTTCAGAGAGAATTGAGACACATAGTCTCTTAATTGGAAACTTAAGTTGGAAAAGATGACCGGAAGTTGACTTATGTGTAAACGACCCCGGATTTGAATTTTGATAGAATCATTAGCTTTGTTAGGTGATTTTGGACTTAGAAGCACATCTGAAGTGTGATTTGGAGGTCTGTGGTAGAATTAGGCTTGAATTGGCGAAAGTTAAAATTTTGGCAATCTTGGCCGGCAGTGAAAATTTTGATATCGGGGTCGGATTGGGTTTTTGGAAGTTGGAGTAGGTTCGTGGTGTCAATTCTGACTTGTGTGCAACATTTGAGGTCATTCGGACGTGGTTTGGTAGATTTCGGCATCTTTTGTGGAATTCAGAAGCTTAGAAGTTCTTAGGCTTGAATCCGGGAGTAATTCGGTGTTTTGATGTTGTTTTGAGTGATTCAAAGGTTCGCCTAAGTTCGTATAATGTTATAGGATCTGTTGGTATGTTTGGTTGTGGCTCTAAGGGCCTCGGGGTGATTTCGGGTGGTTATCGGAGTGTTTGGAGTTGGAAAAATACAGCTGAAGCTACTGCTGCTGGTTTTTCCGCACCTGCGGAGTGGGAACCGCAAGTGCGAGGCCATAGTAGCGTAGGAATATCCGCAAATACGGCTAAGGAAGGCCTGGGTTCAGACCGCAAGTGCGATGGAAATCCCGCATATGCGGTGGGCGCAAAAGCGGATTGAGAGGTGCAAATGCGTAGTTGGATTGCAGGTGCGACTTGGTTCCTGCATCTGCGATGGTTGCAGATACGGTCAGGTGATCGCCGGAACGGAGCCAGTCTATTAATGAATTTCCGCAAAAGCGGAGCCTTATTCCCAGATGCGGTTTCTCAGGTGCTGAACTAGGACCGCAGGTGCGGTTTTACTGGGCAAAAAACCCCAGCTCGAGGCTTTGTTCTCCATTTTCAATTTTGGACTTGAGGAACTCGACAGAGAGGCGATTGTTTGAAGGATTTCAAGGATCAACATTGGGGTAAGTGATTCTAACGCATAATGGTATAAATTTCGTGAATCCATGGCTTTATTTATCATCTAATTAGGGATTTGAGCTTGAAATTTGGGGATTTAGAGCTTGAGAATTTGAGAGTGGATTTTGGAGATTTGAGATGAGGTCGGATTTTGATAAAATTGTTATGGTTAGACTCGTGAGTGAATGGGCTTTCGGGTTTTGTGACTTTTGTTAGATTTTGAGACATGGGTCCAGGTGCCGGGTTTGAGCCGAATTCGGATTTTGGTTATAAGTTGGCATTTTTCTTGTGGAATTGATTCCTTTAGCCTATATTGATCATGTTGTGTTGCTTGTGGCTAGATTCGGGACGTTTGGAGGCCGATTTGAGAGGCAAATGCATCGCGGAGTAGGGATTTTGCTTGGTTTGAGCTAAGTAACGCTTCCAAACTTGGTTCTGAGGGTTCGAAACCCTAAACTACGCAGTATGTGATTAGTATTGAGGTGACACACGTGCCAAATGATAGGCGTACGGGCGTGCACTGTGAAAATTATGAACTGGGTGATTCCATGGCAACGATTAGTGACTCTATCCTGTTAATATAGATGTCTTCTTCGTGTGATAAAGTAGTTGAGTTGTAAACCATGCTAGATATCATGTTTAGGCTTTGTGCCAGTATTGTTTGGGCCCTTAGTGATCGTTTCTTGCTGTCGTCTCACTAGTTCATTTAATATTCCATACTCAGTCATGATCATGCATTTTTACATCATATCTCAGTCTAAGTTATTTATTGATTCATCATATCATAGTTCCGGGTTGTTTTCATGACATTTTGAGCCCGTGGTGAGACTGGAGAGGTTGATGACTGAGTGAGGCCGAGAGCCTGATTATGAACGACAGTTATGGGATCGGGCTGCACGCCGCAGCGGTTATATTGATGATTATGATAGGGCTTGGGCTGCAGGAGTCCCTCTGGAGTCCGTAACACACCCTTAGTGAGCGCAGATGATATTATTGAGGGATGAATTTCCTTGGACATGGATTTGCCCGAAGTACTTGATACCTAGAGATGGATTTCTCCATAGGGTTGGATTGCTCTTTGTCCTCAGTACTGGGTGACTTACAGTCAGTGTTGTATATATTCCGGGATAGATTTCCCTAGGCTAGATGGCCATATACAGTACCGAGTGGTTGAGCACTTGAGAGTGAGAGCACATGATGCATACATACAGTCTGTGCATTGGCATGTAGAGATAGCGAAGCTGTATGTTTTACGCTGTTCAGATCTGTATTTACCTTATTGCTTTGAGCTGCCTATTTTACTTGAAAGCATGCTTACGTTTCTGCACATTAATCTGTTATATCTGTTGAGGTTGAATTCGTCACTACCTTTCAGTCCAAAGTTTGGACTTGTTACTTACTGAGTTAGTGTACTCACGTTACGCCCTGCACCTTGTGTGCAGATCCAGGTGACTCTGTTCACGGCGGCGGTTGCTGATAGAGAATTTCCAAAGTTTAAAGACTATCGAAGTAGTTGCACTGTGTTGCTCCGAAACGCACATGCAAGTATACGTGGTCGTACAAGTAATAAAATGATAAGTCAAGTGTTGAACCCACCGAGACTTGTATCAACTACCCACTAAAATCACCAAGATTGTTATTCAGTCAAGCCAAAGCTAAGTTCAAGAATATGATTATACTAAATTATAATTCTAAGTAATGACTAAATTCACAAGCAGTAGAATGATCGTTATGTATTCAATGGAGACAAATATTCCAGGGTTGTGATTGATTCACCAATCCTATTGTATTCTCGTTAACTCTCCCTCTCATACAATTCACTCATGGTTGCTAATTAATCGATAATTGCTCTCATAGCTTTCTCCCGAAGTACTACTCGCCTATTCAAAAGAGATTAACGCCTATATTCCTATGAAATCAATCTATCAAAAACGCATTAAGACTATGATGTTTAATTAAGCACGGTGACTAGGTATATTTCTATCATAACCACAAATCCGCCCCCCTAAGAGTTAAGATCGTGCTCTCTTCAATTTTTCTCTAATCTAAACATGGCTTTCCCAAGCATTAGCATAGATAGTAAATAGAACCTAACCGCTGGCCAGACAATTAAGCAATTAATCACAGAATTGAAGAAACAACCATATATTAGTGAATTGTAATCAAGTTTAAGTCAACGTTAAATAACAATATTCATGGCTCAATCACAACCCCAGAACAATGGATTTTTTAGCCATTCATGATATTAGCAAACAATTTCATAAGTTTGGATAATTGAAAATACTAAATGAAGCTGAAGAAATCTGAGATATTCTTGCTCCCCGATGGTTCTTGTATGTATCCTCTCTCAAAAGTGGCGTCCCTAGGTCTAAGCTCTGTTAAACAAATCCTCAAAATAGTGTTTTTATTTGTATTTATATCAAGTAGGGTCGGGCCCAGACGAAATACCCTTTCCTGCACGAAATAGGACTCCGACTTTGTAAAATTTGTACAGGCGCGCCGCACCATGCGCCGCGCTAGTGAAGATTATCAGCAGCCTTTCATTTTTCTTGTCCGCCAGTTTTTACACTACTGCGCCGTACCCTGCGGCGTCCCATGTAGTGCGGTATTAAGAATTTGAGAAAATGCAAAACATGAAAGTTGTAGTCCTTTCAAATAGCTTTCCAACGATATATTGTAGATTCCAAATGGAGTTCTGGGCAAAAGGTTATATGCATTTTACTAGACAATATGCCATATGCCAGCTCGATTCTTTGTTTCGTTCTTAACTATCATCCACTGATCTCCGAATACGATCCTGGCTTAATTCCTTGGCCTTTTACTCAGACTTCAAAGCTCCAAATTACTTTAATTCATTTCATAACGCCTACATAGATCGGAATCACTCCTACAAGGCATAAAATGCATATTTAGTGCAAACACTAGCGATTAAAGCTCAAACTCAATTAAAGTGCAGTAAATTAGAGTGTAATAAGAGACTAACATACATAATCATAGCCTATCATCAACACCCCATACTTAAACCATTGCTCGTCCTCGAGCAATCAAACTACACTTTATATAGATACGACCTTTTTAGATAGCTCTCCTAACTCATCATACCAAGAATATTTAAAATAGACTAAGCATAAGAGTGTAACATCTTCACCTCAAGATTTGACTCACAAGTACCACACATTATTCGTAACTCGACCACTTACTCTAACATAGAGGTCACTGACATTACCTTTCCTTCATGAATCAAGTGCCCTCACACAACAAAAGAGAGTAGTTCCACACACAATACAATTTAAGTACAATTAGGAACTCAAAATAGAAAGAATTCACTCACTCTCAGAAATAACATTCATATGCCACAAAAGTTGCACCATAGGCTTTCCTGTAGTGTATTACTCTACTAATCGAGCTCATTCAGTCTAGGATCAAGTAGGACTTTTTGGTTGTAATGTAGGCTGCGGGACGTGTATGATACATTTAGATATAAGAATGACTACACCTCCCTAAGCACTTTAATACATACACTTTAACATTTAAAACCCCATACTTATGTCAAACCATAACTCCACCTTCACATCAATATATATTAACTCCCCACTTCTTTAAGCACAATTACATCAAGAGTCACCACTATCATAGAATATTTTTACAGCAATACAACTATTTTTTTTCTTTCTTTTCTTTTTCTCTTTTCAAGTGGCTTTTACTTTTTTTTTACAAAACACTGCACCTTTCTCCTTATTTCATTAGTTCCACTCAAAAGCTAAATAAACCACCCCATACTTTAACTTTTACAAAGTTCATAACAATTCAAGTGCTCATGAGAGGAGAAAAGGTTCAACTAGATGGTTAATTCAAACAAATGGATAAAGCTTGTAATGTGGTTGCCAAAGAAACAGGATTACATGCTCAAAGGGGTTAACTATGATACATAACAATTAGACGGGTAAAATATATCTATGGCTCAACAAAGAAACGCCCATATCACTTCCAAGACTGAACAGAACTACTATTTTGCTTTGCAAACACACGAGGCAAGTTCTAGACATCAAATGCAATGCACTGAATAACACAAAACCTTACACACACATGACACATAATTCACTCAGGATTGGACTCATCAAGACACTCTAGTCAAAGAAGTTAAGCAACGTTACGATCATAAAATTTAAGGTACTTATACAAGAGTCAAAAACTGAGCCTAAGCGTTACAACTAAAGTACTCACTATTATCAAGGCATGACAAGGTTAAAAGAGATTGCTTCAATTCAAAACATAGCACATGATTTCCTATTTCTAAAAAAAACTAACTATACCCGGTTCAAACAAAACCCTTGGGAAAGAACCGCGGCACAAAGAAAAACCAAGAAGAAATTGCTACACTACCTACAAAGAAAATCTTTTTTTTGTCCTTTTTTCTTTAGACTTAAATACCTCAAGAAAACTGTCTAGGAGATCCATCGTCAGGAAAAGTCCAATTTTCTATTTTTTTATTCGAGCTACTAAAATACTACAGAATTCTACATCCTACTAATCATTTTGAGAATTCTCCCACACCACACTTAAAAGAGTGTAGTGTCCTCAATGCACAAATAAAGTAAAACAATAAGAAGGGTGGATAAGAAACTTCCTGAAAGGCCAAAGGCCGAAGCAATAGCGGCTCACGAGTACTCAGACTTCCCCCAGGCATAGTCCTTCGTGTGGGCACGCCACACTTAATCCTCAACATCTAACTCGCTTTTGCACTCTTCCAATGACTTTGCCTCATATGTTTATAATCCTACAAAACAAAAACAAATACTACAACAATAATAATAAGAAAAATAAAAATAAAAGAAAACAGTAAAGATGGGTTGCCTCCCAATAAGCGCTTGATTTAACGTCGCGACACGATGCATGGCCTCGCTTACTCATCAGCGAGTACAACTTAGGTCTTCTCACGATCAATTATTCCTACCCAATAGTGCTTAACTCTATATCCGTTCACCAAAAATTTTCTTTCACCATTTAAAGCTCGCAGCTCAATTGCACCATAAAGAGTGACTCTCACCGCCTCAAAAGGGCCTGACCATCTCGATTTTAACTCTCCGAGAAATAACTTTAGCCTAGAATTGAACAATAATACCTGTTGTCTTGGCTCGAAGTGACGTGGCTTGATACACTTGTCATGCCATCTTTTAGTCTTCTCTTTATATAGCTTAGCATTTTCGTAAGAGTGCAGCCTAAACTCATCTAATTCATTCAACTGCAAGAGTGTTTTCTCACCCGCGGCGTCAAAGTCTATGTTCAACTTCTTAATAGCCCAATACGCTTTGTGTTCAAGTTTAACAGGTAAGTGACATGCCTTCCCATAAACAAGCTTATAAGGCGACGCCTCAATTGGCGTTTTGTATGCTGTTCTATACGCCCACAAGGCATCATCTAACTTCGCAGCCTAATCCTTTCTATTCACACTCACCGTCTTCTCTAATATTTGCTTTATTTCTCTGTTCGACACCTCAGCTTGCCTACTTGTTTGAGGATGATATATTGTAGCAACTCTATGGTGGACTCCATATTTAGCTAGAAGATTATTCAACAACCGATTGCAGAAATGAGTCCCCTCATCACTAATTAAGGCACGTGGAGTCCCAAACCTCGAAAATATATTCTTTTTCACAAACGCAGCTACCACCATGGCATCATTTGTTGGAAAGTAAATTGCCTCTACCCATTTCGACACGTAGTCAACTACTAGCAAAATGTATTTATTTCCTCTAGACGATGGGAATAGTCCCATAAAATCTATCCCCCACACATCAAAAATCTCAACCTCCAGGATGTTATTCAAAGGCATCTCATGCCTCCTTGTGATTGTTCCTGTTCTCTGACATTGGTCACACTTCTTAATAAATGCATGGGCATCCTTGAATAAAGTTGGCCAAAAGAAACCGGATTGTAGTACCTTTGCAGCTGTTCTATCTCCTCCATGATGGCCCCCATAAGGTGAAGCGTGATAGTCGTACAACACCAATTCCACCTCATTTTCTGGAATGCATCTCCTCATCAACTGATCAGCACATTGCTTGTACATATATGGCTCATCCCAATAATAGAAGTTCACATCATGTAGAAACCTCTTTCTAGCTTTAGATTGGATTTCAGGAGGATGTATCCCACTTACAAGATAATTCACATAGTCTCCGTACCATGGGGAGGGTCTTGGGTTATAGCAAAAAGTTGCTCATCAGGAAATACGTCTTTAATTTGGCCACCCTCCTCCACGTGATCGTGATTTTCCAGCCTTGATAGATGGTCAGCTACTTGGGTCTCTGTCCCCCTTCGATCTCGTATTTCTACATCAAATTCTTGCAGCAACAAAACCCAACACATCAATCTAGCCTTAGATTCATTTTTTTGTAAACAAGATACCTTATTGCTGCATGATTGGTATGGACTATGACTTTCATTCCCACCAAGTATGCCCGAAATTTCTCAAAGGCCCACATAACAGCTAACAACTTCTTCTCAGTGGTGGTGTAATTCAGTTGTGCATCATCAAGAGTCTTACTCGCATAGTAGATGGAATAAAACACATTGTCCCTCCTCTGGACTAGCACTGCCCCAATAGCATGGTCACTCGCATCACACATAAGTTCAAATGGTAAGGACCAATCAGGTACCACAATAATGGGAGTAGACACCAACTTCTTTTTGAGTTCTTCGAATGCCTTGGGGCAAGCGTCATCAAAGTTGAAAGTTACATCTTTTTCAAGAAGCCTGCACAAAGGAGTAGCATTTTTTTGAAAAATCTTTAATAAAGCGCCGATAGAATCCTGCGTGTCCCAAGAAACTCCGGACACCCTTCACTTAAATAGGTGGAGTTAATTTTTCAACCACCTCCACATTCGCCTTATCAACTTCAATGCTGCTCCTAGATACTCTGTGACCCAACACGATGCCTTCTTATACCATAAAATGGTACTTTTCCCAAAGTGAGCACTTTGCCCTAAATAAAATACTCCTACAAATTAAAAAAAATAAATATTGTCCCAATTATTTGCAATTTTGTAGGATTTTGTGCTAATTGTTTGCATTTTGTGCATGTTTACTTTTATTAAAAGCATGAAAAATACAAAACATATCATGTATTGCATCTAGGTTTTGTCTTTATATTTTTTAGGATTAATTAGTTAATTATTTGTTCTATCAAAATTGAAATTACAAAAAATAGTCCATTGTTGCATTTTTAGCTTAATTTTAGAATAATAGTTTTTCTCTTTGATTTAGGATTAATGAATTTTTATAATTTTTTAATGAAATTGATTAGTTTTACAACCTAGATTAATTTAGAATTTTATTTTAGGTTTTTAATTGAAACAAAAAGGAAAGAAAAAGAAAAAGAAAAGCAAAAAAAAGAAGAATAGAAAATTAATGGGGCTAATTGTACAAGGGTTGATTTAATTGGGCTAAGAGATGGTGAGGCCCAAATTTTCCATTTACCCGTCCTTGATCCGACCCAGCCCAACCCCGTCTCACACCAAAACGACCCCGTTTGGAGTTTGTATCATCTCAGCCGTTGGATTTCAATAATCCAGCGGCCCAGAACTAAGGCCCCTATTGTATTTAATTGTCCGAAACAACCCCATACCCCATTTGAAACCCCCCCAATCCGTCTATAACCCAAACATAAAGAAAACCCTAGCCTCCCTAATATTCTCTCAACTCACCAGCCGGCGGCGCAACTCCGATCGACCCTAAGCTTACACCCTATAACCACCAAGCCTCTCCAAACTCAAAACCCTTGGCGATTTCCCCAAACAACTTTTGGAATTCGTCAAATCTTGAATCTAGATTTGACCTAATTTTGGAGCTAGGGTTTCTTTTAAAGCTTCTGCTTGTCGTGGCTCGAAGCTGGCCCTGATAGATTATTCTTGGCTAAGAGTGTTCGTTAGGGCCAGTTTCAAGTTTCGTCGAAGAATCTCAAGCTCGGCTATGTCTTCCACTTTTGCTTTCTCTTGATCATCTAGGCTAATACTCTCTGGTTTCTTGGTGAGTTGTTCTTCTCTTTTTCTTTATTTTTATTTTCTGTTTTCGTCTCCTCTAACTCTTTCTTTTTTCTTTATTTCTTGCTTTCTTGTTCAATTAAGTTCCCATTTGCATGATAGGTTAGGGCATTTAACAAGTAGGTTGCTCTCATTTTTGTTTAAATTAGCTAATTATTAAAAAACTTTTAGCATATTTTATTTCATGGCCAGTTATAGCTTGCTTCAATTAATTTAGGTTTGTTTGCTTATCGAATGTGCTAGTCTTAAGATTTTATTTTTTTTATTTTCTGTTAAATCCTTTAGATTTTGGATGCTAAAGTATTTTTGGGCTTTCGTTTCTTTCTTGTTTGGACAGGAGAAGCCCATTGTTTGGTAATGGGAGGATGTAAATACAGGGGTGTTAAGGGGTGTTTTAGGTATTTGGAGGGCTGGGGAATATTTTCTGTTATGAGAAGCTTCTAGAGGATAAGGTTAGGCTAGTTTGATAGGAGATAAGGAATGGCTCATATATTTTTAAGGGGTTAAGGGGTAAAATGACTAAGAAAAATAAGGGGTAAAAAAGGGTAATTGAGACAAGAGGAAAGTTGGATAATGCTGCCCTAAGGTTGGCCTATAAGAAGATCTTTTAGTCATTCTATAGGGCAGAGGTGAAAGCATCAAAGAAGTAGCAGACGGCTGCGGCATTTTCATCTAAAAATATAGATTTTAAGGCTCATTCTCTACACAAAAGTTCTGCATTGTTAGATAAGGACCTTCTGATTTTTCACAAGAAAACTAAAGAAATTCTCTGAAATTCTCAAACTCCGAAAGAGTTGAAGCATGGTTTAATTCTGGAAAAGTTGTGGTTGCTTTATTGTTACTGTTTTTGCTCATATATTAGCTGAAATCCTCACGTTTGGTCTTGATTTGGTGTCCAGGTATCTCTTGGACCTTAAATGACATGGAATTTCTCTTGAAATGTGTAACCAAATGTGGAAATTGAATGACATATGTTGCCGGATGAGATTTGTTCACATGTTCTCTTTTAAGTTTATGTAGTCTTTGTAGTAGTATTAACTTTATTTTATGTGTTTCTTCTTTTCTTTTTAACTATTTTCTTCTTCTCAATTCTGTCATTAGATCTATTTAGAGTCTCAGATCCAGTATGACAGTTTGTGACTTGGCTAAGGGTCTCCATGCTTGTGTAGTAGTTCTAGTTTTTTTTGATGTTGAAGTGCCATGGTGATGAGTATTATTCTTTTGTGTCTGATTTCCATCTTTTCATTTAATTGATCTAAAATGCTAAGCTAAGGTTCTGTTCTTAGTTAGAATCATGTCTTTCATGAAAAGGATTGTATGGTTAAGTATTATACGACTAGTTGTGGACTTCAATTAATGTGGTGTTAATACTGCCTATTAATTAGCATTTGTAATATGTAGTTAAGCATCTTGATTCCCAGAATTTGTGTAAAGGATTTTTTTTAGTTATAGTCACAAGGCAAACCAGCTCTAGAAATAAATTGGGCCAGGAGTTGGTCTTAGACGGATGGCCTAGCTAGAATCACCTTTAGCGTGATTTTTGGGTCTCTGTATTGCACGCTGGGCTCGATTTCAGGGCCCAAACCATGTTAGCAATTATGTTTTCTTTAATCTTTACAATGTACATGATCAAACAGTTCATTGGCCCTCCCACAGATTTAATTCACCATAGCGTGAAATTGGGCCCGACACTTAGCGGCCCACTGGGGGCTGAGCAACCTTCTGCCTTAATTTCGTTCTTGTTCTTATTTTTCTTTAAATAGTTATGGGCCCAAGGCCAGCCTTAATTCTAGCATGATTAAATTTTGAACTTTCTTTTAGGCTGCTTTAGTTAAACATAACTCCTAAAAATAAAGTGAAGCGAGCCATCCTAATTAAATCACTTATGGCCCTCACAAATATTATAACTTAGGTACTAAAATAAATTTCGTAGTTTGCTTTAGGCACGCAATTAAATTATTACAACTGCGAGTATGATTCCCTTGACGTGGTTGTGATACCTAATTTCAAATTAGATTAAAGTAGGAGCATCTTTAGTCGGCCTTCCAAAAAATACAAATCTTTTCCTTTAAAAAATAAATTTGAGGTGTGCCATACACAAATAAAATCCTATAATTTATGGCCCTCACGTAAATACAAGAATAGTGTGGAAAATGCCTCGAACTTTCGTAGTTTGCTTTAGGTCCGTTAATTACATAATTGTCATAGATACGGGTACGGTTCCCGTGATGCAGTCGTGATACTTAATTTCTAAAAACTGGGGGTACATTTATGTGACCCGACCATCATTTATTTTTAATAAAATAAACACATTGTGGATCGTGGGGTACGGTTCTCGTGACATGATTCACAAACGTGTAATCAATAATTAGTTGTATGACAATTGAATTATTAAAAGCGGTTTTAAAAAAGAGTTTTAAAATGCACATAGGTTTCAAAGATGTTTTAAAATCAAATAAATAGGCCAATAATAATAGTTGAGCGACCATGCTAAAATTATGGAACCTGAAAATGCCTAACACCTTCTCCCGGTTTAATAGAGTTCCTTACCCGGATTTCTGTGTTCGCGGATTGTAAAACAAAGTCAGATTTTAAACCGGTAACTTGGGACACCAATAAACTATCCAAGTGGCGTCTCTGAATTTTAAATAAAATAATCCCGTTTTTATTGTCACTTAAATTGAAAAAAACTCCCTTATACCCTCCCCGAGGTGTGGAAAAAGGAGGTGTGACAGCTCTGGCGACTCTGCTGGGGATCGAACCCAAAATCTCTGGTTCAGGGTTCAAGAATTCGAGCTTAAAATAATTGTTATATTTTGCTTTATTTATTAGTTGATTTTATTTACATGTTTGGGCCTAATATGCTAAATGTTGCTTTTTACCGCTTTGATATTATCTAAACTGTATATAAACTGCTACGAAACCCTTCTCTTCTATCTTCTGAGGAGTGCACGGTGGCGTGACTTCTTTCTGTTAGTGTCATATCCCAATTTAGAACGAGGTTCGGACAAGTTGCAAAGCCAGATGATCCTTTGGTTACCGGTACGCTGCCCTTCCTTGGTTCGAGTTCCGCTCGGGTAAGCCAGGTCTAGAACAATACACCAATGTTTTAAACCTAGAATAACTCAGCCTCATGCCAGATCCCTAGCAGGAACGCTTGTTTGCATCATGTGCATTTGACTTTGGGGACTCAACACAGGGGTTGGGTCCGTCTAGGACAGTCGTACCCGAAAATAAAAGACCAACCTGATGCATTTTTATGTGCTACCTGTGCATTTAATTTGTTTCAGATTGCATGTTGACCGGCTTCTAGATTAAGTGAGGAAAACCAAATGAAAAAAACCAAGTTTGAGGTATGAGAGAGGATTTCACCCGTTTCCCACAAATGGTGCCCAAATTATCCCAAAACTCTGCCGAATTTTTGAAAAAAAAGAGAGAAGAAAAAGATTCCTTCAAAAAAGAAAAAAAAAAGAAAAAAAGAGTTTCTTGAAAAGAGAAGAGTTAGTCCAAAATGGTTTTTGTTTTTTCCTTTTCATGTCAAAACGGGCCAAACTACGTGGGTTTGATTCTCACCGGACATGGGATACGAAGACAACCCTCATCGGGTCCAGCCCCGCTTTTGAAAAAAAATATATGAAGTGTCGTTATTTTTGTCATAAATGAGTGGGTGATGCCATTTTGTCTAAATAGCCGAATGTCCCATTGGGACCCCGGAAGGCTACTTTGCAAAAATAGCCACAAACGGTTTCTTTATTAATATTGGCCATTAGCGAACACATCCCTAAGAACTTCCATTCTGAAGTAATGAAAGGCCGTATTCGCAAAAAGTAGCCCTGATTTATTTTATTTTTGCAAAAATAAGCCTTTTGTCAGTTTTCAAATAAGATTCACTTTGTCTTTAAACCAATCGCCTTAATCTAAATGTGCAGAATGAACACGAGTCAAAATTTACCAATGAAGGTTATGTCCAATATTTCGTTGGATCTACTCATGTGGTGGGAAGATTTGGGTAAAGAAGGACGAGATGTGGTCAACCTTTATTTGGAAGGGCTCACCAGATTGATGAAGATCAGGCCTAGAGGAGACATAATAAGGGCACTTGTAACATTTTGGGACCCAGCTCACAACGTCCTACATTTCTCAGATTTTGAACTCACACCCACCTTGAAAGAGATAGCGGGTTATATGGGAAGTACTGAAGGTCTGAGGCATAAGTACCTGGTCTCTCCAAGGGCCATTACCCATCACAAGTTCCTGGATCTGCTAAAAATAAGTAAGGGGGTCCAGTACGCAGATTTGGCGGTCGGTTTTTCCACTTTACGCTTCACATACCAGAGGTATGGGCATGTAGGAGGATTTGACAACCAGGGAAGTGGGATTTGTAGCAAAGGGAACCGAGCGAAATGGGATGAGTATAGGCGTTTTGCTTTCATGGTAGCTTTCTTAGGACTCGTGGTGTTTCCCCGGAAGGATGGGAATATCGATCTGCGGGTAGCTGGGGTCGTCAATGTCTTGATTACCAATGTCAAGAGCACCCTCGCCCCTATGACAGTGTCTAAGATATACCGAGATCTCACAGCTTGTAAAGCTGGGGTAGACTTTTTCGAGGGGTGCAATTTGCTATTACAAATGTGGATGATCGAGCATATGTGTCACCGACCTCAATATATGAATTATAAATCAACGGAGAAAAGCTGCATCGAAGAGTTCGACACAAGGATTTCAGGGCTCAAATTGCCAGAATGGTTTGGAGATTGGGTATCCCGCCTTCGCTCCATCACTGCGGGGCAAGTATAGTGGACACTGGGTTGGCTTCCTATTGAAGAAATTATGTATATGCCTGCCACTGGTCCTTACCTTCTCTTAATGGGTCTTTGAGGCATTCAACCTTACGCTTCATATAGTTGTGAAGATGCTAGGTGACGCACCCAGATGAAGATCTTAGTGTTTATGCGGTCGAGGTAAGCTCCGACAGCCAATTTCATGAAGAAACAGTTCGTCATATTTGGAATGAGTGACAGTATTTGATAGAAAACACTCGAGTGCGTGACCTATCTAGAGGCGAGGTCTCACCCGCCTATCTTTCCTGGTATAGAAAGATGAACACTGCAAGGGCCGAACCTGAAAGACCAACCAAAAGGCCTCACATCCAGGAATTTGTTGAAGCGTCGCAGGAGCAGTGGGCTTGGTTGGCCAAGGAGTATGAGTACAGAGCCACAATAGGCAAATTGGAAAAACAAGTCAGGGATCTTCAGTTTGAGAATGGCTTGCAAGCCACCGCGGATGAGGGTAAAAACAAAAAGTTAGCCAAAGAAAATGACGCCCTCCGAGCCCAAATTTGGGAAATGAAAATAGCAGCCGAGAACCCCGCCAGAAGTGCAAAAGATGAAAAACTTATAGATAATCTTTGATGGAAAGTGGGTGAATATGGTTTTGATCTTAAAAAGACCGAGGGTGAACTGGCGAAGACTCGAACAAAATTAGCCAAGAATGCGGAGGAACGAGCACGCTTTGTTCAATAGTTAAAAGGAAAATATGACAATGGAATCATTGGGTTGAAGAAAAAGATCACCGTCCTTGAGAACGAAATGACTAAGTAGGTAAGAGATTTCAAAGCAGAAAGAGAACACTGCTATGCCCTGATGTCGCAGTTAGAAAAGGACCTGCAACAACTTCAAGAACAAAATCATACAGCCGAACAAGTTTTGGATGCCAGATCTCAGCAAAATGGACGGTTGCTACAAAAGAAAGGTATCATCAAGGAGATGGTTAGGAGAATTGCGGACTTCATTGTGATGAATTGCAATGAATGTGAAGACATGACCAGGTCCATGTTCTTCGCTTCAGTTATGATTTTTGTTCGACAGATCATGGATGACTTGTTTTGTCTCCAAGAAGATATGGCACAAAGGCCCGCAGCAAGGCAAACTGGAGCAGTAGTTGAGGCGCTTATGTATTCTTGACTTTGTTTGTTTGAGTCAGTATTTTGTTAGTTCATTTTCGAGTCTGTATTGTCAGTTTCTTCTAAACTTTGTTCATTTTCGAGTTTGTATTTTCAGTTTTCTTTTGAAGTTTGTTGGTCCACTCATCGAGTCTGTCAGGTTTTTATATTTAAATCTGTAGGGGAAGTCGTCGTAATCAAGATTTTATTTTATTTTATGAAAAATTTGAAAACTCCAAAAATGTTTTATTTCGCACATGTTCCCAGAACTACGCTTGGTCTGATTTATTCGGCGTCATGATACATAGGCAATCCCCATAAGATTCGATCACTACCATGAAATAAAAAGGAAAAAGAGGAGAGAAAACAAGAAAATTGTGGGGAAAGAAATAATGGCAAAACAAAAGAGGAAAAATGAGAGAATAAAAGAATAGAGATAAGAATCAAGCAAATAAAAGCATGAATGAAAAGAAAGAGAGAAAGAAATTGCAAAATGAAAATTAGTGAAAGTCGGGATGACGCAAGCATCCATGCAAATGCATAATAGAAATGGTTAATTGCATAGGTGCATTGTATCCCCAACGTGTGGTCGCTTATATGTTAAGCTCTTAATCGCTAATAATGTTTGCTTGTTGTTATCAAAAACAGGCAGGTGGTTAGTTTGTTCGGCATTCTGGCAACCCACCCGTACAACACCAGGTCTAAAAACAAGTTGATCATGGCTGGCCAAGAGCTGGATGCAAGTGTTATTGATCCGTCAAGGGAGGGAGAAGAGTCTGATGTTAATCTGAAAGAGGAGTTACATAAGTTGAAACACTAAATGGCAGAGATGTACCAAGCATGGATGAAAGGGCATCCTCCACCATCAAACCCCGCTAACCCTGCTTTCTTTCAGCCACTAGCTCAATCCTAAGAATCTCCCACTATTGATTCATCTCCATAACATGCCCCAGGCTTTCCCCATTACCACCACTATCAAAGCATCACTTCCCAGACCACACAAGCACCACCAGCCAAACCAATCTTGTACCCCCCTCCACCAGCCACCCCTGTTTTCGTAGCACCACCGCCACCTACACTCCATCGATCTTCTAGTGAGCCATTATTCCAGACCCAAGATAATCAATACTATCCCCGGATCCTACTTTCAAGGCCCCAGATCATTACTCCTACACTCCTCGTTTTGACCTCCATGTTGAGAATGAGAAACCACCTAAAAACCCAGAGCAGGAGGAGATGTTCAGGAAGGTGAGAAGCTTGGAACAATATTTCAGAAACATGCAGGGATTGGGAGGCCAGGTGAGTGTAGCCTACAAAGATTTGTGTCTATTTCTTGATCTTTAATTGCCTATAGGATTTAAGATGCCTAAATTCGACCTATATGATGGGCATGGAGACCCGGCGGCCCACTTGAGGGGATTCTGCAGTAAAATGAGATGAGCCGGTAGGAAAGATGAGCTGTTGATGACATACTTTAGCCAAAGTCTGAGTGGCGCGACATTAGAGTGGTACACTCATCAGGATCACAGCAGATGGTATACCTGGGATGATTTGGCCCAAGCATTCGCTCGTCATTTCCAATACAACATCGAAATTGTTCTAGATTGTTTGTCTCTGACTAAGATTGAGAAGCAGCCTAGTGAAAGTTTCAAGGAATACGGTTTTCGCTAGATAGAACAAGCGGTAAGAGTTAATCCCCCAATGGAGGAGAACGAAATGGTGGAGTACTTTCTGTAGGCTCTGGAGCCTACTTACTTTGGCCATCTGATATCGGCCATAGGCAAGTCTTTCAACAAGGTAGTGAAGATGGGTAGCATGGTGGAAGAAAGGCTTAAATCAAGAAATATCATGAGCTACTCGGCCATCAAAGCAACTACCCAAGCCATTCAGAATGGTACTGGAGGAGTGATCGGAATGAAGAAGAAAGAAGAATTAGCGACAGTTGATTCAGGATCATGGTTTGGACCGAGGGGCCTGTTACACCACTATACCCAGCCTCGACCCCATCACCAGACCTACACCCAAACCACATATAATCTACCCCAACATTACTTCCCATCACCAGACCCATAAATTTCTGTCCACCACACCGAGTTATATACTCAACCTCCTTCCTTCTCACAATGGCGTGCCCCGGCCCCATAAAATACCTACCCACAATGATGATTCGGTCTAGTGAGGTCAAGCCAGTAAAAAAAACAACGGTTGAGGGATCAGTAAACAAGTTGAGCATGACAAACGGTGAGTCGTCTGTAGTAGTTAAGAAAAGATCCCCAAGTGATGCTGTAGCAAAGCAAGAAAAGTCAAAAGTGGTCATGCCAGGGTTGGCGAGTAAGCCTATCATAATTGTATAGGGTGCCCGTACGGACCCTATCATCATCAAGCTGTAACCCAGTTGCCGGTAGTCAATACCAAGGCTATCCCATAGAGCTACGAACGAGTGATAGTGACCTATAAAGGAAAGGAAGTGAAAGAAGAAGTCAACGGGGCCAAGGGATTAACTCGTCCGGGGAGATTCTTTGCCCTGGAAGAGTTAAGAAAAGCTAAAACATCCAGAGATAATCCAGTTCTAGTAAAGAAAGCAGTCACTGAAGAAGAGGCGGAGGAGTTTTTGAGAAAAATGATGGTACAAGATTACTCCATCGCGGAGTAGTTGAGAAAGACGCCCGCTCAAATTTCCTTGCTATCATTGCTAATCCATTTAGATAAGCATCATCGGGCGCCGATGAAAATTCTGAACGAAGCTCATGTCCCCGACAAAATCTCAGTAAACCATTTGGAGAAAATCGCCAACAAGATATTTGAGGTGAACAGGATCACCTTCTCTGATGACGAGTTGTCTGTGGAAGGTACTGAACATAACAAAGCTCTCTATCTTACGGTAAAATGTGAAGATTCTGTGGTCACCAGGGTGTTAGTTGACAATGGTTCCAATGCAAACATCTGCCCTCTCTCTACTCTGAACAAGTTAAAAGTTGATGATGAGAGGATTCACAAGAACATCATACGTGTCCAAGGTTTTGTCGGTGGAGGAAAAGATTCGGTTGGTGATATAGTGCTTGAATTGACAATGGGATCGGTGGAATTCACCATGGACTTTCAGGTATTGGACGTAGCCGTCTCTTACAATTTGCTATTAGGTCGGCCTTGGATACATGCCGCCAAAGCAGTCCCATCCACTTTGCACCAGATGGTCAAGTTTGAGTAGGATAGATAAGAGATCGTCGTGCATGGTGAGGAGAATTTGTGTGCTCACAGTGATGCCTCTGTCCCCTTTATTGAGGCCGAAGATGACAAAGGGCCTTGGGTCTATCAAGTTTTTGAAACAGTGTCGGTCCAGTGGCCTCTGAAATGCTGAAAAATGGCTAATCACTTGTTAGGTAAAGGTCTGGGTGCATCTTTGAAGGGTATCGTACAACCAATGTCACTCCTTGAAAATTTGGGTACGTTCGGTCTTGGATTCAAACCCATAGCGGGAGATGTGAAAAGGGCTAAAAGGTTGAAACAGAAGGCGTGGGCACTTTCGAAGCCTATCCCGCGTCTCTTTAGGTCCTTTGTCAAGCGCGGTGCCAGGAAACGCCAAGTGACAACAGTTCCAAGTTCTGTGATTGACATTGATGAAGAGTTAATAGAAAGGTTCCAGAGGTTGTTTGATAATGTGAACATGGTAGAAGTCGGAGAAGGGTCCAACAAAGCAGACGTGCAGTTCGTCGGGCCGAATGTAAAGCTTAACAATAGGAAGGCTACTCCTTTCCCTACTCGGAACGAATCTTGGTAGTTTGTTTTGTTTTTCCTTTCTATTTGGGTTATTCCAAGGTTGTGACCCAGATTTTTATTTTTGCTTGTCTATTGTACAAACCCTGTTATCCTTTATTTTCAATGAAATGCAATTTTCCTTTTCCATCTTTCCTGATAGTTCTTGTTTTTTCTTTTTTTTCTTTTTTGTACAGTTCTTTTTATGCTGGTTTCAGTGACATGACATGCATGAGGAATCTCCGGCCAAGTCTTAAAAGTCAATCTAATTCTGAAATAATAATCCAAGAAATAGAGTGTGATGATGAAACAGAATATGATGCAGACGAGGCATTTGAGGAAATTAGTAAGGAACTAAATCATTTTGAAGAAAAACTCAAGCCTAATCTGAATGAAACGGAAGCAATCAATTTAGGAGATCCAGATAATGTCAGAGAAACCAAGATAAGTGTCCATCTTAAACCACAAATTAGGGAAGAAATAATTAAAGTATTGTTTGAATATAAGGATATTTTTGCATGGTCCCATGATGACATGCCAGGCTTGAGTACCGATTTGGTGGTCCATAAATTGCCTATTGATCCAGCATTCCCTCCCGTTAAGCCGAAGTTGAGAAAGTTCAAAACTGATATGAGTATGAAGATTAAAGAAAAGGTCACAAAGCAGCTTGATGCAAAGGTAATTCGAGTCACGCGGTATCCCACGTGGTTAGCCAATGTTGTGCCTGTGACAAAGAAAGATGGTAAGACCAGAGAGTGTGTTGATTACCGTGACCTCAACAAAGCAAGTCCAAAGGACAATTTTCCACTTCCAAATATCCACATTTTGATTGATAATTGTGCCAAGCATGAGATTGAGTCTTTTATGGACTGCTATGCAGGGTATCATCAGATTTTAATGGATGAGGAAGATGCAGAAAAGACGACATTCATCACGCCATGGGGAACATATTGCTACCGGGTCATGCCATTTGGTTTGAAAAATGCTGGGACAACTTACACGGGGGCAATGGCAACCATATTCCATGACATGATACACAAGGAGATTGAGGTTTACGTGGATGATGTGATCATAAAGTCCAGGAAGCAGTGTGACCACGTCAAAGATTTGAGAAAGTTTTTCCAAAGGCTCCACAGATACAATCTTAAGATCAACCCGATAAAGTGTGCATTTGGTGTTCCATCTAGGAAACTATTAGGGTTTATAGTCAGTCGGCGGGCCATTGAGTTGGATCCGTCAAAGATCAAAGCTATCCAGGAGTTACCACCTGTCACGACCAAACCGATGGGCTGCGACGGGAACTCGGTACCTTATTCAACCGAGTACCAACGTGACGTATCTTTCTTATTACATCATCATATACACATGACATACGGGCCTAATAGGCCAACATGATCATTTATAAACTCATAACATAGGCCGACAAGGCCGTACAATATTTCACGTACATGACATATCTCTACAAGCCTCTAAGAGTACATAAATGTCATAAAGGTCGGGACAGAATCCCACCATACCAAACAATACACGTCTAAATCATACTAACCAAACAAGCAACTCTGAAGCAAATAGAGCGCACCAACATCTTCTGTTGAGCTGATAGACTACTTGGAGGGCTCTCGACCTGTCTATCGGGATCAGTGGGCATGAAATGCAACATCCCCAGGCAAAAGGGATGTCAGTACAAATAATAAATTGAGTATGTAAGACACATAAATAAGTACATAACAGACATGGAAGAAATATAGAGTAATTGACTCGACCTGTATGTCTGGATAACTCTGTAAATCATGAAATACTTTTAGTATCATGCATATGCATATGAATGTCATGTCGTGCATAGGTACATGTTTCATAACATCACCAGCCTCTGAGAGCATCCCATCATATCATATCGGCCACTGTGGGCAAAATCATCAACATAAACCAGCTGATCAGTTGGTGGTACGTATATAACGCCATAACCTTTCCCATATCCCACATACATATATATACATACATATATACACGTATATAATGCCATCTAGTCACGGGTCAATGTACATGAATTCAATGCATGAAAAGTACGTTAATAAAATCTTTCGGAATGTCATAAGACCATTTTACCTTTGAGTAATATCATAAAGTAAACTCTTTTCAACTTTAGTATTTTTCTGAGACCCATGAACAGATAATAAAATATTATGACACATGAAAATTCAAGAACATAGATATCTCTAATACTTCTATAAATAGAGTCATTTATGGAATTTGTGCATTTGCACATTTTGTACGTATCGTATGGATCATGCCAAAAGAAAGAAGGGATAGCCTTAACATACCTGAACCAATTTTCTTTTGCGAAAATATGTAACGACAGATCGAAGTAGGAAAATAAATCCGTATGATATCCTTGAGAAAGATTGTACCGGGCTTTCTTTGAATTAGCATTTCATGTTGGACCTTATAGCATTTCAAAGAACTTCACGTTTGGACATTGTAACATTCCAGAGAGTCTCACGTTTTGGATTTTCAAAGACTCTCACATTGTGGACTTTGTAAACTCTCAAAGACTCACATTTTTGGACTTGTAAACTTTCAGAGAGTCTTATGTTTTTGGACATTGTAACCTTTTATGTTGGACATAGTTAGTTTTCTTTAATAATGTTGGAAGATGGTCCCTTTTTTCAAAGAGAGTGGGCCTCACTTTGATGGCTTAGTTTGCCACTAATCCCTTCAAATTATTGCCACATTTTATGTGACATTAGTAGTCATTAGGTTACACATATTTGGCTGCCACGTTTGTTGTGTGTGGGGGGGAGGGATTAATCTTATCCAATATATATCTCTAGTTAATTAGGTAATGCCCCGTATTTTATCCAAATATGTCATATGGTACCTTGTATGGTACTAGTCCATAAATACCGAGTATTTTAGCTCGAGCCGTATTTTATCCCAACATGCCAAACTTGGACGAAAATTCATTTTCTTTGACTTGCTCCCCCTTTCACCTTTACTAATCACTTGTGAAATAGCATAATCCTTATAATCTCCAAATAATTTTTTACTTGGTCTGATGTCAATTACCTTACGAAAAATTTAACGTACAATACTACAGGGTGAAACATCGTCGTAACTTAATACTGTGAAGCGTGACATTATCGTAATGTAATACTTCTGGGTGCAACACTGTCGTAACTTAATACTGCAAAGCGTAACATCACCGTAATGTAATACTGTTTGGTGCAATACTGTCGTAACTTAATACTGCGAAGCGTAACATCATCGTAATGTATTACTACAGAGGGTAGCATCATCGTAGTATATTACTGCAGAGCATAACATCAACGTAATACTGAGGGGCATAACATTATTCCTCCCTTTGGAACATTCGTCCTCGAATGTTGATTGATGCACTTATCATTTTCATAACTTATATCTTCTGAATACTTTAGAACTTCCCTTGCCATATAGGCGACTGTTCGGTGAATAACTCCAAAGTCCAGGGCATTCCCCCCTTTGGCCTTCTTCTCACACCACAGCTTGTAGTCGGAATCCTTCTAATCTCGTAACAGTTGCTACCTTTCATCATGCAGCCTGTACAAATATTGATAAGATATCCATTTGGGCATCTATGTGTATACTGAAGTTCTTCTCTCGGTACTTTGTTGAATTCACAAATATTGTTATATCTCATCGCATGGGTCCGTTTAGCCATCCGTATGAATTTACTGCCATAACTCTTACTTTAATTTATTGTTGTTGAGGTCTGCTACCAAATCCCAGCTTACTCTCATTTCTTATTCCATATGTATAAATTTAAGTCCTTTAATGCTTCCTCATTACTGCTTATCTTTAGAATGACGGCCTAATCTCATCTCATACTTTGTGACTTTTATCCATCCATTATTGATTCACCTTAATTTTGATCTATAATATAGAATTGATAACTTGACCTTTTATTTAGCACCGCGGCTAGAGCTCACGTCGAATTAAGGAACATTGGAAGTGATTTTCCTGGTCCACCCGGGGGCGATACAATACTTCTATAACCGTATTTTATTGCATCCCAATGTGATTCACCTTACGTGGGTATTTTAATCCTGTGCAAATCATGGAATCCCGTTTTTTTTTCAAATCATTACTCAATCGAAGGCCCAAACGTCATCCTTTATCTATCACAATTACACCATTATTCTACTATTAGGGTAATATTCCATTGCAGAAGGATGGACTTTCTTCTTTGGGTTGATCGCATCCATTAGTGAATACCAATCAAAGGGCTTCTTTGCCTTCACCTTTGTGTCAAAAATCTCTCGACTCTACCTTTGCATCAGTGAGGTACTCTGTGATAGTGTTGGGATAAGGGTAGGCCGAGCTATTCTGCCGTGCAATCACTAAATGTTGGCCGACATAACGGCACCCATATTGATTGGGTACCCAGCCATAATGGAAGCCACAAGAACTACCTGAGGAGTAGGGAAGCGAGTCTCATTCCAGCTCGGATCCAGTCTGTTGCAGACAAAGGTTTGCCACCCCTTCGCATCAAAACTCAGAGAACTCTGGTGGATGGGAACCCCAGCAGTGATCCATGGTGGTGGTGGCCCTGGCGGTGCTAAGATCTCAGCCAACCAAGGTCGGACTTCCTCCTTCATGGTACACTTCTCCAGATACTCTTTTGGCTCAACATCCTCGAAGCCCAAGTACGCATTTAGCGTATGCTATTCAAACCTCACCTTGAGGTTGCACAGTTTGGTAACCTTCGTCCCTTTCTTTATATGAGCAACATTGGCATAAAATTCTTAGACAGAGTACTCTTTGGCATCCTCCACTCTCTTAGTTAACTAGATCTAACCCTTTCGTTCTTTGTACTGCCTCAAAATTGCCCAGTTCTCCAGATCTTTCAATAGAAACTGTCGCTCAAGAGTCAGCGATCTCACTGGCCATCACATACGAAAACTAGTGAAGGCAGCCAAGCTGACAAATCGATCCTCCCAAACCTTCTTCTTCTTTGATCTTTCAAGCCTTGCTACTTATGAAGAGTAACTCATTTGAGTCCATTCAGGCTAAACTGAGCTTACTATAACATAGAGAAGCCATTAGTTCCCTTGTTTTCATGGGCCTAATCCTGAGGAATAATCCATTCTTGTCAACTTCTCACTCATCTTTTTTCGTTCTTACATCCTGTCAGAAAACTTTGTTGCTTTACTATACTTTACCTTGCGACCTATACATATCTATTTATATTACTCGCAACTTTCCTTCAACTTGCTTGCACCATAGATTATCTTATGTTATTTGGGAATGTCAAGCGAGACATCACATTTTCTCTAACCCTTCTCTACTCTCTTAGCTAGATTTCTCAGTACATAGTAACAATAGGGTGGAAGACATGTCGTTGACGATGCCGCTATCATTATCGGTTATTGGATCCCTATGCTTCTAGCCTTCTACCCGAAGTATGGACTATTCACAACTTTCTGCATTTGAGTATCTTGTACGTTATTCACCTTTACCTTATTTACTTAAAATCTCGCATCATATATTCTATCTCTTTCATAATCTCCCTTCCACATAGGTATGATTCACACCACAACCTGAAGCTCTATTATAATACTACAATCTGGTGGGAGCTTCAAATTGACTTCTCATGAGGCTGTTATTTTTTTAACTGATTTTATCGTAGAGCCGTTATAGACTATGGTTGGTGTACTTTATCTCTTGTACCTCTGATATTAAGAGTGATCCTGCAATGTTCTCAATCACTAGGTCTATAATATTTCGGGTCTAGTAATCAGAATCTTGATTTACTTAGTTGATGTCACTCTTTAGTTTCCTCTTCACTCTGATCAACCTTTATGTAGGCTTACGCTATCTTCCGATCTGTGGTTCATGGTATTAGTTATGGGCTTGAGCAATATGTATGATACAACCCTTTAATAATTTAATCCTTCATTTATGACCTGGCTCAATTCTTTCTTTTAACGTATGCCAGAATCTTCTATGGCTGTATATGCTGCATGTATAAAACTCCCAACACTTAAGTGAGTTCATAATGTAACCAACTCTGGATCATTGATCGAATAATTTCTTTCGTTCCATTTTAGCTTTCTTTCAACGTAAGCTATTACTTTTCCTAGTCCTTCTGCCCCCTTGTTGCGTACATACTTAGCTCATCTTAGTGCCCATACATGCTAGAGTTTTCGTGAAACTCATACGATCTCGAATATTACTTTGAATTTTACTTCCCGACGTCCTGTTCATTAGTCACGGTAGGTGCCACTTTCCTTTGGAGTGCTTACAATGTTGTTGTGAGACTGTTGTTACACGACCATTTCCTTTTTAGGTCATTGTGCTTAAGTTGAAGCTTTTTTCCTTATTTTCTCAGCTAGTCTTTTGTTGTAGTTCTTAGGAGAACCATTGACCCTCGTAAAGTTGTGAGCTTATTACAGACCTTTTGATGTTCTTCCTTGCCTATAATTATCCGTAGTTGCTTACCTCCGTGCCCTTGTGCTTGTAGGGTTGCTTCTGAGCTAACATTTTGATTGCCTTCCTAGTGGCACTTTCTTTTATCCCCGTAATACTCATACGGTACCTTTAACTACCCCAACTCCTATTTGAATATATCCCAAGTATTATAATAACATTATTGCGAGGCTGAATTCTCCATGTTGGGGTTTACTACATTCATCTTGCATGATCTGCTGAATTATCTGTAACTTCTTGTCTAGTCATGACTAGGTGCTTCCTGAATCAACTACTAATTACTCGTCGGCCCATTCTCATATACATATTCTGCATAATCTTTCTTAGATTACTTCCTTTCTCTAACTTACCTCTTGCACTGGCTCCTTATTTATCAATAATCTTTCGGGCAAGAAACCTTACTTCCTTTTTCTAACATCGTGCTTACGTAACGTTATGGAATCATAGCATAACTATAGGATTCGGATAGGTGCAATCTTATCCCTTTCTTATTTTTATCGCATTCTTCCTTTATCATTCTATATTCCCCCCTTTAGGGGATACTAAGACATGGAGCTACGACGACCTGCCTATAGATGTTTTTTCTCTCCATCTTGGGCCTCCTTTCGCATCATTAATGACCCTTACTCGCCTTGAGGCAATCCTTATGTACCAAGGATAACAAAATTCCTCAATCGCAATGGTGGCCCTTAGTGTAAGTGGCACATATAGTCCCTTAAGCTTAACTTTGCTCACATTGCTTGCTTTAGGGAAGCATTTTCCTGAATGATCATCCTCTGAATTCGTCATGGATCTTCTTCTATTGTCCATTCTATTATTGCCGGAACGCAATCTGAAATACTCATGATGCTGACTATTATCAAATCACTCAGTCCCTAATTTATGTTTAGTTTATCTTGTTCACCAGTCCATATTGATTTCTATTAATCTGGGGTCTAACGTTTCCTTCTGTTAATCACGTTAGAGTTGCGAACTTATTTCTCGAAATGAGGATATGACTTTATGGCCTATATTTTATTTTTCCCCCTTTTTTAAGGCCTGTCATCTTTCATCTTTTCCTTCACTTGACTGTAGACTCTGTAATACTGTTGTCATTTTTTTACCTACCTTTGTCATCCATGTATCACATCTTACTCATAATGTTTCATTAACTCTCTTCTTATTTCCCGCTAATCATCTAGGTCTATTGTTTTACTTTGAAAACTTGAACAAAATATTCTTTTGCTTTTGGCTCCCCTTGCTCTATCCCTTGGCTCTTTGGGTTTCCAAGCATTCTCGTTCTACTAGGGATGGGAGCCATACTAAAGTAATATTTATCCCTTTAAGGCTTCCAGTGCCTATCTTTATAGTACTCATATCTAGCTGTACTATTTTAGAGTGCACCATCTCGGTGTCTCAAAAAGAGATCTATTAGCACATTTGCAATATCCTTCGGAAATGTCAACTGACGCAAACAATTCATCCATCATATCTTCTTATACTACTTTTGTTAACCCCCATAGGGCATATCTGGAATGGGTGTGACCAATTGTATATACCTTTGTTACTATTGAATCTAATTCAAAAAGCTTATGTTCCTCTGCCTCAATTATAAACGTTGTTAACCTTCATTAATTGGGCACCTCGTACCCTTCTTCATCTTGCTTCTTTTGCTTGTTGAAACTTGTATTTATCTTCTTAATCTCTCATTATATTTTACCATAAAGATGGATGGACATTCTTGCCTTAAGGCTTCTTATCAGGAAGCTTACACCTTTCAGTACACTCATGATCTGCTAAAGACCTCACATTTACTTGTCGTAGGCATCTTACAAAAATCCAATTCCTTTGACTCAGCTCTTCCACAACTATCTCTCTTTCCAATTCTTCTATCTGAATGTAGGTATAGTCTTATTACGCATAAAAAAAATTCAGAATTTAAATTTTTATAAGTGAGCTCTACCACACGATCTAGAGTAAGAAGAAAGAGTGACAATACTAAATGCCCTGTAGCCTCCTTCTTATAAGTGTGGTGCACGACACACCCATAAATAAGACTCTACTAGACACGGCTTGTAGACTTCCTAGGACAGAACTGCTCTGATACCACTTTTTTCACGACCCAAACCGATGGGCCGCGACGGGCAACCGGTACCCTACTTAACAGAGTATCAACGTGACGTATCTTTCTTATTACATCATCATATACACGTGACATACGGGCCTAATAGGCCAACATGATCATTTATAAATTCAAAACATAGGCCTACAAGGCTGTACAATATTTCACGTACACGACATATGTCTACAAGCCTCTAAGAGTACATAAATGTCATAAAGGTAGGGACAGAGTCCCGCCATACCAAACAATACACGTCTAAATCATACTAACTAAACAAGCAACTTTGGAGCAAATAGAGCACACCAACATCTTCCGTTGAGCTAATAACCTACTTGGAGGGATCTCGACCTATCTATCGGGACTTGCGGGCATGAAACGAAGCGTCCCCAGGCAAAAGGGACGTCAGTACAAAAAATGTACCAAGTATGTATGGCACACAAATAAGTACATAACAGGCTTGGAAGAAATATAGAGTAATTGATTCAACCTGTAAATCTGGATAACTCTGTAAATCATGAAATACTTTTAGTATCATGCATATGCGTATGAATGTCGTGTCGTGCATAGGTACATATTTCATAACATCATCCATCTCTGAGGGCATCCCATCATATCATATCGGCCACTATGGGCAAAATCATCAACGTAAACCAGCTGATCAGGTAGTGGTGCGTATATAACACCATAACCTTTTCCATATCCCATATACATATATATACATATATATATATATATATACGCGTATATAACGCCATCTGATCATGGGTCAATGTACATGAATGCAATGCATGAAAAGTACGTTAATAAAATCTTTCGGAATGTCATAAGACAATTTTGCCTTTGAGTAGAGTCATTTATGGAATTTGTGCATTTTCACGTTTCGTTCGTATCATATGGATCATGCTAAAAGAAAGAAGGGATAGCCTTAACATACCTGAACCAATTATCTTCTGCGAAAACACGTAACGTCGGTTCAAAGTAGGAAAATAAACTCGTGTGCTATCCATGAGAAAGATTGTACCGGGCTTTCTTTGAATTAGCATTTTATGTTGGACCTTGTAGCATTTCAAAGAACTTCACGTTTGGACATTGTAATATTCCAGAGAGTCTCACCTTTTGGATTTTCAAAGACTCTCACGTTTTGGACTTTGTAAACTCTCAAAGACTCACGTTTTTGGACTTGTAAACTTTCAGAGAGTCTTATGGTTTTGGACATTGTAACATTTTATGTTGGATGTAGTTATTTTTCTTTAATAGTGTTGGAAGATGGTCCCTTTTTTCAAAGAGAGTGGGTCCCACTTTGATGTCTTAGTTGGCCACTAATCCCTTCAAATTATTGCCACATTTTATGTGACATTAGTAGTCATTAGGTTACACATATTTGGCTGCCACGTTTGTTGTGTGTGGGGGGGAGGGATTAATCTTATCCAATATATCTCCAATTAATTAGGTAATGTCGCGTTACCCGATAATTAATCAATTACCCGCAAAATTGAGAATTATTCCCACTTACTTGAAATATTACTCACTTTTCACATACCTTATACACCTTACTATTATGGTCATGTGGTACCTTGTATGGTACTAGTCCATAAATACCGAGTATTTTAGCTCGAGCCGTATTTTATCCCAACATGCCAAACTTGGACGAAAATTCATTTTCTTTGACTTGATCCCCATTTCACCTTTACTATTCACTTGTGAAATAGCATAATCCATATAATCTCCGAATAATCTTTTACTTTGACTGATGTCAATTACCTTACGATAAATTTAACGTACAATACTACAGGGTGGAACATCGTCGTAACTTAATACTGCGAAGCGTGACATTATCGTAACTTAATACTCCGGTAATCCTTATACACTAAGGATAACAAAATTCCTCAATCGCAATGGTGCAACTTAGTGTAAGTGGCACATATAGTCCCTTAAGCTTAACTTTGCTCACATTGCTTGCTTTAGGGAAGCATTTTCCTGAATGAACATCCTCTGAATTCGTCATGGATCTTCTTCTGTTGTCCATTCTATTATTTCCGGAACGCAATCTAAAATTCTCATGATGCTGACTATTATCAAATCACTCAGTCCATAATTCATGTTTAGTTTATCTTGTTCACCAGTCTATATTGATTTCTATTAATCTGGGGTCTAACTTTTCCTTCTGTTAATCACGTTAGAGTTGCGAACTTATTTCTCGAAATGAGGATATGACTTTATGGCCTATATTTTATTTTATTTTCCCTATTTTTTAAGACCTGTCATCTTTCGTCTTTTCCTTCACTTGACTGTAGACTTTGTAATACTGTTGTCAGTTTTTTTACCTACCTTTATCATCCATGTATCACATCTTACTCATAATGCTTCATTAACTCTCTTCTTATTTCCCGCTAATCATCTAGATCTATTGCTTTACTTTGAAAACTTGAACAAAACATTCTTTTCCTTTTGGCTCCCCTTGCTCCATCCCTTGGCTCTTCGGGTTGCCAAGCATTCTCATTCTACTAGGGATAGGAGCCATACTAAAGTAATATTTATCCCTTTAATGCTTCCAGTGCCTATCTTTGTAGTACTCATATCTAGCAGTACTATTTTAGAGTGCACCATCTGGGTGTCTCATAAAGAGATCGATTAGCACATTTGCAATATCCTTCGGAAATGTCAACTGACGCAAACAATTCATCCATCATATCTTCTTATACTACTTTTGTTAACCCCCATAGGGCATATCTGGAATGGCTGCCACCAATTGTATATACATTTGTTACTATTGAATATAACTCAAAAAGCTTATGTTCCTCTGCCTCAATTATAAACGCCATTAGCCTTCATTAATTGGGTGCCTTGTACCTTTCTTCATCTTGCTTCTTTTGCTTGTTGAAACTTGTATTTATCTTCTTAATCTCTCATTGTCTTTTATCACAAAGATGGATAGACATTCTTGCCTTAAGGTTTCTTATCAGGAAGTTTACACTTTTTAGTACACTCATGATCTGCTAAAGACCTCACAATTACTTGTCGTAGGCATCTTACAAAAAAACCAATTCCTCTGACTCGGCTCTTCCACAACTATCTCTCTTTCAAATTCTTCTTTCCGGATGTAGGTATCATCTTATTACGAATAAAAAAAATTGGAATTTGAATTCTTATAAATGAGATCTATCACACAGTCTAGAGTAAGAAGAAAGAGTGACAATCCTAAATTCCCTGTAGCCTCCTGCTTATAAGTGTGGTGCACGACACACCCATAAACAAGACTCTACTAGATACGACTTGTAGACTTCCTCGGACAGAACTGCTCTGATACCAATTTTGTCACGACCCAAACCGATGGTCCGCGACGGGCACCCAGTACCTTACTCAAACGAGTACCAATGTGACGTATGTTTCTTATTACATCATCATATATACGTGACATATGGGCCTAATAGGCCAACATGATCATTTATAAACTCAAAACATAGGCCGACAAGGCCGTACAATATTTCACGTATACGACATATGTCTATAAGCCTCTAAGAGTACATAAATGTCATAAAGGTCGGGAAAGAGTCCCGCCATACCAAACAATACACATCTAAATCATACTAACCAAACAAGCAACTCTGAAGCAAATAGAGCGCACCAACATCTTCCGTTGAGCTGATAGCCTACTTGGAGGGCTCTCGACCTATCTATCGGGGCATGAAACACAGCGTCCCCAGGCAAAAGGGATGTCAGTACGAAAAATGTACCAAGTATGTAAGGCACATAAATAAGTACATAACAGACATGGAAGAGAGTAATTGACTCAACCTGTAAGTCTGGATAACTCTGTAAATTATGAAATACTTTATTGTCATGCATATGCGTATGAATGTCATGTCGTGCATAGGTACATATTTTGTAACATCATCAGCCTCTGAGGGCATTTCACCATATCATATCGGCCACTGTGGGCAAAATAATCAACGTAAACCAGTTTATCAAGTGGCGGTGTGTATATAACACCATAACCTTTCCCATATCCCATATACATATATATACATACATATATACGCGTATATAACACCATCTGGTCACGGGTCAATGTACATGAATGCAATGCATGAAAAATATGTTAATAAAATATTTCAGAATGTCAAGACCATTTTGCCTTTGAGTAATATCATAAAGTAAACTCTTTTCAACTTTCGTATTTTTCAGAGACCCATGAACAGATAATAAAATATTATGACACATGGAAATTTAAGAACATAGATATATCTAATACTTCTATGAATAGAGTCATTTATAGAATTTGTGCATTTGCACGTTTTGTTCGTATCGTATGGATCATGCCAAAAGAAAGAAGGGATAGCCTTAACATACCTGAACCAATTCTCTTTTGCGAAAACACGTAACGGCGGATCAAAGTAGGAAAATAAATTCATATGATATCCTTGAGAAAGATTGTACCTGGCTTTCTTTGAATTAGCATTTCATGTTGGACCTTGTAGCATTTCAAAGAACTTCACGTTTGGACATTGTAATATTCCAGAGAGTCTTACGTTTTGGATTTTCAAAGACTCTCACATTTTGGACTTTATAAACTCTCAAAGACTCACATTTTTGTACTTATAAACTTTCAGAGAGTCTTATATTTTTGGACATTGTAACCTTTTATGTTGGTCATAGTTAGTTATCTTTAATAGTGTTGGAAGATGGTCCCTTTTTTTCAAAGAGAGTGGACACCATTTTGATGGATTAGTTGGCCACTAATCCCTTCAAATTATTGCCACATTTTATGTGACATTAGTAGTCATTAGGTTACACATATTTGGCTTCCACGTTTTTATGGGGGGAGGGATTAATCTTATCCAAATATATCTCCAATTAATTAGGTAATATCCCGTTACCCGGTAATTAATTAATTACCCGTAAAATTGAGAATTATTCCCACTTACTTGAAATATTACTCACTTTTCACATACCTTATACACCTTACTATTATGGTCATGTGGTACCTTGTATGGTACTAGTCCATAAATACTGAGTATTTTAGCTCGAGCCATATTTTAGCCGTATTTTATTCCAACATGCCAAACGTGGATGAAAATTTGTTTTCTTTGACTTGCTCCCCTTTTCACCTTTACTAATCACTTGTGAAATAGCATAATCCTTATAATCTCTAAATAAATTTTTACTTGGACTGATGTCAATTACCTTACGACAAATTTAACTTACAATACTTTGGGGTGCAATATCGTCGTAACTTAATACTGCGAAGCGTAACATCACCATAATGTAATACTGTTGGGTGCAACACTGTCGTAACTTAATACTGTGAAGCGTAAAATCATTGTAATGTAATACTGCTGGACGTAACATCATCGTAATATATTACTGTGAAGCATAACATCATCGTAATGTATTACTGTAGAGGGTAACATCATCGTAATATATTACTGCAGAGCATAACATCGACGTAATACTACGGGGCGTTACACCACTGCCAAAGAACAAGACCGAGGTGATGAGTCTACTAGGGAGGCTGAACTACATCAGCAGGTTTATTGCTCAGTTCACGACAACTTGTGAGCCGCTTTTTAAGTTGTTGAAGAAGGATGCTCCTGTTAAATGGACTGATGAGTGCCAGGAAGCATTTGATAATATCAGAGAGTATTTGTCAAACCCACCTGTGTTGGTCCCGCCAGAACCCGGGAGTTTATTTGACAGTCTTGGACAATTCGTTTGGCTATATATTGGGTCAACATGATATAACTGGTAGGAAGGAGCAAGCCATCTATTATCTCAGCAAAAAGTTCACATCATATGAGGTTAACTATACTCCCCTTGAAAGGACATGTTGCGCCTTGACTTGGGTGGCGCAAAGGTTGAAACATTATTTGTCGTCTTACACTACTTACCTCATTTCTCGCCCGGATTCTTTAAAGTATATCTTTCAGAATCCTATGCCCACAGGGAGACTTGCGAAGTGGTAGATTTTGCTCACAGAGTTTGACATTATCTATGTGACTCGGACTGCGATGAAAGCCTAAACATTGGCCGATTATTTGGCCGAGAACCCGGTCGACGAAGAGTATGAACCATTGAGAACTTATTTTCCCGATGAGGAGGTGATGCATATTGACGAGGTGGAGCAGGTTGAAAAACCAGGTTGGAAACGTTTTTTGATGGAGCCGCTAACATGAAAGGTGTTGGGATAGGGGTCGTGCTTATTTCTGAAATAGGGCATCACTACCCTGTTACAGCTCAGCTTCGTTTCTATTGTACCAACAACATGGCTGAGTACGAGGCATGCATTTTGGGTTTGAGGTTAGCTGTAGACATGGGAGTCCAGGAAGTTTTGGTCTTAGGAGACTCGGACCTTCTGGTGCACTAGATTCAAGGAGAATGGGAGACACAGGATTTAAAGCTTATACCGTATCAACAATGTTTGCATAATCTTTGTCGACGGTTTCGATCAACAGAATTCAGGCATATTCCAAGGATCCATAATGAGGTTGTCGATGCTTTGGCTACCTTGGCGTCAATGTTGCACCATTCGGACAAAGCTTATGTTGACCCTCCGCATATTCAAGTTCATGATCAGCATGCTTACTGTAATATGGTTGAGGAAGAACTTGATGGTGAACCATGGTTCCATGATATCAGGGAGTACATTAGAATGGGGGTATATCCGATACAAGCCACAGGTGATCAGAAAAGAACAATTCGACGTTTGGCTAGTGGATTTTTCTTGAGCGGGGGAATTTTGTACAAAAGAACTCCAGATCTTGGGCTGCTGAGGTGCATCGATGCGAAGCAAGCCACGACTATCATGACCGAGGTACATTCCCGAGTTTGTGGGCCGTATATGAGTGAGTATGTTTTGGCAAAGAAGATTCTTTGAGCAGGGTATTATTGGCTTGCCATGGAATGAAATTGCATCAGCTTTGTGCGCAAGTATAATCAATGCCATGTACATAGAGACTTGATTCATTCTCTGCCATCTGAGTTGCACACAATGTCCGCGTCGTGGACCTTTGTTGCTTAGGGCATGGATGTCATTAGACCAATTGAGCTTGTGGCATCAAACGGACACAGGTTCATTCTAGTGGCCATTGACTATTTCACTAAGTGGGTTGAAGCTAAAACTTACAAATCTGTGACCAAGAAGGCAGTGGTCGACTTTGTTTATTCAAATATCATTTGTCAGTTCGGGATCCCAAAGGTAATCATCACAGATAATGGTGCTAATCTTAACAGTCATTTGATGAAAGAAATGCCAACAGTTCAAGATTACGCGTCGAAATTCCACTCCGTATCACCCCCAAAGCGAATGGAGCAATCGAGGCAGCCAATAAGAACATAAAGAAGATACTTCAGAAAATGGTGCAAGGTTCCAGGCAATGGCATGAGAAGTTTCCCTTTGCTTTGCTGGGTTATCGCACTAGTGTTCGCACTTTAGTAGGTGCAACCCCTTATTTATTGGTATATGGCAATGAAGCAGTGATACCCGCAGAAGTTGAAATCACATCTCTTCGGATTGTTGTTGATAGGTCAAAACCTGCTTGGAGCAATTAAGTCTGATTGACGAGAAAAGGCTGGCAGCAGTGTGTCATGGCCAGTTGTATCAAAAAAGAATGGCAAGAGCATACAACAAGAAGGTGCGTCATCGGAAATTTGAAGTGGGTCAGCAAGTATTGAAATGCATCCTTCCACATCAGGCTAAAGCAAAAGGCAAGTTCGCCCCAAATTGGCTGGGGCCGTTCATCGTAATAAGAGTGTTGTCCAATGGTGCTTTGTATTTAACAGATATAGAGGGCAAATGTGTAGATATGACTATCAATTCTGATTCAGTCAAAAGATATTATGTATGATTTCTTTGGTTTAAATTGTGTTTGTTTGTACTTGGCATGTTGTGAAGATTAGAATGACAAAGCCATTTTATTTTGCTATCTAAACACTTTACCCTTTGTTACCCCTTTGAGCCTTATTTTTTTTCTTTCATACCCCTCTTTTAGAATCAGTACCAAAGTTTAGAAACACGGACACAAAAGGTAAATAAAGAAGGAAAAGAGGAAAATATAAGAGAAAAAGAGAAAGAAAAGAATGAAAAGAGAAAAAAAAGAAAAAAAAAAGAAAAGAAAAAAAGAAAGAAAGAGAAAAGATAAAAGTAACAACAATAAAGCAATTCCTATGACATGAACTACGTTCGACCTGATTCCTTTTAAGGATACGTAGGCAGCCTCACAGTTCGATCCCATCTAAATAAAAATTCAAAAGCCCCGAGGCAAAGAAACTGGGGCAGAAGTTGTGGTTATGTAAAAGATCTGATTCCAAAAGTTGTAATTGTAAACCCACTCAATTTGTTTTGAGCCTTTATCCTTTCTTTTTAACCCCATCCAATAGCCCACATTACGGTCCAAAAAAATATCTTCCGACCAATATTTGAGAGTGCCAAGTCAAGCGAGACAGAGGTATGATTCACACCAGGGGCAACACTCTGTGCTGCACAAAGGAAAATGAATAAATGAGAGAGTCTTATTGGTGAAAAACCTCATGGGAACCCTAGGGCGACAGAAAGATGAGAGAAGTCAAAATGAGAGAGTCTTATTGGTGAAAACCTTCACGGGCACCGTAAGGCGACAGTGAGTTGAGAGTTGAACAAATGAGAGAGGTTTGTTGGTGAAAACCCTTCAGGGCACCGCAAGCCGAACAAGGTTAGTGACTTCGCGAAGAGATTGGGTTATGAAGATCCCGGGGCATAAAGTATGACAACTGAAAGGTGATTGGCTGAACGGGCTGGGTTGATTAATCTGAAATGCATGTCATGATCATTGGTGTCAGCCGCCTCACTCAGATAAGTTTCTTTTTCTTTTCTCCCTCAAACCGTCATCTTGTTTCAAGTTCTCTTATTTATTTCTTTACCCTCGAAGTCATTGCATTTCATTTCTTTTGGGCTTATTTATCTAAGGCTTTTCCAATGTCAGCCTTGTTTAAGCAAGTAAGAAGGGATTTCAAAGCTTACTACTAACTTCCAAATTGCACAAAGCGAAGTGCGGCCAAAGCATACCAGAAATAGCATGATGCAAAAGTGAAAAATAAGGTGTTAATGAGAGTTCAAGTGGTCGAGTGGTTTGTGAATTTTGTGGAAGATACAAAGGTTCAAATTGGAAGGACAGAAATGTAAAATACCAGGTTGGGTGTAGAGCACCCGGGTCATTCAGGGTCCTGTGGTTAAGATTCAGTCAGAAAGTCAAACAATTCTTGGCTAGTTCAAAGCAGCCAGTTAGAACAAAGCACGTCAATGGAAAGGCCCCCTAGCTTCAGCAAGAATGCCACAAACTAACCACCATATTTTTGAAACTGATAAGTTTTCTTTGATTGAAACAGGGGCAAGAAATCTCGGTTGTTCCGGAGGAACCCTTCGTAAGGAAAGCATGTACAGGAAAGGTTCGACCGTAAATTCTCAAGGCCCTCCTGTATAATGGGATTTAATTTAAAAAGTTCTCAGGACCCTCATGGATAATGGGACCTAGTTAAATTTCAAGACCTTCATAGATAATAAGATTTAGCGTAAGTTCTACCTTTAGAAAATATAATTTAGCTTTAAAGTTGTCACTCTTAAGATGAGATTTAATTTGAAATTTTCAGGGCCCTCCTGGATGATGGGATTTGGCTTTTGAATTCTTAGAGCTCTTTTGGGTAACATGATTCGATTAACACTCACAGACGTGCCCAGATACCAAACTAGGGTAGAAAAGTTTCTTTTGTTTTGTCTATTTTGCTGTAATCAGGTGCCCACCTAGAGAACAAGGGAATACAGTTCGAGTTTTGGCAATCAGGTGCCCATTTGGGGAATAAGAGAATACAGTTCATATTTTGGCAATCAAGCGCCCACCTGGAGAACAAGGGAATACAGTTCAAGTTTTTGGCAATCAGGCGCCCACCTGGAGAACAAGGGAATACAGTTCGAGTTTTGGCAATCAGGCGCCCACCTGGAGAACAAGAAAATATAGTTCAAGTTTTGGCAATCAGGCGCCCACCTGGAGAACAAGGGAATGTAGTTCAAGTTTTGGCAATCAGGCGCCCACCTGGAGAACAAGGGAATAAAGTACAAGTTTAGGCAATCAGGCGCCCACTTGGAGAACAAGGGAATACAGTTAAAGTTTTAGTAATCAATTGCCCACCTAGAGAACAAGGGAATACAATTAAAGTTTTGGTAATCAGGCGCCCACCTGGAGAACAAGGGAATACAGTAGAGTTTTGGCAATCAGGTGCCTACCTGGTGAACAGGGGAATACAGTTCAAGTTTTGGCAATCAGGCGCCCACCTGGAGAACAAGGGAATGTAGTTCAAGTTTTGGCAATCAGGCGCCCACCTGGAGAACAAGGGAATAAAGTACAAGTTTAGGCAATCAGGCGCCCACTTGGAGAACAAGGGAATACAGTTAAAGTTTTGGTAATCAGGCTCCCACCTGGAGAACAAGGGAATACGGTTAAAGTTTTGGCAATCAGGCACCTACTTGGAGAACAAGGGAATACAGTTAAAGTCTTGGTAATCAGGCACCCACCTGGAGAATAAGGGAATACAGTTCAAGTTTTGGTAATCAGGTACCCACCAGGAAAATAAGGGAACTCATTTCAGAACTCAATTCGCATTAGCAACAACAGAGATTCGCCTTGAGAGTGCAGGTCAACAGCAAGATGCACAACAAAATTGTAGAAGCAGCAAGACCAAGTTTGAAGATGGTAGATAGGATTCTTGTAATTCATAGATCATAGTTTAGCCTAGCTTTTTTTCATTTTTGACTTGGTGTAATAAGGAGCTCAGCAAGCAGTAGCATCAGCAGCAACAGTGAAATCACAGCTTTCCAGTAGTCCCAGCTACCGAAACTTCCCGAACTACACTGACATAACTCCTTTATAGCCAAGGATATGCAGGCAACCTCAGAAGCAAGGTTCGGCCAGATCTTTCAAAAATGCTTCCCACAAAGTATTCAAGCGGGAAAAAATCACTCATATCCGCTCACTTTATCTTTGCCAGAAAACCCTTTGTGTTTTCGAGCAAAGAGGGGCTGTTGTGAGCACGTGATTTTTGCTCTATATGAAATACTCCTACAAATTAAAAAATAATTCCCAATTATTTGCAATTTTGTAGGATTTTGTGTTAATTGTTTGCATTTTGTGCATGTTTACTTTTATTAAAAGCATGAAAAATATAAAAAAAATATTATGTATTGCATTTAGGTTTTGTCTTTACATTTTTTAGGATTAATTAGTTAATTATTTGTTCTATCAAAATTGAAATTACAAAAAATAGTCCATCGTTGCATTTTTATCTTAATTTTAGAATAATAGTTTTTCTCTTTGATTTAGGATTAAGGAATTTTTATAATTGTTTTATGAAATTGATTAGTTTTACAACCTAGATTAATTCTGGAAAAGCTGTGGTTGCTTTATTGTTACTGTTTTTGCTCATATATTGGCTGATCTCCTCACGTTTGGTCTTGCTTTGGTGTCCAAGTATCTCTTGGACCTTAAATGGCATGTAATTGCCCTTAAAATGTGTAACCAAATGTGGAAATTGAATGGCATATTGTTGTCGGATGAGATTTGTTCACATGTTCTCTTTTAAGTTTATGTAGTCTTTGTAGTAGTATTAACTTTATTTTATGCGTTTCTTCTTTTCTTTGTCACTATTTTCTTCTTCTGAATTCTGTCTTTAGATCTATTTAGAGTCTCAGATCCAGTATGACAGTTTGTGACTTGGCTAAGGGTCTTCATGCTTGTGTAGTAGTTCTAGTTTTTTTTTATGTTGAAGTGCCATGGTGATGAGTATATTCTTTTGTGTCTGATTTTCATCTTTTCATTTAATTGATCTAAAATGCTAAGCTAAGGTTCTGTTCTTAGTTAGAATCATGTCTTTCATGAAAAGGATTGTATGGCTAAGTATTATGCGACTAGTTGGGGACTTCAATTAATATGGTGTTAATACTGCCTATTAATTAGCATTTGTAATATGTAGTTAAGCATCTTGATTTCCCAGAATTTGTGTAAAGGTTTTTTTTTTTATTTTTAGTTATAGTCACAAGGCCAACTAGCTCTAGAAATGAATTGGGCCAGGAGTTGGGCTTAGACGGATGGCCTAGCCAGGATCACCTTTGGCGTGATTTTTGGGCCTTTGTATTGCACGCTGGGCTCGATTTCAGGGCCCAAACCATGTTAGCAATTATGTTTTCTTTAAGCTTTACAATGTTCATGATCAAACAGTTCATTGGTCCTCCCACAGATTTAATTAACAATAGCGTGGAATTGGGCTTGGCACTTAGCGGTCCACTGGGGGCTGAGCAACATTCTGCCTCAGTTTCGTTCTTGGGCTTATTTTCTTTAAATAGTTATGGGCCCAAGGCCAGCCTTAATTCTAGCATGATTAAATTCTGAACTTTCTTTTAGGCTGCTTTAGTTAAACATAACTCCTAAAAATAAAGTGAAGCGAGCCATCCTAATTAAATCACTTATGGCCCTCACAAATATTATAACTTAGGTACTAAAATAAATCTCGTAGTCTGCTTTAGGCACGCAATTAAATTATTACAACTACGGGTACAGTTCCCGTGACGTGGTTGTGATACCTAATTTCAAATTAGATTAAAGTAGGAGCATCTTTAGTTGGCCTTCTAAAAAATACAAATCTTTTCCTTTAAAAAATAAATTTGAGGTGCGCCATACACAAATAAAATCCTATAATTTATGGCCCTCACGTAAATACAAGAATAGTATGAAAAATGCCTCGTACTCTCGTAGTTTGCTTTAGGCCCGTTAATTAAATAACTGTCATAGCTACGGGTACGATTCCCGTGACGCAGTCGTGATGCTTAATTTCTAAAAACTGGGGTAGATTTATGTGACCCGGCCACCATATATTTTTAATAAAATAAACACGTTGTGGATCGTGGGTACGGTTCCCGTGACATGATTCGCAAACGTGTAATCAATAATTAGTTGTATAACAATTGGATTATTAAAAGCGATTTTAAAAAAGAGTTTTAAAATGCACATAGGTTTCAAATATGTTTTAAAATCAAATAAATAGGCCAATAATAATAGTTGAGCGACCGTGCTAAAACCACAGAACCCGGGAATACCTAACACCTTCTCCCGGGTTAACAGAATTCCTTACCCGGATTTTTGTATTCGCAGATTGTAAAACAGAGTCAAACTTTCCTCGATTCGGAATTTTAAACCGGTGACTTGGGACACCAATAAACTATCTCAAGTGGCGACTCTGAATTTTAAATAAAATAATCTCATTTCGATTGTCACTTAAATTGGGAAAAACTCCTTTAAACCCTCCCCGGGGTGTGGAAAATCAAGTGATTTGGAGCTTTGAAGCCTGAGTAAAAGCCTAAGGAATTAAGCCGGGATCGTATTCGGGGATCAGTGGATGATAGTTAAAAACGAAACGAAGAATCGAGGGGGCATACGGTACATTGTCTAGTAAAATATACATAACTTTTCGCTCAGAATTCCGTTTGGGCTTCACAGTATATTGTTGGAAAGCTATTTGAAAGAACTACAACTTTCATGTTTTGCATTTTTGCAAATTCTCAATAACGTGCCGTATGGGATGCCGCAGGGTGCAGCGCAGCAGTGTAAAAACTGGTCTGACAAGAAAAATGCAAGGTTGCTGATAATCTTCACTAGCACGTCGCAGGATGCGGCGCGCCTATACAAATTTTACAGAGCCGGAGTCCTATTTTGTGTAGGAAAGGGTGTTTCGTCTGGGCCTGACCCTACTTGGTATAAATACAAATAAAAACACTATTTTGAGGATTTTTTGGACGGAGCTTAGACCTAGGGACGCCACTTTTGAGAGAGTATACACACAAGATCCATCGGGGAGTAAGAATATCTCAGATTTCTTCATCTTCACATAGTATTTTCAATTATCCAAACTTATGAAATTGTTTGCTAATATCATGAGTGGCTAAAAAACCCATTGTTCTGGGGTTATGATTGAGCCATGAATATTGTTATTTAACGTTGACTTAAACTTGATTACAATTCACTAATATATGGTTGTTTCTTCAATTCTGTGATTAATTGCTTAATTGTCTGACCAGCAGTTAGGTTCTATTTACTATCTATGCTATGCTTGGGAAAGCCATGTTTAGATTAAAGAAGAATTGAAGAGAGAACTCTTTGAGGGGGGGAGGGGGTTGTGGTTAGGATAGGAATATACCTAGTCACGGTGCTTAATTAAATATCATAGTCTTAATGCATTCTTGATAGATTAATTTTATAGGAATATAGGCGTTAATCTATTTTAAATAGGCGAGTAGTACTTCGGGAGAAGGCTATGAGAGCAATTATCGATTAATTAGCAACCATGAGTGAATTATATGATAAGAAGAGTTAACGAGAATACAATAAGATTGGTGAATCGATCACAACCCTAGAATATTTGTCTCCATTGAATACATAACAATCATTCTACTGTTTGTGAATTTAGTCATTACTTAGAATTATAATTTAGTATAATCACATTCTTGAACTTGATTTTGGCTTGACTAAATAACAATTTTGGTAATTTAGTGTGTAGTTGATACAAGTCTCTGTGGGTTCGACACTTGACTTATCATTTTATTACTTGTACGACCACGTATACTTGCGTGTGCGTTAGGGAGAAACAAGTTTTTGGCGCCGTTGCCGGGGACTTGAATATTAACTACTTTCTAGTTTTTTCTTTAATTGTTTATTTCGTCGATTCTAACATTACTTGATTGTTGCTCGGATCTCAGGAACTTTGATTGAATGCGCAGGGTCAAAAGCCAGGACCGACTTCAAGGCTTTGATCCTGAACCTGAGAGAACATTTCAAAGGAGATTGAGGGAAGCAAGGGACACGAATAATATTCAAGCACTTGTTCAATTTCCTGGGAACATGGCAGAGGAGTAACACATGGTTGTTCAGGAGGTGGTGATGCCCAGCATTGTCAATGTCACCTCTAGTATTGTGAAGCCTAGAATCACTGGGCACTTTGTGCTGAAACAAAGCATGATCCAGCTACTTCATGCAAATGGGCAGTTTATGGGTCTTCCACACGAGGATCCACAATAGCTCCAAATCACTTGAATTCCTTAGGCTAATTCCTTAGGCTTTTACTCAGACTTCAAAGCTCCAAATCACTTGAATTCATTCCATAACGCCTACATAGATCGGAATCACTCCTACAAGGCATAAAACACATATTTAATGCAAACACTAGCGATTAAACTCAAACTCAATTAAAGTGCAGTAAATTAAAGTGTAATAAGCGACTAAAATAAATAATCATAGCCTATCATCACACTGCGTTCGCGGGCCTTGATTCTCCTCTTTTATCATTTGATGTACTTTTAGTTGTTTTCCTTTAGACCTTGTAGTGATTTGTATTTCGAGTAGACGCTCATGTATTGTATCACTTTGGGATTTTCTATATTTCAAACAGTTTTTTTTCTTTTATGTTAAATGCTTTCTGTTAATGTTTTCAAACTTATTGCTATTGTGTTGAGTTTTGTTGAGTGAGGCTTGCCTAGTTCCACGATAGGCGTCATCACGATGGTTGAGTTTGGATCGTGACAATATATCCCAAATTAAATTGAGAATGACATAAAATGTCATTGTTCATAAACTTACATTAATTTGTACAACCTGAATTTGGCACATTAAAAGAGGAAGGGACCGGAGGAGGAAAAAAGAGAGGTCAAGTTTATATGAAGTTCTAGTCTAGGAAATGAATTTACAGAATCTTGAATCAATTTACTGAATAAAAGGGACACAGTAAATTGAGAAAAAAAACATGAACAAGGAGGAAAGATTGAAGAATTATGTGGATAAAACTTACAGATGGAAATGAAGTAGGCTAAAAAGAAGGGAAGATTTGGAGCAATGGTAAAGCTGTTTCCGTCTAATCTATAGGTCACAGGTTCGAGCCGTAGAAACAGCAATTACTGCTTGCATTAGAATAGGCTGTCTACATTACACCCCTAAGGGTGCGGCCCGACCCTATGTGAATGCGGGATGCCTTATGCATTTGACTGCCCTAATAAAAACTAGAATACTCAGACAAGAGTTCATCCAATAAATCTGTTCCCAAATCTTCAAATATGAATACAATATTATCTTCCTTATTTACTTGTTTCTTTTTCCCTTTCTTGATTGAAGCAGTTGTACTACCACTACTACTACTTCTCTTTTTGTGTTTCTCCTTTAAGGCTGCTGCTGGTGACAATCCATTTTTCAAGAAATTACATTCTGTTTCTTGTAACATTTTCCTAACTCTTTCAACAGGGAAATTTAGGCAAGTTGATGGACCTCTCATTGACAAAGCAACTTGGTCATAAGCCATTGCTGCTTCTTCTGCACTATTGAATGTCCCAAGCCAAACCCTAATTCCATTTCTTGTTGAATCCCTAATTTCAGCTGCATATTTTCCCCATGGCCTTGTTCTAACACCTATGTAGTGTTTTTCGGCATTTTGAGGTCGTTTTGAACTGAAGTCATTTTTCTTAATTTCCTTCAAGGAAATTTTACTCGAGGAAGCATCCTCGAGTGACGATAATTCAACTTCAACTTCCCCAGCGACGCAAATATTTGAAGCATGTTTTTCGTCTTGAATCTTCACATCCATTTTTTTAAGAGCTTTTTGTGCTATTATTTGATCTCTTTGTTGTTGATATTTACAAGATGTATTAAAGAATATGAGTGGAGATACTATATACTTATATATGTGTGTCTTCCCATGATTACCAACCTAAAAGGGAAGTGTACATTTACAAACTTAATTAAAAGAATTGTTATAATGGGAGAGGCAATTATTGGATTAAACAAGAGAGCAAGTTGGGGGAAATTATTTGACAAGTTGGGATAATTCAATGGCAAAAGTACAATTAGATTGAGGAGCTTTTGGGGATATGTTGTCCGCAAGCAAGATCATGAAAAAGATTTGCAATTGGTCGCTTTTATTAATCAAAAAAGAAATATATTCGCAGCCGATATATGCACCTCTCGTTCTACGTATATACGGTTCAACAGTTTAACTCACAAAGAAATAAAATTGGAAATAACATATATGATCGATAATTACACATGAAAGTCAAAATAGTATTGAAATGTTCTTGAAAACTAAAATCATTCTTTTATCTAAATTCCTACTCTTTAACTATATATATATATATATATATATATATATATATATATATATATATATATATATATATATATATATATATATATATATATATATATATATATATATATATATATATATATATATATATATATATATATATATATATATATATATATATATATATATATATATATATATATATATATATATATATATATATATCCCCAATTTTCATTTCCCCCTAATTATATTTATATTATTTAATTAGAAATGCAAACAATTAAATGTTCTGCTTAAGCTCCAAACACTAACAGTATAGGTCACTGGAAGATTCAATGCTGAAAACAAATATATATGTGTTGAAATTCATTAAAATTGCAACAAATATTTGATATGAACTTTCTGTTTTAAAAATATAATAAATTCACTGCTAAGTAATTTAAAGATTGAACCATAAAATTTAAATCTTGAATTACCTATGTATATCACCCAATTAATTTTGTCACTATCGATACAAGAATATCTAGTACAAATAACAGTTGAAACAGTTTATTGTCGTTAAGTGCATGAACCAGATATTCTGTAATTGTTTTATGTTCCGTAGTATACTCCAATTAAGAAATCTGGGTAAATAAAAACATTAACTCAAGTGTGCATATTTTCTATTTCCGTTATGACTTTTGACATTTTAATTATTAGTTTGTCCTTTCATTATCGATCAAAAGTAAGCGAAAAATTTAATAATAATAATATTATTACAAGGAAACATTTGGTGGGGGACCTCACATCTGGGTTTTGTCTTTTTCCGTCGGCTGGAAACCCCACTTAGAATAAACATAAATTAAAATGGATAAGCTACAAGTTTAGGGGTGTACAAAGAAACCGATAAATCGCATCAACCCGATAATTCGAGTCAAATCGAGAAAAAAAACCCGACTATGATTTGGTTTGATTTGGTTTAGTGTTGGAAAAAAAATCCCGACCATAATTGATTTGGTTTGGTTTTAACTAAATAAAGTCAAACCGAAACCAAACCAATCCGACATTACATATATAGAAATTTTAAATATATTTAATATATAAATATACTTATTGTGATGTAATTATAAATATTTCTTAAAAATTTTCATAATTTTATCTTTTAAGGTATTATTTCAAGGTTGAACTTAGAACATTTGAATGTTCCAATAAGTTTATAGACAGTAACATTAGTAAACTAAATAATGCTAATAAAAGCCTAAACCAAAATCAAATCAATACTAATGCTAACAAAAGACATTCAATTCAATACTATGAACGGGAATGTATTGAATATCTATATTTTGTTTTGCAATAATTTAGATAAAAATGCATAACCTATTTTTATTTTTTCTTTGGCATTTAGTCATGTAATTAATACTCTCTTATTAGTCTACTTATTTTGTCATGACTTAGTACTTTTAGATTATGTTTATTTTTATTATGGTTTTTTAATTAGCAATATTTATATTACATAATTTTATTGTCTTTATTGTTGAATATTCTAGGATAATGCCATGACACATCTCATATTTTGTATTATTTTCTTGGAAAATACTTTATATAGTTGTATCTTACTAGAATTAAAGAAATATTTTGAGCACAATTTATATGTTTTGTTCTACGAAGATTTTACCGGAAAAAAACCCGAAAAAACCCGAATAACCTAAAAACCCGAGAAAACCCGAGAGTGAAAAACCCGAGTTTTATTGGTTTGGTTTGGTTTGGTCTTTAGATTTAATAATCTGACACAATTGGTTTGGTTTGGTAATTGTAAAATCCGAACCAACCCGACCTACGTACACCTCTAGCTACAACTAGCTTCTAATTTTCTTTTTCTTTTTTCCCGTTGCCATTTTTTATAAAATTTCTTATTATAGGAGACAATGAGAACTAAAACATCGTACGCCATGATGATTTTTCGTAGTCTTTTATTATTATTTTCCTTTAGATGGCCAGCCTCATATTCTTTTGTTTGCGATCTCATCCTCTTCTGTTGGTAGTAGCAGAACTTCTGTTAAACCACTCAGGACAGTCACCTACAATAATAAGTCTATCTATGTAACATTATAGAGAAACATTCGACTTTACGTGTCTGCTGAACGGTCCCGTAGTAGCTAGACGAATGACTGAAGTAGTGGCGGATCCAACAATGTTGCAGAGAGTGTTTAGGGTTTAATATATTTTTATGAAAAAGTAATTTTTAGTTTATTTACATTATATAATTTTTTATATACTCTTTCTGATAAAATGTATTCAACTAAATGTCCTTCTTTCTATGTGGCTACGCCATTGGAATGAAGGCGGTGATGAATATTTTTTTCCCTTCTAATTCTGAGAAACTATACAGGGTTAAAAGTATCGACTTTGCATTGTAAGGAGGTAATAATATAATTTGAGAGCGAGTTGTATTGGAGTTGTTTTATTACACTGTGAAATTGAGTCATGCAAATGAGATCTGAACCTAATTTCTTAGAGAAGAAGAAAGAAGAGAAGAAGCTCTGCTATTCGTTATAGAAGAATTGAGCTGAAACCCAGCTATATACAATGTAAGCACGTGATTTTTGCTCCACGAACAATCACTCCAAAAGAAATCAAAAATAATAAATGGCATTGCGGTACAATTTTAACGTGACATGTGCTGGTAGTCATTTGTGTTTCTGTCCATTTTTTCATTGAATCTTAACAAACAAAATACAAAATATGTATGTCATGGTAATTAAGCCATAGTTCGGTCATTAAAAGAAAATTCACAAAATATGCATCTTTTATTCTAGGATGTGATTTAACCTATTTAAATATTTTAATATGTGTGTGATAAATGTGTTAAGTGTTAATTAATGGGTGTTTTAAATTTTGTTTTATTTTTAATTGTGTTTAAAATTAGAAAACAAAAGAATTAGTGCAAATTGTTTAGAAATCGGAGTGGGCCTATTTTTATTCTGAATTTTGAGGCCCAAAATCAATTGCATCTGACCCAGTCCAAACCAGGCCTCAGGCAAACCCCCCCAAACGACGCTGTATAAAGGCGTTTGATCTGAGCCGTCCGTCCAGGCCAATCCAACGGCCCAGGACCCCCTTCAGCAACCCGTTTCCAAACCCGACCCAGTAACCGGTTCAACCTAAGCCCTCACTTAAACCAAACGACCCCGTTTCTACACCAAACGACCCCGTCTCGTCCATCACCAGTAGATCCAAGTCGTTGAGATCACTTGATCTAACGGCCCTGATCTATCTCCCCCTTCCATATATAAACCCTCCATCACACCCCACGCCCCCTATCCAAACACCCCCGGTTCCATCGTCCCCAAGAGCCCAACCCTAATGTCCCAAACCCTAGCCGCCCCCCTTCACCTTCCCCGTAAAGCCGGCGGCAAGGACGCCGGTGACCACCCCCTTAACACCCCTGATGCATCTCACCACCCCAAACCCAAATCTGCTACCCCTAGCCTCGAATCACCCTCCATCATCTCGAATCTTGATTTAAAGATTCGAGACCAAACCCCGATCTACACCAAACCAACCCAAACTCACACTGGACAACCCCCTGACCTCCCTCGTGACCAAACCAAGCTTGGTTTGGTTCGATTCTACCCACAAATCCTAAAATCCCAAATCTGAAGATTCAAACTCTGGGATACAAGAACCTGGGGAATCTGGTCAGTTTCATGGGGATTTTGGGACCTAATAGGCCTTAATCAAGGTGTTCTCGGTCGAGAACACCCCGATTAAGGTTTGTTCGGCCTCAAATGGTCAAAACTGGTTCAGGTCTGGTCCGTTCTTGGTTAAAGCTCCAACAGTAAGTTTTCCTTTTCCTTTTAGTTTTGTTTGAGTATTGTCTAAATTTGTTAGCATGTTTTGTTGTAGTTGTTTGTTGTTTCTGGTATTTTTGTTTAATTTTCTTCCGTCTTTGTAAAGACCTTTTATTTGGTCATTTGTTCTTCTGTGTATATGTGAATACGTCTTGTGATATATATACTCGATGAGATTAGTCGTCGAATAGATAGTTCGCATGGCCTCCCAGTGATTGTGCGAAGTTGTCTGAAGCCATTCGGGACCCTGTACGTGTTGTTTATGTGATCGACTAGTTATTTCTTGTCATAATTAGTATAGTCGATTTGATAAACGTCGTCGATTAGTTTCTTATAACTGAAGGTTCAAATATTCTAATTCATACAACTTCACATGAGTGAACGAACCTGTTGTTGTTAATTGATTGCTTGACATTGTTTGAAAGTAGTTTGTAACTGCATTATAAACAATTAAAAGACTCAGGCTAGGGCAGTTTTGAATTTGAACTTTCAGAAGTTCAAAATGCCCTGATGCTGCAATGGTTTAGGACAGTAATAATCAGGGCTTAACAAGGGTAGTTTGGGTGTAAAAAAGAACATAAATGATTAGTTTAAATAAGCTGACAAATAGGGTACTGGATTAGGATTAAAATAACGTAATAGTGGGGAGCCAAACTTGTTAGCATGGGGCTGATTGAATAAAAAAGGGGTTGCCCATTCTTTTGGGTAGAAAATACAGGCTGAAGGCCTGTCGAATGGATGGGCATAGGGAATACTTTTAGTTTAAAAAGAAGTTATGGGCAGGAAGGAGGAAAAGGGTTCAAGGCAGCTTAATGCTTGCCATTTCTGCCTATAAATAGGACGGTTTCAGAACATGAAAGGGGCTGGATATTTTTTCTTCAGAGAGGTTTTGTGAGTTACAAAAACTGAAGAGAAAGAAAGAAACAAAAAGAAATTTTCAGAATATTGTAACCAAACACTGTCTGAAAACTGCTTAGGAGTTCAAGTTGGCCAAGCTGTCTTTGCTAATTGTTGTTGGTTATTTGCCGAGCTGTTTGTGATTGTTGAACTGCTGGTGCTGTTACATTGAATATTCTGGTTCTCTGTTGGTTCATCATTCTGTTTCTGGGACTGCTTGTTTGTTGCTCGATCACTTGTGAGCTTCATCATTGTTGGGCTGGTTGTTTTTGCTGTGTTGTTGTTATGTATCTGCTGTTGCTGTGTTTGTTGCATACTACTCAGTTGATCATTCTCCTTCTTCTTTTGTTTTCCTATCAGGTACACAACTAATACACTACCAATGTAGTTTGAAAGTCGAGCATGAATACAAAAGAGAAGAGTTGAAGATGTTATTTTATACATAGCCTGTTATATTAAATACCATGTGATGTATAATAGTTTACGTTTTGCCTAGATACTGGAGTTAGCCTTCCTATATAATGAATGCAAATGTGGGGTAACTTAATGTCGTATTGTGCGTGTAGGCTGATAGTCAGCAGGATTGACAGTATAGTAGGCTATATTTTAGAAGTTAGCTATGTTTGTGATTAGCATGTCCTTTAATGCATGTCAAGTATGAAACTATCCATTGTTAGTTAATTTCATTTCCTTTTGATAAATTGCCTCCTTATAATTGGCAAACCATTGCTTTAAAACAAACAGCGCAAGTCTGCACTTCTCAACCTCACGAAGGTTGAGCCCCAAATCGAACGAACCCAGCAGGCTTTCATCGGAAAAGCAGTGTCCCAGGCCCAGCCGATATTGTGTGGGTTGGGTTTGGGCCCATAATGTTCGATCAGTTGTCTGTGTGCATAGCCATGTTTTATTATTCTGCAAAGGCATTCGGAATCTCGTTATAAATAACCTGCAAGCATGTAATTGAGTAAGGTCATTTTACTTTCAATTAGTAGAGACAAATGCGACAAGAAACATAGCCGCTATAGGATATCCTTCTAAAAAATAAAGATGAGATGAGCCTCGACAAATAAAAATGCACAAGCTGCGGGGCCCTCGTTAAATGTATATATAAAAGTACTTAGTTTCCAGGACGGGCCGTTTAGAAAATCTCACGGCCTTCCTAGAAATAATAATACGCTAATCTTTAGGCGCGTGTTTAATAATTTACTTTCTTAAACATGGGTGTGCATTTCATGCGACCCAAATCCAAATCCCAAAACGTCGAATAAAAATATGTTCCGGATTGTGGGTGCATTTCATGTGACGCAGTCCAAAGACATGTTTTAAGCGATGTTCACATTCTTAATAATAATAATAATTATGAAAGCGGTAAAAAGTTAAAATTTGCACATAAGTTCATATTTGTATAAAATCAGATAATCAAGCCGAATATAACAGTTGAGCGACCGTGCTAGAACCACGAAACTCGGGAATGCCTAACACCTTCTCCCGGGTTAACAGAATTCTTTATCCGGATTTTTGGTATGCAGACTGTAATATAGAGTCATTCTTTTCCTCGATTCGAGATTAAAATTGGTGACTTGGGACACCCTAAATCTCCCAAGTGGCGACTCTAAAATAAACTAATCCCGTTTCGATTGTCCTTTAATTGGAAAAAACTCCCTTGTACCCTCGCGGGTATGTAAAAAGGAGGTGTGACAGCTCTGGCGACTCCGCTGGGGACTTAATGACCCAGAACCACTGGTTCATGGTTAGAAATTCGAGCTTAAATAAATTGTTATATTCAGCTTTATCTGATTTTGTTACATGATCTATGCTCAATATGCTAACTAACTGCTTTTACCGCTTTGATATTTTGTGAACTGTATATAAATTGTGCCGAAACCCATATCCTCTCTGAGTCTTCTAAATCATGAAGAAGGGTGTACTTCGTACGACTTCTTTTCTGTATAGTGTCAAATCCCAATTTAGAACGAGGTTCGGACAAGTTGCTAAGCCGTTGAAGCTTCTGTATTCCCAGTACACTGCCCCCCTCGGCTCGAGCTGTCTGCTCGGGTAAGCCAGGTCTAGAACAAACACCCAGGTTCTGAACCTAGAATAACTCAACTTCATGATGGATTCCTAGTAGGAACGCTTATTTGCATCATGTGCATTTTTGACTTAGGGGACTCAACACAGGGGTTGGGTCCGTCTAGGAATAGCAACCTGAAACAGAAAAGGCCATCCTGAGGCATCCTGCTCACTGCTTGTGCATTTATTTGCTTCGAACATGCATGATGACCGGTTTTGAATGTTGGGAAATAATAATAAAAAATGACAAAGTTCAAATAGAAGAGAAAATGGGTATATTTATTTTAATAGTTTGTTTTACTAAAAACAAAGGAAAAGAGAAAAGAGAAAAATAGCAAGCTGAGAATGAGGAATGAGTTTTTATTTTAATTTTCTTTATTTTCAAAAAAAAAACTATTTAGTTTATTACCCAAACTACGTCGGTTTGATTCTCACCGGATGTGGGATACGTAGGCAACCCTCATCGGGTCCAACTCCCTTTTTCATTTTACCAATAATGATATATAATAAAGTATATATGTATATATATATATATATATATACACATGTATATATATACATATATTGTTTTTTTTTTCAAAGATTTTTTGTTTGGAATCAAAATAAAGATTTTTGCTTTCGCCTAAAAAACACCTTAATAAATGTGCAGGATGAGCACAGAGCAAAATGAACCGTTCTCTGCCCTCAGCGAGTCCCTCTACAACTCCACATGTGGTGGAATGACTTGGAAGCCGATAGCAAAGGGATAGTGGGAAGAGTATTGGGAGGTTTTGTCAATTTGTTGAGTGTTAGGCCGAGGACAGATATTCTTGATGCTCTAATACCATTTTGGGACCCAACCCGCAATGTATTCCTCTTTGTTGACTTTGAACTTTCACCAACACTTGAGGAAGTCGCCGGATATGTGGGATTGAATGAGAGGTTAAGAGGGCAATATTTACTTTCGCCGAGGCCAGTATCTCCGCATGCGTTTCTGGATATACTAAGCATCAGTCGGAAGATACAACATGATGATTTATCGAGAGGATGTTGTGATCTCCATTTCTTGTATCAGCGGTACGGAGCTCCGCAAGGTTTCGAGGAACCAAACCTTGGACTAACTCATGGCGGGAACAGAAACAAATGGGAAGCAAGACGTACTTTGGCTTTCATCACAGCGTTCTTGGGAGTCATGGTCTGTCCAAGGAAGGATAAAAAGATAGAGATAGGCCTTATAGGGATGGCCGACATTGCAATCAAAAGAACCGACAGTACTGTGGTTCCTTTGATTTTGTCCGAAATCTACCGAGCTTTGACTATATGCCGAGAAGGAGGCACGTTCTTCCAAGGTTGCAATCTGTTACTTCAGTTATGGATGCAAGAACACCTCCATCACTGAGTAGGATACATGAACCACAGGTTGACCGAGAGGAATTGTATCATCGGCTTCGAGAAGCGCATGACAGGCGCCAGATTTCCTGAAGGTGTCGAAGCATGGTTTACACGGTTAAGGTCAACAACAGCTGACCAAATTGAATGGGCATTCGGTTGGTTGATTGATACTGAGGTGATCTACATGTCGGCTGAAGAATGTCATGTTCTCTTAATGGGACTTCGCAGCATCCAGCCATATGCTCCTCATCGGGTATTACGACAGCTGGGCAGGTTTCAAGTAATCCCTACTGATGAAGATCTGAGCAAGCATGCCTTGGAGATGAGCCTGGGAGTCATATTTCCCGAGGGGAAGATTAGAAAGCTGTGGCACGAATGTAGATTCTTGGAACCTAAGACCATGGTGCGAGAACTAGCTAAAGGTGAGGTAGACCCAAAGTACGATGCTTGGTCCGAAAGAAGGTTTCAGATTCGGCAAAGACCTGCTAAAAGAGCCCACGTCCAACAATTCACAGATGATTCACAGGAGCAATGGGGATGGTTAAAAAGGGAGGAAGGTTACCGGGTTGAAATCGGGAAGCTAAAGCAACAAGTTGAAAGGCTTGTATTTGAGAACAACATGCAAGTCGCCTCGGAGCAGGCTGAAAGAAACAAGCTAGCCCAAGAGAACCAAACCCTGAAGGCCCGCCTTCGCCAAGCCAGTAAGAGTAACGTTGACCGATAGAAGCGTCGCTCCGACGAAAGATTGATAGCAAGTTTGAGAAATCAGGTCGTCCAAAGCCAAGAAGAATTAGAACAATTAGAAGCTTGCATAGCAAGGATGAAGGTCAGATGGGCAAAATACACAATGGCCCGGAAGCAGCGTCTGCAACAGGTCATAAGGGATTATGAAATGAGCATCGGGATATTAAGGGAAACGAACTCCACTCTACATGATCGGATCGTCAAACAAGCACGAGACGCTCAGACCGACAGGAGACATTGTTACGATGCAATGGCCTGCATGGAAAGGCAAATGGAGCTGTTCCAGGATAGACTTGCCAACAATGCTCAAGCACTGGGATTAAAGAACCGGCAAATAGAGCAATTATTCGCTGAAAGGGACAACATTCGAGGAAGGATCGACGAGATTGGGCACTACATCTACATGAGATGCCTAGCATGCGAGCAAATGCCTCGGAAATCCCTCCTTGATTCCATCATGGGCTGCGTCCACCGGATCATGAATGAATTGAAAAGCTTGCAGAGAGACCTCACACCTAGAGCCGCGAAAAGGCCGTATGATGCCTCGCGGGCCCTTAAGTTGGAAAATTAATCTTTGGTCAAGTCCTATTTATTTGGCTTTGTTGCTTTCCCATATGTTGTTTTCTTTTCTTTTAGTCAAACCAAGTTAAAAACTGTGGGGTCTGTACTGTTGCTACTTTTGTTTGAAGTAATGTGTAATAGCAAATTTTGATAATGAAATTAAGTGACTCCAGAAGAATTTTTTGTGTCTTTACTTTGTGGCAGAACTACGCCTGGTCTGATTCGCGCGGGGACGTGATACGTAGGCAATCCCCATAAGATTCGACCGCTTTTAATAAAGAAAGAAAGAAAAAGAGAAAAGGAAAATACAAAAATAAAATAAAATACAGGGTTTCCCAAAGTACTTTAAAAAAGTACAAATGAGCAAGTCGGGATGACGCATGTTGTTCGAAGCAAAGCATGTAGAAACGGTTAACTGCCTAGGAGAATTACATCCTCTATGCGTTATGATCAAATCTGTTAAGCTCTAACGCTAACAAAGTTTGTTGTTGTCTGAATCCAGACAGTTAGTTGTTAAAGAATTCTGGCAACACACCCTTACCAAACCAGATCCAAAGGACCGGTAGCAATAAGCATGACTACTTCAGAGAATAGTAACGAGGAAGAAAGGCCGATGAGCCAATTGTTAAAAGAAGCAATGGAAAGGATTGAAAGGATGGGACTAGAGATGAATGCAATGCAGCTGGATTTAGCCAAAGCACAAAAGAGCCCTAAGCCACTGGGGCACATGCCGGAATACTCTCACTCCGGCCCTTCCACAAGCCTCCCAAATCCCCGTTATCATCAAGAAAGGATCCCTCATGATTCCCAAGCTCCACCACCCCATCAACCTCTCCCAACACCAAAGAACGACCAGTGAGCCATTGTTTCAGGCTCACGATACGCAATACTATCCCCTTGAGCCTACCTTTCACGCCCCCGAACCACAGGCCTACAATCTGCACCTGGAGATACCAGCAGAGATTGAAAATCCGGTTAAAGCCCCTGAACAGGATGAGGTATTGAGGAAGTTCAAAAGCCTGGAGCAGTCCTTCAAGAACCTGCATGGATTGGGCAACCAAGTCAGCGTGGCTTACAAAGATCTATGCCCTTTCCTCGGACGTCCAACTCCCGGCTGGGTTCAAGATGCCTAAGTTTGATTATATGAAGGGCACGGTGATCCCATGGCACATTTGCGGGGATTCTGTAGCAAAATGAGAGGGGCAGGTGGCAAAGATGAGCTGCTGATAGCTTATTTCGGCCAAAGTCTGAGCGGATCTGCACTAGAATGGTATACCAGGAAGGATTCCAGTAGATGGTACACTTGGGATGATCTGGCGCAGGCTTTCGCGGGTCATTTCCAATACAATCTCGAGATAGTCCCCGACCGTCTCACATTGTTGAGGACCGGGAAGAAGCCCAGGGAATGTTTTCGCTAGTACGGGTTCCGTTAAAGAGAGCAAGCAGCCAGAGTCGATCCTCCCATGAGAGAGGGAGAGATGGTGGACTACTTCTTGCAAACATTGGATCCAACCTACTTTGGTCACTTGGTGACGACAGTTGGAAAATCCTTCAACGAGGTAGTGAAGATAGGGGTCATGATAGAAGAAGGTCTGAGGTCTGACAAAATCTTGAATTATTCGGCACTCAAGGACACGACCCAGGCTATTCAGAGTGGCACGGGAGGTGCGCTGGGAAGAAGAAAGAAAGAAGAAATTGCCACGATCGAGGCAGGCAGTTGGTCCAGGGCTGGCAAGCCACACTACAACCAACCCAGACCTCATAGGCCAAACTACCCATACAACCCACCACAACATTGCTATCCACCTCGAGAACCACATTATTCCGTACACCAGGCCCAGACATACACTCAGCCTCCGGTTCGCCTGCAATGGCGCGCGCCGGCTCCCCAGAACATATATGCACCACCACAAAACACCTATCCTCTACCGAGGGCGTATAGAAACCCTTCAGGGGCAGGCTTTCGGGGAAATCCAGATGCTAGGAATGACAGGCTGCGGAAACACAGAACTTTCACGGAGTTGGGAGAAACCTACACCGCTTTGTTCCACAAATTGAGGCAACTGGGTTTGGTTAGTCCTGTCCAGACTCGAGAACCAAATCCCCCACCCCAGAATTTGGATCGATCAATAAGTTGTGAATACTGCTCAGGGATGTTGGGGCATGATACCGAAAAGTGTTGGAAATTGAGGCATGCCATACAGGATCTTATTGACACCAATAAGATCGAGGTCCAGACACCGTAGGCTCCTAACATCAACCAGAACCCACTGCCAGCGCACCATGAAGCTCACATGATCGAGTTGGTGTATGAGGGAAGAGAGTTGAGAAAACCTTCACAGACAGTTATGATGATCCAGGCCGCTCCAAAAGAAGGATCGACCAGTGAAGGAACCGGGGTACAGTCGCAGAAAGAAGGCGTCAAGCCAGTAGTGATATTGGGAAAGAGCCCGTCCGCCGTAACAAGCAAACCCGAGCCAAACAAGTTGGTAATATCAGGGACTCCACCTACCCCTGCAGTTGTGTTAAAAGGGGTATACAGGGAAATGGTCACCATAAAGCCTGTAATTCAGTTACCGATGATTGATAGCAAGGCTGTGCCTTGGAAATACGAGAAGGCAGTGGTGATGTACAAAGGAAAACAGGTGGAGGAAGTTAGTTGTGAAGCGCAAGGGCTGACTCGATCAGGTCGGTGTTTTGCTCCGATGGAGCTAAGAAGAACCAACCCAGCTGCAACCAAGAAACCTATGTCCGAAGAAGAGGCTGAGGAGTTCCTGAGGAAGATGAAAGTGCAGGACTACTCCGTGGTCGAACAGCTGAGGAAAACACCTGCCCAGATCTCGCTGCTGTCATTACTAATCCATTCTGAGGAGCATCGTCGGGCCTTGATGAAGATATTAAACGAAGCTCACGTGCCCAATGAGATTTCGGTAAACCACCTGGAAACCATTGCCAACAAGATTTTCGAGGTGAATAGGGTAACATTCTCAGATGATGACCTGCCGATGGAAGGTACGGAGCATAATAAAGCTCTCTACCTAACTGTTAAATGTGAAAACTCGGTAGTTACTCGGGTATTGGTGGATAACGGTTCAAGTGCCAATATTTGTCCATTATCCACCCTGAACCAGTTAAAGATCGACCACGGAAGAATCCACAAGAATAGCATCTGTGTCCGAGGATTTGACGGAAATGGAACATCCACTGTAGGGGATGTTGTACTTGAATTGACCATCGGTCCAGTCCTGTTCACCATGGAGTTCCAGGTGTTAGATGCCACAGTTTCTTACAATCTTCTGTTAGGAAGACCGTGAATTCATGCAGCCAAAGCAGTGCCCTCCACCCTACATCAGATGGTGAAGTTCGAGTGGGATAGGCAGGAGGTCGTACTACACGGCGAGGACACGACATGCACCATGGGTGGCGCCATTGTGCCTTTCATAGAGACCGATGATGACAAAGGTCCTTGGGTCTACCAGATTTTCGATACAGGGTCGGCAAACAAAATTGCTGAAGGAGAAATCATCCCGCACCCTAGGGTAGCTGCCGCGACAGTCATGATGGTCTCGGAAATGCTGGGTAATGGATTTGTGCCGGGAAAGGGCCTGGGAGTCGAGCTTCAGGGGATTATCCAACCTGTCTCCCTGCCTAAAAATCTGGAAACTTTCGGATTGGGGTTCAAACCAACCGCAGCAGATGTAAAGCAAGCGCGGAAAATGAAGAAGAAAGTCTGGTATTTTCCCAAACCCATGCCACGTCTTTCAAGATCGTTTGTTAGAGCAAGTGCCAAGGGGCCGCTAGTCCCAAAGATTCTAGGACCATTAATTGGTATGGATGGGGACCTAAATCAGAGTTTCAAGAGGTTATTCGCTGATGTCAGTATGGTAGAAGCTGGAGAAGGTTCCAGCAGAGCAGAGATACAGTTTGTGGGGCCTGAGGCCAAAACCAACAATTGGACGGTTACTCCTCTTCCTGTCCGAGGGGAGTCTTGGTAGTAGGCTTTGATTTATGTTTTGTTTGTTTTGTTTTGTTCGGATTATTCCAGGGTGTAATCCAAATTTTACTTTTGTTTTGTAAAAGTGTGAACCCTTTTATCCCGCAAGTTTAATAAAGTTCTCTTCTTTGGTCCCATTTTAATTTTGTTTTGTTCTTTTTCTTTCTGAACAGTTCTCTTTTTACTGGTTCTAATGACATGGCATGCACAGCGGATCTTCGACCTAGTCTAATAAATCAATCTGAATCCGACTCAATGATACAAGAGGTCGTTTGTGACGATGAATTCTGAATATGACGAAGATAAAGCCTTCGAAGAGATAAACCGAGAACTATGCCAATTTGAAGAAAAACCCAAACCTAACCTAAATGACACTGAGGTTGTGAATCTAGGAGACGCTGATAATGTCCGAGAAACTAAAATCAGCATCCATATTGAGCCAAATGTTAGGGAAGAGTTGATCAAAACACTCGTGGAATTCAAAGATGTTTTTGCATGGTCATATGATGATATGCCGGGATTAAGCACCAATCTAGTGGTTCACAAATTGCCCACTGACCCGGCATACCCTCCGATCAAGCAAAAGCTAAGGAAATTTAAAACAGAAATGAGTGTAAAGATCAAAGAAGAGGTGATTAAGCAGTTGCAGGCGAAGGTCATTCGGGTCACTCGATATCCCGAGTGGTTGGCCAATGTGGTACCAGTTCCAAAGAAGGACGGGAAAATCAGGGTGTGCGTCGACTACCGCAACCTCAACAAAGCAAGTCCCAAGGACAACTTTCCATTACCCAACATCCATATCTTGATCTATAATTGCGCTGGGCACGAGATCAGATCATTTGTGGATTGCTATGCGGGTTATCATCAGATCCTAATGGACGAAGAAGATGCGGAAAAGACAGCATTTATCACGCCATGGGGAACTTACTGCTATCGGGTAATGCCGTTCGGACTGAAGAATGTCGGGGCAACGTACATGCGAGCAATGACTGCTGTGTTTCATGACATGATACACAAAGAAATTGAGGTGTACGTCGATGATGTGATCATAAAGTCTTGGCGTCAGGAAGACCATGTAGCAGACCTAAGAAGATTCTTCCAAAGACTCCGAAGGTATGATATCAAGCTTAATCCGGCCAAATGCGCATTCGGGGTTCCATCAGGAAAGTTGTTAGGATTCATCGTCAGTCGACGGGGGATTGAGTTAGACCCATCCAAAATCGAATCCATCCGAGATTTGCCACCGCCAAAGAACAAAATATAAGTAATGAGTTTGCTGGGTAGACTCAATTACATCAGCAGGTTCATCGCTCAACTCACAGCAACTTGTGAGCCCATATTTCGGCTGCTGAAAAAGGATGTTGCGGTAAGTTGGACGGTAGAGTGTCAAGAGGCTTTCGACCAAATCAAAGGGTATCTGTCTAATCCACCCGTATTGGTCCCGCCTAAGCCAGGGAAGCCCTTAATTCTTTATCTGACGGTCCTGGAAAATTCATTTGGTTGTGTACTGGGGCAACATGATGACACAGGAAGGAAGGAGCAGGCCATCTACTATCTTAGCAAGAAATTCACAGTATATGAAGTCAAGTACACTCAACTCGAGAAAACATGTTGTGCCCTAACTTGGGTAGCTCAGAAGTTGAAACACTACCTGTCCTCGTATACTGCTTATCTCATATCCCGTTTGGACCCATTGAAGTATATCTTTCAGAAACCTATGCCCACAGGGAGGTTGGCAAAATGGCAAATTCTGCTCACAGAGTTCGATATCATCTATGTGACAAGGACAGCCATGAAAGCCCAAGCACTGGCCGACCATCTGGCAGAGAATCCCGTTGATGAAAAATACGAACCTTTAAGAACGTATTTTCCTGACGAAGAAGTGATGCATACAAGTGAGCTGGAGTTACCCGAGGAACCAGGTTGGAAGCTTTTCTTCGATGGAGCCGCAAACGCGAAGGGGGTTGGAATAGGAGCAGTACTCATTTCTGAAACAGGACGCCATTATCCTGTTATGGCTCAACTACGCTTCTATTGCACCAATAATATGGCCGAGTATGAAGCTTGCATTTTGGGTCTGCGATTGGCTGCGGACATGGATGTCCAAGACGTTTTGGTCTTGGGAGACTCGGACCTCTTGGTACATCAGATTAAGGGTGAATGGGAAACACGGGATTTGAAACTCATACCATATCGACAATGCTTGTACGATCTGAGCAAGCGATTTCGATCGGTGAAGTTCAAACATATCCCGAGAGTTCATAACGAGGTTGCGGATGCGTTGGCCACCTTAGCATCAATGATGCATCACCCTGACAAAATGTATGTTGACCCTCTGCACATCCAGGTTCATGATCAGCACGCTTATTGCAACGCGGTGGAAAAAGAGGCAGATGGCGAGCCCTGGTTTCATGATATCAAGGAATACCTCAGAATGGGGATATATCCGGAACAGGCCACTGGAGACCAAAAAAGAGCCCTTCGGCATTTGTCGAATGGTTTCTTCCTCAGCGGAGGAGTTTTGTACAAAAGAACCCTGAATTTGGGATTGTTGAGATGTATAGATACCGGTCAAGCCACGACGTTATGGCAGAGGTACATGCCGGAGTTTGCGGGCCACATATGAGCGGATATGTATTGGCAAGGAAGATCCTTCGAGCAGGGTATTATTGGCTCACCATGGAGCATGACTGTATCTCTTTCGTGAGAAAATGCCATCAGTGTCAGATACATGGAGATCTGATTCATTCTCCGCCAACAAAGTTACATACGATGTTGGCACCCTGGCCGTTTGTGGCATGGGGCATGGATGTCATTGGACCTATCGAGCCGGCAGCATCCAACGGTCATAGGTTCATTCTAGTAACCATTGACTACTTCACCAAATGGGTTGAGGCTAAAACCTTCAAGTCGGTAACTAAAAAGGCAGTGGTGGATTTTGTGCACTCCCATATCATCTGCAGATTTGGGATCCCAAAAGTAATCATCACGGATAACGGTGCGAATCTTAACAGCAGCCTGATGAGAGAGGTATGCCAACAATTCAAGATTACACACCGCAATTCCACCCCATATCGTCCCAAGGCGAATGGAGCGGTCGAAGCAGCCAATAAGAACATCAAGAAGATACTGCGAAAGATGGTGGAAGGGTCCAGACAATGGCACGAGAGATTACCCTTTGCTTTGTTGGGTTACCGCACTACCGTCCGGACTTCCATAGGTGCAACTCCTTATTTGTTGGTGTACGGAACTGAGGCCGTAATACCAGCAGAAGTCGAAATTCCGTCCCTCCGGATTGTCGCTGAAGCCGAGATTGATGATAATGAATGGGTTAGAGCTCGATTGGAATAGTTGAGCTTGATAGACGAGAAAAGATTGGCAGCAGTATGCCATGGCCAGCTGTATCAGAAGAGAATGGCAAGAACATATAATAAGAAGGTACGCCCCAGGAAGTTTGAAGTAGGGCAGCAGGTATTAAAGAGGATCCTCCCGCATCAGGTCGAAGCAAAAGGCAAGTTCGCCCCAAATTGGCAAGGGCCTTATATCGTGACCAGAGTGTTGTCCAATGGTGCGTTGTGTTTGACGGATATCGAGGGAAGATGTGTTGACATGGCTATCAATTCAGATGCAGTCAAGAGATATTATGCGTAATTTCTTTGATTATGGCAATTATTGGTTCGTTTGTTTGTACTTGGTACTTATTGGATAATGAAATGACGGAGGCAGTTCTTTCTTCTATCCAAATACTTTTTACCCTTGTTTCCCCATTTTGAGCCTTAAATTATTCTTTCATACCCCTCTTTTGGAATCACTAACGGAAAAGATATGAAAAAGAGAAAGAAGAAGAAAAGAAAATTTTTAAAAGAAAAAAAAAGAGATAAAAATCACAAGAAAAACAAAACCGTGGAAACTACGTTCGACCTGATTCCTCAAAGAGGATACGTAGGCGCCTCACGGCTCGGTCATAGTGTGTATCATAGTGTACATAGTGTACGTAGTGTGCATAGTATACACAAGTACGCATAATAGGCACAGTGTGCGAACGCACATAGTTCAACATAGAGTAGAAATAAAATCCCCCAAGCAAGAAAACTGGGGCAGAGGTTATGTTTTAAAAAGTCCAACAAAAGGTTTGATTCCAAAAGTTATAGATGATCACCCATCAAAGTTATTTCATTTTTGATAGCCTTTCTTTAGCCCCACACCAAAACCAACATCGACGTCCAAAAGACCTCCCGATCAATATCCAAGAGGTGCCAAGTCAGGAAAATAAAGCCGAGAATAATACACTGATCCCCGGCGAAGAAGAGGATCATAAAACTGGAAATGAATTGATAGTCCAAAGGAATCTCCAAAGAGAGGGTCATATCAACAGCACTCCAATTCCCCGCTGGAAGAAATAAAATGAGAGAGTCTTATCGGTGAAAACCTTCACAGGCACCATAAGGCGACGAAAGATGAGAGATATAAAACGAGAGAGTCTTATCGGTGAAAACCTTCACAGGAACCATAAGGCGCCGGGAGCCGAGAGAAAAGAAAGAGTCTCATTAGTGAAAACCCCTCAAAGGGCACTATAAGGCGACAAGGCAGATTAGCAAAAGGGTCCGCGTTCGCAAAGAAATGGACGCTCATTTATCCCCAGCAAGTAAGACCATCAGGCAAGATGATTGATACAAATAGACTAGGTCGGGAATCTATGGTGCACGTCATGATCATAAGGACCAGTCATGTCATCCAGATAAGTTTTTGGTTCAGAAAGATTTTTCTCCTTTTCTACCTTTTTCTTTCTAAAAAATTGGTTTTGAAAAAGATCTTTCAAAGTTTACTACCAGAGACTGAAGGGGTCCAAAATCAAAATACGAAAGGGATAGGCCAAAAACCAAGAATAAGACAAAAGGCGTCGAATTGCATCGAAAGAAGGGGGACGTAAAAAGAGCGAAAAATGACGGGTGAAGGACTCGTGGACCAAGTTCCGAGAAGGTTTCCCCGCAGAACGTCGATAAATCACGGACCCAAGTCCGAAGTGGTCAAACTCCACAGGAAAGGGAAATTGATCTGATGCAAGATAACAGTCCCAAAGGTTATCCCCAGGCAGTAAAGTTCTATGCCTTGCAATTCCGGAAGGAAGTAAACTCTTAAGGGAGTGGTTTCGGGAGGGAAGCAGACTCCCACAGATGGTTCTGTAAAGAGAAAAGCAAAAAGGGGGATAAATGGAAGACCATCCCCATCAGACGGGTCATCCCCAGCAAGCAACTTTGTCCGCCAACCAGTTGTGGGGGCACAAAGCCAGAAAAGAGAAAGAGAGAAAAAATCATCTCCCAGCGGAAAGACAACGCTGCCCACCATGATTAAAACTAACTAAATCCTTTTGTCTGTTGCAGGAATATAAAGGTTGATGATGGCAGCAAGACGCAACGCCAGGGAAATCACCAAAACCGAGGCAGAAAATTTTCTGCCGTTGTCAAAATTTTCTCGGAAGGACGAGGAAAAAATTCAATACATTTCTGTTCTAGGTCTCCCACCAGTAAAATGCGGGAATACATTCTGTTCTAGGTCGCCCACCAGTAAAATGCGGGAATACATTCTGTTCTAGGTCAGCCACCAGTAAAATGCGGGAATACTTTCTGTTCTAGGTCGCCCACCAGTAAAATGCGGGAATACATTCTGTTCTAGGTCGCCCACCAGTAAAATGCGGGAATACATTCTGTTCTAGGTCGCCCACCAGTAAAATGCGGGAATACATTCTGTTCTAGGTCGCCCACCAGTAAAATGCGGGAATACATTCTGTTCTAGGTCGCCCACCAGTAAAATGCGGGAATACATTCTGTTCTAGGTCGCCCACCAGTAAAATGCGGGAATACTTTCTGTTCTAGGTCGCCCACCAGTAAAATACGGGAATACATTCTGTTCTAGGTCGCCCACCAGTAAAATGCGGGAATACTTTCTGTTCTAGGTCGCCCACCAGTAAAATGCGGGAATACTTTATGTTCTAGGTCGCCCACCAGTAAAATGCGGGAATACATTTATGTTCTAGGTCGCCCACCAGTAAAATGCGGGAATACTTTCTGTTCTAGGTCGCCCACCAGTAAAATGCGGGAATACTTTCTGTTCTAGGTCGCCCACCAGTAAAATGCGGGAATACTTTCTGTTCTAGGTCGCCCACCAGTAAAATGCGGGAATACTTTCTGTTCTAGGTCGCCCACCAGTAAAATGCGGGAATACTTTCTGTTCTAGGTCGCCCACCAGTAAAATGCGGGAATACTTTCTGTTCTAGGTCGCCCACCAGTAAAATGCGGGAATACATTCATGTTCTAGGTCGCCCACCAGTAAAATGCGGGAATACTTTCTGTTCTAGGTCGCCCACCAGTAAAATGCGGGAATACTTTCTGTTCTAGGTCGCCCACCAGTAAAATGCGGGAATACATTCTGTTCTAGGTCGCCCACCAGTAAAATGCGGGAATACTTTCTGTTCTAGGTCGCCCACCAGTAAAATGCGGGAATACTTTCTGTTCTAGGTCGCCCACCAGTAAAATGCGGGAATACATTTATGTTCTAGGTCGCACACCAGTAAAATGCGGGAATATTTCATGTTCTAGGTCGCCCACCAGTATAATGCGGGCATACATTTCATAATTTTGCATTCAGACACCCACCTGTATAACAAGAGGAATACTTTTTAGTCTTATACTGCAGATTTTGGAATCAGTAACCCCATCAGAAGGCGGAAGGTTACAGCAGGAATGCCCAGCAGGAAATAATAAAAACCCCCAGCACCGGAAGCAGAAGGTTGTAAACTCAAGTGCATGCGTCAAAAGGAAGAAAGGACGCGTTTTGAAATAAGCGGCTTGTGAGCATTAGACCATGCCCAGCATAATAAATTTGATGAAGAGAGCCGTACCACCAGAGGAACCATTGAAAAGCTTAAATGAAGAAGGCCATGTCCCCAGCGGACCAAGCAAAATGATGAAAACTGGTACTCAGAAGAGCAAAGGGCCAGTACCATCCCTCAAGTTCACAAAATAAAAGCATCGGAGGAAAACGCAAGCCGACAAGAAAGCAAGGCGATAAGAAAAAGTTAAAGATAGATGAGATCTTATGATCCATAGTCTAGCCTAGCTTCTTGTTTTTCCTTTTAGAACAATGTAACAAGGAGATCGGTAAGCGGTAACATCCTACAGCAGCATGTAACAGCACACAACAACAGCGAGCATGACAATTACCCGGTAGTCCCAGCTACCAAAGCTTCCCGAACTACATTGACCTGATTCCTGTTCAGCCCAAGATATGTAGGAAACATCGGAAGCAAAGGTTCGGTCAAATCTTTTTCAAAAAATGCTTCACACGGAGTACTCGGACGAGCAAAAATCGCCCGCTTTGTCTTTGCGCAAAAACCCTTCGTGTCTTCGGGCAAAGAGGGGCAGCTGTAAGCACGTGATTTTTGCTCCATGAACAATCACTCCAAAAGAAATCAAAAATAATAAATGGCATCGCGGTACAATTTTCACGTGACATGTGGTGGTAGTCATTTATGTTTCTGTCTATTTTTTCATTGAATCTTAACAAACAAAATACAAAATATGTATGTCATGGTAATTAAGCCATAGTTCGGTCATTAAAAGAAAATTCACAAAATATGCATCTTTTATTCTAGGATGTGATTTAACCTTTTTAAATATTTTAATATGTGTGTGATAAATGTGTTAAGTGTTAATTAATGGGTGTTTTAAATTTTGTTTTATTTTTAATTGTGTTTAAAATTAGAAAACAAAAGAATTAGTGCAAATTGTTTAGAAATCGGAGTGGGCCTATTTTTATTCTGAATTTTGAGGCCCAAAATCAATTGCATCTGACCCAGTCCAAACCAGGCCTCAGGCAAACCCCCCCAAACGACGCCGTATAAAGGCGTTTGATCTGAGCCGTCCATCCAGGCCAATCCAACGGCCCAGGACCCCCTTCAGCAACCTATTTCCAAACCCGACCCAGTAACCGGTTCAACCCAACCCCTCACTTAAACTAAACGACCCCGTTTCTATACCAAACGACCCCGTCTCGTCCATCACTAGTAGATCCAAGCCGTTGAGATCACTTGATCTAACGGCCCTGATCTATCTCCCCCTTCCGTATATAAACCCTCCATCACACCCCACGCCCCCCTATCCAAACACCCCCGGTTCCATCGTCCCCAAGAGCCCAACCTTAATGTCCCAAACCCTAGCCGCCCCCCTTCACCTTCCCCGTAAAGCCGGCGACAAGGACACCGGTGACCACCCCCTTAACACCCCTGATGCATCTCACCACCCCAAACTCAAATCTGCTACCCCCTAGCCTCGAATCACCCTCCATCATCTCGAATCTTGATTTGAAGATTCGAGACCAAACCCCGATCTACACCAAACCAACCCAAACTCACACTGGACAACCCCCTGACCTCCCTCGTGACCAAACCAAGCTTGGTTTGGTCCGAATCTACCCACAAATCCTAAAATCCCAAATCTGAAGATTCAAACTCTGGATACAAGAACCTGGGGAATCCGGTCAGTTTCATGGGGATTTTGGGACCTAATAGGCCTTAATCAAGGTGTTCTCGGTCGAGAACACCCCTATTAAGGTTTGTTCGGCCTCAAATGGTCAAAACTGGTTCAGGTCTGGTCCGTTCTTGGTTAAAGCTCCAACAGTAAGTTTTCCTTTTCCTTTTAGTTTGGTTTGAGTATTGTCTAAATTTGTTAGCATGTTTTGTTGTAGTTGTTTGTTGTTTTTGGTATTTTTGTTTAATTTTCTTCCGTCTTTGTAAAGACCTTTTACTTGGTCATTTGTTCTTCTGTGTATATGTGAATACGTCTTGTGATATATATGCTCGATGAGATTAGTCATCGAATAGATAGTTCGCATGGCCTCCCAGTGATTGTGCGAAGTTGTCTGAAGCCATTCGGGACCCTGTTCGTGTTGTTTATGTGATTGACTAGTTATTTCTTGTCATAATTAGTATAGTCGATTTGATAAACGTCATCGATTAGTTTCCTATAACTGAAGGTTCAAATATTCTAATTCATACAACTTCACATGAGTGAACGAACCTGTTGTTGTTAATTGATTGTTTGACATTGTTTGAAAGTAGTTTGTAACTGCATTATAAACAATTAAAAGACTCAGGCTAGGGCAGTTTTGAATTTGAACTTTCAGAAGTTCAAAATGCCCTGATGCTGCAATGGTTTAGGACAGTAATAATCAGGGCTTAACAAGGGTAGTTTGGGTGTAAAAAGGAACAGAAATGATTAGTTTAAATGAGTTGACAAATAGGGTACTGGATTAGGATTAAAATAACGTAATAGTGGGGAGCCAAACTTGTTAGCATGGGGCTGATTGAATAAAAAAGTGGTTGCCCATGCTTTTGGGCAGAAAATACAGGCTGAAGGCCTGTCGAATGGATGGGCATGGGGAATACTTTTAGTTTAAAAAGAAGTTATGGGCAGGAAGGAGGAAAAAGGTTCAAGGCAGCTTAATGCTTGGCATTTCTGCCTATAAATAGGACGGTTTCAGAACATGAAAGGGGCTGGATATTTTTTCTTCAGAGAGGTTTTGTGAGTTACAAAAACTGAAGAGAAAGAAAGAAACAAAAAGAAATTTTCAGAATATTGTAACCAAACACTGTCTGAAAACTGCTTAGGAGTTCAAGTTGGCCAAGTTGTCTTTGCTAATTGTTGTTGGTTATTTGCCGAGTTGTTTGTGATTGTTGAACTGCTGGTGCTGTTACATTGAATATTCTGGTTCTCTGTTGGTTCATCATTCTGTTTCTGGGACTGCTTGTTTGTTGCTCGATCACTTGTGAGCTTCATCAATGTTGGGCTGGTTGTTGTTGCTGTGTTGTTGCTATGTATCTGCTGTTGCTATGTTTATTGCATATTACTCAGTTGATCATTCTCCTTCTTCTTTTGTTTTCCTACCAGGTACACGACTAATACACTACCAATGTAGTTTGAAAGTCGAGCATGAATACAAAAGAGAAGAGTTGAAGATGTTATTTTATACATAGCCTGTTATATTAAATACTATGTGATGTATAATAGTTTATGTTTTGCCTAGATACTGGAGTTAGCCTTCCTACATAATGAATGCAAATGTGGGGTAACTTAATGTCGTATTGTGCGTGTAGGCTGATAGTCAGCAGGATTGACAGTATAGTAGGCTATATTTTAGAAGTTAGCTATGTTTGTGATTAGCATGTTCTTTAATGCATGTCAAGTATGAAACTATCCATTGTTAGTTAATTTCATTTCCTTTTGATAAATTGCCTCCTTATAATTGGTAAACCATTGCTTTAAAACAAACAGCGCAAGTCTGCACTTCTCAACCTCACGAAGGTTGAGCCCCAAATCGAACGAACCCAGCAGGCTTTCATTGGAAAAGCAGTGTCCCAGGCCCAGCCGATATTGTGTGGGTTGGGTTTGGGCCCATAATGTTCGATCAACTGTCCGTGTGCATAGCCATGTTTTCTTATTCTGCAAAGGCATTCGGAATCTCGTTATAAATAACCTGCAAGCATGTAATTGAGTAGGGTCATTTTACTTTCAATTAGTAGAGACAAATGCGACAAGAAACTTAGCCGTTATAGGATATCCTTCTAAAAAATAAAGATGAGATGAGCCTCGACAAATAAAAATGCACAAGCTGCGGGGCCCTCGTTAAATGTATATATAAAAGTACTTAGTTTCCAGGACGGACCGTTTAGAAAATCTCACGGCCTTCCCAGAAATAATAATACGCTAATCTTTAGGCGCGTGTTTAATAATTTACTTTCTTAAACATGGGTGTGCATTTCATGAGACCCAAATCCAAATCCCAAAACGTCGAATAAAAATATGTTCCGGATTGTGGGTGCATTTCATGTGACACAGTCCAAAGACATGTTTTAAGCGATGTTCATATTCTTAATAATAATAATTATTAAAGCGGTAAAAAGTTAAAATTTGCACATAAGTTCATATTTGTATAAAATCAGATAATCAAGCCGAATATAACAGTTGAGCGACCGTGCTAGAACCACGGAACTCGGGAATGCCTAACACCTTCTCCCGGGTTAACAGAATTCATTATCCGGATTTTTGGTACGCAGACTGTAATATAGAGTCATTCTTTTCCTCGATTCGGGATTAAAATTGGTGACTTGGGACACCCTAAATCTCCCAAGTGGCGACTCTGAAATAAACCAATCCCGTTTCGATTGTCCTTTAATTGGAAAAAACTCCCTTGTACCCTCGCGGGTATGTAAAAAGGAGGTGTGACATACAATGCCCTCACTTCTCACACGTGCACCTCACCGGCCTAACTAACTTATGTAACTAATTTCTTAACAGCTCATTAATTACACTCAACAGTTCATTAGTCTTTAACTGTTATGCTAACTACTCTGCTAACTGCTCTGCTGCTTCTCATTCTATTACTCCCCCTCAAGTTGGAGGGTGAAAGACATCGAGCACTCCTAGCTTGGACAGAAGAAGCTGATGCTAGCCAACTCCTAAACCTTAAGTGAGGAGGTCTGCAAGCTCAGCTTGTGTAGCAATGTATTTGGTTTCAATAAGCCCTTCTTTCACCTTTTCTTGGACAAAATGACAATCAATGTCTATATGCTTGGTGCGCTCATGAAATATTAGGATTGCTGCAATTTGGATAGTTGCTTTGCTATCACAATGAAGTTGGATTGGTTTGGAGATAGGCACACCTAAGTCTTGTAGCAATCCAGCTAACCATACAATTTCTGCCACACAGTAGCTGCCATGTTACGATACTCAACTTCTGTTGAGCTTCGACTAAGTGTGTGTTGCTTCTTTGACTTCTATGATATTAGAGAATCACCCAGCTTAATGACATATCATGTGACTGACCTTCTAGTGTTAGGACAAGCTGTCCATTTAAAATCACAATTGGTTGTCAACTGAGTGGCTGAGTTCTAGCTTAGAAAATCCCCTAAACCAGGACTACCATTGATGTATGTCACTACCCTTAATGCTGCTTCCTAGTGTGACCTCTTTGGCTGCTGCATGAATTGACTGAGTACCTGAACTGTGAAGCAAATATCTGGAAATGTGATGGGGAGGTAAATCAGTTTGCCCACCAAATTTTTGATAATTGCATATCTCTTTGATCAAAGGGTCATTAGCAACACCAGTCAATTTGTCAAACTCAACTGTGGTTAGTATGGTATTGGCTTCAAGTGGTGTTGTAGGTGGCTTTGCACCACTGAGTCCAATATTAGATATTAGTTCTAAGGAATACTTTCTCTGATTGAGAAGTATCCCTTTCTTTGATTTCAATTCCTAAGAAATATTTGAGTTCTCCATGATCTTTGACTTTGCAATTGATGTGTAAGGTCTGCTTGGCTTCTTCAATGAGGTCCTTATCACTCCCAGTAATGAGTGGATCATCAACATAGATTAAAATGATCACAATACACCCTTCTCTCTGTTTAGTGAACAAAGAGTGATAATGAGGACTTTATAGAGACTTTAAAAGCTTGCATACCCTATACTCCCCCTGCCTATGAAAACCTTGAGGCAAATCCATATAGACTTCTTCATATAAATCACCTTGAAGAAAAACATTATTAACATCCATTTGGTATAAAAATCAGTTCTTTGAAGTTGCCACACTAATGACTGTTCTAACTGTGACCATTTTTACAACCGGTGAGAAGGTTTCATGATAGTCTAGCCCTTCTCTTTGTGTGTACCCCTTTGCTACCAAGCGAGCTTTGTACTTGTCTATCTCCCCATTGGCCTTGTACTTAATTTTATATACCCACTTTGAGCCTATAGTCTTCTTTCCAGCAGGTAGTGGAACTAACTCCCAGGTCATGTTCCCTTCTAATGCATCAATCTCCTGCAGCATTGCTTAAATCCAATTGTGATCACTAGAGGCCTCCTTGAATGATCTGGGCTCTGATGGTATATAGAAGGACCCTAAGTAAGCTTTATATGAGAGGTTAAGATGAGTGTAGATCACATATTGGGATATAGGATAGGGACAATGTGCCTTTGGCCTGACAGTAGTGATGTAGTCACTACACCAAATTGGAGGTCTAATTGTTCTACTTTGTCTCCCATGTGTTTGTTCTTCAATAGAACCATGTTGCTCATGGTGTTGGTATGCTTCTGTTGTTAACTCAACTGGTTGAGTTGCAGAATTGATCAAATCCTATAGCTACAGGAGCTTCAAGTGTCTGTGGTTGATCCACTACATCATCTGAGTTCAGTGTTGTATCTGGGAGATTAGCATCATCTGTGTCCAGTGCTGCATCAGAAGGATCAGGTGAATCAATGGCTGAACTTTCCACTGCAGGTACTGCTTCTCCTGGTTCAGGTATTGGTTCTGCACTTGTAGGATGTTGTTCATGAGGACCTCCTGCATGTGGCAGAATTATACCTGCATTTGAGGTCTCTTTAAACAGAAAAATATCACCTAATACTTCTTGAGTCTCAGTTTTAAAAGGGAATAGTGATTCCTTGAACTGAACATCTCTGCTAACAAAAATTTGATGGTCTTCAAGATCATATAACTTGTAAGCTTTTTGAGTTTCTAAATATCCCACAAATACTGTCTTCCTAGCTCTTGATGTGAATTTGTCACCTCTAGTTAACCTGCTTGCATAGCAGAGACACCCAAACACTTTTAAATTAGATAGGTGAGGTAACTTACCGTGCAATAACTCAAATGGTATTTTTCCTTGCAGCACTGTGGATGACAATCTATTGATCAAGTACACAGCAGTTCTAACACAATCTCCCCAAAATTTTATAGGCATTGAACTTTGAAAGGTTAATGCTCGTGCCACCTCTAGTATCTATCTATGTTTCCTCTCCATAACTCTATTTTGCTGTAGAGTGTATGGACAACTGCTTTGATGAATCATACCATAGGAAGCTAGGAGCTCATTACATTTTGAGTTAAAGAACTCACTACCATTATCAGGTCTAAGGATTTTTATATTCTTATCAAACTGATTCTTTATTAAAGAAAAGAAGTTCTTCAATACTACAAACACTTCATATTTGGATTGAATCAGACATATCCAAGCGTATCTGCTGTAATCATCTACTATGGTAACACAGTAGTGCATTTTATCATATGTAGGTTTTCTGTATGGACCCCATACATCTAGATGCATCAATTGAAAAAGGCTACTTGATCTACTGTTGCTATTAGAAAATTTTAGTCTGCTTTGTTTTGCCAAGGGACAAATTTCACAGCATCCTAATAGTTCAGCATCTACTTTATTCTTAACATCTGCAATGTGTGGTATTACTCCAATAAAAGGATGCCCTAGTCTCCAATGCCACAGCTTTCTACCATTGTCCTCCTCATGAACTATTGCTCCTATTGCATGTTTTATTGCTTCTTATAATATGTACAATCCTTCCTTTTCTTTACCAATCCCCAGAACTTTCCCATTAAAGAGTCCCTGAAACATACAAAAATCAGGAAAAAACAAGGCCACACAAGAAAGTTATTTGGTTATCTTGGACACTGAAAGCAGATTAAACTTGAAATCTGGCACATGTAGAACATTCTCAAGCTTATAGCTTCCTAAAATCACTGCATCTCCTACACTTGTGATTTCTGCTCCACCACCAGTAGGTACTTGAACTCAACTACTATTTTGATCTCCCAGTATTCTAAAAGTAGTCAGTAACTCCTTATATGGTGTAATATAATGTGATGCCCTTATATCTATTATCCATTCACAAGCAAAGTTGTTGGATAATAGTGAGGTCATACTTGTCGTGCTACCTGCTATGTCATCTGCATTGTCACTGGATGTTGGCTTGTTTAGCATATTCAGTATCTGCTGGTATTGTTCTTCAGTTAAGAAGTAACCCTGAGCCTCTGATGAATTCATGTTTTTTCTTGCAACTGTAGAATTGGCAAAAGGTCTGAATCCACCAGATTGTGCCCCCTTCTTCTTGGTCTTAAAATCCTGTGGGTAACCAATAATTTTGTAACAATTTTCCTTCAAGTGTCACTTGTATCCACAATGCTCACAGATTACACCAGGCTTTTAGGCTTCAAAACTTGGTGTGTTCTTCCTGCTAACATTATCAATGGATCCTTTTTCACATCTATCACACCTAGTAACCTTTGGCTTTCCTCCTGAGACACTGTTGCATAGGGTTCATTTACTGACACTATAGGTCTCCTCGCTAGTAGATTACTCCTTCGAATACTGTAGGATTCATTAAGTCCCATAAGGAACTGCATCAACCTTTGTGGTATCAGGTGTACAGCATAAGGTAAAGATTCCTCACAATCACAAGAAGAAAGTGGAGCTAAGATATTTAATTCATCCCAACAATCCTTCATTTTAGAGTAATATAAAGTAACAAAGTAAGTGCCCAATCTTAAGGTAGCAATTTCAGTCCACAAATGAAATATCCTAGTCAAATTCGATCTATCACATCGCTCCTAAACTCACTCCATACCTTCTTAGCATTGGATGCATGCATGATACTAGCCATCAATTCTGTCGCGACTGTGCTTCATATCCATGATAGAATAATAGTGTTGCATTTCTCCCACTGCTCGGCCAATTCTCCTCTATACATACTGTCACACCTCCTTTTTTGCGCGCCCCGCCCCCAGGGGTATGATGCGCGGGTGGGGTTTTTCCAATTTAAGTGACAATATTCGAAATGGGATTATTTATTTAATTCAGAGTCGCCACTTGGGAAAGGTTTGGCTTTTGGTGTCCCAAGTCACCGGTTTATCTTGAATCCCAAATCGAGGAGATTTTCGACTTTTCCAAATGAAGTCTGCGAACCAGAAATTCTAAGTAAGGAATTCTGTTGACCCGAGGGAAGGTGTTAGGCACCCTCGAATCTCGTGGTTCTAGCACGGTCGCTTAAATTGTTATAATGGCTAAATATCTGATTTAAATACATGTTGTGACCTATGTGCTTTTATTAAGTTTTAATCGCCTTTATTATTGTCATTTATTTTACAGAATTGCAACGTCGTGAAAATGCGTCTCGAACCACGTCACAATCAATGCACCCGTGATTGTCGACACATTTGGACTTCATTGAGATTTGGATTTGGGTCACATCAATGTGCACCCGAACTTAAGAATGTGATTTAATTAAACCGCGCCAACAGAGTCTAACGCGTAATTATCTTTGTAGAAGGCCATGAAATTTATTAAATGGCCCATCCTGAATTCTAGATAATTATCAAGGTTATTTATTGAGGGCCCCGCGATTTACATCTCATTTGGCGAGGCTCGTCTCATTATTTTAGAAGGAACATCCTAAAACGGTTACATTTCTGATGTGTTTGTCTCTTAAAAATAGAAGAAAAGATGCGTGCTATTTTTAACTATGTGTTTGGCCCAAATCCGGATTTTAGCTAATCGTCCGATTAATTATTTACGGACTGAAGAAACATCGTACCTCATGAAAACATGCTTTGAACTTGATAAAAAAGAAATGTATATGGGATTGATGAAATGTTACGACTGTTACAAGAGCTCCCTAACTTTAACTTATTCAGACAAGATTAATTAAAATTGCTTGTTTAGGAAATGCGACTGGTGGTATTTGAAACTCATCCTGTAAACTGCTTCACGCAAACTGAAACTCAAGAGTTTGAAACTGTATTATCTTTAGCCAGATCTAAACAATCATTTGCCCTTAAATATTCGAAACATGCTTAAGTAGCGAGTTTGAGCTAACAATTGTATTAAAATGGCTACACATTTTTATGGATGGTATTTACATCTTATATACTACTAAACGAATAAAATGTCACAGTTTCAGATTGGCATAAACTTTAATTAAGTACAACCTTACTAATGTGTCTCTATTAGGCTAATCAGACCAAGAAACTACAAATCTTAACAACATTAAAAGGGAATTCATAAGCAATACAACAGGTGCTTCTAAATCCTTCAAATCTTTCGATTCATGCTTTCATTGTTACATCAAATGCGAGTCTTAGTATGTACCTGGATATTGGATACAACAGAAGGAGCAAGGGGTCAGTAGGGCAATAGAAGCGATACCAAACAGCAGCAGTAACAGCAGGTACCAATAGAACAACTCCCAGTGCAAGATACAGTTAGAACCGACAAGAAATGGTAGACAGGTAGCAGCAAACAATGCAGTAGGAATAATACTCCAAGACAGACCAACCCAGGGGAAACGAACAATATGAATCAACTAATGAACTCAGCTGATACTTGGAAGAAAACAGAATTGATTGATCAGGTTGAACAAGACTGGGAATCAGACAAACAAGACAGAAGTAATTTGCTGATTTTCTGCTTATCCCTTTTCCTATCTTCTTTCTTTTCAAGAATCCAATACCAGTCTGCAGTTTTGAACTTATACTTAAATTATCAGAAAGAGACCTTTTCCAGTTTTTTTTTTTTACTGTTTTTCCCCAGAAATTCAATTCTCAGAATTTCAGTTTAGGCTCCCCCTCTGTCTCTCTATGTATGTCTGTGTGTGTATACTTCTCAGTGTGTATTTCAGCTCTCTCTTTCAAAAATTCCTCACAGTCTGTCTATATTCTTTTCCCTTATAATTCTGTCTCCTCTCTATCTCCTAATCCTGTCCCTCTCTCTATCTTTGTGTGTATGTCTATCTCCAGCACTCTCCCCCTCCTCCTGTATCTCTAACCTCCCTTTATAAGCCTCAAACCCCCACCTTTATCAGCCTGTTGGATTAAATCAAATAACCCCTCCCATGTGCTCCCTTTTTCAGTTCCACTTTAGCTATTTAAGTATTAATCCCATGACATTCCCTTGGCAGGCTTTAACTTTTCATTTTATTATCTAAAAGCAAGTATGGGCATTAAAATATATCTGACAGCATATACTGTCAGATTGTTTAAACTTAAAAGCTTCTTAATGCAGAAAAACAGGCTGTGCACAAGGCACATGAGGTGCACCAATGCACATGCTGTGCACCAGTGCACATGCCTTCCAATTCAGGATTTAAACATAAACAATCCCTTTTTTACATTGACTGATCCAAATCAAACAGCTATAAGTAAACAAAACTGGCTCTGAATTGATTTCAACAAATGTTCAACAGAAGCAAATCGATTTACTATGCTCAGGCAGTTGAAATTAATTGACGACACATGTCGACTCGACTATATTAGTATGAACATACACAATCGCAGCCAAAAATCAAACATTTAAACAGTATTGATACATGGTTCGCATTATACTGACTAAACAGGAATACACTAGGGGAGTCAACTAACCAGTCCAAACTCGAAAATCAGCTACTTGCACAAACAAATACACAATGCCTTATCAGAATAGGAGGGGAGAATTTAGACAAACAAAACAGAGGTTCAGTAGTTGAAGCACAGTTGATAGAGGTCAAGGACATAAACAGCAAACGAACAGACCCTTACAACGAACAAACAAACCAAAACAACTAAGAAAAGAAAGAAAACTCACCTTAAACCGCAAAAAGATCAAAACCTTAACTCGGACTTGGCCAAGCCTTTCTTAAGGCTGAACGGACTTTAAACGAAGTGTTTCTCAGACGAGAAACACTTGGATTAAAGTCCATTAGACCTTAACCTCTTTGGTTCGAACGGATATGGACCAGTGACGAAGAACCCACAAATTCCAAAAACTCAGATCTGGGGTTCACGCTTTCCTGATCAGATTCGGACCAAACCAAGTATGGTTTGGTCACGAGGGGGGTCTGGGGAGTGTCTGGTACGAAACTGGGGTTGGTTGGGTTAGATCGAGTTTTGACTCGAATCTTCGAATGAAGATTCGAGGACCTGGGGGGTGATTCGAACCACATGGTTAGCAGATCCATGTTCAGGATGGCAAGGGGGTTTTAGGGTGTTAAGGGGAAGGTCACCGGCGTTCAGGCCGCCGGGTTTCTGGTGAAAGTGTGCAGGGGCGGCTAGGGTTTGAAGGAGATGGGTTTGGGTGAAGACGACGAGGCCGGGGTATTGGATAGGGGGGTAGGGTAAGGATTCGGGCTTATATAGTTAGTGGGTGGGTCGATCTCAACCGTTAGATCAATCTAGATCTACGGTTTGGATCTGATGGTCTTAAGTGAAACGGTGTCGTTTCAAATGTTGAGGGTTTGGGTTTGGTCCGGGTGTAAACGGGTCGGGTTTGTTGATGGGTTATGGGGATTGATCTTGGCCGTTGATCACTCTGAGATCAACGGCCCAGATCAGGCACGACTCAAACGACGTCGTTTGGACATCCTGGGCATCAGGTGACCTGGGCTGGGCAGGCCTGGGTCTTGGGCTGTTTGTTTGGGCCAATTTTGTTAAAATTGGCCCAAGTCCGGAAGGGGTCTTTTCTTTATTTTTTTTTATTTTTTTTTTATTTTTTTTTTTCTGATTTATTTTAAAACAAAGCTAAGCCAAAAAATCAAATTAAAATTAAATACACACTCAAATACAATTATTTGCACACATACTAAAATACTTCAAAACCGGTAAAGTCAAACCAAATAAAATCACGGACGAAAATGCCTATTCACGATTTTCTATTTAACGACCGAATTACGGTTTGAATTACGCAGGACACATATATATTTTTTGAATTTTATTTTAATAAAGTAAATAAATAAGAATGGGCCAAAATCACAAATAAATCCACAAGGTGCCGCACAGAAATCCGAAATTGTACAGCGGGGCCAATTATATATTTTTTTATTTCTTTTTGGAGCGATTGTCGTGTGAAGCAAAAATCACGTGCTCACAGCTGCCCCTCTTTGTTCGGAAACACGAAGGGTTTTCGTGCAAAGATCAAGTGAGCGTGTATGAGCGATTTTTGCCTATAGACCACTCCGTATGAAACATTTTTTGAAAGATCTGACCGAATCTTGCTTCAAAGATTTCCTACATATCCTGGGCTAAACAGGAATCAGGTCAATGTAGTTCGAGAAATTTTGGTAGCTGGGGCTACCATGGGACTGCAATGCTTGCCGCTACTGCTGCTGCTGTTGTCACTGCTACGTCACTGACCGCCTTATTACAACCAAGCGAAAATTGGAAACTGAACTAACTACTTTTATGCATGTCAACTGCTAGTTACAAGATTCCTATCTATGATTCTTTTACGACTTGATCTTGGGTCTTAGCTGATTCTGCTTGTAGACTCTGATCTGAAACTTGATGCTTGCGAGTTGCGGCGACTTGTTTTTTAATCTCCAGGATACCGAATAAAATGTGACCGGCAGAGGTCAGGACCTTAGTCAAATGTTGGAGTTGATTTGCTTTCCCTTTACTCTGATATCTCGGGATATCTCTTTTTTGTCTTTTTCTTCTTTGATTCCGAAATGGGATTTATCTCTGGGTCATTTCGATCCATGTGGCTCGAGGTCAGACCTGCGGGAGAAAAGAAACAAACAAACGAAATTTTCTGCCCCAGTTTCACTAGGAAAATTTCGTTACTTATTCACCAGGAAGTTCATAAATTTGATGAAAGAGGATATGCGTGCTCAGTTCAGGGTTGGAGCCCTAATATCGACTAGCTGGGGAAAGGTTCAGTGTAGGGTTTAAAACCCTTACGCCAAACAAAGGAAGAATTCAGTTTAGGGTTTAAAACCCTAATGCTGCCTAAAAGGAAAAAAGTTCAGTTTAGGGTTTAAAACCCTAATGCTGACTAAAAAGGAAAATTCAGTTTAGGGTTTAAAACCCTAATGCTGATTGGCTGGAAAAGCTCAGTTTAGAGTTTAGAACTCTAATGCTGGCTGAAAGGAAAAAGTTCAGTTTAGGGTTTAAAACCCTAATGCAGACTGAAAGGAAAAAGTTCAGTTTAGGGTTTAAAACCCTAATGCTGATTGGCTGGAAAAGCTCAGTTTAGAGTTTAGAACTCTAATGCTGGCTAAAGGAAAATTCAGTTTAGGGTTTAAAACCCTAATGCTGATTGCATGGAAAAGCTCAGTTTAGAGTTTAAAACTCTAATGCTGGCTAAAAGGAAAAGTTCAGTTTAGGGTTTAAAACCCTAATGCTGACTAAAGGAAAATTCAGTTTAGGGTTTAAAACCCTAATGCTGATTGCATGGAAAAGCTCAGTTTAGAGTTTAAAACTCTAATGCTGGCTAAAAGGAAAAGTTCAGTTTAGGGTTTAAAACCCTAATGCTGACTAAAGGAAAATTCAGTTTAGGGTTTAAAACCCTAATGCTGATTGCATGGAAAAGCTCAGTTTAGAGTTTAAAACTCTAATGCTGGCTAAAAGGAAAAGTTCAGTTTAGGGTTTAAAACCCTAATGCTGACTAAAGGAAAATTCAGTTTAGGGTTTAAAACCCTAATGCTGATTGCATGGAAAAGCTCAGTTTAGAGTTTAAAACTCTAATGCTGGCTAAAAGGAAAAGTTCAGTTTAGGGTTTAAAACCCTAATGCTGACTAAAGGAAAATTCAGTTTAGGGTTTAAAACCCTAATGCTGATTGGCTAGGGGCAAAGTTCGAGAATACTAAACGACCTTTTTTTTTTTTTTTTTTTTGAACTTTCTTGTTTTAGTAGAAGATACAAGGGAGTTTCGTGGAAACTTACCTTTCGAGTGAATTCCTTATTGCCAAAATATTTCTTGTACCCATGTACCTTCTTCTTTGGGCGACACCTGCTCCTTGCACGGTTGTCTTGGATCATACCTGTTTCAACTTTTCAAACAAAGGACAATTGTTAGTTCGGAAATGACGGTCGGTTTGGTGACCTCGATCGTTCCCGGTTGCTTTGTTGCGTCTTTATTTCTGTTGTGAAGTCCCGCCATTGATTTGATTCATATGCCGAAACCCTTTAGACCGCTCAGGCTTGTATTTCCAGATTCTGTGATGATTTGCCTCGTAAGGCTCTCTTTTTTTTTGTGTCCCGTTTTGCTTGGAGATTCTCAACGAGGATTTTATTGGAGGTATTTTGTGGGGATTTGTACAAAAGGGAAGCTTTGTGGGGAATATTTACAAAGTGGATTCTTCGTGTGGATTTTTGTACAATGGGCATGCTGGGGATTTATTTCAAAGTGGGATTTGGGATTTGTTGGGGTAAGCTTGCTGGGGAATATTTACAAAAGGACTTGCTGGGATGTGCTGAGGAGATTCCATTTTTTTTTTTTTTTTTTTATTGAGGAGATTCTGTGGGAGATTGTACAAGACTCTGTTGGGATTTGTACAGGGGGAGACTCTGTGGGGATTTGTCCGAAGGTGGACTTGCTGGGGAAGATTTCAAGATTTCTCTCTTTTTCCTTTACTCCGGCACACCATCAAATGTCATGATCCATCATGTTTGGGTAATTATATCAACGAGATGAGGTGCTTTCCTTCATGAGACGGGATTCCGTGCAGACAAACCATGCCACCTACTCTTTCCGGTGCATCCTGAACTCTGGGTTAAAATGCAAAAAGGGATTCGAAAAGAAACAAAGCAGGGGAAAACAAATCAGAAAAGGAATACCCTTTTCGGGACGAGAAAGACTTATCTGAGGGAGATAACGCTGGCTTTAAATGACATGACATGCCTTTTGGACTGGACGTCTGACCTTCTAAGAGCTTGCGTTTTCCTGAACCAGAACGGACCTGTGATTCCAAACTGGTGGGACTCTGCCGAGACTTTCTTGGGGTGGCGTCATTCTTTTCGGCCAACAGCGCCCTTTGCGGGTTTTCGCTGGCTGACCTCTCTCATTTCTCTTCCTGTCGTCGCTTGATAGCACTCTTTGCGAGTTTTTACTAAACAAGCTCTCTCATTTTGGTTTCTCTTCTCCCGTCGCCTCGTGGTGCCCGAAGGTTTTCACCGCCGAGACTCTCTCATTTTATTTCTCTCAACTCAGGGTGTGCTGGTTTCCTTTTGTGATGCTTATTGGTTTCCCACCATCTTTGGTAATTGATTTGAAGGCTTGTACCTGGTAAAGAGAGGTAGCTGATACTAAACTTCTTAAGTGTCTGACATGCCCCGGTTTTCAATTTCAGGGTGAATGGGATTTTGTTGTTGGTGTGACTGAACCTCAGGGAGAGGCTGCCTACGTATCCTTTCGGAATCAAGTCAAACGTAGTTCAGGCCTCAATCAATGTTTTTTTTTTTTTTTTTTTTTTTTTTTAACGGCTCAAAAGGTGGTAGCGAGAATTGGGCAGTGTTTGGGGAGTAGTGGGGAATAAACACCTTTGCCCTTTTCAATGTGTCAGGACCACTTGGAGTAGGATCTAGACGTAGTACCTCTTGACTGCATCTGCATTCACCGCTGTGTCAGGGTCATTTCCTTTGATATCACCTAAATACAATGCTCCTCTTGGCAATATTTTCCTTACGATGTATGGGCCTTTCCAATTTGGGGCAAACTTTCCTTTTGCTTCTTCATGATGCGGCAGAATACGCCTCAGTACCAATTGTCCTACTTCGAAATTCCGAGGTCGGACTTTCTTGTTGTAAGCACGGGCCATCCTTCGTTGGTATAACTGTCCGTGACAAACTGCAGCCATCCGCTTTTCATCAATCAACGTCAATTGCTCTAACCGAGTCTTAACCCACTCGCTGTCCTCGATTTCTGCTTCGACAATGATTCGAAGTGAAGGAATCTCTACCTCTGCCGGTATTACGGCCTCGGTCCCATAAACCAAAAGATAAGGAGTCGCTCCCACCGATGTGCGCACCGTAGTGCGATACCCCAATAACGCAAAAGGTAACTGCTCATGCCACTGTCGGGAACTTTGTATTGTTTTCCTCAAAATCTTCTTGATGTTTTTATTTGCAGCTTCTACAGCACCATTGGCTTTTGGCCGATAAGGAGTGGAATTCCTGTGTGTTATCTTGAATTGCTCGCACACATCTCCCATCAAGTGACTGTTCAAGTTTGCTGCATTATCTGTAATGATAGTCGCAGGAATACCGAAGCGACAGATAAGATTTGAGTGTACAAAATCCACTACAGCTTTCTTGGTGACCGACTTGAGAGTGACAGCCTCTACCCACTTTGTGAAGTAATCGATGGCAACCAGTATAAACCTGTGTCCATTCGAAGCCTTTGGTTCAATTGGTCCAATGACGTCCATGCCCCAAGCGACAAATGGCCAAGGTGCGGACATGGGATGCAGTTCTGTGGGAGGTGCATGAATCAAATTACCGTGCACCTGACACTGATGACACTTCCGGACAAAGCTAAAGCAATCCTTTTCCATGGTCATCCAGTAATAACCTGCTCTAAGGATCTTCTTCGCTAAGACATACCCGTTCATGTGAGGTCCACACACACCTGCGTGTACTTCGTGCATGATTTTTCTCGCTTCCTCGATACCGACACATCTTAAGAGATTGAGGTCCGGAGTCCTCTTATATAACAATTCACTGCTCAAAAAGAAACCACTTGCATGTCGCCTAATGGTCCTCTTTTGATCTCCAGTTGCATGCTCGGGGTATTCTTGTGTCTTCAAGAATCTCTTGATGTCATGGTACCAAGGCTGCGTATTCGATCCCGTCTCGATTACACTGCAGTAACCGTGTCTTTCCTTGATTTGGATTTCCAAAGGATCGACGTGGGCGTCGCCCGGGTAGGGTAGCATAGAAGCCAGAGTAGCAAGTGCATCTGCCAGTTCATTGTGAAACCTCGGAATATACCTGAATTCTATTGAGTTAAAGCGCTTGCTGAGGTCCTCCACATGTTGTCGGTATGGGATAAGTTTGACATCCCGAGTTTCCCATTCGCCTTGAACTTGCCGGATGATCAGGTCAGAATCTCCCATAATCAGTAAGTCTTTGACATCCTGATCGATTGCCATATGTATGCCCATAATGCAGGCTTCATATTCAGCTGTATTATTTGTGCAGAAGAAACGAAGTCTAGCCATGGCGGGATAATGCTGACCGGCAGGTGAGATCAAAATTGCCCCGATCCCTATACCCTTGGTATTCACGGCTCCGTCAAAGAACATCTTCCAAACATGAGCTTCCTCCGAGATCGCTTCTACGGTGTTTACCTCTTCATCTGGAAAATAGGTATCCAATGGCTGGTATTCCTCATCGACCGGGTTTTCGGCCAAATGATCTGCTAACGCCTGGGCTTTCATTGCCGTGCGAGTGATATAAACTATGTCGAACTCCGTAAGCAAGATTTGCCATTTAGCCAGTCTCCCAGTAGGCATTGGTTTCTGAAATATATATTTCAAGGGATCCAACCTGCTTATGAGGAATGTAGTGTGGGCTTGGAGATAATGCCTCAGCTTTTGAGCAACCCATGTGAGAGCGCAGCATGTCTTCTCCAACAGAGTGTATTTGGCCTCGTAGCTGGTGAATTTCTTGCTCAGGTAGTAGATCGCCTGTTCCCTTTTCCCGGTCACATCGTGTTGCCCCAGGACGCAGCCAAAGGAGTTCTCCAAGACTGTCAGATACAAGAAAAGTGGCCTCCCTGGTTCGGGAGGGACCAAGACTGGGGGATTCGAAAGGTACTCTTTGACTTTATCAAAGGCTTCTTGACACTCCGTTGTCCACTTAATCGCCGCATCCTTTCTTAACAACTTGAATATGGGCTCACACGTGCTTGTCAGCTGGGCAATAAACCGACTGATGTAGTTCAGCCTGCCTAAAAGACTCATCACGTCTTTCTTCGTTCTTGGGGGAGGTAGATCTTTGATAGATTTTATCTTAGTCGGATCTAGCTCGATACCTCTCCTGCTTACGATGAAACCCAAAAGTTTACCTGACGGAACTCCGAAAGCGCATTTTGCTGGATTTAGCTTCAAGTCATACTTCCTTAGTCTCTCGAAGAATTTCCTCAAGTCTTGGATGTGATTATCCTGTGTCCTGGACTTGACTATTACATCGTCCACGTACACCTCTATTTCCTGATGCATCATGTCATGGAAAATGGCGGTCATGGCCCTCATGTAAGTAGCCCCAGCATTCTTTAAACCAAACGGCATGACCCGATAACAGTAGGTGCCCCAAGGCGTGGTGAAGGCAGTTTTCTCGGCATCCTCTTCATCCATCAATACCTGATGATACCCAGCGTAACAATCTACGAAAGACTGTATCTCGTGCTTGGCGCAATTATCAACGAGGATGTGGATGTTGGGCAGCGGGAAATTATCTTTAGGACTTGCTCTGTTCAGATCTCGGTAATCTACACATACTCGAGTTTTCCCGTCCTTTTTCGGTACTGGAACCACATTCGCCAACCATGTTGTATATTGGACTACTCGGATCACTCCTGTTTTCAGTTGCTTGGTGATCTCCTCTTTAATTTTGTCACTGACCTCGGTTTTGAACTTTCGTTGCTTTTGTTGAACCGGAGGACAATCAGGATGAATCGGCAATTTGTGAACCACTAGATCGACACCTAGTCCCGGCATGTCATCATATGACCAAGCAAACACGTCTTTAAATTCAAGAAGAAGTTGAATTATCGCCTCTCGCGTTTTCTTGTCCGTGTGAATGCTTATCTTGGTCTCCCGGATTTCTTCCGGGGTTCCTAAATTTACCGGTTCAGTGTCATTCAGATTTGGCTTAGGTTTATTCTCGAAATATTCCAACTCTCGGTTTATCTCCCTAAAAGCCTCTTCCGCATCATATTCTGGTTCTGGATCCATTAATTCGCAGTTAAATAGCTCATTGTGATCCGGGCGTGAAGTCCGCAAGCATGTCATATTTAAAGCCGCATTATTAGGACTGAAAAGGAAGATAAGAGGAAAAGTAATAAAATCAGAACGAAAGAAAGAAAGGAAAGCAATGAAGATTTTTTTTCATTTTCTTTGGAAAATTGGAAGACAACAACGTTTACAACTAGGAATTCGGAATAACAAATGAAAAGAAGAAAACGTTCAAGTTATGTCCCGGGGATAACTTGTGATACAGGAAAGGTGGCAGGACAAGTCTACCCGGACTTCCGTCTAGTTGGGAATGGCGTGATCTCCCAGTTTTGGAGCTTGGCGTTTGGCCCCATGTATATCATCTCAGCAGTGCTCGTGCCTTCGCCTGGTTGAACCATGTGGACCTCGTAGAGCATTTCCCTCATTGCCCCACATATTCCCTCGATTTCCTCAACTGTGAAGACCTCATCTTCTTCTTCTTCAGTGTACCCTGGCCTGACAAAAGTCGCATGTAAATCCGGCAGTGGTTGAGGCAACTTCCAGCCCTCATTTCTCCTTTTCTTTGCCCATTTTTCGTCTGCTGGAGTAGGTTTGAAACCTAGTCCAAAAGGTTTCTTGATGACTGGTAAAGTAATGGGTTCCGTCATTCCCTGAAGGGTTCGTCCAAGCCCCTTCCCTGGCCTAAATCCGTGTCGGATCATCTCTTTGGCCACCATAACCGAAGCGTTAGACAAGAAAGGCTGGGGGCAAGGTACTCCCTCTTCGTGCTGCTCTGCCAATACCACCTCGAAAGCTTGATAGACCGTATGCTCACTCCCTTCTCTTGGTTCAAGATACGGGATAGATGGGTCCCGATAAATGGCATGTTCATCTTCTCCATGGACCACGATCTCTTGGTCTTCATACTCGAACTTCACCATCTGGTGAAGAGTAGAAGGCACGGCTCCTGCCGCATGGATCCAAGGCCTGCCAAGGAGGAAATTGTAAGATGTGTCCATGTCGATCACTTGGAAAGTGACTCGAGATTCGACTGGTCCTATGACCAGCAACAGGTCTATTTCTCCCATGGTGTCTCTCTTGATACCATCGAAAGCTCTCACGCAGACGTTGTTGGGTCGAATTCTTCCGGTCTCAATTTCCATTCTTTGCAGCGTGGAGAGCGGGCAGATGTCAACACCTGATCCCCCATCCAGCATCACCCGCTTGACATAGTAGTCCTCACATTTGACTGTTAAATGCAATGCCTTGTTGTGTGCTGCTCCTTCCGGGGGTAGATCGTTCTTGCTGAAGGAGATTTGGTTGACGGCGAAGAATCTTTCGGTCATCCGCTCTAGTTGCTCCACCGAGGTTTCGACCGGTACGTATGCTTCATTCAGGGTTTTCAGCAGGATCTTTTGATGCTCGGTTGACCTCATTAATAGTGACAGCATGGACACCTGCTCAGGGTGCTTGCGCAGCTGGTCTATCACTTCATAATCCGGCATCTTCATCTGCTTGAAGAACACTTCCGCTTCTTCAACACTCACAGGCTCCTTTGGAGGGAAGCGCCTTTGTGTGGCGTTGTTCAGTTCTTGGGTATTTGAGTACCCTCCAACGAAAGTATTTTCTGGAAGTTCTTCCATGACCTCCTTACCTTTGTATGTTACCAAAGTCTTTTGATAATTCCACGGTACTGTGGACGGGTTGGTCATTGGCTTTTGTGGCACGCGTCCGATAACCACTGGCTCATTCAGCCGAGGTGGTTGAATCGTCCCCCGGACCACATAGGCCCCTTTGGCACATACATAGGTTTTGTCTTTTTGATCCCGAAGTTCTGCGTCTTCTTGGCTTGACCTCGCGGTATGTAAAGAACTCCACCCTTTGCCGGTACCACTTTCTTTTCCACCTTCTTTTCAGGCTTGCTTTCTGCAGCCTTGGCCTCCTCCCCCCTTTCTGATTTCTGGTCTGTTTCAGGCCTCCTCGCTGTGTCGACAATGGCAATTATGGCTTTCAAGGCAGGGTCGAACTCTTTGTCTTCACAAATCATGCCGATCAGCGGCCCATTATTGTGAGCGGGCAATGGATTGTTAGTTACATTTGGGATCTCTTCGTCCCTTAGCACTATCTTCCCCTGCTCTATCAAATTTTCGACCACTCTTTTCAATGACCAGCAGTCGTTTGTATCATGACCCTCGGCCCCTGAATGATAGGCGCATCTGACTCCGGCTTTGTAAGAAGGAGATGTCGGGTTTTGCCTTGTTTGAGGGATGGGTTGTAGGAAACCCAACTGAACCAACTTTGGGAACAAAGTCGAGTATGGCTCACCGATGGGCGTGAAAGTCCGCCGTCGAGGTGGCTCTTGGGAGCGGTAGTTATTTTGAGGGGGTTGTGGGTTATAGTGGTTGCGGTAAGGAGGCTGATTTCTGGGAGGTGGAGCTGGGCCTCGGCTGGCTTGTTGTGGTGAATGGTTATAAGGTTGGGCATTCATGACCATATAAGGTTGATGAGCATATGCCGCATTTGAGTGGGGGTAGTAGTGTTGTGAGGCCCTTTCCGGAAAATGGGGCCTGTGATGACGATACTCCCTTGCTTCAGAGGCTGCCATAGCCGTTTCTTCCTTCTTCTTCCCCCTTGTCGTTCCTCCAGACCCACTTTGGATGGCCTGAGAGGTTGCCCTTAGGGCTGCTTGACTCAGAATCCGACCCGTTTTCAGCCCATTCTCTACCATTTCTCCTATCTTGATTGCTTCCGCGAATGGCTTACCCATGGCCGACATCATGTTTTGGAAATAGTCAGACTCTTGAGCCTGGAGAAAGGTAGTGACCATTTCCACTTCATCCATGGGAGGCTTCACTCTCGACGCCTGTTCACGCCACTTAATAGCATACTCTCTAAAACTTTCCGACGGCTTCTTCTTCAAATTCGACAGAGAGTTTCGGTCTGGCGCAATGTCGATGTTATACTGGAATTGCTTTACAAAATCTCTGGCGAGATCATCCCATATATGCCATCGGGACATTTCCTGATCCATATACCATTCCGAAGCTATCCCTACTAAGCTTTCCCCAAAATATGCCATGAGCAGTTCTTCTTTTCCGCCGGCTCCCCGCAATTGGTTGCAGTATTTCTTAAGATGTGCAATGGGGTCACCGTGCCCATCATATTTCTCGAATTTGGGGGTCTTGAAACCCGTTGGCAGGTGCACGTGAGGGAACATGCATAGATCGGCGTAAGAGACGCTCTTTTGTCCACTCAACCCTTGCATACTCTTCAAACTTTGTTCAAGGCTTCTCATTCTCTTAGCAATCTCATTTTGTTCTGCAATCCTGGGGTTCTGATCCTGTCCCGGTGCGAGTTCGCACTGAGGCGGTAGAGGATTATTGTTGGTAGCGAACCTGGTTGGTTCCATTGAGAACGATGGTGCTTGGAATGTAAAAGAGGATGCGTCAAAGCTTGGCTTGTATGTGGCAGGCTGTGCCGTAGCTGGGCAAGGTGATGCAGTAAAGATGTTCATGCTTGCATCAGTGGCCGACATTCGGGGATGAGGCTCAGAAGGTGATCCTGTGGAGAGAGCGGAGTTGGCTGGGTACCCGAATGGGGTAGCAGGGTAATTTATGGGGACATTAGAAGTCCCACCTGACCTGGAGAATAATTCAGGGAATCCGGGGACGACACTTGGCGGCTCTTTCCCATTGCTCCAGTCGTCCAGCATTTCCAACATGCGGAGCCGTAGGATTCTATTTTCTTCCGCAGTTGCGGATTCAGGCGTAAGGACGGCTGAGATTGAGCTCTCCTCAGAGACGGGGACTGTTTGCAATGGAATTTCCGAAGACATTTCCACACTTCCTTTTGACCTGGTGAAGTAAGTGTGAGTATTGCTTCTAGTCCTAACAACAGGTAGTTGAGCACCTCTCCTTGATCTCGTGAAGTATGAATGCGAGGCCAGACTTTCACCAAACCAAACGTCTTTTCAAAAACCCTGGATATGCTCAATGACAAACGCACGGTTAATTTGCAGCAAATAACAGATAGTTAGTCTCACGTAGGGCATGATGCACCTATACAATTAAGTGGATTACTATATGTCTGCTACGAGAGCATGCGTCATTCCGGTATTTTTCCTTTTATTTCCCCCCCCCCCTTCCCCCTTTTTTTCATTTATTTTTCTTTTATATATTTTTTTTTTTTTTTAGCGAAATAAAATGCGATCGGATCCGATGAGGATTGCCTACGTATCACGATACTCACGTGAATCAGATCATTACGTAGTTCGAAAACACAAATGAGCATGAAAGAAGCAAATTCTTTATTATTGAAGCAGTCTATTACAAACTACATTTTGCAAAAGAAAAAGCAAACTTTGAAAATAAACCTAGACTCAAAAAAATAGACTAAAAATCACCCTGATGAAAAAAAAACAGGCAGAAGATGCTAAGATACAGATTTGACCTATGAATGCATTATGGTTTTAAAAATTGGTTTCCGCGGGGCGTCGTTCGGCCTCGCCGCGGTCCTAGGCGTGAGATCCCTCTCAAGTTGCTCTAGCTCGTGCATAGTCTGCTTGACATAAACCATTACTGCCGAGAGGAAGGTAACACTAGACATGTTCTCACATCGTAGACATCGTCTGGTGATGGCGTGGGCAACGGCTTTGATCCTATCTCTGGTTTGCTTCTTCTCTACAAGCAGGTGCTTTATCTGATCGCTGCATATCTTGAAGACTTGAACATCTTGCACGTGTTGATGCTTCAATCGCCGTACTTCCAATTTCATATGGGCTATTGTGTCATACCAGTATCTGCTTTCCATTTGGAAATCCTTGGCCTGACTAGCTGCTTTGATTTCAAGTGCTGCCATCTCTCTCTTTATTTTAGCAATAGTCTTCTCGTGGTCGCCTTCCAATTGATTCAGGTGTCTGCGATGTTTATCTGCTCTTGTATCCCACTGTGCCTTGAGCTCTGCTATGATGTTTTCAGATTTCTCCAAACCATCTCGCCATTCCCTGATTTCACCTTTTAGCCCTTTTATCAGCTGCTCGTCCGATCGACGCCTTGGTTGTCTATCTGCATCCAACCTTATCTGTTTGATCTGGGCTCTGAGCATTTCATTTTCTTGAATCAACCTGTTCCGTTCTCCCAGATCGGTAGCAACTTGCATGTTGTGTTCATATTTCAATTTTTCCACTTGTTGCTTTAACCCGCTGATTTCGGTGCAATAGCCTCTTTCTTTTGCTAACCAATCCCACTGCTTTTGTGATGATTCGGTAAAATTCCGGATGTGGGGTCTCTTAGCGGGCCTTTCGTGCTCGAGTTCCCTTCTGTACCATGCAAGGTAACCTGGCGCCGTTTCTCCTTTGGCTTGATCCCGCACGCAAGTATCTGATTTCAAATATTGACCCTCATTCCAGATTTGGCGAATCTTTGCTTCTGGGAACTGTCCGTTAGGACTTATCTCGATTGCTTGAGTGCTTAGATCTTCCTCACGAGGTACTGTCTGGCATTTTCCGAACTGTCTTAAAACTCGGCCGGGTGCGTAAGGTTGAATGCTCTTAAGCCCCATTAGCAAGAAATGAGTTTTAGTTGCTGACATATATAAGACCTCATCAACGGGCAACCATCCCAACTTCCATTGTATTTGGCTGGCAGTAAGAGCTTGAAAGAACGAGGTCCAAGCCAGGACTCCTTCGGGCAAACTGATCTCTTTGGCTCTTGCGTAAGATTCTTCTATGCGGGTCTTATCCGGGGAACCACGACTCAAAATCTCGGAATGATGGCAAAGGTGCTCGGTCATCCATATCTGCAGGAGCAAGTTACAACCTTCGAAGAAATTTCCCCCAGCTTTACAAGCTGTGAGAGCTCGAAAGATGTCGGATACCACCATAGGCGCGAGAGTACTGTCACTTTGCGTGAGTAAAGTGCTGACGACCCCCGATATCTTCAAATCAATGTTTCCATCTTTCCTGGGAAATACCAGAAGTCCCAGAAACGTTATCATGAACGCCACCCGTCTGTGCTCGTCCCACTTCTGACGAACTCCTTTGCTGCACAGTTTGTTGATTGGATTATTGAATCCCCCCTCGTGACCGTATCTATCATATATGAAGCATGGAGTACAGAATCCGGCTGCTAGATCCGGGTTGTGGACTGTTCTAGGTATTTTCAATGAATCCAGGAACCGATGTACTGTGACGACTCTTGGGGCGACCAAGTATTTTTCCCTCAGCGGAAGTTCAGTATTCCCGATGTATCCGGCCATTTCTTCTAAAGTTGGGGTGAGCTCAAAATCAGGGAAATGGAAAACATTGTGCGCCGGGTCCCAATAGGTAACCAAAGCTCTTATGATATCTCCCCGAGGCTGGATTTCCAACAGACCCACAAGACCTTTCAGATTTTTCTTAACCTCATTTTGCCCTTCAACACCTAGATCATTCCACCATAGCCGTAACTTGATAGGGATTTTGGTCATTATTGAAAAATGTTCATTTTGCATCGTGCTCATCCTGCACATTTATTAAGGTGATTTTAACAAAAATGACTGACTCAAAATATTTTACAGAGGGGACCAAGCTTTGAACACGGCCTTTAAGCACTTCGGGGACGAAGATTTTAAGGCTGTGTGGGTCTAAAAATGCTAAGCAAAACCCAAAAGTGGCTATTTATGCAAAGTCAGCCTTCCGGCGTCCCCTTTCGGGACCATTCGGCTATTCATGTCAAAACAGCATCACCTGACTTATTTATGACTCTTTAAAAATTTGAAACATATATTTTTTGATTTTGGCTATTTTAGCAAAATGGGGGTTGAACCCGACGAGGGTTGCCTACGTATCTCACATCCGGTGAGAATCAAACCGGCGTAGTTCGGGGATACCGCGAATAGAGAGAATTAAATAAACCTAAAAATCAGAAATAAGTATTATTTTTTTTATTATTCTTGAAGAAAGATAAAGACTAAAGAAAAAATAATTTTTTTTTGCAATATTTGGACTATCAGTCTGAATTTATAAAAGGGTATTACAAGAGAAAATTTTTTTGAATTATGAGTTTTCCATTTTTTTTTTTACTTTTAAAAATAAATACCATTTCTTTTTTTTTATTTTGAAAGCGAAAGAATTTTTTTTTTATATATACCCCCTTTTTTAATAATTCAAACTAAGAAGACAAATTTTGTTTTTATTCTTTCTTTTTCTTTTTTTTTTTAAAACAATTCCGGTGAGGTTTTGACAATATTTGAACATTGGTTTTATTTTTCCAAAATAAGTAATTATCCTTCCACGTTGCTATTTTCCTCTTTTTTTTAGAAACCGGTCAGCATGCGGAACCGAAGCAAATAAATGCACAAAACAAATAGGATGCAGCAGGGTGGTCTTTTCAATTCAGGTTGCCTGTCCTAGACGGACCCAACCCCTGTGTTGAGCCCCCTAAGTCAAATGCAACATAATGCAAATAAACGTTCCTACTAGGGATCCGGCATGAAGTTTCGTTATACTAGGTTTAAACCTTGGTATTTGTTCTAGACTGTGTACCCGAGCGGACCAACTCGAGTCGAGGAGGGGCTACGTACCGGGGACCCGCGAGATCGTCCGGCTTTGTAACTTGTCCGTCCTCTTTCTTATTTTAGGTATTGACATTAACAGAATAGGGAGTCTCGACCAGCGAGCTTCTCCCCGGAGGTAAGAAGAGAAGGGTTTCGGCACAGTTTATATACAGTTCAGATAATATCAAAGCGGTAAAAGACAGCATTTAGCACATTATGCAAAAACATGTAATAAAGATCAGATAATAAAGCCAAATATAACAATTATCCTAAGCTCGAATTCTTGAACCCTGAACCAGTGGTTCTGGGTCCACTTTTCCCCAGCAGAGTCGCCAGAGCTGTCACACCTCCTTTTTTGCGCGCCCCGCCCCCAGGGGTATGATGCGCGGGTGGGGTTTTTCCAATTTAAGTGACAATATTCGAAATGGGATTATTTATTTAATTCAGAGTCGCCACTTGGGAAAGGTTTGGCTTTTGGTGTCCCAAGTCACCGGTTTATCTTGAATCCCAAATCGAGGAGATTTTCGACTTTTCCAAATGAAGTCTGCGAACCAGAAATTCTAAGTAAGGAATTCTGTTGACCCGAGGGAAGGTGTTAGGCACCCTCGAATCCCGTGGTTTTAGCACGGTCGCTTAAATTGTTATAATGGCTAAATATCTGATTTAAATACATGTTGTGACCTATGTGCTTTTATTAAGTTTTAATCGCCTTTATTATTGTCATTTATTTTACAGAATTGCAACGTCGTGAAAATGCGTCTCGAACCACGTCACAATCAATGCACCCGTGATTGTCGACACATTTGGACTTCATTGAGATTTGGATTTGGGTCACATCAATGTGCACCCGAACTTAAGAATGTGATTTAATTAAACCGCGCCAACAGAGTCTAACGCGTAATTATCTTTGTAGAAGGCCATGAAATTTATTAAATGGCCCATCCTGAATTCTAGATAATTATCAAGGTTATTTATTGAGGGCCCCGCGATTTACATCTCATTTGGCGAGGCTCGTCTCATTATTTTAGAAGGAACATCCTAAAACGGTTACATTTCTGATGTGTTTGTCTCTTAAAAATAGAAGAAAAGATGCGTGCTATTTTTAACTATGTGTTTGGCCCAAATCCGGATTTTAGCTAATCGTCCGATTAATTATTTACGGACTGAAGAAACATCGTACCTCATGAAAACATGCTTTGAACTTGATAAAAAAGAAATGTATATGGGATTGATGAAATGTTACGACTGTTACAAGAGCTCCCTAACTTTAACTTATTCAGACAAGATTAATTAAAATTGCTTGTTTAGGAAATGCGACTGGTGGTATTTGAAACTCATCCTGTAAACTGCTTCACGCAAACTGAAACTCAAGAGTTTGAAACTGTATTATCTTTAGCCAGATCTAAACAATCATTTGCCCTTAAATATTCGAAACATGCTTAAGTAGCGAGTTTGAGCTAACAATTGTATTAAAATGGCTACACATTTTTATGGATGGTATTTACATCTTATATACTACTAAACGAATAAAATGTCACAGTTTCAGATTGGCATAAACTTTAATTAAGTACAACCTTACTAATGTGTCTCTATTAGGCTAATCAGACCAAGAAACTACAAATCTTAACAACATTAAAAGGGAATTCATAAGCAATATAACAGGTGCTTCTAAATCCTTCAAATCTTTCGATTCATGCTTTCATTGTTACATCAAATGCGAGTCTTAGTATGTACCTGGATATTGGATACAACAGAAGGAGCAAGGGGTCAGTAGGGCAATAGAAGCGATACCAAACAGCAGCAGTAACAGCAGGTACCAATAGAACAACTCCCAGTGCAAGATACAGTTAGAACCGACAAGAAATGGTAGACAGGTAGCAGCAAACAATGCAGTAGGAATAATACTCCAAGACAGACCAACCCAGGGGAAACGAACAATATGAATCAACTAATGAACTCAGCTGATACTTGGAAGAAAACAGAATTGATTGATCAGGTTGAACAAGACTGGGAATCAGACAAACAAGACAGAAGTAATTTGCTGATTTTCTGCTTATCCCTTTTCCTATCTTCTTTCTTTTCAAGAATCCAATACCAGTCTGCAGTTTTGAACTTATACTTAAATTATCAGAAAGAGACCTTTTCCAGTTTTTTTTTTTTACTGTTTTTCCCCAGAAATTCAATTCTCAGAATTTCAGTTTAGGCTCCCCCTCTGTCTCTCTATGTATGTCTGTGTGTGTATACTTCTCAGTGTGTATTTCAGCTCTCTCTTTCAAAAATTCCTCACAGTCTGTCTATATTCTTTTCCCTTATAATTCTGTCTCCTCTCTATCTCCTAATCCTGTCCCTCTCTCTATCTTTGTGTGTATGTCTATCTCCAGCACTCTCCCCCTCCTCCTGTATCTCTAACCTCCCTTTATAAGCCTCAAACCCCCACCTTTATCAGCCTGTTGGATTAAATCAAATAACCCCTCCCATGTGCTCCCTTTTTCAGTTCCACTTTAGCTATTTAAGTATTAATCCCATGACATTCCCTTGGCAGGCTTTAACTTTTCATTTTATTATCTAAAAGCAAGTATGGGCATTAAAATATATCTGACAGCATATACTGTCAGATTGTTTAAACTTAAAAGCTTCTTAATGCAGAAAAACAGGCTGTGCACAAGGCACATGAGGTGCACCAATGCACATGCTGTGCACCAGTGCACATGCCTTCCAATTCAGGATTTAAACATAAACAATCCCTTTTTTACATTGACTGATCCAAATCAAACAGCTATAAGTAAACAAAACTGGCTCTGAATTGATTTCAACAAATGTTCAACAGAAGCAAATCGATTTACTATGCTCAGGCAGTTGAAATTAATTGACGACACATGTCGACTCGACTATATTAGTATGAACATACACAATCGCAGCCAAAAATCAAACATTTAAACAGTATTGATACATGGTTCGCATTATACTGACTAAACAGGAATACACTAGGGGAGTCAACTAACCAGTCCAAACTCGAAAATCAGCTACTTGCACAAACAAATACACAATGCCTTATCAGAATAGGAGGGGAGAATTTAGACAAACAAAACAGAGGTTCAGTAGTTGAAGCACAGTTGATAGAGGTCAAGGACATAAACAGCAAACGAACAGACCCTTACAACGAACAAACAAACCAAAACAACTAAGAAAAGAAAGAAAACTCACCTTAAACCGCAAAAAGATCAAAACCTTAACTCGGACTTGGCCAAGCCTTTCTTAAGGCTGAACGGACTTTAAACGAAGTGTTTCTCAGACGAGAAACACTTGGATTAAAGTCCATTAGACCTTAACCTCTTTGGTTCGAACGGATATGGACCAGTGACGAAGAACCCACAAATTCCAAAAACTCAGATCTGGGGTTCACGCTTTCCTGATCAGATTCGGACCAAACCAAGTATGGTTTGGTCACGAGGGGGGTATGGGGAGTGTCTGGTACGAAACTGGGGTTGGTTGGGTTAGATCGAGTTTTGACTCGAATCTTCGAATGAAGATTCGAGGACCTGGGGGGTGATTCGAACCACATGGTTAGCAGATCCATGTTCAGGATGGCAAGGGGGTTTTAGGGTGTTAAGGGGAAGGTCACCGGCGTTCAGGCCGCCGGGTTTCTGGTGAAAGTGTGCAGGGGCGGCTAGGGTTTGAAGGAGATGGGTTTGGGTGAAGACGACGAGGCCGGGGTATTGGATAGGGGGGTAGGGTAAGGATTCGGGCTTATATAGTTAGTGGGTGGGTCGATCTCAACCGTTAGATCAATCTAGATCTACGGTTTGGATCTGATGGTCTTAAGTGAAACGGTGTCGTTTCAAATGTTGAGGGTTTGGGTTTGGTCCGGGTGTAAACGGGTCGGGTTTGTTGATGGGTTATGGGGATTGATCTTGGCCGTTGATCACTCTGAGATCAACGGCCCAGATCAGGCACGACTCAAACGACGTCGTTTGGACATCCTGGGCATCAGGTGACCTGGGCTGGGCAGGCCTGGGTCTTGGGCTGTTTGTTTGGGCCAATTTTGTTAAAATTGGCCCAAGTCCGGAAGGGGTCTTTTCTTTATTTTTTTTTTATTTTTTATTTTTTTCTTTTCTGATTTATTTTAAAACAAAGCTAAGCCAAAAAATCAAATTAAAATTAAATACACACTCAAATACAATTATTTGCACACATACTAAAATACTTCAAAACCGGTAAAGTCAAACCAAATAAAATCACGGACGAAAATGCCTATTCACGATTTTCTATTTAACGACCGAATTACGGTTTGAATTACGCAGGACACATATATATTTTTTGAATTTTATTTTAATAAAGTAAATAAATAAGAATGGGCCAAAATCACAAATAAATCCACAAGGTGCCGCACAGAAATCCGAAATTGTACAGCGGGGCCAATTATATATATTTTTTTTATTTCTTTTTGGAGCGATTGTCGTGTGAAGCAAAAATCACGTGCTCACACATACTTTTGATACAGGTTCCATCCACAAAACCTAATTTTCCTTTGCCTCGAAGAGCAAATTTCATTGCTCTGCTCCATAAAGCGTAATTATTTGGCCCTGTGAGTTTGAGCGGAACTAGGACTAGTCCAGGCGCATCTCCAGCTTGAAGATACAGCGGATGATTGTGGTCAAGTGAAGTAACCACATTTCCTGCCATTTTTACTGAGATCTGAGCTTCCCGTTCTTCTACAACTCACAAAATTGCACAAATTTGTGCTTCGTGTTCTCTGCGAATCTCGAATTTACAGAGAGCATGAATCGTTGTCAAGTTACCCGCTCTGATACCATATGAAATTGAGCCATGCAAATGAGATCTTAACCTAATTTCTTAGAGAAGAAGAAAGAAGAGAAGAAGCTTTGTTATTCGTTATAGAAGAAATGAGCCGAAACCTAGCTATATACAATTCCCTCACTTCTCACACGTGCACCTCACGTGCCTAACTAACTTGTGTAACTAATTTCTTAACATCTCATTAATCACATTCAACAGGTCATTAGCCTTAACTGCTCTGTTGCTTCTCATTCTATTCTACACCAGTATAACATTAAAAGTGTAGTGTACTAATTAATTACACGATTTACACCTCTTATGGAAGTGGAAGTCTATGTATTGAATAGAGAAATACTTGATTGATATTTAAAAATAGTAACATCTTATATATTGTGTAGGGTTTTTCATTTACGTCCTTTTCTGAACAAAATCATAATCTCAAAAGATAGTAAATCTTGATCGACTAGCTAAGTGGACAAATGGAAAGAGACAATGTTGCTATATATATATACTAAAGAATTTCACTGTTATCGTATTAGTTGTGCACCAAGTGCATATGTAACCAATGTCTTTTTTTGGTTTCCTCGGTAATCGTATTGGGGCCCGACTAAATTCTGATTTGCATCGAGGAGTTCCACGTAAAATGCTCTCTAATAAAGACAACTTCATACCCAAAACTCGAACCCAAGACCCTTGGTTAAGGATGAAAGAGTACTTACTGCACCACCACAAATGTTGTGGGTTATGAAACCAATGTAAATACATGTGGGATGGGTTGATATACATCCCTCTCTAAAAGACATTAATTACATAGAAATAGTTAATCTATACCATAATTTTATCGAATTTAGTTATAGTTATGCCTTCATTAGGTGACTTAACTGTACATGACAATACTGTGTACAATTCTCCAGATGAATAAAAGTTAAATTCTTTTTTAGTTTGGAAATACATTATTCACAAATGTGGTTACTATAAGAATGGATCTGCAAAGAGGCAGATCTGGTGCTTCATTTTGATGTGACAAATAGATCAGATGCATGATGACTAAGAACTGTCAAAATGGTTTAGCCCAATCCAGTCTAGCCAACCCAAGCCTCATAGGCTATGAAATTTGATGGGCTAAGACGGACGGACCCGCTTTCAAAAGAGTCTTAAAATAAGGGAGAAATTCAAAAATAACCAGATTTACAACTGGTCGTTCAAAAATAGCCAAGTTTCAAAAGTAATCGAAATTTAGCCACTTTATATGTAAAGATAAATCTGAGCGAAAACACTGTTCAAAACCCGAAAAATATGCCAGTATATTATACTGGAGTTCCAGCATAAGTATGCTTAAACTCCAGCATATTATACTGGAGTTCCAGGATAAGTATGTTGGAACTCCAGCATAATATGATAGAGTTACAGCATAAGTACGCTAGAACTCCAGCATAATATACTGGAGTTCCAGCAAGTATAATTGTCCAGTATAATATACTGGAGTTTGGAGCACCGGTGCTCCAGTCTCCAGTATATTATACTGGAGTCAGCAAAGTATACTGGTCCAGCATAATATGCTGGAGTTCATACACAGGTGCACCGAACTTCACTATATTATGCTGAACCGGTCTCTGTTGCAGCAAAATAGTGGCTATTTTTCATTGACTTCGTAAACTCTGGCTATTTTTGAATGACCAGTCCGAAAACTGACTATACAGTGCTATTTTTACTTAAAATAACCAGCTCAACCCAGTCTTAAGTGGGCCGCGAGCTAGGACGGGCTAGGCCTTTATCTTTTTTGGGAAAATGATACTATATACCGCTCTCAAAATAATAGATAAAAAAATATTTTTTTTGTATATAAATACATTATGTATGTTATATACAAAAATTATACAAATTTTATATACTTTTCGGCTACCGAATGTAAATATAGTTTCTGGCATGGGTTACAAGTGAAAAAAGTCCTATCTTTTTCAATCTTTCTTTTTTTTGAAAGATTTTTTTAATCTATGTTCGAACCTAAAATTCTGCAAAATTTGTTAATATTTTTAATATATGGTGATGTATAACTAAGTAAAAATTGTAAAGGCATAAATTTTAAAAGACAATATGTCAATATTACACACAGGTTCATAGTATTCGAGAAAGTCAACCTTAATTGCTAACACGGATTTAGCTGTTAATAAAATTTTAAAGCTGTTAAACTAATGTATAGTTCTTCTTATACATCTTACCAAACGACTCATAACAATGTAAAGAATATTTTTATATTTAGTATATTCAACTTGCTATTATAATTTACCTGCCTTATTTTTCATATTATAATTATTAATTTCACTTTAAGTGCATATTGACATAAAGTTCCTTATGTAGATTGAAATTTGAAACTAAAATGTGTCTCCCATCTTGTATATAGTTGAACTAGTGAATTTTATATCTCACCATAAATATTTGCATTGTTGGTTCAACGTTTTAAATTTTTTTTTTTCGGTTTACACCAAGTTGAACCAAATATTTTCTGTTTTTTTCTTTTTTAAATGATTTTTATTTGCAGTTGAGGTCGGCGATTGTAATTCCTGACACAACTGCCTATAAATAGACACCACGTGTGCATTGTTCAAGAATTCAGTTTTAACAAGATAATTTCCTCTCGTTTCCCGCTCGAAATCTCTCCCAAATTTCTTAATTTAATCTTATTGGGAATAAACCCCGTAAAAATAGTATTCACGGTATTAGTGATAAACGCAGAACACTAAGTTATGGTTAAATCAGCAAGAATAGAAATGCAGCAATAATGACACCAAGATTTTACGTGGAAACCCTTCTGAATAAGGGAAAAAACCACGGCCAAGAAGAGCAACTGATATCACTATAGCGAGGAATTTTACACTGTGTAGTAACGAGTAAAAAATACTCCTAAGACCACTACACCCTCAAAAGAAATAAACACTCTTTTGCTTTTTCCACCTCACTACAATATCTCTCACACTCTATTTTTCTTCACAAACTATTTTCTTATAGTTTATGGAATATCTTAGCTCTCTCTTTTCTCTCTTTGTTGGTGTGTAGAAATGAGAGTTAAAGCTCTCCTTTTATAGCCAAAACCTCACTCTCTAAAGCCTACAATATTTGACAATTTACACACCCTTTTCACAATTTCAACAAGGTTGGCTACCAAACCAAACCAAGTCAATAAAATTGGCTACCAAATTATACAAATTCAACAAGGTTGGCTACCAAACCAAACCAAGTCAACAAAATTGGCTACCAAATCATTTGAATGAGATGGACACCATATCAATCTCCCCCTCCAGTCTCATTCATCTAGAGGAGGTAGCACTATCTTCTAGTTTGAGTGCATGCCGACAAGTTCTTTGCATAGCTCGAACTTGTCTCTTGGTACCACCTTGGTCAACATATCTGCAGGATTTTCACTCATGTGAATCTTTTTGACTTGAAGTGATTCGTTCTCCACTTGCTCACGAATCCAATGATATCTGACGTCAATGTATTTTGTTCTCGCATGGTACATGGAATTTTTGCTCAGGTCTATTGCACTCTGACTGTCGCAATAGACAACATACTCCATCTGTCGCAATCCAAGTTCTTGAAGAAATCTCTTGAGCCATATCATCTCTTTGCCAGCTTCAGTAACCGCAATATACTCCGCTTCAGTTGTAGATAGTGCGACACACTTCTGCAACTTCGACTGCCATGATATAGCTCCCCCTGAAAAAGTAAACAAATATCCAGTAGTGGATTTTCTGTTATCAAGGTCACCTGCCATATCAGAACCTGTATAGCCCTTCAAAATTGGATTTGATCCTCCAAAACATAAGCATTCACGTGAGCTTCCTCTTAGATACCTGAGTATCCACTTTACAGCTTCGCAATGCTCTTTTCCTGGATTTTCGAGAAATCTGCTAACAACACCGACTGCATGAGCAATATCTGGCCGAGTGCATACCATTGCATACATCAAACTTCCAATGGCAGAGGAATAAGGAATCTTGGCCATTCTCTCTTTTTCCTCCGTTATTGTTGGACACATCTTCTTGCTCAACTTCAGATGACCAGGAAGAGGTGTGCGAACCAACTTAGCACTTTTCATATTGAAGCGCTCCAGTACACGTTTTATGTACTTCTCCTATGACAAGTAAAGCTTCCTTTCGTTTCTCGAACGAGTAATTCTCATGCCCAAAATCTGCTTAGCATGACCCAAGTCTTTCATTTCAAAAGACTTATTCAACTGTTTCTTCGACTCGTCAATCTTAGAAGAATTCCTGCCCACAATCAACATATCATCCACATATAGCAAGAGGATGATAAAATCGTCATCAGAAAATCTTTGTTCAAACACACAGTGATCTGAAGAAGTCTTTTTGTAGTCTTGCTCCCATAATAGACTCAAACTTCTTGTACTACTGTCTGGGAGCTTGCTTCAATCCATATAGACTCTTCTTAAGTTTGCATACAAGATTTTCTTTTCCTTTTGCCTTGAAGCCTTCAGGTTGTTCCATATAAATCTCCTCTTCTAAGTCACCGTGAAGAAAAGCAGTCTTCACATCCATCTGCTCAATCTCCAAATCAAGACTGACAGTCAAACCAAGAACTGTCCGAATGGAGGACATTTTTACGACAGGAGAAAATATTTCGTCAAAGTCAATACCTTTCCTTTGACCAAATCCCTTGACAACCAATCTAGCTTTGTATCTGGGCTTCAAACTATGTTCTTCAGCTTTAACTTTGAACACCCACTTGTTCTTCAAAGCTCTCATGCCCTTAGGCAATTTCACCAACTCATAAGTATGGTTCTCATGCAGAGATTTCATCTCATCTTGCATGGCTTCAATCCATTGATCTTTGTGCTCATCTTCTTTGGCCTCCGCATAACATTCAGGTTCTCCCCCATCAGTGAGTAATACATATTCATTGGGTGAATAACGGGAGGAAGGAGTACGAGGTCTAGAAGACCTCATGAGTGGAATATCTAACTCGTCCACAACTTCGTGAGTAGGAGCATCTACCTCATCAACATTAGCATTGTTATCCCCATCACCATCAATATGTTGATCTGGAATATGGTTCTGGGCATCACCATCATTATTGAGCCCACCAGCGTCATCCCCATTTGTATGAGGAACTTGATCAAGATTAACTAAACCTTCAGAACTTGAAGATTTTAACTTCTCCGCTTTGTTAATATCTTCAATGGTTTGATCCTCCACGAAGATAACATCACGGCTTCTCACAACCTTCTTCTCAATTGGATCATATAGCTTGTAACCAAACTCATCAAGGCCATAACCAATGAAGATGCACTGCCTTGTCTTGGCAGTTAATTTTGACCTCTCATCTTTAGGCACATGTACAAAAGCTTTGCAACAAAACACTTTCAAGTGGTCATAGGAGACATCCTTGCCATACCAAACTTTATTTGGAACATCACTTTGCAAAGCAACCGCAGGGGATAGATTAATAACATGTGCGGCGGTCAACAAAGCCTCACCCCAAAAGGAATTCGGCAACTTTGCTTCAGAAAGCAAACATCTGACTCTTTCCATCAATGTCCTGTTCATCCTTTCTGCTAAACCATTAAGCTGAGGAGTCTTTGGAGGAGTCTTCTGGTGTCTGATACCCTGTTGTTTGCAGTATTCGTCAAACGGTCCACAATATTCACCACCGTTATCAGTACGAATACACTTCAGCTTCTTTCCAGTTTCTCTTTCAACTGAAGCCTGAAACTGCTTAAAGACACCCAACACTTGGTCTTTAGTCTTCAAGATGTAGACCCAAAGTTTCCTGGAACAATCATCAATAAAGGTAGCAAAATAAAGTGCACCACCCAAAGTTCTTGTCTTCATTGAACCACATAAATCTGAATGCACCAACTCAAGCAACTCTGTCTTTCTTGAAGGAGGATGAGACTGGAAAGAAACTCTTTTTTGTTTTCCAACCAAGCAGTGCTCACATTTTTCTAATTTTGCACTTTCAAAATTTGACAACAATTTCTTCTTGGCCAGAACATTTAGTCCTTTCTCGTAATGTGGCTAAGCCTCTTATGCCATAACGTTGAAGAGTTATGGCTCTCAACGGCATTCACCATATCAACACAGGTAGAGGCCGTAGTCCAGTATAGACCACGACGCTTTTCCCCACGAGCCACAATCATGGAGCCCTTAGTGAGCTTCCACTTTCCAGCACCATTGGTACTGACATATCCCTAATCATCCAAAACACCAACAGAGATCAAGTGCAAACGAATATCAGGTGCATGCTTTACATTGTTTAAAACTAGTTTAGTTCCAATACTAGTTTCCAAAAAAATCGTTCCAATACCATCCACCCTAGATACAGTCTCATTACCCAGACTCGGAGTTCCAAAGTCACCCTGAGTATATGATGAGAAAAATTCCTTCCTTGATGTCACATGAGATGCGGCACCACTGTCCACAACCCAGCTTGACTCATCACAAGCAATATTTATCAGATCTGCATCAAGGACTGTAACAAGATCTTCTGTAGTGACGGTGGCCACACGATTGACATCTTCTTTTGTTCTTCGTTGTCTCTATTCTCCTTTTTCAAAATCCGGCAGAACTTCTTTGTGTGCCCTTTCTTCCCGCAATGATAGCACTCAATATCTTTAAGTCTGCTTCTGGATTTGCTTCTATTATGTTCTCTATTTTGAGAACCCCGATTCTTGTTTCTCCCCCTAGAGTCAGTCACTAAGACATCTGATGAGGAGGAACCCTGAGATTTTCTTCTCATCTCTTCATTTAGAAGGCTGCTCTTGGCAAGATCCATAGAGATCACACCATCCGGAGCAGAATTTGATAATGAAGTTCTAAAAATTTCCCAAGAATCTGGTAGGGAACCAAGTAGAAACAAGCCTTGAATTTCTTCATCAAATTTAATGCCCATAGCAGATAACTGGTTCATGATCCCCTGAAAATTATTCAGATGATCTGTCATCGCGGAACCATCGTGGTATTTTAAACCCAACATCTGCTTTATCAAAAACATCTTGTTGTTTCCAGATTTCCGAGCATACAAACTTTCAAGGTGATCCCATAGGGTCCGAGCATGTGTCTCCCTAGAAATATGGTTCAAAACATTATCGTCAACCCACTGTCTAATAAAGCCGCAAACATGCATGTGTAACAGATTCCACTCTTCATCTGATTTATTATCAGGCTTTACAGTGGCGAAGACAGGTTGATGAAATTTTTTGACATAGAGCAAATCTTCCATTTTGCCCTTCCAAATGGCATAAGTTGTGCCATTCAAGGTAACCATTCTACTAGTGTTGGCTTCCATCGTTTATCACAAATACAAATACTATTTATTAGGAGATCAAAGTAATTCTTTTCTGATGTGGAAGTTCAGACTGTGTTGCAACCACAGAGCATACTCAGATAGAACCTTGGCTCTGATACCACTTGTTGGGAATAAACCCCGTAAAAATAGTATTCACAGTATTAGTGATAAACACAGAACACTAAGTTATGGTTAAATCAGCAAGAATAGAAATGCAGCAATAATGACACCAAGATTTTACGTGGAAACCCTTCTGAATAAGGGAAAAAACCACGGCCAAGAAGAGCAACTGATATCACTATAGCGAGGAATTTTACACTGTGTAGTAACGAGTAAAAAATACTCCTAAGACCACTACACCCTCAAAAGAAATAAACACTCTTTTGCCTTTTTTCACCTCACTACAATATCTCTCACACTCTATTTTTCTTCACAAACTATTTTCTTATAGTTTATGGAATACCTTGCTCTCTCTTTTCTCTCTTTGTTGGTGTGTAGAAATGAGAGTTAAAGCTCTCCTTTTATAGCCAAAACCTCACTCTCTAAAGCCTACAATATTTGACAATTTACACATTTTTTTCACAATTTCAACAAGGTTGGCTACCAAACCAAACTAAGTCAATAAAATTGGCTACCAAATTATACAAATTCAACAAGGTTGGCTACCAAACCAAACCAAGTCAACAAAATTGGCTACCAAAACATTTGAATGAGATGGACACCATATCAAGTCTTCCTTCCAATTCTTCAGCCATTGACAGTTCCATCAATGGCTGAAGAAAATCCTGATCAGATTACAATGAAAAAGACATTATTTTACAAATTCATACCATCAAAAGCTGAAGAAGAAGCTAAGAATGCAAAGCTAACAATACCCAATGGATACCGACTCGTAAACTAATAGAGCTCAATAACCTCACCAGGTTGCTCCCCCTGCTCGGCAACCTCATCGATCGTACTTTCTGTACTTGTGGAATTGTTAGAAGTAGAAGTAATAGTAACAAGGTTAGGAATTATACCATTCTTCGCCTTTTCTGACATATCAGCAACAGTTCCAACTTCACTTTCTCAGAAGACTACATCTCTGCTTCTGATGACCTTCTTCTTTACAGGATCCTACAATCTCTACCCGAACTCTTCATCTCCATATCCGATAAATATGCAGGGAACAGATTTATCATCCAGCTTTGTTCTCTGTTCTTTTGGTATATGTGCAAAAGCTCTGCAACCGAACACCTTCAGATGCGAGTAGGACACCTTCTTGTTGGTCCAAACTCTCTCTGGGATGTCAAACGCCAACGGAACTGATGGACTCCTATTGATCAGGTAACAGGTTGTCTGAACTGCTTCACCCCAGAATGACTTAGGCAGTTTAGCCATTCTAAGCATGCTTCTCACCTTCTCCACAATGGTGCGGTTCATCCTCTCGGCTATGCCATTGTGCTGCGGGGTTGCAGGAACTGTCTTTTCATGTCTGATCCCATGACTTGAACAATATTTTTCAAATTCCCTTGAAGTCTAATCACCTCTATTGTCACTTTGGAGACGCTTTAGCTTTCGACCCGTCTCCCTTTCTACTAGAGCATGAAACTTCTGGAAAACTTAAAACACCTAATCTTTGGTTTTCAAAATATAAACCCATAATTTTCGTGAAGCATCATCAATAAAAGTAACAAAATATTTGTTACCGCCCATTCATTCAATTTCCATTAGGCCACAAACATCAGAATATACTAAATCAAGTATATTCAATTTTCTTTCAGACAATGTCTGAAATGAGACTCTATGTTGCTTACCAAATAAACAGTAGTCACAAGGTTTTACTGTTGTACCTTTGGCATAAGAAATAAGTGATTTCTTGGCAAGAATCTGCAACCCTTTCTCGCTCATATGACCCATTCTTTTGTGCCACAAATCTGCAGAAATCTCATCTTATGCCGCGTTCAATTTACCTTGGAATATTTCTGCATTTGTCCTGTACAACGTGTCACGAGCAACTCCCTTTGCAATCACCAATGATCCCTTAGTGAGTCTCCACTTTTGATTTGCAAAATAGTTCTCGTATCCATCTCGGTCTAAAGCAATTCCCGAGATCAAGTTCATCTGCAAATCAGGTACATGCCGCACATCCTTTAAAACTAATGTGCATCTGACATTTGTCTTAATACAAATGTCACCAATCCCCGCAATCTTTGAGTAACTTGTGTTACCCATTCTCACTGTGCCGAAATCACCTGCTGCATATCTGCAAAAAAGATCTCTTACCGGTGTGGCATGGTAAGATGTCACTGTTTCAACCACCCATTCCGACTCTGGACCTGACAGGTGCATGCATTCCTCTTCCTCATTTATAAAGAGGACAACATTATTATTTTTTTGCACCATGGCAGTTGTGTTGTCGTCATTCTTTTGGCCACTGGTTTTACTTTTGCCCTTCCTGATTTGGGCAATCTCTTTTGAAGTGACCTGGTTGATCACAGTTGTAGCAATTTCTGACTCTTGATTTGGATCGGTTCTTTGACTTCCCACGAGCTCCGGATCTACCATAGTTGCTCGAACTCCTTTGATAACTCCTGCCTCTACCTTCTGTGATGAGAGCGTGTCCTTGATTTTCAGGCTTCTTTCTCATCTTCTCATTGAGTAGAAGAGCCGATGTGACATCTTTCAACTCAATAGTAGTCTTACCGTGTAGGATAGTTGTTGCCAAATTATCGTACGAAGATGGCAACGAGTTCAATAGCAAGATGGCTTTATCTTCTTCCTCGATTTTCACTCTGAGGTTGGCAAGCTGTGTGATTAGTCCGTTAAACACATTTAAATATGACAAAAAATGCGTACCTTCACTCTTGTGTAGGGCGTATAACTACTTCTTCAGGTACAATTTATTTGTCAGTGTTTTGGACATGTATAGGCTTTCCAACCTTGTCCAAATTCCACGTGCAGTATCTTCATCAATGATGTTATTTACCACATCATCTGATAAGTGCAACCTAATTGCACTCTTTCATCCAAGTCAGCCCAATCCTCATCTTTCATGGTATCAGGCTTTTTGGCATCAGCATCTAGTACCTTGTGTAATCCTTGTTGGATGAGCAGATCCCTCATCCTTCTTTGCCATGTTGAGAAACCGTTATCTCCGTTGAATTTTTCTACCTCGTACTTTACTCCGAACATTTTTATTTTTCACCGAGTATAGTACTACCAATAGTGAATAGTATTTCAGTGAACGAGCAGAACTTGTGCTCTGATACCAGTTGTTAGGAATAAACCCCCACAGAAATAATATTCACGGTAATAAAAGCGGAATAATAATGTAGCACCGAGATACGGTAATTAACAAGAATAAAAGAGTAACAACGACACCAAGATTTTTACGTGGAAAACCCTTTTAATAAGGGAAAAAACCACGGCCCCAAGAGGAGCAACTGATATCACTATAGTAAAGAATTTTACACTTTGTAGGTCCGAGTAAAATACTCCAAAGACCACTACAACACTCAAAAGAAATAACCCTCTTTTGATATTCCCACCTCACTACAATATCGCTCACTCTCTATTTTCCTCACAGACTATTTTCTTATACCCTGCCTGTGAAACCTCACTCTTTCTTTCTCTCTTTGTTGGTGTATGGAAATGAGAGTTAAAGCTCTCCTTTTATAGCCAAAGCTTCACTCTCTAAAGCCTACCATATTTGACAATTTACACACACTTTTCACAATTCAACAAAGTTAGCTACCAAACCAAAGAAATTCAACAAGGTTGGCTACCAAACCAAACCAAGTCAACAAGGTTGGCTACCAAACCAAAAAAAACTTTTTATAGGCACATGCCTAATACTTCTTCAATGAGATGGACATCATCAAAAAGTTTAGTCAATGGGGTCGGTATTTTTGTTATTTTGTGGGATGTAACTGAGGAGAATGACCCTAAGAAGTATGAAAATGGAAGTATTTGCTTTGAGATGATGTATAATGATGATTATTCTCTATTGTGCATGCCATTGTTCGATGATCGTGGATTGCGTGTTGGTGATGAAATTGGGATATATTGGGATCCTAGGTGTTCAAGTTTTATGTTCAAATTACTTTCTCAGGTTCGTGGTAAGTGAAATACTGTAAATGATTCAAGAATTAGGACGCGAAAATGATAGTTGTCTTTTTGTTAGTATTACTTTTCACATAGGAACTGTAATTCAAGGTTCAAAGATATTGATTCAATTCTGTATTAGGGGCAGTGACCAATTCGCTTGTAAATATATCTGGAGTATGATGATTCTTGCATTGCTATTCTCAATTTGGTTTGTGTAATCTATCCCGAATTCAGGGTGTTAATCTGAATGATTAAAGCAATGATTCAATGTAAATGAATCAAGAATTAGGTCCAAAATGATGTATCATAGTGTTATTGTTAATATGACTTTTGGTTTTGCGGAAAAGAAAAGAAAAGATACTGCTTCAATGCATGCTCATGTCAGTAAAAACAACAACAACAACAACAAAATCCAGTGGGGTCCCAGACGTGTACCTTATCCCTATCCCAGGGAGATAAGTTGTTTCTGATATATCATTGGCTCAAGAAAGATGAGACGAAACAATAGTTTTCAATGCATGCTCATGTTATTATTGGGAATTCATGGTTGTATAAATGACTGTGACTGATCTTAGATAGTCAACAAATTCCTTCATGTGAGCCTCACTGTGAGATTTTCCATTTGGTAAAAAAATTAATAATCCTAATAATAGAGGAAAAAAGGCGTCGTTTTACTGATGCAATTTATGTAAGTTGCAGTTTTAGCGCCTGAATAAGTAAGAATTGAGTTAGAAATGAGTAAAAAACTGGCACTTCAAACTGTTTGATTACAGTTTTGCCCAGAATGGTCCTAGTGCAGGCACTCTCTTTCTCATTTTCAATGATTCTTTTGACAGAACTTATTCTGCAATTTTCTGTACAAGATAATTATCGTCTTCACACTTCTTGAATCTGCTGCTCTTTATTTGCGTTGTACTTGAATTCCAGTAGCCGAGTGTCTTCTCTAAGCACTAGTCGTTGTAGTTTTTCGCATTCACTTAACAGAATATGCACAGCAGTTACATCAAGGAGAAGTTGTCCATTCTGTTGTTTCTGTGCTAGTGACTGCACTAAATGTCTTTGTTACTTGGAGTCAGAGCATATATACTATTGAGTCATTGAGTACACTTTTGAAGCAGCAATCAGATTCATAATTCGCTTAGAAATGGTCTTTTCTACTAAGTTAACTTCTAGAACTTTTGTATTGCCTATACTAAGATATGAGTACAACAGTATTGGGGTGAAATATAGGAATTAGCCCCAATGAATTCTTTATGCCGAATGTCTATCGGAAACAACATCTCTACCCTCAAAAGGTAGGAGTAAGGTCTGCATGCACATTACACCTCGCCCCCCACCCCCCAAGACCCCACCTGCGAGATTACACTGGGTTTGTTGTTGTTGTTGAATTCGTTATTCACTGAATCAAATCCTTGCACTTACTTTGATTTATCAAAGAAAATTTTTGATGTGTTCAGTTTCAAAATCACAGATGTTGCTTTACTGTTGATTAGCGAACTATTTGGTGAATTAGTTCAAGACAGATGTTTTTTTCTGAATGATCAAAGCAATGTTTCAGAACTACACGGGGAAAAGCTACGATCTGAGATTTTCCGCATTCTAAAGTGACAAAAAGAGTCGTTAATAGAAGAATCATATGCAGAGCTATGTCACATTTAAGAAACGTAATAGAACAAATTTGGAACACAAACAGGATATTTTGGTGTCCATTAGCACCTTTACTCCCCAAAAAAGAAGAAGGAAATAACAGAACTCCACGCTACGCGCGGGGCCGAGGAAGAGGCGGAGCACAAGGATCTATTGTTATGCAGCCTTACCCTGCATTTCTGCAAGAGACTGTTTCCACGGGTCGAACCCGTGACCTCCTGGTCACATGGTAACAACTTTACTATAAGTGACACTTGATAATCAGTTTTTAACCACAATGGAATAAAAGAAATGGATTGAAACAACTGGAAGAAGGCATAAATGTCTATCATTTGAAGCTTCTACAGGTTGATGTGCTGGCCAAAGTAAATTGTATGCCAAACTTTATATGCACTCTGCAAACAAGATTATACAGGTTAAAGTTAATGGCAAAAAAATATATTCTGAAAAGGAACTTAATCTACAAAAAGAAGTTAATAAATTCTTATATACTCACAGAGATGATCCCCATTTCGCGCAAGAACTCACTACTACATTACTGCAAGCTTGTCTTCTCCCGTCATATCTGCAACATATTCCTTAACCTTTAGGGCTGAATCTTTTAGTTGAGGGTTGCCCAAGACTGTGATAGACTTTAATGAAGCAATATCTCCAAAACTTTCCGGGATCTCCATAAGATCATGACAGTTTAGTATATACAATTCCTCGAGCACAGGAAAGGATTCCTCGCCAACCTGCCATTCAGAAAAAGACACCTTATACAATGTTAGCACTTTGAGATTCTCGAAGGTGACTTCTTCCGTGTTCCATTCTTCCATGTTCCATTCTTTCCCCCGGATGATTGCGATTCGTAGACACAAGTCTTCAAGGTTGGGTAGTCTCGCAATTTTTGACAGTGAATCGGATGTCAGATTGAAGTTTGTCAACTCCAGTTTTTTCACGCTCAAAGGGAAGTGAAAATCACAGTACTGATCTTCTGGTGCATGTTTACTGAACGGAGAGCGATGAAACTGTGCATAAACTTCTTCAAGTTCATTAAGGAGATCCAATCTTGGAAAAGAGATCCGCGCTGATGAACAATCCCATGGCTCTCTAATCCTGAATTTAAGGCTTCGAAGATTGGGAAACCTTTTGAAAATATCCTCATTCGAATAGGTAAGGTTGAGCGAATTTAATATTCTCAAATTCTCTAACTTTGAGTCCTCTTCTAACACTGTTGGTTCATCAGTGTACAAATCAAAGAAAGAACAAGTATAGATGTCCACATGCTGTAGGTTTGAAAGACTCCAAATGCTCGGTGATAGTACCATGTTTGATCCCCGGTTATCCACCAACAGAGTTTCTAGATTCCCGAGGTTTGAAAATGACAGAGGGAGAGCTCGTGCATCCATCCGAATGTTTAAGCACCTCAAATGAACAAGCATGCCTATTTCATTCAGCAGAGAATCCATCAAAATTATTTGGCGCAGCTCCAACCTTTTAAGAAGCCTCAAGTGTCTTAGGTGGCAGTTGGAGGAAACATAATAGCGCTTCCCATACTCGCCATTATCATTCATGTATACCTTCAAAGAGAGGAGGTGTTTAACATAAGGATTTTCCTTTTCTGCATTGAACATGACAAAGTTTTCATCCGAATGAAGGAAATGTTGATCATAACGAATGGTCATTGCACGTGGCATCATATCCGAAGAAGAAGAAGACGGACCACTTGAACTTATGAAGTCAAACAACTTTTCCTCTCTAGCTTTTTTCAAGCAAAAATCATGAACAAGATCGTGAATTTGACAACTCGTGTATGCACCTCTCTCATTCGGAACTATTACCAAGCTACTGGAAATTAACTCTTCCACATAAACCTCCATCCCAGTCTGTTCCACAAGCCCTTCAGCACTCCATAAATCTGTCAAATCAGAGATTAGAATATGTTTGTCCTTTGGATAGCTTGCAAGGTAAATCAAACACGGTTTTAAGTGATCAGATAAATGGTCGTAACTTAATTGTATAACCTTCATCACTTCCTCTTCATCCTTAAGAATAAAGGAATTCAAATTATTTAGAACTTCCATCCAAAAAGCCTTAGTCTTTTCCTTCCTTGCAATGACTCCACCGATCAGATCAAGTACCAAAGGAAGCCCATCAAATTTTCGGGCTATTTCTTCTCCAACATCCAATAGTTCATCAGGATAACGTTCTTCTCCGAATACCCTTTTCTCTAATAACTCCCAACTTTCCCCTAGTGTGAGTAACCGAAGATAAAGAGGATCACTGTGGCGTTTTCCTTGCAAAGCCACTTCCTTTTTCCGACTTGTTAAAATAATTCTACTTCTTTTTTGAAATTCAGGAAAAGGTTTTGTTAGCTCATCCCATGTTGCAGTATCCCACAAGTCGTCCAAGACAATAAGGTACCTCATTCCAAAAAGTAGTTTCCGCAGCTTATCAGCAATGTCGTCATCTATGTGATCCTCACTGAATGTGTCTTTCAAACCAATAATTTGATTGTAAATTTTCTGCAACAACCTTTTCTCATTACGTTCTTGGTCGACTGTGCACCAAGCACGAACATCGAAATGATCAACAACAGTTTTATCATTATATACTCTATCAGCCAAAGTAGTTTTTCCAAGCCTGGGCATGCCAACTATGGAAATAGCATCTACCTCAGCTGGTCCACTGGTAAGCTTCCTAATTATCCACTCTTTCTCCTCCTCAAAGCCTAGAATTATTTTGCTAGCGATTGATGACTTGCTTTCAACTGGCTTCTTGGGAGAGTTCACAACAACAAGGCCCCTATTCTTGGGGATCTTCTCTAGTACCTCTTCTTTGATAAGCTTGATTTTTTCTACGGTATCAGGAAGTAAGAAAATAAGCTGCAAGAGACCATGATCTCTAGCAAGAATTGAGTTAGTGGCATGTTCCGCCTCATAGGCCACATTTAGAACGCAGGTCCAAAGATCTCTACTTAATTCTTACTCAACATTTCCGAAGAACAATCTTATGAATTCTAGGCCTTCTTTCACATGCCCGATTTCTTTCTTTATCAAAGCAATTGAATAAGCATTAGAATCGAACAAATCATTTAAGTTTCTAAGTAGAAGATTCATGAAGAGTGGTCCATCACTCTTGGAGAAGCAATGTTGAGATGAGTCTTCAGGGGCTTTTAAGTAAATATGTTTGAACTCTTCCTTAAGAAGTTCAATATTTTCCAACAAGTCTAGAGTTGCACATTTTGTTCCATCCATATTGTCTTCACTTCTTGATTTCTCCTCTAAGCCGCGAACAAGAATTGATATCTCCCTGGTAAGTACTCCAACACGTGCCAAGAGAACAAACAATTTGTCTTGATGAATAAATTCCTCGGACAGATCGGTGAGAATAATCAATAGGAACTCTATCATGACATGAATATTTCTAGCTGAAGTGCTAGCAGTAAGAACAGTTACCATGTGCGCTTGTAGATGAATCGGATATTCTCTAAGAATGTCTGGAGAGGTTTCTAGAAGTTGCTTAATGAAGCGTCCAACTTCAGCTGACTTTGAAGCTTCAAAATTTGTGGAACATATGTGCATAACCTCCAGTTCGACAGGAATAATCTCCACAAGTAGATGAGCTAGCATGGAATTGACTTGAGGGACTTCAAGTTTATCATCAAGTTCATCTATTTTAGTAAGTTGATATGCCAAAAGGACATAACAGAAGTGTCCTACTCTCTCAGCCATAAGTTGAAACTGAGGTAAGACATAATCAACTATCTCATGCTCAATGCAACCATTTACTTTCTGTTGAATTATATGTCAAATTTCCATCCCACATCGGTGGGTTAAGGAGTTGGTGGGAAACTTTTTCCTATAAAAGGAGGCTTAATGTTTAGGATTTAAACACACCTCTCATTTGCCTTCTCATCTGTTTAAGGCATTTGTATCTTCTCTCTTTAATATTATTTCACTTGTATTTTTGGAGTGGAATAAAATATTGGTTGTGTCCGAGGAGTAGGCAAAATTAGCCGAACCTCGTAAATTCTGGTGTTCCATTTATTGTTGATTTATTGTCTTATTTATTATTTGGTGGCTGTCATAATTTTTGGTATAGTAGTTGTGACTTATTCACACTATATACATTTGGCTTCCGCAACAATTAGTATCAGAGCCAAGGTACTGTCTAAGTATGCTCTGTGGTTGCAGCATAGTCTGATCTTCCACATCAGAAAAGATTTATCTTGGTAACTGAGTCAAGGTTTTGTCTGAGTATGCTCTGTAGTTGCAACTTAGTCTGATCTTCTACATCAGAAAGGAAATAATCTTGATTTGTGTCGTCAGCTATTAAATAATATTTGTGTCAAATATGGGAGACAATAAACAAGAAGAATCTACATCAAGTGTCAACAATACGTCATCATTGGCATCTTCGCTTATGACAAGAATTGTGTCAAATGTGAAATTTGCGGTAGAAATTTTTGACGGGTCCGGACATTTTGGGATGTGGCAAGGCGAGGTTCTAGATGTCCTTTTTCAACAAGGGCTAGATCTGGCCATTGAAGAAAAGAAACCAGATGTTATTGGAGAAGAAGATTGGAGAATTATCAACCATGTTGCTTGCGGTACCATTCGGTCCTACCTTGCTAGAGAACAGAAATATCCATACACAAAGGAAACTTCTGCAAGTAAATTATGGAAAGCACTGGAGGATAAATTTTTGAAGAAAAACAGTCAAAATAAATTGTACATGAAGAAGAGTCTGTTTCACTTCACCTATGTTCCTGGTACCACGATGAATGAACATATCACCAGTTTCAATAAGTTGGTCACAGATTTGCAAAATATGGATACAACTTATGATGATGGTGACTTGGCCTTGATGTTGTTGGCATCACTTCCTGATGAGTACGAGCACCATGAAACTACTCTACTCCATGGAAATGACGAAGTTTCTCTCAGAGAAGTTTGTTCAGTTTTGTACAGCTATGAACAAAGAAAGCGAGAAAAATAGAAGGGCGGAGAAGGAGAAACACTGTTTGTGAGGGGTCGTCCTCAAAATCAAACGAGGACAAAGAAGGGAAGATCCAAGTCAAGATCCAGACCCAGCAAAGATGAATGTGCCTTTTGTCGAGAAAAAGGGCACTGGAAGAAAGACTGTCCGAAGTTGAAGAATAAGGCCAAATATAATAATGGAATGGCCATTATGTATTCAAATGTAGCTGATTGTGATGATTCAGACTTCTCATTAGCTACAACAGAGTCATCAACATCATCAGACATATGGTTGATGGACTCGGCTTGTAGCTATCATATGTGTCCCAACAGGGACTGGTTCGTGGATTTTCAAGAAGGAGAATATGGAATCATTCACACAACGGATAACAACCCTCTTACCTCATATGGGATTGGTTCAATACGATTAAGGAACCACGATGGAATGATCAGAACATTAACAAATGTTCGATATGTACCAGACTTGAAGAAGAATCTCATCTCTGTGGGAGCCCTTGAATCAAAAGGGTTCAAAATCATTGCAGAAAATGGAGTGATGAGAGTATGCTCAAGTGCACTAGTGGTAATGAAGGCTAATCGGAAGAACAATAATATGTACCGCTATCATGGTAGTACAGTTATTGGGACAGCGACAGTGACATCCAGTGACGACAAAGAGGCAGAAGCAACCAAGCTATGGCACATGTGCTTGGGACATGCTGGAGGAAAATCCTTGAAAACTCTATCAGATCAAGGATTGTTAAAAGGAGTCAAGGCTTGCAACTTGGAGTTTTGTGAGCATCGTGTTAAAGGGAAACAAACAAGGGTTAAATTTGGTACAACGATCCATAATACTAAAGGCATTTTGGATTATGTATACTCTGATGTTTGGGGTCCTTCCAAAACACCTTCATTGGGTGGGAAGCACTATTTTGTAACCTTTGTTGATGATTTTTCCCGAAGAGTATGGGTGTATACAATGAAGAGCAAAGATGAAGTGTTGAGAATTTTTCTCAAATAGAAGACAATGGTGGAGAATCAAACAGGCAAGAGGATCAAGTGTATTCGCACAGACAATGGAGGTGAATACAAAAATGATCATTTTAATAAGGTTTGTCAAAATGATGGCATCGTCCGACACTTCACTGTCAGACATACACCACAACAGAATGGAGTGGCAGAACGTATGAACCGGACCTTGCTGGAGAAGGTACGGTGTATGTTGTCCAATGCTGGCTTGGGCAAAGAATTTTGGGCTGAGGCAGTTACATATGCATGCCACCTCATTAATCGCTTACCATCTGATGCTATTGATGGCAAGACACCATTTGAAAAATGGGATGGAAAGCCTGCTGTAGATTATGACTCTTTGCACGTGTTTGGCTCAACTGCATATTATCATGTGACAGAGTCAAAATTGGATCCAAGGGCAAAAAAGGTTATTTTTATGGGAATTACTTCTGGAGTCAAAGGATATCGCTTATGGTGTCCTATGACAAAGAAAGTAATATTCAGCAGGGATGTTACCTTTGATGAATCTGCTATGGTAAATAAGGTAACAGAAGATACCAAACAAAATAAAGGTGCTTCTAAGCAGGTGGAGTTTGAGGGAAAATTTATTTTTCCTACACAAGAAGCATAGGAGGAAATAAATGAAGATTACCCTCTGGAAGGAGAGCCAGTAGAGGAGATTTCAGCTCAGGAACCTCAACAACAACTTGAATCAATAGCAACCAACAGGCCAAAAAGAACAATAACGAAACCTGTTCGTCTCATAGAGACGGTTGCTTGTGCAACCTCAATTGTAGCTGATGATGTTCCTACCACTTATAAAGAAGCTGTCCAAAGTTCAGAAAAAGATAAGTGGAGGATTGCCATGAATGATGAAATACAGTCCCTTCATCAGAATCATACATGGAGATTGGCCAATCTCCCGAAGGGAAAGAAAACAATTGAGTGCAAATGGGTATTTGCAAAGAAAGAAGGATTTCCTAACCAATTAGATGTTCGCTACAAAGCAAGATTGGTGGCCAAAGGATATGCTCAAAAGGAGGGAATTGATTACAATGAAGTGTTTTCTCCAGTTGTAAAACATTCTTCCATTAGAATTATGTTGGCTTTGGTAGCACAATTGGATTTGGAACTAGTTCAGATGGATGTAAAAACTGCGTTTTTACATGGAAACTTGGAGGAGGAAATCTACATGACTCAGCCAGAAGGATTCAAAGTTGCTGGAAAAGAAAATATGGTGTGCAAACTTGAAAAATCGTTGTACGGATTGAAACAATCTTCTAGACAATGGTACAAGCGATTTGACGAGTTTATGTTGCGGCAAGGGTACAAGAGAAGCAAATACGATCATTGTGTGTATTTGCACAAGCTTAAAGATGGTTCTTTTGTATATCTTCTCCTATATGTTGATGATATGTTGATAGCTTCCAAGAATTCGGAAGAAATTGATAAGTTGAAGATTCAACTGAAGAAGGAGTTCGAGATGAAGGATTTGGGTGAGGCAAAGAAATTTCTTTGCATGGAGATAATTAGAGATAGACGTTCAAAGAAACTCTGTTTATCTCAAAAGGAATATTTGAAGAGAGTACTTCAACGTTTTGGCATAGATGACAAGACTAAGCCAGTTAGTACTCCAATTGCTTCCCATTTTAAGCTAAGTACTACTATGTCGCCAATGGATGAAGCTGAACGAGAGTATATGTCAAAGGTACCATACGCAAATGTTGTTGGTAGCTTGATGTATGCCATGGTTTGCACAAGGCCTGACATTTCACAAGCTTTTGGAGTTATTAGCAGATATATGCACAATCCAGGGAAGGAGCATTGGCAAGCTGTGAAGTGGATTCTACGGTATATTCATAATACTGTAGATGTCGGGTTAGTTTTTGAGCAGGAAGACAATTAGTCTATAGTTGAATATTGTGACTCAGATTTTGCGGGTGATCTGGACAAACGAAGATCAACTACTGGTTATGTGTTTACTTTTGCAAAGGCACCAGTTAGTTGGAAGTCTACTTTGCAGTCAACAGTTGTTTTGTCTACAATAGAGGCAGAGTACATGGCTATTACAGAGGCTGTAAAGGATGCAATTTGGCTTCAAGGATTTCTAAAGGAGCTTGGTGTTGAACAAAAAGGTATCACAATTTTTTGTGATAGTCAAAGTGCTATTCAATTAGCGAAGAACCAAGTTTATCATGCAAGGACGAAGCACATTGATGTTCAGTATCATTTTGTACGAGAAATCATAGAAGAAGGTGGAGTCACAGTGAAGAAAAGTCATACTACAGAGAATCCTGCTGATATGCTGACAAAGGTGGTGACTGCGATCAAGTTTCAACATTATTTGGATTTGATCAACATTGTTGAACACTGAAGATTGAAGATGAAGACACAACCAAAATTTGTTACCGAGAGAAAATTGAAGATGTGGAATTTTGCCAAGGTGGAGATTTGTTGAATTATATGTCAAATTTCCATCCCACATCGGTGGGTTAAGGAGTTGGTGGGAAACTTTTTCCTATAAAAGGAGGCTTAATGTTTAGGATTTAAATACTCCTCTCATTTGCCTTCTCATCTGTTTAAGGCATTTGTATCTTCTCTCTTTAGTATTATTTCACTTGTATTTTTGGAGTGGAATAAAATATTGGTTGTGTCCGAGGAGTAGGCAAAATTAGCCGAACCTCGTAAATTCTGGTATTCCCTTTATTGTTGCTTTATTGTCTTATTTATTATTTGGTGGCTGTCATAATTTTTGGTATAGTAGTTGTGACTTATTCACACTATATACATTTGGCTTCCACAACAGGTATTATTTTTTATTGATTGTTTGGTATGTTATATCAATTTTGAGATTGTCAATTTTACTGGCAAAATCAACTCAACACAAGCATTGGGAAGATCACGAAGGTTTATGACGAGCGAGTCCAAAAGTTCAACCAACTTCTCCTCAGTCATGGTGGCACTTGATTCAGGATAACTAAGTGAACTGATATACCTATCGATATTTTCCGAGAAGCGATGAACGAGATGATCCATGTCATATTTAACCAGTATATGTTTTCCACTCTGATAGAAAACTGACTGAACCAAAGAAAAGACACGTTCTGCTTTCCGAGACATTTTGGCATTAAAACTATCCAATTTGGAATAAGAAAGCAGAGGAAATGTCGACATATTATTGTGATTCTCGGATCAATATGAAGATTATTTGGGAGGAAAAACAACTCTATTTCACAAAAATTTCTTTCTACAAAAAAACCACACCAAACTCTCTTTTTGTTCTCACAATCTCTTCCTGGATTGTATTTTAATCTCTCTGGATTGTATTTTCTATGTAAAACACAAGGCTCTATTTATAGCCTTAAAGAAGGTGGTTGGTGGTTGAATTCTTTATTCAACAATGGAGGCTTCAACAATGGTGGCTTCTAGAATGGGTTGGTGGCTTCAACAATGGTGGGCTTCTAGAATTGGTAGTTGGCAGTAGCTGAAATTATCAATTCTCCCCCTTCAGCTGCATTCCAACACAGCTACTATTTAAAAGTTATTCCAACTATGTCTCTGCACAGCTCTAACTTTTCTTGAGTGACCACCTTTGTTAACATGTCTGCTGGATTCTCCTTCGTATGGATCTTCACTAGTTTCAACAGTTGTTGATCCATCACCTCGCGTATCCAGTGATAGCGAATGTCGATGTGCTTTGTCCGAGAATGATACATTGAGTTTTTGCTTAAATCAATTGCACTTTGACTATCACAATGTATCTTATACTCTGTTTGATTTATCCCTAGTTCTTGGAGAAACCGCTTTAGCCACAACATTTCTTTTCCAGCTTCCGCTACAGCAATATATTCTGCTTCAGTTGTGGATAGTGCAACACACTTCTGCAATCTTGACTGCCATGACACAGCTCCCCCTGCAAAAGTATAAACATATCCTGAGGTTGATTTTCTTCCATCAGGATCTCCGGCCATATCTGAATCTGTATAGCCTTCCAAGACTGGATCAGCTCCCCCAAAGCACAGACTTGATTTTGAAGTACCTTTAAGATACCTGAGAATCCACTTAACTGCCTCCCAATGTTTCTTTCCAGGGTTAGAAAGAAAACGACTTACCACACCTACCGCATGTGCGATATGTGTCCTCGTGCAAACCATGGCATACATCAGACTTCCAACTGCTGAAGAATATGGAATTGTAGACATCTCCTCAATCTCTTTCTTGGATGAGGGGCACAAACTCTTGTTCAACTTGAAGTGATTTGCCAAAGGGGCACCTACCGGTTTGGCATTACTCATATTGAACCGTTTGAACACTCGTTCAATATAATTTTCTTGAGATAGCCATAACTTCTTGTTTCTCCTATCTCGAGTTATCTGCAATCCCAAAATATGTTGAGCTGGACCTAAGTCTTTCATTTCAAAGGACTTAGAGAGTTCTTTCTTCAACTGTCTAATTTTTGTTGCATCTTGTCCGACGATCAACATGTCGTCCACATAAAGTAGAAGTACAACAAAATTGCCATCCGAAAATCTCTGAATGTAAACACACTGATCTGCAACTGTCATTTTATATCCTTGACTTACCATAAATGAGTCAAACTTTTTGTACCACTGCCTCGGTGCTTGCTTTAGGCCATATAAACTTTTCGTAAGCTTATAAACGAGGTTTTCTTTTCCTGAAACCTCAAAACCTTCCGGCTGCTCCATATAGATTTCTTCATTTAGATCACCATGAAGAAATGCTGTCTTGACATCCATTTGTTCAAGCTCCAAATTCAAACTGGCTACCAATCCAAGGATGATGCAGATTGAAGTCAATTTTACAACTAGTGAAAATATTTAATCAAAGTCAATTCACTTTTTCTGTAGGAATCCTTTGACTACTAACCGGGCTTTGTGCTTCACCACCTTTCCTCTGCCATCTTTTTTGAGCTTGAATACCCATTTACTCTTCAGTACCTTCTTTCCTTGTGGAAGTTTCACAATCTCATAAGTGTTGTTTTTCTGTAAAGAGTTCATCTCTTCGGTCATTGCTTGCAGCCATTTTTCTTTATCCTTATGAGATATAGCTTCATGGAAACTCTCTGGTTCTCCATCTTCAGAAAGTAGAATATACTCAGTTTCTGGGTATCGAGTTGATGGAATCTGACCTCGTTTAGATCGACGAGGTTGTTGATTATTAGCTTCAGGAGGTGTACCGTCATCGTTCCCCTGTGATGGTTCTGTAGTTTCCTGAGGGGTTTGTGCCTCCCCCTGCCAAACATCCTCTTGTTCTGCTTCTGGTACTACTTCATACTCCCCCATGCTATTTGTGTCAAACTGCAATGGTAGTGGATCTGGACCAACTTTTTGGGCACTGGAACCTCTTTCATAAGACATTGTGGGCTTTTCAATGTCTTCAATTGTCTAGTTTTCGTGGAATACAACATCCCTACTTCTGATCACCGTCTTCTGTATTGGATCCTATAATCTATACCCAAATTCTTCATCTCCATAGCCTATGAAGATACATGGTATAGTTCTACCATCAAGCTTCTTCCTGAGCTCCTTGGATACATGTGCATGTGCTAAACATCCGAATACCCTTAAGTGAGAATATGAGGGATTCTTACCAGACCATATTTTCTTTGGAACCTCAAAATTCAACGGGACTGATGGTGACCGGTTGATTAGGTAGCAGGCGGCGCGAACAGCTTCTCCCCAGAATGGCTTAGGCAGTTTTGCCATACTGATCATACTTCTAACTCTTTCCATAATTGTCTGGTTCATTCTCTCGGCTACTCCATTGTGTTGTGGGGTGCGTGGGACCGTCTTTTAATGTCGAATCCCTTTTCTCTTGCAATAGGAATCAAACTCCTTGGAAGTATACTCGCATCCATTATCTGAGCGAAGGCATTTTAATTTCTTTCCCGTTTCACGCTCTACCATGGCATGAAATATCTTGAAATAATCAAAAGCCTGGTCCTTTGTCTTTAAGAAGTACACCCACACCTTTCGAGAAACATCATCAATGAAAGTCAAAAAATACCTATTGCCGCCAAGTGATTTCTCCTCCATGGGACCACAAATATCAGAGTATACCAGACTGAGTAACTCTGATTTTCTGGTTGAAGAAAATGTAAAAGAGACTCTATGTTGCTTTCTGAATAAGCAATGATTACAAGGGGCCAAAACAGCATTCTTGTCCATTCTGATAAGCTGCTTTTTCGTTAGAATTGATATCCCCTTTTCACTCATGTGACCGAGTCTCTGGTGCCACAGGTTTTGAGATGCCTCTTTTTCCATAACATTGAGGTTGTCTGAACATACCTTCACATGAGTTTTATATAAGTTGCCACAAATATGTCCTCGAGCGAGAATCATAACCCCTTTCAGCAATTTCCATGTGCCTTTTCCGAAATAACTTTCATAGCCCTGTTTGTCAAGAGCTATACTTGATATTAGGTTTAGACAAAGATCTAACATGTCGGACATCCTTCAATATCATTGTACTCCCGATATTTGTTTGTATTTTGATATCACCAATTCCAACTATCTCACAGGAAGAAGTGTTCCCCATCTTCACTACTCCAAAGTCTCCTACTTTGTATGTTGTGAAGAAATCTTTTCAGGATGTGGCGTGGTATGATGCTGCAGTATCTATCACCCATTCGTTTTCTTCTTGACTTGAGACGTGAAGGCATGTCTCTTATTGGATGGAACAAATGGCTACCTCTCCGTGGGTAGTGACTAATGCATCTCCATCCTTCTGCTTCAACTGCTCCTTCTCCTTATGCAATTTTCTGCAATTCTTCTTTAAATGGCCATTTATTCCACAATGGTAGCACGCATAAGATGACTTCCTACCATCTGTGGATTTTTCCCTACTCTTGCTTCTGCCTATCCTCTTATCTTGACTTCTTTCTTGTTGTCTCCCTCTTTCTGTAATAAGGGCATGCGACTCACCATGATCGATGTCCTTTCTTCTGGCTTCTTCATTAAATAAGGCATCTTTAACCATAGACATGGTCAGATTTCCACTAGGAGCTTAATTACTGAGAGAGACTACCAGTGTTTCCCAGCTATTAGGAAGAGAACTAAGAAGTAGTAGGGCTTGCATCTCATCCCCTAGCGGCATGTCAACAGACGATAATTGATTTATCAAGCTCTGAAACTCACAGGTATGCTCGGCAACTGAAGTTCCGTGCTTTAACTTCAAATTTACCAAACGCCTCATCAACAAGGCTTTGTTCCTAGCGGTCTTGGCTTGATACATCCCTTCTAACTTCACCCAGAGGGCATACGCATCTGTCTCTTGTGCAACATGATGAAAAACGCTATCGTCAATCCATTGTCGAATTTGACCGATAGTTTTTCTGTTTAATTTCTTCCACTCTGCTTCTTTGGTGGAATCGAGGTTCTTACCCTTTGCTTCTATGGGATCAAATCTTTACAACTGAGGAGATCTTCCATTCGAGGTCTCCACAATGTGTAATTTGTGGCAGTAAGCTTTATCATAGCTCCAGATGATGATGACTCTTCCATTATATTTTTAAAATGGCTTGGTCAAAATTTTGGAGCAGAATCTTACCAAACGGACCTCACCAACGCGTCCGGAATGGTGAAAATTGGTAGGATTGACTCTTCTTGGGTCAAAATAGGGCCTCCAGAAATTTTTTAAAATTTACACCAAACTTTGGGGGGTTAAATCGAAAATATACTGAACTTGTGGGGCAGATTATAATTTCAGTAACTTAAGGGGTTATCAGAAATTTATGATGACTGGGCGCTGACTAGATGATGACGTGGCGCTGACTGGGCAATTACTATTCATCATCTTCTTCCTTGGACAGAAGAAAAAAAATAGTAAAATTTAAATTGCCATAACTTCTTCGTTTTAGCTTTGTTTTGCCTCCGGAAAATTGCGTTGAATTCGTATCGACGCAAGGAATCAAATGAAATGATCAAAACACACCGAAGATTACGTTTTCGAAAAACGTAAATCGGGGTTGAAATTTTCAGTGTTCCGATATTTCTTGATGAACACAGAATCGAAGGCTTTGATACCACTTGTTGTGATTCTCGGATCAATATGAAGATTATTTGGGAGGAAAAACAACTCTATTTTACAAGAATAGATTACAGAGAATTTACACCAAGAATTTCTCTCTACAAAAAAATATCACCAAACTCTCTTTTTGTTCTCACAATCTCTTCCTGGATTGTATTTTAATCTCTTTGGATTGTATTTTCTGTGTAAAATATAAGGCTCTATTTATAGCCTTAAAGAAGGTGGTTGGTGGTTGAATTCTTCATTCAACAATGGAGGCTTCAACAATGGTGACTTCTAGAATGAGTTGGTGGCTTCAACAATGGTGGGCTTCTAGAATTAGTAGTTGGCAGCAGCTAAAATTATCACATATATGTCAACTCCAATTTCAGCTTTTCAATTCGATCCATGTCAACATCAATTTGATCTTCTTCATTCCTTAACCTTTCTATGAAATCCAGAAGATTGAAAATGTCCTTGCGAATTACATAAGATGAGACCTGCCAAAATACCAAAAATCTTATTTATCTAGTGCCAATATGTCTAGATTTGGCACTAGAAATGTAAGGCGAAGAATAACAACAATAACAATACTAATGCATCAATCCCAAGAAAGTTGGGATAAGGGTGATAAATCATCACTTACCATATCGCTCACTTTAAGGAATACTCAGTTCCATATTACACAATAAAAATAAAATATACAAAAAGTTCTTTATATTTTCCACTGATATAAAAAACTCTCACAAGACCAAAAATCTCGTAAAATAAGACCTAAATTAAACATATTAACATGACTAAAGCTTAATCCCCGTAATTGGTGTCGTGACATATAACAATCGTTCTCATGGCTTCCAAGAGATTGTAAGTCCGAGATAAATTCTTTTCATGCGGCTTTAGGTTTATCTCATTTTTTTAAATATCTTTATTCACCATGATTTCACACCTAATGACCAGTGCATCTGGAATCAATGTAGGACAAAAAAAATCATGAAGCGGTCTTCTCTCATTTTATCCTCAATGTATGCTACTTATACCTTCTGTCAGATGTGGTCATTTTTCATTGTCGGTCTTATAACTGATCTATATGACTTGCCTTTCATTGTAGGTTTCCTTCTATCAATAGCGTTTTTTTTTCTTTCCATTTTAATAATTTTAGTTCTTGATATATGAATTGTTTGCATTTACTCATCGTAACCCTGTCTAATCTCACCTAAACTTCACTCTTCTTATACTAACTAAACTGCAGTGCTTAAAATCATTCTTACTTCTACAATATTATAAAACTCTTAGTATCTAAATTGCTTCTTCACAGTTCAAACTTTTGATTAACACCTCGCCAATTTCATCAATTAGCACATATCGCAACAAATAGCATATATTACACCTTCTTTTAGTGTGAATGACTTTAACGATATTTTAGTTATTTTAGAAACAAAAAAATTAACACATCAACTACTTATTATTAGTTTTATACGTAATTGTTTATTTATAAAAATAATTATAATATGTAACCCTTATCAACTACTTTACTATCAGTCCTTAAATTACCCGTGTTTTAGGAAAGTCATATTACTGTTTAGAATGTAAATTAATTATCATCAGAAATATTTTCAAAACAGTACTAATTTCGACTTACAAGGATTTTTAAAAATTATGTTTGATGGTAGTATGCTTATTTATTAAGTACGACCTATGAGTAAGAACAGTTGCTTATACATTTAGGCTCTCATTAATTTTCTAAAATATGTTACATACTCTGGATGCTCATCCAACAACTGCCATTATACTTTAGCAAATAAATATTCTACCAAAAATGATGTCATGATCAGATTAAGAACTTTTGAACAACAATATTTCATAAAAAATTTGATTTTTTTATTATCATTTGAAAATTTATTTAATAAATCATATAAGTCAATATTAATTTTCATACGTATAAATATTTTATGACATACCGATAAGTTGTTTCCTTCCACTTTCGTTCTTTCTCCTTCATTTTCCTTTCCCCTATCCATGTATGCAGTCTTCACTAGTCAAGCCAAAGTAGCTTTTCCTTGCCTTCCTTTCAAGTTCTCTAAAAAACACATAAACCTTTATCAAGAGAAAGCAGTAGAAAAATGAAAATTAAGAAGCATAAAGCATATATTATGAAACAATTTACTATGGGATGTACAGAGTAGATAGGCTACAAAACAATAGAAATACCAATACTGTACTTCAATCTTTGACTCTGTTGGAAAATTGCATTGGGTCGGATCCACCCTTAAGGGGTGCTAATTAGCCCGTTAACCTATTAGCTAGTCATCCTCCTAAAACTCTAGTACTAGTCAAGAAGAAAGTCCCGTTAAAAGCAGTAGCGGAGCCATGATTGTCATTAAGGGGAGTCAAAATATAAAGAAATAAACTCACCAAGAAGTCAAGGGGTGTCATTATATAGTATATATATACATATTTTAAAAAATAATTACCGAGCTATACAGTATAATTTTTCGGCGAACGGATGTCGGTTGACACCCCTTTGGTGCATGTGGCTCCGCCACTGCCAGTACGAGTGTTGAAAAGGAAGGCTTTTCTCTAGACTAGATACTGCTAGGGTTAGTTCTTTGCATCCAAACTTAAGAATAATTAAGCTGTGGAAAAAGGGAGTCCGTCATCCAAAGGACAGCCCGATGCACTAAGCTTTCGTTATGTGCGGGGTCTAGGGAAGAGCCAGACCACAAAGGTCTATTGTAGGTTTACGCTGCATTTCTGCAAGAGACTGTTTCCACGACTCAAACATGTGACCTCTAGAGTCTGTCATCCAAACCTAGAAATTATTTGGCAGTGGAAACAGGGAGGTTGTCCGCTACGTGAGGATTTCCAACGACCAGTAATTCGAGTCGTGGTTACTACAGACGTTCCGCTTCCGCGAGGAGACTCGTTAAATATTACAGAGTCATAATAAAAATCATCCTAAATTTCCAATAGAAGACACAAAGAGCACCAAAAGAAGGAAATTAAATAAGAGACATTCAACATAAGTATACCTTTTGACCTCTTAAAGTTCAACAAAACCAAGATTAAAGGTGTTAGAAAGAAACTCTTGTTTGAGAAATAGGTGAAGAGTGTTGAAGAAATTAATTAAGCTCTAGGATTCAGAAAGATATGTGAGAGATGTTGAAGTAATTAATAGCCTGTTTGACCAAGCTTCTCAGGAGGAAAAAAGTGTTTTTTTTTCCAAAATCACTTTTTTTTCCTAATTTGAGGTGTTTGGCCAAGCTTATTTGGGAAAAAAAAAGTGCTTTTGAGAAGAAGCAGAAGCAGTTTCAGAGAAGCAGAAAAAAGTAGTTTCTTTCCAAAAGCAGAAGCAGTTTTGGCTTTTCTTCTTACCTAAAATACCCTTAACAAAATATAGTATATACCAAAATAACCCTTAAACCTAATACTTAGGATATTAATTTATAAATATTTCTTCTTATTTTTAGGAAAACTTTCTAATATATAGTGACTTTAGGGGTGAATGCTTTTATATTTATTGAAGGAATTTTAATATATTTAACTTATATTAAAAGAATTAAGTACTTTTTAATTTTATTTTCATATTTTACTTAAATAAAATGAATTTTTTTAATTATTGCATGTAATAACAAAATTTTGATATTATTTATTTACTTATAATATTAATTATTAAGTAAATCTATTCATGTCTTTATTCGTAATTTGACACTTAAAAGCACTTTCTAAAAAGCTTGGCCAAACACAAATTATTTCTCAAAAGTGCTTTTCAGACTGATTAGCCAAACACAAATTGCTTCTCTCCAAAAGTACTTTTTTCAAAAGCACTTTTGAAAAAAACACTTCTCAAAATAAGCTGATTTCTCCGGCTTGGCCAAAGGCTATAAATTAGCTAAAGACAACTTGTAAGGTCACAAATAGAACGAAGAATCAAATAAAGATTGAGAATTGTAGGCCACTAATTCATTGACTTCGGAATTAAACTCTTTTTCTAATACTGATTGTCATCTTAGTCTTTGTAATCAAATATGAAAATTATGTACACGTTCCTTGTTTTGAGAGCTGGCTTATAATATTATATACTCAAGATGGAATGAGATTAACAATTCCAAGATTAAAATACGATTCACTGACTTCTTAAGTTTTTTTAATGCCCATTATCATCTTAGTCTTTGTGATCAACTGTGAAAATTATATACACGTCCTTTGTTTTGAGATCTGGCCTATAATTTTATATACTCCACCTGTCTCGTTTTGATTTTTATAATAATTGTTAGAAAATCATTGATGGTCGCGTTAATGATGTTTGAACAAATATAATAATTAAGTGTACAAAATGTTAATGTTAGGTGTGTTTGTGCTGATGCAACTTCAGTAAATTGCAAGTTTAATTTGATGTCTGAATCAGGAAAGGAGCTAGCCTTGGAAATACGGGTCCGGCTTGTCCTTACTCAGATAGTCACTGAACTATCTGAAACTATAGAGTAAAATCACTTTTTTTATTTGTAACAAGAAATTAGTCACTCAACTATCCCTATTGCATTCTCATGATCATTCAGCCAGATTTACAGATTTTTTTTTCGGTGGAAAAAGCTGACTTGGCAGTTCATATGAACTTTTTATATTTCTGGACTATATAAAATAACTAACACTCAAGCAAAACATAAAAAACCCGGCCATACACCTCAATCCGAGGATCAATTGATTTTGTGACTCTTTACAAACTTATTTTTAGTTTTATGATCCTACCCTTTTTTTTTATACATGAGAGATTTACTTTTACATGTAAGAGATATGTCTTTTACACATAAGACATCTAAAAAGGTTATTTTCTTAAATTATAAATTATAAACAGGGGAGGATCTACGTTCGGCGAAGCGGTGTCATGTACATATAATTAAAATACAGAAACACAAATAGGTTAAATAGAGTAAATGTGACACTACTTGACATGTACATATAAAGTAAATGTGAATGTGACACTACGTGACACATCAACGTGTAGCACATTTGGTGAAGCGCTGTAAATGTGACACTACTTAGACACATCAGATGTGTACATATAAAAGTTTACTAAACATGTACATGTAATTAAAATACAGAAACACAAATAGGTTAAATAGAGTAAATGTGACACTACTTGACACAACAAACGTGTAGCACATTTGGTGAAGCCCTATAAATGTACAGGGGATGTCATGGGTTCGAAACTGGCCAGTCCCATTTTTTGTTTTAATTTCTTTATTGCATCATCTGCTAAATAAAAATTGTGTTTGGTGGAGTTTGAACGTATTCCAAGTTTTTTTAATCTTCTTTTTCTCCTTTCATCTTCTCTCTCGGCATGAAATTGATTAAGAACGATTTGTGGAATCAAATAAATGATAAATTTTTGTGTGATTTTTGGTTGTATATATATAAAAAAGTATTTAATATTATTCCTAATGAGGTTATTTTGATACATTTCTAAAATGAAAATTCATTGATAAGAGTTGTAGTAATATACCTGAGTAGTGGTTTATTATTAAAAGAATTTGAACGTATTTTTTAAATATAATATTGTTAAAATGAATTGTTAGTCGTTCACTATTTAAGGTTGTGACACCACTTATAAAAAATCATATGTAAGCCACTGATTATAACAGAGCATGATGTACAAATAACACTCAATCCGACCTGATCTATTTATAAAACTAAAAATCCACCCAAAAGTCTTACGAAAACGTTGTCCATTTTGTTATTAATATTACGCTACCATTATATGCACATCTATCCAAGTTAGGCTAGTGAATTTGTCGAACTCAATGGCTAGAAATGACTAATAAAAGCTAATTACCAGAGTGCTTGTTATTAGTATTTGAAAGAAGCATCTGCTAATAGATGATGCGATTGGAATCTTGCTACTTTCATGCTTTGCTGTAACTGAAGATTACAGCTGCAACATAAGAGTCACAAGCTTAATTTAGAAAAATCTAAGTACATCAGAAGTTCTCAACAGGAAAGTAATATGGGTGAAATTAAAACATAGCCAGATTTATAACTGGTAATTGAAAAATAGCCATAGTTTCAAAAATGGACGACATTTAGTCACTTTTCATGTAAAGAAAAAATCTAAACAAACACACTGTTAAAAATCCGGAAATAATCCAGCATAATATGCAGGAGCTCGAATTTTTTTACATATATGAGCTTCCAGCATAATATGATGGAATTTTATTATGTGCCGGAATTCTACCATAATATGCTATGAAGTTTATATGCACGAGTTCCATAATCCCGCATATTATGCTGGAACTTTCCGTGTCCTGAAGTTCCAACATAATATGCTGGAAGGTTAGACGCCGGAGCTCCATAATTCCGCATATTATGCTAGCCGTGTTTCAGCAAAATAGCTGCTATTTTTCCATGTCTTCGCAAACGCTGGCTATTTTTCGATTATCATCCGAAAAATGGCTAGCCCGTGCTAGTTTGACGACGAAGTAATTTGGCTGTTTAGTCAGTAATTGCTTCTGGTTTGTGACACTTGCAAATCTTACTTCACATGCTAGTAATGTGAGGATAAGGTGTATAAGTTTCCAAAATAATAACTAAATAGCTTAGTCCATAATTTTTCCAGAGCTCTTAACGACACTGAAACAGGTCCACTTTACATCATTTAAGAAAACAGAATTGTGATTCAAAAGGGAAGTTTGGCATCACTGTAGTGCCAATCAAGGTGTAATCTTGAATGTTGAAAAGTATGTATAACAGTGAGATCAGGTTTTTGAAAAATTCACTTCATTGATTTATTCAAACCACCTCTATTTTTTTACGATAGTATCTATCGGTACTTTCACACTAAGGAGGAATAACTCTATTTCTTTCCATTCATTCTCCGTGGCCCTTTTCCCCCCAATTCTCATTCTAACTACCAATGAATTCTCCATAATAATTCGTAAATATTACTACGGGAATTGCATTGTACGCTCTAGTATAGTCCTAAGAAGACATGATCCCAGGCTCATACTTGACATGTACTCTCTTCTCCAGGTCCATCACGAGGAAAAGCATTTAATCGATTGAAAAGAGGATCAAAAAATAAAGATAGACCAATTATTCCTACATGTTCCATTAGTAACATTCCCTTGAGACTTTTCCTCTGTGGAAGAGGGGTGTACCATGAGAGAAATAGGGACGTCAACCTCTTTCAAATATACGAGGTTTCTTGAAATGTATAAATATTTGAAGGAGCAACTTTCATCCCATCGAACATTTAGTCAAAGAATTTGAATTTCAAACTCCAAAAAGCATCAAACGGTTCAAAACTACATGGGAAGAAGCTAACTTTGAGATTCTCTGAATTCTGAAGTGACAATAAGAGTCACTAATAGAAGAATCACATGCAGAGCTATATATGTTACCTTTAAGAAGGAAATAGAACAAATTTGGGACATATAATATACTTGTTTTTAGGATAATTTTGCTGTCCCTTAGCAACTTTACTCACCAAAAAGAAAAAGAGAAGAAATTAAACAGAAATCCCAGTAAGTAACACTTGACAATCAGTTTTGTGCAGATAAGGACCTAAAAGGACTCCTTCAACTCAAGCTTGTCTGCTCCTGTCATTTCTGAAATATAATCCTTAATCCTTAAGGCTGAATCTTCAAGTTGAGGGTTGCTTTCCAGTGTGATAGACTTCAATGAAGTAATATCCCCAACACTCTCTGGGATCTCCTTAAGCTCAGTACAATATCGTAATTGTAATTCCTCGAGCACGGGAAACGTTTCCTCTCCAACATGCCATTCAGAAAAAGACACCCATGCCAACTTTAGTGACTTGAGACTCTGGAAGGTGACTTCTTCCGCGTTCCATTCTTTCCCCTGGATGGTTAAGCTGTGTAGACATAGTTCTTGAAGGTTGGGTAATCTCGCAATTCTTGATAGTGAATCGGATGTCAGATCAAACCCTCTCAGCTCCAATTTTTTCAAGCTCGAAGGGAAGTGAAAATCCCACTGATTTGTATGTGCATTGTGCAAAGAGTAGCCAAAATATGCAGAAACTTCTTCAAGTTCATTAAGGACATCCAATCTTGGAAAACAAATCTGCTCTTCTATTGCATCTGATCTGAAATTCCTTGGTATGCTAATGCTGAATTTAAGGCTTCGAAGATTGGGAAACCTTTTGAATATCTCCTTTCTGTCTCCCAAACAGAAAATGGTGGGATTATGTAATATTCTCAAATTCTCTAACTTCGACTCCTCTTCTAACACTGTTGGTTTGTCAATAGTCGGTTCAAAGAGAAAAAAACTATCCATGCTCACATGTCGTAGCTTTGGAAGACTCCAAATACTAGGTGATATTACCATTGTTGATCGACCATTATCCACCACCAGAGTTTCCAGATTAAAGAGGTTTGCAAATGATGGAGGGAAAGTTCTTGCCTCTGTTCGAATGTTTAAGCACCTCAAATGAACAAGCATGCCTATTTCATTCAGCAAAGAATGTGTCAAAGTTATGCGGAGCAGCTCCAACCTTTTAAGAAGCCTCAAATGTCTTAGGTGACAGTTTTCGGAAAGATTGTTGGGCTTCCCATATTCATCCATGTCTACCTTCAAAGAGAGGAGGTGTTTAACATAAGGATTTTTCCTTTCTGTGCTGAACAGGACAAATTTTGTTTCTGAATGATCATAATGAATGGTCATTCCCCGTGGCATCAGATCTGAAGAAGAGGATGGATCACTTGAACTTACAAAGCCAAACAACTTTTCCTTTTCAGCTTTTCTCGAACAAAAATCATGCACAAGATCATGAATTTTGATACTCAGGTCCCTGATCCCTCTCTCATTGAAAAGTATTACCAAGCTACTAGAAATTAACTCATCCATATAAGACTCCTGTACTTCTTCCACACACTTCATGTCATTTTGTTCCACAAACCCTTCGGCACTCCATAAGTCTTTCAATTGAGAGATTTGAATATCTTCGTCCTTTGGGTAACTTGCGAGGTAGAGCAAGCATGGCTTTAGGTGATCCGATAAATGGTCATAACTTAACTCTATAACCTCCATCACCTCCCCTTCATTCTTAAAAGATTTCAAATTATTTAAAACTTCCAGCCACAAATCCTCTTTCCTCTCCATCTTCGCAATGACTCCACCAATCAGATCAAGTGCCAAAGGAAGACCTTCACACTTTAGGGCTATTTCTTCTCCAACATCCTTTAGTTCATTAGGGCAGCTTTCTTCTCCGAATATCTTTTTCTCTAATAACTCCCAACTTTCTTCTTGTCTTAGCAATCGAAGGTTAAGAGGATCACTGTGATGTTTTCCATGCAAAGCCACTTTCTTTTCTCGACTTGTTAAAATAATTCTACTTCCTTTATGAAAATCCTGAAAAGGCATTGTTAGCTCGTCCCATGCTTTAGTATCCCACAAGTCATCCAAAACAATAAGGTACCTCCTACTGTGCAGCTTTTTCCGAAGCTCATCATAAACATCAAAATTCTCAGTAAATTCCGCATCCAAACCAGTGAGTTGATTATAAATTTTATGCAATACCTTTTGGCTGAATTTTATGCAATACCTTTTGGCTGTCATACTCTTGGTCGACTGTGCACCATGCACGAATATCGAAATGACTAGTAACTGACGTATCATTGAATACTCAGGTGCGCAAGATTAGTTTTACCTGCACCAGGCATGCCAATGATCGAAATAACATCTAGCTCTGCTAGTCGATTGACAAGCTGTGAAATTATCAGGTTTTTCTCCTCTTCAAAGCCTACAATTATTTGCCCAACTTGCTTTTTTGATGACTTTCTTTCAACTGGTTTGTTGGGAGAGTTTACAGCAATAAGACTCATGTTTTCCTGTACCTCTATCTTGATAAGTTTGATCTTTTCTACGGTATCAGGTAGCAAGAAAATAAGCTGCAAGAGACCATGATTTCTGACAAGAATTGAATTGATGACATGTTCTGCCTCATATGCCACATCTAAAACACGAGTCCAAAGATCCCTATTCAATTCTTGCTCAACATTCCCAAAGAACGATCTTATGAACTGTAGGTATTCTTTCACCAACCCAATTTCTTCCTTTATCAAAGCAACTGCATGAGCATTGGAATTGAGCAAACCATCTAAGTTTATGAGTAGAAGATTCATGAAGAGTGATCCATCAATCTTGGGGAAGCAAAGTTGATATGAGTCTTCAGGAGCTTTCAAGAAAACATGTTTGAGATCTTTCTTCAGGAATTCAATATTTCCCAACAAATCTAGACTTGCACAACTTGTTTCATTCGTATTCTCTTCATTCCTTGAGTTCTCTTCTGAGTTGCGAACAAGAATGGATACCTCCCTGGTAAGAGCTATAACACGTGACAAGAATACAAACAGTTTGTCGTGATGGATAATATCTTTGGGCTCATCTGTAAGAATAATCAATAGAAACTCTATCATGACATGAATGTTTTGAGCTGAAGAGCTAAGAGTAATAACATTAACCCTATGCTCTTGTAGATGAATAAGATATTCTCTAAGAATGTCGGGAGATGCTTCTAAGAGCTGCTTATTGAAGTGTCCAACTTCTGCTGATTTTGAAGCTTTCAGATCTGTACAACATATGTGCATAACCTCCAGTTGAACAGGAACAATCTCCAGAAGCAGATGAGCTAGCTTTACTTGAGGGACATCAGCTATCATATCAAATTGATAAGCCAAAAAGGCAAAACAGAAGTGTTTTACTCTCTCAGCCATAAGTTGAAACTGAGGTAAGACATATTCAATTGTCTCATACTCAATGTAACCATTTACTTTTAGCCGATGGAAATCTCTTAAATTACCACATACATTCTGAAGAACCTCATATTCAGTCTTTAATGGCCAAATGAACTCAGAAAGCAACTTGGATTGATCATGGAGATACACGCGGAGGGCGTCCAAAAGTTCAACCAACTGATCCTCAGTCATAGTGGCACTTGGTTCAGAATTATGATATGAGCTCAGACAACTTTCCAATTTTTTCAGGAGGAAAGGAGCGACATCATCCGTCAACTTATGCCACATGTCATCTCCACTCTGATGAAAAAGTGACTGAACCAGATCATGAAGCTCATATAATACGCAAGATATTTCGGAATCAAAACCACTGGGAATGAAATAAAAAAGCTGAAAAAATGACGACATAAACTTCAGCCACATTGTCACATTTTCAATTTCATCTGTGTCAAGAGCAATTTGATCTCGTCCATTCTTTAGCCTCTCTATGAAATCCAGAAGATTGTCAATGTCCTTGCGAAATACAGCAGATGAAATCTGCCAAAAGACCAAATGTGTATCAAATTTTCAATGCCACATATTCACCATGATAAATTTTATTCTAAATTAACAGGCAACTAACATAAGTGCAGAGGGCCTGCTTCAAAATAGCCTACTGGATAAGCTAAATGTTTGTCTTGTAGTTATAGCTTATATCACAAAGCAAACATGTTAAAGAAATATGGTTTACTTTGTAATCTCTCCATTCCAATTTATATGAACCAATTTGAATGGGCACGGAGTTTAAAAAAGAAGTGAAGACTTTAAAAATTTGTGGACCTAAACAAGCCATAATATTTGTGTGGCTATAATTCTTTTGAAACGTGTGGTGCTAAACATGCCAGACTATTTGTGTGGCTATAAAAGATTCTCATTGTGGGTACAATTGAAATTTTAAGTTAAATTATTAGCATGAGATCTTAGTTTCCCTAAGTCAATAATCTTTCTCGATATCATCAATTCAACTAGTTCCTTAGTTTGTTTTTCCACTGAAACCCTTCCATAGAAATTCAAGCAAGAGTTGTTTCCTCAAAAAGGAAGAGATCATTTGTCGTTCGAGAAGAGTGAAGGGGAATGGTAAACAAGTGAATCTATATATATATATAATTGAGGGCCTAAGCCCGGTGACGTGGAGCTCCCATTCAGCAGGAAATCCCGCTTCCTGCCTCTACACTTACTTAGCATTTTAAAAGTGATATTACCTCCGCGCGAATAACAAAAAAACCCTCAAAATACACAAACCTCTTCAGATGCACAGCCGCGTCTTCACACCGATTCTTTACTCTCTGTTTTCTTCCAGTTTCTCTGTACTCCTCCATCCCTTTCACTTTCTCGTACTCCTCCGTCTCTTTCGCTTTCTCTATACTCCTCCATCTCTTTAAGGCCTCTCTCTTCCTTCTTATTTTTACACTCATGACCTGTTTGAAAAAATCCTATACATGGCACCCGGAATCAACAATGTCGGTATGTAATTCTCTCAAACTTAATCTTTACCAATTCTAATCTAATCAACTGATATATTTGCCTACTCTAATTCTATTGAAACATGAAAGAGCATAATTGACGTCAAATATATTAGTAATTGATAAATGATATCATTCACGTTGATCGAACGGTTGCCTTCTCTCTCTCGAACTGATAGAAAAATTCATAACTACTGTTTCTGCACATTTGGTAACTACTGCTCTAAACATTCTTAAATACTATTACCATTATTATTGGCCTAATGAATACCTAACGAAGGATTATGGAAGAAACAAATGTGTATATTAAGCGGTTATGTGGTGTAATTTCAGGTTTAAATTGCAAAAAAAAGCTTTTATCTTTGTGTGCTTTATGAGAATAAAATGGAACCTTGAAACTTGGGTTCGTGCTTCTGTATGCTACCAGTTAATTATTTGTTCTCTATATTGTGTGTGAATTGAGTATTTTCTTTTATGCGAAGTGCCAATGTGCTGAGTGCTCTCTTTTCTTCTCACTGCAATTTTTTTTTTTTGTAATTCTTTTTTCATCAGTTTCATTTATTTTTTATTTTTCCGTGTGTTCGCGCAATTGTACTGTAATCTTATTTGCCTACTCTATTCCAAAAAATTTCAACGACATAATTTTAATATCATAAGTAACTGATATATTTATATTTGCCTGCTCTAATTCTATTGGGGGAAAAAATGATGTTTCTTGCCCCTTGAATCAGCAACTACTGTTGTCGACTCAACATTTCAACTGTTGCATTTAATTAGGAAGTATGAAAGTAGCTTCAGTTTTGTTGTTGTACCGCAAATATAAGAATAACATACAGCTAAAAATAAATCTATGCTTTAAGCCTCTGCAAGGTGAAGATACTGATATACTTGGCTAATCTAATTTTATAGGTGTGGGGACACTATGATTGCGAAGACAAAACGCTGTTACGAGATTGAGGTACACTCCAGATAACCTTCGCCACTGCGATTTATGCACAATTCGTAACTATTGTTTCTGCACAATTTGTAACTACTGCTCTAAATATTCTTAAATACTATTACCATTATTATTTGCCTAATGAATAACGTACGAAGTTATTTTATCTGAAGGACTGCTATTATCTTTTTGGTAACGAAGTTCGACAACATCTCTCAATGAAGGTTATAGTTTACTCATATAGTTTTTCCATCTTCTCTACACTTTTGTGTGCTGTTTGAAGTGACATAGGTATTTAACATTGCTACAATATTGTAATGATCAGGAAAAAAAATACTACGACACAATTATGATGGCCATGAACTGAATTTTACCAATTTTATTGTATTATTGCCTTCTCGCCGTTATCCAAGTCCTCTTCTCCCCTTCCAAAAGACACCCTTACCTGGAGCAAGTCAGTTTTATTATAATCTGTAATGTATATAGAAAGAGGGACATACACTCGGTTACATGACATTCCCACTTAGTAGGAAATGTATTTTCTCCCCCTCTATAGTTTTTCGCCTTTTTACCTTGATATTTCACTGCCGATCAACATATCTTTCCACATAATACTAACAAACTGATTCAGATACCCAGCCATCTCTTCCCACACCGATTCTTTACTCCCTATTTTCATTCACATACAGATCAGTTTATTCCCATAATGATTCTTTACTCTTTTTCCATATCCTTCCAAATATTTCATACTCTTTCATTCTCTTTTTACACTATTTCTCTCTACTTTTGCCGAATTTTTCTATACTCCACCCTCTCTACCTTCTTTTTCCTGTTCGTTTTCCCCCAAAGTTTAAATTTTGTTCACTCCCTGCTAATCTCTATATTCTTTCATACATTTGTATGCTATCGTGTATCACATTATAGATAACTAATCCCAGTCTTTAATGCAAAAACAAAATTATTAGACAACATATCTATATGTGCAATATACTTTACTACTCATTTGATTCAAATGTTTATCAAAAAGCCGACTGCATACTTTTACCATCAACTGATTGCAGATTTTAATTTTTTTGGCCTTTTGTTCATTGTAGAAAAATTAATAGTGACATAAGAAACAAGGGTGCATTCCTTTTTAGGCAAGTTTCTATTATTATATACGTTCTTCCTTACTTTTAAGATTTGAATTTTCTAAATATCTTTTAGCCTTCCTATCTTTACAGACTTTCTACTATTTCACCAATTGAGAAAGGACGAGTAAGAATGAAAAACAGAAGAAGACATGTTGATATCTTTTTCTCTTTGTCTTGCTAAAGTTCTTTTCTCTAAAATCCTTTAAGACCTTAAAAGTAATCACTTCTATAAAGAGAGCTTGTAATTGTTTTACAATATATGACTTTATTACCAACTTGATCTTCTTTAGAGAAAGAAAAAAAATGGGGAATTGTAAGATGAAAGATTGCCCATTGTGTTGCAATTTTTTTGTTTTCTTGCTGATGCTTAATTTTTTCTTCTCCATATGTTTTCTACTGTCAGGGATTTTAAAATGAGCTCAAAAGTGGAGAATAAGAATTACTAAAGACAAGAGAAATGGATATTTGGTGCTTTTCATTTGAGAAATTCACTGGAAGATATGACTTCTCAGATTAATGGTAAATTCTAGACTAGCAGTCCTTGAATTGGAGTCTTTACCTTCGTCATTTTGAATAAATATAAATAAAAGAACTTTTCAATAGCCTTTTTAACGGCTAAGATTGAGAAGGATGATAATGTTATTGATGGTTGTTACCACAAATGACTGTAGTTGTAGCGAAGACTTATCTTACTGTCAGAGGCGGATCCAGAATTGAAACTCTATGGGTTCAACTGTTAAGGCTTTTAGCATTAAACCTATTATACTTATTAAGTTATGGGTTCATGTCTACTATCTATTGCAATTTTAGTGACGTTATACACATAAATTTATAATTCGCTTCGAAAGTTATGGGTCCAATTGAACTCATAACTAAAGTGGTATATCCTCCCCAGCTTACTGTCAAATTGATTGATGGCAATGATTTACTTGGTTGTTCGAATGACTTAATTCTAGATGTGGTATTTTGTTCCAACATATCGTGAGTCTCAATATATTGATATGATTTCCTTAATCAAGATTCCAGCAGCCATTAGTCAAGTTGTTATTACCTTTAATATCTTATTCGTTCTGTGTCTCTTCTAGGCACATGATGTCTGAGCAGGGGTTGAATCCGTTGTTCCCAATGGAGGATATTGAAGTAATGAGCATTTGAAATGGCAGGCTCAAACAAACTACAGAAGTTGTTTTCTCTTTCAAGCCTCATGACTTTAAAGGATTCTCCTTCCATTTCTTAAAGCATTTGCAGGGTGATGATATGCACCTTTTATGAGTTTGAAATAGATTTTTACTTTTTCCTTGTGGAGGGAGAAAATAAGGTATAGAAACAAAGGGAAATCCTTTTTGCTGCAAGATTCATTCAACAAGATGATGGTTAGCTCTCTGCCTATCAACAACATTTGTTGGTCATCCTGCCCTTGAAGATATATTGGAATTTCAATCATCTTAATCACACCTTTCATTTTTCATTCTTAATCGCTCATCTTTTTAATCATTGTTGCAGTATCAAATCAGACTAACTATATTTTTTCTTCTTTAAATTGTGTACCAGTGCCAGTGGGTCGATGTGGATTAACAAATGGCGCTTGAGTCCGAGTTCTTTACAGTGTACATTATTCACTTGTATCAAAGCTTTTCAGTATGGTTTCCATATTTTGATCAACTTGAAAATTTATATCAGAAGAGTATGATAGTAATAAGTGACAGGGATGCAAAAAATATAGAAAGGTGTCCTCAACTTTTAGTTAGAGGTTGAAGATGAACTTCCTAAGTTGGACACTCAATTGAGCCTCTTTACAAGCTAAATCTTTAGCGACAGAATCTTGAGGGAAGACAGCCTCTTAAAGAAATGGTTCTGTTCTTGGAATTTTTCATGAAAATATCTTTTTGCCTAGGAATAGAAAGAGTAGGAGATGAGTAAGAGGACTAAGAGATTTGGAGACTCCTTAAGAATAGTCAGATTTGACATAGATGATGAAGACTTCAGTAAGAGCCGGAGATACCTCAAAATGATATGTTAAACTCTTCAGCGATCACATAAGAGACGCAATGACTGTTACTCTTTTTTGCAGTAACCTACTTCCATTGTTTTGTTGCTGAAATAGTCTAAAGTTTTGAACTTTAGATTTATTTCTTTTATGAGACTCTACGCATCTAAGTTTTTATTAGTTACTGAAGGTGTTTCACAGTCTTTGAAATAGTTTTTTTTTTTTCTGAACTTTAGATTCTTGATGTTCCTTTCTTCTTTTTATGTGACTACAAAAGCTGAGTTCTTTGTGTGTTAGTTAAAACTTTTGAACTTTAGATTTATTTCTTTTATTAGTTACTGAAGGTGTTTCACAAAAGCTGGCATTCAGATATTTTTTTTTGAACAAACAGGAAATATATATATTATTCCCTCCGGTCCAAAATAAGTGATTTTTTGGATGTTTTCACACAGATTAAGAAATCCACCTTTTAGCATTAATTAGCAATGGAATTGACCATATTAACCTTTACTATCTAACATAAATACTCCTAACACATATTCCAACACTATTTACTCCAAGGACAATATAGGAAAAAAATAATTAATTCATTCTTGAAATCTGGAAAAATCACTTATTTTGGACCACAAGAAAAAGGCCAAAAATCACTTATTTTGGACCGGAGGGAGTAATAATTAAGGAGGGTTTAGTACATTGTTCGCATACTTAGTGTCTCGAAGAACATTTTGGTTACCTAGGCTTGCCAGAATATTACAAGCATCATAAGAAAGTAGTTAAACAAAAATACATTGTCCTAGTGGTTCATTTTCCACAAAACATTTTACATAAGATGGAGCTTCAACAAAAGTCTTCATACCTTCCCGTTAATCCCTAGCTTTTCTTGCCATGTGATGAGCTGCATTATTCCCTTGCTTGAATGTGTGCTGGAAGATTATCTCCTTCTGCTGGTGCATTAACCACCTGCATTCATTAACAATATCATCATAAAGTCTACTTCCCTGAAGGATAGCCTTCACAGAATCTGATTCTATTGCAAGCGGGTATAATCTCCATTCCTTAGCCATTTTGAGCCCCTCTAGTAGAGCCTTTAACTCCCTTCTAGTGATCCACCTGCATATGATGGTTTACCAAATCCCACAATCCAGTGTCCTTTGGTATCCCTGAAAATACCTCCCAATCCACATTTTTGTGTAACATTGTCATAACTAGCATCTATATTAAGCTTAGTCCATCCTTTCGGTGGTTTGTGTCATGCAATATTAATGTGAATTTTTGGAGGAGTGAAAATACTTTTTTCGGTGAGGAGTTTATATTCAATAGCCTTTTTAATAATAAAATCACCATTGATTGAGGAAGTGGTGTTATTATGATTGTTATTGTTTCTATTTATCCAAGTATACCAAATAATGAAAGGGAAGGAAAGGTCTCACTTTATGAAATTGTTCCTAATTGGGTAGTTAAAAGACTTCATTTGGTTTAGCCAGTCATCACCTGGTGCTTTGTAGTAGTGGTGTCACCCAACCTTATCCCAAAAAGGTTTGATTGCCTTGCAGCTAAAGAAAATGTGGAGTATAGATTCCTCCTCGTTATTTATGCATACCGGACACATTGGATCTACGTTTAAACCAATTCTTGCCAGGTATTGTCTACAAGGAATCCTATTATGGAGGCACTCCCACAAAAAGAATTTTATTTTGTTGGGACAATTGATCTTCCAAATCCATTAGAAATCCAGAGGGTTGTTCTTTGGAGGTTCTAGTAAGTTAAAGCAAGATTTGGTTGTGAAAAAACCTTTGGTAGTTAGTGACTATATAGGAATGTCACTTATTGGAATTTTTCCCCGAATTCTAACCTTGTTAATAATTTCCTTAATGTTGTTCGGGATAATAAGGGAAAGTTTATCAAATTCCCAATTTTCCCCATTGAATAAGTCATTTATTTTTATGGATTGTTCTCTTTTTTGGAGTGGTCCTTCCACTGTTGCTCTAAGATTTCCTACACTTGGGATCCAATTGGTTTCCCAAATATTCATGTTAGAGAGGATGTGGGGGGACCAAGTAATTCCTTTAGAGCATGACTCCCAACCCTTTTTAATGCTCTTCCAAATAAAAGAATTTTTATTATTGGCATTACTAGAAGCATAGGAAGAGATTATTAAAGTAGCCCAAGGAGAGGTAGGATTAGTGAGCATTCTCCAAACCATACTATCTAATGTGCATAAATTCTTTGAAGTTGCACTATGTATACCTAGACCACTATTTAATTTTGATTGGCAAATGGTAGACCAACTAATAAGGTGAATTTTTTTCTTCTCATTTGTAGACCCCCAGATGAAATCTCTTTGCACCTTGTCGATTTTATTGAGGATCTTTTTTGGAAGTAAGGTATATTGCATATAGTGGTTTGGTATTGAATTTAAAAAGAATGTGAGAGAGTTGTTCAAATATTGGTCAGGTTGACCTTAGTGCATTAGATAGACCCTTGCAAGAAATTGAGATTAAAAGGGCTATTTTTTCTTTCAAGCCTTTTAAAGCTCCGGGACCAGATGGACTCCACCCTTTTTTTTACCAAAAATATTGGAGTACCATAGGCCCTTCAGTTGTGAAACTTTGTAAGGACATTTTTAGCTGTCAAGTAATCCCTCCTATTATTAACAGTACTTATCTTTGTCTAATATCCAAAATTCCAAATGCAAACAACATTAGGAATTTTAGGCCAAATTGGACTTTGTAACACCATTTACAAAATAATCACAAAGGTTCTAGCAAATAGGCTAAAACCATTGCTAGATCACCTAATTAGTCCCTTCCAAGCTAGCTTCATGAAAACAGAAGAGCTTCTGATAATGCAGTCATTATCCAAGACCTAGTTTCAAATCTAAAAAGATTAAAAGGAAAGCAAGGTCAAATGATCCTCAAAATTGATTTGGAAAAGGCTTTTGATCGTCTTGAATGGTCCTTTATGCATCATACCCTTCAGTACTTCAAATTTCCTCCCAAATTCTCAAAACTTCTATTAAACTGTATTTCAACTAGTTCAATATCAGTCCTAGTAAATGGCTCCATTACAAACTCTTTTGAGCCAATTAAGGGAATTAGGCAAGGGGACCCCATCTCCCCCTATATCTTCTTCCTTTGTTTGGAAATGCTTTCAAGATATATACACTATCAAGTAGATATAAGGAATTGGGATCCAATAACCACGGGGAGGAAGTGTCCAAATTTTTTCCACTTGTTCTTTGCAGACGATCTCACTTTGATGGCCAAAGCCAATAAAAAATCGTGTAACACCATCAAGGGAGGTCTAGACTATTTTAGTACTATTTCTGGGCAAAAGATTAACCTTTCCAAATCAAAAATTATGTTTTCAAAAAATTATCCTGAATCTATCATAAAAGATATTACTCACATACTAGGTATTAAAAAAGTGAGTCATTTGGTACCTACCTAGGATTTCCAATATTAAATAATTTCCTTAGGCCAAGGGACTACAAATTCATTGTTGATAAAATGAGATCCAAACTAGCTGCTTGGAAAATGAAATTCATTAATATAATATGTGAGAGAAGTTGAAGTAATTGGCTAAAGACAACTTGAAACGACAACAAAAAATTCCATGATTAACATACAATTCATTGACTTCTGAATTGAGGTCTTTTTATTACTGATAGTTATCTTAGTCTTTGTAATCAATTCTGAATATTATATACATGTTCCTTGATTTGAGATCTGGCCTATAATATTTTATATAGATCTGGCCTTTATATTGACGACTGTGTAGCAAACAAATATAATTTATTGTGATAAATAAAGTGGATCTATTTAGTTTTATTTTATGTTATAAATTAATTCGAAAATGTGAATGTATTTTTTTAGATTTCTTCCTTTAATGGTTTTTGGTTGTCTTGTCTAATCTCTTTGTTTCTTTTTCTTCGATATTTTCTTTCGGTTGCTAACTCAACGGTAGAGTACTCGGCTTTTAAGTGCGGCTACACTCCACTTTACTTGAGATTCTGTTATTTATGGCTTGAATTATTTTCTTGTATTTTATAGGAAACTCATAATCCCTATCAGAGGTGGACGGACACTATGGGTTGAGGGGTCACCGACACCCGGTAACTTCGGCAAAAACTCCCGTATATTTGCAAATGTCTTCAAAAAATAGTCAGATATTAGCATAAGTCCCCGTACCAATCTTTACAAGCAGTGATAAATTTATATTGAATGTTATGGTTCCCCCGTGACCGCCAATTCCTGGGTCCGCCTCTGATCCCTATAAGTTTGGAAAAATCCATTGTTCTAATAGATTTGGGAGAGGAAAACTTATTGTCCTGTGAGGATTAGTCTTCGTGGTCGCAGTGTATCAACGAGTTCTCATAGAATTGTGAAGGAGAAATGGCAGCTGATGGATCCTTAATCGCGTTTTGGTGTATGTCATGTCGCGTTCGCGGAGCTTTGGTATGTTTGGAAATCGCGTTCGCATGGTCCTTATCGTGAATGCGTAAGGCATTTTTTTGGGCAGTAGAGTTTGTTCTTCGCGATCGCGAAGGAAGTCCCGTGATCGCGATGGGTATGTATGTTCAGTGAATTATAAGTACTCTATTTTCGAAGGTTTCAGACATTTTAGCATGTTTTGAGTTGAGGACCTCGGAATGATGCAATTTTCACCATATGGATTGGGTAAGCATTCTTGACTTGGTTTTGATTATATTTCATGAATCTATCTTTGTTTTTGGCATTTGATTAATGATTTCAAAAGAGAAATTGGGGGGTTTTGTCTAAACTATCCTAAAGTAAATTTTTTAGGTTTGAACATCGATTCGGAGTCGGATTTGAGAGAAATTACTATGGATGGACTCGTAATTGAGTGGGTTATCAAAAATTATAAGTTTTATCGGGTTCTGAGGTGCGGGCCCGAGTTTGACTTTTTGGTGGACTTCGAGTTATTGATTAAATATACGACATTTATCATTTAGGATTATTTCTTTGAGTATTATTTGATGTTTTTGAGTTGCTTTTGGCTAGTTTCGATCCCCTCGGAGATTGATACGTGCAGGATGGCACTTCTAGAGTATTGTTTGCCTTGCTCGGTATTGTTTTGGCTTATTTGAAGTAAGTATCTTATCTAAACTTGGTTGAGACACTAGTTGCCTGAATTATTTGTGATAGCTACGTGCTATAGGTGCGCACATGTGTGGGGTTTGAGCCCATGTGCTAACACCGGGGGTATCTATCCATGCTCAGGTTGTGCTTAGGCTATGATAAGCCTAGAATTTATTGTTAATCTTTAAGCTATGATGTTTCTCATATTTGTAATATTGTGTGAACTATTTGAGCCATGTTTGACACTACATAGAGGTTTAACCATTGAATGAACTTGATAAATGCCATTTTTATGATAAAATTGCTAATTTGAGCTATGATAGTACACTTTACACATGCCTACACTTTAGCATGTTATTATACCAGTCCAAGGAGCATGAAATCTGATATTTATTCATCATATACATGTGTTCTTGTATACTTGCTTTAGTGTGATATGATTTGGATTGGATGCATATGACCATGCTAGGCGAATTGCGTTGTTATGCCTATGATCATGCCGGGAGGATTATGATATTGTGCCTGTGACCACACCGGGCGGATTGTGATATTAGCACGTGAGTTTATCGGGCAGATTGTGTTGATACACATGTGATCACGCGGGGCGGATTGTATTATATCTTGTGACCACGCCGGACGAATTATGATATTGAGCCTATCACCATGCCGGGATGGTAGCATGTCTAATTGGTTGTACTTGCGTGTGGATAAGGATCCATCCTCATAGGGTCACCCTCTCATGTTTCTCTCTTGATGGTGTACACGCGAATTATGAGAAACCGACGGGTTTCTGGTTGATGTGAGCTCTGGGAGAGCTGGTTACTGTTATTTGATTGGGTTGCGTGCCGCAAGGAACTGTTATTTGGTTATTGCATTTCATCTTTACTTGTAATTTCCTTGACTGTTTACCTAATTTTACTTGCATATCTTTCTTATATGTTAGATTGTTGACTGAGCAGAATACTTTAAAACAAAGAATTGTGAGCATCAAAGTGGTTTTACCTGGGATTTCATGATTTGATCATATATCTGTTCTATACTTGTTGAAATTATGAACTGCACAAGTGTTAGTGAGTATCATCTATCTTTCTTGCTTCATTTACCTTGCTGAGGTTAATTAGGCTACTTATGGAGTGCATGGTGTCAGTTGTACTCATACTATACTTTTACATTTTACGTGCATATCTTGAAGTTTCTGCTGCTGTGTATAGCGGGAGCTGGCATTGAAGATGTACCCGCATTTCATTTATGGCTATCACATGTCCTTGGTAGCTTTAGATTTGAATTCTATTTATGTACAATCCAAACAGATGTTGCAATTATTTCAGTTCAGTTTTTTTGCAAAATCTAAGTCTTAGTGGCTCATGATGTGTACTACCAATCCTTGGGATGTTGTATAAAATTTCAGTTATTTCATCATTTATTTCTCATTAATCTTATTTAGAATATGTTGATTGTCAATTGGCTTACCTAGCAGGTTGGGTTAGGTGTCATCATGACTAGTGGATTTTGGATTGTGACAAGTTAGTATCATAGCTCTAGGTTTATAGATTCTATGAGTCATGAGTGAGTTTCTAGTAGAGTCTTGCAGATCGGTATGATGACGTCCATATCTATCTTCGAGAGGCTACAACACATTTAGAATAAACATCCCATCTTTCTTTTCTTATCGTGCGACATTGATTCAGCTTGAAGCATATCTCTTTGAATTCTTTCCACTAACTTGTATGTTATGTGAGCGTTCGGTATCGGTTGTGCACCGACGGCTTGTGATTCCATGGACATGGGGTGCGAGAGATGCTTTCTGTGTTTTGGGTGATAGGTCAGTTTGGAGGACTTGAGGCCGGGTTTTGACCACGCTTGGGCTTGGTGGTTTCAGTTATGTGAATATGTGCTTTTGGACTTATATGTCCGGTAGTGCCTCTATTAGTGGAACTTATGGCTCGGTGAGTGGTTGGATGGCTATGTGATGAGTATGACATGATTGCGGTATGCCTTCAGATGGTTTGGATGTGGCGAGAAGAGTTTTCTTGTGATATGGAAAGGACTATTGGATGCTTGAATTCTGTCTTGATGTGTTGTACAATCTCGAGTTATGATCGTGTTGAGAGATCTTTCATGTTGTTTATATGTAGAACAAAGTAGATTTTTATGTCTTGTTGATGAGTTCAGACTTAGGAAGATTAAGTAATTGCGTAGTAGTTATGACTGTGAAAGGGTATAGAGAGATGTCAGTTTGAGGCAAAGCAGGTGGGTCATCACCTGCAGGGTAATCTATGGATGTGTGATCCTTATGATATTGTGTGGAGAGTTTCTTTCTACCAGTGGGTTATATATGTTGCGATTTGAGTTTGGATCGACTATGAAAGTTGACCTGACTGTCACAAAGATAAATGCGATCTTAGCAGATGATTTAAGGCATTTTATGGGTTGTGTTGCAGGAGCTTGTGAAGGATTTTGTTGAATCTCACTGCGGGATTATGGCAATAATAGAGTATTGGTATTGTGAGTTATCGAATATTTTATTCTATGGCTTGAAGCCAAGTGGGGGAGTCTACCATCAACAATTTGATTGTATGGTTATGTGTTATACTGGTTTTGGTTTGAGGAATACTTATGAATCAGTTATGGCTTGCAGAAATTGAGATCGAGGATGACTCGAGTAACAAAATTTCTGGATATGGGTTATATTACACTTTATGAGTATATGAAAATCATGGAATGATTTGAGTTGTTATTCGTGATGAATGTAGTGCGCATCGGGTAGGAATTTACTCGGTTACTTAAAGGTGTGGATTACTTCTTTGGGTGTTATTGTGCTAATGGGACATAGGTTGTTTGACCCGTTTAGCGGTGCAATTGAGATTTGAGCAGAGTAGATGACTCTCGAGAAGGTTCTAAAGAGTTTAAGATCTATATGAAGCATTTGAGGATTTTTCGAATTTGTATATGGCTAAGATCTGAGATTTGAATTGGATGTGTCGGTACTCGCGGTATTTCTGTATCATTATGGATTTTATATTTCGGTATTAGAGAGATTAAGGAAATAACTTTAGATTCACATAAGGTCATTGTATCTCAAGTGCAGTATTTTGGGTGCTTACGAGGGGATACAGTAGTTTATGGGCTTCAAGGTGTCATGGTTTCATGCTAGGATCTTTTGTGGTAAGCTTTTGTTAAGGGTCGTAGTGTGCTGGCAAGGAAAAATATTAACTTGAAGGCAATTTAGAAGAAACTCAGAGGAAATAAGACAGATTGGTAGTAGGTTGGATCAGTATGGTAATGATATGCTCAGTTCTTTTGGTTTTTACAATGTGATTAGCTTTATAGGTGTTTTGTGGCAATACTCTTGGGTTTGGCGACCTGCGTGACTTGGTTGACTTAGAGTGATTCAGTTCTTATGGCTTGGTTACACACATATGGGTTTCGAAGTGTTCTCGATGATCTCTTCCACAACTTGAGATAGATATTATCTACAGGTATGAGGGGTATGCGGTGTGTTATTATTTTCTCCTAGATGGGATCAAGCGGAAGGTTTCTGATTGATCTGGTATGTAATCTTCTTGTGACTCAGTGTTGATAATGAGATTCTCGTGCTTTTCACATCATGGCATGATAGATGCGGTGCGTCCTGTGGGATTGAGAATTGCATGTACAAGGTGACGGTTCAGTTTTGGAGAGAAGATCATGAATTTTGAACAATATGGACGGTTTCATATGTTTAGATAAATGCTACTACTACTTGGTATTGCTTGAGAAAGGGTGTGCATTTCAGAAGTTGCACTGTGTTTTAACTTACAAATGTTTTATTAGTACTGCAGTAATCGTGTGGTTGAGCGACAACTGATGTTCAAATTTTGCCATGTGGCACAGGGGAATTATAGAAGTATTTCTCGTAGGATGATTGTGTATGAGAGATGTATTAGTTATTCGAGTGGTGGAATTGGGATCGGCTATGGTGGTTCATGTGTTTTATGGATTTAAAGACTATGAGTTCTCAGAAGCAAATTGTTTCGTGGTTGTGGACTGTGAAAATGTGGCCAAAATTAGCCAGAAGGTAGTATGTGTTATGGTTAGGTCATTGTGGACTTTTGGAGGGATATTTATCCATTTAGGGATGATCGGAGTTGATTTGGGGGCCCATTGGTAGACCAAATGAGGATGTGTACTCTTCACTGGGTCGAATTTGTTGACTCAAAACTATTAGTGTTGAGGGGTGTGTCATTCGGTTAGAGTTGAGCTTGTTCGTGTTATGATATGTTCTATGTGTTACTCTTCTATGCTAAGAGGGGTTGCGATTTGTTGGTTATATGCACACATGATGCGGTTCTATTTGGGCCTTGTAGCAGAAATTCAAGCGAGATGGTTATTGGGGCGTTGAATGGTTGATTGCGCCTTGGTTATGGTCTTTCCGGCCGGTGATATATTGTGTTATTCGCTTCTCCATGGTTACGGTCATTTACTTTATATACTCGATATCGAATTGCATGTGGTTGTTGATTTTGAGCATTGTGGCTTGAAGTATTTCATATGGACCAGTGTTTGGATGGGGTCACGCATTGCAGCTGGGTTATGATAGGATATGATCCTTTGTGATAGATTCGTGTGTTTTGGTTCTACTATGTGTGATGGGTTCATAGCATTCCGTTTGTGGTGGCATTTGTTGGGCTTACGAGACGGTTCTCTCATTTGAGTCATTTTCCATATTTGAGTACATTTGAATTTGGGTACATGGGCTTATTGGTGCACGGATTGCACAGTTTGTGGTCTTAGGTTGTATTGGTGTGATGTGTCAATAGAATAGTTGTGTTTGATGAGATGAGGTCATTGGACCTAGATTGGGTGCTATCGGATTTGCTTACAATATGGTTGGAAGAACAATATCGGAAGTCAGCTTAGAATTTGACTTTGATTTTGACGGACGAGAGAGAGCTCCATGACTTGTTAATCTGATGAGTGGTTATGAGCTTTTGCATGTTTCATTCATTGTTGGTAGTGTATGAAGGGTTGGAACAAGGTTTTAGTTGATATGAGGTTTGTTACCGGTGTCGGGCTTGATTTTAGGAAGCTATTGTGGTCAGATGTTACTGCTGTGGGCATGCGAGTTATGTGGTATATCGTGTGATTACATCTTGGGTTATGGTTATGACTTGACATAGTTTGTTCAGACTTATACAGTGTGCAGACGCGAGATTTAGTTCTTGTAAGGAATTTCAGATGTTGGAAATTGGGTTCCAATGTTTATGGTCTAAGGTTGAATGAAGAATCTTCGATTATATTAAGTTGACAGACTTATATAGATTAGAGTGATGTGGGATTACCCCCGGGTATGTGCATGGTAAGGTTACACAGTGATTTGACGACTTTGGAACAACTCTTGGGCTAAAACAATTAGGCTCAAATACAATCAAATTGTAGTAACTAGAGTGCAAAATGTAACTAAAACACGAGCTCCTAGCCTACCATTACCACGCCGGGCATATTGTGTTGTTATGCATGTGACCACGCTGGGCAGATTGTGTTGTTATGCTGGTGACCACGCTGGACGGATTGTGTTTCTATGCCTATGACCACTTCGGGCGGATTGTGATATAGCATGTGACCATACTGGGCGAATCCATCACATTGAGCTTGTGACCATGCCGGATGGATTATGATATTGAGCCTGTGACCATGCCGAGCTGGTAGCACATTGAATTGGCCGTGCTTGCGTGTGGATAAGGATCCATCCCCCTAGGGTCACCCTCTCATGTTTCTCTCTTGATGGTGTACACGCGGATTGTGAGAAACCGACTGGTTTCTGGTTGATGTGAGCTCTGGGAGAGCTGGTTATTGTTATTGGATCGAGTTGCACGCTGTAACGGACTAATATTTGAATATTGCATTTCATCTTTACTTGCAATTTCCTTGACTGTTTACCTGATTTTACTTGCATATCTTGCTTATATGCTAGATTGTTGACTGAGCAGAACAATTTAAAACGAACAATTGTGAGCATCAAAGTGATTTTACTTGAGATTTCCGGATTTGATCATATAGATGTTCTATACTTGTTGAAATTATCAACTGCACATGCGTTAGTTAGTATCATCTATAGTTCTTGTTTCTTTTACCTCGCCAAGGTTAGTTAGGATACTTATTGAGTACATAGGGTCGGTTGTACTCATACTACACTTCTGCACCTTGCGTGCAGATTTTGGAGTTGTTGTTGTTGTGTATGGCAGGAGCTGGTAGTGAATATGTACGTGCATTCCAGTTATGGCTATCACTTGTCATTGGCAGCTTTAGATTCTAATTTTGTTCATGTACAATCCAAATAGATGTTGTAATTATTTCAGTTCAGTTTTTTATAAAATCTAAGTCTTAGTGGCTTATGACTTGTACCACCAGTCCTTGGGTTGTAGTATAAAAGTTCAATTATTTCATCATTTATTTCTCATTAATCTCATTTGGAATATGCTGACATTTAATTGGCTTACCTAGAGGATTAGGTTAGGTGCCATCACGAATAATGGATTTTGGGTCATGACATTTTATGGTGCTTTTCTTCTTATTCATAGTGAAAAACTCTCTCTACTTTTGCCCTAAGGATTATTAGTCTTAGCTGAACCTCGTTAAATCCTTGTGTTGATTTTTCTTCTCTATTTGCTTTGTATGTAATTGTGTGCTTGTTAACCAACCATTTTTACACTTGGTACCAGAGCAAGGTTCGGGTTTCTACATATAATCTAGGGTTAAAATGTCTTCTTCATCTTCAACAAAGTACGAAGTAGAGAAATTTGATGGGGATTCTAGTTTCAATCTATGGAAAATTAGGATGAAATCGTCCTTGGTACTATAAGGGTTATGGAAGGTAATTGATGAGGATTTTTCTGAAGAGAAGAAAGAGACAGAAAAGGCAGACCTGAAGGAGAGGGCTTGAGTGTGATCTTCATGAGTGTTACAGATAGCGTTCTTTAGGAAATTGCTGAATGACTTTCTACAGTAGTGGCATGGAAGAAGCCGGAAGATCTGCATTGTAGGAAATCGCTAACAAACTGCCTCCACTTGAAAAATAGGTTATACAATCTTCGTATGAACGAAGGTACACCTGTTAAAACTCACCTTGATAGGTTTAATTCAAATTCAATGGACCTGAAGAACATTAATATCAAAATTGAGACATTAATATCAAAATTGAGAGTTATAAGAACAAGAAAAGCACAAAAAGCTGATATGTTTATTGAATCAAAGCAACCTTTAAATATAAGAGTGAAAAAACAATTCCCTAAACCGACTCCTCTAGAAGAGGAGGACTAAACTACTTACTGAACAAACTCCTTGAATTAGGAGATTTATTTGAGAAAATAAAGGACTAACAAAATTCTAACTACTAGCTAAAGAAATGGTCAAAGTAGTAAACTAGCAGGTGGTTAACCTGTGCTCTAATATGGCCCCCTCAAGGTAGGCAGTGTGTAACAACGCCTAGCTTGAATAAATGTCTGTCAAAGGCTGGGTTTGGTAGCGCTTTGGTGAGAGTATCCACGAGTTGATCCGCAATATGAATATGAACAATTGCAAACTTGATTCTGCTGGACTTGCTTGCGATAAAGTGAAAATCCACCGCAATGTGTTTCATGCAGCTATGGAGTACTAGATTTTCGCACATATAAATTGCACTAACATTACAGTAAATGGTTGGTACTTGTGGAAGTGAAACATGTAGTTCGTATAGCAGATTCATCACTCAATTTGTTTCAGCAAGTGCACTTACAGACGCTCGATACTCTGCTTCGATTGATAAGCGAGCAACTATTCTTTATTTCCTGGATGACCATCTCATAGGATTTTGGCCAAAAAACAGTATATAACTAGTAGTGGAGGCTCGATCACTCGCATCTCAAGCCCAATTCGTATCAAAATACATGTGTAGCTTGAAATCATTATCTCTTTGAATGCGAAGACCGAACTGAATTGTTCCTTGAAGATACCTGAGTACTCATTTGAGTGATTTCCAGTGTACTTCATATGGGGAGTGCATAAATTAAGAGAATTTGTTCACATAGAAACTTATGTCTGAACAAGTGAACGACAAGTACTGGAGTTTTCTAAGAACTCTCCTATAGCAAGTGGCATCAGTTGGTTCCGCTCCATCATATTGTTGAAGCACTTCACTAGAATTCATTGGAGTTTTTGCTGGATTGTAGTTTTTCATCACTGATGTAATTGGACTGTGATAAAGTAATTCCATCTGCAACACGAATCACCTCAACTCCGAGAAAAAACTTAAGGTTTCTGAGATCCTTAATAGAAAAATGGCCAGCAAAACAAAAGATATCCAGATTTATATATGAGCTATGGCTCCTGGTGATGATGATATCGTCGACATAAAGAAGCACATACAACACGCTGTTTGACACTTTATGAATGAAAAGTGACGCATCAGATTTCGACTTGACAAATCCCAAATAAAGAAGGAACGTCTTAAGTTCATTTTACCAGGCCCAAGGAGCTTGCTTGAGTCCGTATATAGCTTTCTTTAGGTGACATATATGTGAAGGGAACTGCTCGTCTTCAAAACCCGGAGGTTGGACAATGTAGAGTTCTTTTTCTAGGTGGCCCTGCAAGAACGCGTTGTTGACATCAAACTGACGTATGGCCAATTCTGCTGGACAGCAATCGAAAGCACCAAGCGCACAGTAGTCGGTTTGACAACCAGACTAAATGTGGCATGAAAGTCAATTATAGGTATCACACCTCCTTTTTACTACCCCAAGGGGGATATAAGAGAGTTTTTCCAATTAAAGTGAAATTATTTGAAATGAAATTATTTTAATTAATTCAGAGTTACCACTTGGGATAATTTATGGTGTCCCAAGTCACCGGTTTATTTTAAATCCCAAATCGAGGAAGTTTATTTTTAAAGTCTGCGAACTAGAAATTCTAGATAAGGAATTATGTTAACCAGAGAAAGGTGTTAGGCATTCCCGGGCTCCGTGATTTTAGCACGGTCGCTTAGTGATTATTACTGGGCTTAATTGTTTAACTACCCATTTTTAGGACTTATGTGCATTTATCTTTTATCGCTTTTAATCACTTGATTTATTCGTAATTAAAGAATTGTGTTACGCATACGTATACTCATTTCATTTGGCGCGTCAAAATCATGTCACGTGAACGTGTCCACAATTAATAACACTTTATTTATTTTATTAAAAAAAATGGTTGAAGTTGCGCGAACGCATCCCTCGAGTTATTGTTTTAGAAATCGCAATTATGTTACGCGAACGTATACATAATCACCATACTTAGTCTAAATCGAGCCTAAAGTAAATTACGATTATTTGATTTTTAATAGCAACATTTGTGAGGGCCATGGATGATTTAATTGATGGCACACCTCAAATCTTTTCTACAAGGGGTAACTCTTGACTTAATTTTATGAGGGCCATGAGTTAAGGGGTTTTGTTTGGCATGACACACCTTAATTGATTTTAAAAGAATTGTACTTAATTAAGACAATCTAAGGATGTTCTTATTTAAAACTAACTTAAGCTAACATAAGGCTATTGATTATAAACAAGTTTGGGGTTCCTGTATTGAACCTCTAATCATTTTTGGATAAGGGGAATTGGGCCAGCAGTAGCTCGTTAGGTCATTTGGTTAGGGATCCATCAGCGTTTAAAGCTGCCTTGAGCTTGGAATTTGGCCCAGAAATGAGGAACTCAAGGGCCATTCACACCTGATTTTTAGACTAAGTTTAGCCCATATTGGGCTTATATTAGGCGGGCCCGGTTGTGACTATTTACTGGCTGGGTCTATCTACCTTTGCATAGTATATACATTAGTTGAAAAGGCTGCAAATAAATTCACTCTTGAATAGGAAAATCGAAATACAACTCCAGTTTGAAAATTAATTACACTACATTGATTTGCAAGACATATCAGATATACATTTATAATTCGCGAGGGAAAAGCATTTACAGTCGGGCCGAGCTGTTGGGTTCAATTGCCCGGGCCCAATGGCCTAGGCCCAGACTTGCTCAAACGATTCCCACATTGGGTCTTGTTGCAAGTCTGGCCCAACTTATATTCAAACAAGTATGCAGAAGTTATGCTTATCATAAAGCAAACCATCTGGTTGTGACCTTGAGCTAATAATCAAACATAAAACGAATTTAAAATTAATGTTCCAACAGTCCATTTTACCATTGACAGACCATATATTACAACATGCTCTTAAGTGCAACTATGTGCCTAAAGAAAAGCAAGAAAAAGAAAAGTTCAACAAAAAAAAGTAACATTTTCCTAATTCTAAGTCTTCAGCTATTACCAAAAAACCTTGAACCAACTTCAGCTTGCAAGAATTTCAGCTATGGAGCTGTTTCCTACAAACAAAGCCTCGAATTTCATGCTCTGAAATTCCTTTGCCTTATTGTCACTTACATAAAAAAAAGCAACATAAATAAAGTACACAGTTCAGTGTTTACAGAAATCTATTTGCTGGTGTATTTTTAACTAGAGCAACAGAAAGAAAGAAAGAAGGAAAATTGCTTCAACCATCAGAATTCACATTTTTTAGTATAAGGTCTTGCCTAAAAATCTTTAGACATCTTTTAAAAGAGTTACAAACACTAGTAAGCCAAACAAAGTAGTCATGTTGGTGCATTTTCATGTTCAAACAATAAGATCTACTACATTTATACCAAATAAATCAAATATCACATGGAAACTCATTCATTATACATGTTTTTATTGCAAACTTACTGATGCTATATTACATCAAAACAAACAGTACATGAGAGGAGATGGAATTAATACCTAGTAGCAGCAAGAAACAAGCAGTAAAAACAGAGCTGAATACTAATCAGAACTTTGGAAAAGAAGCAGCCAACAAAACCAAACAGCAACGGTGAGAATCAACCCCAAAAAAATACCCAGAATGAACAACTCAGAAGACTTCCAAAACCAGAATACTAGCCTAGAAGTCCAACCTGGAAAAAGCTGATGTTTTCAGAGAACTTTTAAGGAATTTTTCTCTTTGTTTTTCTGAACTTTTAAGTGCAGAAAAATGCTAATGAATGTCTGTCAAATCAGAATGAGAGAACCTACATATATAGGCTGCCTAGAGAGGGTATCTTTTTTGGAATATTTTCTATCCTATGGTACAAATAGTATTGTCCTTTTACAACCCTTGGTACAGTTGTCCTATATTTCAGCATCTTTTATAACAGCTAGGACAGCTGTACATTTTCTAGGAAGCTTCTGATTTTTTAGCCTAAGTGGAAATCCATTTTTACCCTTTAAGTTACTGCTTATTTCAGTTCTATCCTAAACTTTTAGGTTCAATTGAGTCCCTATGAGTTCTAATAATTTACAAATCAGAAACCAAATTACAAAGGCAAACAGAACCAAAAGGAGACAATTTAAGCTTAAGACTAAACTAATTTAGTAGGCAACAGTGATTATCTAATTAAATCAACACCAAACTAAATTTAAACAGCTATATGGCATCTACACAGTAACTTAAACAAAAAATTATCAGGGAAAATAAAAACCCCAAAGAAATCTTAAAAGTTAAACTATTCAAATCATGAATTAATATGCCGACATTTAATTACAGAAAATGGGGGAAAGCAATTCAAACAAAAGCGATGGAAACAAAGAAATCATCACCAATTCACCATAAATCCTAGTCAAACTAAAACCATGCAAATCAAAATGCAATCTCATCATGCTTGGACTAACCTAATAAACAAACAATTTAACAGTAAAAAAAAAAGAAAAAAAAAAGAAATTCTAAAATCATGCGGCTCAACAGAAATACTAAACATGAAGAGGAATCAACAAAAAGACAAAGAATACTAAACAAAAGGTAGAAGAAATTGCCTCTATTCATTTTAAACCAAACTGGACCAACCAAACGACTCTTGACCAAGCATCAATCAAGGCGACATGAACTTGTACCACCATTAATCGATTGTTCTCATCAAGAACAGTCGACTAATGAGGGTTTTGGGTTCAAACCACCGATAACTGACCAGAAAATTAAAAGAGGGAAAAAGGGCTAGGGTTCAAGATTTCCAGATTTGAAATTCGAAGAAATCGGCTAGGATTTTCGGGAAATTGATTGTAGTTTAGGGTTCAGAGGGGTGTGATTTTGGGGTCGTTTGGGTGATTTAGGGTTTTTTAGGTTTCGATCTTAGATCCGGAATTAGTGGAATTAGATGGGGATTTTGGGGAAGCTGATGGTGGGAGAGTGTAAAGAGGAGGCTAAGGATCATCTGGTGTAGGTTTGGGGTGGTTTGGAGTATTAGCGCCGCCGTGGGCGATTTTCGGCGGGTGGTTAGCGGCGGAGCCGGCGAGGGATATACAGGTGGCTAGGGCTTGATTTGTTTAGAGGAAGGAGATGGAAATAAAAGGGGTTCGATGGGGGGGGTCTGTCTTCGGACAGTTATATCTAAATGGCTAATCAGTTCCCAGCCGTTAGATCTAAGATGATCAACGGCTGGGATCAAAAGGGGTAATACGGGGTCGTTTTAGGAGAGTAGGAAGTGGACCGGGTAGGCTTGATTTTTTGGGCTGGGTCTGGATCGATTTTGGAGAGGGGGAATTTGGGCCGATTTGGGGTATTGAAACATCCAAAATTCAAATTAAAACACCCTCTTTCAATTCTCTTCTTATTTTCCTTTTTCTTTTCTTTTTCGTTTTTCTTTTCCTTTAATTAATAATCCTAAATTAATTTAAATTGCAAAATTAAGCTAATTATCTAATTATAAAAATTACTTTATTCTAGATTAAAAGAGAAAAATCAATAACCTAAAAATTAAAAAGTAAAAATGTAAAAATGAGCTATTTTTTATGATTTTCAATTTTTATAAAACAAAGAATTACTGATTAATCCTAAAAATGTAAAACTAAAACCTAAATGCAATGAATGATATTTTTCATGATTTAAATAAAAATTAACCATGCATAAAATACAAACAATTAAATAAAATTCTACAAAAATTCCTAAAATGGCAAATAATTAAGAAAAAATCTATTTTCTTGGGATTTTATATGAGTATTTCGTATAGGGCAAAAATCACATGCTCACAGCTGCTATGAGGGATTTTTGCCCATTTGAAACTCCATGAGAAGCATCTTTTGAAAGAGTCTGACCGAACCTTGCTTTAGAAGTTTCCTACATATCTTTGGCTATAAAGGAATCAGGTCAGTGTATTTCTGGAAGTTTGGTAGCTGGGACTACCAGGAAACTATGATTTCACTATTGTTGTTGTTGTTTCTGCTTGTTGAGATCCCTATTACACCAAAATGAAAGATGAAAAGCTAAACTAGCTAAGCCTATCAACTACGAATTACAAGATTCCTATCTATAAACCTTCTAAAGCTTGATCTTGAGTCTTGGCCAGCTATTCTTGCAGACTCTGATCTGAATCTTGATGCTCGTTAGCTGCAACCGCTGGTTCATTCTTCGTTAACTTCTCGGATCAAGGCGGGACATGCAAAACTTGTGACTTCAATCATATTTTGGACAGTCCGCATCTTTTCCGCTTCTACACTTAAAGTTCACTTCTTTTCTTTTATTTTAATCGAGACTTCTTATTTTGGTCGCCTCAAAACTTGTGCCTCAAGGAAAAAACCTACTCAGGCACCAAAACAAACAAAAAACGAAATTTTTCTGCCCCAGTTTTCACTAGGAAAATTTCGTGAGTTATTGTAATAAAATCTAAACTATTTCTTTATTGAAAGCAATTAAAATCGGGATTGTGTATCCCTGAGAAAAAGAGATTAGGGAGTGGAGACCCTATATCTAAAATGCAATCAAATGGGGATTGGAGGCCCCAAGTTGGGAAGATTGTGAGCACATGATTTTTGCCCTATAAGAACTACTCCCACAAAAATTCAAAATAAAATAGTTGTGTGTTGCTTGTAATTTATTTGTATTTGTCTGTGTATGTTTTATTCTATTTTTACTACTGAAAATACAAAAATATATGTGTTGCATTGGCATTTACAATTTAGGATTAATTAACCAATGATTTGTTTTGTGTGTGTGTGTGTGTTGCATTTGTATTTATAATTTAGGATTAATTAACCAGTAATTTGTTTTATGAAAATGAAAATCATAAAAAATAATGTACTTTGCATTTGTAGCATTTAATATTGAATTGTGTGATTTTATTGTTAATTGGCATTTAATTGTATGTGATAAATGTTATTAAAAGATAATTAGTATTTTTAGTAAGTTAACTTGGTTTATGATTTTAGAAAATAATTTAGAAAATAAAAAGAAAGGAAAAGAATTAGAAGACCCGGATTTGGGCCAAAAGCTTCAAAGCCCAAACAAAATACAACCCAAACCCGTCCAAATACCCCATCATACCCGGCCCAAACCTGCCCCAATCCAGCCCGTCTCCAGCCGCAACCAAACGACGCCGTTTCAGGCGTTTCAATCTGGACCGTTGATCTCAACTGATCAAACGGTCCCAAAGCTTTGCCCAAACCCGACCCCGACCCGTCACTCCAATACCCGGACTGCCCCAGTGCTACTCCAAATGACACCGTTTGACTTAAATGAACTGATCTGGACCCTCGATCGTAATTGATCCAACGACCAAGATCAAACGCCCCCTCCCGTATATAAGTCCAAACCATACCCCCGCCCCCAAACCAAACCCCCCTCGCACCATCATCTCTCTCAGACCCTTCATACACACCCCCAAAACCCTAGCTGCCCTCGTTCCCTTCGCCTGAAAACACGACGACACCAGCTCCGATGGCCGTGAAATTCACTCCACTGAACCTCCTAACCGCCCTCAACACAGATCCAGTACCCGTTTGCTTCGAATCATCCTCAAACTTCTCGATTCTTCATTTGAAGATTCGAGCAAAACCTGGACCTACCCCAATCCGCCTTGAACTCACACCCTGGCACCCCTTGACCTCCCTCATGACCAAACCACCGTTGGTTTGGTTCGAATCTGGCTAGAAACACTCGAACCCTAAATCGAAACGTAAGAACCCTAGAAAACCAAAACTGGTTTCTGTCCGAAGTTTAAGGCGATTTGGGTGTTTAACTGACCTTAGTCGAAGTGTTCTCAGTTGAGAACACTCGATTAAGGTCCGTTTGACCTCAAAAGTTCAAGTTCGAGTCGATTCAAGTTCGTCTGTTCTCTATTCCATTTAAGGTATTTTTCCTTTTTTCTTTTATTCTATTTTGATGTTTTAAATGTTTAATATTGTTATATTAATTTTTTGATTTGTGTCGATTGTTATGTTCTTCTCCCTCAGACCTTTTTATTCGGTCGAATTTGTTTCTGTTCATTATTGTGTATAATTATAGGTCGTGTAATCAATTCGAATAAGTTCGTCGATTATTTGTTTTATTATAAATCCCTGTTCTTGTCAATGCCGCTTGAAATTGCCTGATTATCTATTTTCTGATTGATTGTTATCAATTGTCGTAGGCAATCGGTTAATTAGTTTTCGTCGATTAATTTGTTCTTGTTTGTAAACCAATAAGTTCGTCGAATGGTTATTGTGTGTGCTTGATCTGTGGACACTTAGCTTCAGGGCATTGTCAATAGGCTGACAATGAACCTGCATTCATGTTCATTTTTATTCAATTTTCAGTTTCAGTTTTAATGATTCTATTGAGTTCTGTGTTGTGATTTAAATTCAGTTCATTGGTTTCAATTGGAACTCAACCTTAGTCATTTAGTTGTCAGGAGGATTGGTTATAGCTGTTAGTCAGATTTAGTTTTAAATCATTGTTAGCTTGAACAGATTTAGAGTTAAAAGGTTTTAATACGGATGAATAATTTGTATTAAGGGCAGTAATATTAAGGGGTTTCAGGGGTGATTTGGGAATGGAACAATTAGGATAATATTTTAATGTTAGTGTTTTGTTAGTGGGATATTAGTGTCTTTAAATTAATATGGTAATGGGGAACAAGAGGGAATGAGGGCTGATAATAAGGAAAAGCTTTTCTTAGTGGGTTTTAAGTGGAAAAAGGCAGATTTTTAGTGGGGGAAGGGGGTCGGGCAGAAAAGTTTGAACAAAAGGGCAGGTCTGGATGGCTATATAAAGAGGAGAATCTGGGAGAAGGGGGGAGAAAAAAAAAAGGCATTCAAAAACAGTGAAGTCCTAGGGCATTTGAAGTTCAATCTCAAGTAAATTTGGGTACATTCGAGTGATTTGTGGTTAAGTTCTCATCTTCGTTTGGTTTCAAACTCTTTCTGGGCTGTGATTCAAGTTCCTGGGTTGTGCATCTGCTACTGTTTGATTGTCTCTTGGTCTGCTATTGTACTGCTGCTGCTGATCTTTGCCTCTATTAAAATTCCATTTTTCAGGTACACGACTCGAGACTCTGACTGTAGCTTCACATGATTGAAACATAAAAATCAATGGAAATTGACCAAATGTCTTCTGTCATTTTTTTTATTGATTCGTTGTCTATGATTCGAACTTAGACTCTAGTTCAATTGTGTGGAACAAAATTAGTTTTGTAATCATATGAACTAGATTCGAACAGAGCTGTTTGTATAATTTGAACTGCAATTGGACCGTGTTAGCTATCATCTGGTACAGACTGTTAGGTAGTATTAGAACTTGTGTTCCTCATTAACTGGGGATTTGCATGTTCGATAGTTCTGTTATTCTGAAAGTTTTTCTGTGATTCGTGTATTGTGCAGTAGATATTAGTTACATTTTGTGGACTGAAATATGAATTTCTGTAGTTAAGGTAGTTGTACTGGGCTACACCAATTGAGCGAACTATTTGAATTGGTCATAGGTAATCTGGTTGTTGATATGAATATAGGTTGATGCACCTTCACCTAAAGCTAAAGCTTGTAGTAGTTATATCAATCAGCCACTTAGTTAATCGTAACCTCATATGATTAATTACCTTAAGCATCAATTGATATATCAGTTTGAAGTAGTATTTTCAAGTTAGTACAAGAATGTTAGTAAACATCAGAATGTGCACGTCTATTGGATTTGTCCATTAAACTTGATAAGTTTCCCTTAGCTATTAAGGTGTTAATCTGATCAACAACATCTGAATAATGCATTAGAACAATTGTTAGCTGGTCATTTGCTCAAATTTGAACTACCGTGTTTGGCTTAGTCACGTGGGCTTAACCATTTCTTTTCGCCCAAGAGGTGTAGTCTCCACATAGATAAACGAGCAGCCCAGGTCCCGTTTTATGACTGTGTGCGCTTGGCCCTGGGCTGAGATATACAGATTGCCAGTTTCGAAGCCCGATGTTTGATTTTGGTACATCATAACCAATTAGTCTGCACCAACCCCGTAACAAATCGATTAGGACCTTTTTTTTAACTATGAGATCAACAAAAAATAGAAATCATAGTTACTTTAGGATTTTCCCTTTAAAACAAATAATAGATGAGACGAGCCTCGCCAAATAAACGAATAAATTGTGGGGCCCTCAATAAAGGGGTAAAATAAAACATTTAGAATTCAGGACGGGTCGTTTAGTGAATTTCATGGCCTCGACCAAAATAACAACGCGTTAGTCACTTTAGGCGCGCCTTTAATAATTTACTTTCTTAAACCCGGGTGCACATTTATGTGACCTAAATCCAAATCTCAACGGAGTCGAAATGTGTCGAAAACCACAGGTACATTGATGTGACGTGATTCGAGATACGTTTTCACAACGTTGCAAATCTCTGTTAAATAATAATGATAATGATAAAAGCGGTTAAAAATTAAAATTTGCACATAGGTTCATAATTGTATAAAATCAAATAATTAAGCTGAATATGACAGTTGAGCGACCGTGCTAGAACCACGGAACTCGGGAATGCCTAACACCTTCTCCCGGGTTAACAGAATTCCTTATCCGGATTTCTGGTTCGCAGACTGTAGTACAGAGTCAATCTTTTCCTCGATTCGGGATTCAACCGGTGACTTGGGACACCATAAATCTCCCAAGTGGCGACTCTGAATTAAATAATAAATCCCGTTTTGATTGTCCTTTAATTGGAAAAACTCCTTCTGCGCCGCCTTTGCATGGGGCGCGGGTGAAAAAGGAGGTGTGACAAAGATTACCAGGTTATGCTAGAAAAAATGACCGGGTTATGCCGGGAAGGTCCACGGGTTATGCCGGGAAAGGTCATCGGGTTATGGCGGAAAAGAAAAAGGTCCTTGGGTTATGCCAGGGAGGTCCTTGGGTTATGCCAGGAAATTCATCGGGTTGTGCCGGAAAAGAAAAAGGTCCTCGGGTTATGCTGTGGAGGTCCACGGGTTATGCCAAGAAAGGTCATCGGGTTAATCCGAAAAAGAAAAAGGTCCTCGGGTTATGCCGGGGAGGTCCACGGGTTATGCCGGGGAAGGTCATCGGGTTATGCCGGAAAAGAAAAAGGTCCTCGAGTTATGACGGGGAGGTCCATGGGTTATGCCGGGAAAGTTATCGAATTATGCCGGAAAAGAAAAAGGGTCCTCGGGTTATGCCGGGGAGGTCCACAGGTTATACCGGGAAAGTCATCGGGTTATGCCAGAAAAAGGTCCTCGGGTTATGTCGGGGATCAACTAGGTAGTGGAACCCTATACTGGAAAAGACTACCAGGTTATGCTGGCAGCGACTAGGGAATGGGACACTATGTTTGGAAAGAAAATTGCCAAGTTATGTTGGAAAAATCACTGGGTTATGCCGGGAAAGAAAAAAGGTCCTCGGGTTATGCCGGGGAGGTCTACGGGTTATGCCGGGAAAGTCATCGGGTTATGCCGGAAAAAGGTCCTCAGGTTATGCCAGGGATCAACTAGGGAGTGAAACCATATACTGGAAAAGACTACCAGGTTATGCTGGCAGCGGCTAGAGAATGAGACCCTATGTTGGGAAAACGTAGCTAGAGATTGGAGACTTTATGCTACCATGGTTTTGAATTTTTCTTCTTCTTTTCTTTTTATTTTTTATTTTTTTTATTTCAGAGAATGACTAAATGCAGGAAAGAATTTTGGAGAAGACTTCCCTTTTTGGATTGCTGCTGCAAAGCCGTTTCTAGCCCTGGTGCAGTTTCTTTTTGTTGCACCTGCTTCTTGCAAGGTTGCTTTTGGATTGCACTCGTTTCCTGTTTTTAAACAAAGAACAATTGTTAGTTTGAAACGGTGGTTGCTTTTGTGTCCTTGAGCGTTTCAGTCACTTGGTCTCAGCCCTTTCAACTACAACTGGTTGTTCCTGAATACCGATTGTATTTTAGACCCCGGAGGGCCTCTGGTTTTTTCCAGACTTTGCCATGACAGTTGGTCGGTGGAACTCAACCTTATCGGCTTTATTTTGCCTTCGTAGGCCTTTCCCTTTTGACTTTTTTTTTCTTTTTTTTTTCAGAGCATTGGAGAACGTTTTCCTCCTCAAACTTTGTTGCAACGGCTAGTCTCGTGGGACTAACCTTTTCTAACTTTATTTTGCCTTCATAGGCCTTTCATTTCTGGCTTCTTCTTCCAACTTCAATTTCAAAGCATTGGGGGTACATTGGCTCTTCAAACATTTGCCAAGACGGTTAGCTACGTGGGACTCAACCTTTTCAACTTCATTTGCCTTTATAGGCACTTCAATTTGATTTTCTCTTTCCAAGAGTTTTTAATTTCAAAACATCAGCCAACATGGCCGGTCGAAGTTGACTTGATGCCCTTGCCGAGGCTGGGTGCCTTATTACAGATTAACTCGTGTCAAATGAGAACCCTGTAAATCAGTCTTGCTATCCCTTCTTTGTCTCAGTTTCGGAATAGAGTTAGACCGAAATGGATTCAAAGAAAAAACAAACAATGGAATGGATAAATGAATTTAAACAAGAGGTATCCCTTTCGGGAAAAGGAAAGAAGGACTTATCTGGAGTACATGCGGATTTCAAAGAACATGACATGCCTTTTGGACTGGATGTCTGATCTGTGTAAATCGTCCAACTCTCAGAAATGCATCACAACTTTTGCCTCAAAATCGAGAAACCTTGCCAGGACTCTGTCGATGCCGATGGCTGTGAGGATCCTCTTTTCGATCAGGGGCGCCCTTTGCGGGTTTTCACGAGCTGACCTCTATCATTTCTCTTCTCACCATCGCCTTATAGTGCTCTTGCGAGTTTTCACTAACAAGACTCTCTCATTTTTAATTTCTCTACTTACCATCGCCTTACGGTGCCAGTGTGGGTTTTCAACAGTAAGACTCTCACATTTTATTTCTCTCATTCTGATTGCATCAGATCGAAGTAGTTGTATTCTCTGATCCTTGATTCTCACTGATTGATCGAAAGGACTTGAAAGGATTTGGGTAAATATGATTTGGATCGAATTACAACTTTAGAACCATTCAGGCGGGATCATCGTCGAACCATTATAACATCTGCCCCAGTTTCTCTTTTGGGGGAATTTGGATTTTTATTTTGGTTTGACTGAACCCTAGAGAGAGGCTGCCTACGTATCCTTTCAGAATTAAGTCGAACGTAGTTAAAGGAACTTTAATTTTTTTGTTTTGTTTTGTTTTGTTTTCTCTTTCTTTTTCCTTTCCTTTTTCACTTTTTTTTCATTTCATTTTCTTTGTCTTTTCTTCCTTTTTTTGCATCTTTCTTTTTCTTCTCTTTTTTTCATTCATTTTTTTCATTTCATTTCATTTCATTTTTTCAATTCTTTTTTTTTCAATAACACTTTCAGGTTCTAAAAGAGGGTAGTCAAAGAAACGTAACCGGCTCAAAGGGTTTGCAAAGGGTTGATAGTGTTTGGGTAGCGAGAATAAAAGGCTTTTTCATCCCAATCGGAGAACATTAATGTTATATAGAGGATCCAACATAGTACCTTTTGGCTGCATCTGCATTGACAGTTGTTTCAGGGACATTTCCTTCGATGTGTCCCAAATACAAGCACTCTTTTGGCAGTACTCTTGTTGCAATGTATGGACCTTTCCAATCTAGAACCAATTTTCCTTCAGATGTTCCGAGTCTTTATTTTATTTCCTTAAACTTATTCATGGCATTTTGATTATTGATTCATTATTTCGTAGTCTGACAGCGATTCAGGATCTGGGCATGAAGTCTGCAAGCATGTCATGTTATTGAAATCTGCATTTAGCATAACTGAAAAGAGAATAAGAAAAGTGACAAGATTAAGAAAAGAGAATTCCTAGACAATGAACATTTGATTTGATTATTTTTTGAATTTTAAAGATAAGAAGGGTTTACACCGGAAAGTAAGACAATAAAGTAAAACATCCGGATCAAACCCTGAGATAATTCGGACGCAGAAAGGATAGTAGGATTGGCTACCGAGATTCCCGTATGATAAGGAACTTTCAGACTTGGCAACCGTTTTGGCTTTTCTTCTGTCTCGGCAATGGTTGCAATATCCTTCAGTGCCGGATCAAATTCTTTATCTTCACCAATCATTCCGATCATTGGCCCGATGTTGTGGGCAGGCAACAGATTGTTCATCATATCATGAGCTTCTTCATCCCGAAAAACAATTCTTTCAGCTTCAATCAAATCTTAAACTGCCTTTTTAAGGGTCCAACAGTCCTTTGTACTGTGTCCCACTGCTCCAGAGTGGTATTCACATCTAGCATCAGCTCGGTGCGTTGGGGACTCAGTGTTCGGCTGGTTCGGGGCCACCGACTGCAATAGATTTAGCCTGATTAGCTTTTGGAACAAGATTGAATACGATTTTACCAATAGGGGTGAACTGATTCTTTCTGAAAGGCTCTCTTGGGCGAGGATTGTACTGGGGAACATTTGGTTGGGGATTATATGGAGGTTGGTAAGGATGGGCATTTCTGGGAGGTGGAGCTCGGTTTTGTGGATAATGTTGTGGTCGCATGTAAGGTTGCGCGTTCATCACCGTATAAGAAGGTGGTGCCACGACATAAGAAGCATCTTGAAGGGGATAATAATGTTCAAGGACCTCAGGAAGCATATATGATTGGCTAAATGACCTGCGGGCCCCCTCGAGCTAGAAACCATCACGACTCTTTCTTCTCTCCCGTTTCCATTTATCAAACCCCCTGAACCATTTTGAACATCTAGTGATGTGGCTTTAAAAACAACATGACTCAAGATTTGACCCGTTTTTAGCCCACTTTCTACCATTTCCCAGATTTTGATAGCCTCAGCGAATGACTTACCCATAGCGGACATCATGTTCTAGAAGTAGTCCGCCTCTTGGGCATGTAGAAAGACCGTGACCATTTCAATTTCGTCCATTGGAGGCTTTACCCAGGCAGCTTGCTCATTCCATTTGACAGTATATTCGTGGAGACTTTCCGCGGTTTTTCTTTTTCAAATTGGACAAAGGGTTTCTGTTGGGAGCGATGTCCATATTATATTGGAACTGGCGAACAAAATCTCGAGCTATATCATCCCACACATGCCAATGGATAAATTCTTGATCTGTATACCACTCAGAAGCGATTGCGGTGAGGCTTCCCCTAAAATAGGCCATTAGCAACTCCTTTTTTTCCACCAGCACCCCTCAGCTAGTTACAATATCGTTTTAGATGAGCAATTGGGTCTCCGTGCCCGTTGTACTTTTCAAATTTTGGCATCTTGAAGCCAGCTAGCAAGTGGACATGGGGAAACATACAGAGGTCAGAGTATGAGACACTCTTTTGGCCACTCAGACCTTGCATGTTTTTAGGCTTTGTTCTAGGCTCTTCATCTTCCGAGTCATTTCCTCTTGCTCGGGATTCTTAACAACCTTTTCTTGCTCCCCCGAGATATCATATTGCGGAGGTTGAGTGAAAGAGTACGGGGTCACATATGTTATTTCTGATTGAAGTTGTGGACCCTGAAAGATGAACATTGGAGGCTCAATATACGACCATGGTAAAGTTGGTTGTGCTCTAGTGTAGACTGGTGTTGCAGAGAACAACATTGGAGGTGCCCTAAAAACTGGTGCTTGGGGGCAAACCATAGAAGGCATGCCAGAAACATTGGACAACATTGGAGGGGGGCCGTATGGGATGAGCGGGTTGAGCACAGGGGCGTTGGTAACCTCACCTGACTTGGGGATCAACTCAGGGAACCCAGGGATTGCACTTGGCGGTTCCCTACCATTAGACCAGGCATCCCACATTTTCAATATGCGGAGACGCAACATCTTATTCTCTTCAGCAGCTGCTGATTCTGGTTGTGGAATAGCTGGTGTTGGGCTATCCTCAGGATCGATGATTTGTGGATGGCTTTCAGAGGTCATAGGAACCTTTTCTTTGGATCTTGTAAGTAAGGATGTGAAGCCAGATTACCAACAAAACCAACCACCTGAACAGAACCTGGCTAATTTGCACACCCAACAACCTTGTTAGTTTTGAGACATTTAACCTATAGAAAATCGCATATTGGGATGCAATGCACCTAACAGTTAAATGCTTCTACCATGTGTTTGAACGGTTCATGTTTCATCCCGGCCTTAACTAATCTTTTTTTTTTCACTCTGTACCTCTTTTCCTTTAATTTGCCTCTCTTTAATCACTATTGATTTTCTCATTTTATTTCTGGCACTCTTTTATTTATGATATCTCTTTTTCTTTTTTTTTCTTTTTGTCACTCTTTTATTTTTATTTTTTTTTCACTCAATTTTTCTTTCTCTCTTTTTTCAGTTTATTTTTCACTGAATTATTTTAATGGCTATGATCGAATCCGGTGGGGATTGCCTACGTATCATGACGCCACATGAATCAGATCTTGCGTAGTTCGGGAAGATTGGGAATGGAGTAAATGAACTAACTCTTTTTTTTTAGTTTACTTTTATAAAACTCTGACCATGAAAGCTTTACGCAAAAGAAAAACATATTTGATTTTTGATTTTTTTTTTGGAATTTTCTAAAAAATGCTTTAAAAGAAGAAAGGGAATTTTCTTTTGGATTTTTGATTTTGATTTGTGAAAGAAAGACTTCTAAAAATTCCTTTTCTTTTGATTGGAACTTTGAGAATTTCAAAAGTAAAAGGAAAATATTTTTGCTTGAATTTTCATTTGTTTTCTCTTTTTCTAAAGAAGAAAGAAAATATTTTTTTTTGGATTTTGGATGTTGCCTCTTAATTTTCGAAAGAGGAACTTTTAAGAAAATATTTTGAATTTTTGAGCTTTTTATTTATTTACAAAATTACTTCTAAAGAAAAGCAAAAATATTTTTTGGACTTCAATTTTTTTCAAAATTTAGTTTTTATGAAAGAGAGACTTTTAAACAAGGAAAATTTTTTTTTAATTCATTTTTTTGAATTTTTAGAAAACATTTTCAAAATAAAGGAAACCCGTATTTTGGATTTTGATTTTTGATTGATTTTTTATTTTATTTTTTTTTTCATATGAAAGACTTCAGAAAGAAGGAAACTATTTTTTTAGTTTAAAATATTTTTGTTTGAATTTTCTAAGGAAATGTTTCTAAGGACGGAATTAAAGGAAATTATTTTTGGATTTTTTTTAAATTGGGGTTGGAACCGATGAGGTTTGCCTACGTATCTTACATCCGTTAAGAATTAGACCCGCATAGTTCAGTCAATTTTGACGGAACAGGAAAATATGGCACTTGAATATTTTGGGCTCATTTTGAAATGACCTTGTCTTTTTCTTTTTCCCTTTTTTCCAGAATTTTGGCAGAGTTTCGGAATTTTTCAAATACCTACCTCCCACTCTTGTTTTTTGATTTTTGATTTTTTTTTTTTTTTGATTTTCTTTCCCTATTCTAGAAGCTGGTCAACATGCATGCCGAAACAAACAGATGCACAAGTAGCACGTAAGATGCATCATGATGGTGTTTTTAATTTGGGTACACCTATCCTAGACGGACCCAACCCCTGTGTTGAGTCCCCAAAGTCAGATGCACGTGATGCAAACAAGAGTTCCTACTAGGGATCCAGCATGAGGCTATGTTATTCTAGGTTTAAAACTAGGGTTGTGGTCTAAACCTGGCTTCCCCGAGCGGACAAACTCGAGTCGAGGAGGGGGCAACGTCCCGGGAGCATGAAAGTCTGCCCGACCTTGTTGTTTGCCCAGCCCCGTTCTATTTGGTATCACTCTAACAGAAAAGTGGGCCACGCGAACGTGAGCACCGTTTTTTAGAAGACTCAGAAGGGAGGCGTAAGAAGACATTTAAATACAGTTCAAGTAATATCAAAGCAGTACATGACAATTAGCATATAAAGTCCACAAAATATAGTAATATCAACAATAAAGCCAAATAAAAATCACATTAACAAGCTCGAATTCTTGAACCCTAAACAAGAGATTCTGGGTTCTTTTCCCCAGCGGAGTCGCCAGAGCTGTCACACCTCCTTTTTTACTATCCCGGAAGGGGATATAAGGGAGTTTTTTCAATTAAATGACATTATTCGAAATGGGATTATTTTAACTAATTCAGAGTCGCCACTTGGGATAATTTATGGTGTCCCAAGTTACCGGTTTATTTTAAAGCCCAAATCGAGGAAGTTTATTTTTAAAGTCTGTGAACCAGAAATTCTAGATAAGGAATTCTGTTAACCCGGGAGAAGGTGTCAGGCATTCCCGGGCTCCTTGGTTCTAGCACGGTCGCTTAGTGATTATTACTTGGCTTAATTGTTTAACTACCCATTTTTAGGACCTATGTGCATTTATATTTTACCGCTTTTAATCACTTGATTTATTCGTAATTAAAGAATTGAGTTACGCGTACTGTAAGCACGTGATTTTTGCCCAATATGAGAATTACTCCCAAAAAAATTCAAAAATAAAATGATTTTTCTTTGGTGTGCAATTTTTGTGATATTTTGAATAATTATTTGTATTTGTCTGTGCATGTTTATTTGCTAAATTAATAAAAAATACAAAAATATGTCGCATTTTGCATGTAGGATTTAATTCTACAATTGTTAGTAATTGAATTTGTTTTACAAAAATTAAAAATTACAAAAATAGGCATCATTTGCATTTTTAGCATTTAATGTCCAAATATACAATTTTATGCTTAATTAATACTTAATTGTGCGTTAAATGTTATTGGGAGTTAATTTGCGCTTTTATAACTTAATTTAGTTCTTAATAATAGTTTAAGTATTTTTATAATTTAGTTTTAGAAAAATAAAAGAAGTAAAGAAAGCGAAAATATAAAGAAAGTCGGAATTGGGCCTCTTCTTCAATTTCAAGCCACAGGCCCAAAAAATGGCCCAATCTTCCCTACGACCCAGTCCATTTCGAACTGGGTCGACCCAGTCCATAACCCAAAAGACCCAAACCCCTTTGTCTTACATTTTACAAAACAAAACAAAAATTAAAAGACAAGAAACCCTAAACACTAAACCAATCCGCCCCCACCCCTCCTATCTTCTTCTTCTTCCTCAAGATAACCATGGCTGCCTCCCATGGCATCGTCCAGACCTTCGACCAAATAGTCCCCTCCCTCGTCGTCGTTGTCCGTCATCAACACCACCCTAAACAAACAACCATGGACGCCTGAAGCGCCGGACCCCCCTCCCCCCGTCGCTGCCCTCGTCGTCCAGCTCAGTCCGCCATGGATGAGCGTCGACCAGCTGCTTCCGTCGAGCAGCTTGAGGCCAAAACAAGCCTCAGCTGCTGCTGTTCTTCTTCGTCTTCTTCAGCTTGAGCGTCGCCATGGAAGCCGTCTCCGAGCTGCTGCTTTTGCTTCACGTCCATGGCGTCCAAACGTCGACCAGCTGCTTCCCGTTCCACCTTCTTCTTCACTTCCAGCTGCTTCCGTTCATCACTTCTCCTTCGTTTCAGCTGGGTTGAAGCTGCGGACTGCTGCTCCTTTCCCTCCGTCCCAGCTCCTTCCGTCGCGTCATCACTGTCCATCGCCTTCTGTCGCGACCAGCTGCTTCCATGGCCAAGTTCATCGTCCAGTTCGAAGCCCCCCAGCTGCCACGTCTTTTCTGCTCGTGTTAGTCATCGTTGGTTCGAGCTTTGGTCGAGGCTCGTCAAGATTCGTTGTTTGTTTGGTCGTTGTTTGTCGTTTCAATCCGGTTAGTAGTTTTTAAATTTTATTTCGTCCGTTATTTTGTTTTGATATTTTTCGAATCTAAAATCGGCGAATGTTTGCTTTGTTCATGTCTATGGTTAGATATTTGATTTTTTGGTTTTGTTCATGTTCATGTTGTTTGTTAAATTAATTTTCAGATTTCAAAATAGAAGTTTAATTAGTTGTTTTCATATTCATTTCATGTTTGTATTATTGTTTAAGTGAATATTTGTTAGTATGATGTTTGTTAGATTCAAATTGAAATTTAATTAACTATTTCTTCAATTTGTTTCATGTGTTTATGTATTGTTAGAAATTGTTAATATTGTTAAGTTCAAGCTTAAGTTCATAATTGTTTATTCGTCGATCTTGTTATTTGTCTAAAGAATTTAGTTGTGTTAGAGAAATATGTTGGTTTAATCGTTTAAATCCATCATATTTGTTGTTCAAAATAGATTCAATTCATGTTCATACTTTGTTTGATTGTTCTTGAATCCGAAATTTGTATAGTTTGATTTCTTGTTTATCATTTATGATTATTTCTTGAATTTGTCTCATAATCTTGTTGTTTAAGTTTAATATAGGAATTGTTGGTTGTAATATTGTTAGAGTTGATTTTAAGTTCAATATGATTGAATTTAGAAATCTTCATACTTTGTTTGTTGTTGTTGTTGAATCCGAAAATAGAATTGTTTGTTGCTAAAATATTGTTCAATCAAATTTTAGTTGTTCTTTGTTGTTCAATTTGTGTTCATGTGATTTGTTGTTGAAATGTTGTTAAAATCGTGTTCATGTGATATTGTTGTTATGATGTTCATCCGTGTTCATATTGTTGTTTGAACATTGTTAGAAATTGATCATATTGTCTATATTTTGGTTATGTTTGATTAAATGATGTGTTATAGCTGATGGGTAATTTGGTAAATTTGTAGTACGTTCAGGGGTAGTTTGGTAATTTCAGTAAGGTCGGAGGGGGTAGTTTAGGAATTGTACATTTTGTAATTGTTTATTTGAAGCATGGGGGACAAAATGAAATGGGGTGGGTTGTGATATGATTATTTAATATAAAGGGGGGACAAGATTTAATTTAAAGGGGGAATCTTGCATTATTTTAAATGAAGCATGGGGGACAAAATATAATGGGGTGGTGTGATATGTTTATTTAATGTAATGGGGATGAGTGGAAAGATAATGGGTTGGGTAGAGAAAAAGTATTGATTTAATTGATTAAAAGATTTATGGGATGAGATTATATATATGAAGTCTTGAACACAAGACAAGAACATAATAGAGAGAACAACAATAAAGAGAGATACGAGAAAAAAATACACACACAGATAGAGAGAAAAAAAACGGACAGAGAATAGAAGAGAGAAAAATTCCGAAAAATATTTAAGCTTTCAAAATAAAATAAAACTAAAAAAAAATCTACTGCTTTCTTTCTTTGTTTGAAATTAGTATTAATGGTTGTTGTTTCATTTAAAGCTTAAAGCTTTTGTTTTTGGGATTACTACTCCACCGGTCTGTTACTGGGTTGTTACTGCTGCTGGACTGTTGTTGCTGTATTGTTATTACTGTCGCTGATTCTCATCATCATTTTCTTTTGCTTCCGATATCAGGTACACAACTGAAAGCTGGTTATTGTAATCCGAATATGAAGCATGAATACGAAAAAATAAATAGTTGAAATTTTGAATTAGTTTTAATTATATTCTGAATTTTATTTGTATGTATAATTTATTTAGTTTGCAAAAAAATCAGAATCGTGTAGCTATTTAATACATATAGTGGAATATCCGACGATAGCTTAACGATTGAACTACCTATATATTGCCAAAAATAAATAAATGGTGTAGTAACTTCGTCAAGTAAAAATCAAACGAATAGGCCATCTAGTAAGAATTTGGTAGAAATATTGTTTAGTTAAATAATATTGGTTAAGTTCAGCATGTAAATGGTCTAGGATTAAAATTGGATTGCTATTTTTTAATTTGACAAATTGAGAACATGCCTAGTATAATGTAACTAGGTAATAACATGTAAATAAATTAAGACATTTTCTCTTTATTTTGTAAAGAAAAATTTCAACAGAAAATGTAGGCATTTTAGGACTATTTTTTTAATAAAATGAGATGAGATGAGCCCAATAAAACACACTAATTGCGGGGCCCTCAATAACTGTTTAATTGATTACTTAGACTTCGGATGGGCCGTTTAACAAATTTCACGGCCTTCCCCAAAGTAAATAAAACGCTAATTGCTTTAGGCGCGGTATAATAATAATTCCATTCTTAAACATGGGTACGCATTTATGCGACCCAAACTAATTTGCATAATTAGGGATGCGTTCGCGTGACTTGATTATACTTCTAAAGGCATTTCGGATTATGCGTTCGCGCAACTTCGAGCAAATTTTTATTAAAAAGGGGTTCTTCGGAGAATATCAAATTAATTTCATATAACCTGAGATGTGCAGTTCACTATTTAATCATACAAGAGCGACAGACGTTCTTAATTTTATTTTAAGCAGAATTTCGAACTTAAGTCTATTTTTATAAATAAATAAAAATTTCGAAAAAAATAAATAAATTATATTATCAATATCATTGTGTATACGTACGCGTAACACGATTTTTTACGTTAAAAAATATATAATATATAAAATGGATACACGTATGCGTGATTCGATTCGAAGAAGGGTCCTTAATTACAAGCAGTCTAAATAGAAGCGGTAACAATAAAATTGGGCAATAAATATGCATTTAATAAATCAAAGTCAAATATAATAACAGTTAAGCGACCGTGCTAGAACCACGGAATTCGGAAATGCCTAACACTTTCTTCCGGATTAACAGAATTCCTTATTCAGGATTTCTGGTTCGCAGAATAACAAAAAGAGTCATATTCTCCTCGATTCAGGGATTAAAAATTGGTGACTTGGGACGCCTTAAAATTCCCAGGTGGCGACTCTGAAACAAAACAAATAAATCCCGTTTCGACTGTCCTTTAATTGGAAAAACTCCCACGCACCCTCGCGGGGCGGAAAAAGGAGGTGTGACACGTACGTATACTCATTTCCTTTGGCGTGTCAAAATCATGTCATGCAAACGTGCTCACAATTAATAACGCTTTGTTTATTTTATTAAGAAAAAAAATTTGGTTGAAGTTGCGCAAACGCATCCCTCGAGTTATTATTTTAGAAATCGCAATTATGTTACGCGAACGTATACATAATCACCATACTTAGTCTAAATCGAGCCTAAAGAAAACTAAGATTATTTGATTTTTAATAGCAACATTTGTGAGGGCCATGGATGAATTAATTGATGGCACACCTCAAATCTTTTCTACAAGGGACAACTCTTGACATAATTTTATGAGGGCCATGAGTTAAGGGGTTTTGTTTGGCATGACACACCTCAATTGATTTTAAAAGAATTGTACTTAATTAAGACAATCTAAGGATGTTCTTATTTAAAACTAACTTAAGCTTAACATAAGGCTATTGATTATAAACAAGTTTGGGGTACATGTATTGGACCTCTAATCATTTTTGGATAAGGAGAATTGGGACAGAAGTAGCTCGTTAGGTCATTTGTTTAGGGATCCATCAACGTTTAAAGCTTCCTTGGGCTTGGAATTTGGCCCAGAAATGAGGAACTCAAGGGCCATTCACCTGATTTGTAGACTAAGTTTGGCCCATATGGGCTTATATTAGGCGGCCCCGGTTGTGACTATTTATTGGTTGGGCCTATCTACCTTTGCATAGTATATACATTAGTCGAAAAGGCTGCAAATAAATTCACTCTTGAATAGGAAAATCGAAATACAACTCCAGTTTGAAAATTAATTACACTACATTGATTTGCTAGACATATCAGATATACATTTATAATTCGCGAGGGAAAAACATTTACAGTCGAGCCGAGATGTTGGGTTCAATTGCCCGGGCCCAATGGCCTAGGCCCAGACTTGCTCAAACGATTCCCACATTGGGTCTTGTTGCAAGTCTGGCCCAACTTGTATTCAAACAAGTTTGCAGAAGTTATGCTTATCACGAAGCAAACCATCTGGTTGTGACCTTGAGATAACAATCAAACATAAAACGAATTTAAAATTAATGTTCCAGCAGTCCATTTTACCATTGACAGTCCATATATTACAACATGCTCCTAAGTGCAACTATGTGCCTAAAGAAAAGCAAGAAAAAGAAAAGTTTAATAAAAAAAAAGTAACATTTTCCTAATTTTAAGTCTTCAGCTATTACCAAAAACCCTTGAACCAACTTCAGCTTGCAAGAATTTCAGTTATGGAGTTGTTTCCTACAAACCAAGCCTCGAATTTCATGCTCTGAAATTCCTTTGCCTTATTGTCACTTACATAAAAAAAGCAACATAAATAAAGTACACAGTTCAGTGTTTGCAGAAATCTATTTGCTGGTGTATTTTTAACAAGAGCAACAGAAAGAAAGAAAGAAAGAAGGAAAATTGCTTCAGCCATCAGAATTCACATTTTTTTAGTATAAGGTCTTGCCTAAAAATCTTTAGACATCTTTTAAAAGAGTTGTTACAAACACTAGTAAGCCAAGCAAAGTAGTCATGTTGGTGCATTTCCATGTTCAAACAATAAGATCTACTACATTTATACCAAATAAATCAAATATCACATGGAAACTCATTCATTATACATGTTTTTATTGCAAACTTACTGATGCTATATTACCTCAAAACAAACAGTACACGAGAGGAGATGGAATTAATACCTTGTAGCAGCAAGAAACAAGCAGTAAAAACAGAGTTGAATACTAATCAGAACTTTGGAAAAGAAGCGGCCAACAAAACCAAACAGCAACAGTGAGAATCAACCCCCAAAAAATACCCAGAATGAACAACTCAGAAGACCTCCAAAACCAGAATACCAGCCTAGAAGTCCAACCCGGAAAAAGCTGATGTTTTCAGAGAACTTTTAAGGATTTTTTCTCTTTGTGTTTCAGAACTTTTAAGTGCAGAAAAATGCTAATGAATGTCTGTCAAATCAGAATGAGAGAACCTACATATATATGCTGCCTAGAGAGGGTATCTTTTTGGGCATATTTCCTATCCTAGGGTAAAAATAGTACTGTCCTTTTACAGCCCTTGGTACAGCTGTCCTATATTTCAGCATCTTTTATAACAGCTAAGACAACTGTACATTTTCTAGGAAGTTTCTGATTTTTTAGCCTAAGTGAAAATCCATTTTTAACCTTTAAGTTACTGCTTATTTCAGTTCTATCCTAAACTTTTAGGTTCAATTGAGTCCCTATGAGTTCTAATGATTTACAAATCAGAATCCAAATTACAAAGGCAAATAGAACCAAAAGGAGACAATTTAAGCTTAAGACTAAACTAATTTAGTAGGCAACAGTGATTATCTAATTAAATCAACACTAAACTAAATTTAAACAGCTATATAGCATCTACACAGTAACTTAAACCAAAAATTATCAGGGAAAATAAAAACCCCAAAGAAATCTTAAAAGTTAAACTATTCAAATCATGAATTAATATGCCGGCATTTAATTACAGAAAATGGGGGAAAGCAATTCAAACAAAAGCGATGGAAACAAAGAAAGCACCACCAATTCACCACAAATCCTAGTCAAACTAAAACCATGCAAATCAAAATGCAATCTCATCATGCTTGGACTAACCTAATAAACAAACAATTTAACAGTAAAAAAAAAAGAAAAAAAGAAGAAACTCTAAAATCATGCGGCTCAACAGAAATACTAAACATGAAGAGCAATTAACAAAAAGACAAAGAATACTAAACAAAAGGTAGAAGAAATTACCTCTATTCGTTTTAAACCAAACTGGACCAACCAAACGACTCTTGATCAAGCATCAATCAAGGCGACATAAACTTGTACCACCATTAATCGACTGTTCTCATCAAGAACAGTCGACTAATGGGGGTTTTGGGTTCAAACCACCGATAACTGACCAGAAAATTAAAAGAGGGGAAAAGGGCTAGGGTTCAAGATTTCCATATTTGAAATTCGAAGAAACCGGCTAGGATTTTCGGGAAATTGATTGTAGTTTAGGGTTCAGAGGGGTGTGAGTACTGTGAGGTGTGATTTCGGGGTCATTTAGGTGATTTAGGGTTTTTAGGTTTTGATCTTAGATCCGAAATTGGTGGAATTAGATGGGGATTTTGAGGAAGCTGATGGTGGGAGAGTGTAAAGGGGAGGCTAAGGATCATCTGATGTCGGTTTGGGGTGGTTTGGAGTACCGGCGCCGCTGTGGGCGATTTCTGGTGGGTGGTTAGCGGCGGAGCTAGCGAGGGATATACAAGCGGCTAGGGCTTGATCTGTTTAGAGGAGGGAGATGGAAATGAAAGGGGTTCGATGGGGGGGTCTGTCTTCGGACAGTTATATCTAAATGGCTGATCAGTTCCCAGCCGTTAGATCTAAGATGATCAACGGCTGGGATCAAAAGGGAGTAATACGGGGTCGTTTTAGGAGAGTAGGAAGTGGACCGGGTAGGCTTGATTTTTTGGGCTGGGTCTGGATCGATTTTGGAGGGGGGGGGAATTTGGATCGATTTGGGGTATTGAAACAACCCAAATTCGAATTAAAACACCATCTTTCAATTCTCTTCTTATTTTCCTTTTTCTTTTCTTTTTCTTTTTCTTTTCTTTTTCTTTTTCTTTTTCTTTTCCTTTAATTAAAAATCCTAAATTAATTTAAATTGCAAAATTAAGCTAATTATCTAATTATAAAAATTACTTTATTCTAGATTAAAAGAGAAAAATCAATAACCCAACAATTAAAAAGTAAAAATGTAAAAATGAGCTATTTTTTGTGATTTTTAATTTTTATAAAACAAAGAATTACTGATTAATCCTAAAAATATAAAAATAAAGCCTAAATGCAATGCATAGTATTTTTGATATTTTTCATGATTTAAATAAAAATTAAACATGCATAAAATGCAAACAATTAAATAAATTCTACAAAATTCCTAAAAATGGAAAATAATTAAGAAAAAATCTATTTTCTTGAGATTTTATAAGAGTATTTCGTATAGGGCAAAACACATGCTCACAACAGGGCGTTGTATAAACCCCTTTGCAACAAGACGAACCTTGCAATGATCGATTGTCCCATCAGCTTTTCTCTTTAACCTATATAACTACTTGCAAGAAATAATATTTTTTTGGGGTCATATAGTACCAATTCTCATGTCTGATTATTCAATAATGCATCAAATTCACTTTCATTGCTCTCTGCTACTCTGGATATTTGTTAGCTTATTTAAAACTGTTAGGGGTGATGGTGGGGGATAAGTGGTCCATGAATTCAAGGATGGTTTTTTGTTTGTGAATATTGTTCTATGTACGAGTCACAACACGATTTGGATGAGGGATAGAAGGTTGTTCTGGTTCTGTAACTGGAACAGGTTCAGGGGAAGGTTGTGGTGGTTGCAGAGTTAAGGCAGTGGTACGAGAAATAGAGGTTTGGCCAGTAGATGCCATTTTTGTCGTTCTACAACTGTATACAATTGGAAAAGATGGTGATTGAGGTTGTGGGACTGAGGTGAACGGTTGTCGAGAATATATAGGTATTGAGGAAGGGAGTGGTGATATTGTACATAGTGATTGTGGAGGAGATGAGACATTTGAATTTCATTGATAAATGTTGGGGATGGAAATGGGGGATAATATTACGTATCATTAAGATCAATAGGAATAACAGAATTTAAAGAAGGAGAAGTATAAGACGTACATGTAGTTGCAGATTCTGTTGGAGCGTAGGCAGAGGAGATGGTGTCTTTGTGAGCGTTGGTTTTATCTGTATTTGGGATAAGTATAGGGTTGGGTAATTCACTGATTATGGGAGGAGAAAAAGCAAGAGATTTTGTTGGGTTAGTTTTAGTTAGATTTTCCACGCAAGTGTTATAAAATTTAAGGAAATATTTGAAATATATTCTAAAAGGGAAAATTATTTTCAAAATTTTTTACATCTCGAGATAAATATATTTTGAAAGATTTTGGATCAAAACATTGATGACAATAATGATTTAAAGAATAACCTAAATAAACACAAGGTGTTGACCGTGGCTCTATTTTATTTTTTGAATACGGTTTGAGCCAGGGATAACAGAGACACCCGAAATTTTTTAAAGAATTATAATCTGGATCGTTACCAAACACTATTTGAAAAGGTAATTTATTTTGTAAAAGTGAGATTGGCAAGCGATTTATAGGATACACCACATGTTGACAAGTAAAAGACCAAAGATCCGGTGGAAGTGAAGTTTCATGAAGTAAGTTTTTGTTGTTTCAATAATATATCTGTGACGTCTTTCGACAAGAGCGGCTCTTTGGGGGGTGTATGGGGGAGATAAAATATTTTCAATACCCTGAGAACTTAGGTATGGATTAGACTATTATATATATTCGCCACCACCATCTGAATAGATAGAAAGAATTTTTGTCTTAAAACGACGTTCTTTTAATTCTTGATAATTTTTGAAAAGGTCTTTAACCTCACTACTATTATTTAATGTATAGCCAAGTATATTTGGTGTATTGATCAACAAAAATGCAATAGTATGATTTTTTGTCAATCGATAAAATAGGAGAAAGACCTCATAAATCACTAAATATTGTTTGAAGTTTGGTACTTAATAAAGTAAGATGCTAAAAAGGATAGCGATAGGCCTCATTCGATGAACATGAATTACAAACTAAAAATTGGTCCCGTGAGCAAGGTCGCGAGAATTTATTCAAAATAAAATTTAAAACTCTTGCATGCGGATGATCCAATCGATGATGCCAGGTGAAGATGGATGTGTTGGTGGAGGACAAATGCACTTTAGAAGAAATGAAAGGTGAGATTGACCACTCATAGAGACCGTCTCTACTCTGACCGTGCACCAATGGAGTCCGCATTTCCAGGTCCTTCACAGAAAAATAAAAATGAAAGAATTCAATAGAGGTATTTATATACACTTATAAAATATTGTATAATTATGTATAATTGTGTATATTTGTGTATAATGTTGTATAATTATATATTTTCCAGTTTATAAGGATGTATATACATTGTCAGTGTATAAGAGGCCTCTATGGAAGTTTGGCACTTCCTTCTCTTCTTCTTTTTCGTGCATGCGCTGTATGAAAGAGATCTTGTACGCGTTGAAGGGATTCTACAATTCATTTACTAAGTTTTAAATTTTCTTTTATCCTGTTGGATTGCTTCAGCAATTGCACGTAAAAGTGTTTGAAGTTCTAGCCTTCAGATAATATGTCAGAATTTTTTAGTTGCGTTGTGGCTGATTTGCATTTTTTTTTATCAAATGCTTAATAATGAAAGAAAATCAATAGAATGAAAACAACTAGTTATACAAATGTATGGCATTATATTGAGTCACTGAGAACAATTTTGATGCATCAAACACATTCATAATTTGTTTGGAAATGGTCTTTGGCCTATTCTATGTAGATGTTGTGTGCATGACATTAGAGGAAAATAAAGATGTGGAAAAGTGTAGATATTTCTACATGATATTTCAAGACTATCCGATAGAAATTGCTAGATATTTCCATGTAATCTCTTTGATGAATGTACAAGAAACAATAGACGTATGATATTTCACATCTGCTAATATAGGTTTTTGCCAAAGCAGATCGAGTTAAACCTCAAGAAAAGATTGAAGAACAGAAATGCACCGCGAGATGAATATGTCGAAAATGTCAAAAGTCCCACATCGGTGGGTGACATATTTGGTTGGGATTTTTCCCTATAAAAGAAAGCCTATTGTTTAGGATTTAAACACACATCTCATTTGTCTTCTTATCTTCTCAAGGCATTTGTATCTTCTCTCTTTAGTATTATTTCACTTATATTTTGGAGTGGAATAAAATATTGGTTGTGTCCGAGGAAGTAGGCAAAATTGGCCGAACCTCATAAATTCTAGTGTTCCTTTTATTGTTGCTTTATTGTCTTATTTATTATTTGGTGGCTGTCATAATTTTTGGTATAGTAGTTGTGACTCATTCACACTATATACATTTGGCTTCCGCAACAATTGGTATCAGAGCCAGGTACTGTCTAAGTATATTGTGGTTGCAACATAGTCTGATCTTCCACATCAGAAAAGATTTATCTTGGTAACTGAGTTAAGGTTCTGTCTGAGTATGCTCTGTGGTTGCAGCTTAGTCTGATCTTCCACACCAGAAAGGAAATAATCTTGATTTGTGTCGTCAGCTATTAAATAATATTTGTGTCAAAAATGGGAGACAATAAACAAGAAGAATCTATATCAAGTGTCAACAATACGTCATCATTGGCATCTTCGCTTATGACAAGAATTGTGTCAAATGCGAAATTTACGGTAGAAATTTTTGACGGGTCAGGACATTTTGGGATGTGGCAAGGCGAGGTTATAGATGTCCTTTTTCAACAAGGGCTAGATCTTGCCATTGAAGAAAAAAAGACCAGATGTTATTAGAGAAGAAGATTGGAGAATTATCAACCGTGTTGCTTGCAGTACCATTCGATCCTACCTTGCTAGAGAGCAGAAATATCCATACACAAAGGAAACTTCGCAAGTAAATTATGGAAAGCATCGGAGGATAAATTTTTGAAGAAAAACAGTCAAAATAAATTGTACATGAAGAAAATACTGTTTCGCTTCACCTATGTTCCCGGTACCACGATGAATGAACATATCACCAGTTTCAATAAGTTGGTCACATATTTGCAAAATATGGATGCAACTTTTGACGATGGTGACTTGGCCTTGATGTTGTTGGGGTCACTTCCTGATGAGTATGAGCACCTTAAAACTACTCTACTCCATGGGAATGACGAAATTTCTCTCAGAGAAGTTTGTTCGGCTTTGTACAGCAATGAACAAAGAAAAGGAGAAAAACAGAGGAACGGAGAAAGAGAAGCACTGGTTGTGAGGGGTCATCCTCAAAATCAAATGAGGACAAAAAAGGGAAGATCCAAGTCAAGATCTAGACCCAGCAAAGATGAATGCGCCTTTTGTCGAGAAAAGGGGAACTGGAAGAAAGACTGTCCGAAGTTGAAGAATAAGGCCAAACATAACAATGGAAAGGCCATTATGGATTCAAATGTAGCTGATTGTGATGATTAAGACTTCTCATTAGTTACAACAAAGCCATCAACATCATCAGATATATGGTTGATGGACTCGGCTTGTAGCTATCATATATGTCCCAACAAGGACTGGTTCGTGAATTTTCAAGAAGGAGAATATGGAGTCATCCACACAGCGGATAATAGCCCTCTTACCTCATATGGCATTGGTTCAATACGATTAAGGAACCATGATGGAATGATCAGAACATTAACAGATGTTCGATATGTACCAGGTTTGAAGAAAAATCACATCTCTATAGGAGCCCTAGAATCAACAGGGTTCAAAATCGTTGAAGAAAATGGAGTGATGAGAGTATGCTCCGGTGCACTAGTGGTAATGAAGGCCAATCGAAAGAACAATAACATGTACCGTTATCGCGGTAGTGTAGTTATTGGGACAACGACAATGACATCCAGTGACGAAAAAGAGGCAGAATCAACCAGGCTATGACACATGCGCTTGGGACATGTTGGAGGAAAATCCTTAAAAACTCTATCAGATCAAAGATTGTTAAAGGGAGTAAAGGTTTTCAACTTGGAATTTTGCGAGTATTGTGTCAAAGGGAAACAAACAAGGGTTAAATTTGGTACAACGATCCATAATACTAAAGGCATTTTGGATTATGTACACTCTGATGTTTGGGGTCCTTCCAAAACACCTTCATTAGGTGGGAATCACTATTTTGTAACCTTTGTTGATGATTTTTCCCGAAGAGTGTGGGTGTATACAATGAAGAGCAAAGATGAAGTGTTGAGAATTTTTCTCAAATGGAAGACGATGGTGGAGAATCAAACAGGCAGGAGGATCAAGTGTATTCACACGGATAATGGAGGTGAATACAAAAATGATCATTTCAATAAGGTCTGTGAAAATGATGGCATCGTCCAACACTTCACTGTCAGACACACACTACAACAAAATGGAGTGGCAGAACGTATTAACCGGACCTTGCTGAAGAAGGTACGGTGTATGTTGTCCAATGTTGGCTTGGGCAAAGAATTTTGGGCTGAGGCAGTTACATATGCATGCCAACTCATTAATCGTCTACCATCTGCTGCTATTGATGGCAAGACACCATTTGAAAAATGGTATGGAAAGCCTGCTGTAAATTATGACTCTTTGCACGTGTTTGGCTCAACCGCATATTATCATGTGACAGAGTCAAAATTGGATCCAAGAGAAAAGAAGGCTATTTTTATGGGGATTACTTCTGGAGTCAAAGGATATCGCTTATGGTGTCCTATGACAAAGAAAGTAATATTCAGCAGGGATGTTACCTTGATGAATCTGCTATGGTAAATAAGGTAACAGAAGATACCAAACAAAATGAGGGTGCTTCTAAGAAGGTGGAGTTTGAGGGAAAATTTATCTTTCCTACACAAGAAGTAGAGGAGGAAACAAATGAAGATTATCCTTTGGAAGAAGAGCCAGTAAAGAGGGAGATTCCAACTCAGGAACCTCGACAACAACTTGAATCAATTGCAACTAGCAGGCCAAAAAGGACAATAACAAAACTTGTTCGTCTTATAGAGACAGTTGCTTGTGCCGTCTCAATTGTAGCTGATGATGTTCCTACCACATATAAAGACGCAGTCCAAAGTTCAGAAGAAAATAAGTGGAGGATTGCCATGAATGATGGAATACAGTCCCATCATCAGAATCATACATGGAGATTGGCCAATCTCCCGAAGGGAAAGAAAGCAATTGGGTGTAAATGGGTATTTGAAAAGGAGGAAGGATTTCCTAACCAAGAAGATGTTTGCTATAAAGCAAGATTGGTGGCCAAAGGATATGCTCAAAAGGAGGGAATTGATTACAATGAAGTATTTTCTCCAGTTGTAAAACATTCCTCCATTAGAATTATGTTGGCTTTGGTAGCACAATTGGATTTGGAACTAGTTCAGATGGATGTAAAAACTGCGTTTTTACATGGAAACTTGGAGGAGGAAATCTACATGACTCATCTAGAAGGATTCAAAGTTGTTGGAAGAAAAATATGGTACGCAAACATGAAAAATCAAATGGATTGAAACAATCTTCTAGGCAATGGTACAAGCAATTTGACAAGTTTATGTTGCGGCAAGGTTACAAGAGAAGCAAATACGATCATTGTGTGTATTTGTGCAAGCTTGAAAATGGTTCCTTTGTATATCTTCTCCTATATGTTGATGATATGTTGATAGCTTCCAAGAATTCGGAAGAAATTGATAAGTTGAAGATTCAACTGAAGAAGGAGTTCGAGATGAAGGATCTAGATGAGGCAAAGAAAATTCTTGGCATGAAGATAATAAGAGATAGACGTTCAAAGAAACTCCGTTTATCTCAAAAGGAATATTTGAAGAGAGTACTTCAACGCTTTGGCATAAATGAGAAGACTAAGCCAGTTAGTACTCCACTTGCTCCCCATTTTAAGCTAAGTAATACTATGACACCAAAAGATGAAGCTGAACAGGAATATATGTCAAGGGTACCATACGCAAATGTTGTTGGTAGCTTGATGTATGCAATGGTCTGTACGAGACCTGATATTTCACAAGTTGTTGGAGTTATTAGCAGATATATGCATAATCCAGGAAAGGAGCATTGACAAGCTGTGAAGTGGATTCTACGGTATATTTATAATACTGTAGATGTTGGGTTAGTTTTTGAGCAGGAAGGCAATCAATTTGTAGTTGGATATTTTGACTCAAATTTTGCGGGTGATCTGGACAAACAAAGATCAATTACTGGTTATGTGTTTACTTTTGCAAAGGCACCAGTTAGTTGGAAGTCTTCTTTGCAGTCAACAGTTGCTTTGTCTACAACACATGCAAAGTACATGGCTATTATAGAGGTTGTGAAAGAGGCAATTTGGCTTCAGGGGTTGCTAAAAGAGCTTGGCATTGGACAAAATAGTATCACAATTTTTTGTGATAGTCAAAGTGCTATTCAATTAGTGAAGAACCAAGTTTATCATGCAAGGACGAAGCACATTGATGTTCGGTATCATTTCGTACGAGAAATCATAGAAGAAGGTGGAGTCACGGTAAAGAAAATTCATACTACAGAGAATCCTGCTGATATGCTGACAAAGGTGGTGACTGCGGTCAAGTTTCAACATTGTTTGGATTTGATCAACATTGTTGAACACTGAAGATTGAAGATGAAGACACAGCTAAATTTGTTATTAAGAGAAAATTGAAGATGTGAAGTTTTGCCAAGGTGGAGATTTGTTGAAAATGTCAAAAGTCCCACATCGGTGGGTGACATATTTGGTTGGGATTTTTTCCCTATAAAAGAAGGCCTAATGTTTAGGATTTAAACACACTTCTCATTTGCCTTCTTATCTTCTTAAGGTATTTGTATCTTCTCTCTTTAGTATTATTTCACTTGTATTTTGGAGTGGAATAAAATATTGGTTGTGTCCGAGGAAGTAGACAAAAATTGGCCGAACCTCGTAAATTCTAGTGTTCCTTTTATTGTTGTTTTATTGTCTTATTTATTATTTGGTGACTGTCATAATTTTTGGTATAGCAGTTGTGACTCATTCACACTATATACATTTGGCTTCCGCAACGGTATAGAGGACATAAGATTCTTGAATTCCATCATTCGTCGCTTGGTTTCCTCTGTTGTCACATTCTCGGTGTCGCTTACAACCTGAGAAATGTTATTCTGTGAGAAATCATAAACTGCTAAACTACTATAAATGTTAGACTACTTGGAATATGAATAGTTTAGACAATGGTAAAATATAATTGAACCAGATTAGAAGGATCAGACTATCAGTTTCTTTGCAGAATTTTCTTCACATCTAAAGTAATTTTAGGATGTCACTCACAATATAAACATATATGTAACCAACAGATGAAGAAAATAAAGGCTGTTACAGCCACAAAAATAAGTCACATGCAAATGTATTGTTCAATGGACATATTCTGTAACTGAAAAAGTTATCAATAAGCTATGTTTGAATTTGTATTTTATTCGTAAGGCGAATAGATAAAGATGAGAGATAAATATAACATTGGGCCTTTCTTCTGTTTCATGCTGCCCTGATTTAAGCTACTGAAGAAATATTCATTCTGATATATTCACATCAGTGGAAGATGTTTACGAGAATACCTATTTAAAAAATATGTTAATACGCAGACGCGAAGAATGTTTGTTTCCATTTAATCAGGATCAAACAAGTCACCTAAGAGTAGCTCCTTCACATTTCAGAGAGACTTCATTGGAGGTTAAGTGTGCGATTTGCTTCTCTTTTGCTGTCGCGCCATTTCCGTGCATGAAGATCATATCAAGTTATGAAAAAGAACTTATGACCTCAACCTTATGATTTACTAGTAGTATATTTTAGAGGTAAAGGGCTTCCTATTTCCTTGTGTTTATTGATGAAGAAAATTTACCAGCATATCTTTTATACATTCCAAAAGTTCGTCCACGAAAATCCAGGAGCTTTCCTTATATATCTTGATCAATATGCGGAAGTAGTTTACAACCTGTACCGAAAAAAGGATTAGTAAAGCTACAGAAATACTGGAAAATTCTGTCATTAGTAATCGGAGGTCATGGTTCCTACAGACCTTTTTAATGATTTCTGTTTCCAGCTGAGTCACATTTGCCTTCAGCACCTGTATTATAAACTGTGATATAATGTCCCATATTGAAGAAGAAGAGGTTTTTTTATGGGTATATAAGCAATTGCTTCGGCTAAAGAGTTGTTTTAAAGAGTTGTCTTAAAGAGTTGAAAAGAAGGCAAGCCTCGCGCTGTCGTCGCTCGCTCGGCTTCTGCTTCGGCTTCGGTCAAATGATTGATTGATTAACTTTTTGGACCAAATTTATTTGTTAAGAGTAAAATATTAACAGAAATGTTATTAAATATTTGTTTTAATAACAGAATATTAATATTAAATCCAATCCGTTTTTCTGTTTTGGTAACAGAAAATTAACTACCCTTTTCAATTTTCCCTCTTTATTGTTGAGTAAATAGCCATTTATGTAATGACATTTATGCTGTGGTCGTTTTGCAGAAACAGTCATTCTGAAGAGTTGCACCTTTTTAGATTTCAGCCCAACTTTGGCTATAAATACAACACTATTCTGCTCAGAATTTCACTACGATTTTCTGAGTTTCTCCTCTTTCTTCTGCATACTTTTAGCATCAAACAAAACAATAGTAAGTGTGATTTGCTACCGAACTTTGTGTTCGCTGAAACACTGGGGTTTGAAGTACCACTACACCAGTGTATAATTCGTTCTATCCTGGGAGGAAATAATCCATAACCTTGGGTACTAGAAGGGGATTAAATTTCTTAAGGAAACACTATGAATTCAGTGGGTTCGAACTGGTTTTCTATTATTTAGTTGTTCACTTCTGTTTATGTTTATTTATATTTCCAGAATTATTTTACAAATACAGTTTACTAACAGCAACAACTTCGGCATGGCTTGGACAACAATTAGTCATCAGAAAAATCCATATTAGAAGCGAAAAATAAAATCAAAGAATAGGGAGAATGAAATAATAGGAAACGGCCTTTTCAAGTAAAGCAGATACCTGAAACAGCTATGTTTCTAGTATCTCCGTCGTGAAATGTCACAAGCGGTATCAATATGTCAGAAATCTGCGCAAATAACGTTTGTATAATGTCAAATTTGAATACAAAAGGCATATGCAGAATTAAAAAAACACAAGCTTCACAACCAACCTGATCGATCCATGGAAAGATCTTTTCTTTGAACTTACTAGTTAAGCGAAACAAAACTTTACACGCCATAAGTTTCTCCGTCAGAACAACACGTTCTCTGGCACTGTAGAGAACTGCAGTGTGTTAGTAGAAAGCCAAAGTATGTTAAGAATCTTAAGGAAACAAGTCTTCGAATTATCCACCTTATTCATGCTCCACACAGCAACTTGTCCGGTCAATATTATTTGTCTATGATAAACTTGATTAACTATTCTAGTTGCCAACTTAAGCATATGTAACATTACTCAGTAAAGCTTGTGCCAAATCTGTTGGCTATCATTAGAAAGCTAAAAGTATATAAAGAAGAGACGAACCTCCAATCAACTGTTTCTTCATAGGGATGACAATTGGGGCAGGGCGGGGCAGGGATAATCTCAAATAGGGCGGGGCAGGGGAAGAATTTAATGGGGCAGGGCGGGGCAGAGCAGCAGGGCAAATTGTTATATTTAAAAAATTTTAATAGGGCAGGGTAGGGCAAAAACTTTCAATCTCTCATGCGGGTTAATAGCTGGGTCGGGTCAAAATAAGTTAGACCCACGTACCCCCAAATCTTAAATCCCAAATGCTAAAAGCGTAAAACCTAATTTCCAAACTCAGAAGTCAAAAACTTTCAATCTCTCATGCGATTCTTCTTCCTCTTTGAACTGTTGCGAATCTGCGATTCTTCTTCCTCAAACCTTCTTCGATTCTTCTTCCTCCAGTAAATCCAGGTAAATATCTAATAAGTACACAGTTCTCTTTTTTCTCTAATAATTTTCATTCATTTTGTCACGACCACTGGTCTTTTCCGGCCTAGTAATGGTGTTTCACTGATCAACAGACCTTTTTTGGAGAAGAATTACCTTAGACCAGGTCTACCGGTCTTTATTTGTCAGGTTCGGACTCGATTTTGTTGCTACTTGGTTTCTCTGATTCTATATTCTGTTGGGAGATTAGTGTCGGGCTGCCCTTTTTTTTTTAATTTTGTCACTGATATAGTGGGTTGCCTATGCATAGAGAGTTATCTGATTGCTGGGTTCAGTACTATACGTGCTTTTTCTGTACCTTAATCCTGGCATAATGTTACTCAACTACCAGGTTTCTTCTATTTCTGCTTTGTGATTTATCTGTGTGGAATAAGACTTGGTCGAAAATCTTTGTTTGAGCTATCCCATTTGTGGAAAATTTTGGTGGATCCTCCAATTTATTTTGGTAGTGTGAGTAATTATTTGGAAAGGAAACAAACGATGGGTAGTTTTAGTCTTTTAGAAAATAATTCTTGGCTTCTCCTTCGACAAGAACTAATAGCGTTGCTATGGCTTCTCCTTGGGCTGTTAGAATTGGCATGGCGGGCTTGTTTCATTCTTAGTGCCATATTGCTATGGCTTCCTGGAGTGCATAAAATGAAAAAAAATAAATTGTTTTCTACTTCCAAATGTTTCCTATAGGAACTCCATTGTAACACAGGGAATTTGCACAATGTATTGTAAAAGAATCCGATTCACATAGATAATATCATCAAATTTCTTAGTTTAAATATAAGATCATCTGTTGTAGATGGATACCATCTTTTGCTACTTTGTTTAACACAGTACTTGGAATATCTAAATACTCCTACCAAATATTTTGTTAATATAAGTTAATACTAGCAGATTCGATGTACATGTCAAGGAAAACCTGTACCATGGAACTTATGCTTGGTGAAATTCAGATATCATCTTGTCCAAATCAATCACTTAACTACTGTTTGATTGTTTATTTTGACACAAAAGTGAGTAGGTTCTAGGAATATGACATTTGGTTATTAAATTTTGTTGATGGAGAATGAGATAGATCTTCTTGTCGATGGGGCATATACTAAATATCAGTTTTTAGTGATATTTCTTGTCTTTGTTTTACTAGATAATCATGGCATCTCAAATTGAAGAGAATCTACCAACTTCATCTACTAATGCTATTTCCTTGGACGATGAGAGTCAAAGGCCTTCACAACCTGATGAAGTTGAACTGAAAACTCTTCGTGTTTCCGAACAAAGAGGGGCAGCTGTGAGCACGTGATTTTTGTTTCGCACGACAATCGCTCCAAAAAGAAATAAAAAAATAATAATTGGCCCTGCTGTACAATTTTCAGATTTCTGTGCGGCACTTTGTTGATTTATTTGTGACTTCTGCCCATTTTTATTTTTTTCTTAGTTATTTATTTCAAATACAAAATGTGTGTCAGGCGTAATTCGAACCGTAATCCGGTCGTTAAAAAAAGGAAAAGCATAAACAAGCATCTTTGTCCGTGATTTTGTTTTGTTTAATTTTACTTGTTTTGAATTATTTTAATATGTGTGCAAATAATTGTACTAGGTGTTTATTTTTTTTTTTGATTTTACTTATTTTTGTATTTTTATAATAAAAGAAAAAGAAAAAAAATAAGAAAAGGTCCCTTCCCTTCCGGACTTGGGCCAATTTGTTAAAATTGGCCCAAACAAACAGCCCAAAACCCAGGCCTGCCCGGTCCAACACCACCTGATACCCAGGACGTCCAAACGACGACGTTTTAGTCCAGTGTGATCTGGGCCGTTGATCTCAGATTGATCAACGGCCAAGATCACTTCCCCACAACCCACTGAGGAACCCGACCCGTTTACACCCGGACCGAACCCAAACCCTCAACACTTGAAACGACACCGTTCCACTTAACCATCAGATCCAGACCGTAGATCTAAATTGATCTAACGGTCGAGATCCGTCCACCCACTAACTATATAAGTTCATAACCTTACCCTGCCCCCCCATCTGACACCCCAGTCTCCGTCTTCAACCTCATCCCCTTCAAACCCTAGAGTCGCCCCTGTATCCCCCACCATGAAAACCGGCGGCATGAACGCCGGTGACCTTCCCCTTAACACCCTAGAATCCCCTTGCCTTCCTGAACATGGATCTGTTAACCATGTAGTTCGAATCCCTCCCCACCTTCTCGAATCTTCATTTGAAGATTCGAGTCAAAACTCGATCTACACAGTTTAACCCCAGCTTCACACCAGACACTCCCCAGACCCCCCTCGTGACCAAACCATACTTGGTTTGGTCCGAATCTAACCAGGGAAGCATGAATCCCGGATCTGAGTTTTGGAACTTTGTAGTTCTTCATCACTGGCCCATGTCCGTCCGAGCCAAAGAGATTAAGGTCTAATGGACCTTAATCGAAGTGTTTCTCATCTGAGAAACACTTCGATTAAAGTCCGTTCAGCCTTAAGAAAGGTCTGTCCAAATCCGAGTTCAACTTTTAACTTTTCAAGTTTTAAGGTGAGTCTGCTTTCTTTCCTTTATTTGTTTTAGTCCGTGTGATTTGTTTTAAAAGTCTGTTCATATTTGTTTTAATTTTATCAACTTTTGTTTGTCCATTTTACTTGAACCTCTGTGTTTGTCTGAATCCCCCCCTCCTATTCTGATAAGGCATGTGCATTGGTTGTATTCCAAATTTGTACTGACTAACTGATTCCTCGAAGTATAATTCTGTTTAATCAGTATCAGTCGAGTCATGTGTCCCATGCTTTTGAATGTCTGATTTTGGCTAGGCTTGTGTATGTTAATGCTAATATAGTCGAGTCGACATGTGTCGTCAATTAGTTTCAACTGTCCGAACAATAACAAATCGACTTACTTCTGCTAAGCATTTGTTGAATCAATTAAGAACCAGTTTTGTTTACTTATAGCTGTTGATTTGGATCAGTAATGTAAAAAGGATGCTTGGTTTAAATGCTGAATTGGAGGGCATGTGCACTTGTGCACAACATGTGCATTGGTGCACCTCATGTGCTTTGTGCATGACCTGTGGCCTGCATAAAGGTCTTTGTTAAGTTTTAAATAATTTGACAGCATATGCTGTCAGCTACATTCTGCTGCCCATACTCTACTTTAACCTCAAAAATAATAAAAATTACTTAAGGAGAGTCTGCCAGGGAATATCATGGGCTTTGTTAATACTTAAACAACTAATTGGAACCTGAAAAGGTTAAAGGCACATGGGAGGGGTACTGTGATATTCTGAAAAACAGGCTGTTAAAAGAGATAATTTTGAGGCTTATAAAGGGGGATATAGACATACAGAACAGGAGGAGATCTGAGAAAAAAAGAGACCCAGAGAGTTAGAGGTTAGAAAAGAGAGATATACAAACTGGACCTTGAGAGCTAAAAAAGAAAAACACACACACAGAGAAGAGAGCAAAAGAGAAAAGGATACCACCTGGTATTAAGGAGAGGACATACACCGTGAGGATAGAAGAGAAAAGATAGAACTGATTTTAGGAAAACACAGATAGAGAGAGGTTAAGAGATAGAAGGTGTACAATCAACAACCAGAAACTGTTTCCTCTTATTATTATTTGGGTTTCAGTTGTTCAACTTGTCCAAATCAATTCTGATTCTTTGAAGTTCCAGTTGTGTCTACTAGTCGAGTGTTTTTCATTGGTTTACTACTGGTTTGGTCTGTCTGGAGTTCTGATTCTACTCCACTGGGTGTTGCTGTCATTTGGCTACTGTTTTTTCTATCGGCCATAGTTGCATTTCTGCACTCGAGCCTGTTCTTGCTGCTGCTATTTTGCTCACTATTGCTGCTGCATTTCTGTCCTGCTGCTACTGCTATTCTGCTTCCTGCTGTTGCTGATTTCCCTATCTTCTTCCTCTTCTCTTTGGCATTTTCAGTTTGTTTCCAGGTACACATCTCAAGTCTCACATTGGTGTAGCTGAATGTAACATTGAAAAAGCATGAATAGAAAGATTTGAAGGAGTTATAATCACCCGTTTACTGACTGCCTTTTCATAAATGTTGTTAAGTTTATGTAAATTATAGTTTATAGCTGATAGAGAATACATTATTAAGCTTGTACTTGTTGATTTGAACTGTGGTGTTCGATTCGTTTAGTGGCATACAGAATGTAAATGGAACTCTTGGAATGTGAAATTATTTAATGTGATTGTTAAAAATTAAATTCACTCCTTCAGCATGTATTGAATAAGTAAGGGCAAATGGCTATTAAAATAATGTGGTTTTGAAGTGCCCGGTTTTCGATTTCTTTAGGCCTTTACAGGATTAGTTTTTTATCGGTAGTATTCTTCAATAAGGAATTCTATTAACCCTGTTTAAGCAAGTTAATCTAATTTTGACCTAAAGATGTTTGTTCGGATTAAGTGTCGTAGTTCATTAGAATAAGCGGATTTCCTCTGTCAAACTAAAACAATTTTCCATTGAAGAGTAGTGTTTTCTCTACTTTGTAAATAATTAATCAGGAATTGGTAAGAATCCGGATTAGGCAAAAGCATATAGTTAAATTAGCATGTACCTTTTCTTCTAGTTTTAGAGACAAATGCATTAGAAATATAGCCACTTTAGGACATCCTTTCTAAAATAGAGATGAGCCTCGCCAAATAAAGATGCAAAATTGCGGGGCCCTCAATAAATAACCATGATAATTATTTAGAATTCAGGATAGGCCATTTAATAAATTTCATGGCCTTCTACAAATAATAACGCGTTAGACTCTTTAGGCGCAGCTTAATTAAATCATATTCTTAAATTCGGGTGCACATTGATGTGACCCAAATCCAAATCTCAACGAAGTCCAAATGTGTCGACGATCACGGGTGCATTGATTGTGACGTGGTTCGAGATGCATTTTCACGACGTTGCAATTCTATAAAAAATAAGTGACAATGATAAAAGCGGTTTAAACTTAATAAAAGCACGGAAGTCATAACATGTATTTAAATCAGATATTTAGCCATTATAACAATTTAAGCGACCGTGCTAGAACCACGGGATTCGAGGGTGCCTAACACCTTCCCTCGGGTCAACAGAATTCCTTACTTAGAATTTCTGGTTCGCAGACTTCATTTGGAAAAGTCTAAAATTTCCTCGATTTGGGATTCAAGATAAACCGGTGACTTGGGACACCAAAAGCCAAACCTTTCCCAAGTGGCGACTCCGAATTAAATAAATAATCTCATTTCGAATATTGTCACTTAAATTGGAAAAACTCCACCCGCGCATTTAACCCTTCGGGGCCGGGCGCGCAAAAAGGAGATGTTACAGCTCTGGCGACTCTGCTGGGGACTTGTGAACCCAGAACCACTGGTTCAGGGTTCAAGAATTCGAGCTTAGATTAATTGTTATATTTGACTTTATTATCTGATCTTTATTACATGTTTTTGTGTAACGTGCTAAATGTTGTCTTTTACCGCTTTGATATTATCTAAACTGTATATAAACTGTGCCGAAACCTTTCTCTTCTTACCTCCGGGGAGAAGCTCGCTGGTCGAGACTCCTTATTCTGTTAGTGTCAATACCTGAAATAAGAAAGAGGTCGGACAAGTTACAAAGCCGGACGATCTCCCGGGTCCCCGGTACGTAGCCCCCTCCTCGACTCGAGTTTGTCCGCTTGGGTACACAGTCTAGAACAAATACCAAGGTTTAAACCTAGTATAACGAAGCTTCATGCCGGATCCCTAGTAGGAACGTTTATTTGCATCATGTTGCATTTGACTTAGGGGGCTCAACACAGGGGTTGGGTCCGTCTAGGACAGGCAACCTGAAATGAAAAGACCATCCTGCTACATTTTGTTTGTTTTGCGCATTTACTTGCTTCAGATCTGCATGCTGACCGGTTTCTAAAAAAAAAAAAAAGAGAAAAAGGGAAAATAGCAGCGTAGGGAGATAATCACTTATTTTGGAAAAATAAAACCAATGTCCAAGTAGTGTCAAAACCTTGCCGGAATTTTTTCTAAAAAAAAAGAAAAAAAAACTGTCTTTTTATTGAGAGTTATTAAAAAAAATATATAAAAATTTTCTTTTATCACTTTCAAAATCAAAAAAAAAAGGGTATTTATTTTTAAAAAAAATGGAAAATTCATAATTCAAAAAATGTGTTGTTTCTTTTGTAGTACCCCTTTTTATAAATTCAGACTAATAGTCCGAATATTGCCTAAAAAAAATATTTTTCTTTAGTCTTTTATCTTTTTTCAAAAATAATAAAAATACTTATTCTTGATTTCTAGGTTTATTTGATTTTCTCTATTCATGATATGCCCGAACTACGCCGGTTTGATTCTCACCGGATGTGAGATACGTAGGCAACCCTCGTCGGGTTCAACCCCCCATTTTGCTAAAATAGCCAAAATCAAAAAAAAATGCATTTCAAATTGTTAAAGAGTCATAAATAAGTCGGGTGACGTTGTTTTGTCATAAATAGCCGAATGTTCCCGAAAGGGACGCCGAAAGGCTGACTTTGCATAAATAGCCACCTTTGGGTCTTGTTTAGCATTTTTGTCCGATAGACCCACACAGCCTTAAAATCTTCGTCCCCGGAGTGTTTAAAGGCCGTGTTCAAACTTGATCCCCTCTAAAAATATATATATATATATTTTTTTGAGTCAGTCATTTTTGTTAAAATCACCTTAATAAATGTGCAGGATGAGCACGATGCAAAATGAACATTTTTCAATAATGACCAAAATCCCTGTCAAATTACGGCTATGGTGGAATGATCTAGGTGTTGAAGGACAAAATGAGGTCAAGAAATATCTGAAAGGTCTTGTGGGATTATTGGAAATCCAGCCTCGGGGAGATATCATAAGAGCTTTGGTTACCTTTTGGGACCCGGCGCACAATGTTTTCCATTTCTCTGATTTTGAACTCACCCCGACTTTGGAAGAAATGGCCGGATACATCGGGAATACTGATCTTCCCTTGAGGGAAAAATACTTGGTCGCCCCGAGAGTCGTCACGGTGCATCGGTTTCTGGATTCATTGAAAATACCTAGAACAGTCCACAACCCGGATCTGGCGGCCGGATTCTGTACTCCATGCTTCATATATGATAGGTACGATCATGAAGGGGGATTCAATAATCCAATCAACAAACTGTGCAGCAAAGGAGTTCGTCAGAGGTGGGACGAGCACAGACGGGTAGCATTCATGATAATGTTCCTGGGCCTTCTGGTATTTCCAAGGAAAGATGGAAACATTGATTTGAAGATATCTGGGGTCGTCAGCACTTTACTCACGCAAAGTGACAGTACTCTCGCGCCAATGGTGGTATCTGACATCTTTCGGGCTCTTACAGTTTGTAAAGCTGGGGAAAGTTTCTTCGAAGGTTGTAACTTGCTCCTACAGATATGGATGACCGAGCACCTCTGCCATCATTCCGAGATTTTAAGCCATGGTTCCCCGGAAAAGACCCGCATAGAAGAATCTTACACGAGAACCAAAGAGATCGTTTTGCCCAAAGGAGTCCCGGCATGGACCTCGTTCCTTCAAGCTCTTACTGCCAACCAAATACAATGGACGCTAGGATGGTTGCCTGTTGATGAGATCCTATATATGTCTGCAGCTAAAACTCATTTCTTACTGATGGGGCTTAAGAGCATTCAACCTTACGCGCCATGCCGAGTTTTGAGACAGTTCGGAAGATGCCAGACAGTACCTCATGAGGAAGATCTTAGCGCTCAAGTAGTTGAGATAAGTCCTAACGGACAATTCCCAGAAGCAAAGATTCGCCAAATCTGGAATGAGGGTCAATATTTGAAATCAGATACTTGCGTGCGGGATCGAGCCAAAGGAGAAACGGCGCCAGGTTACCTTGCATGGTACAGAAGAGAACTTGAGCATGAAAGGCCAGCTAAGAGACCCCACATCCGGAATTTTACCGAATCATCACAAAAGCAGTGGGATTGGTCAGCAAAAGAAAGAGGCTATTGCGCCGAAATCAGCAGGTTGAAGCAACAAGTGGAAAACTTGAAATATGAACACAACGTGCAAGTTGCTACCAATCTGGGAGAGCGGAACAGGTTAATTCAAGAAAAGGAAAAGCTCAGAGCCCAGATCAAACAGATAAGGTTGGATGCAGATAAACAGCCAAGGCGTCGATCAGACGAGCAGCTGATAAAAAGGTTAAAAGGTGAAATCAGGGAATGGCGAGATGGTTTGGAGAAATCTGAAAACATCATAGCAGAGCTCAGGGCACAGTGGGATACAAGAGCAGATAAGCATCGCAGATACCTGAATCAATTGGAAGGCGACCACGAGAAGACTGTTGCTAAGATAAAGAGAGAGATGGCTGCACTTGAGATCAAAGCAGTTAATCAGGCCAAGGATTTCCAAATTGAGAGCAGATACTGGTACGACTCAATGGCCCGGATGAAGTTGGAAGTACGGCGATTGAAGCATCAGCATATACAAGATACTCAAGTATTCGAGATATGTAGCGATCAGATAAAACGCCTACTCATAGAAAAGAAGCAAACCAGAGATAGGATCAAGGCCATTGCCCGCGCCATCACCAGACGATGTCTACGATGTGAGAACATGTCCAGCGTTACCGTCCTCTCGGCAGTAATAGGTTATGTCAAGCAGACTATGCATGAGCTGGAGAAACTTGAGAGGGATCTCACACCTAGGACCGCGGCAAGGCCGAACGATGCCCCGCGGACACCAATTTTCAAAACCATAATGCACTCATAAGTCAAGCCTGTATCTTAGCATCTTCTGCTTGTTTTTCCATCAGGGTGATTTTTTTAGTCTATTTTTTGAGTCTAGGTTTATTTTCAAAATTTGCTTTTTCTTTTGCAGAATGTAGTTTGTAATAGATTGCTTCAATAATAAAGAGTTTGCTTCTTTCACGCTCATTTGTGTTTTTCGAACTACGTAATGATCTGATTCACGTAGGCATCGTGATACGTAGGCAATCCTCATCGGATCCGGTCGCATTTCTTTTACTGCAAAATAAATAAAATAAATAAAAGAAAAACAAAAGAGGAAAAAAAAGAGAAAAAAAAAAGAAAACTAATAAAAATGCCGGAATGATGCATGCTCTCGTAGCAAACATATAGTAATCCACTTAACTGTATAGATGCATCATGCCCAACGTGAGATTAAATATATGTTATTTGCTACAAAATTAACCGTGCGTTTGTCATTGAGTTGTTCCCAGGGTTTTTGAAAAGACGGTTGGTTTGGTGAAAGTCTGGCCTCGCACTCATATTTCACGAGGTCAAGGAGAAGTGTTCGACTACCTGTTGTTAGGGCCAGAAGCAGCACTCACACTTACTTCACCAGGTCAAAAAGAAGTGTGGAAATGTCTTCAGAAATTCCATTGCAAACGATCCCTATTTCTGAGGAGAGCTCAATCTCAGCCGTCCTTACACCTGAATCCGCAACTGCGGAGGAAAATAGAATCCTACGGCTTCGCATGCTGGAAATGCTGGACGATTGGAATAATGGGAAAGAGCCACCAAGTGTCGTCCCCGGATTCCCTGAATTATTCTCCAGGTCAAGTGGAACGTCTAATGTCCCCATAAATTATCTTGCTACCCCATTTGGTTACCCAGCCACCTCCGCCTTCTCTGCTGGATCACCTTCTGAGCCTCATCCCCGAATGTCAGCCACTGATGCAAGCATGAACATCTTTGCTGCATCGCCTTGCCCGGTTACGGCACAGCCCACCACGTACAAGCCAAGCTTTGACTCATCCTCTTTTACATTCCAAGCACCATCGTTCTCAATGGAACCAACTAGGTTCGCTACCAGTACCAATCCTCTACCGCCTCAGTGCGAGCTTGCACCTGGGCAGGATCAGAACCCCAGAATTGCAGAACAAAATGAGATTGCCAAGAGAATGAGAAGCCTTGAACAAAGTCTGAAGAATATGCAAGGATTGAGCGGACAAAAAAGCGTCTCTTACTCCGACCTGTGCATGTTCCCTCACGTGCACCTGCCAACGGGTTTCAAGACCCCCAAGTTTGATAAATACGATGGGCACGGTGACCCCATTGCCCATCTTAAGAAATACTGCAACCAATTGCGGGGAGCCGGCGGAAAAGAAGAACTGCTAATGGCATACTTTGGGGAAAGTCTAGTAGGGATAGCTTCGGAATGGTATATGGATCAGGAAATGTCCCGATGGCATATATGGGATGATCTCGCCAGAGATTTTGTAAAACAATTCCAGTATAACATCGACATTGCGCCGGACCGAAACTCTCTGTCGAATTTGAAGAAGAAGCCTTCGGAGAGCTTTAGAGAGTATGCTATTAAGTGGCGTGAACAGGCGTCGAGAGTGAAACCTCCCATGGACGAAGTGGAAATGGTCACTACCTTTCTCCAGGCTCAAGAGTCTGACTATTTCCAAAACATGATGTCGGCCATGGGTAAGCCATTCGCGGAAGCGATCAAGATTGGAGAGATGGTGGAAAATGGGTTGAAGACAGGTAGGATTCTGAGTCAAGCAGCCATAAGGGCAACTTCCCAGGCCGTCCAAAGCGGGTCTGGAGGAACGACGAGGGGGAAGAAGAAGGAAGAAACGACTATGGCAGCCTCTGAAGCAAGGGAGTATCGTCATCCCAGGCCCCATTTTCCGGAAAGAGCCCCACAACACTACTACCCCCACTCAAATGTGGCATATGCTCATCAACCTTATATGGTCATGAATGCCCAACCTTATAACCATCCACCACAACAAGCCAACCGAGGCCCAGCTCCACCTCCCAGAAATCAGCCTCCTTACCGCAACCACTATAACCCACAACCCCCGCAGAATAACTACCGCCCCCAGGAGCCACCCCGACGGCGGACATTCACGCCCATCGGTGAACAATACTCTACGTTGTTCCCTAAGCTAGTCCAGTTGGGTTTCTTGCAACCAATTCCCCAAACAAGGCAAAACCCAACATCGCCTTCTTACAAAGCCAGAGTCAGATGCGCCTATCATTCAGGAGCCGAGGGACATGATACAAACGACTGCTGGTCATTGAAAAGAGTGGTCGAAAATTTGATAGAGCAGGGGAAAATAGTGCTAAGGGACGAAGAGATCCCAAATGTGACTAACAATCCATTGCCCGCTCACAATAATGGGCCGCTGATTGGAATGATTTGTGAAGACAAAGAGTTCGACCCTGCTCTGAAAGCCATAATTGCCATTGTCGACACGGGGAAGAGGCCTGAAATAGACCAGAAACCAGAAAAGGGGGAAGAGGTCAAGGATATAAAGAACAAGCCTGAAAAGAAGGTAGAGAACAAAGTGGTACCTGTAAAAAATGAAGTTCTTTACATACCGCGAGGTCGAGCTGAGAAGGCGCAGAACTTCGGGATCAAAAAGACAAAACCTATGTACGTGCCAAAAGGGGCCTATGTGGTCCGGGGGACGATTCAACCACCTCGTCTGAGTGAGCCAGTGGTTATCGGACGCGTGCCACAAAAGCCAATGACCAACCCGTCCACAGTGCCGTGGAATTATCAAAAGACTTTGGTGATGTACAAAGGTAAAGAGGTCATGGGAGAACTTCCAGAAAATACTTTCATTGGAAGGTATTCAAATACCCAAGAACTGAACAACGCCACACAAAGGCGCTTCCCTCCAAAGAAGCCTGTGAGTGTTGAAGAAGAGGAAGTGTTCTTCCAACAAATGAAAATGCCGGATTACGAAGTAATAGATCAGCTGCGCAAATACCCTGAGCAAGTATCCATGCTGTCATTGTTGATGAGGTCAACCGAGCATCAAAAGATCCTGCTGAAAACCCTGAATGAAGCATATGTACCAGTTGAAACCTCGGTGGAGCAACTAGAGCGGATGATGGAAAGATTCTTCGCCGTCAACCAAATCTCTTTCAGCAAGAATGATTTACCCCCGGAAGGAGCAGCACACAACAAAACTTTGCATCTAACAGTTAAATGCGAAGACTATTATGTCAAGCGGGTAATATTGGATGGGGGATCAGGTGTTGACATTTGCCCGCTCTCCACGCTACAAAGGATGGAAATTGGGACCGGAAGAATCCAACCCAACAACGTCTGCGTAAGAGCTTTCGACGGCATCAAGAGAGACACCATAGGAGAAGTAGACCTGTTGTTGGTCATAGGACCAGTCGAATTTCGAGTAACCTTCCAGGTGATCGACATGGACACATCCTACAATTTTCTCCTTGGCAGACCTTGGATCCATGCGACAGGAGCCGTTCCTTCCACTCTTCACCAGATGGTGAAGTTCGAGTACGAAGACCGAGAGATCGTGGTCCACGGGGAAGATGAGCATGCCATTTATCGGGACCCATCCATCCCGTACCTTGAACCAAGAGAAGGAAGTGAACATACGGTCTATCAAGCTTCCGAGATTGTACTGGCAGAGCAGCACGAAGAGGGAATACCTTACCCCCAGCCTTTCTTGTCTAACGCCTCGTTTATGGTGGCCAAAGAGATGATCCGGCACGGATTTAGGCCAGGGAAGGGGCTTGGACGAACCCTTCAGGGAATAACAGAACCTATTACTTTGACAATCATCAAGAAACCTTTTGGACTAGGTTTCAAACCTACTCCAGCGGACGAAGAATTGGCCAAGAAAAGGAAAAATGAGGGTTGGAAGTTACCTCAACCACTGCCGGATTTATATGCGACTTTCATCAGGCCGAGGTACATTGAAGAAGAAGATGATGAGGTCTTCACAGCTGAGGAAATCGAGGAGATATGTGGGGCAATGAGAGAGATGCTCTACGAGGTCCACATGGTTCAACCAGGTGAAGGCACAAGCACTGCTGAGATGCTGTACATGGGGCCGAGCGCCCAACTTCAAAACTGGGAGGCTACGCCATTCCCGACTAGACGGAAGTCCGGGTAGACCTGTCCTGCCACCTTTCCTGTGTCACAAGTCATCTCCGGGACATAACTTGAACATTTTCTTCTTTTTATTGTTGCTTTGAATTCCTAGTTGTAAACATTGCTGTCTTCCAACTTTCCAAAGAAAATATAAAAAAAAATCATCATCATTGCTTTCCTATTCTTTCTTTTGTTCTGATTTTTATCATTTTTTCTTTTATCTTCCTTTTTAGTCCTAATAATGCGGCTTTAAATATGACATGCTTGCGGACTTCACGCCCAGATCACAATGAGTTATTTAACTACGAATTAATGAACCCAGAACCAGAATATGATGCGGAAGAGGATTTTAGGGAGATAAACCGAGAGTTGGAATATTTCGAGAATAAACCTAAGCCAAATCTGAATGACACTGAACCGGTAAATTTAGGAACCCCGGAAGAAACCCGGGAGACCAAGATAAGCATTCACACGGACAAGAAAACGCGAGAGGCGATAATTCAACTTCTTTTTGAATTCAAAGACGTGTTTGCTTGGTCATATGATGACACGCCGGGACTAGGTGTTGATCTAGTGGTTCACAAATTGCCGATTCATCCTGATTGTCCTCCAGTTCAACAAAAGCAACGAAAGTTCAAAACTGAGGTCAGTGACAAGATTAAGGAGGAGATCACCAAGCAACTGAAAACAGGAGTGATTCGGGTAGTCCAGTATACAACATGGTTGGCGAATGTGGTTCCAGTACCAAAAAAGGACAGGAATATGTGTAGATTACCGGGATCTGAACAGAGCAAGTCCTAAAGATAATTTCCCGCTGCCCAATATCCACATCCTCGTTGACAATTGTGCCAAACACGAGATACAGTCTTTTGTAGATTGTTATGCTGGGTATCACCAGGTATTGATGGATGAAGAAGACGCCGAGAAAACTGCCTTCACCACGCCTTGGGGCACCTACTGTTACCGGGTCATGCCATTTGGTCTGAAGAATGCTGGGGCTACTTACATGAGGGCCATGACTGCCATTTTCCATGACATGATGCATCAGAAAATAGAGGTGTACGTGGACGATGTGATAGTCAAGTCCAGGACGCAGGATAATCACATCCAAGACTTGAGGAAATTCTTCGATAGGCTAAGAAATTATGACTTGAAGCTAAACCCAGCCAAATGCGCTTTCGGAGTTCCGTCGGGCAAACTTTTGGGCTTCATCGTAAGCAGGAGAGGAATCGAGCTAGATACAACTAAGATAAAATCCATCAGAGATCTCCCTCCCCCAAGAACAAAGAAGGACGTGATGAGTCTGTTGGGCAGGTTGAATTACATCAGTCGGTTCATTGCCCAGCTGACAAGCACGTGTGAGCCCATATTCAAGATTTTAAGGAAAGATGCGGCGATCAAATGGACAACTAAGTGTCAAGAAGCTTTTGATAAAGTCAAAGAATACCTTTCGAATCCCCCAGTCTTGGTCCCTCCAGAACCAGGGAGGCCACTTTTCTTGTATCTGACTGTCTTGGAGAACTCTTTCGGTTGCGTCCTCGGGCAACACGACGTAACCGGAAAGAAGGAGCAAGCAATCTACTACTTGAGCAAGAAATTCACCGGCTACGAGGCCAAATACACTTTGCTAGAAAGGACATGCTGCGCTCTCACATGGGTTGCTCAAAAGCTGAGACATTATCTCCAAGCCCACACTACATTCCTCATAAGCAGGTTGGATCCTTTGAAGTATATATTTCAGAAACCAATGCCTACTGGGAGACTGGCTAAATGGCAAATCTTGCTTACAGAATTCGACATAGTTTATGTCACTCGCACGGCAATGAAAGCCCAGGCATTAGCAGATCATCTGGCCGAAAATCCGGTCGATGAGGAATACCAGCCATTGGATACCTACTTTCCAGATGAAGAGGTAAACACCGTAGAAGTGATCTCGGAGGAAGCTCATGTTTGGAAGATGTTCTTTGACGGAGCCGTGAACGCCAAGGGTGTAGGGATTGGGGCAATTTTGATCTCGCCTTCCGGTCAGCATTATCCCGCCACAGCTAGACTTCGTTTCTTTTGCACAAATAATACAGCTGAGTATGAAGCCTGCATCATGGGCATGCATATGGCAATCGATCAGGATGTCGAAGACTTACTGATTATGGGAGATTCTGACCTGATCATCCGGCAAGCTCAAGGCGAGTGGGAAACTCGGGATGTCAAACTTATCCCATACCGACAACATGTGGAGGACCTCAGCAAGCGCTTTACATCAATAGAGTTCAGGTATATTCCGAGGTGTCACAATGAACTGGCAGATGCACTTGCTACTTTGGCTTCAATGCTACCATACCCGGGCAACGCCCACGTCGATCCTTTGGAAATCCAAATCAAGGAAAGACACGGTTACTGCAGTGTAATCGAGGCGGGATCAAATACGCAGCCTTGGTACCATGACATCAAGAAATTCCTGAAGACACAAGAATACCCCGAGCACGCTACTGGAGATCAGAAGAGGACCATTAGGCGACATGCAAGTGGTTTCTTTCTAAGCGGTGAATTGTTATATAAGAGGACCCCGGACCTCAATCTCCTAAGATGTGTCGATATCGAGGAAGCGAGAAAGATCATGCACGAAGTGCACGCAGGTGTGTGTGGACCTCACATGAACGGGTATGTCTTAGCAAAGAAAATCCTTCGAGCAGGTTATTACTGGATGACCATGGAAAAGGATTGCTTTAGCTTCGTTCGGAAATGTCATCAGTGTCAGGTGCACGGTGATTTGATTCATGCACCTCCCACGGAACTGCATCCCATGTCCGCACCTTGGCCATTTGTCGCTTGGGGCATGGACGTCATTGGACCAATTGAACCAAAGGCCTCGAATGGACACAGGTTTATACTGGTTGCCATCGATTACTTCACAAAATGGGTAGAAGCTGTCACTCTCAAGTCGGTCACTAAGAAAGCTGTGGTGGATTTTGTACACTCAAATCTTATCTGTCGCTTCGGTATTCCTGCGACTATCATTACAGATAACGCAGCAAACTTGAACAGTCACTTGATGGGAGACGTATGCGAGCAATTCAAGATAACGCATAGGAATTCCACTCCTTATCGGCCAAAAGCCAATGGTGCCGTGGAAGCAGCAAACAAAAACATCAAGAAGATTTTGAGGAAGACTATCCAAAGTTCCCAACAGTGGCATGAGCAGTTACCATTTGCACTATTAGGGTACCGCACTACGGTACGCACATCGGTGGGAGCGACTCCTTATCTTTTGGTTTATGGGACCGAGGCTGTAATACCGGCAGAGGTAGAAATTCCTTCGCTTCGAATCATTGTCGAAGCAGAAATCGAAGACAGCGAGTGGGTTAAGGCTCGACTGGAGCAATTGACGTTGATTGATGAAAAGCGAATGGCCGCAGTTTGTCACGAACAATTATACCAACGAAGGATGGCCCGTGCTTACAACAAGAAAGTCCGACCCCGGAGTTTCGAAGTAGGTCAGCTGGTACTGAGGCGTATTCTGCCGCATCGTGAAGAAGCAAAAGGAAAGTTTGCCCCAAATTGGAAAGGTCCATACATCGTAAGGAAAATATTGCCAAGAGGAGCATTGTATTTAGGTGATATCGAAGGAAATGACCCCGACACAGCAGTAAATGCAGATGCAGTCAAGAGGTATTACGTCTAAATCATACTTCAGTGGTCCTGACACGTTTGGAAATGGCGAAGGTTTTATTCCCCACTACTCCCCAAACGCTACCCAATTCTCTCCACCAATTTTTGAGCCACTTACAAAACAAACAAAAAAAAAAGAAGAAAACAAAACAAAACATTGATTGAGGCCTGAACTACGTTTGACTTGATTCCGAAAGGATACGTAGGCAGCCTCTCCCTGAGGTTCAGTCACACCAACAATAAAATCCCATTCACCCTGAAATTGAAACCGGGGCACGTCGAGCAGTTGGGAAGTTAGTATCAGCTACTTTTTTTTACCAAGTACAAGCCTTAAAATCGATTACCAAAGATAGTGGGAAACCAATAAGCACCACGAATGGAAACCGACACACTCTGAATTGAGAGAAATAAAATGAGAGAGTCTCGGCGGTGAAAACCTTCGGGCACCACGAGGCGACGGGAGTAGAGAAACCAAAATGAGAGAGCTTGTTTAGTAAAAAACTCGCAAAGAGTGCTATCAAGCAATGACAGGAAGAGAAATGAGAGAGGTCAGCCAGCGAAAACCCGCAAAGGGCGCTGTTGGCCGAAAAGGAATGACTCCACCCCAAGGAGGTCTCGGCAAAGTTCCAACAGGTTTGGAATCACAGATCCGTTCTGGTTCAGAGAAACGCAAGTTCATGGAATATCAGGCGTCCAGTCCAAAGAGCATGTCATGTCATCTAAAGCCAGCGTTATCTTCCTCAGATAGGTCTTTTCTTGTCCCGAAAAGGGCACTCCCTTCCCGAAATTTGTTTTCTCCTCAAACCCCTTTTGTGTTTTAACCCCAAGTTCAGGATACACCGGAAAGGACAGGTGGCAGGTTTGTTTGCACGGAATCCCGTCTCATGAAGGAAGGCGCCTCGTTTCGTTGGTACGATTGCCCAAGCCTGATGGATCATGACGTTTGATGGTGTTTAAAGAGGAAAGAGAGAAATCTTCCCCAGCAAGTCCGCCTTCAGACAAATCCCCACAGAGTCTCCCCCTGTACAAATCCCCACAGAGTCTCTCCTATTGTACAATCTCCCACAGAGTCTCCGCAATATACAAAAAAAAACAAAAAAATGGAATCTCCCCAGCACATCCCAGCGAGTCCTTTTGTAAAAATTCCCCAGCAAGCTTACCCCAACAAATCCTAGAAATCCCGCTTTGAAATAAATCCCCAGCATGCCCCATTGTACAAAAATCCACACAAAGAATCCACTTTGTAAATATTCCCCACAGAGCTTCCTTTTTGTACAAATTCCCACAAATACCTCCAATAAAATCCCCAAGCAAAACGGGACAAAAAAAAATGCCTTACGAAGCAAGTCATCACAGAATCCGGAAATACAAGCCTGAGCAGTCTAAAAGTTTCGCCATCCGAATCAAATCATTGGCGGGACTTCGCAACAGAAATAGAGACGCAACAAAGCAATTGGGAACGATCAAGGTCACCGAACCAACCGTCGTTTCCGAACTAACAATTGTTCTTTGTCTGAAAAGTTGAAATAGGAATAATCCAAGACAACCATGCAAGAAGCGGGTGTCGCCCAAAGAAGAAGGTACACGGGTACAAGAAACATTTTGGCAATAAGGAATTCACTCAAAAGGTAAGTTCCCGCAAAACTCCCTTTTATCTTCTATTAAAACAAGAAAACTCAAAAATAGATCGTGTAGTATTCTCGAGCTTTATCCCCAGCCAATCAGCATTAGGGTTTTAAACCCTAAACTGAATTTTCCTTTTAGTCAGCATTAGGGTTTTAAACCCTAAACTGAACTTTTTCCTTTCAGCCAGCATTAGGGTTTTAAACCCTAAACTGAACTTTTTCCTTTCAGCCAGCATTAGAGTTTTAAACTCTAAACTGAGTTTTTTCATGCAATCAGCATTAGGGTTTTAAACCCTAAACTGAATTTTCCTTTTAGTCAGCATTAGGGTTTTAAACCCTAAACTGAACTTTTTCCTTTCAGCCAGCATTAGGATTTTAAACCCTAAACTGAGCTTTTTTCATGCAATCAGCATTAGGGTTTTAAACCCTAAACTGAATTTTCCTTTTAGTCAGCATTAGGGTTTTAAACCCTAAACTGAACTTTTTCCTTTCAGCCAGCATTAGAGTTTTAAACTCTAAACTGAGCTTTTTCATGCAATCGGCATTAGGGTTTTAAACCCTAAACTGAATTTTCCTTTTAGTCAGCATTAGGGTTTTAAACTCTAAACTGAACTTTTTCCTTTCAGCCAGCATTAGGGTTTTAAACCCTAAACTGAGCTTTTTCATGCAATCAGCATTAGGGTTTTAAACCCTAAACTGAATTTTTTTTAGTGAGCATTAGGGTTTTAGACCCTAAACTGAACTTTTTCCTTTCAGCCAGCATTAGAGTTTTAAACTCTAAACTGAGCTTTTCATGCAATCAGCATTAGGGTTTTAAACCCTAAACTGAATTTTCCTTTTAGTCAGCATTAGGGTTTTAAACCCTAAACTGAACTTTTTCCTTCCAGCCAGCATTAGAGTTTTAAACTCTAAACTGAGCTTTTTCATGCAATCAGCATTAGGGTTTTAAACCTTTAACTGAATTTTCCTTTTAGTCAGCATTAGGGTTTTAAACCCTAAACTGAACTTTTTCCTTCCAGCCAGCATTAGAGTTTTAAACTCTAAACTGAGCTTTTTCATGCAATCAGCATTAGGGTTTTAAACTCTAAACTGAATTTTCCTTTTAGTCAGCATTAGGGTTTTAAACCCTAAACTGAACTTTTTCCTTTCAGCCAGCATTAGAGTTTTAAACTCTAAACTGAGCTTTTTCATGCAATCAGCATTAGGGTTTTAAACCCTAAACTGAATTTTCCATGCAGTCAGCATTAGGGTTTTAAACCCTAAACTGAACTTTTTCCTTTCAGCCAGCATTAGGGTTTTAAACCCTAAACTGAGCTTTTTCCATGCAATCAGCATTAGGGTTTTAAACCCTAAACTGAATTTTCCTTTTAGTCAGCATTGGGGTTTTAAACCCTAAACTGAACTTTTTCCTTTCAGCCAGCATTAGGGTTTTAAACCCTAAACTGAGCTTTTCCATGCAATCAGCATTAGGGTTTTAAACCCTAAACTGAATTTTCCTTTTAGTCAGCATTAGGGTTTTAAACCCTAAACTGAACTTTTTCCTTTCAGCCAGCATTAGGGTTTTAAACCCTAAACTGAGCTTTTCCATGCAATCAGCATTAGGGTTTTAAACCCTAAACTGAATTTTTCTTTTAGTCAGCATTAGGGTTTTAAACCCTAAACTGAACTTTTTCCTTTAGTCAGCATTAGGGTCTTAAACCCTAAACTGAACTTTTTCCTTTCAGCCAGCATTAGGGTTTTAAACCCTAAACTGAGCTATTTTCATGCAATCAGCATTAGGGTTTTAAACCCTAAACTGAATTTTCCTTTTAGTCAGCATTAGGGTTTTAAACCCTAAACTGAATTCTTCCTTTGTTCTGCGTTAGGGTTTTAAACCCTAAACTGAACCTTTCCCCAGCTAGTCGGTATTAGGGCTCCAACCCTGAACTGAGCATGCATATCCTCTTTCATCAATTTTATGAACTTCCTGGTGAATAATTAACGAAATTTTCCTAGTGAAACTGGGGCAGAAAATTTCGTTCGTTTGTTTTCTCCCGCAGGTCTGACCTCGAGCCACATGGATCGAAATGACCCACGAGATGAATCCCAGTTCGGAATCAAAGAAGAAAAAAAGAAAAAAAAAAGAGAAAATGTCCCGAGATATCGGAGTAAATGCAAGGAGGATTGACTCCAACGTTTAATTAAGGGCCTGAACCCTGCCAATCGCGTCTCACTCAGTATCCCAGAGGTTAAACAAGTCGCCGCAACTCGCAAGCATCAAGATTCAGATCGGAGTCTACAAGCAGAATCAGCTAAGACCCAAGATCAAGTCGTAAAAGAATCATAGATAGGAATCTTGTAACTAGCAGTTGACATGCATATAAGTAGTTAGTTCAGTTTCCAATTTTCATTTGGTTGTAATAAGGCGGTCAGTGACGTAGCAGTGACAACAGCAGCAGCAGTAGCAGCAAGCATTGCAGTCCCATGGTAGTCCCAGCTACCAAAACTTCTCGAACTACATTGACCTGATTCCTGTTTAGCCCAGGATATGTAGGAAATCTTTGAAGCAAGATTCGGTCAGATCTTTCAAAAAAAAAACATTCATACGGAGTGGTCCATAGGCAAAAATCGCTCATACACGCTCACTTTATATTTGCACGAAAACTCTTCGTGTTTCCGAACAAAGAGGGGCAGCTGTGAGCACGTGATTTTTGTTTCGCACGACAATCGCTCCAAAAAGAAATAAAAAAATAATAATTGGCCCTGCTGTACAATTTTCAGATTTCTGTGCGGCACTTTGTTGATTTATTTGTGACTTCTGCCCATTTTTATTTTTTTCTTAGTTATTATTTAAAATACAAAATGTGTGTCAGGCGTAATTCGAACCATAATCCGGTCGTTAAAAAAAGGAAAAGCATAAACAAGCATCTTTGTCCGTGATTTTGTTTTGTTTAATTTTACCTGTTTTGAATTATTTTAGTGTGTGTGCAAATAATTGTACTAGGTGTTTATTTTTTTTTTTGATTTTACTTATTTTTGTATTTTTATAATAAAAGAAAAAGAAAAAAATAAGAAAAGGTCCCTTCCCTTCCGGACTTGGGCCAATTTGTTAAAATTGGCCCAAACAAACAGCCCAAAACCCAGGCCTGCCCGGTCCAACACCACCTGATACCTAGGACGTCCAAACGACGACGTTTTAGTCCAGTGTGATCTGGGTTGTTGATCTCAGATTGATCAACGGCCAAGATCACTTCCCTACAACCCACTGAGGAACTCGACCCGTTTACACCCGGACCGAACCCAAACCCTCAACACTTGAAACGACACCGTTCCACTTAACCATCAGATCCAGACCGTAGATCTAAATTGATCTAACGGTCGAGATCCGTCCACCCACTAACTATATAAGTTCATAACCTTACCCTGCCCCCCCTATCCAATACCCCAGCCTCCGTCTTCAACCTCATCCCCTTCAAACCCTAGAGCCGCCCCTGTATCCCCCACCATGAAAACCGGCGGCATGAACGCCGGTGACCTTCCCCTTAACACCCTAGAATCCCCTTGCCTTCCTGAACATGGATCTGTTAACCATGTAGTTCGAATCCCTCCCCACCTTCTCGAATCTTCATTTGAAGATTCGAGTCAAAACTCTATCTACACAGTTTAACCCCAGCTTCACACCAGACACTCCCCAGACCCCCCTCGTGACCAAACCATACTTGGTTTGGTCCGAATCTAACCAGGGAAGCATGAATCCCGGATCTGAGTTTTGGAACTTTGTAGTTCTTCATCACTGGCCCATGTCCGTCCGAGCCAAAGAGATTAAGGTCTAATGGACCTTAATCGAAGTGTTTCTCATCTGAGAAACACTTCGATTAAAGTCCGTTCAGCCTTAAGAAAGGTCTGTCCAAATCCGAGTTCAACTTTTAACTTTTCAAGTTTTAAGGTGAGTCTGCTTTCTTTCCTTTATTTGTTTTAGTCCGTGTGATTTGTTTTAAAAGTCTGTTCATATTTGTTTTAATTTTATCAACTTTTGTTTGTCCATTTTACTTGAACCTCTGTGTTTGTCTGAATCCCCCCCTCCTATTCTGATAAGGCATGTGCATTGGTTGTATTCCAAATTTGTACTGACTAACTGATTCCTCGAAGTATAATTCTGTTTAATCAGTATCAGTCGAGTCATGTGTCCCATGCTTTTGAATGTCTGATTTTGGCTACGCTTGTGTATGTTAATGCTAATATAGTCGAGTCGACATGTGTCGTCAATTAGTTTCAACTGTCCGAACAATAACAAATCGACTTACTTCTGCTAAGCATTTGTTGAATCAATTAAGAACCAGTTTTGTTTACTTATAGCTGTTGATTTGGATCAGTAATGTAAAAAGGATGCTTGGTTTAAATGCTGAATTGGAGGGCATGTGCACTTGTGCACAGCATGTGCATTGGTGCACCTCATGTGCTTTGTGCATGACCTGTGGCCTGCATAAAGGTCTTTGTTAAGTTTTAAATAATTTGACAGCATATGCTGTCAGCTACATTCTGCTGCCCATACTCTACTTTAACCTCAAAAATAATAAACATTACTTAAGGAGAGTCTGCCAGGGAATATCATGGGCTTTGTTAATACTTAAACAACTAATTGGAACCTGAAAAGGTTAAAGGCACATGGGAGGGGTACTGTGATATTCTGAAAAACAGGCTGTTAAAAGAGATATTTTGAGGCTTATAAAGGGGGATATAGACATACAGAACAGGAGGAGATCTGAGAAAAAAAGAGACCCAGAGAGTTAGAGGTTAGAAAAGAGAGATATACAAACTGGACCTTGAGAGCTAAAAAAGAAAAACACACACACAGAGAAGAGAGCAAAAGAGAAAAGGATACCACCTGGTATTAAGGAGAGGACATACACCGTGAGGATAGAAGAGAAAAGATAGAACTGATTTTAGGAAAACACAGATAGAGAGAGGTTAAGAGATAGAAGGTGTACAATCAACAACCAGAAACTGTTTCCTCTTATTATTATTTGGGTTTCAGTTGTTCAACTTGTCCAAATCAATTCTGATTCTTTGAAGTTCCAGTTGTGTCTACTAGTCGAGTGTTTTTCATTGGTTTACTACTGGTTTGGTCTGTCTGGAGTTCTGATTCTACTCTACTGGGTGTTGCTGTCATTTGGCTACTGTTTTTTCTATCGGCCATAGTTGCATTTCTGCACTCGAGCCTGTTCTTGCTGCTGCTATTTTGCTCACTATTGCTGCTGCATTTCTGTCCTGCTGCTACTGCTATTCTGCTTCCTGCTGTTGCTGATTTCCCTATCTTCTTCCTCTTCTCTTTGGCATTTTCAGTTTGTTTCCAGGTACACATCTCAAGTCTCACATTGGTGTAGCTGAATGTAACATTGAAAAAGCATGAATAGAAAGATTTGAAGGAGTTATAATCACCCGTTTACTGACTGCCTTTTCATAAATGTTGTTAAGTTTATGTAAATTGTAGTTTATAGCTGATAGAGAATACATTATTAAGCTTGTACTTGTTGATTTGAACTGTGGTGTTCGATTCGTTTAGTGGCATACAGAATGTAAATGGAACTCTTGGAATGTGAAATTATTTAATGTGATTGTTAAAAATTAAATTCACTCCTTCAGCATGTATTGAATAAGTAAGGGCAAATGACTATTAAAATAATGTGGTTTTGAACTGCCCGGTTTTCGATTTTTTTAGGCCTTTACAGGATTAGTTTTTTATCGGTAGTATTCTTCAATAAGGAATTCTATTAACCCTGTTTAAGCAAGTTAATCTAATTTTGACCTAAAGATGTTTGTTCGGATTAAGTGTCGTAGTTCATTAGAATAAGCGGATTTCCTCTGTCAAACTAAAGCAATTTTCCATTGAAGAGTAGTGTTTTCTCTACTTTGTAAATAATTAATCAGGAATTGGTAAGAATCCGGATTAGGCAAAAGCATATAGTTAAATTAGCATGTACCTTTTCTTCTAGTTTTAGAGACAAATGCATTAGAAATGTAGCCACTTTAGGACATCCTTTCTAAAATAGAGATGAGCCTCGCCAAATAAAGATGCAAAATTGCGGGGCCCTCAATAAATAACCATGATAATTATTTAGAATTCAGGATAGGCCATTTAATAAATTTCATGGCCTTCTACAAATAATAACGCGTTAGACTCTTTAGGCGCGGCTTAATTAAATCATATTCTTAAATTCGGGTGCACATTGATGTGACCCAAATCCAAATCTCAACGAAGTCCAAATGTGTCGACGATCACGGGTGCATTGATTGTGACGTGGTTCGAGATGCATTTTCACGACGTTGCAATTCTATAAAAAATAAGTGACAATGATAAAAGCGGTTTAAACTTAATAAAAGCACGGAAGTCATAACATGTATTTAAATCAGATATTTAGCCATTATAACAATTTAAGCGACCGTGCTAGAACCACGGGATTCGAGGGTGCCTAACACCTTCCCTCGGGTCAACAGAATTCCTTACTTAGAATTTCTGGTTCGCAGACTTCATTTGGAAAAGTCTAAAATTTCCTCGATTTGGGATTCAAGATAAACCGGTGACTTGGGACACCAAAAGCCAAACCTTTCCCAAGTGGCGACTCCGAATTAAATAAATAATCTCATTTCGAATATTGTCACTTAAATTGGAAAAACTCCACCCGCGCATTTAACCCTTCGGGGCCGGGCGCGCAAAAAGGAGATGTGACAGAGCCGGTGAAGGTTAAGGGTGTTTCATATGGTGCTTGTAAGTATTGCGATCGCCGGTATAAAAATGCTAGGGATTGTGGGGCAAAATCTATGTTAGATCACATGCTTAAGTGTCCTAATAGGCCAAGAAATGCACAAAATGAGGGCGATACCGGGGGTGGTTATTTTGATCAAGATGTTTCACGTAAAAAAACTTGCACATGCCATTATTTTACACGAGTATCCACTCTCTACAGTTGATCATGTGGGATTTAGGAACTTTATTGCGAGTCTTCAACCTATGTTTAAGATGGTTTCCAGAAATACAATCAAGAATGACATAATAAAAATCTTTGACAATTTGAAATTGCAAACTTCTATGTTGTTGGAAAAAGTCTCGAGTAGAATTGCAACAACAATCGATATGTGGACTTCCAATAGTAACAAAAAAGGGTTCATGGCTATTACTGGTCATTTCATTGATGATTCATGGAGGCTTCAAAGTCATATTTTGAGATTTGCTTATGTCCCTGCTCCACATGATAAAGATGTTTTGTGTGGTGCTTTGGTTAATTGTTTGTTTGATTGGAATCTTGAACAAAAACTATCGACTATCACAGTTGATAATTGTAGCACAAATAATGCTATGATTAAAACTTTACTGGATGAGAAACTTAATAAAAAAGATTTGTTGTTGAGTGGTCGAGTATTTCACGTGCGTTGTGCTGCACATATTTTAATCATAGCATTATTTGATTAAAACTTTATTGAATATTCTTCATCTCTAAAGCCAAGTCTAGCAGACTGGAGCAAATTAGGCATAAGATCTTTCACATATGGATAAAAACCAGATCCGAGACAACTAAGGAGCTCCGCCCATGCCTTCCACACTTAAGTACAAGAAAATTATGTACATTTTTCATTTTCTTCAAATGGTTTGGATCATACATACTCGTAGAAGGGTGACTTTCAAACTATGATCATCCTCTGATAGATACCATCGCACAGACAAGAGAAGGGCCATGACCTTACATACATGAAAGTTCTCAATAAAATTACGTCGATAGACCTTAAATACAACAGATTTGAGTGCTTGTAAAAGCAGTAACAGAGAAAAATCACCTCTGCAGCATCTTTCTTAAATATATCCTTCCCAACAACCATTGCAACTGTCCAAATGCACTCAACAACATTGTCTTGCAACCGATGGCCAAATCATAGCATCAGCTAGAAATTTCTTTAGGTAAGTGATGACCAGATCATAGCATTTAGCGAAGAGATCCTGTCCAAAAGCTTGTCAGACACCACCATAAAATCGAAATCACTAAGGAGAAACTAAGTCAGAGTTTCTATCAAGATGGACCTTTGATGATCTTGTTGGGGCATATACTATTAACCATGCATTTGGATATAGTATATTCTAATAATTATCATGGTTAAAAGTCTAAGTGGGAGATTGTTGGGATATATACTATTAACCATGAGTTTGGTTTAGATAAAGTATTTATTATGAAATAATTGTTTATTTAGTTTTAATAAAATTTTAAATAAATCATATAATAGTCTGTGTCCTTTGCTTATATAGTAGATGATTTAGTGTATAGAGTTTAGCTTATACACGGAAGATTAAATCATCAGTTCTTATAAGTATAAAGTTTGAGTTCACAATCTAATGATGGAATTGGACAAACCATCAGGAATGATTGTAGCACAAGATTAAATATAATTAATCTTGATTATGGGAATGGTTTAATTCCAACTTCTTGTGCTAGTACATTTTGTATGTATTGAACGGACCAGGTAGAGATAAGTATTTTATACTGACTTAATAAAATAAACTCTCTAGCCATTAAATGTACTTATACTCTTAATCTTGATATAATTATTATTAGTTGTGTATATTATTATTGTTTTGATTTATTAAAAGGCGAGATTCTTTCGTGGGTCAATATGCCTGGTAAATTGGATAATAATAATATACATTGGCGAAGTAATAGTTAGTTGATGGAATCCATGTCTCGGTTTAGAGATTGATGATATACCTTTATGAAAGCTTATAAGTTTGCATGTGTAAACCCGACCGGTGGATTTTGTATCCGACACATGAAATAAGTTAAGTGAAAGTCTAAAGGAAATAATCAATAAATTAAATCGTCAGTAATTTAATTTAATTGATTCGTATCTGAATCTTAACATGGGGAGTTAAATAAGATTTAATTGATGAATTTCGAAATTGAATAAGGAGTGTAATTACGAATTTTTAGTGGAATAATTCGTAATTAATTATGGTGGATATTAATTTCGAAAATTACAAATTAATTCCATAATTGGAAGCCTTGTTAATTAAATTCTGTGGTCCCTACTGTGCCTAAATAATAGGAAATAAAGGAATCCTTTTTCGGGTGGAAAAGAAAACCTAACAGGTTTTGGAAAAGGGTCTTAACCCTTAAAACTTGTGCTATAAATACATAAGGTTTTCCACCTAGACGGATGAGTAGATGGTGGCTGAAATTTTCAGCCAAGTTTTCCTAGAAATTTCGCCCACACGAAATTGCTATTTTCGGGTATTATTTGGGTAACACAGTAGAAGACCGTGGAACGTTCGAGGATCACGATTGTGCGGGTGATGGAGATTCCATTGAGAAGTTATGAAACTGAAGGCTCACATGATAGAAGAGATATGTTTACGCTTCAAGAGGTAACCCGTAAAATTCCGTTTATGCTAGTTGTCTAAATTACATGTGATTTTAATACTGGGATTGCTTCCGCTGCATATAATAATCCATCAATTGGTATCAGAGCTCACTCACATCTAATTAGATAACTAAGTTTTTCATGAAACAAGAATATGATGTTTATGTGCATTTTTTGAATTACATATATATATGTGGTTTTCTGAAAAACTGCACTGCTGCTTTGTGAATTAACTGTGCATAATTTATGGATTATTCTTATAATCATGAGATATATGTTTTCTTATTGATATTTGATTGAGATTATCTGAATTTTTTGGGGTAAACCCTAGAAAAACGCAAAACCTGTTTTTGACCGAATAGCCGGAATTTTCGGAGGTCGGCGAACTTGACGGACTCCGATTGAGCTGAAATTTGGTGGGTCCATCGGAAACGCCGTGGTGAGAAAAACTCACTGCTTTAGCAATGAATCATGGTATTTTTCGGCGTTTTGAGGTCGTTTAGACTGTGTTTTGGACGTTTTTCTATTTTCTGGAAATTATTTCTTAATAATTTTAATTCTTTTTTAATTCAATGGTGTTGGGGATGACTCCCCATGGTCCCCATGATTAAATACTAGTCATATAATAGGTTTACACATTGACTATTAGCAAATAAACGTGTTGTTGTATTAAATTCAATAATAGAGGTGTAAGATTTTATTGACTAGGTCTTACAAGGTATAATTCATATTGTGTAATGATATAATTATTTTGTAAGAAAGTAAAATTCTCTATTTGATATCCTGGATGACTAATGATTGGAGCGTTTGGCATGTTTGTGCATAAAAAATTTCTCAAATTTAAGTTTATATTTTCATGCCCTACGTGATTACTAGTTTGGATTTTCGATGAAGAATTTTGTTCTCTGATTGGAGGTTCTAATTAAGTGAAATATGACGGTATGTTGTATGAGTTTTATAATGTTGGTATGACTTTTAAGCTATGGTCTACCATAAAATAATTTTATGAGCTAAATATATATTCACTTGTAAATTGAGAATTTTATGAGTAATAAATAGTTACCACTGAAGTGGTTTGTTTATTTGAACTCATGAAAAATTCTTAGTAAATTTGTACATGTGAAATTATATCTATTCATGGATTGAGCATTATGATTAATAAGTAGGATCCACAAAATGGTCTATTTATTTGAGTCATTGAAATATGTTTAATATACCATGTGAAAATTATCCTTGAGAAATCTACATTAATGGTGGAGGTTCATAACTAGAAAAAGAGTATTTATCTTTGGGTACTAGTGAAACTAACTCCACCCATGAGAAGAGATATTGGGGTTTTCACTGAACGGGAGAAAATATAATATTTCAGGTTCTTATGTATTTAATAAAAGGATAATTTATTGCAAAAGGAGATATTATATATCCTAGAAATAGGAAGAAAATAATATATGCCTTCAGCTCATAGTGTAATTATAAGGAGAATGGAAATCAATCTCATATTTATTTAATTCATGAAACTACTTAAAACGGTTATTCTCCGAGTTTGATTACAGGCTAGTGGTCATGAATTTGACGGACTCCGATTAACCTGAAACTTGGTGAGTTCATCGAAAACGATCTAGTGAAAAAAACTCCTTGCTATGCAGTGAATCGTGTTGTTTTTTTTGGCATTTTGAGGTCGTTTAGATGAGTTTTCAAGCAGTTTATTAAATTGAATTTGTTATAAATATGAAAAATTATTCTTTATATATCGGCTATATTTGTGTTAAATCTGAAACATGATGATTTAACTTGATATGATATATATCAAGAATGCAAGTCACATGGATTTAATCCTGACTACGCCAAAAAAAAAATTATTCGAATTTGGTCTAGTTTTTGGCGATCATGAATTTCACGATCTCCGAATGACCTGAAATTCGGTAGGATCATTGGAAACGATCATTTAAGAACAACTTACTGCTATGCAGTAAATCACATCGTATTTTGACGATTTGGGATCGTTTAGGTGAGTTTTTTGGAGGTTTGACGGATTAAAATGTGATTTACATACGAAAAGTCATTCTTTCTATCATTTTATATGTCTAATCTGGAACATGATAACACATGTTGATTTGATATGAATTGGTATATGATAAAAAAAAATGTAAGTCATATTTTAAATTCTTAAAAAAATGCTTAAAATGATAATTTTCAAATTTGGTCGCAATTTTTGATTGATATGAAATTTGGTAGATTTATCAGAAATAGTCCAGTCAACAATAATCACCACTATACAGTGTGAAATATTAATTTTAGTATTTTAAGACTGTTTAAATGGGTATTGAGCATTTTTTTAATATGAAACTTAATCCTCAGAGAAAAGTTCGTGGTTGTGATAAAGTGGTGATGAGAATAAACCCCTATGGTCTTCATTTTTTTTATTTATAGTGAGATAATAAATTTATGCGTTGACATTAGGTCTTCCTCCATATTGGATAAATTTATTATGAACTCACTGGCTATAGTTACTAGTTATTGATAACCAGTATTAACTCTTCATCTGAGCTTAAAGGGTTGAATCAATTTTGTAGCTACAATACAATCATGATTAAGTGGTGATAGAAATATATTTCTATGGTCTTCCACTATTAATTTCAAGTGAGTAATAAATTTATGCGTTGACTTTAGGTCTTCCTCCATATCGGATAAATTTATTGTAAGCTCACTAGGTGAAATACTAGTAATTGATATCGTGTACTTACTCTCCATCTGAGTATACATGTTGGATCAATGAAACTAGAGCTATTAAAAATGATGTTCACTTGACTTAAATTAACAGTATACTCTCCATCTGAGTTGGGTCTGTTTTAATTATTGGAGTGAATAATCTGGCATTGCATATGTATGTTGCATGAGTAGTTCTTTCCCATCGAAATTGCTATTCAAGATGCATGACATATATGTGTAGTGTGTTTTAAAATTTTTGTATTAAAAAGTTATATACAATTGACTGAAAATAATAGTATGCTCTCCATCTGAGTTGGTTCTATTTATTTTTGGATTGTATAATTCTTGCATTATATAATATACTTTGCATGAATAATTCTTTTCCCATCAAAATTTATTATTCCAGATGCATGTATGTATATAAATATTGAATGCAGTATGAATTTTACTATTCAGTGTTTTGACTTATTATGATCTATTTAATATTTTTATCTCAACTCCACAATGATTTTATGCAATTTGTCGTATTACTTGTTAAAATTTTCTTTTAGTGATAAGACATTAATTTTAAGGATGCAATATATGTACTTTTGTTAGAAGGAATTTAATTCCGGTTTCTGGGCAAAATAAGAGATGAATATTTGTTTTATTTTTCGAATAACTCTTGAGTTATTGAGCTTAATAAACACTTTATCTCTTGTGGTACATGAATGCATGACCTTGTTATTATATATTGATGTCTCTCCTGAACAGAACAATATTAGTCTACCTCATAAGAGAATATGTTCTTCAAAATTGAGTAAAACTTATCTGTGCACTTTTATCTAAGTCATATTAATCTGGATAGGATTTCAAGTTGGTCAAGTATGGACCTTAAGGTTCATTGAAACTAGAGGCACTACCATCTTGTGGATCCTGTTTGGAAGGAAATTTGACTAAAAGATGTTTCCCTTTAAAAGAAAATAAAACTAGTGATACGCTAGAATGAATCCTTTCTGATTTGTATGGTTAAATGAACATACTCGTAAGAGATAGATTTTGAGTATTTTATGACGTTCATAAATGATTACTCAAAATATTAATATATTTATTTGATGCACTGTAAGTCTTAATGAATTAAGTAATTCAAGGTTTTTAAGACTTGAAATAGAGAAGCACCAAAGAAATATATTAAGTTACTACAATTTGATTGTAGTGGCGAGCATCTCTCTAAAGAGTTTTTTAGTTACATATCAGAATAGGGATTACATCTCAATTGACTACACCGTAAACTCCATAATAGAGTCGTGTAGTAGAAAGAAGAAATAAGTCTCTTTTGGATATGGATAGACTAATGACGTGTTATTCAGATTTGCCTTATTTATTTTTGGAATATTTCCTGGAAACTTCAAATTACATTCTGAATTTAGTTCCTTCTAAGCTAGTACCTGGGACATCTATAGAACTGTGGGCTGAATGTAAGCTTGGTCTGTGGCATGTTCAGATATAGGATTATCCCGCATATGTGCTGAAAGGGAAAGCAGATATGTAAGTTGGAACTAAGGATGGATAGGTGCATGTTTATCGAATATCCAAGAAAACGAATGAAGCTTTATTTTATTGTCCTAAAGAAAATAAGGCAATTGTTAAAACAAATGCATTTTTCTAGATAAGGATTATTTAATAAAACATGTTCCTAGAAGTAAACTATTTTTACAGAAACTGGGCAAAGAAATAACTAGATGTTCAAGAACATCAAAACCCACACGTCAGAATTGACGTTCCATTGCATTTAAGTAGTGGGAGAACGTTAATAGACATAATATGCCTTTATCGAGCGGGAGCGATATTTGAACATTGAACACTATAGTAAGAAGTCACTAATATTTCAATGTCGTGAGGTAATGAAGGTAATATTAGTGGTACTTCGTCTTAGTGGGAGAAAGCTAAAGAAAATTATAGTTCGGTGTTCATTCTTGGGATAGTTTCGGTAACAGGATCTCTGAAGAGTTTAATACCAAACTAGATAATTACGACAAAGTACTACTGGACAAATATTGCATCAGATATAACTTGGCAAGATTCTTTAACAAAACCTTATTTGGTGAAGACTTTTAATAGTCATGTAAAAGAATGTCTGAGAAAGTTGTAGATGCATGGTTATGAGTCTAAGTGGGAGATTGTTGGGGCATATACTATTAACCATGCATTTGGATATAGTATATTCTAATAATTATCATGGTTAAAAGTCTAAGTGGGAGATTGTTGAGATATATACTATTAACCATGAGTTTGGTTTAGATAAAGTATTTATTATGAAATAATTGTTTATTTAATTTTAATAAAGTTTTAAATAGATCATATAATAGTCTGTGTCCTTTGCTTATATAGTAGATGATTTAGTGTATAGAGTTTAGCTTATACACGGAAGATTAAATCATCAGTTCTTATAAGTATAAAGTTTGAGTTCACAATCTAATGATGGAATTGGACAAACCATCAGGAATGATTGTAGCACAAGATTAAATATAATTAATCTTGATTATGGGAATGGTTTAATTCCAACTTCTTGTGCTAGTACATTTTTTATGTATTGAACGGACCAGGTAGAGATAAGTATTTTATACTGACTTAATAAAATAAACTCTCTAGCCATCAAATGTACTTATACTCTTAATCTTGATATAATTATTATTAGTTGTGTATATTATTATTGTTTTGATTTATTAAAAGGCGAGATTCTTTCGTGAGTCAATATGCCTGGTAAATTGGATAATAATAATATACATTGGCGAAGTAATAGTTAGTTGATGGAATCCATGTCTCGGTTTAGAGATTGATGATATACCTTTATGAAAGCTTATAAGTTTGCATGTGTAAACCCGACCGGTGGATTTTGTATCCGACACATGAAATAAGTTAAGCGAAAGTCTAAAGGAAATAATCAATAAATTAAATCGTCAGTAATTTAATTTAATTGATTCGTATCTGAATTTTAACATGAGGAGTTAAATAAGATTTAATGGATGAATTTCGAAATTGAATAAAGAGTGTAATTACGAATTTTTAGTGGAATAATTCGTAATTAATTATGGTGTATATTAATTTCGAAAATTACAAATTAATTCCATAATTGGAAGCCTTGTTAATTAAATTCTGTGGTCCCTACTGTGCATAAATAAAAGGAAATAAAGGAATCCTTTTTCTGGTGGAAAAGAAAACCTAACAGGTTTTGGAAAAGGGTCTTAACCCTTAAAACTTGTGCTATAAATACATAAGGTTTTCCACCTAGACGGATGAGTAGATGGTGGCTGAAATTTTCAGCCAAGTTTTCCTAGAAATTTCGCCCACACGAAATTGCTATTTTCGGGTATTATTTGGGTAACACAGTAGAAGACCGTGGAACGTTCGAGGATCACGATTGTGCAGGTGATGGAGATTCCATTGAGAAGTTATGGAACTGAAGGCTCACATGGTAGAAGAGATATGTTTACGCTTCAAGAGGTAACCCGTAAAATCCCGTTTATGCTAGTTGTCTAAATTACATGTGATTTTGATACTGGGATTGCTTCCGTTGCATATAATAATCCATCAGATCTTGCCACTGATGCTAGAGTATTTAAGGCCTCGGCTTGCAGCACAGGACTTGGACTCTAACGGGAAGTTAAACAAAAGCAAACAACATGTTTAAGCTAAAGGAAATGCCAATTCAAATCTAAACACCTTCAAATTAGCACAAAATGGTATATCTTTTTCCTAGAAACCTTTAAGCTGATCTAATTCAAAGTTATCAGTGTAATGGAACAGTACTTTTCATTCATTAAATTCATAGTCCAACACATTATAAACTGTCTAAAGTAAAATATAGGAGCGTAATTTGCTATAAACTGTGTACCTGGATGAGGGCAAGTAATTTGCTCACAATTTTGTCCAAGTAAGGTTCTAAAATGCATGACTTGCAGCCCTCACAAAGGTAATTCATTGCCGAAGCAGCATCAGCCTACAAAAAATGATTTTTTGTCAGAAAACAATAAGAGAGTTCATAATAAGGAGGATGGTCATAGCAGCATATCATCAGAATTACGACTTAAAGTAAACGAACAAAACTCTGTCGTAGTTGATTTCATGTCAAAATGATACTGACAAGGAAAAACCATTAAATATTTGAATTTGGCTATTAGCACAGATTAGTCTTCCTCACCTCTCTGTGGGGATAGTGGTCATCTGCAAGCGCCAAATATAGCGAAGCAATAAGCCTGTGACCGTGTTTATCTTGCAGATCTGGAGACAGTTCTAAACTCATAGCTTTAATTGTTCCAATAGCAGCAAGACGAAGATGGGGAGAAGAATCTAGCATTGATTTCAAGACCATATTCATCACTTCAGAAAGATGATCCCTCATCGCCTGAGAGTAATAAAAGCATACCAACGGTTCTTTAGGTAAAAATGGAGTCACAACTTATAAAGAAAAGGTCTTGCAACTTCTAACCAATTGATCCATGAGCCAATTCAGAGGTTCAAACACTCTTAACGATATAAAGCATGAAAAATTTCTGTAATTTCCATTGACATAACAAGAACTTTTGGGGGGAAAAAATAAATAAACATTCGTTCTCCAAACCAACTATCCTATCATATACATGTTCTGCATGAAATGTATATGTGTATATGCTTAGCAATCAACTTGTAGAAGTGACCATTTTTAGCAATCAATTTTCTGATCAAACAGCACATATCCAGGAGAGGAGCATATACCTTCGCGCATCCTTTTGCAATGACACCAATGACTGTAACTGCTGCATATCGTTTCTGCCATTCTGGTGCAGCCATATACGTTGGTATTACCTTGAGTAAAACAGGCATACGAATTTGATCATTGAAATCCTATACATAAAAGTTACTCCAAGAAGATAATTCCGCGAAGTTCCCAAACATAAACCATTCACATAGTCTACATCACCCATTGGTTCATCCTCAATACGCGAAATCATGCCAACCAACACAGAAAACAGCCTTCTTAGGATCTTTTTATGTACCCGTTTTATCACGTTATCATCAAAAAACACTCATCATTTCTACAGCAGGATATCTTGTATCTTCTCCGAATTGATTATTCTCAGCAATGGTAACCATAGTATCAAACACTTCATCCAAATGTGACTCGAAAAATCTTGGTTCAACCCATACTAACTCGACTAATTTCCTTAGACTTTCCTGCGCATACTTCTCCTCGTTATCATTAATGAGAAAACTCAAGACCCCTTTTACCATTGGCATTAGTAGACCATTTAACAGAAAATAATAATCACTAGATTTGTCCAACAAGATGAATTGAAGCAGCCAAGGCTAAAACTTTTCTCATTCCATTACAAGAATTAAGTTTATCCAAGAAGTCTAAATAGAGATAGTTAACATAAGGTTCCAATTGTTTACGTAGATTCATTGGCAACTTCAAAAAGAACATAAGGGCGAAATCTTGAACGAACCATGGACCCGAATGTAAACGCTCGTAAAAGCAACTGAACATACCCGGCCACTCGCCTTGTTTCTTGGTAATAATACAGTTGAATACCGCAGATACTGTCTTCCAGATTGGCTTACAAATTCTACTGGAATTTTCATGTCTAAGAATTTCAAGAAACGCAATTTTTAAGATCGGTTTTGATCATGGGGGAGATGGAATTCCACACACTCTCGTAATGACTAGGCGAATCGAGCAGATTCTGAAGAAGAGATGCAGATTCGGATTTGATTTTAGGGCGAGTCAGAGAGTGAAGTAAAACCTTTGAAATTTTCAAAGACAATGCATTTGGGTATTCACGCATTAAGAAATAGTACAAGTTTTCGGCTTCTGATAAAACTGTTTCAGTAGGTGATGCTAATTTAGAAATGAGTGTTTCTATGGCGTCATGATTTGGAGAGCCAAGAATGTCTCTGGCTTGCATTCGAAGATCGTCTTTTGCGAAATTTCGAGGAGCTCTGGCTTTCTTCCGGGACTTGTTATCATCATTAGCCATTACAGGGCGGAGCTTGTCGTTTCTTTTTGGAAGAATATCTGATTTTACAGGAAGGAGTTTGTCAATTTTGGAGTTCGGAGGAGAAGCCATTGTTGCAGAGAAACAGAGAAGAGAGTGAAGTGTAAAGAGAAGGGATTTTGGCGGGATTTAATGAATTCAGTTACAGCCGTTTACTCATTTGGCGGTTATTGACGGCTTTTACCCGCCTACTTGGAATAAAGACAAGAAAGGTTCTTTTATTTATTTTTGAGTATAAATTTTCAAAATATTTGTTTGGTTCTCTTCTCCTTCCCTAAATCCTCCGTGTTTCTTCTTCCCTAATAATAATAATAATAAATTGGTTGTGAAGAACGGTAAAAAAAAATCAAATTAGAAGGAGAAAATTTTGCAGTCCGTCAAAAAGCAATTGAAAATTGTTTAAACAACATCAGGTTGTTTAGTTCAAATAACTAGGAGATGTTTAAGCATCCGAGAGATGTATAATCATCTGTAGTGAACGATAATATTTGTAATGTTATGTCGGGAGTTACTTTATCCTTATGAATAGATTTTTTGCATATATATATAGTATGGGATACAAACGCAACGCGCGTACCTTAAGACTAGTATATTAAAATATTTTCTATCCCCTCTAAACAAATGACCCCTAAAGTTTTCCTTATTCCAAGGCTTGTAATTACTTGTATACGCAACTACAACGAGAAAATTATGCTAGCTAATTTTTTTTTTTTTTTTTGGGTCCTTTTTAATTTCTTGACATCTATTTATACGCATGTTCGTGTGCTCTTCGACTTATTTGTGTGGCTGTATGCATTATTTTTTAATGAACCTATGGCTTATGTGTTAGATAAAGTATGTTCTCTATGACTCTATATTGAATAGCTGCTGCATTATAATATGTTGACCAAATTTTCTTTTTGCGTAAATGCTTTTCAAAAATGTGCTTTTTGAGAGTAGTAATTTGTGTTTGATTAATTAATTTAAAAAATATTTTTGCTAATTTTAGAGCGGCAATTAATTCTTGATCAAAGTTCAAAATATGCTTTTCAAGAAAAGCTATTTTTTCAATTTCTGCTGCTATCCAAAAGTTTTTTTCCCATCAAGAGCTTGGCCAAACACTTAAACTCTCTAAAATATTTTTTTTTTTTTTTTAAAAAAGCACTTTTGACTTTTCAAAAGCTTGGAAAAAGATACTTTTGATTTCCCAAAAGCTTGATGAAACAGGCAAATACTAGGCATTTGGACATGATTTACTTGTGATTTGATAAAAATAGTATTTGGAGTTAAAATTGAATTGTAAGTCCAAATTATGTCTGGACATAAAAAAATAAAGTTCAAGGTTTGTGCGTGAAAAGTTGCAAAAAATTTCTAAAACATGTTCTTAAAATCGCAAAGGCTATATTTCAAGTTTGAAGCTAAATAATAGGCCAATTCAATAAATAAATAGTCTTTTGAAATAATCTTCAAATATTATTTCAATTATTACTTGCAATTCAAATTAGTAGAAGCTCCAAAACAAGTACGGAACACCATGGTGAAAAAGCAAATACTATTTATTATTACTACTAGCCTGTTTGGCCAAACTTCTTTTTGGTCAAAAGTGTTTTTTTTTTGTTGCCAAAAGCACTTTTGGCCAAAAATTGATGTGTTTAGCCAAACTTTTGGAAGGAAAAAAAGTACTTTTGAGGAGAAGCAAAAAAAGTAGCTTTTCTCCAAAAGCACTTTTTTGAGAAACACTTTTGAGAAAAATACACTTAGAAGCAATTTCTTAAAGCTTGGCCAAACACTAATTGCTGCTTAGAAGTGATTTTCAAACTAATTAGCCAAACACAAACTGCTTCTCACCAAAAATACTTTTAAAAAAAGCATTTCTTAAAATAAGCTGATTTTTGCAGCTTGGCCAAACAGGCTATACAATCACTACAACTTTATCCTTCTAACATGTAGGTTTAAGATTCAAAACTAAAATAAAATTGAGAAATACACACGACGTCGTTCGATGCACTCGATAACTACTGAACCCCGAAAATCTGAACAAAGCGAAAAGCTTCTCGTATAAACTTCTGAAATTGCTCTCCTTCTAGGGTTTAAGATTTTCCCCCAAATCCCCAACTGAAAAATCTATAGGGTTTCAGTTCTTGGCAATTCACAGAACCAGCCATGGCGCGTAATGAAGAGAAAGCTCAGTCAATGTTAAATCGATTCATCACAATGAAAGAAGAAGAAAAGAAAAAGCCCAAAGAACGGCGCCCATATTTAGCCTCAGAGTGTCGAGATTTAGCTGAAGCAGACAAATGGAGGCAGCAAATTATGCGAGAAATCGGTCGAAAAGTAGCCGAGATCCAAAACGAAGGATTAGGAGAACACAGATTAAGAGACCTAAATGATGAGATTAATAAGTTGATTAGAGAAAAAGGACATTGGGAAAGGAGGATTATTGAACTTGGTGGGCCTAATTATACTAAGCATTCGGCTAAAATGACGGATTTGGAAGGGAATATTGTTGATGTTCCAAACCCGGGTGGACGTGGTCCTGGGTATAGGTATTTTGGTGCTGCGAAGAAGTTGCCTGGTGTTAGGGAGTTGTTTGAGAAACCTCCTGAATTGCGAAAACGAAGAACAAGGTAAGTATTTATATGCTTACGAGCATTTGTATAAGTGATTTTTTACTAGCTTGATATTGACTCGTAGTTGTTTGATTGATTGATTGATTGATTTTGGCCTCATTGGTGCTACATTGTGTTATCTGGTTTACGTATCCTTATTGGTGCTTGTTTAGTACAACCGTTATGTTAGGTATCACGAGTAGCTTTTCAGAATTAGTAGAAATTTTTTTATAGGAATTTATTAAAAATGACTAATTTTTTTATATGATACAAACTACCCGAAAATAGTCCCCAGGGCTTAGTTCAGGTGGCAAAGGCTCGGGAACTTGGGACTTAGGCCACATGTTCAAGCATTGTGCGATGCAAACTAAGCTTGGTATTTAAGTAGATAAGGGTAGAGGGGTGGGCCATTATCCCTGAATTTCGAAGGCTACAGTTGGTCCCAAGGTTGCCTGTCAACTTGGCTGCTGACAGATTTCATGGGCATCAAAAAACAAAAGAAGAAAAAAAAACTAACCTAAGACAGCTGGGTTTTGAATTCTCGTTGTACTGATGTTTAGAGATTACATTGAAAGTAGTTGAAGCATATACAAAGTTATATTTTTGCTTTGGCAAAATGCAAATTACTGAAACTTTTACATAGGAAGTAGGGTTTTCAATATTGAGTTAGCTGCCTAGGAAATCCACCTACCCTTCCTAACAATTAAAGGAGATCAGAAGACAATGAAAGGGCGACATGCTCTCGTAAATTGATGAAACACTGTCATTTCAATTGGTTGTTATATTTTGATTTCTTTCTCAAAAATAACAGCCAGTGGTGAATGTGGACATTTCAGTGATCTGAGCACACACTTGAAGTCGGATAGAAAGAAAACATGTTTGCTTAACATATTTAAAATAGAGGTGTTGCGGCCAAAAATTGCTTTTTCAACTTTTTTGGTTGATCAGTTTATTAAATGTCAGTGATATATTCGAAAACGGTGTTTTGACATAGTTCATATTCTATAAATAAGGTCGTGTTGGAAAACTATGAATTGACTTGAGATTGCCTTGGCTACTCAAGCAGTAAAAAGCAATCAATACAAGTATGCAATAGGCTTCCAAAAATTTAGCCAACTACTTACAACAACAACAACATACCCAGTATTATCCCACACCGTGGGGTCCGGGGAGGGTAGTGTGTATGCAGACCTTACCCCTACCTTGTGAGGATAGAGAGGCTGTTTCCAATAGACCCTCGGCTCAGGAAAGCATAAGCACTACATTAATGAAAATACAGACCAGAAGGGACAACACAAAAAAAAAATACAAATAATGAACAAATTATGTAAAGGGGGCGGGTCTTCTACAAGTTTTTTCTTCTAGCATCTCTGTTGTCTCTACCATTGTCCCTGTGGATACCCATTGGACGATGAGAAGCTTAAAAGGAATAAGGGAATTATTGACATGTATCTGAACCATTTCTAGTAGTACTCATCAGACATCGAAAATGCAGAGTACTATGGCCCATTATTCCGAAGCAAACCACAATGGAACAAAAGATAATCCATGTCCTTTCCATGATTCTGGAATCAATAAAACCATCTAACAGCTAAGTGTCTCCTCCTTTTAAAATGTTCGTTTGTCACTGGCTATACTTCATCCCTAAAAAACATGCTGTCGATATTGTGTCCTCATATTGCCCACAATTTTAAACATGCTACGTTTTTGATAGGGTAAATAATTTTATTGATGATGTGGAAACCCCGTATACTAGTTGTATACCAAAAGTAGAGAACCTACAACAATTAAACATGCTACTTATGGGTGCCTTCAGTTTCCGTAGAGGCATCCAAATGCGTCTTGGGACAGCTTTGTCAACAAATAGATTATAATATGACTTTACATAAGAACACTGGGAGGAAGATCCTTCCACTATATGATCAACTTTTCCAGACTTGTGAAACTGTAAAGTTTGTGCAGGAGTCTCACCTCATCTATCTCCCGGTCTTGTAAATTTCTCCTAAGGTGCACTCGCATGCAATTTGCCTTCTATGCTCGCTAAAGGCTCAGCAAAGTGGCCTCTTTTGGCTTTTGCATTTGCAATAGAGAAAAGATGGGAAATTCACGTCTTGGGAACCTTAGCTTAATAGGTTAGAAATCTTTCTCTTGCCAATGCAATCAATAGAAATACAAGATCTTGAGATAAAAACAGTGTAAAAAGGCACTATTTTTAAAAATAGAAGAATTAATCTGCTTTTTTTTTTAAATGACCTTAATATAATGTCTCTTATATATGGAAGAAGTCATAACATTGTCTTCTTATTCAATGATTAAAAGAAGTTAAAAGTATTTCATATCTGATATCTAATTTAGCGATGTTTCAAACCTATGTTGAAGTTAAAAATACTTCCTTATATATAAGTTAAAAGGCGCTTTTTATACGGACTTAATTATGCTTGCAAATTATTGTGATTAAACAAAAAATGGCTAGAACGGGGGTATTATGGACATTTCATATGTGTAAAATGTTTATTATACTATTCATAAAAAAAGTAAGGTTTTGCAGCAGAAGAGCCTCTCTCCTCCTCGAGTTCTAAATCAGCAAGAGAAGAGGGACCTATATGACAGCAAGGAAGTTTGATTTACATAAAACCTCTCGCAAGAAGATTTGGTTTTCTCTCATCAAATTAATTGTCTTATGTTTCCAATGCATTAGTTGATAGTACTATTTTATTTCTTCAATGCATTGGGTGGGAATATAGGCATAAAGAAATAAAATAATTGTTATATTTCACCTATTTCCATTTCAAAAAGAAATAGAATATACTAATGGCGGGAAAAATGCTTTTTGTTGCATGCCACATACATTGAAAAAGTAAGTAGTTATAGCTCCTTTATTCTTTTACAAAGATAACTAATGGAAGGTGTACGGTAAGATGTTTTCGATGCACCTAAACAAAAATTAAGCAGAGAAGCCATATTTGATGGAAGTCCTATAGCGTGCAGCCGTGCCCCTAAATGAAAAGAAGAACCGAAGTAGTTGCCCTTTGTGATAACTAATGGAAGATGTATAAGGTGTTTTGCATGAACATAAATGAAAAAGAAGAGAAGCTATAATTAATGGATGCATGTTATACACCTTATTCCTAAATGAAAAAGAAGAATAGAGGAGCTAATATAACTACTTAATTTCTTCAACGTATGTCTCGTGCTACAAAAAGTTAAAAATAAATCCCTAATATTTTATCCTTCAATGCATTGGGAACATATGATATAATTAACTTGATGAGAGAATCAAATTCAAATTTTAAATTGCAAAATTCTACCTTTTTTACTTCACAAAGGGCATGATAGACTTTTTATACATATGAAATGTCTATAATACCATTCTGACAATTTCAAATGTAGGACATAGTTTTGCTTAGAGCCTTAACAAAGGTTGGCGCTTTCATGTACCTTCCACTTTTGACAACTTCGATGGTCCTTATTAATTAGAGCCATTAGAACTTAAACAGCCCTATTCTCCATTGTGAAGGTGGAGAACTGACCAAGAAGTCTATTTGTTCATCATTAATGAATCACAGTCCGCTGTCAATTATGGGCTTCCCTCTGCAAAACCGTAGAACATTTTTCGAGGAATGAAAATAAGAAGAACGCCCTTCCTCTACATGAGCTTTTCCCTACCAGATGAAAATATTTGCTCGTGTAAAATGCATAGTGCTGTTGTTGGATGAAGATGAATATGTAGAAAACACAAATAAACACATCTTGTGAATGTGTGTGAAGTTGAGAAAGAAGGTTGACAACCCATCTGTTGGCACTTCTTCCAGCCTGCTCACAGTTATCAAGTAAGCAGGTTTTAAAGCTGCAGCCAAAGTCTATAAGCAGTGGTATTTGCTTCATTTCATTTAAGATTGGCATCTTAGTCCTGCTACACTTATCAAATAGCATTTCTTACAGCCACTAGCCTTGTCACCAATTTAATGACCCGCTTCTTTAACTGACATCCTTATGCATGGTCAGTACGAAAGTGATATTAGTAAAAGAAAGCTTGTTAAGATTTTTTCCTTAAAAAATATTAGGAATATGGACAGATTGTTAGTTTAGTAGGTTGCAAGTTTTATTTATGACTTATGAACTTTAGTTTATCAGAAATTTTGCGTAGTTTTAATCTGTTTATGCATGTATGATGGCATCTCATCGACCACAAGTCAGTATCACCCATGCTCATTCTTCATTCTTGGAAGAGTAAACTACATTCTTGGAAAAAAACAGATTTGTTTTTTTAAGTGCAATGTAGCCATTTACATTTTGTTGTATTTGACAATCTAAGTTTGAATAAAAGAGCTTTGGTTGGATACTTCTTTTTCATGCTGTAAATATTACTTTGTTATTTAATGATTTTTGTGGGGATACATGTTAGATCTTTTTATGCTTTATATTATTTCGCCAATCCTTATGTTGATTTGTTTGCTGAAATTCTGCAGGTATGATATATACAAGAGGATTGATGCCAGCTACTACGGGTACAGAGATGAAGAGGATGGAATATTGGAGAAGTTGGAGGGACCAGCAGAGAAGAAGATGCAGGCTGCAGCTGTGAAAGAATGGATGGAGATGGAAGAGATAAAGAGGGAAGCCATGAAGGCGGTAAAAAGTGGGGAGGTAGTGGAGGTGGGTTTGGGATCAAAGATATTGTTCGAGGAGGAAGAGGATGTGATCGAGGAGGAGAGGAGGCAAAAGGAGAGGGAGGAGGAGAAAGAAAAAGAATTTGTGGTACATGTACCATTGCCGGACGAGAAGGAGATTGAAAGGATGGTAGTGGAGCAGAAGAAGATGGAGCTCTTGAGCAAGTATGCTAGTGAGGATTTAATGGAAGAGCAAATGGAAGCTAAGGCCATGCTCAACATTCAAAGGTAGGTGATAACGCCAGGCCTTAGTTAAACTATTACATAGAGCATGTGTTTCTACTCTGATGTAAAGAGGAGACTCTGTTTAGGAGTTCTTGTTGCCTTTCCCCGCAGATCTGGGATTAATGCTACCGTAGTAGCGCGTTTGTACTTCTTTCAAGTGTAGCAATGAATAGAATGATAATTTCAAGCTTCTGTTTTCTCCCAGACCACGAGGCTTCAGTTAATGCTATAGTTCCAATGCTTTCTATAGTTCATTTGCATTTCAAATCATCTATAGCATTGATTTTCCAGTTGCAGAATAATATGAAGAAATGCATCAAATGTGGTATAGTCAATCGAATTTACTTCAATGCCACAAAATCAACGATATTATTCCTTTGTATATTCGAACTGTTTTGACACCTCTAGGGATGTTTAGCTTGTCGATGCTGAAAATGTACAGAAACCACTCCCACGATTTCTTCTCTGAGCTTTAAGCATCAAGTAATTATTTGTTGTATTTTAGTATCAACTATCTATTTGCGTTTCATATGTTATCTGTGGTTTGTGCGGCTCTCTCGACACTGCACATTTTAGCTACATGCCCCTCCAAATCTTTACATTAGTCCATATAAAATTTGAATAAAGGAAAACCCTCCAAATGAAACGAAATGCATAATTAACTCAGATTTCAAGTCTCATAAACTTCTTGACTTCCTTTAGAGAAGCCTATAATTTATCATAAGGGAAATTCAAAGTAGTAAAGGAAATATTGATCTGATTTCCAATGCATGCGAAGGGTCGAGGGAAACCATCAAATGGCTTAGAAGAAGAATTATCATTAGGTCATTGGGTATTGGGAATAAACTTGCTTCCTTATACTAGAACTGGAAGTTGTGCCGCCAATGTGAATCAAGATAGGAAAAAGGCAAGGTTCTAATCAAGAGGTTGTGAGTTCGAGTTATCCCAAGAGCAAGGTGGGGAGTTTTTGGAGGAAGGGATGCCGATGGTCTATTGGAAACAGCTTTTCTACCCTAGGATAGAGGTAAGGTCTGCGTACAGACTACCCTCCCCAGACCCTACTAGTGAAATTATACTGAGTTGTTGCTGTCGTTGTTCTAATCACATTCGTCTAAATTTTTAGTAAGCAGAATTACCTGGTACATATTGCGGTGGGTGCTCGTAAGTTGATTTAGATACCGCGATTATTTAAAAATAAAAAGGTTCCAACCACAATTCTAAAGTGATGGAATACAGCTTGAAATCACTCTCATACTATGATCTCAAGGTCAACTTCACTCGGATCAAGATGAGTCAGTAACACCACCAAAAGATCAGAAGAGACATCTTTCCCATCAGCTATCAGTAACAGATGTGATTTCCAATGGTTTGCCATTTTTCAATTAATACTCTGAGTTCAACGTCTGTCTCTGATTTCTTCCCTTGCCAAAGTTCCTGATTTCCATGCTTACTAAACTTAGGAGCAACAGTTATTATATTATTTCCACTGTACGTACACTCAAGTTCAAAGTAAAGACCTTTTATTTAGCTAGGGTAGTGCAGTGGCCATAATATATTGTGCTGCATCCATGTTTTATACAGTGATCAATTGAACGAAATTTTCCCAGAAAAGACGTGACACAATCTTGTGTATAGGTTTTTTTAGTATATAATTTTCATCACAATCATCAACTGGAAATAATAAATCCCAAAAACCAGCTAGTATTTATTACATGGTCTAAGCCAAGAAGGTTTGTCGCACGAAACAAGCCCATTTTGTCTTTGACATTGAATTGTCAAATCCCTTATTGTCTGCTTCTTGGACCATAACACAAGGAAAGATCACATAATTAATTAATTCGATACGACTACCTCAATATTGTTGTATTTTTATTTTTTATATTTGCTTTGGGCATCCAAAATTCACTGACTCGATTAATCAGAAAATAATTGACCGGATTAATCTTAAACCTGTTTAAAAAAAGGACAACTCGATACACGAGTCATCTTGTATTTACACAGGGTCCGAGGAAGGGTTGCATCCCAAGAGGGTGTGATTTAGGCAACCCACCTAGATGTAAACATTAATCGTTGATTCCACAGCTCGAACTCGTGACCTATAATTTTAAACCCGTTAATCCTACTAATTGGATTTGTGCCAAAGAGGTATACCAAAGGAGAGTAAAACACGATCTAATAAGAAATTTTACATTCCCAAATTTCGAACCTGAAACCTCAGGATCCCAATCATCCCACCATCCCATTTCTAACTTTTGGTTGTATGTGAGTGCCTCAATTGTGTGGAAAAAAGGTAGGAAGGAACTAGACTACTATAGATGCTCAACTTGTTGAGCCAATGGCTTTATGACAGGTCCATAGCCTGAGTACTACTTGAATTTTGGCTTTGGAATAATCAAACAAAATCATATAAGATGGACAAAGTAATTTGGACTCAAAAAGAATGTTGTAAACACTCCCTACTTAGCAACTTACTTTGTGGTTTTTGTACAAAAAAAAAAAAAAAAACCATTGTAGGAAAAAAAACAACTGGAATTGCTGAAGGAAATAAGGACTTGTATAAAACAAAGGTCAAAATTCCATTTACACATGCAAAAGTCAATAGTAATACTTAAAAAAGCTCAAGTTTTAACTATCTTCTTTGCCTTTATTAGAGTCTTTCGAGATTTTTGCAAACATTTAATCCTCTCCATTACAAATGACATAAATAAAGGCTGTGACAGATACCCAGTTTATGAAAATTTGGGTCCTCTCAAATACTCACATACTGCAAAATCAAGAGGTCAAAGGACAGTCTGATACACAAAGCATCCAAGTTTATACATATGAAATATCACACTCCAAGGTGTGTGATGTAGCGCAAGCATTAGTGTTTGATTCTGCGGTTCGAACCAGTGACCTACAAGTCACACCAAGATAACTTTATTGCTCCAAAGCTCCCCTTTGGGGACAACAAAATCAAAAGAATAAACATAGTAAAAGAAAAACAAAAAGAAAATAAAAAAGGGTTAAGCAAGAATTCTTCCAGGGAGCAGAGCAATTGGTTTGAAGAACAGCAATAAAACAACCATAATAATTATCCTCCAATTCCAGACTGTTCGATTTAAATTAATTCATTTTTGAAAAAAATAATAATTAAAAGTTGCATGTAAAATGTTACAGCTAGTGCAATGTGAAAATGTTCATTCCAAATTATTAAAAGTTGTAGCTGTAATTTAATTTCATATTGATTGATTCCCAAATAAACAATTTAACAATCTTGACGTGGAAAAAGTACTAAATACACTTCTTCATTCCAATTCTTGGTCACCTTATCTTCCGAGTGTCAATTTGAAATTGAGAATCGACAAATTTATTACTATTTTAAAATAAATTAGTTACTTAGAAGCTGAATGAGAAATAATACGATCTAATGTTTTTGTTTAAAAGAGAAAAGAGGATAGCACTTGAAAAATCTTGTCCAAATAATAAAATATTCTTGAAAATGTTATATATAAAAAGTGACAAGTGATTCAAGACAAATAGAATAATGACCCTCCAAACAAATATTAAAAATAGGTGTAAGATGTGTGCAGTAGTACATTACGTTACAATATTACAATGTGACAGTACGTGCATGATATTGGCTTTAAATGCGAGGTAGACAATACGGAAGCTCCCTTACCCCCCCATATTTGTTTAATATGTTCATACAAATAGGGATAGAGCTATATGGGTTCTCGACTTTTACGCGAACTCAATAATTTTTGTATAAATCTTATTTTTATATTAAAAATTAACCTAATATATAAGAATATTTAGCTCGAAATCTAATTTGTTGGTTCGATTATTATTGTATATTAATTTAAAATCGTTATAAAATCTATAAACTTCAAATTTATATTCGCGTTTGTCACCCAACAATCCAAGGATGTCAAAATTCATTTATACATCCTTCACATAAACTTTTGCCCAAAGAGATACCATTGGAAAATATTACATTGGGTGTTGTTAGGTAAATATTATATATAAATTATTGAATTTCCTAAACACAACATAATATTTTTAATCCTTTTTATGAAATTTCTGATCCGGCTATTGATATTATGGACTTATTTTCCTTCCTTTTTTTCTTTTAACATTTCCCCTATCTCTATCTGGGTAAATCAAGGAGACCTGTTCGATGGAGGGGGTTAGGGGAGCCACTAGTGGATGTTAAGACTAGGGGTGTTCATAAAAATCCGAAAAACCGAACCAAACCGAAAATCAAACTAAACCGACCAAAAAACCGATATTTTTTGGTTTGGTTTGGTTTTGGTTTTGAAATTTAAAAACCGATCAAATTTGGTTTGGTTTTGGTTTTAATAAAAAATAAATCGAACCAAACCGAATATAGGAGTAGCTATTTGAAATTTAGAATTACACCTATATATATGTATACTTTTATACAAAGTTTCAAAATTTTTATAGTAAATGTTAATCGTTTGCACTTTTAGTAAAGTTCTTTACCTTTACATTCTAGTTTAATTGGTAGTTTTCTTTTGTTAAGTGTAAGAATCTATTTCATGTTAAAAATAATAAATTTTTAATTGAGTCCTTAAATTATTCATCACTATTTGATTCATTATCATCAATATATCTTGGTAAATAATAGATTTCTCAAATGACAATTGATTTGATAGTGTTACGTTAAAAATGTGATCGCCGAAATATATATTTGGTAGTGTATGTCTTATATTTAAGAAAAAACCCGACAAATAATCGAAAAACCGAAAAACAAACATAAACCGAATCGAGAAAAACCGACTTAATTGACTTAGTTTCATTCTAATATTTGAAAAACCGACTTACTTGGTTTGATTTTTTTTAGAGAAACCGATCCAAACCGAACCATGAACACCCTTAGTTAAGACGTACTCCCTCCGTTTTAATTTATGTAAACCTACTTCTTTTTTAGTCTATGTCAAAAAGAATGATTCATTTCTAAATTTTAAAACAGTTTACCTTTATGCAACAATTTATAGTCTAACAAAATGTATTTACTATATTTTATAATTTATATCATAAATTCAAAAGTTATTTTTTTTTTTCCTTAAATTTCATGTCAAGTCAAATACAATGCAAATTGAAATGGCGGGAGTAATAAATACAGCTGCAACAATTCTATTTTCTCATCATAGTGCCATCATGACTACAAAAGTAAAGTCAAAAAAGTAAAATTAGCTTTAATTAGGACAGCCTTTTTTCTTACTTTTCTTTGACATATACTTTAATTTGGACTTCAATCATAAAGCAATCGATTACAAAATGATATACTCTCTCACATCCATCTTTTTCTGCTTTGCCTGGAAAAAGACCTGTACCCTTCTGTCTTTCATTTATTACCTTCCTCTCTTTTCTCTCAATTATCGTCTCTTTTTATGTCAACTCAATTGTCGTCCTATTTTATAGTAGTATGAATTATTAAGTGGGCGTTAGGACATAAGAATTATAAAATTTGAAAAAAGTGAAAAGTAATTTCTAAGTAAAAATAGTATTTAAAAATTAATAGGCGATTGGACATAAGAATTATAAAATTCCCAAAAAAGTAAAAAAAAAAATTCAAGTAAAAATGGTATTTGAAAATTAGAGTTGTGTCTGGACATGAATATAATTTTGGGTTGTTTTGAAATTTTTGTGAATGATCTGAGTGAAAATGTTGAAAAATAGTTTTTTTGTAGTTTTTCAAATTTTCAAAAAATTCCAAAATTCATCTTCAAGCAAAAATTAAAAATTTTATGGCCAAACACAGCTTTCAAAAAAATGTCAAAAATTTTCAAAAAAAAATAAAAATCTTATGTCCAAACGAGCTCTTAGAGTTGTGTTTGGACATGAATATAATTTTGGGTTGTTTTTGAATTTTTGTGAGTGACTTGAGTGAAAAATTTGAAAAACATCTTTTTGGAGTTTTTCAAATTTTTGAAAAATTCAAAAATTCATCTCGAAAATTTTATGGCCAAACACGGATTTCAAAAAATGTGATTTTTTTTTAAAAAGAAGTGAAAAATCTTTCATGGCTAAATGGGCTCTAGAACGGTCAAATTTAGGGGGAAGTGCACAATTAGCCAGTAATAACACATGTATTTACTTTTAAGCCACTATTTAAAATATCTTTAGTATTTAACCACTGCTTTAATAGATTGTTACCCGCCCCCGGACGAAAATACTCTTTTGCTCATAAAGTTCAGGACCAAGTGTCCTTAACTTATGAGTTTGTTACTGTAAGTTCAGTACTAGCTGTCCTTAATTTATGAGCTTATAAGTCTAAGTTTAGGACTACGTGTCCTTAACTTTTGAACTTGTAACTCTAAGTTTAGGACTACATGTCCTTAACTTTTGAACTTGGAACTCGAAGTTCAGGACTACCTGTCCTTAATTTCTGTGCTTATAACTCTAAGTTAAGGACTACTTGTCCTTAATTTCTGTGCTTGTAACTTTAAGTTAAGGACCAAGTGTCCTTAAATTTTGAACTTCCAACTCTAAGTTGAGGACCAAGTGTCTTTAAATCATGAGCTTTTTACTATAAGTTCAGGACTAGATGTCCTTAATTTATGAGCTTGTTAGTCTAAGTTAAGGACTACTTGTCCTTAGTTTTGAGCTTGTAACTCTAAGTTTAGGACTATCTTTCCTTAACTTTTGAACTTGTAACTTTAAGTTGAGGACTACATGTCCTTATTTTTTGAATTTGGAACTCTAAGTTCAGGACTACCTGTCCTTAATTTCTGTGCTTGTAACTCTAAATTAATGACTACATGTCCTTAATTTCTATGCTTGTAACTGTAAGTTAAGGACTAGCTATCGTATGCTAGGTATTGAAATATTTTGTACTAAATCACTTTTCCCAGATCCTCATGCTCTGCAAAGATAGAGAAGGATGTAAATGAAATTGATGAGTGAAAGAATGTTGGTTACTGTGACATATTCAAATGTGATACACAGATTGCCCTGAACATTGTGAACATGTTAATGAAAATGTCATGTTGCAGTAGACAGTGTACAACATATGTAGCCGAGTTTGTATGAACATGCTATCAAACTCTTTTTTCTAAATAAGCAACGTTCCTGCAGAACGGGAGAAAGAGTTTTGAAATTTAGAGGGTTTGGGAAGGTAAAGAGATAGAAGAAAGGGTAACATCCTCTTTTTATATTAATTTTAATAGACTAATGGCTATTTTTGCTCAGCATTAAAAATACTGGATAAAAAATAAATATCATTTTAAAAAGTGGCTGCCCTACGCAATTTTTACTCAAATTTACACAAAATGCAAAGACTAGCGAACTTGTTCCCACTTTGTACGCAGACTAATATTTCACCAAGATTACAATATTTTATTTTGTTAAATTACAATATTACTAGTGTTAAGAACAGCAAATGATATATGTGTCACAACAAGGAAGATTGAGTAATTTCATAACAATAAAACATTGTAACAATTAAATATGGTCTTCTTTCAATCTCAAATAGATTCCTCATTCAGCATTATTTGCTCACAATCATTGATCCACATTTTTGCAAAAAATTAAAAAATAATAAATTGAGGGAAAAATATTCAGCTAAATTTGTCTCTATTTCATTTTTCCTAGACAACAAACGTACCTAACTGCAGTTATTGGAGCTTAATATTGGTATATTTGTCTGAACATAAGAATCAATAAAAAGAAATACTTCGAAGTTTCTTGAATACAACTATGCAAAGAGCAAAGCCATAAGAAGAAAATCAATATGATTGTGGTGGGGTGGATAAGATTTCTCCACTCTTAATAAAAGATCTTATATTCGATCCATGTTTATGGAAAAAATCTTGTTAGTGAGCGTTCCCCCTTAAATGAGCCTTATGCGGTATGAATCCAGAAATAATCAGGCTCCAATATGAATACTGAATATCGAATAGGAAACAAAAAAATTAAGAAAAAACCTCCACGCGAAAATTGGAATTAAGTAAAAGCAAATTCCAATCAAATTGACCTTTATGGGGTTATAATGAACAGACTAATAGCGTACTTCTTTTGTTTTTTGCCTTTTTCTATAGAAGGTTACCTAGCAATGTTGACTTATAACAACCTTCTACTCCGTTATTAGTTTTCTTTTTGGAAAAGTAGAAAGCAGTTTATGCACAAAATTATTTAAAAGCAACAATAATGTTTATAGGTCACAGATACCCGAAAAGTAAAGATTGTATGTGTTTTTTGGACAAAAAGAAAGAGTGACACGTGTTGGGTGTGCGAACAAAGTTCCATATAATTGGTAGTAAAAATATTAGGAGCATACATATAAGGTGTAAGGATCTCTTAATGGTGTGAGGCCTTTGTTGAAGAGCTCAACCAAGCAGAAGAGAGAAAAAAGCCGGTGGAGAAGAAGCTTCATTTCTATGTATTGAAAATGCCAAATATATATTGGAAGAGTATTGTACACGTCTAACTATTTTTACTATTTATAACAACCAATCAACTAACTAACTAACTAACTAAACTAACACTACTAATTACACTGTATTAACTTAATACTGGACCCCACATCTATTCTTTCTACCCCCTCAAGCTGAAGGATGAAAATAGTTTTTTTCATTCTCGGCTTGCTTACTAAGTAGTCGTGTTGTGGATTGCATAGACTCTTAGTGAAAATGTCTGCTAGTTGTTCCCTTGTGCCAACATGCTGAGTCTTGATCATTCCCTCTTGGATTTTTTCTTTTACAAAGTGACATTCAATGTGTATATGCTTAGTTCTCTCATGAAATATAGGATGAGCTGAAATTTGAATTGTAGCTTTACTATCACAGTAAAGCTAAATTGGAAGTTCGACTACAGTTCCCAGTTCCTCAAACTACCCAACTAACCATTTGATCTCTGCAACAGTAGTGGCCATACTTCTGAATTTTGCCTCAGATACACTTCTTGATACTGTTCCTTGATTTTTGTATTTCCGGGAAATCAAAGCATTACCAAACTTCACAGCATAACTTGTGACTGACTTTCTTGTTTTCATACATGCACCCCAGTCTGACTCACAGAATGCAACCAGCTTCTGAGTGCCACCTGCTGGTAAGAACAGTCCAAGCCCAGGATTTCCTTTAATGTATTTGATTACTCTCATAGCAGCATCTAGATGTGATTGCTTAGGAGCATGCATGAATTGACTTAGCACCTGTACTACAAAGGCTATGTCAGGTCTAGTCATAGTCAAATATAGTAATCTTCCCACTATTCTTTGATAACCACTTCTGTCTTCAAGTAGTCTCTCATCAAACAATCTTTCCTTGTTGAACACACTGTCAAATTCTACAGAGGTAAGTTTGTGATTAAACTCTAGTGGAGTAACCACTGGCTTTCCCCCCTGATAGCCCAGTTTCAGATTACTCAAGGGCATACTTTCTTTGGCACATATGAATGCCTTTCTCTGATCTTGAAAACTCTATGCCAAGAAAGTACTTCAACTCCCCTAAGTCTTTCATCTTAAACCTGTTCTGCAGATCCTTCCTAGCCTTCTCAATCAAATTCAGGTTATTATCAGTAACTAATAGATCATCTACATAGACAAGTACAATCACCAAATCTTCTCCCTTCCTATTGTGAATTAGGAATAGTCATAGTGTGATTGTACAAATCTCAGATTTGTCAATACTTCTGTCAACTTCAAGTTCCACTGCATGGGGGGGAGGGGGGCTTGTTTAAGCCCCTACAAGGACTTATTCAACTTGCACACCTTCTGATACTCCTCCTAACTTGAAAAGCCATCATGAATTTGCATATAAACTTCTTCACATAAATGACCATGAAGAATGCATTATGAACATCCATTTGAAAGATAAACCAGTGTGACACGGCAACAAAAGCTACTATAGATCTTATTGTAACCATCTTAGCTATAAGAGAGAAGGTTTTAGTATAGTCTAAACCTTCCTACTGGCTGTAGCCCTTGGTTACAAGCCTTGCTTTATATCTTTTCACCCCTATTGCGAATTTATACTTTACTTTAAACACCCATTTGCATCCTATATGGGCCTTGTATGGAGGAAGGTCTACAATTGTCCAAGTATTATCACTCTCAAATGCTGAAATCTCAAATTTCATAGCAGCCATGCAAAGTGGATTGACACTAGCTTCTGCATAAGTTCTACGCTCCACAATTGCTGGATAAGATGCTAATGAGGCCATGCAGGCAGGAGTAAAATGATCAAACACCACATAATTAGATAATGAATATGAACAAGAAGATTTATGTTGAACTACATAATCTCTCATCCAAATAGGTGGTCTAGATTCCTTTGAAGATCTTCTAAGTTGTACTGCATGAGGAGAAGGAGTAGGATCTCTGGTAACAGGAGATGGTGAAGATTGCAAGACATTTGAATTGAATGGTATGATGAAGGTAGATGTGCGGTTACAACAGAAGGATCAGATTCCACTAGTTGCAGTACTGGGAATATAGGTGAAGAGACAGTACTCATATTCTTAAAGGGAAAGATGTCTTCTTTAAAGACAGTGTCTCTACTTATAAAGAACTTCTTGGAGGTCAGATCATAGATATGATAACCCTTCTGAGTAGTTGAATATCCAAGATGAACAGCTGGGATTGCCCTTGGACTGAACTTGTCACCTTTCTTCAAAATTGTAGCATAACATAGACTACTAAACACCTTGAGATGCTGCAGTGAAGGAGCTATATGGAATAACTTTTGGAAGGGTGACTGGCATTTCAACAGGATAGTGAGTAGTCTATTAAGCAAATATATAGCAGTGGACACACACTCTCCCCAAAATCTCAAAGGCACAAAGTGTTGAAACCTTAGTGCCCTTGCCGTTCCCAGAATATATCTATGTCTCCTTTCAACAACAACATTCTATTATGGTGTATATACATAAGATATTTGATGTACAATACCATAATCTTTTAGTAAACTGTTTACTTGATCATGGAAGAATTATGAGCCACTGTCTGTTCTAAGACACTTCACACCACAGGTAAACTGATTTTTAACAAACAATAGGAAGTTCCTTAGCACTACAATAGAGTCTGCTTTAGTAGGTATTAAAAAAATTCAAGTGTGTATAGAGAAATCATCTACTAGAGTCAAGAAGTATCTTTTACCATTATGAGTGGGAACTCTATAAGTTCCCCAAACATCAGCATGCACAAGATCAGAAGGATTAACAGAACACGTAGTACTTAGAAGAAAGGACAGTCTTGCATGTTTAGTAATAGGGCATACAGAGCATATGTGATCCTTCAGTTAAGTCTTACACAAGCCATCTATCCTTCAGTTAGGTTGGACAAGTAGAAGCCCAAAATTGGGCAGCCCATTCCTTTCCTTAACCCAACCCTTTGACCCGCCGGATCGACCCAGAATCCGCTCCGTTTTGATTTTTAATCTCAGCCATTCATCCCTTTTAATCCTATGGACGAGATTAATCCCCAACCCCCATGTAAAACCTAACATTTCACAAACCCTAAATCTAAGATACCCACTAACCCACCCTTCTCCTCCATGAAACTGTCGCCGCACAACCATGTCCAACTCGCCCGAATCACACCCAAAATCGGGCGAATCGACTCGCTGAGTTTGCTGGTCCCCCCAACCTCTCTCTCTCTCTCTCTCTCTCTTCACCACTTCATCCAAACCACGTGAAGAATATTCTCGAACTAATTTCTTTCTTCTCACTCGTTTTTTGCACGTGCGACTGAGAATCTCTTCGAGTATGTGACATGACGAATGGGAAGCGTGGGATTAATCTAAATCGATCCTAGCCTTCCATTCAACCACGCGCTTACTTGGTTGAGAGATTTTTCGGTTCCTTGGAGAGAAAGGCTGGAGGTTTCCAGGTTCGATATATAAGGGGTTTGTTTACATATTTGGGAGGGGGGATTTCTTGAGAGAAAAGCTAGGATTTTGGGGTTTTGATTTTGAGTCCTCCTCTTCAGCTAATTTTCAGTTTGTTCATAGATAAAAAAGGGCTCTGTTTCGTGTTGATAATCAGAAAATATTTAAAAAAAAAAAAGTTAGCTCTTTCTGGTTCTTGTTTATATTTTTAGAAGTCAGAAAAATAAAAAAAAAAGAACAACACAAAAAAAAATATAGTCCATTTTTTCTCTTGAATGCCAATTTCTGATTTAAGCATGGAGTTTGATTGAACTTTGGTGTTGTTCGAATTTTTGGAGTCGCCGCTATGTTTCGGGTTGTGGCTCGTGGTTTCTGTTCGAAGATCCTGCTGAGTTTCTCTGTTCCGGATTCGCTCGATCCAAGGTTGTAACTGCAGAAATTTTGTTAATTGAAGCTGCATTTTCAGGTTCATTTTAAACTTTTCTCTTCTCTACTTGAATATATGTGGAACAAAGTAATTGTTGCTTGGCTTAAGTCATTAGTAATTTCTAAAACCTTGTTTAATTTCTCTTTGATTTAGTTTGCGTTGTGTTGAGTATGTGTTTGAGTCTTATCTTCCGGCAACACTTTCGTTCAGATGTGTTTAAGGTCCTTGCATCTTTGCCTTTGTGATTGTGCACGTACTTTTCCTTTAGCAATATTATTGAAATTCTATACAAAGCTTAGCAGTATGCCTGCTCTTATGCTATTGAATGACTCAAAAAATGGAAATATGAAGTTTGTACAGTGGGTCTGTTTTTACATAAATCGACACTTCTTTTTGTAGTTTTTCTTTTTAAAAGGGTTTTTCTACATAGTGTCTAGCTAATATATCTTTAGCTCTTTTAGATTCTCCACTGGTTCCATATTACATCTGTTAAAAGAAATTTAACAATCTGCTTAAAGTTTTGTTCGGACTTCGTGTCGTGTTAGTTGGCTTTGTATGAGTTTAGTAAACATTTAGAAGTTTTGCTCATCCTCTGCTGAATATCACAAGTTTAGCGCATAGGAGACTGAAATGGAATGGTGTTAGTTTGGAAATAGAGATGGTAAGGATATGGAAATTTTGAGGATCATGTCGTTAATATCCCCCCCTTTTGCGCCTTTCTTTCTTAATTAGTTTTCTCAATTAGTTTTCTTTAGGTCAATTCCCTCTCTTTAGCTATATTTCCACTTTAAGGATCAAGTTTGCAGTATTTCATACGGTGACATCATTTGACTGCTTTAAATATGATATTATTATCAGTAGTGTGTTTAGTGTGCCTTCCAAGACTCACGACTCTAACCCATTGTTCTTCGCCTATTTGTCATTACACTTTTAGTTTTTCATTAGTTTCTATCTTCTTTAAATATTTGTCTGTCATGCCCGTGGAATGCGAAATTGAACATGGGGGAGGAATTGGACCTTAAATATCTTATTACTCTTGTTTATTGCTTTATCACTCGCTAGGAGCATGCTTAGGCCGACAACATTCGAGTAGGCATTATTAGGATTTTTCTATTTGTTTGCTTTTAATTTTGTGGCAAGAGGTCGTTCCCCTAGTTGAATTTATCCGGGGAATGCCCCGAGGGGTTTATATATATTATTATCCGGGGTATGCCCCGAAGAACTATGTAAATATTCTGGAGGCCTTGACGAGCATGGTGGAGAAGTCGTAGTATAGGTTAGCCTAAGATTTTTCTTTTCCTTTCCTTTTTATTTTCTTTTATTAGGCGGGGACGACCTCAAGCCTTGTGTGCGTTTATTCTGCTTTTCAGTGATTTTACCTTAACTAGAATATTCTGAAAGCCAACTAGATTGAATACGCAACCGTACTAGTTACGGGACATGGGGAGTGCCTAACACCTTCTTTCCGAGTCAAATGAACCCCTTACCCAAACCTCTGGTGCGGACTTAGCTTTGAGTCCAAGTGTTTTAAAGAAAAAATATTTTCTAAAAAAACGGTGGCCTGGCATACCAAAATCAAATGTCAGGTGGCGACTTTGAGTTTTCCTTTTGAATACAATCTTTGTCACTTTCAGAAATTGAAAATCCTTTTCAGCTTTACTACAATCTTTTTATTTATTTAAGGGGGTTTAGTAAGGTTTGGAATGAAAAAAGGGGTGTGACATCTCTAGCGACTCTGCTGGGGAATGGACTTGCGGGTTCGAGTTAGTACTTGATTTTGTTGGCTTTTAGAATATTTGGTTGAGGTTTTTATATTTTTTCATTAGCTTTACATAATTTTTATTATGTTTTTATATTTTGTTATTTGCTAGTGTTTATGTGTTTACAGTTTTTGCTTTATGTGTTTACTGCTTTATAACTGTCATCATATGCATTACCCGGTCAATTCTTTGTGCAACAAGTCTCAGAGTACGCGTCGCGTACACGAACTCTTCGTTGGGTCACCCTTATTCTAGGAGGGGGGAGGGCCGTCGGACGTATGGAGTGGGTGGAAATCTTGAGCAGCCACCATCGACCATACGCTCCCTCGAATTGCATTGTTAGTGAACGCCAAACTTAGGTCAGCCTTTAAGTTATTTTTATTTGCATCATGTCATTTAGACCTAGTAGGGCTCGGTCCTAGGTGTCGTGTCTCTTTGTAGGAAGCCTGTCCGAATTTTGTCAAAATGGGCTCGTGACCCAAAATGACATTTAATCATCCTATGTGCTAAATGTTGCATCTGTGAGGGTAAAAAGGTCATTTGGCAGACTGATGTCTTAGAAAGAAGAGTGAAAAATGAAGCAAGTTGGGCATACTCGCATCTTTCTTTCATAGTTATCCAAAAATAAAATAAAAAATTGATTGAAAATGAAAAATCCAAAAATTCAAAAAATGAAAAGAAAATCCAAAAGTTTTTACATTTTTGTCATTTTTCGAAAAGACAAAAAATATAGTTTTTTTCAAATTAGTTGCATATTCCCGAACTACGCGAACCTGATTCTGGTCTTTCGGGGCGGAATACGTAGGCAACCCACATAGGGTCCGGTCTTCCTAGTAGGTCCTAGGTTTTTGGCTTCTGGGGTCGTAGCCAAATCTTGTATGTATAGCCATATTTGGCCACATCCGCCGTTTTTGCAAAATAGGAGTATTTTTCTCAAAGTAGTTTGTTATCTTCTATCTTAAAGCCCTGAGTCACAATAAAGTGTCCTCTCAACAGGTTCATTCCTGTCAAATTTGCATGTCTAGCCACTTTTGGCCACATCGACCATTCTTGCAAAGTAGGGTTATTTTCGCAAAAGTGGTTCAATTACCCATGTATTAGGATCTTGAGTTTCATCTTGGTGTCATATCACTTTAAGGTCCATCCATGTCGTGTTTGCGTCCCTAGCCACATTTTGCCATATCGGCCATTTTTGCAAAAAAGGTCAATTTTTGCAAAGTAATTTTTAAGGCCGTGATCGTTGGGATGTTGGAGTCATATAAGCTTTAAATGGAGTATTTTTCATGCATTAGAGGTCAACTTTGTCAAGTTTGCACTAATAGTCACTTTTAGCCACTTAGGCCAATCTGCAAAATATAGCCTAATTGTGTCTTGCATTTGTCCACTAGGAAATGTTGTTGTGTCATGTAGTGTCCCGAGTTGCTAAACATGTTCTCTTCGTTCAGGTATGGACCCGCTGATTCGATCCAAAGTGCTGATGGTAGTAAACATTCCCAGAAAATTGATCAAGTGGTGGAAAATGTTTTCATTGTTAGGCAACATGAGTTAATGCAAAAATTAGGCACCCTAACTTATTTTCTTGATATCACATCTCTCCCAGACTTAGCGGAGGCGATGCTGACTTATTGGGATCCGCAAAATTTTATTTTCAGATTTGGATAGTGTGAGATGACTCCTACCTTGGCGGAAATATCTGGTCTCACTCGTTTAAGCTATATAGGCAAGGACATGATACTTCCCCGAGACCACTCTAGGAAAAGATTACTCAGCGACCTCGGCCTGAAAGATAATAAGCATTTAAAATGTCTCGAGCAGTCCTGGATATCCTTGGATTATTTGTTTGCTAGATTTGGACCATATGATAGTTTTGACGTCTTTTGGGATGAGTTCTGCACAACCAAGGAAAAGTGGCAAATACATCGCCTCGAAGCTTTCAACCTTGCTTTGTTGGGATTATTGGTTTTTCTATTAGATGAGAGGCACATTAGCACCCGTCTGCAGTCAGTGGTAATGGCACTATTTCATGAGAAGCAACGCAAAACCGTTACCATTGTGCCGATGATCTTAGCAGAGTTGTACCGATCCCTGAGTGAGGTTAGGGGAGGTGTCAGATATTTTGAGGGAAGTAACCTTTTGCTACAACTTTGGATGATTAAGCATTTGCACACCACTTCCTTACTTTGTCCCATTGACCGTGCCTTGAGGGATCGGGTGGTATGCATCGAGCGTAGGATGAAATCTCCTAAGTTTACATACCAGTAGGCGTCACGTCTTGGATTGAGTTCCTTGGTTTGAGGACAAATGGGAATGTTTTGTGGGCTTACCTTTGGCTACCTTTGGATGATATCTTGGTAGGGTGCCTCATGCAGCCTTTCCTGATGCTGATAGGACTCAAGTGTGTCAAGACGTACACCCCCGTTAGGGTAATGCGGCAGTTGGGCAGAAGATAAGAGGAGCCTCCAACTTTGAATCTTCGGAAGCACATTATGAATTTTAGCAAAAAGGCGGCTGACGAAATCAAGTATGTGCAATACTGGAACAATACAAAGAGGATGAAGAAAAATACATTAGTAGAGGACGTTGGCAGGCCCAAGTGTACTCAGGAGCACTTGATTTGGTTACAGTCCATCCCGCCAGGGGTCAGCACCCCATTGCCAGCACAACTTAGGGGTCGGGCATTTCAGACAAATGATTTTGAGGAGGCATCGGACCAAGATCCCTGGGATAAGCTTGAGTTGATAAAGTCTCAGTTAGCAGAATTGGCAGCAAACGTGGAGCAGCATGGCCATTATTTGTTTAGGGTCGGCCTTTAGGATGCGGGGGCACACGCCGGAGCCTTTATTCCCAGCATCGGTGTTTCTTTACGAGGCATGTTACAGAGTTTGAACATGATGGACATCCCAAGACCATCCCAGTCAGGATTGTCGCATTCAGGAGCAGCTTGAGGAGTCATTCTATTTAGGTGTTTTGAGATTGTCTTATGTTGTCTTTTACTTTCGCGTCTTGTCTAGGAGTACTGAGTCCTTTAGGTAGTGGCAGAGTCTGTCATAGTGTAGTCGAGTCTATCATGTCTTTCATTATCGTACTTCTCTTTGTATTTTAATATCGAAAAAAGTTTTAATCGAAAAATCCCAAAAAGCTTTTGTTTTTAGTTTATTTTCCATCACTTTTCCAGACTACGCTTGGTTTGATTCATGAGGGACATGATATGTAGGCGACCTACTGCGGGTTCGATCAAATCATTGTTGGTTCAAAGAGAGAGAGAGAGAGAGAGAGAGAGAGAGAGAGAGAGAAGAGATAAAAAAAGAAAAATGGATAAGAGGTGTTGGAAAAGAAAGAGAAGGAAGGATCGAAATGAGCAAATCGGGATGATGCCCTATGACCCTGCGACCCTCAAAGCCATTTTAGAACCGTTAATTGTTGCTAGGTGCATTGCACGTAATGTGATATTATTATTTGATAAATGTCCTAACGCTAACGTGGTGGTTTTGTGTTGTTGTCCTCTGTTATCTTTATTTAATAAAAGGAAGGTTGTTAGTTTGTTGGTATCCTGGCAAGTCATCCATACAACACCCGATCAAAGCGTCAAACAGTCATGACTAGCAAGGAAAAAAACACTGGAGTTGTAGACCCACCAAGGGAGATTGTTGAGTCGGAATCGAAATTGCAAGAGGAGGTCCGGAGGTTGAAGCACCAGATGGCGGAAATGTATCAGGCCTGGATTAAGGGACACCCTCCACCTCGTTCCCTACGAACTACACAGAAAACCCTGCTTCCATTCCACCACTCTCTCAATCCCAGATTCCCAATACCATTGATCTTTCCCTACAACACGCACCTGGATTTACCCCTTACCACAACTACCCCGGCACTTCAACCCAAACTGTTTACGCTCCGCCAGCCAAAATAACCTCGTACCTTGCTCCGTAATCTGCTCCTATTTTTGTACCCCCTCCACAAGCTACCCTCCACCGATCCTCTAGTGAGCCCGCATTCCCCGCTACAGATGCCCACTACTTTGCACCAGAGCCCACATTCAAAGTCCCAGATCCTTACTCTTACACTCCCCAATTTGAGCCTCATGTTGAAACTGACAAACCACCCAAGAACGCAGAGCAAGAAAAGATGTTTAGGAAGGTACAGAGTCTGGAGAAATCATTGATAAATATGTAAGGGTTGGGAAACCAGGTGAGTGTGGCCTATAAGGATTTGTGTTTGTTCCCCGATGTCAAATTGCCTGTCGGGTTCAAGATGCCCAAGTTTGACTTGTATGACGGACATGGGGACCCTGTAGCTCATCTGAGGGGTTATTGCAGTAAAATGAGGGGCGCCGGGGGAAAAGACGAATTGCTAATGGAATACTTCGGCCAAAGTCTAAATGTGGCAGCTTTAGAATGGTACACCCGCCAGGATGCTAGCAGGTGGTACACATGGGACGATATGGCTCAGGTCTTTGCCCGACACTTTCAGTACAATATAGACATTGTTCCAGACCGCCTATATTTGACCAAGGTGGAAAAGAAACCCAGTGAAAGCTTTAGAGAATATGGGTTCTGATGGAGGGAGCAAGCTGCACGAGTCAATCCTCTGATGGAAGAAGACGAGATGGTTAAATACTTTCTTCAAGCCCTGGAGCCCACTTACTATGACCACTTGATCTCAGCCATTGGTAAGTCTTTCAATGATATGGTAAAGATGGGAGAAATGGTGGAATATGGGCTCAAGTCGAGTAAGATCATGAGCTATTCTGCTATAAAAGCAACCACCCAGGCAATCTAGAGTGGTACCGGAAGTTTGCTAGGCAAGAAGAAGAAGGAAGATGTCGTTATGGTTGTCTTCGGATTATGGCATGGCCAGAGGGGTTCACCTCATCAATACACCCATCCTCGACCCCGACCTCAAACCTACGCCCAAGATCCATTTAATCTACCCCAACATTACTTTTCCCCGCAAAACCCCCAATACTCAGCCATACCATCCCAATACCTTGTTCACCATGCACAAGCATATGCTCAACCCCCTCCTTACCCACAATGGCGTGCCCCAGTCCCACAGAATACCTACCCAGCTCCACAAAATTCCTATCCACCTCCACAACCTTACCAAAACCCTACTGGTTCAAATTTTCGATCAAGGCCAGAGTATAAAAGAGAGAGGCAGCAACGAAAACAAACTTTTACCCCGCTTGGAGAATCCTATGCTAGTTTATTTCAAAGGTTATGGCAGTTGGACGTCTTGAGGCCGATTGAGTCAAAGATACCAAATCCTCCTCCAAAGAACCCCGATTATTCCCTGAGGCGCGCCTATTGTTCTGATGCTCCAAGGCATGACATAGAGAAGTGCTGGCATTTGAAAAGGGCAATCCAGGAGCTCATTGATACAAACCAAATTGTAGTCCAAAGCCCAGACGTGCCAAACATCAACCAAAACCCTTTGCCAGCCCATGAAGAGACACATATGATTGAAATAGTTCACAAGGATGGGGAGCCCAAGAAGTCTTCTAAGTCCGTCATGATGATTCGGGCCAGTGAAAGTAATTTGGTTAAAGCTCCAGACTCTACCAAAGCAATGCCCTTGACAGTTGAAGGGATGACAGAAAAGCCGAGCTCACTCAATTCGAAACCACCAGTGTTGGTCGTGAAAGGGTTGTCGAAAGATATCGGAGCAAGTCCGGAAAGTTCAAAAGTGGTAGTACCAGGGATTCCAAGTAAGCCTGTCATAGTTGTGAAGGGGGCTCCTATTACCCCTATCATCATTAAACTAGTAATCCAGCTGCTAGTGGTGGACGCCAAGGCTGTTCCGTGGAATTATAAGCAAGTGATAGTGACATACAAAGGAAAAGAAATAGAGGAAGAAGTTAATGAAACTGGAGGATTGACTCGTTCTGGGAGATGTTTCACCCAAGAAAAATTAAGGAAAGCCAGGATATTCAAGGATAGACAAATGCCAACAAAGAAATTGGTCACCGAGGAAGAGGCTGAGGAGTTCCTGAAAAAGATGATAGTGCAGGATTATTCCATTGTGGAGCAGTTAAGGAAAACGCCAACTCAAATTTCTTTTTTGTCTTTGCTGATACATTCAGATGAATATCGCAGGGTCTTGATGAAGATTTTGAATGAGGCACATGTTCCTGATAAGATCACAGTGAACCACTTGGAAAAGATAGCTGGAAAGATATTCGAAGCAAATAGGATCACTTTCTCGGAGATGAACTTCTGTGGAGGGTACATAACACAATCGAGCTCTTTATCTCACGGTGAAGTGCGAAGATTCTATTATCTCAAGAGTTTTTGTTGACAATGGTTCTAGTGCGAATATTTGTCCCCTGTATACTTTGCAAAAATTGAAGATTGGCACCGAAAGAATCCACTTGAATAATGTGTGTGTTCGAGGCTTTGATGGGGGAGGTAAAGATTCTATTGGAGATACAATGATCGAATTGTCGATTGGGCCAGTTGAGTTTACCATGGAATTCCAAGTGTTAGATGTGGTTGTATCCTACAATCTGTTGTTGGGCAGGCCCTGGATACATGCTGCTAAGGCAGTCCCGTCTTCTCTTCCAAATGGTGAAGTTTGAATGGGACAGGCAGGAAATAGTTGTGCACGGTGATGAGGACTTGTCAGCTTGCAATGACACATTTGTTCCATTTATTGAAGCTGAAGATGATAAGGGACCTTGGGTCTATTAGACTTTCGAAATAGTGTATGTCGAGAAAATTCCCGAAGGAAAATGCATTCCGGGTCCTAAGCTATCCTCCGCGTCCGTCATGGTTGCGAATGAAATGTTGAAGAATGGTTTTGTGTCGGGCAAGGGTCTGGGCTCATCTCTGCAGGGTATTGTGCACCCAGTGCGCCCCAATAGGAATCCTGGTATGTTTGGTTTGGGATTCACGCCCACAGAGAAGGACGTGAAAAGGGTTAAAAATCTGAAATAGAAGGTATGGTCGCTCCCCAAGCCCGTCCTACACATCTCTAAGTCTTTTGTCAAGCCAGGGGCCGAAAAACCTCCAACCTCCTCAATCCCAAATCCTATGGTCGATGTTGATGAAGAGTTGATCAAGAGGTTCCAAAGTCTGTTCGATGAGGTTAATATGGTAGAAGTTGGTGAAGGCTCTAGTAAAGCAAATGTGCAACTCGTTGGCCCAAATGTGAAGCTTAGCAATTGGGAAGCCACTCCTCTCCCCACCAGGAAGGAGTTTTGGTAGTTTGTTTTGTTTTCCTTTCTGTTATCTGGGTTATTCCAAGGTTGTAATCCAGATTTTTAGTTTTTGCTTGTTTTGATGTTCAAACCCTTCTATCCTTTTATTTTCAATGAAATAAAATTTTCCGTTTTCTGTTATTCTTAATAGTGTTTTATTTTGTTCCTTTTTTCTTTTGTACAGTTCTTTTTATGCTGGTTGCAGTGACATGACATGCATGAAGAATTTTCAGCCGATTCTTAAAAGCCAATCTAATTCTAAAATAACAATCCAAGAAGTAGAATATGATGATGAAATAGAATATGATGAAGAAGCAGCATTTGAGGAAATCAGTAAAGAGCTAAAACAATTTGAAGAAAAACCAAAGCCTAATTTGAGTGAAACCGAAACAACCAATTTAGGGGACCAGGATGATGTTAGGGAGACCAAAATAAGTGTACATTTAGAACCGCAAGTTAAGGAGGAGATAATCAAAACACTGTTTGAGTACAAAAATGTCTTTGCATGGCCATATGATGATATGCCAGGCCTGAGCACTGATCTGGTAGTTCATAAATTGCCAACTAATCCAGCATTCCCTCATGTCAAGCAAAAGTTGCGAAAGTTCAAGACTGACATGAGTGTGAAGATCAAAGAAGAAATCACAAAGCAACTTACTGCAAAGATCATTCGGGTCATTCGATATGCCACTTGGTTAGCCAACGTTGTGCCAGTACCAAAGAAGGATGTTAAGACTAGGGTCTGTGTTGATTACCGCGATCTTAACAAAGCAAGCCCAAAGGATGATTTTCCATTGCCGAACATTCACATTCTGATCAATAATTGTGCCAAGCATGAGATTAGGTCTTTTGTGGACTGTTATGCTGGATATCACCAGATCTTGATGGATGAGGAAGATGCAGAAAAGACAGCATTCATCATGCCATGGGGAACATACTGTTATTGGGTAATGCCATTTGGTTTGAAGAATGCTGGGGCAACTTATATAAGGGCGATGACCACCATATTTCATGACATGATACATAGAGAGATCGAGGTTTATGTAGATGATGTGATTATAAAGTCAAAGAAGTAATCTGATCATGTCAAAGACCTGAGGAAGTTTTTCCAAAGGCTCTGCAGGTACAACCTCAAGCTCAATCCAGCGAAATGTGCATTTGGTGTCCCGTCTGGGAAACTGCTGGGATTCGTGGTCAGTAGACGTGGTATTGAGTTGGATCCGTCGAAGATCAAAGCCATTCAAGAGTTACCGCCACCAAAGAACAAAACAGAGGTGATGAGTTTGCTTGGAAGGTTAAATTACATCAACAGGTTTATTGCTGAACTCACGACAACCTGTGAGCCCATCTTTAAGCTGCTGAAGAAGAATGCTGCAGTCAAGTGGACTGACGAGTGTCAAGAAGTATTTGATAAGATTAAGAGGTACATGTCGAATCCACTTGTATTGGTCCCACTAGAGCCTAGAATACCTTTAATTCTCTATTTGACAGTCTTGGATAATTCTTTTGGGTTGTGTATTGGGTCAACATGACATCACAGGAAAGAAGGAGCAAGCAATCTGTTATCTCAGTAAGAAGTTCACTCCCTATGAGGTTAAGTACACTCTGCTTGAAAGGACATATTGCACCCTGACGTGGGTGGCACAAAAGTTGAAGCATTATCTTTCGTCCTACACTACTTACCTCATTTCTCGCATGGATCCTCTAAAGTATATCTTTCAGAAGCCTATACCTACGGAGACTTGCAAAGTGGCAAATTTTACTTACAGAGTTTGACATCATCTGTGTGACTCGGACCGCGATGAAAGCCCAAGCCTTGGCCGACCACTTGGCCGAGAATTTGGTGGATGATGAATGTGAGCCATTGAAGACTTATTTTCCTGATGAAGAGGTCATATGTGTTGACGAGGTTGACCACGATAAAAAGCCAGGTTGGAAATTCTTCTTCGATGGAGCTGCTAACATGAAAGGTGTCGGGATAGAGGCTTTACTTATCTCTGAAACAGGGCAACACTACCCTGTGACAGCCCAACTTTGATTTCATTGCACCAACAACATGGCCGAGTATGAAGCATGCATTCTGGGTTTGAGGTTAGCTGTAGACATGGGAGTCCACGAAATACTGGTTCTGGGAGATTCAGATTTGTTGGTTCACCAGATTCAAGGAGAATGTGAGACTCGAGATTTGAAGATCATACCGTACTGACAGTGCCTACATAATCTGTGTCAACGATTCAGGTCAGTTAAATTTAGACATATTCCCAGGATTCATAATGAGATTGATGATGCCTTGGCTACTCTGGCGTCAATGTTACATCATCCGGACAAGGCTTATATCGACCCCATGCATATCCAAGTTCATGATCAATATGCTTATTGTAATGTGGTGGAAGAGGAAATCGATGGCGAACTTGGTTCCATGATATCAAGGAATACATCAGGTCAGGGGTATATCCAATACATGCTACAGGTGGCCAAAAGAGAACCATTCGACATCTGGCTAGTGGATTTTTCTTGAGTGGAGGAATCTTGTACAAGAGGACTCCGAATTTAGGACTGCTAAGGTGTATAGATGCTAAAGAAGCTTCAACTATCATGGCCGAAGTGCATTGTGGAGTTGCGGGCCGCTTATGAACGGGTATGTCTTGGCAAAGAAGATACTTCGAGCAGGTTATTATTGGCTCACCATGGAACGAGATTGTATCAATTTTGTTCGTAAGTGTCATTAATTAAAGGTACACGGTGATTTGATTCATTCTTCCCCATCTGAGTTACACACAATGTCTGCACCTTGGCCCTTTGTTACTTAGGGCATGGACGTTATTGGACCAATTGAGCCGGCAGCGTCAAACGGGCATAGGTTTATCCTGATGGCCATTGATTACTTTACCAAGTAGGTCAAAGCTGTAACTTTGAAGTCCGTGACCAAGAAGGCAGTGGTGGATTTTGTGCATTCAAACATCATTTGTCGGTTCAGAATTCCCAAGGTGATCATCACAGACAATGCTGCTAGTCTCAACAGTCATTTGATGAAAGAGGTATGCCAACAATTTAAGATCATGCATCGGAACTCCACTCCGTATCGCCCTAAGGCAAATGGAGCTGTTGAGGCTGCTAACAAGAACATAAAGAAGATACTTTGTAAGATGGTGCAAGGTTCTAGGCAATGGCATGAAAAGTTGCCTTTTCCCTTACTGGGTTATCGCACTACTGTTCACACTTCAGTAGGTGCAACTCCTTATTCGCTAGTATATGGAACTGAGGTAGTTATACCTGCAGAAGTCGAGATTCCATCCCTTCGGATCGTTGCAGAAGCTGAAATTGATGATGATGAATGGGTCAAAACCCGGCTTGAGCAGTTGAGTTTGATTGATGAGAAAAGATTGGCTGCAGTATGTCATGGTAAATTGTATCAGAAGAGAATGGCAAGAGCATACAACAAAAAGATGCGTCCTCGGAAATTCGAAGTGGGCCAGATGGTATTGAAACGCATCCTTCCTCACTAGGTGAAAGCTAAAGGCAAGTTCGCCCCAAACTGGCAGGGGCCATTCGTTGTGACAAGAGTGTTGCCCAATGGTTCTTTGTATTTAACAGACGTAGAAGGCAAATGTGTAGATATGGCTATCAACTCTGATGCAGTTAAGAGGTAATATGTATGATTTCTTTGCTTACCTTCAGTTGTATTTTGTACTTGGCATGATTGAAATGACGAAGGCGTTTTGTTCCGCTACCCAAACACTTTCATCCTTTGCTACCCCTTTTGAGCTTTATTTATTTTCTTTCATACCCCTCTTTTGGAATCAGTAGCAGAAGTAGAGAGTGAAAAAATGATGATGATGAATGAGTGAAAATAAGAAAAATGGAAGAAAAAAAAAGAAGAAAAAAGAAAAGAAAAAGAAAAAAAAAAGAAAAAAAGAAAAAGAAGAAAAGAAAAGTAAAAGCAACAAAAACAAACAACTTTCTTTTGAACTATGTTCGACCTGATTCCTTTTTAAGGATACATAGGCAGCCTTACGGTTCGGTCCCATCAAAATAAAAATTAAATTTCCCTAGACCCAAAGAAACTAGGGTAGAAATTTTGGTTTTGAAAAGATCTGATTCCAAAAGTTGTAGTTTTGACCCCTTTTTCATCTTAAATTAGTTTGAGCCTTCATGCTACCCTTTCTTTCTAACCCTGTCCAAAAACCTACATTACGGTCCAAAGAAAGCCCTTCCGATCAATCTTTGAGGATTCCAAGTCAAGCGAGATATAGGTATGATTTACATCATGGGTAACACTTTGTTCATGGGCACAAGGAAAAAATGAATAAAATGAGAGAGTCTTATTGGTGAAAACCCTCATGGGCACTGTAAGGCGACAGTGAGCTGAGAGAAAATTTAAAATGAGAGAATCTTATTGGTGAAAACCCTTTAGGACACTACAAGTCGAATGAGGCTCATGACTTTACAGAGAAATTGGATTAGTGAAAGTCCGGGTTTTGAAGTATGAAGACATGACATGAACTGAAAATATGATTGGTTGGACAGGTTAGGCTGATCAGTCCGAAATGCGTGTCATGATCATTGGAGCTGGCTGCTTCCCTTAGATAAGTCTTCTTTTTCTCATTGTTCTTCATATAGCCATCTGTGTTCAAAATTTTCCTTTGTTCCTTTTGTCGAAAATCATTTCACTTTGCTCTTTGAGTCTATCCTTATGAGTCTCTTTCGAGTTAGCCCTTGTTGAACAAGTAGGAAAGGATTTCAAAGCCTATTACCAGCTTCTAAATTGCACAAAGCGGAGTGTGGCCAGGCACATCACAATTGACTTGATTTAGAATAAGCAGTATGGTGATAACTGAGGTTGAGGCAATCAAGCGAATCTTGAATTTTGAGAAAATACAAGGATTCAGCAACTTTCAAAATGAAAACATAATGCAACAAGTGAGCGTGAGAGATTCAGGTCATGCAGAGGTTTTGTGGTCCAGTTCCAATTAAAAGGTCAAACAACTCCTTGCTAGCCCGAAACAGCTAATCAGAATGAAGCATAGCAGTGGCGGAAGCAGACGCTCAGCAATGATACCACAAACTAACCTCCACGTTTCAAACTAACAAGATTTTATTTGTCTGAAATAGGGAATTTTTTTTTAATCCACAGGGACCTCCCATGGAAAAGCATGGTTCACAAAGCAAGAAATTCTGTTCAGAATCCTCCAACATGAGAGCATGACTCAGGTAAGTTCATTCTCAATCTCAGGACCCTCCTGGATCATGGGATTTAATTTTAAAAAGTTTTCAGGACCCTCATGGATAATGAGATTTAATTTTAAGTTTTCAGGACCCTCCTAGATAATGGGATTTAATTTAAAAAAGTTTTCAGGACCCTCCTGGATAATGCGATTTAATTTTAAAAGTTCTCAGGACCCTCCTGGATAATGAGATTTAAATTTAAAAATTTTCAGGACCCTCCTGGATAATGGGATTTAATTTTAAGTTTTCAGGACCCACCTGGATAATGAGATTTAATTTTAAAAGTTCTCAGGACCCTCCTGGATAATGAGATTTTAATTTAAAAGTTTTCAGGATCCTCCTGGATAATGAGATTTAATTTTAAGTTTTCAGGACTCTCCTGGATAATGTGATTTAATTTTCGAGTTTGCAGGACCCTCCTAGATAATGGAATTTAATTTTCAAGTTTGCAGGACCCTCCTGGATAAAGTAATTTAATTTTAAGTTTTCAGGACCTTCCTAGATAATGAGATTTAATTTTCAAGTTTGCAGGACCCTCCTGGATAATGAGATTTAATTTTAAAAGTTTTCAGGACCCTCCTGGATAATGGGATTTAATTTTAAAAGTTTTCAGGACCCTCCTAGATAATGGGATTTAATTTTAAGTTTTTAGGACCCTCCTTGATAATAGGATTTAATTTTAAAAGTTCTCAGGACCCTCCTGGATAATGAGATTTAAATTTAAAAGTTTTCAGGACCCTCCTGGATAATGGGATTTAATTTTTGAGTTTTCAGGACCCTCATGGATAATGGGATTTAATTTTCGAGTTTGCAGGACCCTCCTGGATAGTGGAAGTTAATTTTAAGTTTTCTGGACTCTCCTATATAATGAAATTTAATTTTCAAGTTTGCAGGACCCTCCTAGATAATGAGATTTAATTTTAAAAGTTCTCAGAACCTTCCTGGATAATGAGATTTAATTTAAAATTTTCAGGACCCCTCTGGATAATGGGATTTAATTTTTAAATTTTCAGGATCCTTCTAGATAATGGGATTTAATTTAAAGTTTTCTGGACCCTCCTTGATAATGGGATTTAGTTTTAATTTTAGCGTAAGTTCTCCCTTTAGAAAATATAATTTAGCTTTAAAGTTATCACTCTTAAGATGAGATTTAATTTGAAATTTTCAGGGCCCTCCTAGATAATGAGATTTAGCTTTTAAATTCTTAGAGCTCTGTAGGTAACATGATCCAATTAACACTCACAAATATGCCCAGATCCCAAACTGGGGCAGAAAAATTTCTTTTGTTTTGTCTGTTTTGTTGCAATATCAGGCACCCACTGGATAACGAGGGAATACAGATTCAAGTTTTGGTAATCAGGCGCCCACCTGGATAACGAGGGAATACGTTTCAAGTTTTAGCAATCAGGCGCCCACCTAGATAACGAGGGAATACAATTTTAAGTTTTAGCAATCAGACGCCCACCTGGATAACGAGGGAATACAATTTCAACTTTTAGCAATCAGGCGCCCACCTGGATAACGAGGGAATACAGTTTTAAGTTTTAGCAATGAGGTGCCCACCTGGATAACGAGGGAATACAATTCAAGTTTTTGGTAATAAGGCGCCCACCTGGATAACGAGGGAATACACTTCAAGTTTTGATAATCAGGCACCCACCTGGATAACGAGAGAATACAATTCAAGTTGTTGGTAATCAGGCACCCACCTGGATAACGAGGGAATACAATTCAAGTTGTTGGTAATCAGGCGCCCACCTGGATAATGAGGGAATACAATTCAAGTTGTTGGTAATCAGGAACCCACCTGGATAACGAGAGAATACAGTTCAAGTTGTTGGTAATCAGGCACCCACCTGGATAACGAGGGAATACAATTCAAGTTGTTGGTGATCAGGTGCCCACCTAGAGAACGAGAGAATCCATTTCAGAATTATTGTGATTTTCAAGTCACGAACATGCGCCCACCTGGAGAATGAGGGAAATCATCTCAAGTTTCAAGTTTTAATGGCAGCCGCCCACCTGGATAACGAGGGAATACAATTCAAGTTTTGGTAATCAGGCACCCACCTGGATAATGAGGGAGTACAGTTCAAGTTGTTGGTAATCAGGCACCCACCTGGATAACGAGGGAATACAATTCAAGTTGTTGGTAATCAGGCGCCCACCTGGAGAACGGGGGAATCCATTTTCATAGTTACTTCAATTCGCAAATTTAATAAGCATCAGGAGCCCGCCTGAAGAACAGGGTCCATTTTTCAGTTTCATATTGAAGATCAAGTAGAGATTCACGGAAGATTCGAGACAAGAAGTAGATAGGATCTTGTATTTTTCTTTTACTTTTGCTGTAATTTTTCCCTTTTATTTTTGATGTAATGGCAGGAACCACGACGACACTTCACTCGGCTCTCCACCTCGGTATATTCCATCGCTCTTCTCATTTCGAACTACACGTGGCCTGATTCCTTTATAGCTAAGGATATGTAGGCAGCTTAGATACCAGGGCTCGGTCACATTCTCTTTTCTTTAGTTTTGTCTCTCTAAATAAGGATCGAGTCAAAAAACATGTCTTGTTGTTCTTTGTCCGAAAACACTTTGTGTTTCCCGTCAAAAGGGGGCAGCTGTAGACATGTAATTTTTGACCCGCACAGTTTTAAAGTTAGTTTTAGTATTTTTTATGTTTTAAAATATCTACTTGAGTTATTATGTAATTTTAGCCTATTTTATTTTTAATTTCAAATCAAATTTAAAAAAAGAAAAAAAAGAAAAAAAGGAAAGTTTCAATTTATCTTATTAGATATGTTTGTTTTTATTTTTATTTATTTAAGTTCATTAGTATTTTTATAGTAGTATTATGCTAAGTTTGCCATGGTTTTTATATTTTTTATTTTAGTATAATCCTTGAAAAATACAAAAAAAAATTAAATTAATAAATATTTATATATAGTTTCATGTTTACCTTATTTCTATGTAGTTTAGGTTATTAAGATTTTTATAGCCATATATTTTGTTTTTACTATGATTTTCACTTTTACTTTTAATTTATATAAAATATGATATATTAAAAAATATATATAGTTTCATATTATCACATAGTTTATTTAATTGAAATTAGTTTAGTTTTAATTTAAGAAATTGAGTTTGTCCTTTAATGGACCTTTTAAAAATTGAAGGAATCCAAATTTAGAGGCCCAATTTGGACAAGTAGAAGCCCAAAATCGGGCAGTCCATTCCCTTCCTTAACCCAACCCTTTGACCCGCCGGATCGACCCAGAACCCACCCCGTTTTAATTTTTAATCTCAGCCATTCATCCCTTTTAATCCTATGGACGAGATTAATCCCCACCCCTATGTAAAACCTAACATTTTACAAACCCTAAATCTAAGATACCCACCGACCCACCCTACTCCTCCATGAAGCTGTCGCCGCACAACCATATCCAACTCGCCCGAATCACACCCAAAAATCGGGAGAATCGACTCGCTGAGTTTGCTGGTCCCCCCAACCTCTCTCTCTCTTCTCCACTTCATCCAAACCACGTGAAGAATATTCTCAAACTAATTTCTTTCTTCTCACTCGTTTTTTGCACGCGCGACTGAGAATCTCTTTGAGTATGTGACGGGACGAATGGGAAGCGTGGGATTGATCTAAATCGATCCTAGCCTTCCATTCAACCACGCGCTTACTTGGTTGAGAGATTTTTCGGTTCCTTGGAGAGAAAGGCTGGAGGTTTCTGGGTTCGATATATAAGGGGTTCGTTTTCAGATTTGGGAGGGGGGATTTCTTGAGAGAAAAGATAGGGTTTTGGGGTTTTGATTTTGAGTCCTCCTCTTCATCTAATTTTCAGTTTGTTCATAGATAAAAAAAGGGTTCTGTTTCGTGTTGATAATCAGAAAATATTTTCAAAAAAAAAAGTTAGCTCTTTCTGGTTCTTGTTCATATTTTTACAAGTCAGAAAAATCAAAAAAAAGAACAACACAAAAAAAAATATAGTCCATTTTTTCTCTTGAATGCCAGTTTCTGATTTAAGCATGGAGTTTGATTGAACTCTGGTGGTGTTCGAATTTTTGGAGTCGCCGCTATGTTTTGGGTTGTGGCTCGTGGTTTCTGTTCGAAGATTCTGCTGAGTTTCTCTGTTCCGGATTCGCTCGATCCAAGGTTGTAACTGCAAAATTTTTGTTAATTGGAGCTGCATTTTCAGGTTCATTTTAAACTTTTCTCTTCTCTACTTGAATATATGTGGAACAAAATAATTGTTGCTTGGCTTAAGCTATTAGTAATTTCTGAAACCTTGTTTAATTTCTCTTTGATTTAGTTTGCGTTGTGTTGAGTGTGTGTTTGAGTCTTATCTTCCGGCGACACTTTCGTTCAGATGTGTTTAAGGTGCTTGCATCTTTGACTTTGTGATTGTTCACGTACTTTTCCTTTAGCAATATTGTTGAAATTCTATACGAAGCTTAGTAGTATGCCTGCTCTTATGCTATTGAATGACTCAAAAAATGGAAATATAAAGTTTGTACAGTGGGTCTGATTTTACATAAATCGACACTTGTTTTTGTAGTTTTTCTTTTTAAAAGGGTTTATCTACATAGTGTCTAGATAATATATCTTTAGATCTTTTAGATTCTCCACTGGTTCCATATTACATTTGTTAAAAGAAATTTGGCAATCTACTTAAAGTTTTGTTCGGACTTGGTGTCGTGTTAGTTGGCTTTGTTTGAGTTTAGTAAACATTTAGAAGTTTTGTTCATTCTCTGCTGAATATCACAAGTTTAGCGCATAGGAGAGTGAAATGGAATGGTGTTAGTTTGAGAATAGAGATGGTAAGGATATGGAAATTTTGAGAATTATGTCGTTAATTTCCCCCCTTTTGCGCCTTTCTTTCTTAATTAGTTTTCTAAATTAGTTTCTTTAGGTCAATTCCCTCTCTTTAGCTATATTACCACTTTAAGGATCAAGTTTGTAGTATTTCATAGGTTGACATCATTTGACTGCTTTAGATATGATATTATTATCAGTGGTGTGTTTAGTGTGCCTTCCAAGACTCACGACTCTAACCCATTGTTCTTCGCCTATTTGTCGTTACTCTTTTAGTTTTTCATTAGTTTCTATCTTCCTTAAATATTTGTCTGTCATGCCCGTGGAATGCGAAATTGAACATGGGGGAGGAATTGGACCTTAAATATCTTATTACTCTTGTTTATTGCTTTATCACTCGCTAGGAGCATGCTTAGGCCGACAACATTCGAGTAGGCAATATTTGGATTTTTCTATTTATTTGCTTTTAATTTCGAGGCAAGAGGTTGTTCCCCTAGTTGAATTTATCCGGGGAATGCCCCGAGGGGTTTGTATATATTATTATCCGGGGTATGCCCCGAAGAACTATGTAAATATTCTGGAGGCCTTGACGAGCATGGTGGAGAAGTCGTAATATAGGTTAGCCTAGAATTTTTCTTTTCCTTTCCTTTTTATTTTCTTTTATTAGGCGGGGACGACCTCAAACCTTGTGTATGTTTATTCTGCTTTTCTGTGATTTTACCTTAACTAGAATATTCTAAAAGCCAACTATATTGGATACGCAACCGTACTAGTTACGGGACTTGGGGAGTGCCTAACACCTTCTCCCCGAGTCAAATGAACCCCCTTACCCAAACCTCTGGTGCAGACTTAGCTTTGAGTCCAAGTGTTTTCAAGGAAAAATATTTTCTAAAAAATTGGTGGCCTGACACACTGAAATCAAATGGCAGGTGGCGACTCTGAGTTTTTCTTTTGAATACAATCTTTGTCACTTTCAAAAATTGAAAATCCTTTTCAGCTTTACTACAATCTTTTTATTTATTTAAGGGAGTTTTAGTAAGGTTTGGAATGAAAAAAAGGGTGGGTAAATTTTTACCAGTACTAGTGTTACCACCATTGTTATTCCCTCTACTACTTAACAGAGCAGTAGCATCATTGCCATCAATGCCAATATTAGTGTTGATCCCACAATTGTCATTATTCCTTTGACTCTCTATATTCACTATTATAGCATAGTCCTAATTTATATTTGGTAATGGTCGTGTCATAAGAATTTGATCTTTTACATTTTCATAGGACTCATTAAGACCAGTTAAAAACTTATATAACTTTTATAACTGATAGTGGTTAGTATGTTCTACTCTGGGAATCCACATGAAGGGGGGGGGGGGGTAAGTGTCTCATGCTCATCCCATAGTTCCCTAAGTTTTAAAAATACACAGACACATATGATATAACTTGAGTAAGGGCAGCAATTTCCTTGTGCAAGTAGCAAGCTCTGGAGGCATTTACTTTATCAAACTTCTCTTTGAGGTCTTCCTAGACCTTATGTGCATCAGAATCATAAATTGCAGTGCTAAAAAAGACATTGTGACACAGTGTTCTTTATCCAAGCTAAGACAATAGTATTGCATTTGTCCTAGAGTTCATGTAAACTAGGATCATACATTTCTTTTCTATAAGTTCCTAGAACAAAGCCTAGTTCATTTTCACCATGCAAATCAATCTTCATCGACCGAGTCCAAATCGAGTAATTTTCAGAACCTTGAAGTTGAATTGAAATGAGAACAAAACCTTATGTATCTGAGGGATGAATATACAAAGGATGATTGTGATGCACCAAATTTGGATGTTGAGTGTTCAACATCTGAGTTGCAGTCGGAATTTGAGGAGCTGAGGAAGTAGAAATTTATTCATCATTCGCCATTGCATTTGATTGATTCACACGACAAGAATTGAGTAGATTAGAGGTAAAACACACACACATCTTCTGAATTTTTGGATGAATTGCATTGGAAATTGACGCAGATGAAAGCAAGCCCTAATTGTAGGAATTTTGCCAAAACTGACTTAAATAGCTGGGAAAGGATCAACGAGCGAGTTGCAGTTAGTGAAATTTCCCTTCCGATGTTGCTGAGCTAATCGATCTCGCCTGGGAGCTCTGATACCATGTTGAAGAGCTCAATCATTGCAAAAGAGAGAGAAAAGTCGGTGGAGAAGAAGTTCCATTTTTATGTATTGAAAATGCCAACTGTATATTGAAAGAGTATTGTACACGTCTAACTACTTTCACTATTTATGACAATCAATCAACTAACTAACTAATAACTGAATTAACAATATTAATTACAATGTATCAACTTAACTACTGGACCCTACATCTATTCTTTCTACAGCCTTTTCGAAAAATCGTGCGGGCTTGGCCCAAAGTGAATAATATTGCACCATGTTAACGATGTCATTGGGATGTTTTATCCCAACAATTGGTATCAGAGGCCAGGTTTAGTGGAACGAGTATGAAGATGGCAAAAGTAATGGTGCGGGTCAGCGTGCACACTAGAAGAAGCTAGTTGCGGGGAGATTTTTGCTTGTGCGCATAAAGTCCCACATTGGTAGCTGAAAAAAGATTGTGAGCCTACATATAAAGTGTAAGGATCTCTTAATGGTGTGAGGTCTTTTAAAAAAACGTGCGATCTGACCTAAAGCGGACAATATCACGCCATGTTAAGACGTTCTAACCTAACAATACATGGGAGGAGGGAGGGTAGGGTGGTTTATTATGTTATGGAGTTTAGGTATTATAAGGTACGTAATTATAGATATGCGATTAATTTGTTTATAAGGTAATTTATCTATATTATATTAAAAATCACGAAGGCCCTTAGTGAAATATTGTTCACCTTTTTTACCCTCTAAAAAAAGATTTCACATTGAACATAATTGTAATTTAAATTACTTTCCTAATATTAAGGACTTTAAAATCAATTAAAACTTTGATATCTTTTCTTCGTTGAAATATTTATGGAGTCCTAATATTTAGGACTTTAAAATCACTTAAGATTTACATTACATAAATTCATTTCCTAATCGAAGTATATAACATAAGTATGTATAATTAGTCGTAGTAAAAATGAATTTTTTTTAAGGCAAAACGTTACTTGTCAAGAAGACAAGTAAAAAAGAGTAGGCATAAAATTTTTATCGCAAAATATATAATTTGTTTATGATGTTTTATCTAAGATTTAATATACATATTCAATTTTAGACGAAACTTTATTCCAAACGAAATGCCAGTATTCTTTTTTCAGTTATTGATCAAACGAATGATAAATTCATTTATCATTTATATGTTTAATTATTTATTGAGATCTACAAAGAATTTTCATTCTTTTTGGAACATGTAATGCATGGATAATTTTTTACCTAATTGATTTTTACTATTTGAAAAAGGATTCGTATTGAATAAAAATATAATCAACTATACACAATCAATATTCATCATTTTCAGGAATTTTTATTTTTAATTTATAACTCAAAGAAAAATTTAAATAAATATTTTTTAGTGAGATAGGGTACACGCGCAAAGCGCGTACACTAAGACTAGTTATAGATAAATCTTTATAATAATTATTAATAGGTTATCCAGTAAAACCGGTAATAAATTTGCTACAACAAATTAAACTATACGATACTGCAAGAATTCTTACTGTCAATATATATATTTCATTATACGAACGGAAAAGGGCTAAATATACCCATCTACTTTCAAATATTGTTTACCTGTACCCTTCGTTATACTATTGAGATATCCATACCCCTACCGTCATACTTTGGAACAAAAATACCCCTATTGTCATACTTTGAAACAAAAATACCCCTATTTTGGATGGAGTGCCACGTGAAAACACCAGATTAAAATGACCCATTTTTTTTTTTTTACCCGATCCGTTTTTAAAAAGAAACCCACAACCCGACCCCTATTTTCATTTTTTTCCAGTTTTTTTTTTTTTTTTAATTTCAGTTTTTAAAAAACGAAAATATTTTGTTAAAAAACAAAAAAAATTCTGTTTTTACAAATTTGTTTTTCCAGGTTTTACAAAACAAAATTCTTTTTAAAAACTGAAAAATGAAAAAAAAACTATTTTTCAAAAACAAAAATATTTTGTTGAAAATAATGTTTTCAGTTTTTAAAAAATGAAAATATTTTTTTCTGTTTTATCTCTTTTTATCCCCATATTTATACACATTAATTCTGTTATATTACCCAAAATTACCCCCCCCCCCACCCCCCACACACATACACCCCCAGCACTCTCTTCCTTCTTTTTCGTTTCATATGTTAAATAAAATTTCATATACCTTATAAAAAAATCCTTTATTTATAGAACCCAAAGAAGCTAAAACCCTTTACAAAAAAAAATTCAGTTTATAACAAAATATTTTCGTTTTTTTTTAAAACTGAAAACATTATTTTCAACAAAATATTTTCGTTTTTGAAAAATATTTTTTTTCATTTTTTTAGTTTTTTAAAAAAATTTTGTTTTGTAAAAACTAGAAAAACAAATTTGTAAAAATAGATTTTTTTTTTGTTTTGTTTTTTTAACGAAATATTTTCGTTTTTTAAAAACTGAAATTTTAAAAAAAAATGGAAAAAATGAAAATAGGGGTCGGGTTGTGGGTTTTTTTAAAAACGGATCGGATAAAAAAGAAATGGGTCGTTTTAATCTGGTGTTGCCACGTGGCACTCCATCCAAAATAGGGGTATTTTTGTTTTAAAGTATGACAATAGGGGTATTTTCGTTCCAAAGTATGACGGTAGAAGTATAGATAGAACAATAGTATAACGAAGAGTACATGTAAACAATATTTGAAAGTATATTTAGTCCTTTGCCGTTATACGAAATGCGACACATATCAAAGATATTCCTCCAAGCAAAAAAGGGATTAAAAGCAAGGATAGAAAGAAAGAGCGGATGTCACCAGAAAGAAATGACTCAATGCGAGCAACACTCCTCTTTTTCTTTTTCCTTTTTCACTTTATAGAAAAGTTACTAGTAGTTATTTTTTTCAGTACAAGTTTTGCTTTTTACGAGCACAACTATATTTATTTTCTTGTTTCTTTGATCTCACTTACCTTAATGAAAATGAAAACATTAGCTAGACACTGATAACATAACATGTTGCAAATAAAAGGATCCAATTAATTGATTTACAAGTAAAGTAAAAAATAATTATTTTTATTTATATGTAAATTGTTGAATTCCTTGAGATAAGGGAATATTTTAATATAGTGTCAAAAGGGCCCAAGAGTTAATTAGGTCACAAATTCAAATCCAATGTGAAATTCTAGCATTTTTTAAATTTTCTTGTTCATACTTTTTGGCTTCGCCACAGATTTCTAAGACTTTATTTGGCTCAAAATAACGCATCCGTTGCGTTGTTTTCAAAGGGTACTATATTTACATTTATTTTAAAATATATATTATTTATGCATATTAAGTAGTGAATTTCTTAGGGAAGCCAGAGGAATTTTGGAACAACAATAAAGTTATCTTTATGTGATCTATAAGTCACGGGCTCAAGCCATACCAATATTTAGTAAAAATAGTACGGGCTAGCCAGTTTTCGGACTGGTCATTCAAAAATAGTCAGCGTTTGCAAAGTCATTGAAACATAACCACTATTTTGCTGCAACACGGTAAGTTCCAGCATAATATACTGGAGATCAGTGCACCTATGTATGAACTTCCAGCAAATTATGCTAGAACTCCAACACGCGGATAGTTCCAACATAATATACCGATGCTCCAATCTCCCGTATATTATGCTGGACCGGTATATTATACTGGAGTTTCAGTATAATATACTAGGGTTCCAGTATATTTATGCTGGAGTTTCAGTATATTATACTGGAGTATTTTTCCGGATTTTGAACAGTGTTTTCATTCAGATTTATCTTTACATGAAAGTGGCTAAATTTCGATTACTTTTAAAGCTGTGACTATTTTAAATGACCACTTATAAATCTGGTTATTTTTAAATTTCTCCCGAATATTATGAACGTGGGATGGTACACTGAGCGGCCTTGGAATTGGATAACGCTTCTTTGTATAGGAACGTAGGGTGGTTTAGGTTTCATTGTGGAACAAAGAACAAGAGACAGGTGGGGACAAAACATAAAGCTAAAAATAAACAGGACTAGATTGAGGGAAACAGCTGCTAAGACCGTAAATGTTGGGATGTCCTACTGAAATTTGTTTTTGGTGCGAAAACAAAATAAATAGAAAAGAATAAGAAGCACTAGAAAAAAAAGAGAGTCTAACAGATGGGCCAGAATCATCGGAGAATTTCAATCTCCAATATATTCTCACTTTGTTATAATCTACACTTATAGTATATTTTGGGTAGAGAGCGCTTCCCCGAACCAGACCCTACGCAATGCGAATTCGGATATAATCGGGGTCCAATACGAATATCGGATATGGATTGAGAAATCAAAAAATAAAGTATATCTTTGTGGGAGTAGGAACATAAGCGGAGCCAAAGCCGGACCTACATATAAATGAGAGAGGTCACCGGAACCCGCTAGCCTCAGCAAAAATAATGTGATGGCGCCTATCGTATTACAAGGCAAGCCTATTTCCCAAAATATTACTAAATCGATTATAAGAATTTAATAAAATATTTTTTAACATTTAAATTTCTCACACTAAATCAACTCTGAATATAATCAATATAAAATACGGAAATGAGCCCCAAACATCGGGGTGTCACGAAGTCATGAGCGTCTAAAACTATGAACTAAGATATATAACTGTCTAAAAGAAGAAACGACAAAAGGAGTAACAAGGTCCTGCGGATGCTAGCAGCCACGTTGCAGTCTCCAAAGATAGCTGGCCTAAACTTAACGATCATCGCGCTCTAACTCACCTGGATCTGCACATAAAGTGCAGAGTGTACTATGAGTACAACCCACTCAGTAGTAACAGAAATAACTAAGGAACTGAGTAGTAGTGATGAGCTAAGTAAAACAGTCCCATTATTTATATTCACAATTTAAAAATAAATAGAAATAAACAGGTAAATTCCATAACTCAGTAAATGCCAACAAGAAATTTAACAGATAAATGCAGCAAGAGCAAAAGTAAATGCAACCTCACAGCAATGTCACTTAATCACTCATCACTCGCACTCAGCGCTCAATACACTCAACACTCTGCGCTCACTAGGGGTGTGTACAGACTCCGGAGGGGCTCCCAAAGCCCAAGCGCTAAGCACGGATAGCTCACGTGCTATAATATCAATACTCGGATCACACGGTCAGCTCACGTGCTAAGCATGAACAACTCACGTGCCATCATATCAATACCTGGATCTGCACGGTCAACTCACGTGCTACGCGGACAACTCACGCGCTATGGTATTAATATCCTCACAACCAGGCCCTTGGCCTCACTCAATCATGTACCTCACTAGCCTCACCATCATCAACAAATAAGAGAACACATCCCACATCAAGTATCACAACATATTAGGAAATAATAGCGATTGAGGTAAATATGTACAATAATTTCTATGACTGAGTACAAATAATGTGAGCATGAATGAAGCCTAAACATGATCTCTAATGTGAAGGCAGACAAGTTCACCAACAAGTAAATGCATAAGCACAGATAATGATTATTAGGCCTCACAACCTCATGGGACGGACCAAGTGTCAATCCCCCGATATATACACCCACACACCCGCCACCTAGCGTGGGTATCACCTCCGAATAGTCACAAGACATCAAATTCTCTAGTTTATACCCTCAAATGGGATTGTTTTACTTAGCTCGTCACTACTACTCAGTTCCTTAGTTATTTCTGTTATTACTGAGTCGGTTGTACTCATACTACACCCTGCACTTTATGTGCAGATCCAGGTGAGTTAGAGCGCGATGATCGTTGAGTTCAGGCCGACTACCTTTAGAGATTGCAAGGTAGTTGCTAGCATCCGTAGGACCTTGTTACTCTTTTTGTCGTTTCTTCTTTTAGACAGTTATATATCTTAGTTCATAGTTTTAGACGCTCATGACTTAGTAACACAACGATGTTTGGGGCTCGTTTTCGCATTTTATATTGATTATATTAAGAGTTTATTTAGTGTGAGAAATTTAAATGTTGAAAAATATTTTATTAAATTCTTATAATCGATTTAGTAGTAATATTTTGGGAAATAGGCTTGCCTTGTAACACGATAGGTGCCATCATGACCTGGGTTGAATTTTGGGTCATGACAAGTTGGTATCAGAGCCTAGGTTACATAGGTTTCACGAGTCATGAGTGGGTTTAGTAGAGTCTTGAGGATCGATACGGAGATGTCTGTACTTATCTTCGAGAGGCTGCAAAGCCTTTAGGAAAACTTCACCTTCTTGAATTCTTATCGTGCGGTATTAATTCAGCTTGAAGTGTAACTCTTTGAATTCCTTCCACGCATTCGTATGCGCACATGAGCGCTCGGTATCAATTGTGCATCGACGGATTGTGATTCCATGGATGAGGTGTGAGATATGATTTTTGTATGTTGATGTTGGGCCAGTTTGGAGGACTTGAGGCTGATTTTGACTGTAGATTGAGCACTGAGGTGTTGATTGTGTGAGCGCGTACTTGTGGACCTATATGTCCGGTAGTATCCCTATTAGTGGAAATGATGGCTGGATAGATACGTGATGAGTATGATGTGACCGCGAGATGAGTTCATATGATTTGAATGTGATGAGAAGGTATTGCTGAAATTTTCACCTATTTAAGAGGGGGAGGATGTAACCACCCGGTCGTTTGTTCTAAGAGTTATAGCCTTATTTTCCCCATATATGCTTATTTATATGTTGTTCAGCTGTGTTGAGTTGTATCGAGTTAGTTGGTTTGGTTCAGAGTAGTTTTGGAGTGAACTGAACACTTAGTCTCTTAGTTAGAAAGCTAAGTTAGAAAAGTCAACCGGAAGTTGACTTATGAGTAAACAAATTCGGATTTGGATTTTTATGATTCGATTAGCTTCGTTGGGTGATTTTAGACTTAGGAGTGTGTTCGGAATATAATTCGGAAGTCCGTGGTAGAATTAGGCTTGAATTGGCGAAAGTTGGAAGTTTAGAAGTTCTTAGGCTTGAATTTGAGGTTGACTTGGTGTTTTGGTATTGTTTTGGGTGTTCCGGAGGTTCAACTAAGTTCGGGTAGTGATATATGGCTTGTTGGAATTACTGGTTAATGTCCCGAGGGCCTCGGGTGAGTTTCGGATAGGTTTGGATTGTGTTGCCTTCGTTTTTCTTATGTTTCGATGTCGTTTCTTCAAGCATAAATGATATCATATTAAACATATGAGCTCCGATTTCTTTTTTAATTTAAGAATTAGAACCGTATCGTAATTACGGACCCGTAGTAAAAAAGAATCATCGAATTTAGACATCGTATGAGGATTTTATGGTCATTTTACTAAGAATTAGGTTGCCAGATTTTTCAGATTAATTACGAAATTGCCACTGACTGCATATTTAAAAATCTGCACTATTTGCAAATATTGAAACCAACATATCTCATTCATTATAAGGTCAAATGGAGTGATTCAAAAGCCTAACTTGACTAGAATTTCACAAGGAATCCATTGAAGGCATAAAAAGCCAGTTTCGGGATCATTTGGTATGAGAAACGAGGCAGAAAATCTGGCAGAAAAATATATAAAATAAGGGTTTGTTCATTCGGTCATATTTTGAGTTGAGGAGCTCGGATTTAGGTGGTTTTGGAGGCGATTTTCACCATAGGGATTGTGGTAAGTGTTCTCTACTCGGATTTGGGATTTGATTGATGATTTCAAAGTGAAATTGAGGGAGTTAGGACTTGAGTTTTGGAGAGTTTTAAGTGAGGATTTGAGGGACCAAACGGAGTCCGATTTTGAAAAATTTTATACGGTTTGACTCGGGAGAGGACGAGGATTATTATTATGCTATTTTTGTCTTCGGGGCCGAATTTTGGCTGGTTTTGGATTTTTGGCCTATTTATATAGTTTTTATTGTGGAATTCGATTCTTTAACCTATATTAATAATATTATTCTGATTATGGATAGATTTGGAGCTCTTGGAGATCGAGTCGAGGGTCGAGGGCATCCCACAGTGGGATTTCACGCTGTTAAGGTAAGTAACAGTTTTAACTCTGGCTTTGAGGGTATAAACCTGGAGAATTTGATGTCACGTGACTGTTCGGAGGTGATACCCATGCTAGGTGACGGGCGTATGGGTGTATACCTCGAGGGATTGAGACTTGGTTCGTCCCGTGAGGTTGTGAGGCCTAATAACCATTATCCGTGTTTATGAATTTACTTATTGGTGAACTTGTCTGCCTTCACGTTAGAGATCATGTTAGGCTTCATTCATGCTCACGTTATTTGTACTCAGTCATAGAAATTATTTTACATGTTTACCTCAGTCTCTATTATTTGCTAATATGCTATGATACTTGATATGGGTTGTGTTTTCTTATTTGTTGATGATGGTGAGGCTAGTGAGGTACATGATTGAGTGAGGCCGAGGACATGGTTGTGAGGATGTTAATACCATAGCGCATGAGCTGTTCGCGTAGCACGTGAGTTGACCGTGCGGGTTCAGGTACATTTTCATTTACACTAAGGAATCTTATTGGGACAGCTGTCTAATCGCCTAGAACGGATTCGTACTAGGTTGTACGAATAAATTCCAAACTTTACGCCACGATCTTGGGGATATGGCGAGAATCTTGTCCTTATATAACAAACTCATAATGGCATTATCTCGAGGCCGGTCACATTCGGCCTCGATGCTCATCAGACACTTTGATCTTTGAAGCCTCCCATCGGGCTCGCTCCTGGTCTATTTTAATCTCGCTCTTGAAGTGACCCTCGAGCCCACAAAATCGAGTAGCCCCAATTTCTACCATATACACATAGTCCTCGCGTTTCTTAGAGTATAACGACAAGAAACAAATTGAGTCCTTGATCTTTACCCCGATTTGCCACGACATCGTCATCGTGACGTAAGCGACTGAGTAAACGAAAGCTTGGAAGTTGGCCTTTCCCGAAGAAAACTTCGAGAACTTTTAGCGAGTCCGGCGGTGGGGAAGGTTCTGAGGGCGAAGACACTTCTGCCGATAAGGACCATGCTGCTTAGGTTTCGTGCTCTTAGTAATTTTTTGCTTTTGAGGCTGATCGGCCCTTGCGAGGAACTCTTGATCGTGACCTATAGCTCTTGTAAAAAGGTTTATACCAACCTTTTTTCCTACCATGGCTTCTGAATCTGTTACCCTTTTGTGCGGGTCAAAGTGCCTCATCATAAATTCCTTTTGAATGTCCAAAGTTTGAGATGGTAATGACCGATAATAAGTCCTGCCCTCGAACGTTTCTGATCAATGGCCCCCGATTGACCATCCGAACTTGAGTTTAAGTAGCTCTTAGGCTCAATAGTTGATGAGGTAAGGTAGACCTTAGGCTTGGTAGTTGAGTGAGTGCATGCTCGAACTTGAAATGAAAATAGCCCTTAGGCTTTATAGCCGAGTGAGGATTTGCTCGAACTCAAAGTAAAGTTAGCCCATAGGCTTTATAGATAATTCCCGAGTGAGGGCTTGCTCGAACTCGGGTTAAGATAGCCTTTGGGATTTTATGATCGAGTGAGAACTTGCTCGAACTCGAAATAGAGTTAGCCCTTAGGCTTCATAGATAGTCCCCGAGTGAGAATTTTCTCGAACTCGGGTAGCCCTTGGGCTTAATAGTCGAGTGAGTACCTGCTCGAACTCCAAATGAAATACCCCTTAGGCTTTTTTATATTGTCCCTTAGTCTCTTTTAGATCGGGCCTTAGGCTTTTTAAGTTGGGCCAATTTGGCCTCTAAGATGGCTATAATTTATCCCTCTTTTCTGCTAAAAGACTTAGTGAAAATTTCTTTATGCCTTAGCATGTGTTTTTTGTACCCGTTGGGTTTTTAGAGGGTTCAATCGATCAGAACCCGTTCGTGTTAATACCTCTTGAGGCTTTTTCAAAGGCTGATGTTATCAAAGCCTTTAAATTATTTAAAGGCTGATTTTATCAAAGCCCTTTTTGCTTTTGTCGAGGGTAGCCGAGTTTAACCAGTTTTTTGAAGTATTTAAAGGATTTTAATTTATGGCGGAAGTCGGACATCTCCGAGCCACGTTATTTCGGTTGTAGCCTTTTATATGACCATAGTCTATAATATGACTGTAGTCTTTAATATGGTCGTAGCCTTTAATATTGTCGTAGCCTTCGGGGTATGTCTCTTGGACTTGTTTCTCAATAACCTTTCAAACTTGTCTAAAAGGTTAGTCCCCGAATATGATGGCCTTGGACTTTGCGTCGAGGGATGCCTCTTTGAGGTCTTATAAATTTGAGTTTAGATTCTCGAATGTGTTGATTGTCGATGAGAGTCCTTGAGTATTCGAGGTGTATTTGCGTTTTGGCTCTTGAGCCATTTCTCGTGGAATCACAAGTATGATGTTCGCATTCTAGCAAGTTTCTTTGATACATAAAGTGTTTTGATATAGAAATAATACTTCTTTGGATAATTGATACATGCGTACATGTTTTGCCATCGGGTCTCGACTATTCTATACGGACACGGTTTATCTGGTCGTTTGGCCTATTATAAAGTTTTTCCATCGAGACCCGATGTCCTGAAGTAATTTCCTTGTAACAAAGTAGATATTCAAGGGCAATGCCCTTCAGTACTCGAGGCTTATTGTAGGGAACCTCGGATACTGTTGAATTGCTCTAAGTTAACACAACAATGGTTGTCTTGTTAAAAACCTCGCCGGAAAAACACGTTTGGGATAAAAAGTGGTCTAAGGAAAAAAGAGTGCAACGCGTGCTTTAAGGTCCAAAGCTTCATGCCGATCCTTGTCAAAAACTTGCAAGTGTTAGTCGAAAAAATAGAAAGGATTGAACTGGGGTCGTACCTTCATTCGGATGTTGGATATTTAACGTGATCTTCCTCGACATCAAGCCCCCGTAAATTTTGGCCTCGATCATTTTGCCTCCCATTTCGTGCAAAGATTTTCCCAGACCCGCTGCTTCTATGGTCTGCGTTATACGGTTGATATCGATCACTATTCGACCTCGACTCTCGATCGACGTCTCCTTTGATCCTACCCATGGGCCTGCTAGGATAAACGGACCCCGAAGGAGTCCCTAGTTGATTATCCTCGAGTCTAATCTTCGACTGGTACCAATTATGTACGTAGGCCCAAGTGACACCTGGTTACTCGAGTAAACTTTGCTTCAACTAATGCGAAGCTATAGAACTCCGAGTGTTGAGACCTTGAGTGAAAGCTTGGATAGCCCAGTCATCGGTGACCAGAGGCAAATCCATTCTCTCTTCTTGGAAATGAGATATGAATTCTCTGAGCATCTCGTTATCTTTCTGCCTTACCTTGAAAAGGTCCGACTTCCTCGTTGCAATTTTAATGGCTCCGGTGTGTGCTTTTACAAAAAAATCTACAATCATAGCAAACGAATCAATAGAATTAGGGGGTAAGTTGTGATACCATATCAAGGCACCCTTGGACAGAGTCTCCCTGAACATCTTCAGCAGTACAGATTAAATTTCGTCATCTTCCAAGTTGTTTCCTTTGATGGCACACGTATATGAGGTGATGTGTTCATTCAGATCGATCGTCCCATTATACTTGGGAATCTCGGGCATACGGAACTTCTTGAGGATTGGCTTCGGATCCGCACTAGGGGGAAGGGTCTTTGCACGAACTTTTTAGAATCTAGTCCTTCTAAGATCGGGGGTGCTCCCGGTATTTGATCAACACAGGAGTTATAAGTTTCCACTTTTTTGTCATTATCCTCAATCTTCTTCTCCCCAGAATCGCTTCTCTTGGTAAGTTCCTCGAGCATCATCATAATTGTAGGGTTAGTCCCCGAGCTATTACCGTTTGATCTCTCCGGCACCGGCTTAGTACGTCGAGTGTTCCCTGGTTCGACCACACTTGGAGTTTTATTCTGATTTTGAAGTTGAGCGACGACAATATGTTGATCTTGTAACATCTCAAATATTACTTGGAGGCTGATTCCCACGTCTCTTATACCCTGTGTTCCTTGGCCACCAGATCTGACTTCCCTGCGTACACTTCCCCCGGGATCTACGCCTAAATTCGCATTTAAAATAATGTGTGAACTAACATCGACTGGTTCCACATTTGGCATTTCTCCAGGGTTAATCGGTGGTACACCGGCTCCCGGAGCAGCTACATTTTCGTTTTTCCCATGAAATCCAAGATCGTCATTACCGTGCACGGGCACGTTTTGTGAGTTTGACATGTTTCAACCTGATATCAAAAAATCTTTGACAAGAACAAGTGTGAAAATAACTTGCGTTACCAGAATCAATATTGAAATAAACACTATTATCTTTAGCCCCACGGTGGGCGCCAAACTGTTTACCTCAAAAATAAGAATAACAATTAATTTGATTTGTGATTTTAAAGATACGTGATTTAGTTCAATACCAATTAATAATCAAGAAATATGAAGTATAGATGAAGGAAATAAATAAGACCAAACCAGTATATGGGTCAATATCAACCTCGAGCCTAGTGACTGATCACGTCCAACTATGCCTTATAAAAAGAACAAAGTGGTCCTTGCAAATATAATCTGATTATTTAGCCCAGAGTCGAATCCACAGGGAATTAACCTACCAATTACTCTTGTTAGACTCACTAAATTCTTTGTAATCAACTTCCCAGATATTTTGAATAACAATTGGTGATATTTTTACTAGCTATAACTGAATAACATTAAGTAAACTAAAAGCTAAATATGACTGGGTTGTAAACAAATAAGAGAAGGACCTAAGATTGTGATTTCCCCTATTGACGGAATCCCTTCCTATTATGTTTCACATAGATTTGCCTAATTGTCTTTATCGATCACTCTTACTACTGTAAATCTCTCCAGAGTAATTACGACAATTTACTAGATGCACTCTCCCAAGTTATGCTAGCTGGCTTTTATTACAACTTACTTTAGATCGCACCCAAGGTTTCGTTATCCCTAATCCCACCTTTAAACCTCGGTTATTGATTCCTCATATACTTTGGGAGTGGTGTTGTTCAATAATTACCTAAATATGCATTCTCTCCCGAGTAATACATATTAAATAGGCATAGCTAATTGTGGATCATATCAATTAACTACAACAAGAACGTAGTTGAACAAATAGAGATTAAACTGGGCAAACTATATTAATATAACATGAAGTTCATCCTTCAACAGGTTCCATCAAAACCCTAGACTAAATAATTAGATACTCATAATCGTATTCATACTAACAACAGCAAAATTTATCATAAATGACAAATACAAAAGGAAGAAAGGTAGAACTCGATGTCAAATTATCCTCATTGCCTCTTGCCTTTTGTTGCCTTAAACTAAGCTGTAAAACCTTGGTATTGTCCCTTTGGGCGAGATGGACCTCTTATAGGTTAAGTAGAATTACCCCCGAACTTCCAAGTTTACCCCTGAAATTATATGCTCCGAACTGGACTAGCGCGGTCGCGCTCGTGCCCGCCCTAATGGCCGCGCATATAGCATAGTATTCTGCCTCGATTTCCTGGGCTAGCGCGGTCGCGCTAAGGGTGCGTAATGGCCGCGCTAAGCTGGTACAACACTTTATCTCTTTTTTTCTCTCTTCTTCACACGTACTCAGCTTCGAGGGCTTCCCTTGCTTTAATTTAGATCCAAATACTGTCCTAAGTTCTCATAAGCGCAACTCGCTCCTGCAAAACATGAAATTCACAATTAGAGCCAATTTATCGTCATTTAAACATCCTAGAACAGTGAAGCATAGTCAAGTTGGGGCCTAAACAATCACCAAACTACATGAATCTAGCCTATTATCAACACCCCACACTTAAATCATTGCTAGTCCTCGAGCAATCCACCACTCTATAAAGGTTCCTTCACTAAGCTTTTCCCCTAACGTATCACACCAAGAACAAATCATCAAAGTTACGTCTAGTAGTGTACAATCTTGTCCTCAATAGTCGACTCTCATGTGTCGTGCAATATTCATACTTACTCAAATTACTCTATACAGAGGTCAAGACTTACCTTTCCTTCGTGGATCACATGACCTCACCTCACACAAGAGAGTAGTTCCACAAATAATAATATTAAGAATAATTAGGAACTTAGATAGACAAAATTCGCTCTCTCAAAAAGAACATTCACATGCCACACAGATACACCATAGGCTTGCCCTTAGTGTACTACTCTACTAATCGAGTCCATTCAGTCTAAGATCAATTAGGACTTTATTTGATTGTAAGGTAGGCTAAGGGATGTGTAGAATATATTTGGATATAGTGACTAACCTCCCTAAGCACTTTTAATATAATCACATTCGCATTCAAAACTATACTTATGTCAGACCAGACATTCCACCACACTTCTATTTATAATATCCCAAACTCCATTAGGTGCAATTATATCAAGTCACCACTTATTAAGTACTACATTTACTCATTCTTTTTTTTCTTTTTCTTTTTAAGTGGTGCTTATTCTTTTACTTTTTCAAAATACTGCACCTTTTCTCTATTTCATCGGTTCCACTCAAAAACCAAACCACCACCCCAAACTTTAGCTTTTGCATATTTCATAACCATTCAAGTTCTCATGGGAGGTAAAGAGGTTCAAACAGATGGGTGGTTCAAACAATTGGGTAAGGTTTGTAATGTGGTTGCCAAAGAAACAGGCTTATAGGCTCAATGGGGTTAACTACGATGCATCGCATTTAGGTGGGTCTACTTTATATAACTGGCTTAACAAAGAAATGCCTATATCACTTCTAAGACTGAATAAAGCTACTATTTCGCTTTGCAAACACACGGGGCAAGTTCTAGGCATCACATGCAGAGCATAGAATACAATACAACTCACACACATGGCACATGACTCACTCCAGATTGGCTTATCAAGACACTCTCGTTTGAGTACTCAAGTCAGTTACAAACATACAATTTAAGGAACTCTAACAAGAATCAACCACTGAGACTAAGCGTCACACTCTAGTGTCTACTGTGTTCAGGTGTATCAACGCCAAGGGCTTCTCTTTCTATTTCAGCTCATAGCCCATCAGTACTAACTAAAAACTAGAAACAAAATAAACAAAAACTAAATATACCCGGTTCAAGCAAACCCATTGGAAAAGAACCATGGCCCAAAGAAAAATCAAGGGGGAGTTACTACTCTACCTAAAATAAAAAAAATCTTTTTGGTATTTTCTTTAGACTTGCTTCCCTCAAGAAAACTGTATCAGGAAGAGTCCAACATATTTCTATTTTTTTTTTTAGATTTTCACGTCAACTTAGACCCTCAAGAACTCCGTTGAAAGAGATCCGTTGTCGGGACAAGTCAACTTACCTAATTTTACTACTACTCAAAACTACAAAAACAATCAAGAAAAACAAAGAAAACATCAAACAATCAAGTTGTTACATATACACACATACATTGAAGTATCCTCCACCCCACACTTCAAAGGAAGACATGTCCTCATGGCATACAAAATAAAAAACAGTGAGGTAAAGGAACTTCCCTAAGTGATCACTCTTGATTGGAGACTGTATCCGGGTTCAGATTGCATGCATGACCCAGAGCTCTCATCCAGCCCAATATTTTCTTCTCCGATTTCACCTGCTGGGTAGCCACTGCATCAATCGAGTACCTAAGTCAGCGACCGAGGTACGCAATCCAGCCACCTCCTGCTCTAAAGCTATGAACTGGGTGACCCGAGCATGCCTAGATGGTCCTGCAACCTCTGCAATCTGCTCATGGGCCGGTGACTCGGCCCTCACTTCCTCCTGCTCAGCCTCCTCTTCCTCAGAGCCATCAGATTCACCACTATCATCACCACCCGCTGCCATCGGCTCTTTCCCAATAGTTATCTTATTAGCGCGGAACTTGGAGTCTTTTGGCACTATCCCATCCACATTCAGATTTTTCGGCACTCGAACTGCCCGGCAAAGTCTTGTAACTAAGGAAGGGAAGAAGAACCCATACCTTTTCACTGGACAATGGGTGAACATCTCCTCATGAATCATCTTGGCCACGTCAAAGTTGTGACCATTCATAAAGCACCAAATCAAAGCCACTCGAGGACCATTTACCTCCGTGGTGTAGGAAGATGGGATCAGGCAGTTGTTGATAACATACAACCAGCACTTCCCTTCAAAGGTTTGCGTCGCGGAGTGAAACTTCTCACCATACTTTATCCATATAATTTCCTTGCCGGGTACACATATTGTTGCAAAGAACCTCTCCCACTGCGTGTGTGATCTGCCACACATATTATAATAGTCTTCATACGGATCCACATGAGCGGGCAGCTGGTATATCCTCTGTATAGCCTCAACAGAGGCATCCACTACTTTTCTGCGCATTGTTACTATGCCATTCACATGTTCTTATACATTGGCGTAGAATTCACGGACAACCATCATATTCCCCTCATCCAGCCCTTCAAGGAAGATTTGTAGCCCCCCCTTACCAGCTCATTATACAAGTTAGGGCAGCCCAGCTGGATCGACCCAATATCTATGCCCCTTTCCGGTATCAGTTTCTTAGGGGCCTTATCCGCAAAGCGGCCCTAAGCCTTGGTAGAGACGAATCTGCTACTATCAAAGGGACAAGCAGGAGCTGACCCGCTCACCCTGGACGATCCAGCTTTACCGCTGGAAGAAGCACCTGTGGTGAGGCGTTTCCTAGATGGATCCATAGTACCTAGAAGAATAATAGCATTAGCACAACACAAAAGGTGTTACTCAATTGCGGTTACTCAGACTTCACTCGCACAATTGGTCACAATTACCCATTTACACTCACTGTGGCATTTAAACAAACACCTTGTGGACTTTATATACCCAACCTCCAATTTAAACATATTGAAACCCCATGACCACCCAATTGCCCCAAATTCACCCACAAAGTTAAGAAACAACTTCCACCAACATCAACACCCGCAAACACTACATATTACTACTACTAAAAGAAAAGAAAAAGCTACTACGTAGTTAAAAAAAATTAAAATGAAAATCTGCAAAATAAAAAAGAAAAATGGCAAAAGGAAACCTTACCTGTAGTGAGAGAAGGTGGGGAGAAGTGAAGAAGAGTAGTGGAGGGTTGGGCTTGAGCCTTGGGGAATTTGGGAATGGAGAAGAGGGAATTTAGGGTTGGAGTTTTGTGTTTATGCGTTAAGAAAGTGGAGTGAATAATAGGGGAATAGTGATGGTGGGGTTGGAAATAAACCACTAAACAATTAAACATACAAAAAAAATTGTTAAGTTAAATAAAGGGTCAGGCGGACGGGTCTAGCGCAGTCGTACCGCAGTTCGAGCGCAACCGTGTAGTGAAATGTGTACTTGGCCATATATGTGGTCACTAGCGCGGTCGCGCTTCTAGCGCAGTCATAGCATGGGCGCGCTAGTGGTTGAGATGCTGAGGCAGAATGTTTACCCATATGCGCGGCCTGTAGCGCGGTGGTAGTGCGGGCGCGCTCCTAGGCTCAAAAGTTTTCAGTTTTTTTACTTGTTCCTTCCGCGTCCAATGGACTTATCACTTGACCAAGCTCACCTGCATTGGTTAGTACTTACAAAAATCAAAATTAACAAATACTAACTATACTAAAGGCACTACGCATTGGGTTGCCTCCCAACCAACGCCTTAGTTAATGTCGTGGCATGACAGTTACACCAAATCAATGGGTTGCCTCCCATACAGCGCCTGATTTAACGTCGCGGCACGACGCAAATAAGTGCATTTAAGGCTCGCTCGACCTCTGAGGTTCAGTCAGATGGATCATTGACAGTTTCTTTGGTTCATCCATGCCCACATATGGTTTCAATCTTTGCCCATTGACTCTAAATGTATTAGAGTCTTTCTCTGAGGAAATCTCTATGGCATCTGAAGGGAATACTTCGACCACTCAAAATGGTCCAGACCATCATGACTTGAGTTTACCCGGAAATAGCCTTAATCTTGAGTTATAAAGCAACACCATGTCTCCGGGATTGAAATTTCACTCAACAATGTTCTTGTCATGCAACCTCTTCATTCTCTCCTTGTACAACCTCGTGCTCTCGAAAGCAAGAAATCGGAACTCGTCTAGCTCATGCAATTCTGTGACTCTATTTGTTCCCGCAGCCTCAGTGTCCAGATTTAGCTGTTTCATTAACCACCAAGCTCTATGTTCTAGTTCCACTGGCAAGTGACAGGCCTTCCCGAACACCAACTTGTATGGTGATATACCAATTAGTGTTTTGAAAGCAGTTCTGTAGGCCCAATATGCATCATCTAGCTTTTGCGCCCAATCAGTTCTTATGGCATTCAAAGTCTTGGTTAACACACTCTTTATCTCTCTATTAGACACTTCGACCTGTCCACTGGTCTGAGGATGATATGGTGTTGCCACCTTGTGGCACACATTGTACTTTTCTAGCAATTTCTCGAAGGCTCGATTGCAGAAGTGAGTGCCTCCGTCACTGATAATAGCTCTCGGGGTCTCGAAATGAGTGAATATATTCTTCTTCAAAAACCCCACCACCACTCTTGCATCATTGGTGGGGAGTGTTGCAGCTTCCACCTATTTGCACACGTAATCCACAGCAACAAGTATGTACTTATTGCCAAAGGAGCTGACGAAGTGGCCCATGAAGTCTATCCCCCATACATCGAACACTTCAACCTTTTGAATTGGGTTCATGGGCATCTCATGGTGACAGGAAATGTTCCCGGTTCGCTGACATTCATTACAGCCCTTCACCCATTGATGTGCATCCTTAAACAATGTTAGCCAGTAGAACCCGGCTTCTAGCACTTTTGCTGTCGTCCTGACTCCTCCAAAATGCCCGCCATACGCCGATGCGTGACATGCCTGCAAAACAGAAGATTGTTCTATCTCGGGTACACACCTCCGGATCATATTGTCAACACATATTCGAAACAGATAAGGTTCATCCCATTAATACATGTGGCGGTCACGATAAAACTTTTTCTTTTGCACAGAGGAAGGGTAATAGGGAACTATACCGCTTGCCAGGTAATTGGAAAAGTCTGCATACCATGGCACTTCCTTAAGCCTTGTAGCGAGTAGCTGCTTATCTGGAAAAGTTTCCAGAATATCCTCTACCTCAACTGAGTTTTCAACTACTTCAAGTCGTGATAGATGATCAGCGACTTAGTTTTCTGTGCCCTTACGGTCACGAATCCCCAGGTCGAACTCTTGCAGTAACAGCACCCAACGAATCAGGCACGGTTTGGACTACTTCTTCTTAATCAAGTACCTGAGGGCTGCATGATCAGTATATACAATTACCTTGGAGACAACCAGGTATGATCTGAACTTGTCGAATGCAAACACCACAACCAACATCTCCTTTTCAGTCACAGTGTAGTTCAACTGGGCTCCTCAACGTTCTACTGGCAAAGTAAATTGGGTGCATTAGCTTGTCTTTCCGTTGTCCCAGCACTGCCCCCATTGCATAGTCACTAGCGTCACACATGAGTTCGAATGGTTGCTCCCAGTCGGGGGCAAAAATTGTTGATACCCAATTTTTCTCTATGTATTTCTATACAAAATACTCTCAAAATAGCATGTACATGCATATATAAGCATGCCCCAAGAGTTTTGGTATTTTTCCTAATTCTTAAAGATTTTTAAAATTCAATTTATTGTCTATTTTAGCAGTACAAAATCCATAATTACTTCCAAAATCATCAATTTTGGTGAATAATTTATTTTACTCCCATATTTATACCAAAATATAATTAATGTGATTTTTGCATATTTTTACAAATTTATTTGGTATTTTTAAGTTAAATTGCATATAATTGCAATTTTAGCCTACTTTAAGATCTAATAGCATTTTATAATTGTAAAATTGGTCCCAATATTTTAAATTAATATTTATATATTATTAATTGGGTCAGTACTTTTAATTTACTTTTAAAATCATTTTATTATTTTTATAAAATAAAAAGGAAAAAATAGCTATTTAACATTTAGCCTCATTTCATTTCAATTACAACCTATTTACATTTCAATTTTAGCCCTCAAATTAACCCAATCTTAAAACCCAATTGGACCGGCCCAATTTCATTTTAACCCGACCCCCTTAACCCATTCACTAACCCGCCCGACCTTTCTTTTAATCCAGGCCGTTGATCGTTTTGATCAACGACCACGATCCTCCCTTACCATTTTAATTCACCTAACCCTACCCTAATCCCCCCATTTCATTCTGATAGCCGCCTTTGGATACTCTCATCTCTCAAACTCTCTCGAACCTTCCCCTAACCCTAGCAGCCTCCCATCATCCTCACCTCAAAACCCATCGGAATCCATGGCTTCTCAGGCCATGGAAACCTTATACTCACCTCCCTTTGCTCTTACATGCCTGATACCTGAGGAATAGAGGCTAGATTTCGAAGGTTTGCACCCAGATCTCTGCCGATTCAAGGTTCCAGAGTCATCACCGGCCTTGCTCCGGCATATCATGGTGTTTTGAGCCTGGTTCTGACCTCTTCGACTCAGATCGGTGACCTTTTCAAAGCTTTTCTAGGGTTCTGCTGAAACCCTAACCCTCCGAGGTTTTCTCCGATTTTCTTTTAGATCTGTTGTGTATCTATGCTCTACTTGAGTGTTCAAACGATTTCCCCAACTTTACTTTCAAAATCACTTCTTTTCGATTTAGGGTTTTCTGAAAATGCTTAAAATGTTTCTCTGACTTTTCTTTTCCTTTTCTTTGTGTGTAGTTGTATCTACTATGTTCTTAGGTTTTCTTTTTACCACACATGTTCTTTTACTGTGTTCTTATGTTTCACTTTTATCGCGCATGTTTTCCTACTGTGTTCTTATGTTTCTATCCTTTCTTCTACTATGTTTTCTATACTATGGTCTCACATGCCTTTTCAATATGTTCTGCTATATTCTGATATGCTTCGCCTATTGTACCCTCTACTATGTTCTTAAGTGCTTACTGTTCTCTCTTCTACTTTACCTTGTTTTAAATTTCTTCTGAAAAGACCTTCTTAAGCATGTTTTCCTATACTGTTTCTTCTACTCTCATTATACTTCGAATTAGTTTCTTCACTCTGTTTGCTTTGAACTTTCTACTATTTTTGCTGGTTTTCTCATGAGTTTCTGAAAGAAATCTCTAAGCCTGCTTCGACTACTTGCCTCCTCATCTATGTATTTGACTCGAGGTGGAAACCCTAGAATTTGGGGGTTCTGCCGAGGTTTGATCGTGCGATTGAACTAGGGTTCTATTTGAGAACTTTTGACTCTTTCAAGCTAATTTTTGAGTCTTTAAACTAAGTTAGGACCCCTTTGTTTTCATACAATTCTGGACTTTTAAATTCTCCTACACTAGATTCTTTCTACTGATTTCACAAGAGCATGACAATCTTTCTTTCCCGTGTCTGTATGCTTTTATATGTGACGAATCTTTCTTCAAAAGTGTTTTCAAGCTAGTGATTGATTCAGAATTCCTGTTAAAAAGGTTTAATTGATTGTTTGCTAATTTTCCTTAAGTTGAAATCTTTCCCCTCTTTCTGACTTGGTCCATTCATACAAAATCTTCGACTTCTGATTTTTTGGCTGTTAATTGATTTTCTTTCCTTAAATGTTACAACCATGTACTGTCAAGACCATGTCCTTAAATAGCCTTTATGTATTTACCCATTTTGTGCTACTTTGAAAAGTTTTTAACCAAAATTCTTTCCTTAATTACCTTCTACCCGTTTGAAATCAAATCCCTTAACTGAAGGGAAATTCTATGTGATTGATTGTAAGTTATTTTCTTACCTTTCTTACTTGTTTCTCTGCACTATAAAAGGGACTACCCTTCCGTATTTTTAGGACACTGACAATTCAATACTTTTTCAACACTTCAAATTGCATACTCTTACACACACTACTACTCTCAAAACCTGCATTCCCTCTTGCTCTTTTCTCTACTGTTGTTCTCTGCTCCAGCTTATTATTAGCCAGTTGAAAGTCAAGGCTAATATACTGCTACTACTTTGTCTTTGCTCTGCTCTTGCTTTTTTACTGGTATGTCTTGATTCAGTTCCTAGCAATCATCCTAATGTGTTTACTTAGAACCTTTACATCTATGCCTATTACCTGCAAAGTTTGACATGTTCATATGTTGCTGTTTGCTTTACTTTCTTGCGAATGCTTGATCCCTATACCTTTACCCTCTATGTGTTTGTAAATGGGGATTCAGGGCATGGAAACATGAGTTGTTGTCCATGAACTGAATTTTAACCCCAAGTAAAAGGTGTCAGTATGTTTTATTGCTGATTATGTCCTTTGCCCACTTTTCCTTTGTCTACTGTTTCTATTATGAATCCCCTACCTTTGCTCCCTATGTATGCTGAGTTAAGGCTCATGGTCTGGTAGCCTCATAAATGGCCGCCCAGGCCTGAGCCTGGCTTTCAATAATCCCTAACTCCTCAACTTGAAATGACAAGTTGGTCAGGGGTGTGCCAGTACTTCAAGTTGCTTGGCATGACCACCTGCTTATCACCCCCCCTCCCCCTACACTTGCACCTACTCTTAGATTTTAAGTTCTGCCCCTCTCTTTTGAGCCTTGCTTTGGGACCTTGAGTTCCCTCTGAACTTGGACATCTGAGAGCGGGCATTTCCACACCGCACTATAATCTAATTCCGCAATATATTTGGGGTATAAGCACTGCCCTGAGTCCCTTTGAGGCTCTTGGGAACTTCGACACATCCCAAATCAGAGAAAGGCTTTGGAATTTGATCTTTGGAGTTGGTTTACTTCATGCTTCAGACAGAAGTCTGAATCAGGCTCTCCTTGGTTGGGATTTTTAGCTTTCAGATGTAACTTTATTTTACTTTTCTTTATTCATTTTGGGCTGTAATAATTTGTAATAACTTATGGGGTTTTAGTGAAAATGGGGAGGGTCACTCATGTATGCATAAGGGTAGATATCATGCTTATTAGGTCTTTATTTCTGCAAATCATGGCAAGTTCTGCATTTCGGAAATCTTGTTTTAGGTTCTCTATATTTCATACATAGATATCATGTCTATATCTTCTGCATCTCATATAGAGAACATGCTTATAGGTTTTCTACATTTCTGCCTATCATATAGAGGTCATATCTATAGAGCTTCCTGAATTCTGCATATGCATCTATCATTAGACAAACATGCATATAGGTTTAAATAACAATTAGTATTTTAGATACCATATCTATAGGACTTCTGCACTTCTATAAACGTTTAAAATCAATAACACCTAGAAAGCATGCCTATAGGAGCTATCAACTAAATCAGAATCGTTCAACTCGCTTATAAGTCTAAAATCGGTAAATAGCAATGCTTGAACATCTGCAGAACTCGTGTTCCTGCAATTAATAAGTCTCCCTCTGTAAAGTTAGTATATTTCTCTCCTGCATTGTTAGATATCATGCCTATAGGTTTCACCTAGGCAAGCTTTAGGGTAAAACCATAATTGCATTAGTGTTTGATAATTCCAACCAGCATGCAGGTCTGATTCAGATTTCTTATCTGAAATATGTAATAAATCAGTTTGCCTCATGCATTTTTTTCTAAGTTTAATTCAGACCTAATCAATACATGCAAGACATGCTAAACAATCTGTCTTTAAGTGAGGAGGTTTGTTTGAGCCATTAACTGCTATTTGTTTTCCCCTAACTGCTTATGTGATTTTTTGTTTGTCGCCTTAGACTTTTACCCTTTTTAACTCTGAAAATCCCCAACTCCCTCCCCTTTAGGATTAGTAGACTCAATGCCTCCGAGACTGATAGGATTGGGGCGGGTAATAGCATGCAATAAGTAACGATACCATTCCGCACTTTAATACCTTAACAAGGTGGGAAAGGTAGAATATGGATATGATTACCGGTGCGCTAATATCACGTGCGACCCCTCTTCTGAGGAGTGATTGCTGGATATTGCATTGAAGTGATCCATATTAATCGTAAACCTAGGACCCCCTTCCCTTTATTTGCTTTCATCTCTTCTTGTAAAACTATTCAAATCCTTTTTCATAAATTTTTGCCCTCTCTACTTGCCTTCAAAAGTTTTCAACCTAATTTCAATGTTATATGCGAGTTCTTATTTGAGCCTTGATTGTTTACTTATAAAGTCACAATTGTAACATGGCCGGGATCATACTAGTGGATCTTGAGGGATGCCTAACACCTTCCCCTCGAGATAATTTCTAGCCCTTACCCGAACTCTGGTTTTTCCAACTCAAACCTTTCTTAAAATGTCCTAATGCACTATAATCATTAGGTGGCGACTCTTCAAAATTCCAAAACCCAATTCTCGAAAGGGAATAGAGTTGTCCTCCCAGTGTCGTATACCCGATTTCGACCCGTAGAAAAAGGGGGCATCGACAACAATGATGGGTGTTGTGACTAGCCTCTTTTTCAACTCCTCAAATGCTACCATGCAATCATCAGAAAACAAGAAAGGGTGATCTTTTTCTAATAACTTACAGAGAGGGTTGGCAATTTTTGAGAAGTCTCTTATGAATCTCCGGTAGAAATCAGCATACTCGAGGAAGCTCCTGATTTCCTTGACTGATGTGGGGGGTGGAAGCTTTGCTATAACATCAACTTTAGCACGATCCACCTCGATTCCCTTGCTTGACACCCAGTGTCCCAAGACTATGCCCTCTTGTACTATGAAATGACACTTTTCCCAATTAAGTACCAGGTTAGTCTCAATACATCTTTTCTACACTCAGGTCAGATTTGTAAGGCACTCGTCGAATGAATTTCCCACTACTGAGAAATCATCCATGAACACCTCCATTATGTCTTCGAACATGTCAGTGAATATGGCCATCATACACCTTTTGAATGTGGCGGGTGCATTGCATAGGCCAAAAGGAATCCTTCGAAAAGCATAAATTCCATATGGGAATGTGAATGAGGTATTCTCTTTGTCCTCTAGTGCAATAGAGATTTGATTGTACCCTGAGTACCCATCCAGAAAGCAGAAGTGGGACCTCCCTTCCAATCTATCAAGCATCTAATCAATGAAGGGAAGTGGGAAGTGGTCTTTCCGGGTGGCCAGATTTAATTTCCTGTAGTCCATACAAATTCTCCAGCCTGTGACAATTCTTGTAGAGATCAGCTCATTGTTATCATTTTTGACCACCGTCATACCACCCTTCTTAGGAACACGTTGCACCGGGCTAACCCAGTTGCTGTCATAGATGGGGAAAATGATTCCCGCATCCAACCAATTAATCACCTCTTTCTTCACTACTTCCTTCATGTTGGGGTTCAGCCTTCTTTGGTGCTCCCTAGAAGGTTTGTGCCCCTCTTCCAGCAAAATTTTATGCATATAATATGCCGGGCTGATCCCCTTAATGTCTGGCATGGTCCACCTAATGGCAGTCTTGCACTCCTTGCGTACCTGCAAAAGCTGTTGTGCCTGCACATCTAACAAACTAGATGAGATAATAACATGTAGTGTGGAGTTAGGTCCTAGGAACTCATACCTGGGATGGCCGGGCAGTGGCTTCAACTCCAGCTTTGGTGGTTCTTCTATGTATGGCTTGGCTGGAGGAGTTTCTCTATTTTCTAAGTGCAGGGGCTCAAATTCAAGTGTTCTATCCCAAAACCCTCTGCCCTCTAAAGCCAGCACCCATTCTGCCAATTCTTCCCCATTCACCTCATCTAAATTTACAAGACATACAACAAGAGGATCCTTAGCCAATGTCTCATCATCCGCTTCCACAATTACATCCACGACATCAATAAGAGAACAATTGGCGAATTCACTTGGTCGCCTCATAGATTTCTGCATGTTGAATGTTATCTCCTCATCGTTCAACCTCATCTTAATCTCCCCAATTTCACAATCAATGAGAGCTCTCCCTGTGGCCACCCAAAATTATGGAAATTTCTTCATCCACCTTGCAATCCAAAATCACAAAATCTGCATGGAACACAAATTTCCCTACCTATATCAACACGTCATCCAAGATAAAAAAGGTCTTTTCACAGTTCTATCAGCCAACTGCAATAACATAGATGTGGGGTCTAGCTCTTCCAATCCCCAACCTCTTATAGATCACCAGGGGTATAAGATTTATACTAGCCCCCAAATCACAAAGTGCCTTGGCAAAGGCAAAGTTACCAATGGTGCAGGGAATTGTGAAACTTCCTGGATCAGACAACTTTTTAGCAACTGGTCTAGTCACCACAGCACTGCAGGTCTGAGTTAGAGTCACTATGGCCAACTCTTGGATATCAAATTTTCGGGACATCAAGTTCTTCATCATTTTTGCATAACCAGGCATCTCCTTCAAAGCATCAATCAATGGAATATTTACCTGGATTTGTTTCAGCATCTCCAAGAATTTCTTGTATTGTTCCTCTTTTTGGTATTTGGCCAGCCTCTGTAGGAATGGTGCTGGAGGTCTCTTCTGCCCAATGATTTGGGTTTTCTCTTTGTCAGACACCACCTCAACTACCGGTTCCTAGGCTGTCTCAGTTTTTTTCTCAGCCTCAAACTGTGAGTTGGTTGTACTATCACCTCTATCAGTTTCGCTGAATTATCTAGCTCAATAGGTACCGGTACAAGTGTCTAAGCCTTTCTGCTTTCTCGAGCCCTCTCTTGCTCCAAGTCATAAGTCTCTGCCAATTACGTAGACTCACTGCCATCAGCTGCTTCGGGCCTTGATCTTTTGGATTTATCTGAGTGTCTGCAGGCAATGTCCCATGAGGACAATTATTCAAAGACATCAAAATCTAGCCCATCTGCACTTCAACATTCTTTATAGCTGACTAATGTGCATCTACCCTTTCACTCATTTTCGCATCATTGCCTCTAGTCTAGCGAACCCATCTTCATGTCTCCAACCATGTTGCTGCTAAGGAGGATGATAACCCTGCTGCTGATTTTGATTGTTGTATCCTTGTGGCCTTCGGTAGGGCGCCACATTATTGTGAGGTTGCATGCCTCCCATATTTCCATTGTTGAGTTGTGGCTGGACTGGCCTGTATGGTAGATTCTGTTTGCCCCAATTTTGACCACATTGTCTCTGGCCCCCATAATTAGACACATAATTCATGTCCTCGGGGTAATGATGATGATCACTTTCTGCATTCCATTGGCCACCAATTGGCTGACTAATGCAAGATGTGCATAAGCCCCCATTGGTAGTATCTACAATATGTACCTGCTCCTTCTGCCCTGACTCTTCCACCGTTTTGGTGAGTATACTCATATGTGTCATTAAGGTGGCCATATTTTCAGCAAGAGTGTTAGACGGATCTAAGGGCACTGAGTGAACTACTAGAGTGATAGGTGCATTCCTGGTTGTCCAGCCCGAATTATGTGCTATCTTGTCAAACAGGCTCTGGCTTTCTCTCCATGTTTTGCTCAAGAATGCTCCACCAGCTGAAGCATCAACATTAGCCTTCACGCTATCTGTCAAACCCATGTAAAACCGTTGCCCCAACATCTGATCTGGAATACCGTGGTGCAGACATATAACCAACATCCCTTTGAATCGTTCCCATGTTTCTTACAGTGTCTCCATTGATTTCTGTTTGAGTTCAAGATTTTTTCAATTTGCTGAGCAGTGTTGTTGGGTGGATGAAACTTATTCACAAATTGCTTTACTAACTCCTCCTAAGTCGTGATGGAATTAATGGGGAGTGAATTTAGCCAAGTCTAGGCAGCTCCTGTCACAGAGAATTGAAACAACAACAACTTTATTGCTTTCTGAGTTACGTTGGGCTGCCTTTGAGTTTTGCAGATTGACAGGAAATTCTTCAAGTGTTGTTGAGGATCTTCAATGTATGACCTTGAAAATAGTCCCTTGTTTTGCAACAAGTACAACATGTTGTTCGTGATTTGAAAAGATTCGGCTTTTATCTGCAGGACTAATATCGTTGTGGACAAATTTTATGTTGTGGGTTGTGCCCAGTCATATAGAGCAACCTCTGGCACAAGAGGTGCTACTGGTGCTACTGGCACAGCTGGGTCTAACACGTTATCCCCCATGTCTGGTTTGAGTTGTTCAGTTGACTGTTGTTGTTTGTTTTTCCGGTTGGTCCGATTCAAGGCCTTGAAAAGTTTCTCGAGATCTGATAATGCTTCAAATATTTCACCAGTTCTCGATGAGTTTCTAGGCATGCACCTGTACAACCAAGTCAACAAACGTTAAAATTTCAATGTATAAATTAAAAAAAAAAAAAACTGACTACACTAAGAATTTTTGTATTTCTTTCAACTGTAATTGATAACACCGTTAATTCCCCGGCAACGGCGCCAAAATTTGATCATGCCCAACTATGCCTTATAAAAAGGACAAAGCAATCGCTGCAAATATAATCCGAGTATTTAGCCTAGAGTCGAATCCACAGGGAATTATGTGAGACTCACTAAATTCTTCGTAATTAACTTCCCAGATATTTTGAATAACAATTGGTGATTTTACTAGCTATAACTGAATAGCGTTAAGTAAACTAAAAGCTAAATATGACTGGGCTGTAAACAAATAAGAGAAGGATCTAAGGTTGTGATTTTCCCTATTGATGGAATCCTTTCCTGTTATGTTTCACATAGATTTGTCTAATCGTCTCTATCGATCATAAGCACTCTTACTATCGTAAATATCTCCCGAGTAATTATGACAATTTACTAGACACACTCTCCCGAGTTATGCTAGCTGGCTTTTATTACAGCTCACTTTAGATCGCACCCAAGGTTTCGTTATCCCTAATCCCACCTTTAAACCCTCGGTTATTGATTCCTCATATACTTTGGGAGTGGTGTTGTTCTACAATTACCTAAATATACACTCTCTCCCGAGTTATGCACACTAAATAAGCACATCTAATTGAGGATCCTATCAATTAACTACAACAAGAACGTAGTTGAACAAATAGAGATTAAACTAGGCAAACTATATTAACATAACACGAAGTTCATCCTTCAACAGGTTCCACCAAAACCCTACACTAAATAATTAGCTACCCATAATCGTATTCATACTAACAACAGCAAAATTCATCATAAATGATAAATACAAAAGGAAGAAAGGTAGAACTCGATGTCGAGTTATCCTCCTTGACTCTTGCCTCTTCTTGCCTTCAACTAAGCTATAAAAACCTTGGTAATGTCCCTTTGGGCAAGCTGGTCCTCTTATAGGTTAAGTAGAATTACCCCCAAACTTTCAAGTTTACCCCTGAAATTATATGCTCCGAACTGAACTAGTGCGGCTGTGCTCGTACCCGCGCTAATGGCCGCGCATATAGCATAGTATTCTGCATCGATTTCTTGGTCTAGCGTGGTCGCGCTAAGGGCGCGCTAAGCTGGTACAACACTTTATCTCTTCTTTTCTCTCTTCTTTCACACATACTCAGCTCCGAGGGCTTCCCTTGCTTTAATTTAGCTCCAAATACTATCCTAAGTCCTCATAAGCGCAATTCGCTCCTGCAAAACATGAAATTCACAATTAGAGCCAATTTATCGTCATTTAACCATCCTAGAACAGCGAAGCATAGTCAAGTTGGGGCCTAAATAGTCACCAAACTACATGAATCTAGCCTATTATCAGTGACCTCGAGATGGGCTAGAACAATAAAGCAAAAATAATAAAACTGAAGGACAATTCTGATGAATAATGAGCGAAAAGTAGAGAGTATATTCTTTGCTAATGATTAGATAATGTTTACAAATGATAGGGGCCCCCTTTATATAATAGGGAAACCCTAAATAAAGCACATTTCTATTTACAGTAAGGAATCTAATTGGGATAGCTGTCTAACCACCTAGTACGGATTCGTACTAGGTCGTACGAATAAATTTCGAAATTTACGCCACGATCTTGGGGACGTGGCGGTGGGAATCTTGTCCTTCTGTAACAAACTCATAACGGCATTATATCGAGGCCGGTCACGTGCGACCTCGTTGTTCATCGGACACTTTGATCTTCGAAGCCTTCCATCGGGCTTGCTCCTGGTCTATTTCGATCTCGCTCTTGAAGTGACCTTCGAGCCCACGAAATCAGGTATCCTCGATTTCTACGGTATACAGATAGCCCCCTCATTTTTGGGAGTATAACATATATATATATATATCGAGCCTTATAGGGCCAGATGATTTGGTGAACTTTTAGTTTATTAGTATAATAGTTAGTGTGTTAGGAAAAATAATAGGCGATGACTCGTGAAAACATTTTCCCTCACATGACCTCCCACCTTCCCTACCCCCCTCCCCCCCCCCAAAAAAAAAAAAGAAAAACAAACAAACAAAGTGGGTATCTAGGTTAAAGCTCACCTTCTTGGAATTTGCATGTCCTCGAATCTTAATGGTGTTAAGAACTCAGTATATTGAAAAGAAGAATCAATGAAAAGTCAAGATATAACATAATCCTCATTTAAGAAAAAGAAACGGGGGACGGAAATCTTTTACTAGAAAAATTCCATTAACCTTAAATATGTATCTACAAGATAAATTTTAAAAGTAATAAAGCATATGAAACTTTTGAAATTTATTTAAAAACTAGATAGAATCTTTTTAAGATATAATTAATTAAATAAAGTCATTTTTCTCCAACAATTGTACACTTCAGGTCAAACTGTCAAATTATCATACAATTTAATATGGTATCGAAATAGACGAGACCTAAATTCAAATGTCTATGGTTATCCATTCTCAAAAAATATTTTCACCTCCAAAAAATAAATTAGACGCGTGTCCTGCTCTTACTATCTTAAATCTTAAAGCAAAATAGAAATGTCTGCACGAATGGCATCTAGCAAATTAAAGTTGGACGAGACACAATGTTCTCAAACATTTTTTTGACTATGGGAAACATCACTACACCAATTATTGAAATAAAATTTCAAAGGAGGAACAGAAATCAATATTTAGGAGCACGTGACCAAAATGGGAAGACTATGCTTCTGCTATTGGCTCATCATTTCCATTTATTTTTATTAAAAAAAATAGCCGATACTAAGAACACAAAAGAAAAAGAAACCACCAAGGAATACGGTGAGAGCGAGAAAATTCCTTCACTTTTAATTAAATATTTTTAAATTTGAACTTTGAGAATACAAAAATTTCTAATAGAAAATGCTTTCCTCTTAATGGATCCCGCGTTGCATGAATAGTTTTGTTGGCACAGTAAATTTCGAATAACAAATAATTTTAAAAAAATAAAATAAATAAAAGGGGTTTCGCTTTTTATATTCCAAATGATAATGAGAAAATATGACCAAATAAGTTAATGTTAAGAATGAAAATCATGAGAATGATTGTAATCACTATTTGCCGACATAACTTAAAGGATATCAATTTAAAAAGTTCACTCAGAAGCATATGATGCAATTGACTTTAAGAAAAGCAAAACGCTTCCTTTTCACTTATTTTCAACACCCCTTTCACATTTTAATTTGATTTGTTGAGAAATCGCAACCCTTTTTATTCTACATATCTTTAATTAATATAAGTCATAATTCTCCTTTTAAAGTCATAATTCTCCTTTTAAAGTCTTTTGTGTTATAAAATAAAAGTAATGCAATAAAATGTAAATAAGAAGAGATAGAAAAAAGGGATAAGTGTTTTCTTCTTTCACTTTGGTGTATCTTTCCATTGCAATTACATGGCCTTTTATAGACATAAAAAGTAAAAATGATGGACATAAAGTAGGAGATTTAATCTTTAAGTTATTCACAACATGGACATCCAATGTAGCATCCAATGTATAAACTATTCATAACACTCCCCCTTGGATGTCCGTGTAAGATAATGTGCCTCATTAAGAACTTACAAAAAAAATATTGGGGTGTACATAGTTATTTATAATATGCATTGCTTGCTGCCTCATTAAAAACCTTACCAGGAAAACCCAGTGGGACAAAACCTTGGTTAAGGAAAAGAGTGCAGCGTGTAGTTACTCCTCCTGATGAAAAATCACTTAATGTCTCGAAGACGACGCATTCCAATCTTATATATCAGCTTTTTAAATATTGAGATTGGTAATTCCTTAGTGAACAGATCAACCAAATTATCACTTGAACGAACTTGTTGTACATCTTGTCACACCTCCTTTTTGCGCGCCTTCCCCGAAGGGTAAATGCGCGAGGGAGTTTTTCCAATTTAAGTGACAATATTCGAAATGAGATTATTTATTTATTTCAGAGTCGCCACTTGGGAAAGGTTTGGCTTTTGGTGTCCCAAGTCACCGGTTTATCTTGAATCCCAATTCGAGGAAAATATTCGACTTTCCAAATGAAGTCTGCGAACCAGAAATTCTAAGTATGGAATTCTGTTGACCCGAGGGAAGGTGTTAGGCACCCCCGAATCCCGTGGTTCTAGCACGGTCGCTTAAATTATTATAATGGCTGAATATCTGATTTTAATACATGTCATGATTTGTGTGCTTTTATTAAGTTTAAACCGCTTGTATTATTATTTATTTTTTATGGAATTGCAATGTCGTGAAAATGCATCTCGGACCACGTCACAATCGATGCGCCCGTGGTTGCTAATACATTCCGACTCCGTTGAGATTTGGATTTGGGTCACATAAATGCGCACCCGAATTTAAGAAGGTAATTTAATTAAATCGCGCCTAAAGAGTCTAACGCGTTATTATCTTTGGGGAAGGCAGTGAAATTCACTAAACAGTCCATCCCAAAAAATCTAAGTATTTATTATGACCAATTATTAAGGGCCCAGCAATTTGCATTTTTATTTGGCGAGGCTCGTCTCATTTTTATTTTTAAAAGGATAAACCTACAGTGACTACATTTTTTCTATTATGTTCGTCTCAAAAAATGAAGGAAGAAAATATACGCTAATTAAATTACATGTTTGGCAAGCTCTGGCCTCTTATTAATTATTAGATTACAAAAGATGCTAACGGGAGATTGCACTCGAATTTGTAAAGTGGGGAATTATTTCGTGCCTTATTCTATAATTGAACATTACCAAAAGAAAACAAAATTATAAATAAAATATGGAATTGACAAACGTTATTGTCGAAACAAACAAATTATTCTTTAACTAATTTAAACTTCACATTATTAGACGAATTGAACCATTAGAACTAATTATTTTTTTTTCAAAAAAAAGAAACTATTTGAAAATGAACCAACCTTGACTATCAACACATTCGAGGGTTGTTAAACTTAATCGACACTTTGAAAATCTATTACATTTAAAGGAACTCTAACAAACCTTGTTCGAAATCGACTCATGCCTATTAAACTAAATTACGTGAGTTATTAATGGATTCCCTTAAGCACGAATTGAATTACGACTCACGGTCTAGGAATAAGGTATCTAATGCTGTATGAACCTGAATCGTATTAAACTGTACTAAGCAGCTGTATTAATGCCAATTCCAAATTATGCCAACCCAAGACAATCCAAAACTAAATACAGATGAAATCGAAATTAGTCCACTACTCGACTGTTTAACTATTAATTGTAAGATAACGGATCTAAAACTAGTTAATTCTGTTGTTATAGCTTTCAGTTAAACTAGTGACGTTATTAAAGTTATTGACTAAACAAAATTTAGCAAACTAGATAGTTCATTAACAAGCCAAAACCAAATCAAATCATACAGTTTACCTTCCCAAACGGTATCGAACCAAAGTAAACTTAGATTAATTACACATCAACTAGTATCTATTTTTTGAAAAAAACACATATGTGGGGTAAACTACATAAGCACAAATGTGAAAGCCAAAGCATGAATACTTCCATTTTTTAATCTTTCAACTCAAAGTTACATCATAGCTTGATTAGAATGTGTACCTGATTACAACAAATGGAACAAATGAAGTGAGCTGAAAAATGCAACAGCAGGAGTAGAAGCAGCAACGAAACAACAGCAGCAGTAATAGGACTCCAAGACCAAAGCAGCTTATACCAAACTTCCAAATACCCGAAACTCAAACTATTCTTTCCAGATACAAGGATTTGTGATTTTTTTCGGAAAATTATAACTAAACTAGAAAGCATAGACAACCAGAAAGAAACTAATTTGGAGCAATTTTCAAACAGGCCAAAAGTTCAGTTCGTGTTTTCAGTTTATCACTCTCTTTTGAAGTTTTTGTTCTCCAGCCCCCTTTTCTTTTCAGTCCACACTCTGCTCCCCTTCAGTCTACTCTCCCTTTATTTTTCTCTGTTTTCTGGTTCTCTTTTTATATCTATTAGAAGAGAAGAACTTACCCCTCAAAGACAGGCTACCCATGGCTTAAAATAAACCCTCATGGCTGTCATTTCCACTTAAGATCCTCTAGGCATGGAGTTTTTTCCTATTTTAATCTTCTGAAGTTCAAAAGTGTAGTGAATATCCAACTGTACAGCAGGTTCCACTACCATTCTCATGTTATATTCAGCCTTTTATCATCAAGCCCACGCTGTTACTGATTTCCAACTACTAAAGGTACTTAACATATTATCACCCCCACTATTGATCAATTAATTTCATTAGTTTAATTAATATTTTAGTACCCTACTGTCAGCCCACTAACACTTAAACATTTCAAAACTTCTAAACTCCAGAATACCCCTGAAACTCCTGTGATTTATTGTATTACCCTTAAGCTTAGAAGTCTGAGGTTATAGCCTATATAGACTTACTCCTAACACTGGTTTCAGGTTAACTTACAGTTCTATAGCTATATCCAATTCATTCATTCATTGATTCAATACTTAGTCAAACAGGGGAGTTAATCCAATGGCATGAGTTGGTCATATTGGGAACCAATCCTAACCAACTCAAAGCTAAAGGATCAAGCAGGCAATTGAGAATGCAAACAAAGATCAAAACGAATACTGAAACCAGCATATTGATACGAGTTTTTCTTGACATAGAGAAGAGGAATCATGCTAGAAATTCTACTGGAATGAGCAGACTCATATTTTCTAGTTTTTCAAGTGAGTTTAGTTGACGACACTTACTTAATTGACCATATGAGCTACAACAGATAGCTAACAAACAATAAAATATATCAAGCAGGTCGTCAGATGGCTTTCAGTGATTTTAGATGCAACAGGGGATTTTAACACGAACTTAACTATCCTATGATTCTAAACAGGTTGGACACATAATTAACTGGTAAGTACAAGTAACAAACAATCAGAAGAGAAATGACTACATAAAAGGTCTTATGACGGACAGAATTGAAAAAAGATAACAGAAAAAAAATCAAACAAATTAACTAATCATGCAAGCAAATACAAGTAGAACACAAACAAGAACAGAAGGAAAAGAAACTTATCTCGGAAGATTAAGAACAAAACGAACCAGGCTTGAACTGGACTCGACCTCTTTTGAGGTCGAACGGATTTAGTCGAAGTGTTCTCAACTGAGAACACCTCGATTAAGGTCTATTAGACCTCAACCCTTCGTTTAATTGGACAAACCCTTCCAGGTTTTGAATTTCTAGGGTTTTTGGGGCTCAGATTAGGGGTTCGAGCTTTTCTGGTTAGATTCGAACCAAACCAGGCTTGGTTTGGTCACGAGGGAGGTCAGGGGAGTAACTGGTGTGCATTTGTGGTGGATCGGCATAGGCTGAGGTTTGGCTCGAATCTTCAAATGAAGATTCGAGACGATGGGGGAAGATTTGAAACCAACGGTTTGCAAATCCGTGTCCAGGGGGTCGAGGTGCACTAGGGGTGTTAATCTGGTGGTCACCGGCATCGTTGCCGCCGGGTTTGTGGTGAGGGGGTGGAGAGGCGGCGCTTAGGGTTCTGAGGGGTGTCTGGGTTCAGTCTCTGAAAGAGACGAGGATGAGGGAGGGGGGTCTGGCTTAGGGGGCGTGGGGGTAAGAGAGGAGGGTTTATATACGGGACGGGGAGTTGAATTTCGGCCGTTGGATCATTGATGATCAACGGCCTTGATCTTTTCACTTAAAGGGACAACGTCGTTTGGTTTAGTGTTGGGTATGGGTCAATCTGGGTACCAGTGGGTCGAGTATCTGGGGAAAGCCTGGAGCCGTTGGATTGGATGGGATGAACGGCTCCGATTGGTCATGCCTAAACGGCGTCATTTGGATTAATGAGAGAGCTGAACTGGACCGTTCGATCTGTTTGACCAACGGTCCAGATAGAAGGTGCCAAAATGGCATCGTTTCTTGTGTCTGTGGGACGGATTGGATCAATGTGTTTGGGCCTAATTTTCTTTGGGTTTAAAAATGAGCCCAGGTCCGAATCTTTTCTCAATTTTTGCACTCTTTTCTTTTCCTTCTTTAATTTCTAATTAAAAACACAATTCCTAATTAAATTGTAAAATCAAAAAATAAACTACACAAATATTAATTAACACTTACAACAAACAACTCACAAATCATAATATTTGATTAAAATAAAATCACACGATGACGAACAAATAAAAAAGAATAAATATTTTTTGTGATTTCCCTTTTTTTAGAACCAAACTATGATTTGATTAATTCTTAAATGCACAATTAAATCCTAAATATGCAGGCAACATGTATTTCTTATATTTTAAGATTAACTACAACAAAGTAAACATTTACGGATAAAAATAATTACCAAAAATGTCATGCAAATTCTCAAAATTATATTCGAAGGTAACTTGTTTTTATTTTCGATTTCTTTTGGAATAATTTCCGTGAAGCAAAAATCACGTGCTCACAGCTGCCCCTCTTTGTCCGAAAGCACGAAGAGTTTTCGTGCAAAGATAAAGTGAGCGGATATGAGCGATTTTTGCCCGTTGGAATACTCCGTGTGAAGCATTTTTTTTTTGAAAGATTTGACCGAACCTTTGCTTCAAAGGTTTCCTACATATCCTGGGCTAAACAGGAATCAGGCCAATGTAGTTCGGGAAGTTTTGGTAGCTAGGACTACCATGGGACTGTAATGCTTGTTGTTACTGTTGTTGTTGCTGCCGCTACTGCTTTACCGACCTCCTTATTACAACCAAGGAAAATTGAAACTAAACTAGCTATCTATGCCTGTCAACCACTAGTTACAAGATTCTTATCTATAATTCTTTTGCCACTTGATCTTGAGTCTTAGCTGATTCTGCTTGTAGGCTTCGATCTGAATCTTGATGCTTGCAAGTTGTAGGTGCTTGTTTATTTCTGCAGCATTGAGTGAAGTGGGATTGGCGGAGCTCGGGACTTCAATCAGATTTTGAGCGAAACGCACTTTGTTTGCTCCAGTATTTAGGAACATCTTTTTTTTTCTTCCTTTCTTTATTCTGGATTGAGAGTCACTCCGTAGGTCATCTCGATCCATGTGCCTCGAGGTCAGACCTACTGAGATAACCAAACAAACGAACGAAATTTTCTGCCCCAGTTTCACTAGGAAAATTTCGTGAGTTAATTGCCATAAAAATCTACAGAATTGATGAGGGAATTGGAAACCTCAAGTCTAAAAAGCGCAACTCAGGGATTGGATCACTAATGTTTGCAAAAGGCAAAAACGCTCAATTCAGGGATTGGAGCCCTAATATTGGCTAAAAGGGAAAAACCGCTTGACTCAGGGATTGGAGCCCTCATGTCGGCTAAAAGAAAAACGCTCAACTCAGGGATTGGAGCCCTAATGTCGGCTAAAGGAAAATCGCTCAACTCAGGGATTGGAGTCCTAATGTCGGCTAAAAGAAAAACGCTCAACTCAGGGATTGGAGCCCTAATGTCGGCTAAAGAAAACTGCTCAACTCAGGGATTGGAGCCCTAATGTCGGCTAAAAGAAAATCGCTCAACTCAAGGATTGGAGCCCTACTGTCGGCTAAAAGGGAAAAACCGCTCGACCCAGGGATTGGAGCCCTAATGTCGGCTAAAAGAAAAATGTTCAACTCAGTGATTGCAGACCTAATGTCGACTAAAGGAAAATCGCTCAACTCAGGGATTGGAGCCCTAATATCGGCTAAAAGAAAAACGCTCAACTTAGGGATTGGAGCCCTAATGTCGGCTAAAAGAAAATCGCTCAACTCAGGGATTGGAGCCCTAATGTCGGATAAAAGAAAATCGCTCAACTCAGGGATTGGAGCCCTAATGTCGGCTAAAAGGGAAAAACCGCTCGACTCAGGGATTGGAGCCCTAATGTCGGCAAAAAGAAAAACGCTCAACTCAGGGATTGGAGCCCTAATGTCGGCTAAAGGAAAATCGTTCAACTCAGGGATTGGAGCCCTAATGTCGGCTAAAAGAAAAACACTCAACTCAGGGATTGGAGCCCTAATATAGGCTAAAGAAAACTGCTCAACTCAGGCATTGGAGCCCTAATGTCGGCTAAAAGAAAAATCGCTCAACTCAGGAATTAGAACCCTAATGTCGGCTAAAAGAAAATCGCACAACACAGGGATTGGAGCCCTAATATTGGTTAAAGATAATTGCTCAACTTAGGGACTGGAGCCCTAATGTCGGCTAAAAGGAAATCACTCAACTCAGGGATTGGAGCCCTAATGTCGGCTAAAGGAAATTCGCTGAACTCAGGGATTGGAGCCCTAATGTCGGCTAAAGGAAAATCGCTCAACTCAAGGATTGGAGCCCTAATATCGGCTAAAGGAAAATTGCTCAACTCATTGATTGGAGACCTAATGTCGGCTAAAAGAAAATTGCTCAACTCAGGGACTAGAGCCCTAATGTCGGCTAAACGGAAATCGCTCAACTCAGGGATTGGAGCCCTAATGTCGGCTAAGGGAAAATCGCTCAACTCAGGGATTAGAGCCCTAATGTCGGCTAAAAGAAAAATGCTCAACTCAGGGATTAGAGCCCTAATGTCGGCTAAAAGAAAATCGCTCAACTCAGGGATTGGAGCCCTAATGTCGACTAAAAGGGAAAAACCGTTCGACTCAGGGATTGGAGCCCTAATGTCGGCTAAAGGAAAAACGCTCAACTCGGGGATTGGAGCCCTAATATCGGCTAAAAGAAAAACGCTCAACTCAGGGATTGGAGCCCTAATGTCGGCTAAAGAAAATTGCTCAACTCAGGGATTGGAGCCCTAATGTCGGCTAAAAGAAAATCGCTCAACTCAGGGATTGGAGCCCTAATGTCGGCTAAAAGAAAATCGCTCAACTCAGGGATTGGAGCCCTAATGTCAGCTAAGAGGAAATTGCTCAACTCAGGGATTGGAGCCCTAATTTCGGCTAAAAGAAAATCAATCCCATTGGAGCCCTAATGTCGGCTAAAAGAAAATTGCTCAACTCAGGGATTGGAGCCCTAATGTCGGCTAAAAGGAAATTCGCTCAACTCAGGGACTGGAGCCCTAATGTCGGCTAAAAGGAAATCGCTCTACTCAGGTATTGGAGCCCTAATGTCGGCTAAAGGAAAATCGCTCAACTCAGGGATTGGAACCCTAATGTCGGCTAAAAGAAAATCGCTCAACTCAAGGATTGGAGCCCTAATGTCGGCTAAAGGAAAATCGCTCAACTCAGGGATTGGAGCCCTAATGTCGGCTAAAAGAAAATCACTCAACTCAGGGATTGGAGCCCTAATGTCGGCTAAAGGCGACTAGGGAATGGAGGCCCTATGTCTAAAAATTTCAACTTAGGGATTGGAGCCCTAATATTCATGAAAAATAGGTTGATATTGGGGATCCTAAAACTAACCTTTTTTGAATTTTCTTCTTATTTCTCTTTTCATTTTTATATATTTTTTATTATTATTTTTTATTTAGTAAAAAAAATGCACTAGAGAATTTTGGAGGAAACTTCCCTTTTGGGTTGATTCCTTGTTGCAAAGTTGTTTCTTGCACTTTGCATTATTTTTTTCTTTTTGGTGGCACCTGCTTTTTGCACGGTTGCTTTGGCTTGCACCTGTTTCAATTCTCCAAACAAAGAACAATTGTTAGTTTGAAAACGGTGGTTGGTTCGGTGGCCTTGATCGTTCCAATTGCTTGGTCTCGGTCTCATTTCTGTTGAGAAACTCCGCCATTGATTGGATTCACAGGCGACCCAAACTTTCAAACTGATCAGACTCAGATTTCCGGATTTCATGATGATTCGCCCGTGTAAGATTTTGGTTCTTCCATCTCATTTTGCTTGGGGATTTTTACTGGGGCAGACTCAGTGGGAATTTTTACTGGGGCGACCCCCTTTTGTTTTTTTTTCCTTTTTTTTACTTTGGAGGTAGTCAACATCATGATCAGTCGGGATTGGACTGATGCACCACTGAGGCTGAGTATTTTCTTCACTTCTTGCTAGACGGAGCTCTGTGAAACCGGTCCTTCCACCTTTTCTTTCCAACACATTTTGGAATTTAGATTTAAAACGAAAGGGATTCAAGGAAAGGTAAACAAAGAGCGGAGAAACGAATTTAAAAGAGAAGCGTCCCTTTTGGGGGAAAAGAAGGACTTATCTGAGGTGCATGCAGGCTTTAAATTGACATGACATGCCTTTTGGACTGGATGCCCGACCCTCACGAACTTGCATTTCCTCATGAACCAAAATGGATATACGTTTCCCAACCAGGGAACCTTGCCAGGACTTCCTGTGGTGAAATCATCTTTTCGGCCGACAGCGCCCTTTGCGGGTTTTTGCTAGTCGACCTATCTCATTTTTCTTCTCACCGTCGCCTGATAGCACTCTTTGCGAGTTTTTACTAAACAAGCTCTCTCATTTTCGAATTCTCTGCTCGCCATTGCCTTACGGTGCCCGTGTGGGTTTTCACCAATAAGATTCTCTCATTTATTTCTCTCATTTTCTTGCCTCGGATCCAAGTAGCTGTAACCTTTCTTGCCTCACAATCTTTGGAACCATTCAAAACGGGATTACCGCGGGACCATTATAATATCTGCCCCGGTTTCATTTTGAGGGAATTTGGATTTTTATTTTGGTATGACTGAACCCCAGAGAGAGGCTGCCTACGTATCCTTTTGGAATCAAGTCAGACGTAGTTCAGGCCAATAATTTATTTTTTTTTATTTTTTTTTCAACGGTGCTTTTGGATTCCAAAGAGGGTAGCCAAGGAAATGTAACCGGCTCAAAGGGTTTATAGAGAGATTTGATAGTGTTTGGGTAGCGGGAATAAAAGCCATCATCATCTCAAATGTGCCAAACATCACCGAAATAAACTCAGACATAGTACCTCTTGACTGCATCCGCGTTCACGGCTGTTTCAGGATCATTTCCTTCAATATCACCCAGATACAACGCTCCTCTTGGCAATATCTTCCTGATGATGTACGAGCCTTTCCAATTAGGAGCAAATTTTCCTTTCGCTTCCTGGTGATGTGGCATAATGCGCCTTAATACCAATTGACCTACTTCAAAATTCCTGGGTCGCACTTTCTTGTTGTAAGCACGGGCCATCCTTTGTTGGTACAACTGTCCGTGACAAACCGCAACCATTCGTTTTTCGTCAATCAAAGTCAACTGCTCCAATCGAGTCTTAACCCACTCTCTATCTTCAATTTCTGCTTCAACAATGGTTCGGAGCGAAGGAATTTCTACCTCTACCGGTATCACAGCTTCGGTCCCATAAACCAACAAGTATGGGGTTGCCCCTACTGATGTGCGTACTGTAGTGCGATATCCCAACAAAGCAAAAGGTAACTGTTCATGCCATTGCCTGGAACTCTGGATTGTCTTCCTCAAAATCTTCTTGATGTTTTTGTTTGCTGCTTCAACAGCGCCATTGGCCTTGGGCCGATAAGGCGTGGAGTTCCTATGCGTTATTTTGAATAGTTCGCATATATCCTTCATCAAGTGACTATTCAGGTTTGCCGCGTTATCTGTGATGATAGTTGCAGGAATACTGAAACGACAGATAAGATTTGAATGTACAAAATCCACCACGGCTCTCTTAGTGACCGATTTAAGAGTGACAGCTTCGACCCATTTTGTGAAGTAATTAATAGCGACCAATATGAATCTGTGCCCATTTGAGGCTTTTGGCTCGATTGGCCCAATGACGTCCATACCCCAAGCGACAAAAGGCCACGACGCCGACATAGGATGTAGCTCTGTTGAAGGTGCATGAATCAGATCTCCATGTACCTGCCACTGATGGCATTTCCGGACGAAACTGAAACAGTCTTTCTCTATGGTTATCCAATAATACCCAGCTCGAAGGATTTTCTTTGCCAGGACATACCCGTTCATATGAGGTCCACACACTCTTGCGTGTACTTCATACATGATTTTTCCTGCCTCTTTGGCGTCAACACATCTTAACAAATTGAGATCCGGGGTTCTTTTATACAATACCTCGCCGCTCAAAAAGAAACCACTCGCATGTCGCCTAATAGTTCTCTTTTGATCTCCAGTAGCATGTTTGGGGTATTCTTGTGTATTCAAGAACCTCTTAACATCATGGTACCATGGTTGGGTACTTGATCCTGCCTCGATTACATTACAGTAACCGTGTCTTTCCCTGATTTGGATTTCCAAGGGATCGATGTGGGCGTTGCCTGGGTAAGGTAACATTGAAGCTAAGGTGGCAAGTGCATCGGCTAGTTCATTGTGACACCGCGGGATATACCTGAACTCTATTGATTTGAATCGCTTACTAAGATCCTCCACGTGTTGCCGGTAAGGAATAAGCTTGACATCTCGAGTTTCCCATTCACCCTGGGCTTGCCGGATAATCAGATCAGAATCCCCCATAATCAATAAATCTTCAACATCTTGATTGATCGCCATATTCATGCCCATGATGCAGGCTTCATATTCAGCTGTATTGTTCGTGTAAAAGAAACGAAGCCTAGCTGTAGCTGGATAGTGTTGACCAGTGGGTGAGATCAAGATTGCCCCAATTCCTACACCTTTGGCGTTTACGACCCCATCAAAGAACATCTTCCAAGCATGAGCATTTTCATTGCCCCAATTCCTACACCTTTGCCTCAATGATTGGTATTCCTCATCAACCGGGTTCTCGGCCAAATGATCCGCTAACGCCTGGGCTTTCATTGCCGTGCGAGTGACATAGACTATATCAAATTTAGTAAGCAAGATTTGCCACTTTGCTAGTCTACCAGTAGGCATTGGTTTCTGGAATATGTACTTCAAAGGATCCAACCTGGTTATGAGGTAAGTGGTATGAGTTTGGAGATAATGTCTCAATTTTTGAGTGACCCACGTCAAAGCACAACACGTTCTTTCCAACAAAGTGTACTTGGCCTCATAGCTGGTGAACTTCTTGCTTAAGTAATAGATCGTCTGCTCTTTCTTTCCAGTTATGTCATGTTGTCCGAGGACACAACCGAAAGAATTTTCCAAGACCGTCAGATACAAGAATAGGGGTCTCTCTGGCTCTGGCGGGACCAAAACTGGAGGATTTGAAAGATATTCTTTGATCTTGTCAAAAGCCTCTTGACACTCAGTCGTCCATTTGATTGTTGCATCCTTCCTTAATAGCTTGAATATGGGCTCACATGTGCTAGTCAGTTGGGCAATGAATCGACTGATATAGTTTAACCTGCCCAATAGACTCATCACGTCTTTCTTTGTTCTTGGAGGAGGTAGATCTCGGATAGATTTTATCTTTGTTGGATCTAACTCGATACCTCTCCTGCTTACTATGAAACCCAGAAGCTTGCCCGATGGGACTCCGAAGGCGCACTTAGCCGGATTCAGCTTCAGGTCGTATCTCAGCCTCTCAAAGAATTTCCTCAAGTCTCGGACATGATCGTCCTGAGTCCTGGACTTGACTATCACGTCATCTACATACACCTCTATCCCTTGATGCATCATATCATGAAAAATGGCAGTCATGGCTCTCACGGGGGTTGCCCCGGCATTCTTTAAACCGAATGGCATAACCCAATAATAGTAAGTACCCCAAGGTGTAGTGAAGGCGGTTTTCTCGGCATCTTCTTCATCCATAAACACTTGATGATATCCGGCATAACAATCTACGAAAGACTGTATCTCATGTTTGGCACAGTTATCAACAAGGATGTGGATGTTGGGCAATAGGAAATTGTCTTTGGGACTTGCCCTATTCAAATCTCGATAATCCACACACACCCGAGTCTTCCCATCTTTCTTCGGTACCAGAACTACATTAGCCAACCACGTAGTATACTGGACTACCCGGATTACTCCTGTTTTCAACTGCTTTGTGATTTCTTATTTGATCTTATCACTGACATCAGTCTTGAACTTCCTCTGCTTCTGTTGAACTGGAGGACAATCAGGGTAAATTAGCAATTTATGCACCACTAGATCAATACCTAATCCTGGCATGTCATCGTATGACCAAGCAAACACATCTTTAAATTCAAAAAGGAGTTGAATTATTGCATCTCGCGTGTTCTCATCTGTGTGAATGCTTATTTTGGTTTCTCGGATTTCTTCAGGAGTTCCCAAATTAACCGGTTCAGTGTCATTCAAATTCGTCTTAGGTTTATTCTCAAAGTGTTCCAATTCTCGATTTATTTCCCTAAAAGCCTCTTCTTCATCATATTCCAGCTCTTGGTTCATTATTTCACAATTAAACAGCTCGTTGGGATCTGGGCGTGAAGTCCGCAAGCATGTCATATTATTTAAAGCCGCATTATTATAATTGAAAGGAAAAGATAAAAAATAGCAAAAATTAGAAAGAATAAAGGAAAAATGATGAAATACTGATTTTATTCCTTGGAATTGGGAAGATAACAGGGTTTATAATTTAGGAAGTTAAAACAGGAAACTAAAGAAAAACATCCGAGTTACACGATAACTCGTGATGCAGGAAAGGTGGCAGGACAGGTCTACCCGGACTCCTGCCTAACTGGGAATGGTGTGGCCTCCCAATTTTGAAGCTTAACATTTGGCCCCATGTATAGCACCTCATCGGTGCTTGTGCCTTCTCCTAACTGAACCATGTGAGTTTCGTAAAGCATTTCTCTCATTGCCCCACATATTTCTTCAATCTCTTCGGCTGTAAAGGCCTCGTCATCTTTTTCTTCAATGTACTTTGGTCTGACGAAAGTTTCGTACAAATATGGAAATGGTCTAGGCAATTTCCAACCCTCATTCTTTCTCTTTTTTGCCCAATCTTCATCTTTTGGAGTAGGTTGGAAGCCTATCCCAAAGAGTTTCTTAGTGGAAGGCAAAATGATCGGTTCAGTTATTCCTTGCAGCGTTCTTCCAAGCCCTTTACCTGGTTTGAATCCCTATCGGATCATTTTTTTAGCAACCATGATTGAAGAGTTGGATAAGAAAGGTTGGGGGCAAGGTTTTCCTTCTTCATACTGCTCTGCCAGCACAACTTCGAAAGCCTGATAAAATGTGTGCTCACTCCCTTCCCTTGCTTCAAGATATGGGATGGATGGGTCCCGATAAATAGATTGTTCGTCTTCTCCGTGGACCACAATTTCCCGATCTTCATATTCAAACTTCACCATTTGGTGGAGAGTGGAGGGTACAGCCCCTGCAGCATGAATCCAAGGTCTTCCGAGGAGAAAATTGTAAGATGTGTCCATATCCAGTACCTGGAAAGTTATTTCGAACTCCACCAGCCTGATAGTCAATACCAGGTCTATTTTTCCAAGGGTGTCCCTCTTGATGCCATCAAAAGCTCTTACACATACATTATTGGGGCGAATCCTTTCGGTCCCAACTTCCATTCTTTGCAGCGTGGAGAGCGGACAAATGTCAACACCCTAACCTCCATCCAACATTACTAGCTTGACATAGTAGTTTTCACACTTGACTGTCAGATGTAAAGCCTTGTTGTGAGCTGCTCCCTCCGGAGGTAAATCGTTCTTGCTAAAAGAAACTTGATTAACCGCAAAGAACCTTTCCGTCATTCTTTCAAGTTGTTCAACTGAAGTCTCAGCCGGTATATATGCTTCGTTCAGGGTTTTGAGCAAGATCTTCTAATGTTCGGTAGACCTTATTAGCAAAGATAGCATAGACACTTGCTTAGGGTACTTGCGCAACTGATCCACCACTTCATAGTCAGGCATTTTCATATTTTGGAAGAAAACCTCTGCTTCTTCAGCGCTTACAGGCTTCTTGGGTGGGAAGCGCTTCCGTGTGGCGTTGTTTACTTCTTGAGTGTCTGAATATTTTCCAACAGAAGTATTCTCTAGAAGTTCCCCCGTGATTTCTTTGCCTTTGTATGTAACCAATGTTCGTTGATAATTCCACGGCACCGTAGACGAGTCTGTCATTGGCTTCTGTGGTACGCGTCCGATAACCACTGGCTCATTCAGCCGAGGCAGTTTAATCGTTCCCCGGACCACACAGGCCCCTTTCGACACATACATTGGTATTGCCCTTTTGACTTCGAATCTCTGTGGCTTCTCTGATCGACCTCGTGGAATATAGAGAACTTCATTCTTCGAAGGCACCATCTTCTTCGTCTTTGTCTCAGCCTTCTTTTCGAGCTCAGCCTTGACAGTACTAGTCTTCTTTTCCACTTTCTCTTACTTCGGGGCTGCTTTAGGCTTTCTCCCTGCATCGACAATGGCGATTATAGCTTTCAGGGCAGGATCAAACTCCTTGTCCTCACAGATCATCCCAACCAATGGCCCATTATTGTGAGCGGCAACGGATTGTTAGTCACATTTGGGACCTCCTTGTCCCTTAATACTATCTTTCCTTGTTCTATTAAGTTCTCTACCACCCTTCTTAAAGTCCAACAATCATTGGTATCATGCCCTTCTTCTCCCGAATGATAAGCACACCTGACACCGGCTTTGTAAGCAGGTAATGCTGGATTGTGCCTTGTCTGAGGGACTGGTTGCAGAAAACCCATCTGGACTAGTTTTGGGAATAGGGTAGAATACGGTTCACCAATGGGTATGAAAGTCTGTCTTCTGGGTGGTTCTTGAGGATGAAAGTTATTTTGGGGTAGTTGTGGATTATAGTGGTTTCGGTAAGAAGGCTGATTTCTGGGAGGTGGAGCTTGGCTCCGATTGAATTGTTGCGGTGGCTGGACATAGGGTTGAGTATTCATGACCATGTAGGGTTGAGGAGCATAGGCCACATTTTGGTGGGGGTAGTAATATTGCGGGGTTTTTTCTGGAAAACGAGGCCTGGGATTATGATATTCTCTTGCTTCTGACGCCGCCATGGACGTCTCTTCCTTTTTCTTCCCTCTTGACATTCCTCCGGACCCGCCTTGGACGGCTTGGGAGGTTGCCCTTATGGCTGCCTGACTCAAGATTCTACCCGTTTTCAAACCATTCTCTACCATTTCCCCGATCTTAATCGCTTATGCGAAAGTCTTTCCCATGGCCGACATCATGTTTTGGAAGTAATCTGACTCTTGAGCCTGGAGGAAAGTTGTGACCATTTCTATTTCATCCATGGGAGGTTTTACCCTTAATGCTTGCTCGCGCCATTTAATAGCATATTCTCTGAAGCTTTCTGAGGGTTTCTTCTTCAAGTTTGACAAAGAATTCATGTCTGGCGCGATGTCAATATTATACTGAAACTGTCTTACAAAATATCTGGCAAGATCGTCCCAAATGTACCATCGAGATATGTCCTGATCCATATACCATTCTGAGGCTATTCCCACCAAGCTTTCTCCGAAGTATGCCATCAACAATTCTTCTTTGCCGCCAGCCCCACGCAATTGGTTGCAATACTTTTTGAGGTGAGCAATGGGATCGCCCTGCCCATCATATTTCTCAAACTTCGTTGTTTTGAAACCAACGGGCAGGTGCACGTAAGGGAACATGCACAGATCAGTATAGGAAACACTCTTCTGCCCTCTTAAACCTTGCATATTTTTTAAACTCCTCTCGAGGCTCCTCATTTTTTTTGTCATTTCATCTTGTTCAAAAGCTTTGGGATTTTGGTCTTGCCCAGGCGTAAGCTCGTATTGAGGCCGTTGTGGGTGAGTGCTGGTGGTAAACCGAGTTTGTTCCAGTGAGAAGGATGGTGGTTGAAATGTGAATGAGGAAGAGTTAAAATTAGTCCTGTGTGTAGCGGGTTGTGCCACGAATGGACAGGGCGGTGCGGTGAATATGTTTGTAGCCACATCTGTCGTTGACATCCGGGGATAAGAATCAGAGGGTGATCCAGCGGAGTGGGCTGAAATGGTAGGGTACCCGAATGGGGTAGTTGGATAACTTATGGGGACGTTGGAATTCCCACTTGTCCTAGAGAACAACTCGGGGAATCCAGGGATTACACTCAGCAGCTCTTTTCCATTGTTCCAGTCATCCAACATTTCCAACATGCGAAGCCGCAAGATTCTGTTTTCTTCAGCAGTTGCTGATTCGGAAGTTGGGATGGTCGAGATTGAACTCTCTTCGGAGACAGGAATTGTCGGCAAAGGAATTTCTGAAGACATCTCTACACTCCCCTTTGATCTCGTGAAGTAAGTGTGAATACTTCCTCTCGACTTAGTGACGGGCAACTGAACACTTCCTTTCGACCTCGTAAAGTATGAATGTGAGGCCAGACCTCCACCAAACCAAACCACCTTTCTAAAAACCTGGACTTAGCAGCAAGCAAACGGTTAGTTTGAAACAAATAACAGACAGGTAAACTCACGTTGGGGTGTGATGCACCTATACAGTTAAGTGAATTTCTACATGTTTGCATCGATGACATGCGTCATTCCGGCTTCTTTTTATGCTCCCCTTTATTTATTATTTTTTTTATTATTATTTGAAGTTAAAAATGTGACCAGATCCGATGAGTATTGCCTACGTATCACGATGCCGCGTGAATCAGATCATTACGTAGTTCAAGACAAACAAGTGTAAAAATAAAGAAGCATTTTCTTTTATTACTGAAACAATCTATTACAAACTAACATTTTTGAAAAAAAAAGGGAAAATAACAGACTTGAAATAAATACAAACTCAACAACTACTAATACACCCTGATGCGAAAAGACAAACAAAAGATGCCAAGACGGAAAATACAGACTCGACCTATAAATATATTAAAGTTTCAAGAATTGGCGCCCGCGGGGCATCGTTCGGCCTTGCCGCGGGCTTAGGTGTGAGGTCCCTTTCAAGTTGTTCCAGCTCATATATAGTCTACTTAACATAAATCATCACTGCCGAGAAAAAGGTAATACTGGTCATATCTTCGCATCGTAGACACCTCCTGATGATGGCATGGGCAATGATCTTAATCTTATCCCTAGTTTGCCTCTTTTCTATGAGTAGGCGCTCTATTTGATCATTACGGGCCTTCAAAACCCGAGAATCCTGGAGATGTTGATTTTGCCACTGCTGAATTTCTACTTCTATCTGGGCCAGTAAATCGTAACAACGTCTATTTTCAGCTTCAAAGGTTCGGGTTTGCTCAGCTGCTCTGTCCTCAAGAGTGACCACCTTTCTCTTCAAATTGGCAATGGTTTGCTTGATCCCTTTTCAACTGCTGCAGGTACTGGTTACGCTCTTCTGTTCTTTTTGTCCAGTGTGCCTCGAGTCCTGCTATGGTATTCTCAAGATTTTCCGACTCACTCCGGCACTCACCAATTTCCATTTTTAAACCTTTTATCAGTCGCTCATCCGACCGGCTCCTTTGTTGGTTATCAGCGGCTACCCTTATCTGCTGGATCTAGGCCATGAGCGTCTCGTTTTCCTGGGTCAACCTGTTCTTTTCTCCCATATCAGTAGCAACTTGCACATTGTGCTCATATTTTAGACCTTCGATTTGTCGTTTCAATTTGCCGATTTCAGCACGATAGCCTTTTTCTTTTGCTAACCAATCCCATTGCCTTTGTGATAACTCGGCAAAATTCAGGATATGGGGTCTTTTAGCCGGCCTTTCGTGCTCAAGTTCTCTTCTGTACCACGCAAGGTAACCTGGCGCCACTTCACTTTTGGCCTGATCCTGCACACAAGTATCTGCTTTCAAACATTGGCATTCGTTCCAGATTTGGCGGACTTTTGTTTCAGTAAATTGTCCATCAGGGCTAATCTCAATTGCTTGAGCACTAAGATCTTCCTCGTGTGGCACTATCTGGCATCTCCCGAGTTGTCTCAAAACTCGATAGGGCGCGTAAGGCTGAATGCTCTTAAGTCCCATCAATAGAAAGTTGGTTCTAGCCGCCGGCATATACATGACCTTATCAACAGGCAACCATCCCAGTGTCCACTGTATTTGGCTGGCAGTGAGAGTCTGAAAGAATGACGTCCCTGTCGTAACTCCTTCGGGTAGACTGACCTCCTTGGTTCTCGTGCAAAACTCTTCTATGAAAGTTTTCTTCGAGGAACCATGACTCAAAAGCTCGAAACGATGGCAGAGATGTTCAGTCATCCAAATTTGTAGCAGTAAATTACACCCTTCGAAGAAATTCCCCCTGGTTTTGCAGGTTGTGAGAGCTCGAAAGATATCAGATACTACCATAGGCGCGAGAGTGCTTTCATTCTGAGTGAGCAAAGTACTGACGACCCCGGATATTTTCAGATCAATGTTTCCGTCTTTCCTCGGAAACACCAAAAGGCCCAAAAATGTTATCATGAAAGCCACTCGTCTATGCTCATCCCACTTCTGACGGTTACCTTTGCTGCATAGCTTGTTAACAGGATTGTTGAATCCTCCTACATGACCATATCTGTCGTATATGAAGCGCGGAATACAGAAACCTGCGACCAAATTCGGGTTATAGACCGTCCTGGGTATCTTTAATGAATCTAGAAACCGATGTACAGTGACAGCTCTTGGGGCAACCAGGTATTTTTGCCTTAATGGAACTTCAGCATTTCCGATGTACCCGGCTATTTCCTCCAGAGTCGGGGTGAGTTCAAAATCGGAGAAGTGGAAGACATTGTGTGCTGGGTCCCAGTAGGTGACCAAAGCTCTTATGATATCTCCCCAAGGATGGATTTCCAATAAACCCGTGAGACCTTTCAGATATTTCTTGACCTCGTCTTGCCCTTCACCACCTAGATCATTCCACCATAGCCGCAACTTGACAGGGATTTTAGTCATTATCGAAAAGCGCTCATTTTGCATTGTGCTCATCCTGCAAATTTATTTAGGTGATTTAAGCAAAAATGATTTGACTCGAAAATGATTTGACTATTTTTTTTAGAAAAGAGGGGTCCAATTTTCGAACACGGCCTTTCAACACTTCGGGGATAAAGATTTTAAGGCTGTGCGGGTTAATCGACCCAAACTCTAAAGGATGATCGAAAGTGGCCATTTATGCAAAGTCAGCCTTCCGCCATCCCTTTCGGGAACATTTGGCTATTTTTAACAAAAACAGCATCACTCGATTTATTTATGATGAAATTAAAATTCTGACATTTCGGCTATTTCTGAAAAAGAGGGGGTTGGATCCGATGAGGGTTGCCTACGTATCTCACATCCTGTGAGAATCAAACTGGCGTAGTTCGGACCGATCAGGAATAGAGGAAATAAACTAACCCCTTTTTTGAATAAAATACTTACAAAGAAAAGGAAAAAATATTTTTGGATTTCGATTTTTTTTTTGAAAAGAAACGACGACTAAAGAATTTTTTTTTTAAAACTTCTTTTCATCCCTTTTTTTTTAAAAAAAAAATTTCGAAAAATCTTCTAAGGAAATATTTGGACTATTAGTCTGAATTTATGAAAGAGATACTACAAAAGAAAAAATATATTTATTTTTTGAACTTTGAATTTTCCCTTTTTTTTAATTTTAAACAAATATTTTTGATTTTAAGAGTGATTAAAAGGAAATATATTTTTTGTATATATATATATATATATATATATATATATATATATATATATATATATATATTATAAATCAAACTAAAAGACAAATTTTTGTTTTCATTTTTTTTAAAAAAATTCGGTGAGGTTTTGACACTACTTGGACATTGGTTTTATTTTTCTAAAAAATAAGTAGTTATCTCAGAAACCGGTCAGCATGCAGATCTGAAGCAAATAAATGCGCAAAACAAACGGGATGCAGCAGGATGGTCTTTTCATTTCGGGTTGCTTGTCCTAGACGGACCCAACCCCTGTGTTGAGTACCCTATGTCAAATGCAACATGATGCAAATAAGCGTTCCTACTAGGGCTCCAACATGAGGTTTTGTTATACTAGGTTCATCTTGGGTATATGTTCTAGACTGTGTACCCGAGCGGATAACTCGAGTCGAGGAGAGGGCTACGTACCGGGGACCCGCGAGATCCCGGCTTTGTAACTTGTCCGGCCTCTTTCTTATTTCAGGGTATGACACTAACAGAATAGGGAGTCTTGACCAGCAAGCTCCTCCCCGGAGGTAAGAAGAGAAGGGTTTCCGCACAGTTTATATACAGTTCAGATAATATCAAAGCGGTAAAAGACAAATTAGCACGTTATGCCCAAACATGTAACAAAGATCAGATAATAAAGCCAAATATAACAATTATTCTAAGCTCGAATTCTTGAATCCCTGAACCAAAGATTCTGGGTTTTGTCCCCAGCAGAGTCGCCAAAGCTGTCACACCTCCTTTTTGCGCGCCTTCCCCGAAGGGTTAATGCGCGAGAGAGTTTTTCCAATTTAAGTGACAATATTCGAAATGAGATTATTTATTTATTTCAGAGTCGCCACTTGGAAAAGGTTTGGATTTTGGTGTCCCAAGTCACCAGTTTATCTTGAATCCCAATTCGAGGAAAATATTCGACTTTCCAAATGAAGTCTGCAAACCAGAAATTCTAAGTAAGGATTTCTGTTGACCCGAGGGAAGGTGTTAGGCACCCCCGAATCCCGTGGTTCTAGCACGGTCGCTTAAATTGTTATAATGGCTAAATATCTGATTTTAATACATGTCATGATTTGTGTGCTTTTATTAAGTTTAAACCGCTTGTATTATTATTTATTTTTTATGGAATTGCAACGTCGTGAAAATGCATCTCGGACCACGTCACAATCGATGCGTCTGTGGTTGCTAATACATTCCGACTCCGTTGAGATTTGGATTTGGGTCACATAAATGCGCACCCGAATTTAAGAAGGTAATTTAATTAAATCGCGCCTAAAGAGTCTAACGCGTTATTATCTTTGAGGAAGGCAGTGAAATTCACTAAACAGTCTATCCCAAAAAATCTAAGTATTTATTATGACCAATTATTAAGGGCCCCGCAATTTGCATTTTTATTTGGCGAGGCTCGTCTCATTTTTATTTTTAAAAGGATAAACCTACAGTGACTACATTTTTTCTATTATGTTCGTCTCTAAAAATGAAGGAAGAAAATTTATGCTAATTAAATTACATGCTTGGCAAGCTCTGGCCTCTTATTAATTATTAGATTACAAAAGATGCTAACGGGAGATTGCACTCGAATTTGTAAAGCGGAGAATTATTTCGTGCCTTATTCTATAATTGAACATTACCAAAAGAAAACGAAATTATAAATAAAATATGGAATTGACAAACGTTATTGTCGAAACAAACAAATTATTCTTTAACTAATTTAAACTTCACATTATTAGACGAATTGAACCATTGGAACTAATTATTTTTTTTAAAAAAAAAAGAAATTATTTGAAAATGAACCAACCTTGACTACCAACACATTCGAGGGTTGTTAAACTTAATCGACACTTTGAAAATCTATTACATTTAAAGGAACTCTAACAAACCTTGTTCGAAATCGACTCATGCCTATTAAACTAAATTACGTGAGTTATTAATGAATTCCCTTAAGCACGAATTGAATTACGACTCACGGTCTAGGAATAAGGTATCTAATGCTGTATGATCATGAATCGTATTAAACTATACTAAGCAGCTGTATTAATGCCAATTCCAAATTACGTCAGCCCAAGACAATCCAAAACTAAATACAGATGAAATAGAAATTAGTCCACTACTCGACTGCTTAACTATTAATTGTAAGATAACGGATCTAAAACTAGTTAATTCTGTTGTTATAGCTTTCAGTTAATCTAGTGACGTTTTTAAAGTTATTGACTAAACAAAATTTTGCAAACTAGATAGTTCATTAACAAGCCAAAACCAAATCAAATCATACAGTTTAACTTCCCAAACGGTATCGAACCAAAGTAAACTTAGATTAATTACACATCAACTAGTATCTATTTTTTGAAAAAAAAACACAGATACGGGGTAAACTACATAAGCACACATGTGAAAGCCAAAGCATGAATACTTCCATTTTTTAATCTTTCAACTCAAAGTTACATCACAACTTGATTCGAATGTGTACCTGATTACAACAAATGGAACAAATGAAGTGAGCTGAAAAATGCAACAGCAGGAGTAGAAGCAGCAACGAAACAACAGCAGCAGTAACAGGACTCCAAGACCAAAGCAACTTATACCAAACTTCCAAATACCCAAAACGCAAACTATTCTTTCTAGATACAAGGATTTGTGATTTTTTTCGGAAAATTTAAAACTAAACCAGAAAGCATAGACAACCAGAAAGAAACCAATTTGGAGCAATTTTCAAACAGGCTAAAAGTTCAGTTGGTGTTTTCAGTTTATCTCTCTCTTTTGAAGTTTTTGTTCTCCAACCCCCTTTTCTTTTCAGTCCACACTCTGCTCCCCTTCAGTCTACTCTCCCCTTTTTTCTCTGTTTTCTGGTTCTCTTTTTTATATCTATTAGAAGAGAAGAACTTACCCCCTAAAGACAGGCTGCCCATGACTTAAAATAAACCCTCATGGCTGTCATTTCCACTTAGGATCCTCTAGGCATGAAGTTTTTTCCTATTTTAATTTTCTGAAGTTCAAAAGTGTAGTGAATATCCAACTGTACAACAGGTTCCACTACCATTCTCATGTGCATTTTCAGCTTTTTATCATCAAGCCCATGCTGCTACTGATTTCCAGCTACTAAAGGTACTTAACATATTATCACCCCCACTATTGATCAATTAATTTTATTAGTTTAATTAATATTTTAGTACCCTACTGTCAGCCCACTAACACTTAAACATTTCAAAACTTCTAAACTCCAGAATACCCCTGAAACTCCTGTGATTTATTGTATTACCCTTAAGCTTAGAAGTCTGAGGTTATAGCCTATATAGACTTACTCCTAAGACTGGTTTCAGGTTAACTTACAGTTCTACAGCTATATCCAATTCATTCATTCATTGATTCAATACTCAGTCAAACAGGGGAGTTAATCCAATGGCATGAGTTGGTCATATTGGGAACCAATCCTGACCAACTCAAAGCCAAAGGATCAAGCAGGCAATTGAGAATGCAAACAAAGATCAAAACGAATACTGAAACCAGCATATTGATACGAGTTTTTCTTGACATAGAGAAGAGGAATCATGCTAGAAATTCTACTGGAATGAGCAGACTCATATTTTCTAGTTTTTCAAGTGAGTTTAGTTGACGACACTTACTTAATTGACCATATGAGCTACAACAGATAGCTAACAAACAATAAAATATATCAAGCAGGTCGTCAGATGGCTTTCAGTGATTTTAGATGCAACAGGGGATTTTAACACGAACTTAACTATCCTATGATTCTAAACAGGTTGAACACATAATTCACTGGTAAGTACAAGTAACAAACAATCAGAAGAAAAATGACTACATAAAAGCTCTTATGAAGACGGACAGAATTGAAAGAAGATAACAGAAAAAAAATCAAACAAATTACCTAATCATGCAAGCAAATACAAGTAGAACACAAACAAGAACAGAAGGAAAAGAAACTTATCTCGGAAGATTAAGAACAAAACGAACCAGGCTCGAACTAGACTCGACCTCTTTTGAGGTCGAACGGACTTTAATCGAAGTGTTCTCAACTGAGAACACCTCAATTAATGTCTATTAGACCTCAACCCTTCGTTTAATTGGACAAACCCCCCAGGTTTTGGATTTCTAGGGTTCTTGGGGCTCAGATTAGGGGTTCGAGCTTTTCTGGTTAGATTCAAACCAAACCAGGCTTGGTTTGGTCACGAGGGAGGTCAGGGGAGTAACTGGTGTGTATTTGAGGTGGATCGGTATAGGCTGAAGTTTGGCTCGAATCTTCAAATGAAGATTCGAGATGATAGGGGAAGATTTGAAACCAACGGTTTGCAGATCCGTGTCCAGGGGGTCGAGGAGCACTAGGGGTGTTAATCTGGTGGTCACCAGCATCGTTGCCGCTGGGTTTGTGGTGAGGGGGTGGAGAGGCGGTGCTTAGGGTTCTGAGGGGTGTCTGGGTTCAGTCTCTGAAAGATACGAGGATGAGTGAGGGGGGTCTAGCTTAGGGGGTGTGGGGGTAAGAGAGGAGGGTTTATATACGGGACGGGGAGTTGAATTTCGGCCGTTGGATCATTGATGATCAACGACCTTGATCTTTTCACTTAAAGGGACGGCGTCGTTTGGTTTAGTATTGGGAACGGGTCAATCCGGGTACCAGTGGGTCGGGTATCTGGGGAAAGCCTGGAGCCGTTGGATTGGATGGGATGAACGGCTCCGATTGGTCATGCCTAAACGGCGTCATTTGGATTAATGAGAGAGCTGAACTGGACCGTTCGATCTGTTTGACCAACGGTCCAGATAGAAGGTGCCAAAATGGCATCGTTTCTTGTGTCTGTGGGACGGATTGGATCAATGTGTTTGGGCCTAATTTTCTTTGGGTTTAAAAATGAGCCCAGGTCCGAATCTTTTCTCAATTTTTGCACTCTTTTCTTTTCCTTCTTTAATTTCTAATTAAAAACACAATTCCTAATTAAATTGTAAAATCAAAAAATAAACTACACAAATATTAATTAACACTTACAACAAACAACTCACAAATCAGAATATTTGATTAAAATAAAATCACATGATGACGAACAAATAAAAGAAGAATAAATACTTTTCGCGATTTTCCTTTTTTTAGAACCAAACTGTGATATGATTAATTCCTAAATGCACAATTAAATCCTAAATATGCATGCAACATGTATTTCTTATATTTTAAGATTAACTACAACAAAGTAAACATTTACGGACAAAAATAATTACCAAAAATGTCATGCAAATTCTCAAAATTATATTCGAAGGTAACTTGTTTTATTTTCGATTTCTTTTGGAGTAATTTCCGTGAAGCAAAAATCACGTGCTCACACATCTATTTCACCATTCTTCTGAAGATCATGAGTGAAAAAGAATTTCGGTGAAATGTTTTTTGTTCTATCTTCTTTGATATATCCTCCTTTCAATTGAGCTATGCATGCAGCATTGTCTTCATACAATATTGTTGGAATATTCTCTTTCGAAGAAAGACCACATGTTTGCTGAATGTGTTGAGTTATAGATCTCAACCAAACGCATTCTCGACTTGCTTCATGAATGGCTATTATCTTTGCATGATTTGAAGAAGTAGCAACCATAGTTTGTTTTGTCGAACGCCATGATATGACTGTACCTCCACTTATAAATAAATAGCCTGTCTGAGATCGACCTTTGTGTGGATCAGACAAATATCCTGCATTTGCATAACCAATCAATGATGGCTTGGATTCATTTGAATAAAATAAACCCATATCAATGGTCCATTGGAGGTATCTGAATATATGTTTAATACCATTCCAGTGTCTTTGTGTTGGCGAAGAACTAAATCTTGCCAATAAGCTTACTGAGAAAGCTATATCTGGTCGGGAATTATTGGCAAGATACATTATGCCCCCAATTGCACTAAGATATGGTACTTCGGCACCAAGAAGCTCTTCATTATTTTCATGAGGTCGGAATGGATCTTTCTTTATATCAAGTGATCTCACAACCATCAGGGTACTCAATGGATGTGCTTTATCCATATAGAATCGCTTTAAAATCTTTTCGGTGTACGTTGATTGATGGACAAATATTACATCTTTCATATACTCAATTTGTAGACCAAGACAAAATTTTATCTTTCCAAGATCTTTCATTTCAAATTCTTTCTTCAAATAGTCTACTAGTTTTGGAAGCTCCCCAGGAGTTCCAATGATATTTAAATCATCAACATATATGGTGATTATAACAAATTCAGATCCAGACCTTTTTATAAAGATACAAGGACAAATTGGATCATTCTTGTACCCTTCTTTCAACAGATATTCACTCAGGCGATTGTACCACATATGACCTGATTGTTTCAATCCGTATAAAGATTTCAAAAGCTTTACTGAACAAGTTTCTCGAAAACTTTTATATGCTTCTAGCACTTTAAATCCCTCAGGTACTTTCATAAAAATTTCATTGTCTAATGATCCATACAAATAGGCTGTAACAACATCAATTAGATGCATATCAAGTTTTTCTTATACTGCAATATTTATGAGATACCTGAAGGTGATAGCATCCACTACATAATAATATGTCTCTATATAATCAATTCCAGTCCTTTGGAAAAACCCTTGTGCCACAAGTCACGCTTTATATCTAATGACTTCATTTTTATCATTTCGTTTTCGCACAAAAACCCATTTATACCCTACTAGCTTTATGCCTTCAGGTGTTCGAACTATGGGTCCGAAGACTTCACGTTTTCCAAGTGAAGTTAACTCTGCCTAGATAGCGTCTTTCCATTTTGGCAAATCATTTATCTGTCTACATTCATTGATAGATTTTGGTTCAAGATCCTCATCTTGTTGCATTATTTCAACAGCAACATTATAAGCAAAAATGTTATCGATAGCAATATTATTTCGGTTCCATCTTTTCCCGGTTGAGACATAACTTATTGATATCTCTTCATTCTCATTATTTTCAGGTATCTGGACCTCCCCTAAGGTCTTATCATTTGTTACGCTCTTGAGCCACTACCTCTGTGTTATGTTCACTTTGATCACTTGTTCCTTTTCTTCTTCGAGGATTTTTATCTTTAGAACCGATTGGTCTACCACGTTTCAAGCATGGTTTAGACTCATTTGCTTTAATTAATTGTCCTTCCAGAATATCAACTCGAATTGGAGCATTAGCAGTTGGAATATGTGACTTAATCACCCTTGGTAGGTCAGTGAATGCATCTGGCAATTGATTTGCAATATTTTGTAAATGAATAATCTTTTGAACCTCTTGTTCACATTGATTTGTTCGAGGATCTAAATGAGACAGTGATAATACATTCTAATCTATCTTCTCTTTCAGTTGTTTATTGTCTTCCCCTAATGTTGGATATACTGATTCATCAAAATGGCAATCAAAAAATCTTGCCGTAAATAAATCTCTAGTCATCGGCTCTAGATATTTTATAATAGAAGGAGATTCATATCCAGCATATATCCCCAACCTTCTTTGAGGACCCATCTTTGTGCGTTGTGTTAGAGCAATTGAAACATATATCGCACAACCAAAGATCCTAAGATGGGAAATATTTGGCTCCTGACCAAAAGCCAATTGCAATGGGGAGACTTTATGATAACTTGTGGGCATTATCCGCATAAGTGTTGCTGCGTGCAAATAGCATGACCTCATACTGAAATGGAAAGTTTTGTTCTCGTAAGCATTGGTCTAGCAATTAATTGGAGGCGTTTGATCAATGATTCTGCTAGACCATTCTGTTTATGAACATGAGCAATCAGATGCTCAATTGTTATCCCAGTTGAAATACAATAATCATTAAAGGCTTGGGATGTAAAATCACTAGCATTATCAAGACGAATTGTCTTAATTGTATAATCTGGAAATTGTGCTCTTAGCTTTATTATTTGAGCCAACAATCTCGCAAATGCCATATTGCGAGTTGATAGTAAGCACACATGTGACCATCTTGTAGATGCATCTACCAAAACCATATAATATTTGAATGGTCCACATGGAGGGTGAATGAGCCCACATATATCACCCTGTATACGTTCCAGAAATGCAGGGGATTCCATCCTAACTTTAATAGTTGATGGTCTAATAATTAATTTTTCTTGAGAACATGCAACACAAGAGAATTCCCAAAATTGAATAATCTTCTGATTCTTCATTGCATGTCCATGTGAATTCTCAATTATTTTACTACGACATGTGTTTCAATCCTGCTAATACTTGTGTAGTATAAGTCGGAGGAAAGAGCATGTAACATTTCAAGCACATATTTCTTACCGGACATTATTGTAGTAATATAAAGATATTCAATCTTTTCATCATTTGTAGTCTCAATATGATAGCCATTTCGGCGAATATCTTTGAAACTTAATAAGTTTCTTTGAGATTTACTACAATATAGTGCTTCATCAATAGCCAAATTTGTTCCTCCTGATAGTAATAAATTGGCTCTTCCAGAACCTTCAATTAATCTTGTACTACCGGATATTGTATTAACATTCGCTTCTTTCATTACCAAATAAGAGAAATATCTCTTATCTTTTTAAAATAGTGTGTGTTGTAGCACTATCCAGAAGACATATATCATCTTTATTAATCTTGAGTCTAATTGAAGACTGGGGAATTTTCATATTCTTAATAAAATATGGCTCAACTTAGCGGGAGTTAAGAATAAAATTAGAGCTTCGTGCTGATAACGTGTGATAAAATAAATGCAATGCAGTAAAATGTAAATAAGAAGAGATAGAAAGAAAGGAGAAGTGTTTTCTTCTTTCACTATGGTGTATCTTTTCATTGCAATTACATGGCCTTTTATAGACATAAAAAGTAAAGCTGATGGACATAAAGTAGGAGGTTTAATCTTCAAGTTATTCATAACATGGGCACCAATGTAGCATCCAATGTACAAACTATTCATAACATTTTGATATTATTCTTGAGATTTCACCGTCATTCCACAGGAATATTCATGGGTCACCCATCGGGGTCATAAGATGCAATTCATTGTCACAGTTGCCATCCTCAGGACGGTAATGACGCTTAACATTTCACTTGTTAGGCAAATCAATATTAGATATAATTATTAACCATTTTTAACCATCCAAATCAATATACTACAATAAAACTGACTATTATGAAATAAGGTGATAAACTAAAGGAAAATGCATAAGTACCCCCTTGACCTATACCCGAATTCCCAACTACACATTTTTTCTTTGCTGGAATCCTATTACCTCCCTAAACTTATTTTAAATGAAGTTATTTGCACCCGAAAACTAGACAACCAAACTTTTGGCAAGTGGTGAGCTACACGCGCCCCACATGTATTTTTAGTACTTTTTTATTCTTTCTTCTTTTTCTTATCCTTTTTCCTTATTTCTTATTATTCTCATTTTTTGGTTATTTCATTCTCTTTTATTTTTGTTTTGGTCACTGGTGGCATAAAATGGTGGTCGTCGGAATATCACAAACACCATTTTTTCCGGCGTTTTTTTTTTCCGGCGACATATTTTTATCCCAATCTAAGTGTGTTTTGTTATATATATATAAATTTTTCTTGAAAGTGTAATTTATGAGTGGGAGGAAGAGCAAAAGAAATAAAAACGAATATAAGCTGAGAAAACTTTTTCCAGTTAAAATTTCAATACATCAATTTTTTTCCGGCGTGGGAAGGTTTTCCAATGATGAATTTTTCCCTCCAAATCTGAGTGTATTTTGCTTTGCTTATGAATAGATCTTTTTGAGAGTTTAATTTGTGTGTGAAAAGAAAAAATGAAAGAAAAACAGTTAGACAAAGTCGCCAGTGAATGAATATCCGCCGGAATTAGAGAAGAAACGAAAAAAAAGTAAAAGAAAAAAGATAAAGAAAAAAGATAAAGAAAAAGGAGAAGGAAAAGGAAAAGGAAAACAAAGTAAGAAAAATGGTAAAAAAGAATAAAAAATAATCTGAAAATTATTTTTTCTTGCTTCTCACTCTCCTTTGGGAGAGTGAAATACACACACTCTGCCACATCAGCGTTAAGGGTGCAAATAATTCCTTTTAAAATAGGTTTAAGGGGGTAATAGGATTCTCGCAAAGAAAAAGTGGGTAGTTGGGAATCCGAGTATAGGTCAGGTGGGTACTTATGCATTTTTCCTGATAAACTAATAAATGAGAAATCCAAATACAATCTAAGAACTAGTGTCATGAATACATGAGCGTCTAGAGTACTACAAATAATAGTCTGAATAAAAACATAACTATCTGAATCAAAATAAATAGCTAAGATGGTATAGAAGGAGACTTCAGGGCTGCAAACGATGTGCAGCTATACCTTAAGTCTCTAATAGTAGCTAGATCTGGGCGACCTCACTGAGCGCTATCAGGACCAACTTCGGTATCTGCATAAGAAGTGCAGAGTATAGTATGAGTACAACCGACCCCATGTTCTCTTTAAGTGCCGAGCCAAACCTCGACGACATAGTGACGAGGCTAAAGTAGGTCACTTATAATAACATGTACGCAGTAATAATAATAACGGGGAAAGCAAACATGAAAGTAAAGCGGCTAATTTATGAAAATGAACTAAAACCTTAATATCAGAAAGCCCAGGATAACAAATGTCGTAATCTCATATAAAAATGCTGAAACTAACATAACAACAACAATAACAACAAGTACAACACATACAATCCATTACAGCTCGCAACCCTATCCCGTCGTAATATTCTTTATCAATATCAAGTACCACATATAAAATCCGTGACAGCGCGCAATCCAATCCCACCATATCATTATTTATCAATATCATAATTCTCTTTTATTCTACCATAGCATTATTTATCAATATCAAGTATGAGATATACCATCCGTTGGGACGCGTAACCCGATCCCACCATATCATCATTTATCAATATTATAATCCTCCCTTGTTCTACCATTTCAATCTATTATCTTTCAACTTCCGTTGTGGCATGTAATCCGATCCATAAATAATTTCAATAAACATAAACAATAAAATAACTCAATTTACAAGAATTTCTACATCAAAGGGGCAAAAGTACAAGGCAATAAGGGACCATATAATAATCAAAGAATCTTTAAGAATTCAAAGTTTCTACTTTACAAGTTTATCAGTGTCTAACAAACTCAACAACGCACGCAATGAAACTACATCATAGAATGCAACAAATATTACAAAAATAATAGGACAAGTAAAGTATGTGACAATTAAGGTGTGCAAGCAAAATAGTTAAGGCAATTATCAAATAAGCACGGAGTTATGGAAGGGATGAACAATTTAATCCAAGAATAATTAAATGATAAATAACAATTATGACATAGAAGTCAAATAAAGCATGTAGCAATTAAGGCATGAAATAAGATAATTTATGAAATAACGAAAAATATAAAAACAAATATCTTGATAGCGTATATACACTCGTCACCTCACATATACGCCATTTTCTCACATAATCCACACAACACATAGTTCAAAAATTCCTAATTCCCTCAAGTCAAGGTTAGACCCAACACTTACCTCGCTCAATAATCAAATCAAAGCTTAATCGGGGTCTTTCCTCTAAAATTCGCCTCCAAACCAATCAAATCTAACCAAATATAGTTCAAAAAATTCAAAATAAACTTTAGAAACTACCCACGAGTAAAAAAGATTTAATCTTTAATGATTTTGGGAAAAACTCAACAAAGGTTAATGTGATGACCCGATAGGTCATCTCGTGTTTTGAAACCAAATTCTATGATCTGAAGCCTTAAATCATGTTTAGACCTTGTTCGACGTGCGTGCGCAGTCCGAGCATCTTTCCGGAAAGATTTTATGTTAAAAAATGTTAAAAATGAGAAAATTTGCCTAAAACTTCGTTTGAGTTGACTTCGGTCAATGTTTTTGGTAAACGGACCTGGATTTATTCTTCGACGGCCTCGTATCTTGATTTAGGACTTGGGCATATCCCAGAGTCGAAATCGGATGTCCCCAGCCCGAGATATCAGACTTTTTCGAAATTTGATAGTTAAAGGCTAAATGCATTTGAGATATTTGACCAATGTTTGACTTTTTGGATAACGGGTCCGTATTTTGGTTCTGAAATTTGGTATAGGTCTAATACCATATTTAGGACTTGTCTGTGAAATTTGGAGAGAAATGGAGTTGGTTTGACATGATTCGGACGTCCGATTGTGAAAATAGAAGTTTCAAACTTTTCTTGAAAATCTCATTTGATTTGGTGCTAAATTCGTAGTTCTAGGTATTATTTTGGCGATTTAATCACGCAAGCAAGTTCATATGAGTTTTTAGACTAGTGAGCACTTGTGATTTAGAGCCCCGAGGGCTCGGGTGAGTTTCGGATAGGCTACGGAGTGAAATTAGACTTGGAGAAGTTGCTGGTGTATTAGATTTTTGTTGCAGACCTCAGAGTCAATCATCGTATTTGCGACCACTGTTGGGTTCGTATTTGCGATCCACTCATCTTATTTGCGAAGAGTGGCTAGGAAGGCTAGCATTCTCAGTTGTGAACCATACTTCACATTTGTGAACTCTGACGGAGAAGGTAGTAATCGCATTTGCGATCACATGGTCGCATTTGCGGAAAGGGTCAGGATCGCATTTGTGAGATTTCCTTCGCATTTGCGATGCAAGCAGGAATGGGGAGACCTTCACATTTGCGATAAGTTCTTCGCATTTACGAACCCCAGGTCGCAAATGCGACACCTACAACTGATCAAAATGATCTTAGACGGGATTTTTCTCCCATTCTTCAAATTTTCAAAACTTAAAACACAAGAGGTAATTTTCCAAAGAACTTTTCTTCCCCAAATCATAGGTAAGTGATTCTAAACTAGTTTTTTTCAATCTTTTACTATATTTTGCAAGGTTTCAACCTAAAATCTAAGGTTTTCGTGGTGGAATTGGGGATTTTTGGGTAGAAACTAGGGATTTCAAAAATTGGGGATTTAGACCTCAAATTGAGGTGGGATTCTAAAACCAATTATATATACGGGCTCGAGGGTGAATAGGTAATCGGGTTAAGGTCCAAATTTCGGGTTTGGACCAAGCGGTCCCGAGTGTTGACTTTTTAAATAATGGCCAAAATTGAATCTTTTGCAATCGTAAGTAGTTCCTAAGGCTTAAATTGAATCGTTTGGTTGATAATTTGCTAGATTCTATTGGTCCGGAGGCTTGTTTGAGAGGAAAAGTCGTGGTTGAGATTTGAATGTGGCCGTTGGAGCGAGGTAAATTTCGTGGTTAACCTTGGTTGTGGGATTAGGTCTATTTGCCTATTTGCTACGTGTTTGAATGTTGAGAACAACGTATAGGTGAGGTGACGAGTACCTATGCATTGTTGTCGAGTCATAGCATGCTAGTGAGTCTTATTCATGTAATTATAGCTTTCTATGATCATGTTACCATGCTTAAAATAGTTAATCGTTATGTTGATCGTTCTTATCATATTTACGGATTTTGGTATTGATTGAGTATTGATTCAAAGTTGAGGTTGGTATTGTGGAACCAAATGTTGAAGTAAGACTTGTTCTTGATATTTCTATCTCCTTATTGTTGTGGTTCATTATTTGGTGAGGGGGAGTGTTAATGCACGAAGGGTGATGTCGTGCCATATTGTGAGTGTTAATGCACGAAGGGTGATGTCGTGCCATATTATGAGAGAGTTAATGCACGCAGGGTGATGTCGTGCTGTTTCTATTGTTTCATATGGTGAGGTTGAGAGTAAAAGGACGAAGGGTGATGCCGTGTATTTTTCTTTACCTTGTTTACTTGTTTCTATCTGTCTAAGGTATATTGATTGAGCAAGGTCTTATTATTGTTGTGATCCTTTATCTTGTGATCCCCCCTTAGCATGTCTCCTTCCCAATATTTCTTGTCTTGTTTCTTTCATTGCTGTTATTAGTATATATATATTATATACTCCATATGTTTATTTGTCGGTGTCTTGTCCTAGCCTCATCACTACTTCGCCGAGGTTAGACTCGACACTTACCAGTACATGGGGTCGGTTGTACTGACACTGCACCCTGTACTTCCTGTGCATATTTTGGTATTGGTCCGAGCTAATTCTGAGGTTAGCTACTGGTTTCACTTGATCGGAGACATAAGGTAGACTCGTTAGCGTCTGCAGGCCCTAGCATCCCTTCCATACATTCTCTTTACTGTTTCTTTTGTTTCAAAGACACTTGTATTTCTTTCAGATATTTTCTTGTAGTTAAATCTTAGAAGTTCGTGAATTGTGGCTCTAGATCTGGTAGTTGTGTATAGACTTTAAAACTGTTATGGATTTTCGCACTCTTTTAACTTGTTATGGTTTAATTGTTGTTAATCACTGAACTGTGAAAGAATTGGCTAATGATTCTATAATGTTGGCTTGCCTAGCAAGTGAAATGTTAGGCGTCATTATGGTCCCGATGGTGGGAATTCTGGGTCATGATAGTTAATGCTAGACCCGCTTGATAAAAACCAGAGGTCCGAGCCCGATTATGTGATTTGTTTCAAAATCTGACCTCAATTCGAGGTCTAAATCTCAATTTTACAACAATTCTCAATCCAATTCCCTAATTTCTACCATGAAAATCTTAAATTTGACATTGTAATCTCATGAAATGTAATGAGTAATTGAAAGGAAATGGATTAAAGTCACTTACCAATAAATTTGGGAAGAAAAACCTCTTGAAAATCGCCTTTAGAGTATTTAGGGTTGAGAAATGAGCTAAGTCCCGTTTTATCCTCTTTTATCCAACTGCAGCTGTCGCAATTCTGATGTCTTGTTCGCAATTGCAAATATCGCAAATGCGATACAAGGGTCACAAATATGAAACCTATCATATAAGAGTAGAAGTCTCAAATGCGACAAAAAGATCACAATTGAGAAGACATAACCATCGCAAATGCGGTCAAGAACATCGCAAATGCAAAGCAAACTCCAGTGGTTTGCGATCACTACCTTCACAAAAGCGAAAGTCCACAGTTCACAAATTTGAAAGAATTCTCGCAATTGCGAGATTTACACAGCCAAGTCCAGGCCATGCTTGCAAATGCGAACAATTCTTCACAAAAGTTAGGCCCGCAATTGCGAGATATCACTACTGAAAGTACAAGAGGGGGGAGGGTGAATTGTATATTTTTAAACTTAATCTCTATTAGTTGACTGGTTTCTTGATTAGCGACTAGATGCAATAACCTAACAGTTATAATAGCAGAATATAAAACATAGAAAGTAAGTGCAGGAATTAAAGACACCGAAATTTTATACTGGTTCGGATTCAATGTGAATGCTAGTCCAGTCCCCTTGGTTTGCAAGGGATTTCTCTTTAGTAAATACATTTCTTCGAGTACAATGGAAATGACGTGATAGCTCAGTTCCTATAACACTCGTCTCTTTTGATACAATGTCTCACCAGTGTTGTACTCTTCTTTTTTCTCTGACTTGTTACACAGCAGATCTTAGAGAACTACAATGTTTGTTTGCAGTAGAATAAAGAGAGAATTTTTGGTTCGACCAAAGTATATTTGTCTAAGGCTTGATGCTGAGTATAAATACTTTGGTGAAGATTGTTTGCTGACGAGACTTGACAACCCAAGAGATTTGATCCTTGGAAAGAGATTGATTCTTTCCAAGAATAAGATTGCTTGTCGTTGCTCTTCCTTGATGAGAGGAAATTGACAGCTTTTCTTCTACAGTTGTTAGCGATGAAGATTTACTCCTTGATTGTTGGTCCTTCTTAAATTAGTCGCTCAGCTTATCTTCTTATAGAATCTTCGATGCGTTTTGACTGCTTTAATCTTCTGGATTGTTTGTGTTGGCCTTGATTGATGCCTTAAGTTTAGGCTTGCTTGATTCTTTCCATCACAGCTATCCATGATCTTTGCTGACTGATTTCTTTCCTTAAGCATCCAGATTGACTTCAGCAATGTTGTAGTAACTCCTTGATTCCTTGATCTTTTGTAATTGATTTCCTGCACAGATTATTATTTGTATCATTAAAATTAGATCTAACAACTACAATAAAAATGGGCTTTAGCGGCAATATAAAACAGCTTTAACGGCAATAACAATGGCTGCTATATGTTTTACCGGCCATTAGTCTTTCGCCGTTGAAGCTGAGGTCGCTAAAGCCTTTAGTGGCTATTGTCACAAAAGCTAGTAAAAGGTATGGTTTATTGTTGCTAAAGATTATTATCTTTAACGGCAATTATTTGCAGCAATTGATTTCCTGCACAAATATATTATTTGCATCATTAAAATTAGATCTAACAATCTCCCCCTTTTTGATGATGACAAAATAATATATATGTATAAACACCAGCTGACTTCCCTGTATTTTACTCCCCCTCAATGTATGTAGTTGACAGGTTTATGGCACTCCCCCTCAGTTCATGCAGTTGACTAGTCCATGGTTGGAGTCGACTCCTGCTATGGATGATGCTACTTTTGCCACACCAACTATACCTATACAGACACAACATATACTCTTCTCCCCCTGTTTGGCATCAGCAAAGAGGGAACAATCCAAGAACTAAACAGAATATATAGCATTAAACCGTAGAGTTATAGTCCAAAAAAACACCTAAAGCAAGAGAAAAACAGAGATTGTCCAATGGTTGAGATAACAACACAACAACAAAAATTGTCTTAAGCAACCACATTAGCGACGCAGAAAATAAGTAAGAGTGTTGTAGATGGCCTCCTTCAATTGTTCAAAGCTAGCATTGGCTGAGATGCTCACTCCATCCAACCTGTCATGAATCTCCCTGAAAGCTTTGATAGCATTCTCCAAAACTCTGAGAACAACAACTCTAATCTTTGACACATCAAACCCTGTTTCCTTGGAGATGGTATGAATGTCACCAACAGTAGATTGAGTGGCTATGAGGAGATTTTTGATTTCAGAGAGTTGAGTGTCAATGGCACGAAGCTTTCCACTAAGGTCGAGATTACTAGGGCTGGGATGAGAGGCAAAGGGTTTAGGTTTGGGCTCTATAAGAGCATTCTTTGCTTCACCTTCGTGCTTCTTAACCCAGGAGCCCTTCACACTCACATATTCCATACAAGCAAAGGCTCTAGAATTGTAAGACTTTGAAACAATGATGAAGGAATAGTTGGACAGGGAAATTTGATGAGCTTCCAGAATGTGAGTGATAGCCATGCCATAGGGTAGACTGGTGGGATCTTCAGCACTTTAAATCATGAAATGGATGATCCAGGAGGATAACTTGACTTTGAGTTTGGTCACAAGGTAGTATACTAAGAAAGTGTCTCTTTGAGAGAAGGTTGAAAAGGAACCAGTGCGGGGAAGCAGAGTAGTTGCTACAATGTAGGCCAAAACTCGAGTTTCGAAACTGACATCACTGGGACCTAACTGGTTGGGAAGGGAGTCAGAGGGACACTCAGCAATACACTGTTTGGCTTGGTCAAAAGAAATTTCAAAATCATCGTCATGTGTTTTTGAAAAGCATAGGAAAACCATAACATCAACACTGAAAGAGAGAATCAAACAGGGCACAATCAAGAACAATACGCTTATCTAACACTAAGGATTCCAACCTATCAGGTTTACTAGAACGGAGATTAGCATAAAACATCTTTACCAGGGGTTCATAGACCTTAGGCGAAGGAATAGAGAGGAACTTAGCCCACCCTTGATGAACAAAAAGGTTTTTGACATTACAATTTAGGGCTTCCATGTCATCAAGGTCGACTAACCTTCCAAGAGCAATGGGTTTGTCCTTCAAAGCAATGAAGAAATCCTTGTTTGGAGAATCTCAGAAATTCAAGTCAGATTCTAGAGAGCCAGAAATATCAATCTTGGATTTCTTTGGGGTAGAGGAAACATGGGTTCTTTCATGGGTAGTTTTCCTAGGACTTTTCCTCCTAAGATTTGAGAGTGATTAGAGAAATCTCCCTGTGAATAAGCGAAACCCCCAGAGTGGTCGGACCCTAGGTCCACTTGTTCTGGGGGCATAAAAGGGGTTTTTCTTTGGAGCGAATACTTTTTCTGGTGGAAGTAGAGGGATTTCTGGGTTGTTTGGCGATTGAAGGAAAGTGGTTTGATCGGAGCTTTGGAGAAGGGTTTTTAGATGGTAGAGATGAAATGAAAGGGGTTCTCCGCCTTAAAAAGAGAACCTTCTGATGGTTGAGTACAGAAAAGGAAAAGGCGTCAGTTGAAGGGACGCGATGATTGGCTTTCCAACTTTGAACGACGAACTGATGTGAAAGAAGAAAAAAAAGAGAGGGAAAAATGGAGGCGTAATTAATGCATGAGTAAAGGACAATCATACACCTACCAAAGTAACTTTAGTGCACATAAGTCCTATAGGTTATTAGTTTAGCAAGTAATGCCAAGTAATTTTCTTAAAGCACAAAATCGATCCTCTAATACTGGCTTAGTAAAAATATCTGCTAACTGATCAGTAGTTCCAACAAAAGATATTTCTATATCTCCCTTAAGAACATGATCTCTAATAAAGTGATGCTTGATATCTATATGATTTGCTCTAGAATGATGCACAGGATTTTTTGAAAGACAAATAGCGCTTGAATTATCACAAAAAATTTCTAAAGGATTAAAAGAAAGTTCATATTCACCCAGTTGATGGGACATCTACAGTAATTGTGCGCAGTATTCTCCAATGGCAATGTAATCAGCTTCAGTGGTGGATAATGCAACTGATGCTTGTTTTTCACTATTCCAGAATATCAATGCCTTTCTAAGTAATTGACATGTACCACTTGTGTTTTTTCTATCTTCCTTATCACCTGCAAGGTCGCATCTGAAAAACCATCTAGTTTAAAAGAGTTAGAGCAAGGATACCATAGTCCATGAGATACAGTCCCAATGAGATATCGAGTGATTCTATTTACTGCAGTCAGATGAGATTCCTTAGGAGTTGACTGAAACCTAACACATTTACACACACTAAACATAATATCCGGTCGACTTGCCGTCAGATATAGTAATGATCCAATCATTCCATGATATTTTGTTTCATCAACAGGGATTCCCTATTCATCTTTGTTTAGATTTGTTGAGGATATTGGTGTGCCAATGGATTTTGCATTGCTCATGCCAAATTTTTGAATCAGTTCTTGTCGCGCCCACTTTTTCCCTCCGCGTAAAGGAGTCCGGGTTTCAACGTTCATGGGGTGTAATGACTCATTTCCTTTTAGGGAATTGGGTATTTGAAGAGTCGTCACCTAACGATTTTAAGGTGCGTTAGAGCACCTATTCTATGTTTGATAACCAGAGATAGGGTAAGGGCTTGAAATTATCCTAAGGGGAAGGCATTAGGCACCCCTCAGGATCCACTAGTGTGGTTCCCAGCCAGACAGTTTTTTTGTGAATTTGTACAATTAGAAAATAAATAAAGGCCCAAATAATAGATGATTATGAGTTTACATACACAAGTGTTTGAAAAACAATAAAAGAAAGGTTTTGAAAAGAGTTATAGTCTAAGCATACTTATAAAAAAATAAAGGGGTGTCCTAGGTTTGTTTGTAATATGGATCACATCAATGCAATACCCGGTATGACACTCATCAGAAGAGGGGATACACGTGGATTAGTACACCGATCATCATATCCATATCTACCCTTTCCCACCCCATAAAGGCAATTAGAGTGATGATTGGTCTCGACCTCTATTGCATGCTATTACCCGTCCCTTCCTATCAGTCCCGGAGGAATTTAGGACTACTATTCCTATAAGGAGGGGGGTTCTAGGCAGACCCTCAGGTTTAAAGGCAAAATACTAAGGCGACATACAAAAACATATAAGACTGCAATTAGGGGGGAACATATAAGCAAGTAGAAGGCTCAGTTATACCTCCACAAAGAATGCACATAGATAGCATGACTCATACACAGTTAAGGTCTAAATTTAAAAATCCTAAAGCAGGGTGTTTAAGTCAGAAACAGATTCATTATATAACTCAGAAAAGAAGTCTGAATTAGGCCTGCCTGCTGGTTGTAGCAGTTGATATTTAAACAAAGGCAGCTCCAGTTTTATTTAAGTAATTACCTAAGGCTTGCCTAGGCGTAAGCAGTATTCAGTAATTATTAAAATTGTTTGGAGATTATTTATATTACCTAAAACATGTTGTTCTAGGTGTTCAACACATAGAATTATGGCCAGTTGCTTGTAAAAACTGAGTAAAATCGTTTTTATTCCTTTAATACATTTGTAGTTAGCCTAAGCATGCTTAAGCGAATATAAATGAAATCCTAAAGACATGGTATCTAATTCAGAGATGCAGAATGATGTATATGCAGAATCCTAAGCAGGATTTCTATATGCACAAATATTACAGCCTTTAAATATGCTTACTAGAATATGCAGAGATGATATGCTTACTAGAATATGCAGAGATGATATGCTTGTTAGTGTTGTTTAAGCCTAAAACAGCATCTCTAAGTGTGCATGGCAGTAAGAACATGATCACAGAAACACCGATTATTAATACATTTAATACAGGATTTCCTAAGTGATGTGATAGAGAAATGGACATACTGAAAACAATAAGTGTAACTCCTAGGGAACATGATCTCTAATGCATGAAATGAGTCATAAGCATGGTTTCTATTACGCAAATAGAAATGTAAACCTAATAACATGTTTTCTACCCTTTTGATAGCTAAAGCATGCATAGTCACCCCTTCCTATTCCATTATCCACCCCAGAGTTGTTTACAAATAATTACGGACCAAATGATTGAATTACAAAAGCAGTGCAAAAATAAGAAGTTACAACCATAGGAAGCATGATCCTGACTTCCTCTCTGAGTTATGTAATAAACCACTTCAATGCCAATATTGTTCCAAAGCCTTGCTCATATCTAGGTGTGTCAGAGTTCCCTAAGGACATCAAAGGATCCCGGGAAGTGCTCACACCTAGATTGCATAACCAAGAGAGTGCGTGTAGTACGGAAGGGCCAACTCTTATGTGTCCAAGTTCAGAAAGAGCCCAAGGGTACTAAGGTAAGGCTCATACAAAATGGGCAAAACCTAGATTTCTAAGAGTATAGTGGAAGTGTAGAACACAGGTTGAAAGGGATTTGTTTAAAAGTTGGACTGGTAGTCCATTTTGAAAGCAATCAGTGGCAGAGGTGATTAAAATCAGCTGTAGTAGTAAACAAAACTCAAAACTCCTAAGATGGGATCACGCATAGAATCAGTAGTCACACAAGGGGTCAAGGGGTTTGGATACACACATTTGACTATAAACACATAAACTCATCAAGGGTCCTAGGACTAGTTGGACATGCACATCAATAGTTGATACTGGCATGATCACAGGCTAGTCAGAAAGAATATAAGCACATTGAAGGGATATGGACTTGGGATGGCAAGTTTACAATAAGTGACTAACAAAGTATGCCTTGAAATATACATAGGGGAGTGCATTAATCTAAAGGGGAAGGGGAGATATTATAGCATGCTGGTAATGTTACTTGACTGCAGGTTTCACAACAGAATCACAAGCAGAAGTAGACAAGAATGAGAGAAACTGAAACAATTAAAGAAGCATGTTGTTGTTGAAGCTTTAAAATTAACTAGGACATACCAGTTGAGAAAGCAAAGTGCAAAAAGGTAAGCAAGTAGGATTCCACGGTCTAGCCATGGCTTTCAGCTGGCCAGTTAGCACAAGTAGTAGTAGTAGAGAAAGAGGGTTTTGACTGTATAAGTGTGTGTTCTGAACTAAATTATTTGTGTCTTTAGAGAAGAGAGGGTAGGGTATTTATAGCTTTGAAAACGAGTAGAAATAAGGTAACAAGTAAAGTTTTAACACAAATCTAGAAATAACCACAATCAGAATCAATTAATACAAGTACTTTCCTTTAATCAAGGAATTACTATTCAAACGGATACTGACAGGAATAATTAAGGAAAGGAAACCGATTTGAGAAAGATTGATTTCTGACCATATAGAGGATATTAAAAGTATAGAGTTAATAAATTGAGTCTAAGTACAAAATATACTTAATTGGGGAAAGGATTCAGCAGGAGTACAATATCACAACAAATAAAGGAAAGGAATCAATCAATTCAAACAAACGGGTGGAATTAGCGGTTTATAAGAAAACCTTTGCAATCAATCAAGATCAATCAAGAAAGAATCATGATTCTGCACTTCGCCATATAAATAGAAAAGAATGAACAAGAGTATCAGTCATGCAAGGCCAACCATATTGACAAAAGAAGCAACACAAACATACAATAGTAACAGGAGTAGGCTAGGGATCAGTAGTAAAAGAACCTACTCGAAGCATAGTAGTCACATAGTCAAGTAGTCACATAGAACAAAAAATGAAGTAAATAGTCTAACACATAGCAACAGGTAAAGGAGATCTTTTTAAAAATTCTCAGTAACAAGTGAAAAGAATTTTCAGGAAATTAGGGTTTTAAAAGAGCTGAGTTAAAAAGGTAAGAACTTTAGAATCAGTCAAGTTAAACAAAGAAAAGTATCTAAACACAAGGAACTCAGTCGAAACCGGCATACATACAAGACAAACAAAGATAGTTTCCAAAACTCGGATGAAACCAAAATACTTAGGATTTTAAACACGATGAACCAGGTAGAAGAAGAACGTAAACAAACCGTTTAAACATAGTGAAATCCTAAAACAACACTGAAAATCGGAGAGGAGATCTTTTAAAAAGAGTTTAAGAAACCCTAATTTTTGAAGATGGAGAGTCGCTTTAAAGAAAATCGGAAAAGCTTTGAGGAAAACACTTAAGAGGTTCATAACATACACAAATCTAAGATAGATCTGAAAGAAAATTGAAAGATCTTAAAGGTTAGGGTTTCAGAGAACCCAGAAAAGTGAGAAAAACTTCGAAAAGTTACCGATCTAGCCGGAAAAGCCAAGGATCTGACTCGAATAACCATGGATGGCCGGAAAGAGGCCATGGATAGGAGTTTAGAAAGGACTGGACCAGATTTCTTCGAGATATGTCCATGAAATCACACAAGAGGGCCACCAGGGGACGTAGGAGACGAGTACACGTCTCAAACAGCCCTGGGAGTCCATGAATTAGGTGGGAATCAAAGAGGATTAGGGTGGATTTGGGTGGCGGCGGCTAGGGTTGGCCTTAGGTTTTCAGAGAGAGTTTGAGAGGATAAGGGATTCAAGGGCGGCGGGTTGGTAGAAATGATTTAGGTTAGGGTGGTCGTTTGGGTTAAAAAGGTAAGAGTGAATAGGTGCCGTTGATCTCAGAGATTAACGGCCAGTATGAGAGGGGGTTTGGGTCGGGTAGGATTTGATAGGGTTAGAGGCGGGTTTTAATTGGAATTGGGTTGTGAAATTGGGGTTTAATTTGGTTATAATTGTCCAAATGTGGCTACGAGTTAAATAGCCACTTTTCTCTTTTTAATTTGTAAAAAATAGCAAATAGTCTTTTGAAAATAAATTTAAAGTACAAAAATGATTTATAACATATAAATAACAATTTAAAAATATAGGACCCAATTTTATGCGTACAAAACATAATTAAACCTTAAAAGGGCCAATATTGCAATTATGTGCAATTTAGCTTTAAAAATACTAAATAAAATTGTAAAAATCACTTTAGCCATATTTTGGAATAAAATATAAAAATCTAATAGATGAGTTATCAAAATAATAATTTTGGAAATAATTATTGAGATTTTATGTACAAAAAAGGAGAAAATAAATCAATTTAAACCCTTAAAAATTATGGGAAAAAAATAAAACATTTGGACATGCCTATATATGCATATATATATATGTTATTTTGAAGTTATTTTTCATGTTGAAAATATATAGGGAAAAATTGGGTATCAACAGTTCCTTTGTGTATTTGGTCTGACATATAAAGGTTCCTTCTTAAGATTGTTGAATTTGGAGTCCAAGGAAGAATGTTAGCTCTCCCATCATGCTCATTTCGAATTCGCTTTGCATAAGATTTGAAAATTTCTTACACATAAGAGGGTCAGCACTACTAAATATAATATCATCAACATAAATCTGAATAATGAGATTACCTTCTGATGATCTTTTAATAAACAAGGTAGTGTCTACTTTACCTCTTGTGAAGCCATGATCAACAAGAAAAGAACTAAGTCTATCATACCAAGCACGAGGAGCATGTTTTAGTCCATATAGTGCCTTAGTGAGCTTATATACATGGTAGGGAAACTTTGAATCTACAAACTCAGGCGGTTGTTTCACGTATACTTCTTCCTCAATAAATCCGTTCAAAAGGGTATTTTTGACATCCATCTGAAACAACCTAAATCCTTTAAATGATGCATATGCCAGAAGAATTCGTATAGACTCCAAGCGAACTACTGGAGAGAAGGTTTCGTCATAGTCGACTCCTTCCTATTGTGAGTATCCCTGAGCAACTAGTCTGGCTTTATTCCTTACGACCTTTCCATCCTCGTTCAATTTGTTTCAGAAGACCCACTTTGTTCCGATTACAGAAACATTTTCAGGTTTGGGTATCAGATTCCACACCTGATTTTTACCAAACTGATCTAACTCTTCCTGCATTGCTTGAACCCAACTTGAATCTTTTAGAGCTTCTTCTATCTTCTTTGGTTCAACTTGAGATATTAATGAAACATTTGTTTTCTTTTTGAGAGCTCCTCTGGTCTTCATTCCTTCATTTGGATCCCATATGATGAAGATATTCAGGCTCGCTTCTCCATTCATTTGGATGTACTACATTAGTAGTCGACTCGATTGGATGATCTGGTATACTGCTACTGATTTCATTAGTTGACTCTATTGTAGCAGATATATCAGTCGACTCTTGAGATTTGCTTGTCTCCTGAATTTCTTGAGCTTGATTTTCATCACTTACTATTCCTTTCCCGACCAAGGGATTATTTTCATCGAATATAACATGTACAGATTCTCCCACACATAATGTGCGTTTATTATAGACTCTGAAAGATCTACTATTTAATGAGTAGCCCAGAAAAATACCGTCATCACTCCTTGGATCGAATTTTCCAAGGTTGTCCTTACCGTTATTGTTAATAAACACTTACTTCCGAAGGGATAAAAGTAACTGATATCGGGACATTTACCTTTCCATAATTCATAGGGAGTCTTCTTCAGAATGGGCCTTATGAGACATTGGTTGAGAATGTGACATGTTGTACTTACACCTTCTGCCTAAAAATAATTTGGCAGTGAATGATCTAGTAACATAGTTCTTGCCATATCTTAGAGGGTTCTGTTTTTTCTTTATACAACCCCATTGTTGAGATCAGATATCCCTTTTCTCTTTCAAGCTTTTTGCAGAAAACTTCAAAATTTCTTAATGCTTCATCCTTATGAGATAAGAAAATTACCCAAGTAAAACGTGAATAATTATCAACAATAACAAAAGCATATATCTTTCCTCCTATAGTAGCAGTTCTAGTAGGCCTAAATAAGTCCATATGAAGCAATTGCAAGGGTTTAGAGGTAGATAAAATATCTTTATTTGTGAAAGAGTTTCTGGTCTGCTTACCAATTTGACATGCCTCACATATATGAGATCTAGAAAAATTCAGTTTGGATAGGCTAACAACTAACTCGTGTTTGGACAATTTTTCTATCAAATGCATGCTAGCATGACCAAGTTTCCTAGGCCATAACCTTGGATCATCAGACATACACGTTAAGCAAATATGGCCATCTATTTTTCCAAAACCATCAAGGATATAAATATTTCCATATGTTTTTCCAGGAAGGACTGTTTTACCTGATTTGTCTTCAATAGCACAGCCTGTTTTCTTAAAATTTACCTCATATCCTGAGTCGCATAGTTGACTTATGCTCAGGATATTGTGGTTGAGTTCGTCGACGAGATAAACTTCAGTGATGTCATAGTTGTTATTGAAGGGAATGGTTCCAGTACCAATTATTTTACCTTTTGAGTCATCCTCAAACTTAATGCTTCCTACATCAATTTTTGTAACTTCTTTGAACAGGTTTTTGTCGCCTGTTATATGACTGGAATACGCACTGTCTAGATACAATTTTCCTTTACAGCTTATTCTGTGATGTTCCTGCAAAACAAAGTGATTACTTTCTTTTAGGTACCCAAGCTTTCTTGGGTCCTGGAGGGTTAGTATTGCTAGATTTAGAATTATTTTTGGTTCCAAACCCATCTTGAAACATTTGCTTTACGAAAATGACAAAAAGAATATTTGTGCCCACTTTTGTTACAGTAGTGACACGTAACTTCTGACCTACCTTTAGGTCTTTCATTAGTGTTAGTACTAGTGGACTTTGTTCTGGCTGGTCCTTTTCCAGTTGATTAGTTAGTCGTCTGGTTTGACCTGACAGAACAGTGACGGGTGGATTTGCGCATGCCATTAAGTTGCATTTTTAATTCCTCAAACTCTTCTTGAAGTACTTCTTTTTCTATTTCACATACTTAATGTTTGAGTTTCCAGTCTTTAACATCTTTATTTAGTCTCTTAAGCTCATTCATCATTTTTTGAGACTTTTTCAAAGTAAAATCAAGAATATCCTGCAATTCATTGCATCTTTTACAGTTATAAGATCTTACCTCACTTGTTTCACCTCGTGCCATGAAACAGTTTTCATTTTCGTCATCTGAAGCGTCCTCATCTATCCAGCATCCTGAGGATTTGTTCATTTCATTTTCAAAAATCATCACAAAAGATTTGCTATCTCTTCGTGGTCTGAACTGTCCTCATCACTCCAGCTCCAAAAGATTTGTTCTTGTTAAAGCCTCTAGAAATTTTTCTTTTTAGTTCTGGGCATTCAGCTTGAATGTGTCCAAATCTTCCACACTCATAGTATTTTCCATCATTCTTGTCTTATTCGTTGTATTGCCTGGATCGTCTTGGCAAAATTCTTCCTTTCTTTGCATTTTTAAATCTTCTCATTAAGCCATCCATGTTTCTCGATAGTATAGCAATCTTTTCTTGTAGAGCTTCAAGATCATCATCAATTTCATTTTTAGCTATTTCAGTTGAAGCCTTGAATGCGACTATTTTCTTTTTTTCTTCTTGACTAGTCTTCTTGAGATCCGTCTTTTCAAAGGCTATGAGTTCTCCTCGTAGTTCATCATATGATAATTTGTTTAGATCCTAAGATTCAAGTGTGACTACTTTGGTCTACCAAGTGGTTGGCAGGCTTCTGAGAATTTTTCTAACTTGATCACCACTAGTATATGGCTTGCCAAATGCATTTAGATCACTTATTATTTTACTGAACCTAGAAAATATCTCTTTAATATATTCTCCTTCTTTCATTGAGAAGAGCTCGTAATCATGAACCAACATGTTGATATGTATTTCCTTTACTTTGCTGGTTCCTTCGTATGTAACCTCAAACTTGTCCCACATTTCTTTGGCTGTGACATAGCTAGAGATTTTCTCATATTCTTCACTAATTATAGCATTGTGAAGCAGATTTCTCGCTTTATTGTTAACTTGTACCACTTCCTTTTGCTCTTTTGTATATGAATCTATATCTTCAGAATCAGCAAGTAGTGGAGTAGTAGTTGGCAAGGGATAGTGTCACAACCCCAAACCGGACTCGGTCATGATGGCGTCTCTCGTGAAGACAAGGCCAACCGACACAATTTCCAAATTTAGTTTTAACAGTTTAATAAGTCAATTTAAGTCATTTATAAGGATAAGTCCCCAACAAGTACAGATTTAGCGAAATAAAACAAGTGCAAAAATGAATACAGCCTGACATCGGGGTGTCACAAGTCAAGAGCATCTACTAAGGTCTAAAATACAATGGAAATTTCGGTAAATGTGATAATACAGTCTAATAACATCAAATGGATAAAGCAGTATTGCGAACGTCGAGCAGCTACCTTGCTAAACTACAAAGACTCTGCCTCTGATCAACCATTACCCGCTACCGAGTGCAGAAATACCTGAATCTGCACACAAGGTGCAGGGAGTAAAGTGAGTAATCCAACTCGGTAAGTAATAATCATAACTAAAGACTGAGTGATAGGAAATCACGAAAAATACATCAGCATGTTGTATAGAGTAGTACAAACCAGTAAGAAAGCAATGAAGTTGTGAAATCTCTTAAAGTACCTCATCTCAGTTTAAACTTCTTTGAAAATGACTTTTTAACAGCTAAGCAATTGGAATAGATAAGCCCAGAAAATATGCCCCTCGGGCACAACTACACAATTAAACAGGTAGATGACAAGCAAATAAGAAAGATAAGCATATAAGGTTCGCCCTTCAGGCACAATGTCAACAAATCCGCCCCTCGGGCAATCACATAGAACAATACCAGTCACTCGGGCAATATCTCAGAACAATACCAGCCACTCGGGCAATCACATAGAACAATACCAGCCCCTCGGGCTATATCTCACATCATAATGGGTACCCGCGCTCATTGGGGGTGTGCAGACTCCTGGAGGGGCCCCTTACGGCCCAAGCGTAATATCAAGCCATCTTGTGGCATCATCTCTAGGCTCTCGACCTCATATCAACAAGCCACCTCGTGGCGTACATATCTCAGACCCTCGACCTCATAATCAAAATCAGTGTATCACCGCTGCAGCGTGCACCCCACCCAAAAGTATCCTCACAACACAAGCCCTAGGCCTTACTCAATCAAAATCACATAAGCCACTCGTGCAATAGTAAAATATGATGCTCAGCCCAAAATATTATTTAAAATATCATTTCAAGTGTTAAAGCAGAGTAAACATGGCTAAGTTTTAAAAATAGTAGAATATAGCATGACTGAGTACAAGTTTAAAATCAATACAGTGAGGAAATATCAATAAGAATCCCCGAAGGGTTCACATAGTTGGCACGAGGCCAAAATATGACATTCAACCCAACACATGATGATAACAAGTAGTTTTCAATCAAATACGCAGTAAAACAATCATTTGGGATGGACTACTTCACAATAGCAATAGTGCACGACTCCACGCTCCTCATCTAGCATGTGCGTCACCTCAATATAGCACAACGATGTGCAATCCAGGGTTTCATACCCTCAGAACATCATTTACAATCATTACTCACCTCGATCCGGTCCAAACTCTAGCCCGCGATGCCTTTGCCAGCACGAATCGACCTCTGGATGCTCCAAATCTAGCCACAATCAGTACATAACCATTAAAATATGCTGAGGGAACAAAGCTCACTCAAAAATATCCAATTTACATAAAAATCCCGAAATTGCTCAAACCCGGCCCCCGGGCCCACGTCTCAAAATCCGATAAAAACTACATCAATAAAATACCCGTTCACTCACGAGTCTATCCATATCAAATTCGTCAAAATCCGACCTCAATTGCCCATTCAAATCCCCAAAAGAAATGTCAAACTTTTCTTCCATTTTTCCCCAATTTTCACTCTAATTTCTCAAATTAAATGATGAAATTCAAGACAAAATCATGGAATTAAACCAAATATGAGTGAACAATACTTACCCCAATAGCTCCATCGAAAATCTCCTCAAATTCCACCTTCTCCCAAGCTCTCCAATGATTTTTATGAAATTGGACTTAAACCCTCGATTTAAAATATAAATTGTCTGCCCAGACATTTCTTCATCGCGAACGCGGCATATCCCTCGCGTTCGCGATGGGGGCTGCTACACTGACCAGAATCGCGAACGCGATGCACAACACACTCAACACCTAGCGATCGCGACCCCAACTACGCGAACGCGTAGAACAAATGCACTGAGGACCCAGCTATCCTTCTTTCTCTATGCGAACGTGACCTGAACCTCGCGAACGCGATGACCAAATATCTCACACATTCGCGATTGCGTAACCATCTTCGCGAACGCGAAGGCCAACTCCACGGCCTCGCACCTTATTCCTTCGCGAACGCGGGACATGCATCACGAACGCGAAGGTCAGAAACCTGCAACACCAATAGCAGCAATTCTGCAATTTTTCACAACATGAAATGGTCTGATTGACCACCCGAAACTCACCCGAGGCCCTCGGGACCTCAACTAAACATGCCAACATATCCCATAATATCATTCAAACTTGTTCCAACCTTCAGAACGCTCAAAACAACATTAAAACACCAAAATCACATCGGATTCACGCTTAAGAATTTCAAGAACTTCCAAATTACGCTTTTGATAAAAAACCCAACCAAACCACGTCCGAATGACCTGAAATTTTGCACACACGTCACAAATGACAGAACGGAGCTGTTACAACTTCCGGAATTCCATTCTGACCCCTATATCAAAATCTCGCCTATCAACCGGAAAATGCCAAAATCTCAATTTCGCCAATTCAAGCCTAAACCTTCCACGGATTTCAAAAATGCATTTCGATCACAGTCCTAAGTTCCAAATCACCTAATGAAGCTAACCAAATCATAAAATTTCTGATTCGAGATCATATACCAACAAGTCAAAACTTGGTCAAACTTTTCAAATTTCAAACTTCAAACTGAGAACTGTTCTTCCAAATTCATTCTGATTACCCTGAAAACCAAAACCAATGATTTACATAAGTCATAACCCATCACACGTGGCAAGTCATATCCGAGAACTGGCGATCAAAGTGCAAGAGCTCAAAATGACATGTCAGGTCGTTACATCATCCCCAACTTAAACATATGTTCGTCCGCGAACGTGCCTAGAGTTGTTCCGAGAACCATAAAATCGTTGTGTTACCTTACCATGCACATACCCGGGGGTGATCCCACGTTACTCAATCTCATGTAGGTCTGATAACACAATGTAACTGAAATTTTCACAATCCAGCCTAGCCCATGAACCTTAGAACCACATTTCCACTTCTAAAATCATCCACAAGATCCGAATCTCACATCTATACTCTGAATAAGCCCGAACAAGCGGTAGTAACCCATAACTGCAACCTCAGGTGCAATTAAATGATACACCACATAATTCAAACACTTGTACCGATCACTTCTAATCACAGTACCTGCACACAACAACCGAATACCGATAGAAAACCTCTTATCAACTAAAGTTTCATCCCAACACTTTCATATACTGCCAATAATAAATGGAACACGCAGTAAGCCATAACCATTTCTCAGACCAACCATTCATGAAGCCACTTCTCTTTTTGGCAAAGACCATGGCAAATTTCTGAGCCGAACCTCGATATTATCCTTCCAATATGCTGAAATCGACTCCGTTTGTATTCATTAAAGACCCCAACAATCTCATCTAATCCATCACAATTACTCTGGTGACATGACACATCAATGCAGGTTGAAGCCACAACGTGTGCAACCCGCGCACCAATAAGCAACAATCCAAACATACCCAAATCATGAAAATGATTCAAATGAAAAAGTTGTACCGCGAGCTCATCAGTACCACCACAACACAAGGCTAAGAACCCGGCACACATCGTAGAAACAGAACACACGAATCCAATCCTCAGGATCATACCTCCACATAGCTTCTCCCCAATGCGCGACCTCATCCAAACACTGGTCCACATGAAACACCTCAAGTCAGTATGCTTAAAATCGATAACCATGTGCAGTATGATGTCTAAAACCAAAACAATCATCATGACCACAACGAAGCAATTGACATAACATTACACAACCCGAAAGGACATAACCGATACTCCATCCGCCGAGCAATACCCAATACTCTTCTCGCTCGAATTCCACTACAAAACTCCAATAAAACCGCACCACATGTTCCCATAACCAACAAATTCCAACTCCTTGCAACACGTAAAAGTAACTTATAGATCCTCTCAGAACACTGATAGCTCAATAACAATTAAATCAACACATCCCTCACCAATGGCAACTCGAAGTCAACAAAGCTATCCCGATGTAGAACATACATCCATATAGGTCCACCAATAAACCCTTATCAAGGAGTTCCTGAAGCTACTCCTTCAACTCCTCTCACTTTGTCGGTACCACACGATACGGTGCCCAACACCAAATCAATACCGAAATCAACAACTTTGCCCAGCGACATGCCCGACCATAAGAAACACCTCCGAAAAGTCCCTCACCACTAGAACTGAATAAATGGTAGGAGTCTCTACACCGACATCCATCACAAAACCCAAGTAATAAAGACAATCCTTCCTAGCCATCTGCTAGGTCTTAGAATATAAAACCACCCGACTAGGACATGAAATCCGTCGAACCTCTCCACTCAATCTGTGGCATTCCCAGTGCCAACATCGCCGCCTTAGGGAAATAGTCCAGAATAACACGACACGAAGACAACCAGTCTATACCCAATATTACATCAGAATCTAACATACCGAGCAGCACAAGACCCACTCGGGTCTCCAAACCCTGATAGTCACTAAGCAGTGCCGATTCACACGACCCACAACCACAACATAGCCTGAATATGAGAACTCCTAGTCTCCAACTCCATATAGCACACGAATCACCATACCTGATCCTAGTTTTGCCGTCCAAATACATACCACACCTCTAATACCCAATCATTCCACGAGAGATACTCTAAAATTCTCCTGTGCCACCAAGAAAACTCGAATATCAGTAGTCGATCTAACAAGAAAGTACTGCAATACTACCAAAGTACCATCAACTTAATCCTATTGCCTTTTTCTGAAACATATACCCTCGTTAAATCACTCCAATTAGCATTACCGTCTCCTTAATCATCTGAAGATCATTTCCCAAATCATCTGAAGCTCGTTTCTCTAATTATCTGAAACTGCTCGTGCTACCTAAGAATTGTGACCTTCCTTTCAGAACTGATCTGTGACCTTACACATGAAAATCTAAGTCTAGCACAACATAGCGCATATACCATACCGTCCTAAGGTAAACATGAGAACTTCATATCTATTCTGAGCCACACGCAACTACGTACTCAACTAGCCCAGAACTTTTCTATTGGACCTCACCTGGGAGGAAATCACTATACATCCCCTGCTCTTCATGCCCATGGAAAATACACACCTCTAACCGTGGTATAATCATCAAGAACTTTCCGAATTCCATTCGCACAAAACTAAACCGTCAGAACTGAATCCTTCTAACTCAACCAAGCTACGCAGGCCACTAAAAATCCAAGAGAATTGCCGCGCAACACCTGCAGAAACTCATTACCTCGTAATGACCCAAAGGACTAATCATATCTTTACCATGCTGATCCAACCTACTACCAAGCCATCCTATTGATCCTAGTTCCTTCTAAATTACCTTCAAATTGATACTTTTCCTTGCCATAACACCAAAATTCCTCAACCCAGACTCACCACATGAGACCCAATCATAAAACCACACCGTCAAAGGCTCATAAGCCGCCGAACTCTCTCTTAAATTTTCCCAAACACACCACATTCAAAATACCTACCCTAAAGAGATTTCCCTGTGGATCCAAAGCCATTACCTTCACCTTCTGATACTAATACATTGAATTCCATAATGATATATAAATACCACGAGTCTTGACACTCTCCAATGCAAACTTCACTTTCTAGCCAAGAATACAACTCGAAAATTTCGCTTATTACATGCAAAATCTTGAACCCCTTAGAACCATTCCCGAGAATCATTCACTCTACTCAAACTGCAATTATCCTGACCAGACGAACCGAAAAACCTGTGCCTTATTAGCACTCCGACACCATAGAGTGTAACCTCATCCTAAAACAATAGAGCAACTTCCTGTTCTATGCACCGAGCATCCTTTACCAACAACAACTCACGACATTCCACGATTCTCACACACCTATGAATTATACTATAACCTTTGTCAAGAATTTTTCCTTTACTCGAGCCATCTTCGGTGTCAACCTTCGTAGGCCATAACTGATTCTCTCATACGCCTCAAACTGGAACTAACATAGCACATAGCCGTGCAGTCAACTAACCAACAGCAGACTCCCCCACTTGGCTCGAAGCCATATATCAAAACACACACAATAACTCATAACGCATATACCCTATCGCATGCCATAATACCATAGTGATATTAAACTCAACCCTTCATAAGCTCGTGAAACACAAACCCTCTAGTACTTTAAATCTTCTACAATTCTCGCATTCACTCTCGTAACAGTTAAACCCACTCTCTTAAGAGACCCAAATTTAAGTTGCAACACATATCTTTCACTTATAAATGAGATCTTCTAATAGATAATATAAGGATCGCACAAACTTCAGAACACTCCGCAGGAGATAACCCGCCAGCTTTGCCTCAAACTGGCATTTCTGTATACCTTCCACCGTCATAAATGTTACGCAGTCACTTAATCTTCCTAAGTCTGAACTCGTACCGTAATATGAAATTTACTTCACTCCCAACTAGAAAACATGAAAAGGTTCTTCACACACCTATAACTCGGGGCTATACCTCAAATCAAGATTAAAAAAAATCGAGCACCTAATACTCCTTCTATCCTCCAGCAGACCCTTTTTATCGCTTCCAAATCACATGAATACATCTGGCAGTCACATCACACTCATCACGTAACTATCCAATCATCACCTCCCTTAATAGGGACACCACAGAACATATGGATCCAGAAACACGCGCTCACGACATCAACAGCACAGGGCTCAAGCTATAGGCAAAAATCCGGCCTCGAGTCCTCCAAACTGGCCCAATATCAACATACAGAGATCACATCTCACCCCTTGATCAGGGAATCACAAGCCATCGATGCACATCTGATATCGAGCGCTCATGCGCGCATACGAACACGTGGAAGGAATTCAAAGAGTTACATCTCACGCTGAATCAAGGATGCACGATAAGAATTCAAGAATGTGAAGTTTTTCATAAAGGTTCTGCAGCCTCCCGAGGATAAGTACAGACATCTCTGTACCGATCCGCGAGACTCTACTAAACCTGCTCATGACTCATGAGACCTATGTAACCTAGGCTCTGATACCAACTTGTCACGACCCCAAACCGAACTCGGTCGTGATGGCGCCTCTCGTGAAGACAACGCCAGCCGACATAATTCCCAAATTTAATTTTAACAGTTTAATAAGTCAATTTAAGTCATTTATAAGGATAAGTCCCCAACAAGTATAGATTTAGCGAAATAAAACAAGTGCGGAAATGAATACAGCCCAAAATTGGGGTGTCACAAGTCACGAGCATCTACTAAGGTCCAAAATACAATGGAAATTTCGGTAAATGTGCTAATACAGTCTAATAACATCAAAGGGAGAAAGCAGTGATGCGTACGTCGGGCAGCAACTTTGCTAAATTCCAAAGACTCTGCCTCTGATCAACCTACCCGCTACCGGGTGCAGAAATACCTGAATCTGCACACAAGGTGCAGGGAGTAAAGTGAGTACTCCAACTCAGTGAGTAATAATCATAACTAAAGACTGAGTGATAGGAAATCACGAAAAATATATCAACATGATGTATAGAGTAGTACAAACCAGTAAGAAAACAATGAAGTTGTGAAATCTCTTAAAGCACCTCAGCTCAGTTTAAACTTCTTTGAAAATGACTTTTTAACAGTTATGCAAATGAATGCAAAGCAATTAGAATAGATAAGCCCAGAAAATCCGCCTCTCGGGCACAACTACACAATTAAACAGGTAGATGACATGCAAATAAGAAAGATGAGCACATAAGGTTCGCCCATCGGGCACAATGTCAACAAATCCGCCCCTCGGGCAATATCTCAGAACAATACAAGTCCATCGGGCAATCACATACAATAATACCAGCCCCTCGAGCAATCACATACAATAATACCAGCCCCTCGGGCTATATCTCACATCACAATAGGTACCCGTGCTCACTGGAGTGTGCAGATTCCTGGAGGGGCCCCTTACGGCCCAAGTGTAATATCAAGTCATCTCGTGGCATCATCTCTAGGCTTTCGGCCTCATATCAACAATCCACCTCGTGGCATACATATCTCAAGCCCTCGACCTCATAATCAAAATCAGTGTATCACCAATACGGCATGCAGCCCGACCCAAAAGTATCCTCACAACACAGGCCCTCGACCTTACTCAGTCAAAATCACATAAACCACTCGAGCAACAGTAAAACATGATGCTCAGCCCAAAATATTATTTAAAATATCATTTCAAGTGTTAAAGCAGAGTAAACATGGATGAGTTTTGAAAACAGTAGAATATAGCATGATTGAGTACAAATTTAAAATGAATACAGTAAGTAAATATCGATAAGAATTCCCGAAGGGTTCACATAGTTGGCACGAGGCTCAAATATGGCATTCAGCCCAAAACATGATGATAGCAAGTAGTTTCAATCAAATACGCAGTAAAACATTCATTCGGGATGGACTCATCACAATCCCCAATAGTGCATGACCCCACGCTCGTCATCTAGCGTGTGTGTCACCTTAATATAGTACAACAATGTGCAATCTGGGGTTTCATACCCTCAGAACATCATTTACAATCATTACTCACCTCGATCCGGTCCAAATTCTAGACCGCGATGCCTTTGCCCGCACGAATCGACTTCCGGATGCTCCAAATCTAGCCACAATCAGTACATACCCATTCAAATATCTAAGGGAACGAAGCCCACTCAAAAATATCCAATTTACATCAAAAATCCTGAAATTGCTCAAACCCGGCCCCTGGGCCCACATCTCGAAATCCAATAAAAATCACATCAATAAAATCCTCGTTCATTCACGTGTCTACCCATATCAAATTCGTCAAAATCCGACCTCAATTGCCCATTCAAATCCCCAAAAGAAATCTCAAACTTTTCTTCCATTTTTTCCCCAATTTTCACTCTAATTTCTCAAATTAAATGATGAAATTCAAGACAAAATCATGGAATTAAACCAAATATGAGTGAAGAATACTTACCCCAATAGCTCCACCGAAAATCTCCTCAAATTCTACCTTCTCCCAAGCTCTCCAATGATTTTTATGAAATTGGACTTAAACCCTCGATTTAAAATATAAAATGTCTGCCCTGACATTTCTTCATCGCGAACGCAGCATATCCCTCGTGTTCGTGAAGCACACTGCTTCACTGACCGGAATCTCTTCTACGCAAACGCGAGAAAGCTCTCGCGAACGTGATGCACAACACACTCAACACCTCGCGATCGCGACCCCAACTATGCAAATGCGTAGAACAAATGCACTGAAGACCCAGCTATCCTTCTTCCTCTATGCGAACACGACCTGAACCTCGCGAATGCGATGACCAAGTACCTCACACCTTCATGATCGCGTAACTATCTTTGAGAACTCGAAGGCCAACTCCACAGCCTCGCACCTTAACCCTTCGCGAACGCGGGACATGCATCGTGAACGCGAAGGTCAAAAACATGTAACACCAACAGCAGCAATTCTGCAATTTTCACAATATGAAATGGTCCGATTGACCACCCGAAACTCACCTGAGGCCCTCGGGGCCTCAACCAAACATGCCAACATATCCCATAATATCATTAAAACTTGTTTCAACCTTCAGAATGCTCAAAATAACATCAAAACACCAAAATCATATCGTATTCACGCTTAAGAATTTCAAGAACTTCCAAATTACGCTTTTGATAAAAAAAAAACCAACCAAACCACGTTCGAATGACCTAAAATTTTGCACATACCTCACATATATCAAAATCTCACATATCAACCGGAAAATGCCAAAATCTCAATTTCGCCAATTCAAGCCTAAACCTTCCACGGACTTCCAAAATGCATTACGATCATGCTCCTAAGTCCCAAATCACCTAATGGAACTAACCAAATCATAAAAATTTCAATCCAAAATTATATACCAATAAGTCAAATTTTGGTCAAACCTTTCAAATTTCAAGCTTCAAACTGAGAACTGTTCTTCCAAATTCATTCCGATTACCCTGAAAACCAAAACCAATGATTTACATAAGTCATAATCCATCACACGGGGCAAGTCATACCTGAGAACTGGCGAGCAAAGTGCAAGAGCTCAAAATGACCTGTCGGGTCGTTACAGATAGTTCCCCCTTTTGATGACTCTCCAAAGTTTAACGTCATAAGCCTTGGCAAAGATCTCCATATGCACTTTCCAGTGAGAAAAATATTGTCCATTGAAGTATGGTAGTCTAACTTGTGAAGTTCCTTCCTGTAAGAGAGTGTCTATTGTCACACCTCCTTTTTACCTACTCCCCCGAAAAGGGGCGTAAGGGGTAAGTGGAGTTTTTTCAATTAAAGGACAATCGAAAATGGGATTTATTATTTAAGGATCAGAGTCGCCACTTGGGAGATTTATGGTGTCCCAAGTCACCGGTTTTAATCCCGAATCGAGGAAAAGAATGACTTTGTATTACAGTCCGCAAACCAAAAATCCGGATAAGAAATTCTGTTAACCCGGGAGAAGGTGTTAGGCATTCCCGAGTTCCGTGGTTCTAGCACGGTCGCTCAACTGTCGTATTTAGCTTAATTATCTGATTTTATACAATTATGAACTTATGTGCAAACTTTAAACTCTTTACCGCTTTTATTATTATTATTATTTTAACAGAAAATTACAACATTGTGAAAATCGTATCTCGAACCACGTCACATCAATGTACCCGTGGTTATCAACACATTTCGACTCTGTTGAGATTTGGATTTGGGTCACATAAATGTGCACCCGAGTTTTTAAGAAAGTAAATTGTTAAAGGCGCGCCTAAAGCGACTAACGTATCATTATTTTGGGTAAGACCGTAAAATTTGCTAAACGGCCGATCCCGAAGTCTATACAATTATTAACCAATTATTGAGGGCCCCGCAACTTGTGCGTTTTATTGGGCGAGGCTCATCTCGTTTATTTTAAAAGGATAATCCTAAAGTGCCTACATTTTGTCTATTAAATTTGTCTCTAAAAATGAAAGAGAAAAGGTCCTAATTTATTTACATGCTTACGAGTTGTTATAGTCGGGTTCCGAACGCAATTTGTTAAATCAGAATGTAAACACAATATGGACAGCCCGTTGGCCAACGTGGGCCCAGGTTCACCGCATGTAGTATTAAACGTGACTTGGGCCGTCTTATTCCAATAATGGGCCTAGTTAATTATTTCTACATATGTTCACAATTTTTGCACTTACAGAGATATAAGATGATAGTATCTAACTAAGCAAGTTACATGCAAGTTTTAGAAAGAGCAATTAATTGGAATGAAGTAACTTAAGGGTCTAGTTTTAATCCTAAATTCAAACAATTGATTGTTGAAGCTAGATTGCCATGATATTAAAACAGTCTACTAGCCTGGTTTTATTTAACATGCATTTGAACCTATACTACCTAATAACCAAACTAAAACAACGGGACATTATTGACTATATTATTATAACACTGTCCAGTTATACAGAAATGGCAAAAAAAAATTTACAAAACAGTAGTGTATAGAATGTCCTAAGTACAATCAGTAACAAAACTAAATCAAATTAAAACTTCAACTATTTATTTGTATTCATGCTTCATGTTTCAGCTTATAGTAACCAGCGTATCAGTTGTGTACCTGATATTGGAAGCAAAAGAAGAGGAACATCAGCAGAAATGCAGTAGCATACAACAACAACAACACCCAGCAACCAGTAACAACCAGCAACGAGAAACCAGTGACAGATTTTAAAATCAAGCAAAAAATCTAGTAATAACCAGTGAAGTAGTAGCAAATACCCAAGTAGTAACCTAGGAAAAACCCACTTGAGACCCCAGCAATACCAAATGCAATCACAGGCAGCAACATAAAGGACCAGACATAGGCGGTAGTTTTCTGGTTTTCAAACACTCAAAGAAAAGAAGCTTGAAGCTTCAATGATACAGTAGCAAACTGGCATTGATTTTTAACAGTGGAAGAAAGACTTCACTTTTCAGTTTTTTATCTCTCAACCCTCTCTTTTTACTTTCTCCAATTACTGAACTTTTAGGTGTTAAAAATTCAGCCTATTCAACTCTCCAAAAAATCCGCTAAACTCTCTTCAAAATCCGTCCTCCAATCCTCTGTATATCCAGTGTATCCAGAGTGTATATCGGGTGTATACTACTCTCTCTTTAGATTTCCAGAATGTTTTTTCTGTTCCCAAAAAATCCTCAATTCTCTCTTAATATTCAGAAAATTCCCCCTTTAACTTATGTCAACCTCTTCTTCTTTATAGCCAAATTTGAAGCACTTAAATTAATCCCACCATCTTCTCCCCATCCCCCTTTTGAATCTCACTACTTAATATTTTGTCTCCCACTATATTAAACAAATATATTAGTTTCCACCACCATATGTCTTATCCCCCACTATATTAAACAATGTATTATTGCCCACTACCATATGTCTTGTCCCCCATTATGCACTAATTAATTCCCACCATCATATCTTGCCCCCCACTACGTATTATTTTAATATTATTAGTGCCTAGTGGACGGAGCACTCAAATTAATCATTTTTTAAGACTCAAAATCCCGAAAATGCCCCTAAAACAACTGAAATTACCATTTTACCCCATCAGTTATATCCAATCCTCCTAAATCAATTAACCAAACTATAGCAGCTATAACCAAATCAAGCCTGACAATTGACAAATTAAACACATGAAACTAACTCCCAATTCTGTTTATCATGGTCAGATTCATATCAACAAACTTAATAGGACAAACAAGTAGATTCAAATCACTAAACTCAATCATCAGTTGACCTCAAACTAGATCAAACAACATCATAACAAAGATGAATGATTCAGAACAAAACTATGTTGAACTACTACGGTCAGATTTTAGACTACGATTGATACACAAATACATGGGCTGATTTAACGATTTTCTAAGTTAAACCTATACAAAAAATGTAGGAATATTGAAAGTATATCGACATTAAATCGTAGTCTATATTCCTGGGTTCGAATTCAAACTAATACAAACTTCAAACTGGGGTTCCCACATTTAAACCAGAACTAACAAATTTCAAACAAAAATGAACATGAATTAACTATAATACAAACAAATACCTGGGTTCGAATTCAAACTAACCCATCAGAACACAAACACAATCAGAGAAGGAAGAAACGGAGGGGAAGACGAATCTGCTGAATGAACTAAAAAGAAAAGAGAACGGAAACCTACTAGTTTGAAGTCCGAGTTCGAATGGCAACCTCGATTTACTGCCATCATACTGATAGATGCTGTAATAGTGTATCCAATGGTAACTCCGACGAGGTTAGCATATTGTGCAAGTCCACACAGTGTCACCTTCACACCTCCTAAGTGAGAACGAACAACGTCCATGTAAGTGTAGTTTCTCTTGCCGGAGATAGGGTTGCTGACGAAGAAGAAGAAGCAGCAACAGCAGCAACGCTGCTTGACGTAGGGGAGCTGGTGGTTCCGATGACGAAGAAGAAGAAGGTAGCCATGGGAGGGTGGTGGCTTGGTGTTGAAGACGGGCCGCTGATCGACGAGTTGTTGGTCGACGATGATGGCAGTGCTCGCTGAAGAGTGGTCGACGGACTGGTTGAGCTTGACGAAGAAGACGAAGACGAAGAAACAACAACCATGGTTGCTGGTCATTCATGGTGGAGCTGGGGTGGTGACGACGCGAGGGAAGCCATGGGAGCTTGAGCTGTTCGTTGGTTGAAGGAAGATGGATGACGGGGCAGCTGCTGCGTCAATGGCGACGTGAGCTGAGTGGAGGTGAGGGGGCAAGGGAGGGGCTGCTTGGAGAAGGAGAAAGAGAGGGGGGTCGGGTGGCTTTTTTAGGGTCTTTAGGGTAGGGAAAAATGAAAAAATGAAAATGGGGGGGTTGGGATTAGTTTGGGTTATGGGGCGGACTGGGTCGGGTCGACCTCGTGGGGGTTATTTGGTTTGGGACTGGCGGGTTTAAAATTGGAGGAAGGGCCCAATCCAATTTTCTTCTTCTTTTATTGCTTCTTTTTTCTTCTTTTATTTTTTCTTAAACTAAAACTAAATTCTAAAAATTCTAAATTATCCTATAGAACTAAATTAATTTATAAAAGTGCTAATTAACCCTTAATAACAATTAACACACAATTAAATAGCAATTACGATAAAATCACACAATTTGGACATTAAATGCTAAAAATGCAACGTACATTATTTTTATGATTTTTTTGTTCTTGTAAAACAAACTTAATTGCTCCTAATTATAGAATCAAATCCTAAATGCAAATGCGACATATTTTTGTATTTTTTATTAATTTAACAAATAAACATGCACGGACAAATACAAATAATTATCCAAAAATGCCACGAAAATTATCAAAATTGCACACAAAGGAAAATTATTTTATTTTGAATTTTTGGGAGTAATTCTCACATAGTGCAAAAATCACGTGCTTACACTTATGATAACTTGATTTGCCATGATCTTTTCTCACAAACTGTTAAGCAAAAGTAGAATGTAAGCCTTGCTCTGATACCAATTGAAAGTACAAGAGAGGGTGAATTGTATATTTTAAAATTAATCAATATTAGTTAACTGGTTTCTGGATTAGTCAACTAGATGCAATAACCTAACAGTTATAATAGCAGAATATAAAACACAGAAAGTAAATGCAGGAATTAAAGACACCGGAATTCTATACTAGTTCAGATTCAATGTGAATCCTAGTCCAGTCCCCTTGGGTTGCAAGGGAGTTCTCTTTAGTAAATGTGTTTCTTCGAGTACAGTGGAAATGACGTGATAGCTCAGTTCCTATAACACTCGTCTCTTTTGATACAATGCCTCACCAGTGTTGTACTCTCTTTTTTTCTCTGACTTGTTACACAGCAGATCTTAGAGAACTACAATATTTGTTTGCAGTAGAATAAAGAGAGGATTTTTGGTTCGATCAAAATATACTTGTCTAAGGCTTGATGCTGAGTATAAATATTTAGTGAAGACTGTTTACTGACGAGACTTGACAACCCAAGAGATTTGATCCTTGGAAAGAGATTGATTCTTTCCAAGAATAAGATTGTTTGCCATTGTTCTTCCTTGATGAGAGGAAATTGACAGCTTTCCTTCTACGGTTGTTAGCGATGAAGATTTACTCCTTGATTGTTGGTCCTTCCTAAATTAGCCGCTCAGTTTATCTTCTTACAGAATCTTCGATGCCTTTTGACTGCTTCAATCTTCCGGATTGACTGTGTTGGCCTTGATTGATGCCTTAAGTTTATGCTTGCTTGATTCCTTCCATCGCAACTATCCATGATCTTTGCTGACTGATTTCTTTCTTTAAGCATCCAGATAGACTTCAGCAATCTTGTAGTAACTCCTTGATTCCTTGTTCTTCTGTAATTGATTTCCTGCACAGATATATTATTTGCATCAGTAAAATTAGATCTAAAAACTACAACAAAAATGGGCTTTAGCGGCAATATAAAACAGCTGTAACGGCAATAATAATGGCCGCTATATGTTTTACCGGACATTTGTCTTTCGCCGTTAAAGCTGGGGTCGCTAAAGCCTTTAGTGGCTATTGTCACAAAAGCTGGTAAAAGGTATGGTTTATTACCGCTAAAGATTAATATCTTCAACGGTAATTGTTTGCGGCAATTATAATGGCTACTAAATCTAATCCATAAAGGCTAATTATACTGCTCTAGCAACCATTTTTATAGTTGTTAAATTCAAAATAATTGCCGCTAAAAGTTTACATATTTAATGGTAATTGTTTGCAATTATAATGGCTACTAAATCCAATCCATAATGGCTAATTATGCTCCTTTAGCATCCATTTTTATAGCTGCTAAATTCAAAATAATTGCCGCTAAAAGTACGCATCTTTAACGACAATTATCTTGTGGAAATTAAAATGGCCATAGTATCCCTTCTGAAAACATCTTAGTTTGTCATTTTAGTGGCTAATATGTTTAACTAAATTGCCGCTAAAAGTCAATATTTTTTAACGGCAATTGTTTTACAGCAATTATAACAGCTGCAATATCCCTTGTAAAACATCTTAATTTGCTCATTTATCGTCCATTTATATAGCCGGTATATCCAATTAAATTAGCGCTAAAAGTCACAAGCGATAATAGCAATATTTTAGCCACCATTAATAATAGTTACTACATTTATCCAAAATATGACCCAAATAAAAAAATATATTAATATAAATTAAAAAAACATAATATATCTCATTAAATCTTAACAAATAAAAGGAAGTGCTAATCAAAAATATTGATGTCACAATAACTAAACTTATATTGTTTGAACTAAATAGCTAATGTCATTATATAACTAATCCAGACGAATGATGGTATTCAAATGATTTCCGCAACTTTTCATCATTTTGAAATATTCCACCTGCTAAATTATCGAACATCAAACTGTATGATCTGAAATTATAAAATAATTGTAGCAGAAGATAAAATACAATGCGAAAAAAACATCTTCAAAATTCCATACCAACAAAAAACCTCCATAATACACAATTTACAATCGGGTATCTTTCTCACTGCTTATTCAGGTAAATACCACTATTCCACTCTTTCCCCACTTAGCTTATTCTTTATTGTTAGACAAAAGAATTGACAGCAAAGAAAACAATATGAAACCTGTCTGACAAACAAGATAGTAGGACATCAAGCGTTTAATAATTGACTTACTCCAAAGAAGTTATAATAATTGATTTTATAACAAAACTATTTCAAGTTTCTATCACTGTCTCTAAAGCGAAAGAAATACTCAGAAATCTCAGTCACATTTCACAACAGACTTCAAGTACTCAGAAAATCAAGCTCAAATTTCAGTTCACAACAGACTTCAAACCAAAAATCTCAGTCATTAAAGCAGTCTCAAACTTGAGTCAACTCCTCAAGTTCCCAGCAGACAGTAGTCAGAACTTCAACAGCAATAGACAGACACTACCAACTGCGTGATCTTGAACAAGATACTCAAGGGATTCATGCTACCAAAACAAGTAGGAAGAAAAATACAAACAAGAAACTGAAGCAGATGGTTCTCAGGTGCATACTGAACCAGAAGTAGATGGTTCTCAGGTGCATACTGAACCAGAAGCAGGGGAATAACAATTCGAATAAGGAACTCGAGCCAAACTTGCGAATTCAACTCAATTAACTCAGACGGTCGAGTAGAAGTTCAGTTTTTAAACTAGGATAAAGAAGCAGCTGCCCTGTTTGTAATATATCGTAGCACTATACTCGCTAGAAAGTCATCTGTCGTGTGTGTTACTTTACAGAACATTCCGGTGCTTCAAATGGTCTATGAAGACCTCAGTTTCATGACTGCTATTTTATTATCTATTGCTCTCTTATGTAAATGGTACTAATACTGATAAAGTTACAATCGAATTATGGAAGCATGTAAGTCGAAACTATATCTTGTTTCCATTTCTTCCAAGTTTGCATGAAATCAGATTCTAATGATGGAGGAAAATTCAAACAATAGAAAACTCAAATAGTAGCACCGAAGGATAAAGATGAGTAGTACCTTGAGACAGTGAAGTACTTTCAGCAATACTAAGTATCCTTGATGTTTGTGGTACTCGTTCATGGCCACTATTGACGTCAAGGACCTAATAAATATTAACACATTAGATTACAATTCTTCTATAGGATTGAAACTTCATTAAGAATGCCTATAACTTCTGAAAATCGAGTTACCTATTCGCTTAAGGTGTCATTGATATTTTGAGGCATAGATTCATTAGAAACATATTTGCGCATCAATTGTCTCATTTGGAGTAATTCTGATTGCATCTTCTCCTGATTTTGTTTCATCAGATTCATTTCTTCATTGTGTTTATCCTTTAACTCGGTTATCTCCTGTGTTAACCTTTGTACGGCCTCATTAGACGAATCCTCTGCAATAATATTTCCCAAGAAAGATCTACTACCCCATAGCACAAAAGGAGTTGGACCAAGTCTTAAACCACGAACATACCCACTTTTGTCTTCCGAACACCTGGAAATATACATCGCCTTCCTAAGCAACACTGCGAGGAGGTTAATCAGTAGAGCTCTCACTATTATTCATCATTTCATTTATCATTTCCTGACCACAGAATACATAAATCCAAGTTGGAATTCATTTATTCGCTTTTATGTTTTTTTCTAAACTATTTTCCAATTCAGAAATTTAAATAAAAAAAGAAATCTTACGATTGCATTGGCAGAATCAATATCCAGTGGTCTACCATCCTTATGTTGTTTATGAGTTAATAAAAAAATTTGTGTTCGTGTAGGAGTAGTAGTAGTAGTAGTCTTCCACAATCTTCCACAAATTGTCAGTAATGTAGTCTATTTGACTTACTAAACCTTATTCAGCAGAAATAAGTTTCAAAATCTTATTGCAATATGACTTAAGTACAGAATGAATAGAGTCAATGTTGTAAGCAGTTAGATACCATTGATCAAGTTTAGATTGAGAAAGTAGGGGAATCAACGGGTTGCAGTTGCCTCTGAACTAATATTATCATGGTTATTGACTTATAGTTTGATATAGAAAGAAAACTCGAGGCCAATTTCAGAAGATAATTCTCAGAAGAGTGCTGACAAAGATGTTACTGAAGGTGATAATGTTCATGTGAAACCTAAGGAAAATACAAATGCGATCACTAATCGAGTGGAGGATGAATCTAGTGTTGTTAGAAATTTTAAGATCGCATCAGGTGCTACTGTTGATCCTAATGCTCCTATGGTTAATAATGTTGTGAAAGCATCAGAGGTGACTCATGATCAACAACAAATGGTGCAATTGCAGCCTAAGGAAGTTGAATCCATCACTACTGTTGTAGTAGCTGGTATTTTGAATCCTGCAGCACCTGGGAATGGTGATGCGATAAGTGTTACTAATCCTAAATCGAAAGGGACTGGAGGTGATGAATTAATGCTTGTGAAGGGTCAGGCTAAACCTACACATGTTCCTGCTTCTATATGTATTGGGAAAAAATTGAATTTATATTGTAGGTGACGTGGCATGACACGTGGACTGGTCAAACGGTCAAAACACAGTAAATAGCCAAGAGGCACTGGCAACAACAGATAAGGGAAAAAGAAAGCAACATAGGTGCGGACCGTTACTAAAATAGGTACGAGTCTCGTGCCTATCCAAGACCAAAGATCGGAAGAAGTTGAAGATACGAATCTGATGACGTAAAAGAGTCTAAATACAGCATTGAATATCAAATACGTTAGAATATTTGATTTAAAAAGAAATGATTGTGTAACGTTTCTTTTAATGTCATTTATTGCTCATAATTGCCTCATTAAGACAAAGGCATTATATCTTCTCCTAGAATTAGCTATAAAAGGAGAAGAACTCATCATCTGTAAGGACACGAAATACTATTGAGATCTTACTGAAATACAAAACTATTTACTGTTTTACCATTATTCTCAAAATTATTTTATTTTCGTTTCCTGATTATCAGTAACCCGAATTTCTTTTTAGTTTTGACCAAAGACTCAGATTTTTGGTTAAACAAATTGGTTCTGTTACCGGGAAACTGATAATCTTTTCTTTTAAGCTATATCTTGTCCATTGTTATCACCATGTCAAACAACAACACCGACAATAACAGTAATAACACATTGGGAAACCATGAAAATCAAATGCATCAAAATCAAGGCGACGTGGTCCCCTCCCCTCTAGATTCACCACGTCAATCTCGTGAAGGCACTCCTGCTACTGAATCCCGTGCTGATCAACAAGACCAATCTGAACACTTTGAAGGAGGAATAAATGAAGCTTTACAAAAGCTAATTGATGCTCAGGTCGGCAAAGCTCTTCAGGCTCTAGTTAGTCGATTGTGGGGGACCAGGTAATTCAAATAATTCATATTTGCAAAATTTAGTATTAACCTTGCAGAAACAGATTAAGGAACAAAATGAGCGTATTGAGCAAATCCCCGGAGTTCCGCCTGTAATAAAAGGAGTAGACATGGACAAATACTCACAACAACCTTGGAAGCCAAGTGTTGTTCCCCTTCCAATTCCGAAAAAGTTCAAAATGTCTGACATCCCGAAATATGATGGTACTACAGACCCACGTGACCACGTGACTGCCTTTACAACAGGCATGAAAAGCAACGACTTGACCAAATAAGAAATTGAATCAGTACTGGTCAAGAAATTTGGAGAAACACTCACCAAGGGTGCATTAACCTGGTATTCTCTTTTATCTGAAAATTCTATAAATTCTTTTGCTGAGCTAGCAGATTCTTTTATTAAAGCACATTCGGGAGCACAAAAGGTTGAAAAAAGAATGGAAGATATTTTCAAAATCAAACAAGGGGATTCGGAGTTGCTTAGAGATTTTGTTGATAGATTCCAGCGTGAAAGAATGACTCTACCCCATGTGCCTGACAACTGGGCTGCAATAGCCTTTGCAAGTAATTTAAATGACAAAAGTTCTGAAGCCACGAGACGACTCAAAGAAAGCCTTCGAGAATTTCCTGCACCACGTGGAATGATGTTTACAACAGGTATAGTACGAAGCTGCGAATTGAAGAAGATACCGTACCTAAGTTTCATCATGAAGAAAGGGGTGGTCCCCGAAGATCAGAAACCGAAAAAAGATCAGGTAAAAACAGGTACGATCCATATATGGGACCTGCCGGAAAAGACCCACGGTCAAAACAAGATAGCCAGCAATATGATCAAAAATCGAGGAACATGGACTTTGGTTCTTCTTCGAAATTCAGGAATGATCGGAACAGACAAGAATCACGAGATGATGACAGAAGTTTAAAGGCACGATTCGGTGGATATAATTTTAATGTCTCTACCTCCGAGCTCGTGGCTGTTTTAAGAAGCATGGGAGATAAGGTACAGTGGCCAAAAGAGATGCGGTCAAATCCAAATAGATGCAATCCGGATCATTGGTGCGAATTTCACAACGATCACGGGCACAAAACTTCAGAATGTAGATTCTTGCAGAGTGAAGTGGATCATCTATTGAAGCAAGGGTACCTCACTGAGTTATTTAGTGAAAAAGGAAAACAAGCCTATATGAAAAATAGGCAAGAGCCACCAAAGCCTCCTTCACCCAAGAGAACAGTGAATGTGATAAGTGGGGGAGAAGATATTCACGGCATAACCTACACAGCCTCCAACAAGGTTTCTAAGGTAACAATTACACACGGGACACGGGTGCGGCAGGTCTTAGAAAATAAAAATATTTCATTCGATGACGCAGATACCGAAGGAGTGATAACTCCACATAATGACGCTCTGGTAATATCTTTACTTGTACACGATACTAATGTAAAATGAGTTTTGATTAATCCAGGGAGTTCCGTAAATATTATACTACTAAGGGTATTACGTGAAATGCAAGCTGAAGACAAAGTGATACCCAAGGCGCACACCTTGTCAGGCTTCGACAATTCAAATGTGGTAACAAAAGGAGAGGTAATTCTAACAACTTTTGCTATGGGTGTTGTTAAAGAAACTAAATTTCAGGTAGTTGATATGGAAATGGCCTACAATATGATCATGGGGAGACCATGGATACACGATATGGATGATGTCCCATCAACTCTACATCAAGTTATTAAATTCCCATCACCATGGGGAATTTGCCAAATTCGTGGGGATCAGCAGACGGCTAGAAGTGTCAACGCTGTAACAGGTACGAGCACCGTAAATAAAGAAAAATAGCAATTACAGGAAACAGTTGAAGGTGCAAAAAATCAAACTTCAGCTGAACAGGAAAAGACAGATTTGGACTCGAGGCCTGATACAATTCAGGAACCTGAAGAAAATGAAAGCATTAAAACAACAATTGAAGAGCTCGAGGCAGTGATATTATTTGAGCAATGGCCTGAACGGAAGGTTTATGTCGGAGCCAATTTAAGCTCAGACATGCGAGGTATGATAATTGAATTTTTAAAAGCTAACATAAACTGCTTTGCTTGGTCCCATGCTGATATGACAGGGATACCACCGGATGTGATGACTCACAAACTTAATGAGGACCCTTCTTTCACACCAATAAAGCAAAAGAAAAGAAAGCAAGGTGCTTTCAAGAACCAGATGATTCAAGATGAGGTCCAAAAATTATTAAAAATCGGATCGATCCGTGAGGTAAAGTATCCTAATTGGCTAGCTAACACGGTGGTCGTACCTAAGAAAAATGGTAAGTGGCGCGTTTGTGTGGATTATACCGATCTAAACAAAGCCTGTCCAAAAGATTCTTTTCCTTTACCGCATATAGACCAACTAATTGATGCAACCGCAGGTCATGAACTTTTAAGCTTTTTAGATGCATATTCGGGATATAATCAAATTAAAATGGATCCTGGTGATGAAGAAAAAACTTCTTTCATCACAGACAGGGGGACTTACTATTATAAAGTAATACCCTTTGGTCTCAAAAATGCTGGGGCAACCTATCAAAGGTTGGTCACCAAAATGTTCCAAGAACATTTAGGGAAAACAATGGAGGTATATATAGACGATATGCTCGTCAAAACCCAGCAGTCTCATGATCATATTTCTCATCTATCTGTTACATTTGAAATTTTGCAAAAATTTAATATGAAACTCAACCCAGAAAAATGTGCATTTGGAGTTGCATCAGGTAAGTTTTTGGGTTTTCTTGTTTCTAACCGTGGTATTGAAGTAAATCCTTCTCGGATCAAAGCAATAGAAGAAATCCCGGATATCCTTACTAATAAAAAGGAAGTCCAAAGATTAACGGGAAGAATTGCAGCTTTGGGGAGATTTATTTCCAAATCCTCAGAAAAGTGTTTTAAGTTTTTCTCTGCACTCAAAAAGCAAGATCATTTTGAATGGAATGAAGATTGTCAACAAGCCCTTAGAAATTTGAAAGCTTATTTGTCAAAACCACCGTTATTGGCAAAACCAAAGATGGGGGAAAAGCTTCTCATCTATCTGGTTGTATCTGAAGTCGCGGTGAGTGCTGTTTTAGTCCGTGAGGACCAAGTTAAACAATCTCCTATTTATTATGTAAGTAAGTCCTTATTGGATGCTGATACACGATACCCACAGCTAGAAAAGTTAGCATTAGCTTTGATCATGGAATCTAGAAAATTAAGACCTTATTTTCAATGTCATCCCATTATTATAGTTACTGCTTTTCCGCTTCGAAATATTTTGCATAAACACGAACTTTCAGGAAGATTAGCAAAATGGGCTATAGAACTAAGTGAATACGAATCATTTATCAACCCAGGACCGCTATAAAATCTCAAGTACCAGCTGATTTCGTGGTTGATTTTAGTCAGGGGATGCATTTAGAAGCAGAAAAAGAATTACTAGTTTCTAATGGTGCAAACCCGGGGACTTGGGTTTTATTCACTGATGGTTCATCTAATGTAAAAGGGGCAGGCCTAGGGATAGTCCTCGTACCACCTACGGGTGAGACTATTAGACAGGCTATAAAATGTCACTCTATAACTAACAATGAAGCAGAGTATGAGGCTGTAATTGCAGGTCTAGAATTGGCACGAGAACTCGGCATAACACAGATTATAATCAAGAGTGATTCTCAACTCGTGGTCAATCAAATGCTGGGGACTTATACAGCCAGGGAGACGCGAATGCAAGAATACCTCGCAAAGGTACGGGAGTTAATAAAGCAATTCCAAACTTGGAAAGTAGTGCAGATCCCAAGAGATGAGAATGTAGAGGCAGATGCTTTAGCTAATCTCGCATCTGTAGCAGACGTAGCAAACGATACAAATACTTCAGTCATACATTTATTTCATTTTGTTCTCGAACCTGATAAAAACGAGGTAAATTTTAATCATTTAACATGGGATTGGAGAAACGAAATTGTTGACTTTTTACAGCACGGTACCGTGCCTAATGACAAAGGAAAGGCTCACGCGTTTCGCAAAAAAAGCTGCTCCATATTGTTTATATCAAGGAAATCTTTATCGAAAGATGTTCGGTGGACCACTAACAAGGTGTCTCAGACCCTCTCAAACAGAATATGTGATGAGAGAAGTGCACGAAGGACATTGTGGAAATCACGCAAGGGGAAGGTCACTGGTAAGAACGTTAATTCGCGCAGGATATTATTGGCCTAAGATGGAAGAAGAGGCAACCAGTTTCGTTTCCAAATGTGATAAATGTCAAAGATACGGCAATAATATGCACAGACCAGCTGAGTTACTACATCCTGTTATAGGCCCATGGCCCTTTATGAAATGGGGAATGGATATCGTAGGTCCACTTCCACAAGCAAAAGGTCAGGTAAAGTTTCTACTTGTACTTACAGATTATTTCACTAAATGGGTAAAAGCAGGGGCATTTAAACAGGTACGAGAGAAGGAAGTTAAAGACTTCATATGGCGAAATATAATATGCCGCTTTGGAGCACCTAAGGAGATCGTGTGTGACAATGGACCACAATTCATTGGAGCTCAAATCACAGAATTTCTTCGAAGTTGGCAGATTAAAAGGATAACGTCTACGCCATACCATCCAGTGGGTAATGGACAAGCGGAATCCACTAACAAAGTCATTATCAACAACTTGAAGAAGAGGTTACAGGATTCAAAAGTTAATTGGCCTGAGGTGTTACCTGGAGTATTATGGGCTTATCATACAACGACGAAAACAAGCACTGGAGAAACACCATTTTCAATGGTTTATGGTGCGGAAGCCTTAATTCCAGTTGAAATAGGAGAGCCAAGCGCACGGTACGATCGGGCAACGGAGGAATTTAATGATGAAGAGATGCGGGTCAACCTTGATTTGCTTGAAGGAAGAAGAGAAGTTGCATTGATAAGAATGGCAGCACAAAAGCAAGTAATTGAACGATATTACAATAGGAAAGCACGCCTCAGATTTTTCAAAATTGGGGACTTCGTGCTTAAAAAGGTGTTCCAATCGGCAAAGGCTGCTAATTCAGGAAAGCTAAGTCCAACGTGGGAAGGACCATACAAAGTCTGTGACATTGCGGGAAAAGGAGCATACGAGTTGGAGACAATGGATGTCAAAGCTTTACCCTCACATAGGAATGTCGTCCATTTAAAAAGATATTACTTCTGAGAAGGTACCCACGGTCAAGTATCACCATGTTAAAATTTCTCTCTTGAATTATTAATATTTTACTAACGATTTTAGATGCTAGGCAAACACCCTAACTCGTGCCAAATGATGAGTCACAACCTGTAAGGCAAAATGGAGTATTCTTAATTTCCTAGCCTAGGGTTACAATTAATCTGATGGAAATACACACGAGTTAGGCAGTCTTCATCTATAATCGCACCTCCGAGTCCCGTATATCTTTCTGTTTCAGGATAAGGGCCAAAGTAAAAGAAATAAACAAGTGCTCGAGGCTTCATACTTCACCGCTCAAATACTTGGGGGACTACATATTATACACAGATATATGTAGAGAAACAGATACGAGTATCGAACAAAAGTCGGCCACAAAGAGGCAAGTGTTGAGAAAAAGTTACGAAGTCTTCAGCATTCATGAGAACAACAGAGTCATCTCTCAAACTCATAAACAAATTCACCTCTCAAACCCTTCTTAATATATAAAGATAGGGTCATGACTATGTACTGAAACAAGTTTTGAAGAAAAACCTTGTTTATTCTATGTTATGTACAAATCTGTTACAAAAAAACAGTTATGAGAAAGTTGTAGATGTATTGTAATGCATGTAATAGTCAAACACTTTAAAGTTCATGAATAAAAACTTGCCAAAGTTGTTTCATACAAAACGTGTGTATTCCTATTTCTTTCATCGTATTATAATACCATTATGAAGTTGAGACGTCTTCTTCATTAAGTGTCGATAAAATAAAAGGGCCCTCTTTTATAAGCCTCATGTTGATAATCCATGAGAAGAATCATAAAGTATTTTAAAAGGATAAAAATGCTAAGCTATTCTATAAGCCCTAGATAAATGGGCAAGAATAAAATATACAGAAGTACTAATAAAAACTTCTCAGTATAAAAGACTAAGTACAAACTTAGTCAGCAAAATATTTGTTTTTACAAATGCCCCATTATGATAACTGGGGACTTCGTCAAAAGATCCCTTAAAGTTGCCAAGGGATAACACCACCACTTAATAAAAACAAAAACAGCAATTTCATTTTCAGCTAATCACTGAAGGGGTTGGAATATCAGAAGTTGCAATTTCATTTTCAGGAGCAATCTTAATTGGGCTTGGAATGTTGAAATCACCGAGGGAAGCAAGAGTCACAGGAGCTTCAGCTTCTATGGACTGTGTTATAGAAGTTTCACCCTTGGGAGCAGGAATTGCAACTCCAATTGCTGCAGTAACCACTTCTTCATTTAAAAGCTCTTCCGTTCCAGGAGCTTCAAGTGCAGGAGAAGGAGTATCAACAGGTTGTTGACTTTTCTCGATAGTGTCTAAGACTTTGGCTAATTCAGATTGTAAATCGAAGCTTTCCTGAGCAGCTTCCATCAAAGCATCACAGCGAGATTTCAGGAAAGCCCAACTTACCTCTATGTTGAAGTTCTCCTCCAGAAGTCCATACTCCCTTTCCCACATAGCAATATCATTCTTCAATATTTGATGTTTAGCTAAATGGGAATCAAGGGAAGCTTCGAGGGAGGCATGAGAACTCTTCAAAGCTCGAATCTCGTCAGAGGAGGTCTGTAAGTCAGCTTGAGCTTGAGTCAAGCTTTGCACTAATTCTCCTGCATACTCTTCTTTCTTGGCTAAAAGTGCCTTAAGCTCCCTGACTTCTTCACTAGCCTTTGATAATTGTTCTGACATTGAGCATTCCAAAAGCTCTTTATCTCTTTTAAATTGGCTTGAAGAAGCCTTGGCGGTTGCTAGTTCAGAAGTCAAACCACGTTTTTGCTGCTCCAGGAGATTTCTACTTTCTTGCAACTCCTCTATGGTCCTCTGAGCATTCTCAAACTGTTCTTTCCAATTAGCTGCTTCAAGCTGGGCTCCCCTGGCTATATCCTCGGCCTCATGGATGGATTTTTCAGACTCACGGATTTTTCTTTCCAGAAGGGAAATTCTTCCCATCAATTAGGTACCAATAAGGTTAGCCTACAGAGACAACTCATAGAAATGAGGATTTGTAGATCAAAAACAAAAAACTTGTTGGTAAAGGAAAAATACCTTCAAAGTAGAATGAACTATGTCATTCATCAGAGTCAGGCAGTTGTGGCTCTCCATCTTCTTCTTCTCAATATCACCGATTAGAGGCTCGAACCAAACATCAGCTCTACCAGTCTTTCTTAAAAGGCTATGGTTGGCAGGAATTTCAAGAGTAACACTTCTCAGAGCCATGGTTCTACTGCTAGAACCCGCCTCTGTATGCTGAACGAAGGGAGGAGGAGCCATGGAAGGAGGAGTAGTAGAAAAGGAAAACATGGCAGCAGGAGCCATAGGAGTCAAAGAAGGGATGGAAGGAGAAGATAAAGAAACCGACACAGGAACGGAAGCAGGTGCAGTTGAAACTGGCAAAGGAATGGAGGAAATAGGAACGAATGAGGAGAGAGGAGCTTCATCAAAAACAGGGCCGAGCTCGCCACTCTCAAAACCACTATCAAAAAGACGCTGAGTTAATTCATTAGTATCTTTTGGCACGGTGTCCTCGTCAGAATGAATCAAAACAGGCTCGGTGGACGAAGTTTGAGCAGGGGTATCCTCAATTTCATCACTATTAATGACTCGTCTCGTAACTCTTGCCCTGGCAATTAAAGAGGTATCTTCCTCTTCCTCATTCTCAGAACTTTCTCCTATAGCTTTCCTTTTGGGAAGCGAAGCTCGAGCCTTGCTCAAATCAAGTGAAGCATTAGCAGACATGCGAATGGCCATAGCTACTTCAGCTGCCATTCCTCTAACACCAAATCCTGATCAAAAGAAGGATACATAATCAACGTTGAGAAAAAGGTGCTTGGCATGTAAAAAAACGTGTAAAACGGGACATACCATGTGTTTTCACCTTCCAACCATGTAAAGAAGAAATCGATTTCCAAGTTCTTTGATCCTTAGGAGCAATCTTCAAAATTGAATCTACCCAACCACGGAAGTCAGGAATAAGTTCCACATCTCCCATGGTTGCTACAAAAAAACAAAAAGAGACGAGGTGAGAAAAAGAATCAGAATTCTCAAAAATAGGTGCGGTAAATAAAAGGAAACTTACGTGCAAAATTCCACTTCTCAGGGAAGGGAATATTTGTTTCACCAAGCAAGTCCACCGTACGTACAGCAACATAACGGGTGTACCATCTACGATCCCTGTCATCTTCAGGGTTTACCAAAACCTTTTTGCTTCTTGCAGTTAAGGTAAAAACCCCATGGCGCATTAAATTGGGATGGTATAAATGAATAAGGTGAGAAAGGGTGAAGTTGACATTGGCTTTGGCAGATAAGTATCTCAGACAAGCCACTGCTCTCCACACTAGGGGACCGACTTGGGCCAAACAGATTTTAAAGAAACGGCAAAAGTTAATAATGACTGGGTCAACCGGAGGATTAAAACCCAAAGTAAATGGGTAAGTATAAACGAAAGAATAACCATTTCTAAAGGAAGAAATTCTTTGATTTGGGGAAGGAATTGACATTCGTAGACTATTGCTCCAGTTACAATCCCTTCTGATGGTAGGGATTGTAAGCTCGGTTACTAATGAAGGATAAGTGTCAGCTTTTTCTAAATTTGCAATTTGCCTTTGAAGAGACGTTCTATCACTCCCAAAAGACAAATCACTGGGAACAATTTCATCGACTAAAGGTTCTTGAGAAGAATCAAGGATTTCTTTACCTTTAGAAGAAGGGGTCTTCGGAATAGAACTCCCGATACTAGGAGAAGAAGAAGCAGGACCAGATAAACCATCACGAGCGGACCATAGGCCCAAGCTCCGAAGCCTACCTCCTCTGCCTCTTCTATGTCTTGTAGGGTCATTGGGGAAGTGATCAAGAATTGGAACTTTTCTAGGGTTAGGGTTTGGAGATGACATTGTTGAAGAAGGATGTACTAAAAGGGAGAGAAAATACAAGTAAGTAAGAAATTGTTTGTTGAAGATCTATGAAAAAGAAGGTAAACGAAAGAGGGTTAAAAATGCTTATAATGACAACCGTCAAACTTAGAAGTGCAATGAAGGAAAGCCTATAATAAAGACAACTATCATTTCGTGAATAGTGTGAATGAAGAAGTCTCGAAAAAAAGGGGTAGAATTGCATAATCAATCAGAAGGTGACACGTATGTAAAGCATTAAATGGAAGGGACAATTGAAGCGTCAGTATTTGTCATAATATTAATTACGGCAAAAATTCCCTTTTTATGAAAATCCACTTCCCAATTATTTACTTGATAAATAAATGGAAAGTGGGGGGACTATCTGTATTGGGAAAAAACTGAATTTACATTGTAGGTGACGTGGCATGACACGTGGACTGGTCAAATGGTCAAAACATAGTAAATAGCCAAGAGGCACGGGCAACAACAGATAAGGGAAAAAGAAAGCAACATAGGTGCGGACCGTTACTAAAATAGGTATGAGTCTCGTACCTATCCAAGACCAAAGATCGGAAGAAGTTGAAGATACAAATCTGATGACGTAAAAGAGTCTAAATACAACATTGAATATCAAATACGTTAGAATATTTGATTTAAAAAGAAATGATTGTGTAACTTTTCTTTTAATGTCATTTATTGTTCATAATTGCCTCATTAAGACAAAGGCATTACATCTTCTCCTAGAATTAACTATAAAAGCAGAAGAACTCACCATCTATAAAGACACGGAATATTATTGAGATCTTACTGAAATACAAAACTATTTACTGCTTTACCATCATTCTCAAAATTATTTTATTATCGTCTCCTGATTATCAGTAACCCGAATTTCTTTTTAGTTTTGACTAAAGACTCAGATTTTTGGTTAAACACTATAGCCTTAGCAAGAATTTACAATGCTGTAAATCTAGTTGTACAAGCTAGGCATATGTGTGACAATCATGACAAAGCTGGACAAACTCCTACATCAGCGCGATTTGTTGGTGTTACTGAAGGGATTAAGGATGATCATAGTGAGAGAAAAGCAGCTGGACAAACTCCTATGGCTAAAGGTGTTGGATATGTGCTTGATACTCCAAAGAAAACAACTACAAATCCAAGGACTGGACATGTTTGTGATGCTTCACGCAAATCTGTTATAGTTTTATAACATTACAGTTGCAACAGAAGCTATTACGATAGACGTTCTACCTCGGCATTCTATCTTTTTCTTGGGCCTAATCTTGGTTTTCCAACATTATAGAGTATATACAGATTCTATAACATTACAGTTGCAAGAGAAGCTATTATGGTTATGGGATGCACGACATCTTTGACAGCAATACTAGATCCTAGAAGAATTGCAGAAGAGGCATATCCGTATAACCAGTTCAATAGCACAATAGAAATTACAGAAAACTACGGTTGCTAATTACACTATATAAACTAGTTAGATTAAAACAAAATTAATATTTGAAAATAATTTCAGAGAAAAGTGTTACCTGATTCATCATCATTATGTTGAACTTCAGTGTCACCAGCAGAACTGTTCAACTCATTAGATTGATCATCATGTGCCTGGTCTTCAGAGTTGTTCCTATTATCCATCAACTGCTCAATATAAGGCTGGGCCGCAGTATGGATTTGAGCATCCATCAAATGCTCAATATAAGGTCACACACCTTCATCGTCGTCTTGTTCAATTACAAGTCAGTTGCGACCTCTAGTTCGCATAGTTCCTTCTCCAAAAATAAAAAAATTATCTAGTTGCATTAAGTTATATTAGTACCAGATTAACTCTAATTGATCAGTAAGTCACGTGCTAAACAGAAGGAAGCACCCTCTTATTCTCAAGATGTGAAAATATTAACAACTTGTGCACACAAACAAAGCCTTGTGACAAAGGTTGTTTTAGAGATAAGAGTTATTGATGCACTAATAAAATAATTATCAAGTGATAATACCACCTTAGCATATCACATTTAAATGGATATAATAAGCAAAATATAAGTAAAATAAAGCATAACGAATTCACTCAAACATCCAATATCAAACTTCTGAAGTAAAAAAAAAAATAATACCCTTAGAAGTTCTTAAATAACACTTGCAAAAAAAATATTCTATAAGTTCCACCTATCTTATTCAGAATCACATTCATTTTCTATGTCATTTCCTCCCTCAACATTAGCTTCACCATCATTTAGAGAAGCATGAGAATGTACGTTTGTATCAATTACTATTTCATCAATACCACTTCTTACCCAATCATTATACTCATCTTCTAGAACACGAGCATTTTCTAAAAGAGCTAAATCAGTGGCATCACTCTGCGTTGATGACTTAAGATGCACACTATTTTTCTCCCCATATTAAAAATGTCTCGAGGTTCAATTAACCTAGGGACAAACCATTCATGATCTAGAGGATCTTGCACAAATATTACTTGTTGAGCTTTTTCTGCAAAAATAAAGGGCTCATGACGTTCTCGATCGCCAGAGTCTGTCAGGTGTGAGAAATTCACAAGTGTGAAACCCAAGTCATCTTTCTTAATTCCTCTACCTTTGATTACATCAACCCAATCACACTAAAATACGATAACCTTAAATTTTTTATAGTAGTTTAACTCCACAATATCATTCAATCTGCCATAATATGTGATATTTGCAGATTTTGGAGCATTGTCACTTGTGCTTGCATAACTTTCAGTCTTTGAAACGACCATAACACCACTATTTTGTGTCACCTTGAACTATTTACTTTGTTTTGATAGCCGTTATTTATATCAAACGCACTAAATCTTTTTGCAATGTAACTCGGCCCTCGTGCAAGGACTTTAACATTCTTTAAGATGTTAGATGTAGCTTCCAACTCCTTTACCTAACCAAATAAAAGATACAACTGTAAATGTGGATATCTATACAAGGACAATAATTTAATGTAACCAATGACTTAGTCCTACTACTTACTTGCTCTTTGAACCACTCATGGAATGTATCGAAATGTACACGGTCAAGTTGATGTTGTGTCGAACGACGCTTACGATGTGCTCTTTTGATTTTAGCAATATGTTCCTTATTCATGTGACTCACATATATCAATTTTGTTATCAAATAAGTAATATACATATATTAAATAATAGATATAACACTTATTTTTTATAATTCTCAACAACTTCTGACTCGCAATTGAAAAGCACATGCCGATGTGCTTGCAACCCTGTTTTCTCATCCAACTCAAATACATCTACTCCACCATACGACTCCCCAACAGTAGGAAAAAGACATTCTTCTTTACTAGTCTCATGCTCAATCTCATCACTACATTTTCTTGAACAATAAGACTTGAATCTCCACCCTCCAAATATCGTGAGCAAAATGCCATACACTCATTTGCTATGTATGCTTCTGCTATTGAACCTTCTGGACATGCATGATTATGAAAATATGATTTTAAAGTACCCAAAAACCTATGGAACAAAGTAATATTATTAGTTTGATATTAGAATATTTAACAACTAAAGATATAAGATAAAGATTCAGCGATATGCTTCATACCTCTCAATTAGGTACATCCAGCGATAATGTACTGGCTCCCCGTGTTTAGCCTTAGTTGCCAAGTGAATTACCAAGTATATCATAACAGTAAAGAATCCTGGGAGGAAGAGTTTCTCCATAGTAGACAATGTTTCTGGAATTTTTTCTTCAAGTTACTCTAACTCTTCTAGTTTTATCTCTTTGCTACACAGAACACGAAAGAATGTTCATAGTTCAATTAAAATTGAACTAACTTTTTATCTACTGATCTCCGGAAGGCAAGAGGAAGAAGTTCTTGCATTAAAATATGATAATCATGAGTTTTTAGCCCTGATATCTTTCGTTTGCGAAAGCAACGTGAGATATTGGACGCATTGCCATCTGGAAACTTGGCATTTTGTAGTACTTCATAAAATAACTCCTTTTCCATTAGAGACATTGTGAAAAAAGTAGGAGGAAGATATACTCTACCACTAGCTCGGTACTGAGGCCATAAGCTTGGTCTTATTTTCATCTCCTTCAAGTCCAATCGAGCCTCTAAGTTGTCTTTAGACATTTTACCAAGATCCAATAATGTATAAATTATGTTATCTTACACACGTTCTTTTCTATGTGCATCACATCAAGATTATGGAGCACCAAGTTAAATTTCCAATAAGGAAGATCAAAAAAATACTTTTCTTTTTCCATGTGTTTTTCATCACCCCATTTACCGCTTCACTTGACTGGCCAAGAGTAAATTTTATATCTTTAACTTGATTCAGCACTACTGAACCAATTACTGGACAAGGTGCAGATCTTGTTTCTTTAGTCCCATCAAATGATTTTGCATCATTCCGATATTTGTGTCCTGACTTCAAGAAGCGGCGATGCCCCATGTAACAAAACTTTCTGCCATTTTTGAGCCTTCTAGATTGAGTGTTTATATTACAAGAAGGGCATGCAAATCTACCATAAGTGCACCATCCAGAGAGAGTACCATATGCTGAAAAATCATTTATCGTCCACATGAGAGTTGCTCGCATTTGAAATATCTCCTTAGTAGAAGCATCGTACGTTTCTACACCAACCTCCCGTAATTTATTTACTCTTCTATTAGAGGTTGCAAAAAGACATCAATATTATTTCCAGGCATTTTTGGTCCAGGAATAAGTAAGGACAGAATGAAGAACTCTTGTTTCAAGCACATCCATGGTGGAAGATTATATGGTATTAAAATCACTGGCTATGTACTGTGAACAGTTCGCATTGTGCCAAATGGATTAAACCCATCAGAAGCTAATCCTAGGCGCACATTGCGAGGGTCTCCATCAAACTCAGGATATTTATTATCAAAATTTTTCCAAACTTCAGAATCTGCAGGATGTCATAGAACTCCATCTTTGTTGCGCTCTTCATGATGCCATCGCATTGCTTTAGAAGTTTCTGATGACATAAACAATCTTTGTCCCCACGGTTTTAAAGGAAAATACCTTAGGACCTTGGCTGGAATTTTTCTTTCATCATTTTTCCATCTAGAAGCCCCACAAACTTTGTGTCATGACCCCGGTTTGTCCTCCGTAAACCATCGTGACGGCAACTAGTTTCTACGACTAGGTAAGCCTAACAATGCGGAATATAAATAACAATTGCGGAAGAAATAATTTAAAAACCGAAATAGTGAAATAAAACAGTGTTTAAAATGTCGCTCAGCATACACAATAACAACTCTCAAAACTAATAACATTTCCCAAAGCCCGGAATCTCATGATCACAAGCCTTTGAATGTCTACAAGCATCTAACTCCAGAATATCTAACAAAGAAATGAAAATACATAAGGGCTAGTACAAAAGGGAGAGTAGAAAGGGACTCTTCGGTCTGCGGACGCGGCAGATATACCTCGGAGTCTCTACAAGTGCCTCGTCTCAAGCGTGATAAGTCTGAGTGGAAGTACCTGGATCTGCACATGAAAAATATACGCGGAAAGGGCATGAGTACACCACAACAATACTCAGTAAGTGTCAAGCCTAACCTCAGTCGGGTAGTGACGAGAAAGGTCAGGGCCCTACTGAGGTTAGATAAAATATAAGGTTCAACAATGTAGAACAGAACAGTACAAATAAGTAAAATAATAAAAGTAATACAGGATATAAAGGACAGCAACAACTACTACAAAGGCAAAGTAAACACAAAAAGAAATACAGCTCAACACAAAGACAACAACCGGGGATCACCCAGATACCGTCCTGTAGTCTCAAATATAAATATCCAGTGGATCTCCCGGGATACCATCCCGTAGTCCAACTCATAATGCGAGGGGATCTTCCGGAATACCGATTCGTAGTCCCAAATGTAAATACTCAGTACAGGGGGAATCTACCGGGTGCAGTCCCGTAGTTCCAATGTAAATGTGGAGGGGGATCTCCCGGAATACTGTTCCTTAGTACCAAAGTAAACATATATCTCCAGGATAGCGTCCCGTAGTCCCAAAGTAAACACACAACAATAACAAGAAGAGTACACAGTTCAATTCAAGTTCTATACCAAGGTAAAACAGTATTTCTAACCTAGCATGCTGCACGTAATCCAAATAAGGCAGTTTGAGCAAGTAAGGAAATTAAGTCAATTAGGCATGCTTTCCTAAGCTAACAACATGCTTAAATTGCAAGTAGTACAAACAAGAAAAGAAACATACTAGTAATTACTTAATAAAACCGGGATTTTCAATAATTAGCACAAGTACGCACTCGTCACCTCACGTACAAGGCATTTCAATTATCAATAATACCAAATCCTAAGGGGAGTTTCCCCCACACAAGGTTAGGCAAGCCATTTACCTCGAACCGGCTCAAAGTCAACCCGAAACCACGTTTTTGCCACGAGTACTTGACTCCAAATGGCCCAAATATATTCAATTCAATTGCATAATGTAAATAACACTTTAAGTAACTGATTTCACAAATAAATTCTAAGCTAATACGCGAAATTAGGTAAAATGACCAAAATGCCCTCGGGCCCACATCTCGGGATCGGGTAAAATTTACATTTTCAGAATCCTCATACTCTCACGAGTTCATTTATATAAAATTACCCCAATCTGGCATCAAAATCTAAATCAAACTCCAAAAGTTAAGCCTAGGAACTTTTTCCAATTGTCTCCAAGTTTTCACCCCAAATTCGAATTCAAAGGATGAATTTAAGCATAGATTCGTGGAAATTAATCAAAATCGAGTAAGAATTACTTACCCCAAATGCCCAGGTGAAAATCCATCTCACAATCGCCAATCCCGAGCTCCCAAATTAATTTTTCTAAGTTTTGAACTAAACCCTCGATTTTGCCCCTTTTCTGATCAGTGAAACTGCATCTACGGTCCTGGGACTGCACTTGCGGTCCCGCTTCTGCGAAGACCTGGTCGCATCTGTGACATTTCATTAAAGGGGAACTTTCTACATCTACGACTACGTTACCGCAAATGCGATGCCGCTTCTGCGGTGCCCTAACCACATCTGCGGTCAACTCCCTTCTTGCTTCAACCGCCTCTGTGGTTCCTCTACCGCTTTTGCGATAATTGCACCTGCGGTCCCCAAGCCGCAGGTGCGGTTATGACAGTAGACTTGTAGCTTCAGCTGCAAACTCTCAATTCCAAATTTCCCGTTAACCATCCGAAATCGTCCTGAGGCCCCCGGGACCTCAACCAAAAGCACGAACAAGTCCTATACCACTATCCAAACTTATACCAATCTTCAAAACACCTAAAACAACATCGAAAAATCGAATTAACCATGGATTCAAGCCTAAGAACTCCAAAAACTCTCAATTTACGCTTTCGATCAAAAAGTCTATCAAACCTCGTCCGAATGACCTGAAATTTCACACACACGTCACATTCATCACTACGGAGCTACTCCAACTTCCGGAATCCCATTCCGACCCTTAGATCAAAATCTCACTATCGAACCGGAAACTTCCAAAACTCAACTTTCGCCATTTCAAGCCTAAATTAGCTACGGGCCTCCAAAACATAATCTGAACACGCCCCTAAGCCCGAAATCACCCAACGGAGCTAACGGAACCAACGGAAATCCATTCCGAGGTCATCTTCACACTGCTCCAACTATGGTCAAATTTCCAAAACTTAAGCTCTCATTTAGGAACTAAGTGTCCCAAAACTCTCCGAAACTCCAAATACCAAACATCTCGGCAAATCAAAATAGCAGAAATAAATACAGGGAAATCAATTAATAGGGGATCGGGGTGTTAATTCTTAAAATGACCGGCTGGGTCGTTACATCCTCCCACACCTAAACATTCGTTCGTCCTCAAACGAGCATAGAGACATACCTGAAGTAGTGAAAAGATTAGGGTAACGGCTGCGCATATCCTACTCGATCTCCGAGGTCGCCTCCTCGACCGGCTGACCCTGCCACTAAACCTTTACTAATGCAATGTTCTTTGACCTTAGCTTTCGAACGTGCCTGTCCAATATCGCCACTGGCTCCTCAACATAAGATAGATCTTGTCCAACTGGACTGAGCTGAAATCCAACACGTGCGACGGATCACCGTGATACCTCCGGAGCATCGAAACATGAAATACCAGATGAACTTCTGCTAAGCTGGGAGGTAAGGCAAGCTCATAAGCAACCTCCCCAACACGTCTCAATATCTCAAAAGGGCCAATAAACCTCGGACTCAACTTCCCTTTCTTCCCAAATCTCATAACGCCCTTCATAGGCGAAACCCGAAGCAGAACCCGCTCTCCAACCATATAGGAAACATCACAAACCTTCAGGTCCGCGTAACTCTTATGTCTGGACTGGGTTGTACGGAGTCTATCCTGAATCACCTTAACCTTCTCCAAAGCACCCTGAACCAAGTCTGTGCCCAATAATCTAGCCTCACCCAGCTCAAACCAACCCACTGGGGATCTACACTGCCTACCATATAAAGCCTCATACGGGGCCATCTGAATGTTGGACTGATAGCGGTTGTTGTAGGCAAACTCCATCCAATGGCAAGAACTGATCCCAAGACCCTCCAAACTCAATTACACACGCATGGAGCATATCCTCAAGAATCTGAATAGTGCGCTCGGACTGTCTGTTCGTCTGAGGGTAAAATGTTGTACTCAACTCCACCTGAGTACCCAACTCATGCTGAAGGCCCTCCAGAACCATAATGTGAATTGAGTACCTCTATCTGAAATGATGGAAAATGGAATACCATGCAAACGAATAATCTCCCGGATATAAATCTCTGTTAGACGCTCCGAAAAATATGTAGTATACACAGGAATGAAGTGCACGGACTTGGTCAGCCGATCCACAATCACCCAAACAATATCAAACTTTATCAAAGTCTGTGGGAGCCCAACTACAAAGTCCATGGTGATCCGCTCCCACTTCCACTCTGGAATCTCTATCTGCTGAAGCAACCACTCGGTCTCTGGTGGTCATACTTCACCTGCTGACAGTTGAGGCACCGAGCTACAAATCCAATTATATCTTTCTTCATCCACCTCTACCAATAGTTTTGTCTCAAATCCTGATACATCTTCGCAACACCCGGATGAATGGAATACCGCGAACTATGGGCCTCCTCTAGAATCAACTCCTGAAACCCATCAACATTGGGTACACAAATCCGACCCTGCATCCTTAATACCCCGTCATCACCAACAGTCACATCTCTGGCATCACCATGCTGAACCTTGTCCTTGAGGACAACCAAATGAGGGTCATCATACTGACGCTCCCTGATACGATCAAATAAGGATGACCGAGAAACCACGCAAGCTAGAACCCGACTGGGCTCCGAAAGATCCAATCTCACAAACTAGTTGGCTAAGGCCTGAACATCCATCGCCATAGGCCTATCCGATGCTGGTAAATAAGCCAAACTACCCAAACTCTCTGCCCGACGACTCAAAGCATCGGCCACCACATTGGCCTTGCTCGAGTGATACAAAATAGTGATATCATAGTCCTTCAGCAACTCTAACCACCTCCTCTAGCGTAAATTTAGATCCTTTTGCTTGAACAAGTGCTGCAAGCTCCGATGTTCAGTATAAATCTCACAAGGCACACCGTACAAATAATGACGCCAGATCTTCAAGGCGTGAACAATGGCAGCTAACTCGAGATCATGGATAGGATAATTCTTCTCATGTACCTTCAACTGTCTGGACACGTAGGCAATCACCCTACCATCCTGCATCAAAACCGCTCCAAAGCCAATGCTTGAGGCATCGCAATAGACGGTATAAGACCCCGAACCTGTAGGCAATATCAAAATTGGAGATGTAGTCAAAACTGTCTTGAGCTTCTGAAAGCTCGCCTCACACTCTTCCGTCCACGGGAACGGAGCACCCTTCTGGGTCAGCCTAGTCATAGGGGCTGCAATCGATGAAAACCCTTCCACAAAACGATGGTAGTAACCCGCCAAGCCAAGAAAACTACGAATCTATGTAGCTGAGGATGGTCTGGGTCAACTCTACACTGCCTCTACTTTCTTCGGATCCACCTAAATACCCTCACTCGATACCACGTGGCCTAAGAATACCACAGAATCCAACCAAAACTCACATTTCGAGAACTTAGCATACAACTTCTTTTCTCTCAAGGTCTGAAGCACTGTCCTCAGGTGTTGCTTATGATCTTCCCAACTCCGGGAGTATACCAGATTATCATCAATAAAGACAATGACGAACGAGTCAAGATATGGCCGAAACACATTGTGCATAAAATGCATAAAGGCTGTTGGAGCATTGGTCAACCCAAATGACATAACAAGGAACTCGTAATGACCATACCGAGTCCTGAAGGCAGTATTCGGGATATCTAGCTCCCGAATCTTCAACTGATGATACCCTGAATGCAAGTCATCTTAGAAAACACTCGTGCACCTTGTAGCTGGTCAAATAAATCATCAATACGAGGCAAAGGATAACGTTTCTTCACTGTAACTTTTTTCAACTGGCGATAATCAATGCACATGCGCATAAAACCATCCTTCTTCTTCACAAACAAGACAGAAGCACCCCAAGGTGATACACTGGTCCGAATAAAACTCTTATCATGCAATTCCTGTAATTGGTCCTTCAACTCCTTCAACTCAGGGGGAGCCATACGATGTAGAGGAATAGAAATGAGTTGAGTGCTCGGCAACAGATCAATGTCAAAATCAATATCTCTATCGGACGGCATGCCCGGAAGGTCAGCTGGAAACACATCAGAAAAATCCCGTACTACTGGGACTGAATTAACGGAAGGGGTATCAATACTGACATCTCTCACATAAGCTAGGTACGCATCACACCCCTTCCCAACCATACGATGAGCCTTAAGGAAAGAAATAACTCTACTGGGAGTGTGATCTAAAACACCCCTCCACTCAACACGCAGTACACCTGGCATAGCCAGCGTCACGGTTTTGGCGTGACAATCTAGAATAGCATAATGGGGTCGTGAAACTTTGCATTCATTGACATTCTTATTAGCAAACACTTTCCAAAAAAGCATGCAATCGTTGGGATAAGCATGGATTTTTTCATACTTTAAGCCCAAGCATTCAACTATCTTTTTGGTCTCATAGAAAGAAGGAGGCAATTTTTCCCTTTCAGGCAACGCATCCTTCAATAGTCCAAACAAAGCATTAAAGATTCATTTGACTATTTGAATATGCATTTTGTACGATACATATGTAGCAAAAGGTACAGTTTGCTAAACTTTTTACATCCTAGATATAGTTCTTCATTTGCCTTCTTCATGAGCCGTTCAAACTTATCCACCTCTACATGAGGTTGATTTTCAGATGGATAAGCAATATTCTCTTGTAAGTTATCATCTACATCACCCCTTTCACTAACGTCAGTATCCATGAACTGTGTAAAGCCTCCAAAGGCATCATGTATCATTCCTATCATATCATCGCCCTTTAGAGTTGACTGGCTTCGATTATTTGTTTGAGCATTGCTTGATCCCTTTAAAGACTCACCATGACAAAATCAAGTATCATATGATGGCATACTACCATTAATCACAAGATGATCATATGTTGTAACCCGATTAACTTGATGGATAAGCACACACTTCATACAAGGACATGCAATTTGTTCTCCATCTTGTTAAGGCATGGTTTATAAAATCATCTACTCCATCCAAATATTCTTTACTAACTCTATCACAATGCATCCATCTTTTATTTCTAGGATTGTCCATGACGTTCAAGATATTCTTTTCTTTTCTACACTTACTGCAAGAGCTAAAAATTCGTTAGTAAAAAGAGGGAATTAATCAAAATGTCGTAAAATAACCATCCTATTTGTGTGTAATTCCATAGCTCAAAGATTATTGTACAACAAACAACAAAGTTCTGGATATACTCGTTTATCTCATTCTTCTCTTCTATCTCTTCTCAGTTATTCGACAATAGTTGTTTTGTTCAATTTTTTTTTCTCGGTTTGATTTTCTCGATTCAATTTTCCAGTTTGGGACCCAACTAATCTTGTTTAAAATTATAATTTTTTTAATACATAATTTTTTCCTGGTCTCGTAGACCTCAATGATATACTTCAATTTGTGTGAAATATTAGAATTTGATCATTATGCTCTCCCAAAATTGGGAATAGTACACAAATGTTGTTCTCAAATAAGGGAATCATTCCTCTATAAAAAAAATTATCTTTCTCATGTATATTAAATTGAAACCTACATAACATGTAAGTGACGGACACGACTAAGCTTTAACCCTGTATGTGGATTTTTTGTTTCCATTGCATTCTTTTTGCTTGCTTAGTATAAACTCCCAGAGATTACAAGTATTTGAGGACACTTCCTTTTACGAGATTTAAATCTATCCTATACCCTTTAAACACCTTCAGTCATGAGAGTTCAATTATGTAACCAATGCCATAAAGTTTTTACGTGCATCTCACACACTACGCTAGTAAAATGAGACTGGCAATTTAAGTTGTTGGTTGCTACACTCTCTTATTGTTTGCTAACTCAAAAAGTAATAATCTAGATTTATCTATCCATTAGATATAGTTTCAACTTGGCTTAAAGCATAGTACCAAATTCAACATTTTGAAAACACTACGTAGACCATCAATCTCTGAAGAACAGAACCCTCAACTCGAGAAAGGGCAAGAAGGGTGGAGGGAAGCTTTATTATGTTATTTGTTACTTATTTTGGGGTGGGTAGGGAAAATCGAAGCTTATAAGTTATAGTATCTAATTTGTTACTTTAGTTTTCTGGTGATATACAGTGATACACGCGCGCGCGCGTTTTTTGTCCCCTCCTGGCATAGTCCCTAAGATATAAGTTCTGACTCACACAAAGCATGTTTCAATGAAAGGACATATGTAGCTCAGGCATTGTTTCATTGGAAATTTACTTATCTAAACATATTTATTAGTTTACTAAGGTTCACTTCTTTTGCTCTTTCCTGCGTGTTTTCTTCTTAGTGTTAGGTGAGATAGCGGGAAACATTTTTTATTACAAATGGCAATGCTATCATTTTATTTTACCTGAGTTTTGTTATTAAAAGCATCACATCTATGTGGATTCACCCATGACTATTCAGTTTTCCAGACGCAAATATTTTTTACTTACCTAATATAACTAAAGTTGTCTAGCATACTGATCTGCTGTCAGATTGTAGGTTTAGATCTTAAGACTATAATGTTGTTCTTTACTGTGTAAGACATGTATCTTTCCTTCCTTTCAATACTCAATTCCACTTTTAGCATTTATATAGATCAAAGGAACCATCACCTTTGCATTTGATTGGCAGCTTTTTGAGAAGGTTGAGGTAGATAATATATAGAGGAATACATCTCGACTAATGGTAGATTCAATGAAAACATCAATATGCATTGACGACACTTAAAATTTTTGAATAATGACAAGAATAACAATAAACATACAGAGGAATTCATATCTCGACTAGTGGTAGATTCAATGAAAACATCAATATGTATCGGCGACACTTATAAAATTTCTGAATAATTACAAGAATAGCAGAAAACAGAGGAACAAAATCATAAAACAGTCGAGGAACAGACGAGGAATAAACCCAATCATCGCACGTCAATTTAACAGCAGTCGGATATCACAAATGACTCGCATATGCAGAAAAAACTGTACTTTCGCAAACCTCAAATCGCAACAGTTGAAGGCACAAATTTGTACCTGGTAAGCAGATTGTTTTGCCGATAAAGACAAGAAATTGAAGGAGAAGAATGAGTTCTGCAACGATCTTGAAACCTACACGAAAAGAGAAGTGGGAAAAGGATAAAACAGAGAATACTAACAACGACAGAGCATAATCAAGCAGCACAATCCTAACTCCACTGTTAATCGCAACTGCTGGGTGAAAAACGAAGATACCTGGGGAAGAAGAGCAGTTATCTAGGGAAAAAATTGGCCGGAGACCTATATGTGCGATTTTGTTAATCTAGCGTCTCTTCCGTATTCCGTTCAATGAAAGAATAAAAACTCGCCGGAGGCGGGGACCTATATGTGAGATTCTGTTAATCGTATCCCGTTCAATGAAGGAATAGGTTTTCCTATTTTTTCTGATTGGAGGGAATCGTTCATTCTTTGTCCAAAAAATTTAGAGGGAAAGATTTATTTTTTGGGCAAGGAGGAAAAGTTAAAATAAAAGAAAAACTTATTCGCTAAAAGTCAATTAGTAACTTTTAATGGCAATTTATTTTTATTATCGGTAAAAGGATATTTTTACTGGCTAATGGTCATTTGCGCTAATATTTTAGCTTATAGAATCTATTAGCGGCAATTGACTTATTGCCGCTAAATAATTACCGCTAAATGCCCTTTTTGTAGTAGTGTATGCAACAAAGCACCAGCACTGGTGTTGCACCTGCAGACTTTTCATTAGCAAAACTCATCTGAAACATGTCCGAAACTCAACCGAGCCCCTCGGACTCCAAATCAAATATGCACACAAGTGTAATAACATCATACGAACTCACTCGCGCGATCAAAACACCAAAACAACATCTAGAACTACAAATCGGACATTAAAATATATGGAATTTTTAATGAAACTTAAGAACTTTCAAATTTACAACCGAGCGTCCAAATTATGTCAAATCAAATCCGTTTTACATCAAATTTTGCAGACAAGTAGTAAATAAAAAAATAAACCTATGCCAAGTTACAAAACCAAAATCCGAACCCGATAACAATAAAGTCAACCCACGGTCAAACTTAGGAATTCTTTAAACATTCAAATTCCTAGTTTTCAACAAATCACGATAAAGCAAGCTAGGGACTTCCGAATTCGATTTCGAGCATACGCCCAAGTCCCAAATCACGATATGGACTCATCGGGACTATCAAAATACTGATCCTAGTCCGTTTACACAAAATATTGACCGTAGTCAACTCAAATTATTTTTAAGACAAAAATTCATATTTTTTTCAATTTTCACATAGAAATTTTCCGGAAAAAAATACGGACTGTGCACGTAAATCGAGAAAATAAAGACTAAAACTCAAAATGACCTATCGGGTCATCACATTCATACTTCATCTTGTTTTTATTTATCTTTCCTTAAATGATCACTAAACTTTCATTTTAATTGCAATTAAAATTTATAAACTATATTTTGGAACTTAAATATTATTTAACTTTTTTCAAATATCACAAATAGTCACCGTTGCCTAAGAATGCGTCAAGTCACAATCTTTTTTCTTAACCAAAACGTCACTCAACTTTATCTGAGTGTCATATAAAATGTCTCTTTTGTTTTCTTTTAATGATTTACTGTGGAAAAATTGAGTGATTTTTTTCGTTATAAATATAGTCTAGTAACTTTCGTGATACTTAAAGTTGACTAATTTTTTATTACAAAAAAAAAAATTTAATGACTATGAAATCAATCTTTCATGTGTCCATAGTGTTTAATTGGCAAACATGAAGAAATTAGGGCAAAGATCACTTCTAGTCCGTGGTCGAAATTATTTATATCCGATAGTCACAAAAACGTATAACATTTATATATTTTTTTGTATACAACATAAAGATATACCAAAATTATATGATCTTATCCAGCCTTAGCAAACATTGATGGGAAGAAGGCTTTCTAGCCCAAGTTAAAGAATCCAAATCATTTCACCTTGCTCATGTCTTTCCTTTTTCTTTTTTGTTTTATTGTACGCGTAAATAAATGTGTTTCCCTGTACTTTTTTGCAACAGTACATAATTATCCAAACAGAAATAACCCCCACACCCCCCAAATCAAGGACTTATATAGGAAGGGAAAAAGTAGTTTTATTATTTGTTGCAAATATATATATATATATATATATATATATATATATATATATATATATATAATATATATATATATATATATATATATATATATACCATGCCTCACTTTTTACTTTATTCTTTGCTTGCAGAGAGAATCTAAATACACCCATCGAAACCACAAAATACAACAATGACATACTAACCTAAGATTTGAATCTTACCTACTTGTCTTTTCATTTAAAGGAAATAAATACTTCTATAATATTAAAAGGAGTTTATGTTTGTACACTACTAATATATAATTTTTTTAATACTATCAGATAATGATCAGTAACGATAGACAACTCTTAATATCAAGCTGATACAATAACTTGGAAATTATAATATGAACGTAAAAATTGCACGGGGCGCCCTATTTGGTCGCCCCCATTTAATCTATACCTATTTTTTTTAAACTTTTAACTTGTACTCACTTTTTAAATAACTAGTCTAATGGTACGCGCGTTGCGCGTGTAACTTATCTAAATGAATATAAAGCTTTTACAAAATCATATAAACGATATTTGAATTATAAAGTAAAAGTGTGGTTTATATTTAAAAAAATATTGATTTTATATAACTGACTCAATAAAGAATATCGATTTATACCTTCTTTAATTATGTTTTCTTTTTCTCTTTTAACTGTTTCATTAGATTGAGCTCATATGTTGTTATATCTTAAGTCTTTGCAAAAGCTTCCAAATTCTAATCTTCAATTTTTGAAGGCTTAAAATAAGATCTACAGTTTTATTAGCAGATTTCCAACGTACGTTTATATGCACTTTATCTAAGACATATATGAAAAAAGTCATAATTACTTTATATAATTCAAATAAGCAAAAGATTTATAATTAATTTTCTATTTGGTTTTGAATTCCTAATAATTAGGTGTTTCTATACATATGTAGTTCGAATAAGGTAATATTTAATAACTATAATTTTAGATTATTTTAAAATCTTAAATATTAGGAGAATAACTAAATTACGATTATATTCAATATATAACTTATTTTTAAAGGGTAAAAAAGGCGAACGACATTTCGCTAAAGGCCTTCGTGCTTTTAATATAATATAGATTTTAGCTCCATTTCTCCTCCTCCTCCTCCTCCTTCGTTTTCTTCTTCAAGTTACAAAACAAACTGGTATTTATCTCCAGAAGCAACATTGCTTTAGTTATAAGGTCAATTTATTTTAATTGAACAGTTCGGCAGTTGTACTTCTGCTCCAAATTTACAGTAAATTAGTCTTAGGAAAAAGTTTAAGTTACCAGTAGGATGAGCTGTAAAATTTTGGAGTTTTTGTATGTTTATTCGTGTTTGAGCTGAGAAGATGTACACTATTTTTCTTAAAAAATCACTGCTAATTGTGGTGTTTCAGCTCTAGAGCTGAAGTTCGCCAGTTACAAAACAAAAACTTCAGCTCTAGAGCTAAAGTTCGCTAGTTACAAAACAAAAATTTCAGCTTTAGAGCTGAAGTTCGCCAGTTACAAAAACAAAAACTTAAGCTCTAGAGCTGAAGTTTGCCAGTTAAAAAACAAAAACTTCAGCTCTAGAGCTAAACTTCAGGCCCGGCTACTAGAATGCTGAAGTTTTGCGTGATTGCATTTGCTACTTCAGCCCCGTATGCTGAAATTATGCGAAAAAGCGGGTACGCTTGCAATATTTTTTGCAAAGCGGGCACAAGTTAAAACGTGACACAAAAAGCGGGTATAGATGCAAATGCCCCAATATGAACTTGTTATGATCCATACCGTGTAATGCAAAAAATTCTTACTTTAATGTCAGTGCACTTAAAATGTAAAAAAATATTAACTCAATCAGGTCACAGGTATAAAGATAATTATAGGTAAATTTCTGTGAACATTATAAAAGGTTAAACTATACCGATAGTCAGAGGCGGGTTTAAGATTTTTAGTACATGGGTGTACCACTAAAAAAAGGAGGAAAAAATGTATTGAGTGGAATTGATCCCTATTATTCTAAATAAATAACATAACCTTTAACCAAGTGCCACATGCCACCTTCTTGGAGCATGAGTGTTAACAGTTAATATTATATCAATTTTAGAAAATATGTGCATAAAATATTTAAATTTCGGAACGACCATGGGTTGACGTGCCTCATCATTTACCTATACATCCGCCCCTGCCGATTAGCGGAGCTAGAGTCGCGGGTTCGATCGAACTCAATAGCTTTAGCTTAAATCATGTATTTGTCTTAAAAAGTTTATTAAAAATATATAAATATTAATTTAGAATCCCAGTAACTTAAAATGATTAAAATTTTTGAACTCATAAACTCAAAATCCTAGCTCCGCCTCCGAGCGCGAGAGAATTTTAAGCCCTTGAAACTCTTCCAAAAGAACATGCTAGATTGCTAGTTATATGCTACCATCACTAGAGGCAATGTGTTATCACTTTCCCCCAAAGGTAAATGCTTTTATAAGCTTGGAATGCATGCAAAGGCAGATGGAAAATGAATAAAGGTGACAAAAGAATGAAAGTGCATTAAATACTCATTTTGAAAAATTCACATGGTGAAAGTTACTTTCCTCTAAAAGGGCTAAATATATGTGCATTTGGTAAATAGTGTGTTGGTTTTCTTAGAATAAGCTCCAAAATTTATGCATATTTTAGGTACCAAAATAGTGATATCTTTCTAGAGATCTTCTTAAAGTTAGATAGACTTTAAGCATTGCCATTTATGTGATGGTGTGTATATAAGGGTCAAATGAGCATAAATCACATTGAAAGAAAATAGGGATAATTGCACATTTGATCCCTCAATTGCTGATAAATTTTAATTTTGGTCTTTGTGATATTTAACTAAACATATTTAATATTGGATTAATTAAAATGTACTTTTTGGTCCCTTTACATAGGGAATATATTATATATTTAGATTGTTTTTAGGACTATATTGCCTCAAATATATGTGGAGTTATAGTACAATGTTAATAAGGGGAGCTTCTGAGCAACGATTAATTTGTCTCTGTGTGATCTTTAGGTCACGGGTTCTAGTCGTGGAATCAACCACCGATGCTTGCATCATAAGGCTCTGTACATTACATCCCTGGGGTGCGGTCCTTCTCTGGACCCTGCGTAAATGCGGGATGCTTTGTGCACGGGGCTGCCCTTCGTTGCCTTTTTTTATATAGTACAAATTTAACATAAAAAGGGTAATTTAATGGTCTAACAGACATTTATTTGTTAAACTTGTGAAGATTTACAAGTAGAATCATAAAAGTGAGCATTTCAATTAATTGAAGTTTAAATGTGTTTTATCAGATATCACAAGGAAAAAATGGAACTTGTTAATACTTCAGGGACTAAAAGTGCAAATACCCCTAAAGTATTTTTCATGTGTATGTTTTACTTCGAAGATTGAGCCTAAATTTTTTGTTCCTTTTCATTTCGAGTTGTCACCATTACAAGACATTTCATATAGTAGAGTGAGGCAAACATTTTCAGTTTCATTTGTTTATTTATGGATATATTCTTATTTTATGTCTATGTAAATTCTAACTCATTGAATATTCGCAATGGAATTTACCTATTTCTTCTCTTTTCACCTTATATACAAAGAGTCCTAGTGTTTTGAAGGTATTAAAGGAAAAAGAAAAAGAAAAGGGCAAAAGGCTCACATTATCAAAATTAGAAATTGATTAAAAAATTTATCTTTAAAATTGAGAAAATTATTTGAAGAAAATGATGCAACTGTTTTTTTCCTAGTAGAAATTTTCAGGCATTGCTTAAATAAGTTGTTAATCAGCCAGCATCTTAAGCTTATCTAATGCTGCCTAAAACACCATCATTGTTTTGAACCCATAAATAGATTACAAAATTACTTTTTTTCATTTTTTTCCTTTTAATTTAGAAACATGAAAAGTATATATTAAAGGGGAGGAGAAAATTAAAATTTATCCATATATAACCCCATTTAGAATAAATACCACAGCTAAATCCGGCCTCATAGTATAGTATTCTCTTAGTTGTTAAATAGCCGTACTTTGTCGTTAAAATGCTTCTACCATTCCCTACTCTTGTCGGAAATAAAAAAAAGAAATAAAATCCATGAGGATAAAAAGATATAATAATAAATAAACAAATAAAAAGAAAAAGAAAATAAATTAAGAACACTTAACTATGATTACATTTTGTTGGTTTTTCATTTTCCTTTTTTTTTTTCAACATGTTTTATTACATGGGACCCAAGGGCGGAACTAGGACTCTACGAGGGTGCAAGGGGCTTATCTGATCCTTCTTCGTTGGAAAAGTATACTCTACATACAAGACTAAATTATTTATTTTATGTATATACTAATACAATAGATGTTAAATTTCTGCCTTGGCTGCTTCAAGCGCTTACTTCTTTACATTTTAAATCCTTTTCGCGAAAAATCTGATTCTGTCTCCTGTGGAACATCTCAATCTCATGGTTCTAAATCTAATAAGCAATAAGTATATAGAATTATACCACTATATTTAAAAGGTAGAATAATTAAAGATCCCCTTAACTTGACATTTTTTAGCGAGTATACCCCCTTCAACTTGGTTTTTTTGAAAGTTATTAACTCCTCAGCTTGTTGGACCTTAGCACGGTCCATATGAAATTTTCATCGGACATGGCTGTACACAGTGAAAAAATAAATTATTTTTTATTTAATTAAAAATTTAAAAGCTCTAATAAAAGATCAGGGCTTTTACTCTATTTCATTGGCAATACAACTTAAATCCGACGAAGAATCCGATGGAAGAATCAAATTGGTCCTTTCAATTGAACTCAAATCAGCTTTAAATACAACTACAACTCTAGTGGAAGAGTCGGCGAAAACTCGAATCTAACTCAAATAAATTTTAAATATAACTCAGGCGGAATAATCCGGCGAAGACACCGATGGAAGAATATAACTCAAATAAGTTTTAAGTATAATTCCGGTGGAAGAAACCAGCAAGCCCAACCCAAATGGGTCAATCACTGTCCAAATGTGTCCCACATACGGGGATTAACACCATTACCGCGGGTAATGTTCTCCGAAAGTACACCTAATTTTTGAGGTATTTACAAGGCCTAGTAAGCATAATTTATGCTGTAAGTTTAGGGAGAAATTTGTTATTTTGCTAAAGCAAGAAGAAGTTATATATATCACAAAATGAATATGGGAATATAATGAGAATAAGGAAGATAAATAGAATTAGGAATGAAGATGGTGATATAGGGATTGGAATTAAAAAAAAAAAGTCATTTCATCATTTTTATAGTTTGAGATAGAATAACAGTTAACAAAAATGGTAATTTTAGATTGATGTAGCAATTAAATGGCACTTTTACTCGCTCAAACTCATTTGAAGTTACTTTCTTTGTCATGTAGCGCGTTAAAGAGTAAATAACTTTCAAAAAACCAAGTTGAAGGGGTATTTAGTTAAGGTGTACACTTGCCAAAAACCGTCAAGTTTGACGGGAGGGGGGCTACAAAAAAAAAATGATATAGTACCTAAGGTATTCCATATCCTTCTATGTTACATTATTTTCAAAGTGAACCCCGTTTAAATGTATGCAGGTGGCAAATTCTTTCCTCTCAATATTGAACAACTCTTATCGAGTCTTTTCTTCTTTCTTTTTTTGTCCTTTTTTTCATGTATAATACAGAGGAAATGTCCAAAAGTAGTATGATAACGACTTTCGAATTTTTGAGTAGTTCCTTTCCGGTTTTCTGCAATTTAATTTCACATTGAGATTGACATGTATAGAATAAACTTCATAGGTAAGCTTAACATCGTCAATTTAATAATCTAATAGCGTCATTAAAAATTCATTTGTCAAAGTTCAAAATATTATTATTTATTATAAATAAATATTCTTATGATTAAGACGGTTGAATATTTTTCTTAAAGAGTGCAAAAATCTTAAAATTCAAATAATATGGACGGAAAACTTACAAACATATGAGCGATATTTGAGCCAAATGCATAAATAAGAGACACAATTATCGCTAATTTTTCGATTAAAAAGTTAGAGACCAATATATTACTTAGCATTTTGATTAAAATTACTCTGAGAAGAATCTAAGCACTACGTCATGGTCATGCATTGAGGTTATAAACCTCACTAAAGTAAGGCATAGAAGCATATTAAATTAATTATTACTTTCAATGTTCACTTCATCTTATAATTTATTATGATAAAACTCGAAAATAAATTATTTAATGATAATGGATAATAGTGAAATTCCGACAGATACTTCAATTGTACATCATTCCATACTGGTTATGTAGGCAATACATTACCCAAAGCTTGGAATTCATAAGAGTTTGTCTTCAACACTTCCAATGGAAAATATTTCAGCGCAAAGCTGTTTTCGAAAATAGGAAAGTTAAAATATTATTAAAATATATTACAAGCATAGAACCAAAATATTAGCATTAAATGCTCCAGCCAAACACCACCTATAGACTAATGTCATTTATAGTGTAAAACATTGGAGAAGGTGTCACACTTGCTAGAGAGTCAAAATACCTATAAAATATGAAAGATGCTTGCACCTTCTAGAGTTAGTGCCAGAGAAGTTAAGTCCCAAGAGAAGTTTCATATTAATATATTAATAATGTAAAAAAATTTACACTATTAGATCACATATAAGATAACTTAATTAGATAAAAAAGGCAACTCAATGCATGAAGTATTTCGTATTTATGTAGGGTCTGAAGAAGGTCGCATCCAATTAGGATTGTAATATAGGCAATCTATCCTAGTAGAAGTATTAGTGATTGATTCTACAACAGAAATAACCGTCCATAAAACATGAGATTAGTAAATTAAGGAACATAACTTACTATAACACGTCAAGAAAATCCTGGTATTGTACAAAAAATTATACTATTAGTGTATATAGATAAAATAGTTTAAGCTCTACACATCAATGATGTAATGATATTTACAGAATTGGGTTATTTATAAGATAATTACAGGAAACATTTTCTGATAAATATTACTCATCAATAACCTGTTAAAAAGATAACTAACCTGCACTATATAATAGGTTAAACTATAAAGATAGCGTAAACAAATTCTTTATAGTGTCATATATATATATATATATATATATATATATATATACCTTAGGAAAAAAAAGGAAAATAAGAATAAAGAAATGAATATTAACCCTTTGATTTAGCCTAGGGTTTTGAAAACATAAATACACTTCAGTGGATATGATTCATATTTAGTGGTCTATCTCATGTGAAGAAGACATATTAAAACCCAAGATGCCAGACAAAGTTGTTGAAAGATTAGAAAGGAATATTTGGGAGTATGAAAGGGGAATTAGAAGGTAATATGTGTGTATGTGTGTGTTTTTATTTAGGTTTCTGCACATGTTAACCACATATTCTGCTTACTAGCAAACAAACACCCCTTTTTTGTGGTTCTCACTTCTCACTGATCTCTCTCCTTCTCAAGTCAATGACTCACTTGTACTTTAATGTTTTATACATATATTTTCAATCTATGTTTATATTTATTTATACCTATGTGTAAGTTTGACCTAAAACCCCTAACCATCCCCTAATCTATTTCAACATGGTCACAGAAATAAATAAAATGTGTTCCTACATTAGGTAGGGTGGGGGATAGTGATAGAAATAAAAAAATAAAAAAAATTATATAGACTGATAATGTAAGTAATTTTAACACTATCAGTGAATTTTAGTATATTAAAGTGTGTTTACCTGTCTTATTTTCTTGGTTGAGGCACATTTAAGATTTGAATATTATAAATTCGAATTCGAAATTCTACCACAACGTGTTGGATTTATTGAATTCGAAATCTCTTATTTAGAGCCCGTTTGGTTTAGCTGATTTAGAGTAGCTAATAAACATTAGGTGCTGAAAAACACTTTTAAGTATTGAAGCTGATTTAAAAAATAAGCAGTTACGTGTTTGGATAAAAGTGCTGAAATTAATAATAAGCAGTTGAAGAACTGGGTATACGAAGAGTTTTGTTTTAAAAAAATTATTTTAGGGATATAATAGTAAATATTTTGGTTAAACATAAAGTGCTTATAAGCTGAAATTTGATAATTCAATGTTTGGCGAAGTCAAAAAGTGCTTAAAATAAGTTAAAAACTGCTTAAAAAAAGCCAAAAGCAATAAGTTAGGCAATCCCAACTTACTGCTTTTTGGCTTAAAAGCTAGTTCTGCTGAAAAGTTACTTTTTTTAAGTCAATCCGAACGAGCGCTAAGTTTGGGAAGACCAACTTATGGCTTTTTGCTTATTTTTGGCTTATAAGCACTTTTAATTTTACCAAACGCGTAGATAAGTCAAAAAGTAATTATAAGCCAGTTTGACCGGCTTATAAGCCAGTTTGACCGGCTTATAAGCTTAGCTAAACACCCTCTTATACTTATTTAGTGAATGTTTTTAACACATATACTAGCCAATTTTAAGCTTAAGTTACTCTGGCTATATATGGTCGCAAATTACTAATCTCTCTTATTGTATTACATGTAGTTAATATTTGAGTGACCTGATAATATAAGAATATATAAAATTAAAATCTAAAAGACAAGATGAATTTAAAAGGAAAGAAGTAAAACGAGTTTCAAGTGAGAGAGAATTCAAAGTTTCAAACACAAAAAAAGACAAGAAGTAGAAGCGCACAGATAGGGGGAAAAGAATCACAGAGGAGAGTCTCTATCTCCCTCAACCATTTTTAACCCGTTCTCTACGGAGGGGAAAAATCAATCAAAAAGTGACCCTTTATCTTTTCCAATTCTTTTTCTTTTTGTTTTTTAATCTACCATTTATGTTGCTTTATTATTACTGTCTCTAGAAGGAGAATCTTGACGTTACTCAAAGTTGGTGTCATGTGATCAGGAGGACACGGGTTCGAGCCATGAAAATAGTCTCTTGCAGAAATACAGGATAAGACTACGTAAACCCTTGTGTTTCGGCTCTTTTCCGGACTCCGCGTATAAAGAGAACTTAGTGCACCGAATTGTCTTTATTTTTGCTGTCACTCACGCGGTCCAAAAAGTTTTATATTTAGAGTAAAGTACTTTCTAATAAAGGAAACTCTATACTCGAGTACAAATCCGAGAGTTTCGATTAAGAATAAAGGAGTATTTACTGCTCCACCATAATTTTTTTTTTTTTTTTGGTTTTGCTATTTACAGCGTTTTGACTATAGAGAGTAGAAAGAGAAAGGAGCCTCATCACCTTGTATTCAAGTGTCATTTTCTCAATAAACAGTGGTCTCTAGTAACACTCAGTCTCATACCCCTTTCTACTTTTCTCATTCCATAAAGCCCTTCCACTTGATTCCTTTCTTTGATTTACTAAACTGATTTTTGGTTCTTTCCTTTTTTTTTCTTTCCATCGTTTTCACAAACACCATTTTCCTTCTTCTTTCTTGTTGTTCTTCTTCTCCTTTTTTTTCTCTCCTTCTTTATCAAACTTGTCCACTTAAAAGAAGAATAAAAGAGCTTAAATCTTTGCCCTCTTTTTTTCACTTACACTTAGCTTTTTTACATTCTCCAAATAGCTCTTTATCTCTCACTTTTCCAACCTAAATCTATCATCAAGAATCAAACTTGAAGTTTGTTCTTCTTTCTTTTCTCCTTTTCACATCTCTTTCTTTTCTTTTACTTCATCAAGTGTGCAACTTTTACTCTATTTTTCATCAATTTGGAGGTTTTTTTGGGGTTAACAAACAAGAAAAAGCCAAAGTCACCATAATCTTGAAGTCTCTATTATTTCAAAGATTTTATCCACAAAAATGCCCATAGAAGGGGTTTTTGTTCAAACTCCATCTTCTTCAAATCCAATACCTGATCTTTCTCTCCATATTAGCCCTCCAAATAGTTCCTCTTCTCCATCTTCAAAGCCAACAAATTGTCTTACTGAGCTTTCTTTAGCTCATCCCACTACCATTAATGAAGAAAAAAACTTGTTTAATAGTGAAAATAAGACTTTTCCAAGAAACCCTTTACCCCATCAAAGCCAAAACAACCATTTGCTTCAACCAAATAGCCAAATGAGTAATATAAATCATGGGGTTTCTTTATTAGATGTTTCTTCAGAAAGTACTTTGACGAGACCTATAAAGGGTATTCCAATTTATCATCAAAATTATTCTTTCCCTAATTTCTTGGAAAAAGATCCAAAGAGATTTGGATCTCTTTTTTCACCATATAATTTCAATGGAGGTTCTGATCATTTATCAAATGCTTACCGAATACCAATGGCTAATAGATTTCAACATCACCATAGCCAATATGGAGTTGGATTAGGTCATTCAAATGAAACTTCTTCTCATAGCTTTATGAGATCAAGATTTTTACCAAAATTTCCAGGAAAAAGAAGTATGAGAGCGCCAAGAATGAGATGGACTACTTCACTTCATGCTCGGTTTGTTCATGCTGTGGAACTTCTTGGTGGCCATGAAAGTAAATCCCAATTCTTACTTATGTTCATCTCCTAGTTCGAGTTTTTTCTTTTTAAGATTTCATTTTTAGGGATTTTTTTTGATTTTTTGAATACAAAATATTGCCCTACTAAGATTTTCAGAAAATATTAACGGTACTTTCAGTGAGAATTGAACGCACACCTATTTTATATATGATGAACCCATATCAGTGTCCCTAGATTATAAGCCTTGAAATTGTTACTTTCTGCTCATCCCTTAGTTTGAGTATTTTTACAAATAATAGTAAATCCGGTGGAATTTCACAAGTGAAGTCTGGGCAGAATAGTATATAGACAGACGTTACCCCTATCCTGAGAACTTAGACGGGTTATTTCTGATAGACTAGTTTGAGTTTTTTCTTTTCTTTTTCATGTTCATTTTTTTGGTGATTTGATTTTTTGAGTACATAATGTCTTATTAGCTGGGAATAATAATAAAGGTCTAATATTGGATTTTCTTGATTTTTAGGGGCTACACCAAAATCAGTGTTGGAGCTAATGGATGTCAAAGATCTTACTCTAGCTCATGTCAAAAGCCATTTACAGGTAAAGCAAAATGAAAACTTCAACATAAACAAAGGAAAAAAAAAATGAAAAACTCAGTTTCAATATTTTTCTCTTTTCTACTATGTCTTTTTCCTGTGGGTGAATTCTTCCTCCGGCACAATAGCCGATGAATGCAGTGAATGACTGAATGAATGAATTAAAGAAAAGAAGTCTGATGTTTCTGATAGTATAGCAGAGATAAACAAAGAAAACAAAGAGAGAGAAAAAGAAAACACTTGGAAATTAGAGATCCTACTGTAGTAAGAATGATATATAGGAGAGGGTACTGGGGTTGTAACAGACAAAAGTAAGTCATCATTATTCAATAATAATAACACAGCTAGCTGCTATATTACTTACTTCTTCTACCTTATCAAAAACATCAACCTCGTGATTAATGAATCAATTTGTAAGAAACATTTGACTTAGAAATTTTCCCCATGACTCAACTTTCTCACTCTTCTTTCTTTTTCTTTTTCTTTTTCTTTTGCAACATTATTCCAAGAAAATAGTCTATGTGAGATTTATGTGAAAAGGCTGGATACCTCAATGCACAAAGTACTTCGTGTTCATATGGGATTCAGGAAAAGATCACACTTAGAGGAGTATGATGTAGATAGCTTAATCTAATGCAAACATTAGCAGCGGCGTCCACAGCTTGAACCGATGACCAATAAGTCATACAAAAATAACTTTACTGTTGCTCTAATGCTCCCTTTCTAGGTGATAAGTATGTGTAATGGGAAATTGATTTTTATATATCGAAGGATTTAAGTAATATAGACTTATAGTGTAAAAATTTCTACACTATCAACCAGTGCGTATTCAGTGTAAAAGTTATGCATTCAACTGAACCCATAACTTTTACGCATACCATATATTTTTACTCAAAAAATTATTAAATATGCACTGATAATAAAATTTGAAGCCATTAAATTAGATTTAAATATAATAGAATTGCGAATCTGAACCTATAAAATTCAAATCCTAGATCCATTTCTGTTATCAACGTAATTTAAGTTGTTATAACAAGTCATTTACTCTATCTCCTATGTTAACAGATTATGTTTATTATAAACTGTTAATTCTTTTAGAAGGTAACTACTTCAAAAATATTGCTATCAGTGCAGTGCAAATAACTTATACTTGTTGTAGAATGGTATTAAACTTTCTTTCTTTTTCTTTTGCAACATTTTGTTTAACAATATAGTCTATATGTTAGAGAAAGATATGAGTGTAATGGTTAATTAAAATCTTTCACTATTTGTTAAATAATTGTCTCAAATTCTAAAATGCTTTTCCAATGCAGATGTATCGCACTGTTAAAACCACTGACAAACCTGCAGCTTCCTCAGGTAATTAATTAATCTTGCTCTAGACTTCTGTTTTTGTATAATTTCCTGCTAATGATTAACCTTAACACCTTATTATTGAGACCATTTACACCATAACAATTACAAAGAATCAATCAATAAAAATTAAAGTGTTGGCTTCTGTTGTACATTATATTGATATTTATGTATTAGAGTTTGATTTATGTTATTTTAATATTTTCTTGAAGGGCAATCAGATGGGTCAAGTGAAGAAGATCTCTTAAAAATAGACAGGATTTTGGATCAGAGAGGACCATCTGATGGATTTGATGATCCTTCAACTACAACTCCTACTCTTTGGAGTAATTCTTCAAGGTACAACACATAAATATAAACCTTTTAATATTAGAAAAAATTATTTATTACATGACCATATCACTTGTAGGTAATTATGTGTGAATCTCTATGATAAACAATATTTGACAATTAAAATGGTGATTAACCTGTGATATTATAGGTTAAACTATATTGTTCGTGTCAATAAATCTTTACGCATAACATTACCTAAAAATAATTATAGGTGGTTCCGTAAAAAGTATCAATTTGTAATCATGAAAATAGAGAAATAATTATTTAATAGAACTAAGTAAAAGTGAACTGATAAAACGTCGTAAGTGGATAGTAGTTAAACTCTAACTTAAATATCCTTTCTTTTATTCCTTCTGTTATTGTCATGTGACCAGGACGTCAGGGTTCTAGCCGTGGAAACAGCCTCTTGCAGAAATGCAGGGTAAGGCTGCATACGATAGATCCTTGTGGTCCGGCCCTTCCCTGGATCCCGCATATAGCGGGAGCTTAGTGCATCAGGCTGCCCTTTTATTCGTTTATTCCTTCTACTCTTCTTCATCAAAAAAGGGTAGCTCGGTATGCAAGGTAACCCGCGTTCACATAGTATTTAGGAAAAAGTCGCATCTCAAGATGTATAATATAAGACAAACTATATACCCTAATATAAGTATTAGTGACTACTTTTATGGCTCGAAATAGTATCACTCTTCTTCATCACAAATACTAATTAATACTTGTAAATATTTTATAAGTAGCTGAAAAATGAGCTAAATATGTCACACCTACAACTTTTGTAGTAATGATGGAGTGATGAATAGAATTTGATAAAGAGGGTAACAGGTTTCCTTTTACTTTTGCATGGACTGAATCTTAGAAATGCAAACCCACGTACATATATCATTTTCTAAAGAATATATAAAAGAGTTCTTGTGACAGCTTTTACTTTATGTTCTGCTTCATTTTCCTCTTCTTTTCTTCTTTTTTGATTATCTTATAGTACTACACTCTATTCTTTAATTGGTTTTTTCTTTTTCACCTGAAGCATATAAAAAGAAAGATAGTATTCAAATAATAGTAGTATTTAATTACTGCAACTAGCACTTTATCTTTTCTTTTTCTTTCTCTTTGCATTTTGGAATTATATTTAATTTAATTTAATAGACAAACCCTTTTTACTTTACTTTGTTGTTATTCTCTTCACGAGGAGACTTTTACAGATAGGTCCAAAAAAAGACCTGTATCTTGACTTAAGTGCTCTCCCTTTCTGAAAATAATAATACATAATAATATTTGTTTAAAGTTTGCATGGTGTTCGTGTAGGCGTGTGTTGTCTTTTCTGTGTGTGTTGTTTAATATATGTATTAAAAAACAATCATATCTTGTTAAAATGCAGCTTCTACGTACGTATTAGGAAAACTGTTTCTAGAAATTGTCATTTTCCTTAAATTTTATTCTCTTGGTGAATTCCTTAATTAAACGTGTTCCTAATTCTTCTTTCAAAGCAAGTATACATGGTTCAGAAAATCCACATAAATATGAAAGAATCTGAATATTCAACCTAAAGTCTTAAGGTAATACGTGCATTGGCACAAGATATTATAAACCCCTTTAAAAATTCTTATACAACAAATGAGGAGCAAGTGTAATCTCTAACGCCCTTCTGTGTAATAAGTCCAATTCTAGGTTTTACACGAGGATTAGAATTCTTTTTAAAAAAAATTCCTTTGTCTTTTCTTTTTCTTTTTGAGAGAAAGAAAAAGACTGAAGATGAAAACATGAAAAAAAATGATGTGTATCATACTGTGGATCACATATGTATCATATTTGTATCAAATGTGTATCATATGTATATCCATGTATACATGTGTGTGTGATAAATGTGTGATACATGTGTTGCAGAAACAGAATTTGAACTCGATTTTAACTACGAATTTTGATACTAAATCAGTCCAAATCACCTCCACTCTTCCTCAAAATTTGTATATTGACTCATCTATATGTTTTCAATGAATTTCAACCATATCCATTAAAAATATCCTTTTTTGCATAGATTTTCGGAATCTTGTATATATATTTTTTTTGTATTTCATCACCTTTTTAATTGAATACATAAACACAAGTTTTCACTCTCCCGTGGTAGTATGGGAGGTTTGACATTAACCGTAACTTATTTTAATATAACCAGCAAAAAAGTATAAAGGAAGGAAACCTTACTTCTAATCCTAATTAACGGTAGCTAAACTAGTCAATTGTCTTATTAAATATGGTATGTATAACTAGTCAACCAAAGAAATAGTGGGCTTGGGTTAGTAGTATAACTTACACCTAAGATAGGAGGACTACTCCTATTTACAACTGGTCCTATCTACATTGTACAACCATAACTCTATATAACAACATTATATTACTGTATACCAGTCATTCACTACGAAAATTAATTTTTTTATGAAACTAATTTTCATGTTACGTTATAATATATATGCTTTGTAACAATATTTTGCAATAACAACCAAAAAGTCCGTAATAAATAAAGTTGTTGTATAGAAGTTTGATTGTAGATTACTTTCGCGTTTCATTAATAAGGTTATCGACATATATAACACAAGCTGAAAAGTTTATTTTCTACTTGAATTTTCAGCAGTAGAGAAAGATGGTCACAAGCTAACTTGAATGAAGCGAATGGCCTCAGATCAACCTCTTTTCCATCTCAACAAAGATCCAGCCACAATATAGAGGTACGAAGTCCCTCATTCTTTTCTCATTCTATACCGTATAAGTGTCAAATCTATTACTCCCTCAGTTTCAAGTTAAATGACATTTTTCGCTTATTGAGAATCAGAAGTTTGACCAACATTTAATGTTTTTTAGTTATATAAATATGAGAAAAATTGCAATTTATAGTACTCTTCGTATAGTTTTTGAATTTCTGAATTTTAATTTTAAAATACTAAGTTGAACTAATTCAGTTTCGCTTTAAATTTTAGTCAAATTGATTCTCGATAAGCAAAATGTATAATCTTAATTGAAACATAGGGACTAATATAGTTATGATTTATCTATGACCCTAGAAAGCAGTATTTTTTTCCCATATAATTCCGGAATTATGTCAACTTAATTAATTTACATGGAAGCACTATCAAATGTTAGTTTTTTTAGCCCAAACTGTAATTATTTAATCTAAATTTCAGAAACCACTCAATATTAAACGAGACAATTAAAATCAAGGAGCAATCTTTACAAGATTCTTAGTTATTTTTGCAAAGACTATAGCGTATTGGATCTAGTCTATCAAATGAGACTTCCCCGTTTCTCCCACATGTGTCCCACAGGCTGGAGTTTTGATTTAATAAACTCCGCCACTACGTGGAGGTTTTATTTAAACCGTAGGAATGAGGAGGGTAGCATAAAAAAATATTTTTTATTCTTTAACCAAATACTATAAAATATTTTTCGGAAAAAGTTTTCTACTCACCAACCAAACAAGAAAAAATAAGTAATAAAACCACTCATTTTCCATAAAATTATTTTCTAGGAAAACATTTTCCTTCGTACCAAACACACCCTAAATGTGTGAAGATATTATATTGCAGGAATGTGAATATTCAAGGCCAGTGAGCTATGTAGGTTGCAGTTTGGATCAGAGAAATCCTAGCTTGGAGTTCACTTTAGGAAGACCAGATTGGGTAGAAAAAGAGCATGATTGAAGTGCATCAACCCTTCAATTAATTTTGTTTTTTGTTTTGTTTTTGGCTAATAGCTGATTCTTCTGGTCTTCTTCTTCTTCTTCTTCTTCTTCTTCTTCTTCTTCTTCTGGTCTTCTTCTTCTTCTTCTTCTTCTTCTTCTTCTTCTTCTTCTTCTTCTTCTTCTTCTATTTTTTGTAATTTGAGATGAAAAGAGATGGTATCAAGTTTGAAATATTAAGAGTTATTGGATAAAAAAGAAAAGCAAAAAAGGAATGGTTTTCACATGCAGCTTCAACTAGGGGCTCTTTCGTAGCTCATCTCCCATGCATATATAATTTCTTTTTGAGTTTTGTCAATTTGACTTTTATTTTTTCTGTTTTTTGTTTGTTGTTCATTTTTTCTTGTTTGAATCTCTTGGGTTGGCTATGAGTTTGCAATGTAAAAGTTGTTAGAAGATTGTACTGAATGTAGTAAGGACACATTCAAAATATTAGTCCAAAAGCAAACAAATTAGAGCAAATTACACATTTGGCCAAATCAACCAAAAATAATTATATATACTAGTCAGATATATAAAAAAAATGTATATTATATGTATATATTTTATATATATATATAATATACATTTTGCCTGTTATTATTTTTTAGGGTGACTATACTATGTAGGTTTTCCAACAAAAAAGTTAAATTGTGATGTATCACTCAAGATCCAACAAGTTATTTTAGTTGTAAGTTAGGAGTAGAAACATCAAAATTAGAGAATCTAGTACACAATAAGTAGAAGCAGAAGAGGAAGTAATTAATGTCTTGTGTATTTAGCTGAGCTAGCTTGACAAAATCTCGAGGAATTGGATAAAAACCCTCTTTCCGTCTGTTCACTTGAGTTCAAAATAGATTATTGTATAGTATTTCTTATTTATTCGTTCAGTTAGTTTTCTGCTAAATGCAGCTACGAGGCATAGAGGGAAAAGTAATAAATTTTGGTAATAAAAATCTAACTAATTACCAAAAATATATTGACAAAAAAAAAATTGGTTTCTTTATGATAAGCTCAATTTTGGCCAAATCAAGATAAGGCAAAAAAAATAATTTATAAAAGTATATTAATATGATGGATACAAGGAAAAAAAATTTAAAAGTAACTTGGACCGGGTCTCACGACTATCTCGGGCCGGGAGAACAAATCACCAATTTAGGGTAGAAATGCGTGAGATAGCTACTTTTTAATATGGTATTTAATTTTTATCCAATATTTTTAATGCTGAGTAAAAATAATCACTATTCTATTAAATTAATACGAAAAGATATTTTTACCCCTTCTTCATGAGTGTTGTGTAAATGTTAAGGATATCATGTCCTTAATATTTACACAACACACATGAAGTTAAGGACGACATGTCTTTAACATTTACACTGCACATAAAGTTAAGGACATGATGTCCTAAAGTTCAACAATAGAAGGTGCAAATACATGACACTTTGTCCTTAATATTTACACAACATTCATGAAGTTAAGGACATCATGTCCTTAATATTTACACGACACTCATAAAGTTAAGGACATTATATTCTTAACATTTACATTGTACACATGAAGTTAAGGACATCATGTCCTTAGTATTTACACTACACATAGGAAGTTAAGGATATGAGGTCCTAAAGCTTAACAACAGAAGGTGCAAATACAAGTTAAGGACATTATGTCCTTATCATTTACACTGCACACATGAAGTTAAAGACGCCATGTCCTTAACATTTACACTGCACATATGAAGTTAAGGACATAACATCCTAAAGTTTCACAACGGAAGGTGCAAATACAGGACACTTTGTCCTTAATATTTACACTGCATTCATGAAGTTAAGGACACCATGTTCTTAATATTTACATCGCAATCATGTCCAGCACAGGGATATTTTTGTCCGAGCGGGCAAAAATTTATTAAGAACTGGCTAAAGAGTAAATACATTTTAAACAATGGCTAAAGAGTAAAGACATCTCTAATTAGTGGCTAACTGTGCACTTCCCCCAATTTAGTCCTTCTGGCCCAAATTTCGTGCATACAAGCCCAACTGCTCTACTGTTTCTTTGCTAGGGAGATTTGGGGAATCTTATAGAAATGTCCCAAAAAAGTCTCAACTTACCAACCTCTAGCCATAATTATAGACTTATAAAAACTAGCCAAGCACATATAAAACTTGAAAAATCAAATAAATAAGGTTCTTTCTCTCAAAGAATCACATGCAAAAATCACCTTCCATATTTTTAAGAGTGATTAGCAACATTAGATGCAAGATAGAAAGGAAATTTAATGGATGGGGTAGCAAATAAGGTAATGAAATAAGAAAAAAAATACAATATTCCAAATATATATAAGCAAAAAAGGAACTTTTTCCAAAAATCTAAGAAAAAAAGACTTTTTTCAATGGGTATGGTTGAGATTCACTAAAAACATATAGATGAGTCAATATACAAAATTTGAGGAAGATTGGAGGTGATTTGGACTGATTTTGTATCAAAATTCGTAGTGAAAATTGAGTTCAAAAAATTCTTCTGCGACACATGTATCACGCATGTATATATGGATATACATGTGATGTGACATTTGATACAAATATAATACATAAGTGATACACCTATTATTTTTTTTTATTTTCATCTTCTACTTCAAATTTTCAATTCAAACCACCTCAAAACTTCACCAAATCATTTTAAAAATTGAGATTCAAGCTCCTTAAAATGTACCCAATCTATTCTAATAACACCCGCTCAAAAGAAATAGACTTTGGACATGAGAAGCACGAACCAACAGAATAATACAATTCCATCAAAAACTGCAATTGAAGAAGTTGTGCAGAAAGCTCATTGTGATACAAGATGTTGCAAAACACACAAAACGGAGACCTGATCTCCAGCAAGCCAGGATAGGGAAAGGACTCAATAAAACATCAAACTGCAAAAATTTAATCCTTTTTTTTTTTGCTACAAATAGCTAATTAACTAATATTGGTAATATTTGGCTAATATTAGTAATATTTTATGAATTGATCAATTTTTGTAATAAGCTACTTATAAATAGACATAGCTGGTATTTTCCCGGAGATTTGTACTTTGGGAATTTTAAGTTTGTTAAGAAAAGTTTCGTAAAGATAGTCCGAAAATAGATTTTTGAATTTTTTCGTTCATATACAATATTTGAAACTTATTTATCAAAATTGACCTAGTTTGTATATTACCCCCTAAATAAGGATTGCTTACAATTTATATACAATATATTATTAGTGCCTTAAATTAGGAAATTCAGTTACACCATTTTCCTTTTTTCTCTCTTCTCCTTTTTCCCTATTCTCCTCCACCTCTCTCCATATATAATCCATTATTAGTGCCTTAAACGAGATTTTATTACACAATCAATTTCAATTTTATGGGATTCAGTTACAAAAGTTTAATGGGATACTTCGTATCTTCTTCAAAGCAAAAATCATGAAGCCACTAAGTAAAAGTGCTTTCTTTGTGCCGTTAATTGTCGAATTGTCTTGCGCGAGAATTACATCAAATATTCACATAAATATTTACAGATCACCTAACTACTTCATGTTTTTTAAACACAAGGCCTTACACTAATGTCAAAATACCTATGCCTTGACTACTCAATCTTTGTTAATTCAAGATAATCTTTGCTAATTTTGAATCCATTTTGAGTTCATGAATTTATTTTGTTTTTCACTTTGGACTAATGATGTTCATATACAGATTTTAGAGAAAAGTAAACAACTAATTATACAATATACAACTTAATTATAACTTATATACAACTTTCATACATCATTCTTACCCAGTTAAATACAACGACAATATCATACAACTTAAATACAAATTTCATACAATATGTATTTGTATATGATTTGTATATATTTTGTATGTGGTGTGTTCTACTTCCTATCTGAAATTTCAATCAAAACTTCATTTTTTAATACAATTTTGATACATATAAATAATTTTATGCAAAAAGATAGTATTTATAACTTAAATACAAATTTCACACAACGATTCATATATTATACAATTATTTTTGAACTTTCATACAACATTCAAATAAATTAATATATAAATACAACATAATACAATTTAAATACAAATTGAATACATCTTTAATACAAATTCGTAACTATTGTATGTCATGTGTTCAGCCAAAATCAAGTCTAATCTTCACCGAACAAGAATTTTTTCAATTGTTTGCAACAACATCCAATCCAAACAAACAATAATTTTTGAAAATCCAAATTCGAATTCAAAGTTTTGGATCTTTATGGCTATCAATGGCGGAGAATCAAATACCTTCAAAATTTGTTGATTGTTTCAATTCAAACACCAATTGTGCAACATAAAAAGAAATTACTAAGTTAAAACTCTATATTATAACAAGGCACAATAGCCTAAATGACACTTATAGTTGTGCCACTTTGTCATGCCGGTCCCCAAACTTAGCATTTTGCCAATTGAACACTTATACTCGTTCAAAGTGGGTATAATAAACGCTTATGACAGGAGGCTGCTCTGCGTGTAATACAATCTCCTACACGTAGGATGTCACATCATTACTAGTGCCACATAGGAAAATAAACTATTGACTTTATCTTCAATTTTTTTTTACCTACTCCATCATCTCTTCTCCTTATCACCAACAACTCCACTGCCATCGCCAGAAAATTCCTCCGGCCACCGGAGACACCATTAAAAGTCTTGTAGTGTACATTCAATTCTAAGAGTATTGTAGTGTCCTAATGAACTAACTTTGCTGCTCATGACATATACGCACAAAAAGAAACAGGAAAAAGAAAAAGCAAGATATGTTTACAATTGTTACAATTCCAGTTATTCCACTTCCCAGTGTCTGTGTCCTCTCGCTTTGTCACTTGTTCCCCCAAAAAATTCCAAAAACGAAGTTGTATAAATGAAATAAAGTTACTATATAAATTTCCAAAAAAGAGAAAATTTGAACCATCGCACGTTGAGAAATCATTGAAATTAGACAAATAAGCTAATCAATTTAAATGATAAATTACCAACAAATATCCAATAGATTTATCAATAAAAGCAACCTTTATTTGCATAAATTTTGAAGACCACTTGATATAAACACTCTAATTGGCACTTCATTAAACAGGTAATCGAAGTAGAATCAGAGACATACATAGGGATTCAGCAAATCCCCAAAATCAAAGGGTAGAAGAAGAAAAGAAAAGGGTCAACATACCTGGCGTCTGTGTGTGTGTGTTCGGGGGGCGCACGGGAAGGGGAAGAAAGAGAAAAATAAATAGAAATAGGAGATGGGTGGGAAAGAACGGGAAAGGGGAAGGATAGAAAGAGAAAAAGAAATGGGGTAGGGGGTAGGGGTGGGGGGGAAAGAAGATAGAACAAAGGACAGAGATATTTTATTTTTTCTTATATTTTTTAGTCACTTGCTTTTACTTGTCTTTTTATTTCTTTCTTCTTATTTTAATTATTTTTAGTCTACCCTTTTTATGTTTACTCTCGTTATGCGCGTGAAATTCACTTATTTTGTTCAACTCGGTCATGAAGTTGCCACATAAGCTTGATCAACGGTAAGAGAGATTTAAAGTAATATATTTTGAAAATTACGAGTGTTTAAATGAAATTTCATAGAGTATCGGGATCGGGATCGGAATGACAAAGGGGGACAAGTAGAACTGTTTATTAGGCTATTCTGCCTTATAACAATTAAAATTCATTGATGAATTTCCTGGAAAAAATAGATGAAACACGGAGAAAAATGAAGGAAGAAAATTGGGGAAAGAACAGAGAAGGAGAGAAAGAGAGAGAGACGGAGAGAGAGAGAACGCAAGGATGGGGATTCCCTATTCCATTTCTAATATAAAGAGACTCATTTAAAATTAACTAGTTTTAGCATACGCGCGTTGCGCGTGTCCCTCGTGTTAATGAAAAATAAAATTATAAATAAAATAAATAATATTCAAAAATATGTTTATATTATTATATAAAATTAAGAGTAGTTCTTCCTTAGGAGTTTGATCTAGTCTAATAGTTCTTCCTTCAGTAGTTTCTCTTGCTTGCTTGCTTTATTGTACAAAAAAAGTTATAGGAGTAGTGTTTGATTGAAAGGTAAAAAAATCATTCATCTTTACTTGAGGACTTGGGTACGTACATTGCATGTATATTTCATGTTACTTATTAAAAAAATTATGTAAGATAGTTTACCAACAATTAATTTTGTTTATCTTTACTCATTTTACGGTACTGCTAAAGCTATAACCTTATTCTATTAATAACTTAATAATCATATAGGCATCCGAACTCGATTATTATTAATAATTTTTATATTATTTATTTTTTGCTCAATTATTATCTTATTTTACCTAAAATTTCTTTCTAAAGTACTTTTACTCGCGACCAATTACATATATATGTTCTTTTTATATTCCTATTTTTGTGTACAAAATATATATTGATTAACTTATTCTACCATTTAAAATAATGTCACATTTAAAAAAGATTATCATTTGATTATTTTTTAATATTTAGACAAGAAAAATGGACAAAACTTGTAAGTATATTTCAAGTTCTACATCCTTATTGTTAAAAGAAAATAGAATGTCACAATTGCTTTTTAAAGTCTAAATTCATGCCACCTTAATATGCATTATCATTAATGTTTTAATTTTTTTAAAATCAAAACTATGACATAAATACACTATTTCTTACGTGACTTTTTAAATATTAGGCATAAAATTGATGGATCAGTTATTTACTTTAATTTTATTTAAAACACACGTTATTTACTTTTTTCACAGAATATATATCCATGAAAGCAACATGTAAGAATTATAATTATGTGACATATATAATTCAAATAAGGAAAATATTTAAGTTAAGTAAAATTTTAATTGACTTTAAAGTCCTAAATTTTAGGGTTTCCTACCTAGTGTTCAATGGAAAATAATTTAATAACAAAAATTTTAGTCAATTTCAAGAACTAAATATTAGGAGAATAATTAAATGACTATTTTGTCTAGTGTGAACTCCAATTTTAAAGGATAAAAAGGCGAACGACATTTCGCTAAGGGTCTTCGTGCTTTTAATATAGTATAGATTTGTATAGAATTGATAAATTGTATATGCTTATGTAATTAAGTTAAAACTTAATTAGGAATGATAATAAAATTCCATATATAGTATAGGAGGATAAAAATCCATTTTTCATATTTGATTGGGATAAGATATTTCTTAACAACAAATTATGGTAATTACCAGGATTTCTAGCCAAATCCTAGTTGTCACCTTAAAATACTTTTACACATGAATCATGATGATCGTGAGCTATCACAAATCCTGATGATCACCATAACATAATTCACCAACATATTTTTTGTTCAAAAGCATTGATCCAAATCAACTTATAATAACTTCAAATTTTGATATATTACTTTATAATATCAATTTCAATAATTTTTAGTAGTTAGATCCAACCTAAACCTTCAAAAATTAACAGACACATATTATCTTTTTTAATAATTTTTTTTCAAGCTCAACAAAGTCCAATAATGATGCTTATCAATTTTCTCCAACCAAATTAATTAAAATCATTAATTGTGTGCTCATAATTTATTAGAAGGAAAAGAAAGAAAGAGAGAAAAGAGGATGAATTTGAGCTTGTTCCAGTAGCACTGTGGAATAAAAGAATTTAAAGACAAAATTATCTTCTTCTAACACAATTTGATCGTTCTACCAAATTTTACTGCATAAGAATTGCCTACTAGAGGGAGACGGGGAAGAGAAGAGAAACATAATTGTCTTTAAGGGTTTTACCACTTGCTGTACTGTGGGCGGAAGGTGTTCGATGAAATGCCAATTAGTGGGGTACTGGAACCTTTTGACAAATTAGCTTCCGTCTCTGAAAATCTAGTTCAAATTGAGAAGCACTGGGGTGGTTCACATTTCACAACTTCTCCTGCAGAGGACAATGTGGCAATTCAAGTGTTTCATCTGCTTGTAGAGAATATCAAAAGCACAAGAAAAGGCTAAACAGCTTGAGCTAGGATTACAAAGAGTTGCTGGAGCATTAGTAGACACTGAATCTCAAAATGTGAAGTTAAGGGATGAATTGTCACTCACAAAAGAGACGCTGCATGCGGACCCGGGATTTTTATGCGAAGGGGACACAATATTCTACTCAACCAGTGCCCCTAAAGTTTAAATTAACCATTTTCAAGGTATATTCATATACATATACAAGATTTCTTCCGATGCTTACGGTGACCCCTCACTATAACACATAGGTCCGCCTCTGGCTGCATGAGATTGTCAAGGAATTTGGAGAGCTTGTAGAAATTGCAAAAGCAGATTGTAGAGATAAAAAAATGATATGACACTGAGCTTAATGCATTGTAGGAGACATTTCAAGCTCAAGAATTCAATAACGAGAAGCATGTAAACGTTAAGAAGGCATTCGATAAACTTATCCTCAAATTTGAAAGCTCAAAGAAGAAGATGGAAGAGCTTGAGCAAGAGCTTCTGACTTCTGCAGGTGAGGCTGGGAAATTGCACAAACATAGCAAAAAAAAAAAAAAAAAAAATCTAGACAAGTGGAGTATATAATATGATAAGCCAGATCTCATAACAAAGGAGATATATATAGTATTCACAATGGATTACAAAGACTAAGAAAAGAATTAGCATTAAACAGACTTTAATTCAGAAGTCAATGAATTGTATTTAATAATGGAATTATCAATCTGTATTTGATTCTTCTTTCTACTGGTGGCCTTTGTAAGTTGTCTTTAGCCAATTACTTCAACTTCTCTCACATATATTTTCTGAATCCCAGGTACTTTCTTGGCCATTCTTCACCTATTTCTCAAACAAACAAGAGCTGATAACAGCTTAATCTTGGTTGCTGAACTTTAAGCGGTCAAAAGGTATGTTTATTCTAACAAAAGTATTTATTTGACTTTATTGATTTATTTAAGCACAATATATGATGGGTGAGGGCAGGCTCAGCTAAATCATATATGAGTAATAGAAACAGGAGCTTGATGAAGTATACTAGCTAGTTAAGACTTGCAGCGTAAATCAACAACAGATCTTGATCTCTTGATAGAAATAGAAGCAACAAGTACCGAGTACAATAAATCTAGCTTTTCTTGAAAAGTCATGGTAAATGAGCAGGCTTAGGCTGAAGTACAGTACTGCTATATCTATTTTGGTAATTGAGCTGAGAGTACTATGGTCAATCAACTTTTTTTATTTCGAGATGTCTGGCTATATCTGCAGTAAACTGTTTCCTGGTATATGCTTCTTCCTTCAGTTTCTACTTCTTTCACTTCTTTCTCCATATAAAGGTTTATGTACTTTATATACATCAGATCTTGAGAACTTGAGAGGAAGGGAAGGAGAAGCTACTTTGACTTGAGTAGTGAAGATTACATATATGGCAAGAGGAAAAGAAAAAGAAGGAGAAGGAGAGAAAGGGGAAGCAAGCAACTCATTGGTATGTCATACAATAGTTATCATATTAAAAGTAATACATAAAATTGGATGATTATCCACATAATCTTCATCACAATATAATGTTATTCATATCTTTTGGGAATTGCTGTTTAGAAGTTCATAATCTGATAATGGCATCTTTTTTGGTAGAATATTTATTACTTGCTAAGGCGTAAAAATAGTTGTTAGGTGAACATTCGGACTAAGTAACACATTTTAGAATATTAACATCGCGATATTAGATAGAATAAAAAAAAATTCTTACTCCGATGTAGTAAGTAGTAGTAGTAGTAATAAATAAGCATACCACTATCTAACAATAATGTTAAAAATCATCGTAAGACGAAATCAGGACTCTTCCAATCGAATATTTTTATGATAATAAAACAGTGAAGTGTAAGCTAGTTTGTTTAGCCAAGGGGGACGCATTACAATGATTAAAACAGTCTAATTCATTATCAAGTTCTACATTCTTGAAACAACTAAATTTTTTCAATGAGTCTAATCTTTTATACTACAAAGAAACATTTACTCTTCATAGCTCGTCGAAGAATTAGTCAAAGACCGAGTCTTTTGTAGCTGCAGGGTAGGACCAGGCTCCAGCACTATTAAGCCATTCACATGTTTACCATTCCCCTTTACTAACAACTCTTGCGATTTCTATGAAGGGTTTGAGTGGAAATGCCCTAAACTGAGAGTTCATTGAATTAATTAAACCGAGACGGAATATTGGATTTGGGAAACTAAGATCTCAAACAATATTCTTGTTCATTCTCAATTATTTATCATGTGTACGAACTTATTTTGGCCTTACCCGTCCATGTTATTGCTACTATTTGTGTGAATAGTCACGAATTTGAGCCAATCAAGTTTTATACAACAACTACTGCTATCTCAATCCCAAACAAGTTGGGGTAGGCTCTATGAATCTTCACTAATCATCTCGTTTCATTTAGCTCAATATATTCTATAATGCAACGATTCATCATAGATTGACCAGTTTTTTTCCTCCTACATACTCGTATGTAGATCCTGAACTAAGGTATGATTGTGCACGTTAATGAGGTCAGTCTTTTCGGATCACGGGTGACAGGCGAATGCCAAAGTCTTAAAGGTATGAGCAATTTCTACTCTGCTCGTACTAAATATGGGTAATTCCCCGCCACTTGCCCATCATTTTAATAGAGGGATAGCCAGCAGTGAGGCTACTGGACCAATAAACATTAGAGTCAAGTAGCTTGAAATCAGAAAGAGTGATATCAGGGGCTACACTAGTTGTCAGCCTACCGCAACCCCCTTCCTTTAATCGCGTTTAGGCCGGCAATATGAGCAAGTATAGTGGAGTTAAGTCACATGTTTATAATTAAAGCAAAAAATTTCTATATAAACAATATAAAGCTTATTGATCCTCGTTAGTTATAATTTGCAAGATGTTGTATTACATGTTTGCCAATTACCTCTTTTCACCTCTTTCTCCAAGAAAATAGTTTAAGGAAGTCTTTACTAAATCATCCATCCTTCTCTAGTGTCTACTCTGTAATATAATCTATCAAATAGCATAAATTTTTTTCTGACGCTTGAGTAACTTACTGTTTTTTGGATGGACAGATCAGTAGAACCTCGATCGTACAAAGGTTCAGAAAGAAAAATTGGAAAAGGGTTTTTTTCTGTGTTTGACGTCGAACTTGGTTCACTCTTATTTTGAGTAAATAACATATACAAAGTAAACCATTTTCTTTTGACATGCTTGCTTTGTGATATAAGATGTAACGACAGGATAAGCCTGCTTATCCAGTAGGCTATTTGAAGAAGGACCTCTACAGTTATGTTAGCTGCCTGTTAATTTAGAGTGCATATGTAGCTCTCTACGGTTATTTTAGCTGCCTGTTAATTTAGAGTGCATATGTAGCTTTAATAAAGTTGATACAAGATTTGGTCTTTTGGCAGATGTCATCTGCTGTACTTGTAAGGACATTGTAAATCTTCTGGATTTCATAGAGAGGTTAAAGAATGAAGAAGATCAAATTGCTCTTGACGTGGATCAAATTGAAAAGCTGAAATTGGAGCTGACATTTATGTCAACATTTCTTCAGCTTTCTTATTCCAATTTGGATGGTTTTAATGCCAAAATGTCTCGGAAAGCACAACAGGTTGATGATATGGTTCAGACAGTTTTCTATCAGAGTGGAGATGACTTGTTGGTTAAATATGATATGGACCATGTTGTTCCTCACGTCCTGGAAAATATCAAAAGTTATATCAGCTCACATCATTATCCTGAATCAAGTGCCACCATGACCGAGGCACAGTTGGTTGAACTTTTAGATGCCCTCCTTGTGAATCTCCATGATCTCCCCAAGTGTTGTGCCGAGCTGATTTTGCCATTAATGACTCAATATGACCTTCTCCGAGATATATGTGGAAATTTAAGAGATTTTCTTGTGCTGAAAGTAAATGGCTATGTTGAGCATTAGACAGTTGAATATGTCTTACCTCAGTTTCAACTTATGGCTGAGAGAGTAGGACACTTCTGTTTTGACCTTTTGTCTTGTCAACTTGATGAAATAGATGAAGTAGACGATTCTGATGAAATATATGATTCTGATGAAACAGCTGAACCTCATGAAACAGATGATCCTAATGAAATATATGATTCTGATGAAACAGCTGAACCTCATGAAACAGATGATTCTGATGAAGTATATGATTCTGATGAAATACTCTATCAAGTCAATTCCATGATAGTTCATCTATTTTTGAAGATTATTCCTGTTGAACTGGAGGTTATGCACATATGTTCCACATATTTGAAAGCTTCAAAGTCAGCAGAAGTTGGATGCTTCATTAAGCATCTCTTAGAAGCCTCTCCAGGCATTCTCAGAGAATATCTAATTCTTCTACAAGCACACATGGTAGCTGTTCTTACTGCTAGCACTTCCGCTCGAAACATTCATATCATAATAGAGTTCCTATTGATTATTCTCACAGATGTGCCCAGGGAGCACTTCTCTGGTCTCTCACACGTGTTGGAGCACTTACCATGGAGATATCCGTTCTTGTTCACAACTTAGAAGATAACTCAAGGAATGAAGAGAATATGAATGAAACTAATTGTGCATCTCTAGACTTGTTGGAAAGTATTGAACTCATGAAGGAAGATCTCAAACATGTTTTCCTAAAAGCTCCTGCTGACTCATCTCAACTCTGCTTCCCCATGAGTGATGGACCACTCTTCATGACTCTTCTACTCAAAAAATTAAATGACTTGCTCAATTCTAATGTTTGTTCAGTTGCTTTGATAAAGAAAGAAATTGGGCTTGTGAAAGAAGACTTAGAATTTATAAGATCGATCTTCGGGAACGTTGAGCAAGAATTGAATAGAGATCTTTGGACTCGTGTTCTGGATGTGGCATATGAAGCAGAACATGCAATTAAATCAATTCTTGTTAGAGACCATGGTCTCTTGCAGCTTATCTTCTTACTTCCTGCTGCCGTAGAAAAGATCAAGCGCATAAAAAAAGAGGTACTAGAGAAGATCTCCAAGAACAAGGGTCTTATAATTGTGAACTCTCTTAACAAGTCGGTGGAAAGAAAATCATCAACAACTGGCCAAATAATTGTAGGTTTTAAGGAGGAGACAGAGTGGATAATTAGGAAGCTCGCCAGTGAACCGGGTAAAGAAGATATCATTTCCATAATTGGTATGCCAGGGCTCGGAAAAACTACTTTTGCTTACAAAGTATATAATGATATATCTGTTGTTGCTCATTTTGACGTTCATGCTTGGTGCACAGTTGACCAAGAGCGCAATGTGAAAAAGTTGTTGCAGAAAATTTATAATCAAGTTGTTGGTTTGGAAAAAAGATTCAGTGAGAATGACATAGATGATGACGTTGCTGATAAGCTACGGAAGCAACTGTTTGGAAAGAGGTACCTTATTGTCTTGGATGACTTGTGGGATACTGCAACATGGGATGAGTTAATAATGCCTTTTCCTATACTTAAGAAAGGAAGCAGAGTTATTTTAACTAGTCGGAAAAAGGATGTGGCTTTGCATGGAAAACGCCACTCTGATCCTCTTAACCTTCGATTGCTAAAACCAGAAGAAAGTTGGGAATTATTAGAGAAAAGAGTATTCGGAGAAGAACACTGCCCTGATGAACTAAAGGATGTTGGAGAAAAAATAGCTCGAACGTGTGATGGGCTTCCTTTGGTACTTGATCTGATCGGTGGAGTCATTGCAAGGAAGGAAAAGAAGGAGGCTTTGTGGCTTGAAGTTCTAAATAACTTGAATTCCTTTATTTTTAAGGATGAAGAGGAAGTGATGAAGGTTGTACAATTAAGTTATGACCACTTAAGCCTTGCTTGGTTTACCTTGCAAGCTATCCAAAGGACGAAGATATTGAAATTTCTGAATTGAAAGCTTTATGGAGTGCTGAAGGACTTGTGGAACAAATTGAGATGTAGAGTATGGAAGAAATACTGCAGGTTTATGTGGATGAGTTAATTTCCAGTAGCTTGGTAATAGCTTTCAATGAGAGAGGTTGGGGCCAGAGTTGCAAAATCCATGATCTGGTGCATGATTTTTGTTCCATAAAAGCTAGAAAGGGAAAGTTGTTTGACTTCACAAATTCAAGTGCACCATTGTCTTCTTCTGATCTGATGCCACGTGGAATGACCATTCATTATGATCATCCGGATGAAAATGTTGTCCTGTTCAATCCAGAAAAGAAAAATCCTTATGTTAAGCACCTCCTCTCGTTGAAGGTAATCGTGGAAGATGGGAAGGACACTCATCTTTCCTACAGCTGTCACCTACGACACTTGAGGCTTCTTAAAAGGCTGGAGCTACGCAACATAAGATTGACAGATTCCTTGCTAAATGAAATAGGCATGCTTTTTCATTTGAGGTGTTTAAACATTTGGACGGAGACAGAAGCTCTTCCTCCGTCATTTTCAAATCTATGTAATCTAGAAACTCTGGTGGTGGAAAATTGGGGATCAACGATGGTAGTATCACCTAGTATTTGGAGTCTAGCAAAGCTACGACGTGTTAGCATTGATAGTTGTACTTTCTTTGATTGGGATGATGACGGCGAACCAAAAGTGTTAGAAGAGGACTGGAAGTTAGAGAATTTGAGAATTTTGGATAAGTTCAGGTTTTCCTGTTTGGATGACACAACGGATATTTTCAAAAGGTTTCCTAATCTTCGAAGCTTTACATGTGAAATTAGTGGACCATGGGATTGTTCAGAGGAGATTTATTTTCCAAGATTGGATGTCCTTAATGAACTTGAAGAAGTCTCCGCATGGTTTCAGTGTCCTAAGTGTTCACATGCACATCAGTGGGATTTTCACTTCCCTTTGAGCTTGAAAGAATTGGACTTGAAGGGGTTTGATCTTTCATCCGATTCATTGTCAGGAATTGCGAGACTACCCAACCTTCAAATCCTTCATCTAAGAAACGCAATTATTGAGGGGAAAGAATGGAACATGGAAGAAGTCACCTTCGAGAATCTCAGATCGCTGAAACTGGAATCAGTGTCTTTTTCTGAATGGCAGGTTGGAGAGGAATCCGTTTTCCTCCTCGAGGAATTACATATACGATGGTGTGATGAGCTTATGGAGATCCCGGACAGTTTTGGGGATATTGCTTCATTAAAGTCCATCTACCTGGTTGGCAACCGTCAACTTGTAGATTCAGCCATAAAGGTTAAGCAATATGTTGCAGAAATGACGGGAGAAGACGAGCTTGAGGTAAAGTTGAATGCGGTCATCTTACGTCCTTATGACCAGCCAAATCTCGGTACGTATATGCTAACTTATTAACTTCTTTTATACATTAAGTTTCTTTCAGTATATTTTTTTCCTGTTACTTTAACCTGTATAATCATATTTGCAGAGCGCATATAAAGGAAGGTCAGCATATGACTTACTAGCTAGCATATCAACCTGTTGAGGTTTCAAATGATGGATTGATCCTCAGACTTTTTTGCCTTCTTTCAGCTGTTTCTTTTCCAAACTTCCCTTTTGAATCACTAACTTTTGTTTCCCAGTATGGTATAAAGTGAACCTGTTTTTTGGTAACTTGTGTTGAAATATCATGCCTACTGTGAGCACGTGATTTTTGTTTCGCGTGACAATCGCTCCAAAAGAATAAAAAATGTGACAAATGGTCCTGCTGTACAGGTTTTGGATTTTGTGTGGCATATTCGTTAGTTATCTATAATCCCGTCCGTGTTTATTTTTAAAATAAATAAATAAAAAATGTGCATCTTTCATTTTTATTTCTGTCATTAAGTGATGTTAGTATAATTAATGTCAATTGTATGTAAAATGTTGTTTATGGTTTTATATGGTATTATTTGGTAAATTAATTCAAAAGAAAAAAAAATAATAAAAGAGAAGAAAGAATTCTCGGACTTGGGCCAGTCCAATTTTAAATAAATTGGCCCAAACAACTCAGCCCAAAACCCGTGCTTGCCCCGGTCCAGACCAGCCTACTTTAAGAACGTCCAAACGACGCCGTTTTAATCCAGTCTGATCTGGGCCGTTGATCTCAGATTGATCAACGGCCAAGATCACTTCCCCATAACCCACAGATGAACCCGACCCATTCCACCCGGACTGACCCAACCCCCTCTAGTTTTGAAACGACATCGTTTCCTATTAGTTGAAGGATCCTGGCCCTTCATCGTGTCTCATCCGACGGCCAGGATCCGTTTATCCACTCCATATATAAGCTCCCACTCGTACCCTGCCCCCTATCCAATACCCCATCTTTCATCATCTTCACAAGAACCCCAAACCCTAGAGCCGCCCCCATCTCCCTTCACCAGAAACCCAGCGGCATGAACGCCGGTGACCTCCGCCTGAACACCATAGAACCCCCTCACCGCCCTGAACATTGATCTATTGGCCGTTTAGTTCGAATCTCTTCCCACCTTCTCGAATCTTCATTTGAAGATTCGAGTCGGAACCCGATTTACATCAATCGACCTCAACTTCACACCAGACAGTCCCCAGACCCCCCTCGTGACCAAACCATGCTTGGTTTGGTCCGAATCTAACCAGGGAAACACGAATCCCAGATCTAATTCTTTGAACCCTAGGTTTCCTCGTGCCTGTTCCGTATCTGTTTAAGCCGAAGAGATTAAGGTCTAACGGACCTTAATCGAAGTGTTTCTCATCTGAGAAACACTTCGATTAAAGTCCGTTCAGCCTTAAGAAAGGCCTGTTCGAATCCAAACTGAGGCTCTTTGATTTTTCGGGATTTAAGGTGAGTTTTGTTTTCTTTTTTTATTATTCCATCTGCTGAGTAAAAGTCTGTTCATGTTTTGTTTTAATTCGTGTTTTTGAATTTTACCAACTGTGTCATGTCCACCTTGCCTGAACCTCTGTGTTTGATTGAGTCTTTCCTCTACTTGTTACTGATAATGTGTATATGTGTATGTGCTGTGCGAACAATTGAACTTCAAATTTTGACTGATCAACTGATTCCTCGAGTACAATTTGGCTTAGTCAGTATAATTCAAATCATGTGTTCGATACTTTAAATGTCTGATTTTGGCTTCGATTGTATGTGTTTTAACTAGTATAGTCGAATCGATATACGTCGTCAATTGGTTTCATGTTAGAATGGTAGCAATTTGACTCAGGCTTTTGTAATTTACTGAAGCATTGTTGAATCAGATTAATGTTGTTGCCACTCGGTATTAATTTGTTTAGCCAAATCAGAAAGACATTTAAAGGATTGATTTATTAGCTAGGTTTCAGATTTTAATTTAGTTGATAACATTGTTTACTCATCTCTCAGCCTTGGGCAGCATGTGCATTACAAAGTAATGGACAGCATGTGCTGTCAGAATACATTCTGCTGCCCATATTCTGCTTTAGTTTCAGAAATAATAAGCATTACTCAAAAGGTAAGCCTGCCAAGGGAATATCATGGGGTTGTGTTCTTATTTAAATAGTGAGTGGAAACTGAAAAGGGGTAGCACATGGGAGGGTGTTCTAATTGTCTAAACATGCTGTTAAAGGGTTGATTTTAGGTTTATAAAAGAGGAGACTTCCATCAGTTTTAGGGATACATGAGATAGATCCGATAGGAGAGAGCAAAATACATACACATACACACATAGACAGGCATACATACCTTAAGATAGACATAGATACACACACACATACAGAGAAAAAGAGAATACACACAGAAAACTTAGTTTGGAGATTGAGAGTTGAAGTTCTGAAAAGCAGAAAACTGGAAAAGAACTCTGTTTGATAACACAGACAGACAAAACTAGAAATTGCATTCTTCTTGCTGTCTTGATTTCAATGGTCTTGACCTGTTTGTCCAATACTGATTTCTTCTAAATCCAACAGAGTCTGCTGGTTGTTTGTTGGTTTACTCTGGGATTTGGTCTAGCTGGGATCTTGATTCTATTCCAATTATTTTGCTTGTTGCTGCTGCTGCTATTCTGTTTCTTGCTGCTGCTGATTTCCCTATCTTCTTCCTCTTCTCCTTTGCATTTTCAGTATTTCCAGGTACACATCTCGAGTCTCACATTGGTGTAGCTGAAAGTAACATTGAAAAGCATGAATAGAAAGATTTGAAGGAGTTATAATCACCCGCTATTTACTGACTGCCTTTTCATAAATGTTGTTAAGTTGTGTAAATTTTAGTTTATAGCTAATAGAGAATACATTAGTAAGTTTGTACTTAATTAAAGTTTATGTTAATTTGAAACTGTGGTATTTGATTCGTTTAGTAGCATACAGGATGTAAATATAATTCATGGAATGTGAAACTATTTAGTACGATTGTTAAAATTAAATTCACTCTTTCAGCATGCTTTGAATAAGTAGGGGCGAGTGGTTTTTAAATCTAACCAAATATGATATAGTTTTGAATCACCCAGTTCGATTTCCTTTAGGCAGTTTATAGGATTAGTTTTGAACATCATCAGTAACATCCTTTGATAAGGAATTCTTTAATCCTGTTTAAGCAAGTTAATTTAAATCCGATTTTAGGATGTTGTTCGGATTAAGTATTGTATTTCGTCGATCTCGCATGTGACTTCTTTGTCCAATTAAAAGCATGTTGCACAGGGTATGACGTCTCTCCATGTTATAAGTAATTAATCAGAAATTGACAAGGATCCGGGTTAGGCCAAAGCATATACTTGAATTAACGGGTGTCTTTCTTCTTCTATTTTTAGACAAACGCATTTAGAAATGTAGCCGCTTTAGGATATCCTTTCTAAAATAGAGACGAGCCTCGCCAGATAAAAATGCAAATTGCGGGGCCCTCAATAACTAACCATAATAAATATTTAGAATTCAGGATAGGCTGTTTAGCGAATTTCATGGCCTTCCCCGAAAATAATAACGCGGTTAGACTCTTTAGGCGCGGCTTAATTAAATTACATTCTTAAACTCGGGTGCACATTGATGTGACCCGAATCCAAATCTCAACGGAGTCAAAATGTGTCGACGACCACGGGTGCATTGATTGTGACGTGGTCCGAGACGCATTTTCACGACGTTGCAATTCTATAAAAATAAATGATAATAATAAGAGCGGTTTAAACTTAATAAAAGCACGTAAATCATAACATATATTTAAATCAGATATTTAGCCATTATAACAATTTAAGCGACCGTGCTAGAACCACGGGATTCAAGGGTGCCTAACACCTTCCCTCGGGTCAACAGAATTCCTTACTTAGAATTTCTGGTTCGCAGACTTCATTTGGAAAAGTCGAAAATTTCCTCGATTTGGGATTCAAGATAAACCGGTGACTTGGGACACCAAAAGCCAAACCTTTCCCAAGTGGCGACTCTGAATTAAATAAATAATCCCATTTCGAATATTGTCACTTAAATTGGAAAAACTCCCCTCGCGCATTTACCCTTCGGGGCCGGGCGCGCAAAAAGGAGGTGTGACAGCTCTGGCGACTCTGCTGGGGAATATTAACCCAAAACCACTGGTTCAGGGTTCAAGAATTCGAGCTTAGAATAATTGTTATATTTGGCTTTATTGTCTGATATTTATTACATGTTTTGACATAACGTGCTAAATGTTGTTGTTTACCGCTTTGATATTATCTGAACTGTATATAAACTGTGCCGAACCATTCTCTCTTCACCTCCGGGGAGAAGCTCGCTGGCCGAGGCTCCCTATTCTGTTAGTGTCGATACCTGAAATAAGAAAGAGGACGGATAAGTTACGAAGCCGGACGACCTTTTGGTTCCCGGTAAGTTGCCCCTCCTCGACCCGAGTTGTCCGCTCGGGTACACAGTCTAGAACATCTACCCAGGTTATAAACTTAGTATAACGAAACCTCATGTCGGATCCCTAGTAGGAACGCTTATCTGCATCATGTTGCATTTGACATAGGGGACTCAACACACGGGTTGGGTCCATCTAGGACAGGCAACCTGGAACGAAAAGACCATCCTGCTGCATCCCGTTTGTTTTGTGCATCTATTTGCTTCAGATCTGCGTGTTGACCGGTTTCCAAAAAATTTTCAAAAATAGCAGGGTAGGGAGATAATTACTTATTCTTTTGAAAAAAAAACCATGTCCGAGCAATGTTAAACCTAACCGGAATTTTCTAAAATATATAAAAAATGATAAAAAAAAGGCTTGCCTTTCAGTTCGACTATTCCTTTTAATCACTTTCAAAATCCAAAAAATATATAAATAAAAAATCAATTTTTTTTATTGATTCATTTGTAGCACCTCTTTAAAAGATTTTCAAAATTTCAAAAAAAAGAGGAAGTTTAAAATGTGTAAATATTTCCTTGGTCTCTTTTCAAAAATAAATAATAAAATGAAAAACAAAACATATAACAAAATTTCAAAAAAAGGGTTATTCTTCTTTTCTTTAAAGGATTTTATTTTTTGTTTCCCCTATTTTGATCCGACCGAACTACACCGGTTTGATTCTCGCACGGGGTGAGATACGTAGGCAACCCTCGTCGGGTCCAACCTCCCGTTTTTTTTTACAAAAAAAAAAGAAAAGAAAATCTAGATAATTTTAATTTTTGAGTCTAATAAAGTTTATCACCCTAAATAAATGTGCAGGATGGGCACGATACAAAATGAATCATTTTCAATAATGACCAAGATCCCTTTTGAGTTGCGATTATGGTGGAACGACTTAGGCAAAGAGGGGCAAGGCAAAGTGAGGAAATATCTGAAAAATCTCCCGGATTTACTAGACATTCAGCCTCGGGGCGATATTATCAGATCATTGGTCACTTACTGGGATTCGGCGCACAATGTATTCCATTTTTCAGACTTCGAACTCACCCCGACGTTGGAGGAAATAGCGGGATACATTGGGGGTGATGAAGCTCCGTTAAGGTTCAAGTACTTGATTGCACCTAGGGCCGTCACGGTACACCGGTTTTTGGATTTTCTGAAAATACCCCGAACATTTCACCATCCAGATCTTGCCAAAGGTTTCTGCAGTCTCCATCTCATGTATGCTAGATACGGTCATGAAGGCGGGTTCAATAAGCCGGATTTCAAACTATGTAGTAAAGGCAACCGACAAAAGTGGGACGAACACAAGTAGTTAGCTTTCATGACGGCCTTCTTAGGTCTTATAGTGTTCCCAAGGAAGGACAACAACATCGATCTAAAAATAACTGGGGTTGTCAGTACTTTGCTCACCCAAGATAAGAGTACTCTAGCGCCTATGATTACGGCTGACATTTTTCGGGCTCTCACTGCTTGTCGAGCCAGGGGCGACTTTTTCGAAGGATGTAACCTACTGTTGCAAATATGGATGACCGATCACTTATGCCGCCACTCTCCGCTCTTGGGTTACGGTTCGCCTGAGAAGACTTGCATTGGAGAATTCTACACTAGAGTCAAAGGTTTCAATCTACCTGAGGGCGTCACATCATGAACCTCATTTTTCCGAACTCTCACTGCTAGCCAAATCCAGTGGACGCTCGGATGGTCGCCTGTTGAGGAAATCATATACATGCCAGCAACCAGGCCCCACTTTCTGTTGATGGGACTTAAAAGCATCCAACCCTACGCACCATATCGGGTTTTGAGGCAACTTGGGAGGTATCAAGTGGTGCCGAAAGATGAAGATCTGAGTACCCAAGTGATTGAGATCAGTCCAGATGGTCGTTTCCCCGAAGAAGAAGTTCGCCAAATCTGGAGTGAGTGCCAACATCTGACGGCAAGCACTTGTGTAATGGATATAGCAAAAGGGGAAGTTGCCCCAGGATATCACGCTTGGTTCAGGGGCGACCTGTCTTGTGAAAGACCGGCTAAGAGACCGCATCTCAAAGATTTTGTGGAATCGTCCCAAGGGCAATGGAACTGGTTAGCAAAAGAAAAGGGGTATCGGGCCGAGATCGGTGATTTGAAGCTACAAATTGACAATCTGAAATTCAGTAACAACATGCAAATCGCGGCGGATCAAAGCGAAAAGAATAAATTGGTCCGAGAGAATGAAGAACTTAAGGCCAAAATCCAAAAATTGAGATTGTCTCTTGATGAACAGCCCAGAAGTCGATCAGACCAACAGTTGATTAAGGGTTTGAGAAGAGAAGTCGCAGAATGGCGAGATGGTTTAAAAGAATCGGGAAAGATTATGGCGAAGCTCAAGGCACAGTGGGGAGTAAAAGTAGAGAAGCATCGCTGATACTTGAACCAATCGAAACGCGACCACGAGAAAACTGTTGCCAAAATGAAGAGAGAGATGGCTATACTTAAGACCAAAGCAGTTAATCAGGCTAAGGATTTCCAAATTGAGAGCAGATACTGGTACGACTTATTGGCCCAGATGAAGTTAGAAGTACGGCAACTGAAGAATCAACATACACAGGATGCTCAGGTATTCAAGATGTGTAGTGATCAGATGAAACTCCTACTCATAGAGGAAAAGCAAACCAGAGATAGGATCAGGGCCATTGCCCATGCCATCACCAGACGGTGTCTACGATGTGAGAACATGACCAGCGTTACCGTCCTCTCGGCAGTGATGAGTTATGTCAAACAGACCATGCATGAGCTGGAGCAACTTGAGAGGGATCTCACACCTAGGACCACGGCGAGGCCGAACGATGCCCCACGGACACCAATTTTCAAAACCATAATGCACTCATAAGTCAAGTCTGTATCTTAGCATCTTTTGTCTCTTTTCCCATCAGGGTGATTTTTAGTCTGGGTTTATTTTTCAAAGTTTGCTCTTTCTTTTGCAAAATGTAGTTTGTAATAGACCGTTTCAATAATAAAAGGTGTGTTTCTTTCATTTGTGTTTCGAACTACGTAATGATCTGATTCACGTAGGCATCGTGATACATAGGCAATCCTCATCGGATCCGGTCGCATTTCTTTTACTGCAAAATAAAAAAAAACATAAAAGAAAAACAAAAAAAAAGAAGAAAAAGAAAAAAAGGAAAAATAATAATAAGAGGAAAAATGCCGGAACGACGCATGCTCTCGTAGCAAACATGTAGGAATCCACTTAACTGTATAGGTGCATCATGCCCAACGTGAGATTGCCTATCTGTTGTTTGCTACAAATTAACCGTGCGTTTGTCGTTGAGTACCTCAGGTTTTTTGGAAAGACGGTTGGTTTGGTGAAAGTCTGGCCTCGCACTCATACTTCACGAGGTCAAAGAGAAGTGTTCAACTACCTTTTGTTAGGACCAGAAGCAGTACTCACACTTACTTCACCAGGTCAAAGGGAAGTGTGGAAATGTCTTCAGAAATTCTGTTGCAGACAATCCCTGTTTCCGAGGAGAGCTCGATCTCAGCCGTCCTCACACCTGAATCCGCAACTGCGGAGGAAAATAGAATCCTACGGCTCCGCATGTTGGAAATGTTGGACGACTGGAATAATGGGAAAGAGCCGCCAAGTGTCGTCCCCGGATTCCCTGAATTATTCTCCAGGTCAAGTGGGACTTCTAATGTCCCCATAAATTATCCTGCTACCCCATTCGGGTACCCAGCCACCTCAGCCTTCTCTGCTGGATCGCCTTCTGAGCCTCATCCCCGAATGTCAGCCACCGATGCAAGCATGAACATCTTTACTGCACCGCCTTGCCCGATTACGGCACAGCCTGCCACGTACAAGCCAAGCTTTGACTCATCCTCTTTTACATTCCAAGCACCATCGTTCTCAATGGAACCAACTAGGTTCGCTACCAGCACTAATCCTCCACCGCCTCAGTGCGAGCTTGCACCCGGGCAGGATCAGAACCCCAGAATTGCAGAACAAAATGAGATTGCCAAGAGAATGAGAAGCCTTGAACAAAGTTTGAAGAATATGCAAGGATTGAGCGGACAGAAGAGCGTCTCTTACGCCGACCTATGCATGTTCCCTCACGTGCACCTGCCAGCGGGTTTCAAGACCCCGAAGTTCGAGAAATACGATGGGCACGGTGACCCCATTGCACATCTTAAGAAATACTGCAACCAATTGCGAGGAGCCGGCAGAAAAGAAGAACTGCTAATGGCATATTTTGGGGAAAGTCTAGTAGGGATAGCCTCGGAATGGTATATGGACCAGGAAATGTCCCGATGGCATATATGGGATGATCTCGCCAGAGATTTTGTGAAAAAATTCCAGTATAACATCGACATTGCACCAGACCGAAATTCTCTGTCGAATTTGAAGAAGAAACCTTCAGAAACCTTCAGAGAATATGCTATTAAGTGGCGCGAGCAGGCGTCGAGGGTGAAGCCTCCCATGGATGAGGTAGAAATGGTCACTACTTTTCTCCAGGCTCAAGAGTCTGACTATTTTCAAAACATGATGTCAGCCATGGGAAAGCCGTTTGCAGAAGCAATTAAGATTGGAGAGATGGCGGAAAATGGTCTGAAAACAGGTAGGATTCTGAGTCAAGCAGCCATAAGGGCGACCTCACAAGCCGTCCAGAGCGGGTCCGGGGGAATGGCAAGAGGGAAGAAAAAGGAAAAAACGACCATGGCAGCCTCGGAAGCAAGGGAATATCATCATCCCAGGCCCCATTTTCCAGAAAGAACGCCACAACACTACTACCCCCACTCAAATCTGGCATATGCTCATCAACCCTATATGGTCATGAATGCCCAGCCTTATGCCCATCCGCCGCAACAAGCCAACCGAGGCCCAGCTCCACCTCCCAGAAATCAGCCTCCTTACCGCAACCACTATAACCCACAACCCCCGCAGAATAACTTTCGCCCTCAGGAGCCACCTCGAAGGCGGACTTTCACGCCCATCGGTGAACAAAACTCTACTTTGTTCCCGAAGCTAGTCCAGTTGGGTTTCTTACAACCAATCCCTCAAACGAGGCAAAACCCAACGTCACCTTCTTACAAAGCTGGAGTCAGATGCACCTATCATTCAGGGGCCGAGGGACATGATACAAATGACTGCTGGTCGTTGAAAAGAGTGGTCGAGAATTTGATAGAGCAAGGGAAAATAGTGCTAAGGGACGAAGAGATCCCAAATGTGACTAACAATCCATTGTCTGCTCACAATAATGGGCCGCTGATCGGAATGATTTGCGAAGACAAAGAATTCAACCCTGCTTTGAAAGCTATAATTGCCATTGTCGACACGGGGAAAAGGCCTGAAACAGACCAGAAACCAGAAAAGGGGGAGGAGGCCAAGGCTATAAAGAGCGAGCTTGAAAAGAAGGTGGAGAAGAAAGTGGTACCGGTAAAGGATGGAGTTCTTTACATACCACGAGGTCGAGCTGAGAAGACGCAGAACTTCGGGATCAAAAAGACAAAACCTATGTACGTGCCAAAAGGGGCCTATGTGGTCCGGGGGACGATTCAACCACCTCGGCTGAATGAGCCAGTGGTTATCGGACGCGTGCCACAAAAGCCAATGACCAACCCGTCCACAGTGCCGTGAAATTATCAAAAGACTTTGGTAATGCACAAAGGTAAAAAGGTCATGGGAGAACTTCCAGAAAACACTTTCATTGGAAGGTATTCAAATACCCAAGAGCTGAACAACGCCACACAAAGGCGCTTCCCGCCAAAGAAGCCCGTAAGTGTTGAAGAAGCGGAAGTGTTCTTCCAACAAATGAAAATGCCGGATTACGAAGTGATAGATCAACTGCGCAAGTACCCTGATCAAGTGTCCATGCTGTCATTGTTGATGAGGTCGACCGAGCATCAAAAGATCTTACTGAAGACCCTGAATGAAGCATATGTGCCAGTTGAAACCTCAGTGGAACAACTAGAGCGGATGACAGAAAGATTCTTCGCCGTCAACCAAATCTCTTTCAGCAAGAATGATTTACCCCCGGAAGGAGCGGCACACAACAAGGCCTTGCATCTAACAGTTAAATGCGAGGACTACTATGTCAAGCGGGTAATGTTGGATGGGGGATCAGGTGTTGACATTTGCCCGCTCTCCACGCTACAAAGAATGGAAATTGGGACCGGAAGAATCCGACCCAACAATGTCTGCGTAAGAGCTTTCGAAGGCGTCAAGAGAGATACCATGGGGGAAATAGACCTGTTGTTGGTCATAGGACCAGTCGAGTTTGAAGTAACCTTCCAGGTGCTCGACATGGACACATCCTACAATTTTCTCCTTGGCAGACCTTGGATCCATGCGGCAGGAGCTGTGCCTTCCACTCTTCACCAGATGGTGAAATTCGAGTACGAAGACCGAGAGATCGTGGTCCACGGAGAAGATGAGCATGCTATTTATCGGGACCCATCTATCCCATATCTTGAACCAAGAGAAGGGAGCGAACATACGGTCTATCAAGCTTTCGAGGTTGTACTGGCAGAGCAGCACGAAGAGGGAATACCCTGCCCCCAGCCTTTCTTGTCTAACGCCTCGGTTATGGTGGCCAAAGAGATGATCCGACACGGATTTAGGCCAGGGAAAGGGCTTGGACGAACCCTGCAGGGAATAACCGAACCTATCACCTTACCGACCACCAAGAAACCTTTCGGACTAGGTTTCAAACCCACTCCAAGAGATGAAGAGTGGGCAAAGAAAAGGAGAAATGAGGGTTGGAAGTTACCTCAACCATTGCCGGATTTGTATGAAACCTTCATCAGGCCAAAATACACCGAAGAAGAAGACGACGAGGTCTTCACGGCTGAGGAAATCGAGGAGATATGTAGGGCAATGAGAGAAATGCTCTACGAGACTCACATGGTTCAACCAGGTGAAGGCACAAGCACCGCTGAGATGTTGTACGTGGGGCCGAACGCCAAACTTCGAAACTGGGAGGCCACGCCATTCCCGACTAGACGGATGTCCGGGTAGACCTGTCCTGCCACTTTTCCTGTGTCGCAAGTTATCTCCAGGACATAACTTGAACGTTTTCTTCCTTTCAATTGTTGTTTTGAATTCCTAAGTTGTAAACATTGTTGTCTTCCAACTTCCCAGAGAAAAAAAAATCATCATTGTTTTCCCATTTTTCTTTTGTTCTAATTTTTGTCATTTTTCCTTTTTATCTTTCCTTTCAGCTATAATAATGCGGCTTTAAATATGACATGCTTGCGGACTTCACGCCCAGATCACAACGAGCTATTTAACTGTGAATTAATGAACCCAGAACCAGAATATGATGAGGAAGAGGCTTTTAGGGAAATAAACCGAGAGTTGGAACATTTTGAGAATAAACCTAAGCCAAATCTGAATGACACCGAACCGGTTAATTTAGGAACCCCGGAAGAAATCCGGGAGACCAAGATAAGCATTCACACGGACAAGAAAACGCGAGATGCGATAATTCAACTTCTTTTCAAATTTAAAGACGTGTTTGCTTGGTCATATGATGACATACCGGGACTAGGTGTTGATCTAGTGGTTCATAAATTGCCGATTCATCCTGATTATCCTCCAGTTCAACAAAAGCAACGAAAGTTCAAAACTGAGGTAAGTGACAAGATTAAAGAGGAGATCACCAAACAATTGAAAACGGGAGTGATTCGGGTAGTCCAATATACAACTTGGTTGGCAAATGTGGTTCCAGTACTGAAAAAGGACGGGAAAACTCGGGTATGTGTAGATTACCGAGATTTGAATAGAGCAAGTCCCAAAGATAATTTCCCACTGCCCAACATCCACATCCTCGTTGATAATTGCGCCAAACACGAGATACAGTCTTTCGTAGATTGTTACGCTGGGTATCATCAGGTATTGATGGATGAAGAGGACGCCGAGAAAACTGCCTTCACCACGCCTTGGGGCACCTACTGTTATCGGGTCATGCCATTTGGTTTGAAGAATGCTGGGGCTACTTACATGAGGGCCATGACTGCCATCTTTCATGACATGATGCATCAGGAAATAGAGGTGTACGTGGACGACGTGATAGTCAAGTCCAGGACGCAGGATAATCACATCCAAGATTTGAGGAAGTTCTTCGAGAGATTAAGGAAGTATGACTTGAAGCTGAACCCAGCCAAATGTGCTTTCGGAGTTCCGTCGGGCAAACTTTTGGGCTTCATCGTAAGAAGGAGAGGTATCGAACTAGATCCAACTAAGATAAATCTATCAGAGATCTACCTCCCCCGAGAACAAAGAAAGATGTGATGAGTTTGTTGGGCATGTTGAACTACATCAGTCGATTTATTGCCCAGCTGATAGCACGTGTGAGCCCATATTCAAGCTGTTAAGGAAAGATGCGGCGATCAAATGGACAACTGAGTGTCAAGAAGCCTTTGATAAAGTCAAAGAATACCTTTCGAATCCCCCAGTCTTGGTCCCTCCAGAACCGGGAAGGCCACTTTTCTTGTATCTGACAGTCTTGGAGAACTCTTTCGGTTGCGTCCTAGGGCAACACGACATAACCGGAAAGAAGGAGCAAGCAATCTACTAATTGAGCAAGAAATTCACCGGCTACGAGGCCAAATACACTCTGCTGGAAAGGACATGTTGCGCTCTGACGTGAGTTGCTCAAAAGCTGAGACATTATCTCCAAGCCCACACTACGTTCCTCATAAGCAGGTTGGATCCTTTGAAGTATATATTTCAGAAACCGATGCATACTGGGAGACTGGCCAAGTGGCAAATCCTGCTTACTGAATTCGACATAGTCTATGTCACTCGCACGGCAATGAAAGCCCAGGCGCTAGCAGATCATTTGGCCGAAAATCCGGTCGATGAGGAATACCAGCCATTGAGTACCTACTTTCTAGATGAATAAGTGAACACCGTAGAAGTGGTCTCGGAGGACGCTCATGTTTGGAAGATGTTCTTTGACGGGGCCGTGAATGCCAAAGGTGTAGGGATTGGGGCAATTTTGATCTCGCCTTCTGGTCAGCATTATCCCGCCACAGCTAGACTTCGTTTCTTTTGCACAAATAATACAGCTGAGTATGAAGCCTGCATCATGGGCATGCATATGGCAATTGATCAGGATGTCGAAGACTTACTAATTATGGGAGATTCTGACTTGATTATCCGGAAAGCCCAAGGCGAGTGGGAAACTCAGGATGTCAAACTTATCCCTTACCGACAGCATGTGGAGGACCTCGGCAAGCGCTTTACATCAATAGAGTTCAGGTATATCCCGAGGTGTCACAATGAACTGGCAGATGCACTTGCTACTTTGGCTTCAATGCTACCCTACCCGGGCAACGCCCATGTCGATCCTTTGGAAATCCAAATCAAGGAAAGACACGGTTACTGCAACGTAATCGAGGCAGGATCAAATACGCAGCCTTGGTACCATGACATCAAAAGGTTCCTGAAGACACAAGAATACCCCGAGCATGCTACTGGAGATCAAAAGAGGACCATTAGGCGACATGCAAGTGGTTTCTTTCTGAGCGGGGAATTGTTATATAAGAGGACCCCGGACCTCAATCTCCTAAGATGTGTCGATATCGAGGAGGCGAGGAAGATCATGCACGAAGTACACGCAGGTGTGTGCGGACCTCACATGAACGGGTATGTTTTAGCGAAGAAAATCCTTCGAGCAGGTTATTACTGGATAACCATGGAATAGGATTGCTTTAGCTTCGTTCGGAAGTGTCATCAGTGTCAGGTGCACGGTGATTTGATTCATGCACCTCCCACGGAGTTGCATCCCATGTCTACACCTTGGCCATTTGTCGCCTGGGGCATGGATGTCATTGGACCAATCGAACCAAAGGCTTCGAATGGACACAGATTCATACTGGTTGCCATCGATTACTTCACAAAATGGGTAGAGGCTGTCACTCTCAAGTCGGTCACTAAAAAAGCTGTAGTGGATTTTGTACACTCAAATCTTATCTATCGTTTCGGTATTCCTGCGACTATCATTACAGATAACGCAGCAAACTTGAACAGTCACTTGATGGGAGATGTATGCGAGCAATTCAAAATAACGCATAGGAATTCTACTCCTTATCGGCCAAAGGCCAATGGTGCTGTAGAAGCAGCGAATAAAAACATCAAGAAGATTTTGAGGAAAACCATCCAAAGTTCCCGACAGTGGCATGAGCAGTTACCATTTGCATTGTTGGGGTATCGCACTACGGTACGCACATCAGTAAGAGCGACTCCTTATCTTTTAGTTTATGGGACCGAGGCTGTAATACCGACAGAGGTAGAAATTCCTTCGCTTCGAACCATTGTCGAAGCGGAAATCGAAGACAGCGAGTGGGTCAAGACTCGGTTAGAGCAATTGACTTTGATTGATGAAAAGCGAATGGTCGCGGTTTGTCATGGACAGTTGTACCAACGAAGAATGGCCCGTGCTTACAACAAGAAGGTCCGACCCAGGAATTTCGAAGTAGGTCAACTGGTACTGAGGCGTATTCTGCCGCATCATGAGGAAGCAAAAGGGAAATTTGCTCCAAATTGGAAAGGCCCATACATCATAAGAAAGATATTGCCGAGAGGAGCATTGTATTTAGGTGATATCGAAGGAAATGACCCCGAAACAACAGTAAATGCAGATGCAGTCAAGAGATACTACGTCTGAATTATACTCCAGTAGTCTTGACATATTTGAAATGAAGGAGGTTTTATTCCCCACTACTCCCCATACACTACCCAATTCTCTCTACAAGCCTTTGAGCCGCTTACAAAAAAAAACACAAAAAAAAAAAAACAAAAACAAAACATTGATTGAGGCCTGAACTACGTTTGACTTGATTCCGAAAGGATACGTAGGCAGCCTCTCCCTGAGGTTCAGTCACACCAACAATAAAATCCCATTCACCCTGAAATTGAAACCGGGGCACGTCGAGCAGTTTAGAAGTTAGTATCATCTACCTCTCTTTACCAAGCACGAGCCTTCAGATCAATTACCAAAGATAGTGGGAAACCAATAAGCGTCACAAATGGAGACCGGCACACTCTGAATTGAGAGAGATAAAATAAGAGAGTCTCGTCGGTGAAAACCTTCGGGCACCACGAGGCGATGGGAGTAGAGAAACCAAAATGAGAGAGCTTGTTTAGTAAAAACTCACAAAGAGTGCTATCAAGCGATGACAGGAAGAGAAATGAGAGAGGTCAGCCGGCGAAAACCCGCAAAGGGCGCTGTTGGCCGAAAAGAATGACTCCACTCCAATGAGGTCTCGGCAAAGTTCCACCGGTTTGGAATGACAGATCCGTTCTGGTTCAGGGAAACGCAAGTTCATGGAAGGTCAGACGTCCAGTACAAAGAGCATGTCATGTCATTTAAAGCCAGTGTTATCTTCCTCAGATAAGTCTTTCTCGTCCCAAAAGGGACACTCCCTTCCTGAAATTTGTTTTCTCCTTTCTTTGTTTCTCTTCGAATCCCTTTTATGTTTTAACCCCAAGTTCAGGATACACCAGAGAGGGCAGGTGGCAAGTTTGTTTTCACGGAATTTCGTTTCATGAAGGAAAACACCCCATTTCGTTGGTACGTCTGTCCAAACTTGATGAATCATGATGTTTGATGGCGTCCGAAGTAAAGAGAAAAAAGAGAAATTTCCCCGAGCAAGTCCGCCTTCGGACGAATCCCCACAGAGTCTCCCCTTGTACAATCTGCCACAGAGTCTCCCCGTTGGAATTTCCCCAGCACATCCCCAGCGAGTCCCTTTGTAAAAATTCCCCAACAAGCTTACCCCAACAAATCCTAGAAAGCCCGCTTTGAAACAAATCTCCAGCATGCCCCAATTGTACAAAAGTCCACACAAAGAATCCACTTTGTAAATATTCCCCCACAGAGTTTCTTTTTGTACAAATCCCCACAGAATACCTCCAATAAAATCCCCGTTGAGAACCTCCAAGCAAAACGGATTAAAAAAAAAGAAAAAAAAGAGCCTTGCGAGGCAAATCATCACAGAATCTGGAAATACAAGCCTGAGCAGTCTAAAGGGTTTCGACATATGAATCAAATCAATGGCGGGACTTCGCAACAGAAACGAAGACGCAACAAAGCAACCGGGAACGATAAAGGTCACCGAACCGACCGTCATTTCCGAACTAACAATTGTTCTTTGTCTGAAAAGTTAAAACAGGTATAATCCAAGACAACCGTGCAAGAAGCAGGTGTCGCCCGAAGAAGAAGGTACACGGGTACAAGAAATTTTGGCAATAAGGAATTCACTTGAAAAGTAAGTTTTCACGAAACTCCCTTTTATCTTCTACTAAAACAAGAAAATTCAAAAAAAGAAAGAGGTCGTTTAGTATTCTCGAACTTTGCCCCCAGCCAGTCAGCATTAGGGTTTTAAACCCTGAACTGAGCTTTTCCATTCAATCAGCATTAGGGTTTTAAACCCTAAACTGAATTTTTCCTTTAGTTAGCATTAGGGTTTTAAACCCTAAACTGAACTTTTTTCCTTTCAGCCAGCATTAGGGTTTTAAACCCTAAACTGAGCTTTTCCATGCAATCAGCATTGGGGTTTTAAACCCTAAACTGAGCTTTTCCATGCAATCAGCATTAGGGTTTTAAACCCTAAACTGAACTTTTTCCCTTTCAGCCAGCATTAGGGTTTTAAACCCTAAACTGAGCTTTTCCATGCAATCAGCATTAGGGTTTTAAACCCTAAACTGAACTTTTTTCCTTTAGTCAGCATTAGGGTTTTAAACCCTAAACTGAACTTTTTTCCATTCAGCCAGCATTAGGGTTTTAAACCCTAAACTGAGCTTTTCCATGCAATCAGCATTAGGGTTTTAAACCCTAAACTGAATTTTTCCTTTAGTCAGCATTAGGGTTTTAAACCCTAAACTAAACTTTTTTCCATTCAGCCAGCATTAGGGTTTTAAACCCTAAACTGAGCTTTTCCATGCAATCAGCATTAGGGTTTTAAACCCTAAACTGAATTTTTCCTTTAGTCAGCATTAGGGTTTTAAACCCTAAACTGAACTTTTTCCTTTAGTCAGCATTAGGGTTTTAAACCCTAAACTGAATTTTCCATTCAGCCAGCATTAGGGTTTTAAACCCTAAACTGAGCTTTTTCCATTCAGTCAGCATTAGGGTTTTAAACCCTAAACTGAATTTTTCCTTTAGTCAGCATTAGGGTTTTAAACCCTAAACTGAACTTTTTTCCATTCAGCCAGCATTAGGGTTTTAAACCCTAAACTGAGCTTTTCCATGCAATCAGCATTAGGGTTTTAAACCCTAAACTGAACTTTTTCCATTCAGCCAGCATTAGGGTTTTAAACCCTAGACTGAGCTTTTCCATGCAATCAGCATTAGGGTTTTAAAACCCTAAACTGAATTTTTCCTTTAGTCAGCATTAGGGTTTTAAACCCTAAACTGAATTTTTTTCCATTCGGCCAGCATTAGGGTTTTAAACCCTAAACTGAGCTTTTCCATGCAATCAGCATTAGGGTTTTAAACCCTAAACACTGAATTTTTCCTTTAGTCAGCATTAGGGTTTTAAACCCTAAACTGAATTTTTTTCCATTCAGCCAGCATTAGGGTTTTAAACCCTAAACTGAGCTTTTCCATGCAATCAGCATTAGGGTTTTAAACCCTAAACTGAATTTTTCCTTTAGTCAGCATTAGGGTTTTAAACCCTAAACTGAACTTTTTTCCATTCAGCCAGCATTAGGGTTTTAAACCCTAAACTGAGCTTTTCCATGCAATCAGCATTAGAGTTTTAAACCCTAAACTGAATTTTTCCTTTAGTCAGCATTAGGGTTTTAAACCCTAAACTGAATTTTTTTCCATTCAGCCAGCATTAGGGTTTTAAACCCTAAACTGAGCTTTTCCATGCAATCAGCATTAGGGTTTTAAACCCTAAACTGAATTTTTCCTTTAGTCAGCATTAGGGTTTTAAACCCTAAACTGAACTTTTTTCCATTCAGCCAGCATTAGGGTTTTAAACCCTAAACTGAGCTTTTCCATGCAATCAGCATTAGGGTTTTTAACCCTAAACTGAATTTTTCCTTTAGTCAGCATTAGGGTTTTAAACCCTAAACTGAACTTTTTTCCATTCAGCCAGCATTAGGGTTTTAAACCCTAAACTGAGCTTTTCCATGCAATCAGCATTAGGGTTTTAAACCCTAAACTGAATTTTTCCTTTAGTCAGCATTAGGGTTTTAAACCCTAAATTGAATTTTTTTCCATTCAGTCAGCATTAGGGTTTTAAACCCTAAACTGAACTTTTTTCCATTCAGCCAGCATTAGGGTTTTAAACCCTAAACTGAGCTTTTCCATGCAATCAGCATTAGGGTTTTAAACCCTAAACTGAATTTTTCCTTTAGTCAGCATTAGGGTTTTAAACCCTAAACTGAATTTTTCCTTTGGTCAGCATTAGGGTTTTAAACCCTAAATTGAATTTTTCCTTTAGTCAGCATTAGGGTTTTAAACCCTAAACTGAATTTTTCCTTTGGTCAGCATTAGGGTTTTAAAACCCTAAACTGAACTTTTCCCCAGTTGGTCAGTATTAGAGTTTCAACTCTAAAAAATGGAGTTCTCCCCAGCTATTCGGTATTAGGGCTCCAACCCTGAACTGAGCATTTTTATCTTCCTTCCTCAATTTTATGAACTTCTTGGCGAATAATTAACGAAATTTTCCTAGTGAAACTGGGGCAGAAAATTTCGTTTGTTTGTTTGTTTTCTCCCGCAGGTCTAACCTCGAGCCACACGGATCGAAATGACCCATGAGATGAGTCTCAACTCAGAATCAAAAAAGAAAAGGACAAAAAGAAGATGTCCCGAGATACCGGAGAAAATGGAAGGCGGATCGTTCCAAGATTTGATTAAGGTCCAGAACTCTGCCAGTCACGTCTCACTGAGTATCCCAGAGGTTAAAAAAGCACCTACAACTCGCAAGCATCAAGATTCGGATCGAAGTCTCCAAGCAAAATCAGCTAAGACCCATGATCAAGTCGCAAAAGAATCATAGATAGGGATCTTGTAACTAGCAGTTGACATGCATATAAGTATTTAGTTCAGTTTCAATTTTTCTTTGGTTGTAATAAGGCGGTCAGTAAAGCAGGTGACAACAGCAACAGCAGTAACAGCAAGCATTGCAATCCCATGGTAGTCCCAGCTACCGAAGCTTCCTGAACTACATTGACCTGATTCCTGTTTAGCCCAGGATATGTAGGAAATCTTTGAAGCAAAGATTCGGTCAGATCTTTCAAAACATGCTTCACACGGAGTAGTCCATAGGCAAAAATCGCTCATACCCGCTCACTTTATCTTTGCACGAAAACTCTTCGTGTTTCCGAACAAAGAGGGGCAGCTGTGAGCACGTGATTTTTGTTTCGCGCGACAATCGCTCCAAAAGAAATAAAAAATGTGACAAATGGTCCTGCTGTACAGGTTTTGGATTTTGTGTGGCATATTCGTTAGTTATCTGTAATCCCGTCCGTGTTTATTTTTAAAATAAATAAATAAAAAATGTGCATCTTTCATTTTTATTTCTGTCATTAAGTGATGTTAGTATAATTAATGTCAATTGTATGTAAAATGTTGTTTATGGTTTTATATGGTATTATTTGGTAAATTAATTCAAAAGAAAAAAAATAATAAAAGAGAAGAAAGAATTCTCGGACTTGGGCCAGTCCAATTTTAAATAAATTGGCCCAAACAACTCAGCCCAAAACCCGTGCTTGCCCCGGTCCAGACCAGCCTACTTTAAGAACGTCCAAATGACGCCGTTTTAATCCAGTCTGATCTGGGCCGTTGATCTCAGATTGATCAACGGCCAAGATCACTTCCCCATAACCCACTGATGAACCCGACCCATTCCACCCGGACTGACCCAACCCCCTCTAGTTTTGAAACGACACCATTTCCTATTAGTTGAAGGATCCTGGCCCTTCATCGTGTCTCATCCGACGGCCAGGATCCGTTTAGCCACTCCATATATAAGCTCCCACTCGTACCCTTCCCCCTATCCAATACCCCAGCTTTCATCATCTTCACAAGAACCCCAAACCCTAGAGCCGCCCCCATCTCCCTTCACCAGAAACCCGGCGGCATGAACGCCGGTGACCTCCGCCTGAACACCATAGAACCCCCTCACCGCCCTGAACATTGATCTGTTGGCCGTTTAGTTCGAATCCCTTCCCACCTTCTCGAATCTTCATTTGAAGATTCGAGTCGGAACCCGATTTACACCAATCGACCTCAACTTCACACCAGACAGTCCCCAGACCCCCTCGTGACCAAACCATGCTTGGTTTGGTCCGAATCTAACCAGGGAAACACGAATCCCAGATCTGATTCTTTGAACCCTAGGTTTCCTCGTGCCTGTTCCGTATCTGTTTAAGCCGAAGAGATTAAGGTGTAACGGACCTTAATCGAAGTGTTTCTCATCTGAGAAACACTTCGATTAAAGTCCGTTCAGCCTTAAGAAAGGCCTGTTCGAATCCAAACTGAGGCTCTTTGATTTTTCGGGATTTAAGGTGAGTTTTGTTTTCTTTTTTTTATTATTCCATGTGCTGAGTAAAAGTCTGTTCATGTTTTGTTTTAATTCGTGTTTTTGAATTTTACCAACTGTGTCATGTCCACCTTGCCTAAACCTCTGTGTTTGATTGAGTCTTTCCTCTACTTGTTACTGATAATGTGTATATGTGTATGTGCTGTGCGAACAATTGAACTTCAAATTTTGACTGATCAACTGATTCCTCGAGTACAATTTGGCTTAGTCAGTACAATTCAAATCATGTGTTCGATACTGTTAAATGTCTGATTTTGGCTTCGATTGTATGTGTTTTAACTAGTATAGTCGAATCGATATACGTCGTCAATTGGTTTCATGTTAGAATGGTAGCAATTTGACTCAGGCTTTTGTAATTTACTGAAGCATTGTTGAATCAGATTAATGTTGTTGCCACTCGGTATTAATTTGTTTAGCCAAATCAGAAAGACATTTAAAGGATTGATTTATTAGCTAGGTTTCAGATTTTAATTTAGTTGATAACATTGTTTACTCATCTCTCAGCCTTGGGCAGCATGTGCATTACAAAGTAATGGACAGCATGTGCTGTCAGAATACATTCTGTTGCCCATATTCTGCTTTAGTTTCAGAAATAATAAGCATTACTCAAAAGGTAAGCCTGCCAAGGGAATATCATGGGGTTGTGTTCTTATTTAAATAGTGAGTGGAAACTGAAAAGGGGTAGCACATGGGAGGGTGTTCTAATTGTCTAAACAGGCTGTTAAAGGGTTGATTTTAGGTTTATAAAAGAGGAGACTTCCATCAGTTTTAGGGATACATGAGATAGATCCGATAGGAGAGAGCAAAATACATACACATACACACATAGACAGGCATACAGACCTTAAGATAGACATAGATACACACACACATACAGAGAAAAAGAGAATACACACAGAAAACTTAGTTTGGAGATTGAGAGTTGAAGTTCTGAAAAGCAGAAAACTGGAAAAGAACTCTGTTTGATAACACAGACAGACAAAACTAGAAATTGCATTCTTCTTGCTGTCTTGATTTCAATGGTCTTGACCTGTTTGTCCAATACTGATTTCTTCTAAATCCAACGGAGTCTGCTGGTTGTTTGTTGGTTTACTCTGGGATTTGGTCTAGCTGGGATCTTGATTCTATTCCAATTATTTTGCTTGTTGTTGCTGCTGCCATTCTGTTTCTTGCTGCTGCTGATTTCCCTATCTTCTTCCTCTTCTCCTTTGCATTTTCAGTATTTCTAGGTACACATCTCGAGTCTCACATTGGTGTAGCTGAAAGTAACATTGAAAAGCATGAATAGAAAGATTTGAAGGAGTTATAATCACCCGCTATTTACTGACTGCCTTTTCATAAATGTTGTTAAGTTGTGTAAATTTTAGTTTATAGCTAATAGAGAATACATTAGTAAGTTTGTACTTAATTAAAGTTTATGTTAATTTGAAACTGTGGTATTTGATTCGTTTAGTAGCATACATGATGTAAATATAATTCATGGAATGTGAAACTATTTAGTACGATTGTTAAAATTAAATTCACTCTTTCAGCATGCTTTGAATAAGTAGGGGCGAGTGGCTTTTAAATCTAACCAAATATGATATAGTTTTGAATCACCCAGTTCGATTTCCTTTAGGCAGTTTATAGGATTAGTTTTGAACATCATCAGTAACATCCTTTGATAAGGAATTCTTTAATCCTGTTTAAGCAAGTTAATTTAAATCCAATTTTAGGATGTTGTTCGGATTAAGTATTGTATTTCGTCGATCTCGCATGTGACTTCTTTGTCCAATTAAAAGCAAGTTGCACAGGGTATGACGTCTCTCCATGTTATAAGTAATTAATCAGAAATTGACAAGGATCCGGGTTAGGCCAAAGCATATACTTGAATTAACGGGTGTCTTTCTTCTTCTATTTTTAGACAAACGCATTTAGAAATGTAGCCGCTTTAGGATATCCTTTCTAAAATAGAGACGAGCCTCGCCAGATAAAAATGCAAATTGCGGGGCCCTCAATAACTAACCATAATAAATATTTAGAATTCAGGATAGGCTGTTTAGCGAATTTCATGGCCTTCCCCGAAAATAATAACGCGGTTAGACTCTTTAGGCGCGGCTTAATTAAATTACATTCTTAAACTCGGGTGCACATTGATGTGACCCGAATCCAAATCTCAACGGAGTCAAAATGTGTCGACGACCACGGGTGCATTGATTGTGACGTGGTCCGAGACGCATTTTCACGACGTTGCAATTCTATAAAAATAAATGATAATAATAAGAGCGGTTTAAACTTAATAAAAGCACGTAAGTCGTAACATATATTTAAATCAGATATTTAGCCATTATAACAATTTAAGCGACCGTGCTAGAACCACGGGATTCAAGGGTGCCTAACACCTTCCCTCGGGTCAACAGAATTCCTTACTTAGAATTTCTGGTTCGCAGACTTCATTTGGAAAAGTCGAAAATTTCCTCGATTTGGGATTCAAGATAAACCGGTGACTTGGGACACCAAAAGCCAAACCTTTCCCAAGTGGCGACTCTGAATTAAATAAATAATCCCATTTCGAATATTGTCACTTAAATTGGAAAAACTCCCCTCGCGCATTTACCCTTCGGGGCCGGGCGCGCAAAAAGGAGGTGTGACACCTACCATTTGTTGCTCCTCTATAGTTTCATTCAAAAAGAAAATGTAATGGAAAAGGAGTGTGGAACTATCTAAACAGCTACATTACTTTCCAATTGAGAACTTTGTTAGAATGGTCAAGGCAAATCTGGCCATTATGTACCATGCAAAGCTAAAGCGGAAAATCCTAGTGTGTGATCAAGAAGTGATAAAAATGCATATGTTAGCCGAAATTTCAGTATATTCTCATCTTCTAAAGCTTGTGACTCTTTTGTTTAAATATGGAATTCTGAAAGAGATCTCAGATCTGATGTATTAGATTCTTATAAAGCTTGTGAGTTGTGACTCTTGTGTTGCAGACTTGCAGCTATAATCTTCAGTTACAGCAAAGCATGAAAGTAGCAAGTTCCAATCTCATCTTCTATTAGCAGATGCTTATTTCAAAAATTAACAACAGTTAGATCAATCATTCTGATAATTAGCCTAACTGGAATAGGTGTCCATATAATGGTAGTCTATAAAGGTAAATAGAAGGGGTATTAATAGCACTAAAATGACAACTCGGGAATGAAAATACAGGTACAATAGCAGATTAAACAGACCAAATTAGGGGAATGCAAGGATCATCATAATCATCTTGCTATTCCAATATTCACAAGCCAGGTCTGAAGTCCCTGATATAGAACTGAATCAATATTCTTCACAATTAATCGGTCTCTATTAGAAACTTTACAAGAAAAATGCTACAGTATCAGTTATCTTTTTTGGTCCAAGATTCCAATCAACACCAAGTTTCAGTATCTGTAGTTTTTATTTTACAGATTTAGACAGGAAGAGGGAACCTAACTGAACAGTAGATTTAACACTATAGTTTAACCTCTTGATCATTATAATATTTGGCAAAAGCAAGCTTATGTACTTTTTGCCTCACATTCATTACAATTGATACAAGAACCTAACTGAATAATAGATGTTACATAGGATTTTAAATTCTAACCTTTTAACCAATGGATTACTCGTTCAAGAAGAAGCTTTGTCCCTTTTGCCTCACATCATAGCAATATGGTTTCAGGTTTTGTTTTGATAAAATCTGTTTTGGATTTGTTGTTTTTTGGAAAACAATTGTATTTCCAATCTAAGGCTTTTTAATTTGGTTTTAGGAAACAACCTTGTTTAAAAGGATATCAGTAAAATTTAAAAAGTTGTTGGTGCTTCTAGATTAACTGTTCAAATTAACTGCTCTCAGGTTATTGTCGATTTAACTGTTGAATTCAAAGTTGAATTTTTCTCCTTCGTCTTACTTACACTAGAGTTCAAATTAAAGGTTGGGTTGGGATATGTATTTCTGGTATATTCTGTTTTTTTTTTCTTTGGTAAACAGTATATCTGCTGCTAATTGTGAACTATTCTCTGAACAGTTTTCATGGTGCTGAAATTAATGTTGTCATTGCTGGTATGTTAAGCTGGTTAAATGCCGCTGGAATTTGCTGCTCGTGCTGTAATTGCTGTGTTCTAAAGCTGATTTAATGTTGCTGGTACTGAACTTTGAATGTTGAGGATGTATCTGCTGTTTTTAATGCTGCTTCATTGTTGCTGGAACGGATAAATGCTACTATTGAGGAAGGGGTTTGGAGAAAATTAATCAAGAGAAGATGACAAACCTAAAAAGGTCAGACTCAATGGTATAATTTGTGAACTCGATTTTATTTAGTTTAAAAAGCAAACTCATTTGATATAATACCTTTCTAAAAGTGGCTTTTCAAGTTGTCGTTAGCCAATTACTTCAACTTCTCGATACAAGTTTTGACCCAAAAAAAAAGGAAAAATGAAGAAGAAGAATCCCAAGACAAGTGGAGTATATAATATTATAGGCCAGAGAGGTGTATATAATTTTCACAATTGATTACAAAGACTAAGATGATAATGAGTATTAAAAAGACTTCAGAAGTCAATGACCTGTATTTTAATCTTGGAATTGCCAATCTCTATTTTATTCTTCTTTCTGTTGGTGGCCTTTCAAGTTGTCTATAGCCAGTTACTTCGACTCACTACCAGATCTTTCTGAATCCCAGTGCTTACTTTTTCCCCACTCTTCATCTATTTTAGGAACTTCACGTCAACATGCTATGATTGGGAAAAATCGAGAATATCGAAAAGAATATCAACATTGAAAAATGAGCTCTATGTTGGTTTGATTTTATTTATAAATAGAGAAAATGTAATATTATTCAATTCTACGCATATATCTCATCATTAGGTGAAAAATGAAACACAAGTTTTCTGTTCATGTATGTAGTAAGTAGTTAGAGATAAGTGTTATTGAAGTTAATTTGATTCTATTGATTGACATCTATATAACTATTGACGTAGTTAAAATGTTTTGCTGGTGATTTGATGTTAAATGTTTAAACTAATATCAAGACAAGTGGAGTATTATTATTTTCATAACAAGGGACATGTATATTATTTTCATAATTGATTACAAAGACTAAGATGATAATGGTAGAGAAGTCGATGAGTATATTTTAATATTGGAATTCTCAATCTCTATATGATTCTTCTTTCTAGTAGCGGCCTCCAAGTTGTCTTTAGGAAATTACTTCAAATTCTCACATATCCTTTTTTTTCTGAATCCCAGTGCTTACTTTCTTCACCTATTTCTAACAGCTTAATATTGGTTGGTTTGCTGAAATTTAAGTGGTCTAAAGGTATGATTATATGTTAGAAATCTCTTATTTCCTTATTTTTTTCTGGTGATTCTAATTAGTGTTTTAAACCCGAAAAATTCAAAGGAGTTATCCCTGATATTTGGCCGAGTTCAAGACGGGTGCTGAACATAATTCAAAGGAAGTTATCCCTACAAAGCTGCTCAGGTTTGTTTTCTTATTTGCCTCCTTGAGTTTATGCTTGATCTGTTTTGTGTTTTGATTGGGATTTTACGGATCTGTTTGCTGCGATTTCATCATCCTAATTTCTCACAGATCTTCTATTTTGTTTTGCAAGATGAAATCTTTTTGTTATATTTTCGATAGATTTGGCCTTAATTAGCAACACAATGACATAAGATGTTGAAATGCTCTTCTGTAGTGAGTAAATGACCGGCTGATACACAACTGTAGGAACATTTCCAGCTCCTGATGTTTCTTTTGACCTGTTTTAATTATTCTGGTTCAGACTGTGGTTATGGATTCTCTTCATGTACACGGGGTTATTAGTTTAATTATGTCTCTGATGCTGAAAAATTGCTGATTTTGTCTCTGTTTGTGGTAGCTATATTTGTTCAATATAATCAAAGGTCTTTCTTATATCCAAGAGTTGGAAATAAGTTGCCGGATGATGATTATTGAGTGAGTAATGCACAGTGCTTATATAGAAATAGAAGCAACAAGTAAAGAGTGCAATGAATCTAGCTGTGTTGGAGAAGTCATTGTAAATGAGCAGGAGAAGAGATCTATGATGAGTTTTCTTTTCCTGAATATTTGGGTGCTATACTTTGTTCTTTATCTTATAAACTTCTTTTAAAAATTAATAGTTATGTGGGATATTATGTGTATGATTTCGTTTCTAGACATTTGTGTGATTATGATTGACATTTCTGGTGTTAGGGTCTAATTGCACAGAAAGTTATTATTCATCAAAATAATTGCTCCACACACACCATTCGATGTTTGACCTTGATCAATATTTCGAGGATTTAAAAATTAAGATGAATAAATTATTTTCTTGATACATATCAACTAACTTACAAGATGAAAATCTTTTATATGCTGAAATATTAGCAAAATTAGCAACAATCTACTGCAATCAACTTGATAACAAGTGTTACAAATTGTTTTAGACAGCGAAATTCAACAAGACAACCATAGGCTCAAGCTGAAGTACAATACTTCCCTTGTTTTTGTAGCCCATCCGCCTTGTTCCGTAGATATCTCCATATTATTTTGGTAATTGGGTTGGGAGATCTATGATCAATCCACCTTTTTTTTGTTTGAGGTGTCTGGCTATATGTGCAGTAAATTGTCATCTGCTATATGCTTTATGCTTCTTCCTTCAGATTCTTGTGTTCTTTCTTCTACTTCTTTAAACGAGGACTTTTCATTAAACGGGGATTTCCGCACCTGCGACTTCTTTCCGCAGATGCGCTGCCGCTTCTGCGGTGCCTGGGCCACATCTGCGGTCTAATCTCAAAATGCCTCAGACCGCACCTGCGGTCCTCCTACTGCTTCTGCGGTGCCACATCTACGGTCCAATACATGCAGGTGCGATTATGACAGGTTCAACCAACTTTATTTTTATCATAAGTCCAATTCAACTTCCGTTAAGCACCCGAAACTCATCCGAGGCCCCCGGGACCTCAACCAAACCTGCCAACCAATCCTAAAACATCATTTAAACTTGTTCCAACCTTCGGAACGCTCAAAACAACATCAAAACACCAATTTAACATCGGATTCATGCCTAAGATCTCAAAAAACTCTCAAATTACACTTTCGATCAAAAAGTCTATCAAACATCGTCCAAATGACCTGAAATTTGCAAGCAGGTCACATTCAACACTACAGAGCTACTCCAACTTCCGGAATTTCATTCCGACCCCGATATCAAAATCACACTATCGAACCGGAAACTTCAAAAATTCAACTTTCGGCATTTCAAGCCTAAATAAGCTATGGACCTCCAAAACACAATCCGAACACGCCCCTAAGCCTGAATCACCCAACGGAGCTAACGTAACCAACAGAACTCCATTCTGAGCCCGTCTTCACACTGCTTCGACTACGGTCCAAATTCTAAAGCTTAAACTCTCTTTTAGGGATTAAGTGTCCCAAAACACTCCGAAACTCAAAACAAATCATTCCGGCAAATCAAAATAGCATAAGCGAATACAGAGAAAGCAGTTAATAAGGGATCTGGGCATTTATTCTTAAAACGACCGGCCGGGTCGTTACACTTGGAAGTTGATTTTTCAATTTTTCTTCACTCCCACGTGCTTAAAAGAGAGTGCACCTACCTTTTTTGCCACATAAGCGTCCAGGGAGGTTATAGCTCTCAGAAGGCCGAGTTTAGGGGGATAATTAAGACCACGAATAGTTTAGGAGTGTAACTAATAATTCGTGTCAAGTTTAGGGGAGGGGGAGGTGAGGTATTCCGCCATATTTTAATTTTGTCTCTGATGCTGAAAATTTGCTGATTTTGTCTCAATTTGTGGTAGCTATATTTGTTCAATATAATCAAAGGTCATTCTTATATCCAAGAGTTTGAAATAAGTTTATAATCTTATGAACTTCTTTTAAAAATTAATAGTTATGTGGGATATTATGTGTATGATTTCATGTCTAGACATTTGTGTGATTATGATTGACATTTCTGGTGTTAGGGTCTAATGGCACAGAAGTTATTATTCATCAAAATAATTGCTCCACACACACCATTCGATGTTTGACCTTGATCAATATTTCGTGGATTTAAAAATTAAGATGAATAAATTATTTTCTTGATATATACCAACTAACTACAAGATGAAAATAAAATTAGCGACAATCTACCGCAATCAACTTGACAACAAGTGTTACAAATTGTTTTAGAGTGGGCAATTCAACAAGACAACCATAGGCTCAAGCTGAAGTACAATACTTCCATTGTTTTTGTAGCCCGTCTGCTTTGTTTAGTAGATACAACAACAACAACATACCCAGTGTAATTCCACAAGTGGGGTCTGAGGAGGGTGTCACACCTCCTTTTTCACCCGCTCCCCCGTAAAGAGCACAGAGGGAGTTTTTCGAATTAAAGGACAATCGAAACGGGATTTTATTTAAAGATTCAGAGTCACCACTTAGGAGATTTATGGTGTCCCAAGTCACCGGTTGAATCCCGAATCGAGGAAAAGATTGACTCCGTATTACAGTTCGCGAACCAGAAATCCGAGTAAGGAATTCTGTTAACCCGGGAGAAGGTGTTAGGCATTCCCGAGTTCCGTGATTCTAGCACGGTCTCTCAACTGTCATATTTGACTTATTTATCTGATTTTAATACATTTTTGAACCTATGTACCAATTTTAACCCTGAACCGCTTTTATCATTTATTATTTAAAGAATTGCAACGTCGTGAGAATGCATCTCGAATTGCGCCACATAAATGTACCCGCAATTTTCGATACGTTCCAACTTCGTTGAGATTTGGATTTGGGTCACATAAATGTGCACCCGAGTTTAGGAAGATAACATTATTAAATACGCGTCTAAAGATACTAACGCGTTGTTATTTTGAGAAAAGCCGTAAAGTTCGCTATGCGGCCTGTCTCGAAATCTAAGCATTTGAAATAACTATCCGTTGAGGGCCCCGCAATTTGTAATTTATTCGGCGAGGCACGCCTCACTTATTTTTAAAAGGGTAAGCCTAAAGCAACTATAATTTTGCTATTTTTATTGTCTCTAAAGTAAAAAAAGGTCCTAATTAATTTGTTTTAAGAGCCACTTCCCCATTTAAGAAAGAAACTTATAATTAATCCGCATCGGGCCTCCGAGGCCTACCCGTGGAACAACCCGACTTTCATCTCCAAATCCAAGCACAACTTTCCTGATCGGTTAACTAATTAACAATGATTACAATTATTAGCTTAATAACACATTACCATTAATTTCCAATCTCGTTTTAACTATTGACAATGGCCTATTACTATCAGATTGAAAACATGTACCATAACATTATTATTACAACTAAAATATATTACTTGTCTAAACTACAACACTCACCAATGACAACATTGTCTAAAACGTACATAGATATACACATTATAAAATATATAAAAGAGAATTTTATAAGAATCCATAGATACAAGTTTGATTCTTAACAAAATATGAATAACGAATGCACTCTTAATCAATAACCGCATCTAAACCCATACTTACTGATTTCAGCTCAATTTTATTAGTACAAGTGAAATTCATGAATTCAAAAAAAACACTTTCTTGTTTCAGCTTGCAGCTTGCTTCTAATTTCAACAATTATACTACAAAAACAAAACCTAAACCCATATGACTATTACATAATCACATTCCAAAGTCCAAACAGTCCCGGAATCAAACAGCCCAAACAACTTATAAATAGTCCTAATTATACAGTCGTTTATTATTCATGTAACAGTAAACACATAACTAATATCAAATAGAATAGAAACATTCTATAGTTTGAACAATAAATCCTCTGGCCATTTTATTTCAGCTTCAATGAGCATACACCAAGATGATTCAAAGTAGTGTACCTGGAATCGAGAATAGCAGAAGAAGAAGAAGATGAAAGGCAGGTTAGCAGCAGCAGTAGTATACAATACAGCAACACCACAGCAAAGAACAGAGCAACAACCAGCAGAAACAACACCCAGCACAAGAAATCCAAAACCCAGGAGTGAAACCAGAAAATACCAAGCAATTCACAGATAGGAACAGAATGTATTCAGAAATGAGACATGAGAGTAGATTTTCTGATTTCTGTTTTTCAGATTTTCAAATAAAGACACTCAGAACCTCAATTAAACAGTAACAAACTGATTCTGATTTTCAGTAGTAAAGAAGACCTCACTTTTCAGTATTTAGCTCTCAACCTATTGAACTCTTTAGGGTAAAAACTCAACTTGTATTTCACTCTTAAACTCTGAATTTCTGATGTCAAAATCCAGCCTAGACTCTCTAAAAAAAACTGAAAGAGAACTGATTTTTCTTCTCCAAAAAATCAGCCCCTTTTCTGTTTTGAATGACCCTATTTATAACCAAACCTCAGCCCCTTTCCAGCTCTAAGGAGCACTTAGCTAATTAGGAAAGTATTTCTGCCTACTACTACATGTTTTGTTCTCCTTTTAATTCACTTGTTCCCCACTAGAGTATGTTTTTCCCATTATCCCTTGTCCTTCCCTTTATTTAAATTCAAATAGGTATGGGCACCTATTTCTTAATCTATTTCCTTTCAACCTTCCCCCCACCATTATGTTTTGTTCCCCATTAGCATTTAAACAATTCATTAGTTTAATGGTACTTTAGTACCCTACTGTCAGAACATTCAACTTAAACCAATTTCAAACCTTTCAATCCCAAAATACCCTCCTAAAGTCCCTGAAATTACTGAAATTACCATTATACCCCATCGGTTATATCCAATCCTTCTAATCAATTAACCAAACTATAGCAGCTATAACCAATCTTAAGTGAGAAATCCTAACAATTGACTAATCAAATCATATAAGACTAACTCCCAATTGACAACACTTAGGAATCAGTTCATCATGGTCAGATTCATACCAACATTCAAGATCAGATTCAAATAAGAACACCATTAAGATTCATTAAACTTAAATCACAATTTAAGCTTGAAACTCAATTCAGACCAAATATCATCAAAATAAAGATTCAGTGATTAAACTAACACACTTCTAGATTAAACCTAAACAAGAACAAATGAACACTGTCAACATACTGAATGAAAACAAACTGACTTATATGAAAAAACATGGTGAATAACAATGAGAAAGGGAAATTGGAACAATTTGAAACAAATGATACCAACAGGCTTATCTCAACACAAAATTAGAACAGAAAATAAACAAGAGGGTAAACCTACTGGAATGAACCAAAAATTAAACTATTATCATGCTAATCTAACATTCAAGCATACCAGACTAATCGACGACACTTATTCAATCGATTACACAAATTATAACATATAACAATCGACAACAAACAGAAGCAATGATAAGATTGGACCAAATAAAAGGTCTGACTGGAAAAAGAAAAGAGTAATCGATAAAAGACGAATTTGAACTCATCTTAACAAACAAACAACGAAACATGAAAAACAAACAGGGAAACAGAAGAAATACCTCCTAACTCAGAAACTGGACGGCCTTGACTTGGACTCTGACTCAGACCTTTAATTGAGGTCGAACAGACCTTAATCGAGTGTTCTCAACTGAGAACACTTCGACTAAGGTCCACCCAACTTCCTTTAATTTGGACAAATTTCAACCTTTGGTTTTCTAGGGTTCTTGGGGGTTCAATTTGGGGTTCGAACGGTTCTGGTCTGATTCGAACCAAACCATCAGTGGTTTGGTGATGAGGGAGGTCAGGGAGATGTCCGGTATGAGTTTGGGACTGGTTGGGGTAGGTTTAGGTTCTGCTCAAATCTTCTATTGAAGATTCGAGAAGCTGGAGGTTGATTCGAGGCAAACGGTTAGCGGATCTGTAACGAGGGTGGTCAGATGGCTTAGGGGTGTTAATTTGGTGACCGGCGGCGTTGTTGCCGTCGGGTTTCAGGCGGAGGTGTAACAATGGCGGCTAGGGTTTGGGTCTGATCCGTCTCTGAGCTTGAGAGAGACGATGGGGTGAGGGGGGGTTTGGTTTGGGGCGTGGGGTAAGGGATTAGGGTTATATACGGAGGGGGTGGTTTAATCTTGGCCGTTGGATCAAGCACGATCAACGGCCTGGATCAATTCACTTAAAGGAAACAGTGACGTTTGGTCTTGCATCGAGACTGGGTCGACCCGGGTTGAAATGGACCGGGTTATGGGGGAAGGTTAGGACCGTTAGATCATTGGAAACGGACGGCTCGGATTAACTTGCCTAAAACGGCATCGTTTCAAATAATGTTGGGTTGAACTGAGCCGTCTGATGGAAACAAATCAACGGCTTAGGTCTGAGGCGCCGAAACGACGTCGTTTGGACTGTCTGAGAGACCAGGCCTATTGGATTGGATCGTTTGATATGATTTAGGCCTAATTTTGCATTGAAATTGGCCTAGTTCCGATTTGGCCCAATTTTCACTCTTTTCTTTTTTCCTTTCATTTTCTTTTAATTCCTAAAAATCAAAATTCCTAAATTAAATTGGAAAACCAAGATTATTTTAAAAAGATATTAATTAACCCTTAACAATAATTAACACACAAGATCAAATATTGATTAAAATAAAATCACACAATTAAACAATAAAAATGACAAAGCTACCAAAAATTCATATTTTTGTGATTTTCATTCTTTAAAATAGGACATGATTTAATTAATTTAAAAATGCATAATTAAATCCTAAATATGCACGCAACAGGTATTTTGATATTTTTCAATTAATTAAAACAAGGTAAACATTCACAGACAAAAATAATTATCCAAAATGTCACGCAAAATTCTCAAAATTGTACCCAAAGGCAATTTGTTTTATTTTTCGATTTCTTTTGGAGTAGTTTTCGTGAAGCAAAAATCACGTGCTCACAGCTGCCCCTCTTTGTCCGAAAACACAAAGAGTTTTCGTGCAAAGATAAAGTGAGCGGATATGAGCGATTTTTTCCCGTTAGAATACGCCGTGTGAAGCATTTTTGAAAAGATTTAACCGAACTTTTGCTTCACAGGTTTCCTACATATCCCTAGCTAAAAGGGAATCAGGTTAATGTAGTTCGGGAAGTTTTGGTAGCTGGGACTACCATGGGACTGCAACGTTGCTGTTACTGTTGTTGCATGCTGTTACTACTGCTTTCCAACCTCCTTATTACACTATTGCTAGAAAGAAAACAAAAAGCTAGATTAAACTAATGATTACAGAATCTTATCTATCTTCGACTTGCTCTTGTAGTCTTCTTTATGATTTCTGAAATGGGATTCATGCTGGGGGTATTTTTGTTGTAACCCTCCGCATTACTGACTTCTGACTTGATTTTGAAATGTATTCTTCTGTTCTGCAGGCGGGCTCCTGACTTCAACTTGAATGTATACTCCTTTGTTCTACAGGCGGGCTCCTGACTCCAATAGCGACCTTGCAAATAAATCAGCCTCTATTCTCCAGGCGAGCTCCTGACTTCAACAACAACTTTAAAGTAAACACCTCCATTCTACAGGCGGGCTCCTGACCCCTTCAACTTAAAATATGACAACCTCCGTTCTACAGGCGGGCTCGTGACTTCAGCTACTTCTTGTAATGATAACAACCTCCATTCTTCAGGCGGGCTCCTGACTTCCAACACAACTTAAAAATATAACACCTCCATTCTCCAGGCGGGCTCCTGACTTCAACAATGACTTAAAAATATAACACTTCCATTCTCCAGGCGGGTTCCTGACTTCATCAACTTCAAATATAACAACCTCCATTCTAACAGGCGGGCTCCTGACTTCTTCAACTTAAAACATAACAACCTCCGTTCTACAGGCGGGCTCCTGACTCCTTTAACTTAAAATATAACAACATCCGTTCTACAGGCGGGCTCCTGACTTCATCAACTTCAAAATATAACATCCTCCGTTCTACAGGCGGGCTCCTGACTTCTTCAACTTAAAAACATAACAACCTCCGTTCTACAGGCGGGCTCCTGACTCCTTTAACTTAAAATATAACAACCTCCATTCTACAGGCGGGCTTCTGACTTCATCAACTTCAAAATATAACAACCTCCGTTCTACAAGCGGGCTCCTGACTTCTTCAACTTAAAAATATAACAACCTCCGTTCTACAGGCGGGCTCCTGACTTCAATAAACCATTTCTCCAGAATAATACCTCCATTTTCCAGGCGGGCCCCTGACTTCGACTACTTCTTAAAAATATAATACCTCCATTCTCCAGGTGGGTTCCTGACCTCAACAATTTCTTAAAATATAACAACCTCCATTCTACTGGCAGGCTTCTGACTTCATCAACTTAAAACATAACAACCTCCGTTCTACAGGCGGGCTCCTGACTCCTTTAACTTAAAATATAACAACCTCCGTTCTACAGGCGGGCTCCTGACTTCATCAACTTCAAAATATAACAACCTCCGTTCTATAGGCGGGCTCCTGACTTCTTCAACTTAAAAATATAACAACCTCCGTTCTACAGGCAGGCTCCTGACTTCAATAAACCATTTCTCCAAAATAATACGTCCATTTTCCAGGCGGGCCCCTGACTTCGACTACTTTTTAAAAATATAATACCTCCATTCTCCAGGCGGGTTCCTGACCTCAACAATTTCTTAAAATATAACAACCTCCGTTCTACAGGTGGGCTCCTGACTTCATCAACTTCAAATATAACAACCTCCGTTCTAACAGGCGGGCTCCTGACTTTGACTACTTCTTAAAAATATAATACCTCCATTCTCCAGGCGGGCGCCTGACTTCAACAACGACTTGAAAATATAACACCTCTATTCTCCAAGCGGGCGCCTAACTTCTATTATGACTTAAAAAGATAGTACCTCCATTCTCCAGGCGGGCTCCTGACTTCAACTACTTCTTAAAAATATAATACCTCCATTCTCCAGGTGGGCTCCTGACTTCAACTACTTCATAAAAATGCATCTTATTGCTATTGTTCCTTCCTGCCTCCTGAACCATTTTCCTTCTAACTTGAACCATCTTCTTTCAGAACTGCTTCCCTCAAAGCTGGTGTTTCATTCCTCTGAAAACTGCTGGGGATAACACCGGTGTTTTATTTAAAAATATGTTATTTTCCTCCTTCAAAGACTACTTCCCTTAAAGCTGGTGCTTTCCTTCCACTGGAACTACTTCCCTTAAGACTTGTGTTATCTTCCTTCTGAAATTGCTTCCTTTTAAAACTTGTTTGGCCTTCTTCCGAAAATTGTCGGGGATACCATTTTCCCCCAAACTTGTGTTATCTTGCTTCTTCCCCAAGTGGGTACCGGACTTCCAGAAATTTTTCAAAATGAAAGAAAATTTTCTGCCCCAGTTTGACAATCTTTCTTGTATCATGATGTCTTTTCATCATCTATAACATTTCCTGTCCCTGCTTCAAATCAAATAAAAAATTTTGTTAGTTTAAAACGTGGTGAATAATCGTGCCACTCCTGCTGGGGATGGTTTTCTCTTTCTCCTTTTCCAGCTTTGTGTTCCATTACATCACCAAAGCTTGCTGGGGATGAGATTATTTGTTGGGGATGATATTCCTGCTGGCGATCATGTTCCTGCTGGTGATGGTTTTCCCCCTCTTCTTTCCCTGCTCCGTGTTGTCCGACTCTCTTGGAACTTGGTCGATAATCTGCCAGGGATGCTCTTGTTTCTTGACGATTCTTTATTCACCAATTGTTGCTTCCCACTTTTCTCCATATTCTCCCCGAAATCCTAGACCAATCCATCGTTTGGTCTTACAACGAACGTCTTTCTCATTCCATTGCATTATCTTTGGCCCGTCCTATCCACCTTGTGTTTTTGCGCCATCTTGGCAACTGGTAATAAGCTCTGAAAATCCTTTTCAAAACAAACTGCTGGGGAGATAAAGTCTTTAAGAAATAATAATAAAAATGATGAATTCAAGAAAATAAGAGAAGAATAGTTTTCTGAATGGTACAACCGATCCTAATGATCACGTCGTGCATTTTGGATTAACCAACCCAGTCTATTTATATCAATCAATCTTTTTGATGGCCTTACTTTGTTGGGGATATGTAAGCGCCTAATTCTTTTGTCGACTCAACATCTTTGCACTGCTTGATGCCTCGACGGATCCTTTCCGTCAATCTTATCTTGTTTGCCTCTTTTGACCCCTTGTCGCCTCATAGTGCCCTTCGAGGGGTTTTCACTAATAAGACTCTCTCATTTCCCTCAACTCCCGTCGCCTTATGGTGCCTGTGAAGGTTTTCACCGATAAGACTCTCTCGTTTTATTTCTCTCAACTTACGTCGCCTTATGGTGCCTGTGGAGGTTTTCACCAATAAGACTCTCTCATTTTATTTTATTTCTTCCATCTGGGGATTGGAGTGTTACCGATATGACTCTCTCTGTTGGGGATTCTTTCGGCTATCAATTCATTTCCAGCTTATGATCCTCTTCTCTGCTGGGGATCAGAGTGTTATTCTCGACTTCCATTTGCATGACTTGGTGCTTCTCGGATACTGATCGGGAGGTCTTTTTTGGACATCAATATGTGTTTTTGTGTATGGCTAAAAGAAAAGGGGTATCAAAAGGTTAAAAATAATTTTGATGGGTAAAACAGTACAACTCTTGGAATCAAACTTCCTTCCCAAAATTACAAACACAACTTCTGCCCCAGTTTTTCGCTTGGGGATTTTTATTTTTGTTACACTATGACCGAGCTGTGAGGCGCCTACGTATCCTTTTTGAGGAATCAGGTTAAACGTAGTTCCCAATTCCTTTGTTTTTCTTGTGACTTTTCTTTTGTCTTTATTATTTTTCTCTTCTCTTTTTCTTTCATTTTCATTACTGATTCCAAAAGAGGAGTATGAAAGAATAAATAAGGCTCAAAAGGGGAAGCAAAGGTTGAAGTGTTTGGATGGAAGAACAAATTACCTCCGTCATTTCATTCTCCGATACCATGCCAAATGCAAACAAACGACAATTACCATTGGAAGAAATCATACATAATATCTCTTAACTGCGTCAGAATTGATGGCCATGTTGATGCATTTCCCTTCGATATATGTTAAACATAAAGCGCCATTGGACAACACTCTGGTTACAATGAATGGCCCTTGCCAATTCGGGGCGAACTTGCCCTTTGCCTCAGCCTGATATGGGAGGATGTGTTTCAGCACTTGCTGGCCCACTTCAAACTTCGGGGACGCACCTTTTTGTTGTATGCTCTTGCCATTCTCTTTTGATATAACTGGCCATGACACACAGCTGCCAATCTCTTTTCATCAATCAAGTTCAACTGCTCCAAACGGGTTTTGACCCACTCGTCATCATCAATCTCAGCCTCAGCGACAATCCAAAGGGATGGAATTTCAACTTCTGCTGGTATCACTGCTTCAGTTTCGTATACCAACAAATAAGGAGTTGCACCTACTGAAGTACGAACAGTAGTGAGATAACCCAACAATGCCAATGGTAACTTCTCATGCCATTGTCTGGACCCTTCTACCATCTTCCTCAGTATCTTCTTTATGTTCTTGTTGGCCGCCTCGACCGCTCCATTCGCCTTGGGACGATATGGTGTGGAATTACGGTGTGTAATATTGAACTGTTGACATACTTCTTTCATCAAACCACTGTTAAGATTAGCACCATTGTCCGTGATGATCACTTTTGGGATCCCAACTCTACAGATGATATGGGAATGAACAAAATCTAACACTGCCTTCTTGGTTACCGACTTGAAAGTTTTAGCTTCAACCCACTTAGTGAAATAATCGTTGGTCACCAGAATGAACCTATGACCATTGGTAGCTGCCGGCTCAATAGGTCCAATGACATCCATGCCCCAGGAAACAAATGGTCATGGTGCTGACATTGTATGCAATTCTGTCGGCGGAGAATGAATCAGGTCTCCGTGTATCTGACACTGATGGCATTTTCGCACGAAACTGATACAATCACGCTCCATAGTGAGCCAATAGTACCCTGCTCGAAGAATCTTCTTCGCCAATACATATCCGCTCATATGTGGCCCACAAACTCCAGCATGTACCTCTGTCATAACTGTCGTGGCTTGACTAGCATCTACACATCTCAGCAATCCCAAATCTGGTGTACTTTTGTACAACACTCCTCCACTGAGGAAAAATCCATTTGTCAGTCGCCGAATGGCTCTCTTTTGATCTCCGGTGGCCTGCTCAGGGTATATCCCCATCCTGAGGTATTCCTTGACATCATAGAACCATGGTTCGCCATCCAGTTCTTCCTCTAACATGTTGCAATAAGCATGCTGACCACGAACCTGAATATGCAACGGGTCAACATGAATTTTGTCTGGGTGGTGCAACATTGATGCTAAGGTGGCCAAAGCATCGGCAATCTCATTATGAACTCTTGGGATGTGTCTGAACTCCACTAATCGAAATCGCTTGCTCAGATCGTGCAAACATTGTCGATATGGTATGAGCTTCAAATCCTTTGTTTCCCATTTACCCTGAATCTGATGCACCAGGAGGTCCGAGTCTCCCAAGACTAAGACGTCCTGGACATCCATGTTTGCAGCTAGCCATAGACCCAAAATGCATGCCTCATACTCAGCCATGTTGTTGGTACAATAGAAACGCAGCTGAGCCGTAACAGGATAATGATGTCCTGTTTCAGAAATAAGTACCGCTCCTATTCCAACTCCCTTCGCATTTGCGGCTCCATCGAAAAAAAGTTTCCATACTGGTTCCTTGGTCATTTCCAACTCATTTATATGCATCACTTTTTCATCAGGAAAGTACGTCCTCAAGGGCTCGTATTCTTCATCAACAGGATTCTCAGCCAAGTGATCAGCCAATGTTTGGGCCTTCATGGCCGTCCTCGTCACATAGACGATGTCGAATTCTGTGAGTAAGATCTGCCATTTTGCCAATCTCCTTGTGGGCATAGGCTTCTGGAAAATATACTTCAGTGGATCCAAGCGTGAAATGAGATAAGTAGTATATGATGACAGATAATGCTTCAATTTCTGGGCCACCCAAGTTAGGGCGCAACATGTCTTCTCGAGTTGAGTGTACTTAACCTCATAGCCTGTAAACTTCTTGCTGAGATAATAGATGGCTTGCTCCTTCCTTCCTGTAATGTCGTGTAACCCTAGTATGCAACCAAACAAATTCTCTAGGACCGTTAGATAAAGAATTAACGGTCTTCCTGGCTCTGGTGGAACCAACACAGGTGGATTTGATAAATATCCTTTGATTTGGTCAAATGCTTCCTGACATTCTACCGTCCATTCTACCGCATCATCTTTCTTCAGTAGCCGAAAAATGGGTTCACAAGTTGCTGTGAGTTGAGCAATAAACCTGCTGATATAATTCAACCTTCCCAACAGACTCATTACTTTTGTCTTGTTCTTCGGCGGTGGCAAATCCTGGATGGATTTGATCTTTGATGGGTCCAACTTAATGCCTCGCCGACTGACGATGAATCCCAACAGCTTTCTAGATGGAACACCAAATGCACATTTGATCGGGTTGAGCTTAATATCGTACCTTCGAAGTCTTTGGAAAAACTTCCTTAGGTCTGCTACGTGGTCTTCCTGATGCTTGGATTTTATGATCACATCGTCCACGTATACCTCAATCTCTTTGTGTATCATGTCATGAAACACAGTAGTCATTGCTCTCATATACGTTGCCCCAGCATTCTTCAAACCAAATGGCATTACCCGGTAGCAATAAGTCCCCCACGGCGTAATGAAAGCCGTCTTTTCCGCATCTTCTTCATCCATCAGAATCTGATGATACCCAGCATAGCAATCCACAAAAGACCCGATCTCACGTCCGGCACAATTATCGATCAAGATATGGATGTTGGGTAATGGAAAGTTATCCTTTGGGCTTGCCCTGTTCAGATTGCGGTAATCGACACACACCCTGATCTTCCCATCTTTCTTCGGCACTGGCACCACATTAGCCAACCAATCAGGATATCGAGTGACCCGAATAACCTTTGCTTGCAGCTGCTTGGTTACTTCCTCTTTAATCTTCACACTCATGTCTGTTTTGAACTTCCTCAATTTCTGCTTGACGGGAGGGCATACCAGGTTAATGGGCAATTTGTAAACCACTAAATCCGTGCTTAACCCCGGCATGTCATCATACGACCATGCAAAAACGTCTTTGAACTCAATAAGTGCTTTGATTAGTTCTTCCCTGATATTCGGTGCAATGTGGATGCTTATTTTAGTTTTCCTGATATCATCTACATCCCCTAAATTGATGGCTTCTGTGTCATTTAAGTTGGGCTTGGATTTCTCTTCAAACTGGCTTAACTCTCTGTTTATCTCTTCGAAGGCTTTATCCTCATCGTATTCCGATTCATCATCATAATCGACCTCTTGTACAATTTGTTCGGAATCAGATTGATTTTTTAGATTGGGTTGAAGATTCGTTGTGCATGCCATGTCATTAGAACCAATATAAAGAGAACTGTTCAGAAAGAGAAAAGAAGAAAACAATGTTAAAACAAAATAAGAAGAGAAAAGCTTTCACTTTTTTTTTAAAAAAAATACGTGATAACAGAGTTTCACACTTTGCCGAATACAAAACAAAACTGGATTACAACCCTGAATAATCCAAAAAAAAAAGTAAGAAAGAAAAATCAGAGCCCACTACCAAGACTCCCTCCGGGTAGGAAGGGGAGTAGCCATCCAATTGTTGATATTTGCCCTAGGCCCCACAAACTGTACATCTAACCTACTGGACCCTTCTCCAGCTTCTATCATGTTGATATCGGCGAACATCCTTTCAAAGCCCTCATTCAAATCTCCATCTGGCCCAATCAGTGGTCCGAGAACTTTCGGGACCGACAACTTTCTGATACCTGCCCTGACAAGTGATCTGGATAGGCGCGGGATTGGCTTGGGAAGGACCCCGACTCTTTTCTTCAACTTGTGGGTCTGTCTCACATCCGCCGTTGTAGGCTTGAACCCCAACCCAAAGGTATCCAGATTTTTGGGCAAAGAAACCGGCTAAACAATACCCTGAAGATCAGCCCCTAAACCTTTGCCTGGCACAAACCTGTTCTTCAACATCTCCAAGGCTACCATGACAGTTGCAACCGCTATTTTGGGAAGTGGGATGCTTTCACCTTTGGGAACTTTGTCTACTAAAACCGCATCGAAAACCTGGTAAACCCACAGTCCCTTATCATCATCAGTCTCTATGAAGGGTATGATGGCATCACTTACAACGCTTGCATTGTCTTCCCCATGTACTACGATCTCTTGCCTATCCCACTCGAATTTGACCATCTGATGTAATGTAGAAGGCACTGCTTTGGCGGCGTGGATCCAGGGTCGCCCCAACAGAAGATTATATGACATTGCCACGTCTAACACTTGAAACTCCATGGTGAACTCGACCGGACCAATTGTTAATTCAAGTATGATGTCACCCACTGTGTTTGTACCACCCCTATCAAACCCTCGAACATAGATGCTGTTCTTGTGAAATCTATCACAATCGACCTTCAGTTTGTTCAAGGTGGTCAAAGGACAAATATTGGCACTGGAACCGTTATCAATCAGTACTCGAGTGACCACCGAGTCTTCACACTTCACAGTCAAATAGAGGGCTCTATTATGTTCCGTACCCTCCACGGGCAACTCATCGTCTGAAAAAGTGACCCTGTTGACCTCAAAAATCGTATTTGCTATTTTCTCCAGATGGTTCACAGAGATCTTATCCGGAACATGGGCTTCGTTCAGAATTCTCATCAATACCCTGTGGTGCTCATCTGAATGGATCAACAAGGATAACAATGAGATCTGTGCCGGGGTCTTCCTTAACTGCTCCACAATGGAGTAATCTTGTGCCTTTATTTTCTTTAAAAATTCTTCCACCTCTTCCTCGGTAACTGGATTCTTTGTCGCTACTAGATTGGCTCTTCTTAACTCCGCGGGAGCAAAACACCTTACCGAACGAGTTAACCCCTGTGCCTCACATATTTCCTCCACAACTTCCTTCCCCTTATGCATTACCATTACCTGACTGTAGCTCCATGGCATAGCTTTCTCGCTGATTATCGGCAACTGTATTACTGGCCTGATAACAACTGGTCCTGTGCATGCCCCCTTCACGGCTACTGGCTTGCTTAATATCCCTTGCACCGTTACTTTGACTGGCTCTGGATTCTTGGCAACATCAGACGAACTCTTCCCCATCACCACCACTGGCTTGCCTTCTACCCTTTCCGACTGTACTATCGCTTTTCCACTGATTGACTTTTCTTTCAGACTGGCACGGATCATCATTACCGTTTGTGAGGGCTTCTTGAGCTTCCCTCCTTCGTGCACTAGTTCGATCATGTGAGCTTCATGGTGTGCCGACAACGAGTTCTGATTGATGTTAGGTGTCTCTGGCTCCTAGACCTCGATCCTATTTGTGTCAATAAGATCTTGTACGACAGTCTTCAACTTCCAACACTTCTCAGTATTATGCCCGGGAGCCCCCGAACAATATTCACAGCTTACCGAGTGGTCCAGATTTTTGGGAAGGGGATTCGGCAATTTGGGCTCCACAGGACTCAATAGGCCTAACTGCCTCAATTTGTGGAACAGAGTAGTATAGGTTTCTCCCAGCGGAGTGAATGTTCTCTGCCTCTGCACCTTTTCATTTCCTGAAAGTCTGATTCCCACGGATACCTGGTCCCGAAGGATTCCTGTAGGCCCTTGGTGGTGGATATTTTTTTTGTGGAGTTGGATATGCGTTTTGTGGAGGTGGATATGTGTTTTGTGGAGTTGGATATGCGTTTTGTGGAGGTGGATATGTGTTTTGTGGAGGTGGATATGTATTCTGGGGAGCCAGCGCACGTCATTACGGGCGAGCCGGAGGCTGGGTGTAAGTTTGGGCGTGATGGACAGAGAAATATGGCTCTTGTGGTGGGTAGTAGGGCTGTAGAGGGCCGTATGGAATGTGCGGGTAATTTGAGTGATAGGGTCTAGGTTGGTAGTGAGGGGGGGACCTCTAGATCTGGACCAAGTACCTGCCTTGACTGTTGCGACATCTTCCCTTTTCTTCTTTCCGAGCGCACCTCCCGTGCCGCTCTGGATGTGCCGAGTGGTTGCTTTAATCGCCGAATAGCTCAGGATTTTGTTGGACTTAAGTCCCTCTTCAATCATACCGCCCATTTTTACTACTTCGTTGAAAGATTTGCCAACTGACGTCACCAGGTGCCCGAAGTAAGTTAGCTCCAGAGTCTGCAGAAAGTAGCCCACCATTTCCCCCTCTCTCATCGGAGGATCAACTCTTGCCGCCTGCTCTCTCCAGCGGAACCCAAATTCTCGGAAGCTTTCCCTGGGCTTCTTCTCAAGTTTTAGCAATGTGAGACGGTCAGGGACGATCTCAAGGTTCTATTGGAAGTGGCCTGCAAAGGCTTGTGCCAGATCGTCCCAGGTGTACCACCTGCTAGGATCCTGTCTTGTGTACCATTCCAGTGCAGACCCGCTTAGACTTTGACCAAAATGAGCTATCAACAGCTCGTCTTTTCCCCCGGCCCCTCTCATCTTACTGCAAAAACCTCGCAGATGTGCCATTGGATCACCGTGCCCCTCGTATAGATCAAACTTTGGCATCTTGAACCCTGCCGGAAATTGAATGTCGGGGAATTGGCACAGATCTTTGTAGGCCACACTGACTTGGTTGCCTAACCCACGGATATTCCTGAAGGACTGCTCCAGGCTTTTAAACTTTCGAAGCACTTCGTCTTACTCTAGGCTTTTAGCCGGCTTTTCAGTCTCTACCGGGATCTCGAAGTGAGTATTATAAGTATGAGGCTCAGGTGCTTTGAAGGTTGGTTCAGGGGGGTAATATTGGTTATCGTGAGCCTGAAACAATGGCTCGCTGGATGATCTTTGCAGCGTGGCTGGTGGGGGTGCCACGAAAATAAGAACATTTGGTGGAGGAGGGTTCTGATTGGGTTGTGAAGCTTGGGGATCATAGGCATTTCTTCCTTGATAGTATTGGTGACTGGGGAAGCTTGTCGAAGGGCCGGGGGGAGGGTATTCCGGCGTGTGTCCTGGTGGGAGAGTGGGAGTAACGGGAGGGTCAGACACTTTTTGTACCCTAGCTAAGGCCAGCTGCATTTCTTTCATCTCCTGTCTCATCTTATCCATTTCCTCCTTCAGCATTTGATTCTCCGTCCTTTAATCCTCGACACTCTGGTCTAAACTAGTCATGCTTTCTAGTATGGGCCCTTTGGATCTTGTTTGGTAATGGTAATCTGCCAGAACGTTCTAACAAACTAACTAGTTCGAAATCTCTGGAAGGACAACAAACTTGTTAGCATTAGAGTTTAACACATATTGCAATTTCACGTTGGGGGATGCAATGTTCCTAGGCAGTTTAACCATTTCTAACATGTCTTTGCTTCGACCGCATGCGTCATTCCGGCTTACTTTCTTTGTGCCTCATTTAAGTGTTTCTGAAACTTTCTTTATCTCTCTTTTTATTTCTTTCTTTTCCTTTCTTTTATTCACTTTGCCTTTCTCTTTTTCTTTTTAGTGGTGGTCGAATCTTATGTGGATTGCCTACGTATCATGTCCTCGCATGAATCAGACCGCGCATAGTTCTGCGACAAGTGCGGAGAATAAAGACACCATTTTTGGATTTTTCAAACTTTACTAGCAAAACGTTTTATTACAAGGCAAAACATTTTTGAAAGGAAATTGACAGACTTGATACAGACTACAGACTTTATGCCAAAAAGGGAAATACAAACTCCGACGGACAACAAACTCAAACTATGAGGAAAATACAGACTCAAACTATGAATGTTTCAGAGTTTTGAATTTTGGCGCCTGCGGGGCGTCGTTCGGCCTCGCCGCAGGCTTTGGTGCAAGGACCCTTTGCAGATCTTTCAAATCTTCCATGATCTGGTGGACATAAATCATTATTGAAGAACAGAAGGTGGTAGGGGACATATCCTCACAAGCTAGGCACTTTATGGTGATGTAGTGCCCGATATCGTTGATTCTTCCCTTGATTCTGTCCCTTTCCATAAGCAATCGCTCTATTTGTAGATTCCGCGTCCCTAGCATTTGAGAATTGTAAAGGAGTTGATCCTGAAACTCATTCATCTGTTTCTCCATTCGGGCCATTAGATCATAGTAGCTCTTCCTATCTTCTCTGGCATCTCGGGCTTGTCTGAAGATCCGCTCTTTGAGAGTGGATATTGTTTCTCTCAATATAGCGATGTTCCTTTCGTAGTCCCTCTTCATTTGTTGCATAGACCGTGCTTGCTCTTCTGCCTTCTTTATCCCTTTCACCTGGATTCTCGCTAGACCAACTTTAGATTTTTCCATGTCTTCTTGATACTCGAGGACTTTCTTCTTTAGACCGTTTATGAGCCTTTCAGCAGCCCGGCTTCTCTTCGGGTTTCCGGTAGCTATTTTCATTTCCTGGATTTGAGCTTTGAGACCTCGTTTTCCTGAGCTAGTTTTCTCTTTACTCTCTCATCTGCAGCGATATGCAAATCTTTCTCAAATTTCAAATCTGTAACTTGCTTCTCCAACTTGCCAATTGTAACCCTATACTCGTGCTCTTTAGCCAACCAATCCCACTGTTCTTGCGACGCCTTGACGAATTCCTGGAGATGGGGTCTTTTAGCCGGCCTTTCGTGCTCAAGTTCTCTCATGTACCAAGCAAGGTATCCTGGCGCCACTTCGCCTTTGGCCTGATCCTGTACGCAAGTATCTGCTTTTAAATATTGGCATTCACTCCAGATCTGACGGACTCTTGCTTCAGGGAACTGTCCGTCAGGGCTAATCTCAATCACTTAAGCACTAAGATCTTCCTCATGTGGCACTATTTGGCATCTCCCGATTTGTCTCAAAACCCTATATGGCGCGTAAGGCTGAATGCTCTTGAGCCCCATCAATAGAAAGTGGGTCCTAGCTGCCGGCATATGGATGACCTCGTCAACGGGAAACCATCCTAGTGTCCACTGTATTTGGCTGGCGGTGAGGGTCCGAAAGAATGATGTCCACGCCATAACTCCTTCGGGTAGACTGACCCCCTTGATTCTTGTGTAGAACTCTTCTATGCAAGTTTTCTTCGAGGAACCATAACTCAAGAGCTGGGAACGGTGGCAGAGATGCTCAGTCATCCATATTTGTAGCAACAAGTTACATCCCTCGAAAAAGTTCCCTCTGGCTTTGCAGGCTGTGAGAGCTCGAAAGATATCAGATACTATCATAGGCGCAAGAGTGCTTTCATCTTGAGTGAGCAAGGTATTGACGACCCCGGCTATTTTCAGATCAATGTTTCCGTCTTTCTTTGGAAATACCTAAAGGCCCAAAAAGGTTATCATAAAAGCCACTCGTCTATGCTCGTCCCATTTCTGACGGTTACTTTTGCTGCATAACTTGTTACCCGGGTTGTTGAATCCTCCAACATGACCGTATCTGTCGTATATGAAGCGCGGATTACAAAAACCTGCGGCCAAATCTGGGTTATGGACCGTCCTGGGTATCTTTAACGAATCTAAAAATCGATGCACAGTGACAGCTCTTGGAGCAACCAGGTATTTTTGCCTCAACGGAACTTCAGCATTTCCGATGTACCCGGCTATTTCCTCCAAAGTCGGGGTGAGTTCAAAATCGGAGAAGTGGAAGACATTGTGTGCCGCGTCCCAGCAAGTGACCAAAGCTCTTATGATATCCCCCCGAGGCTGGATTTCCAATAAACCCGTAAGACCTTTTAGATATTTCTTGACCTCATCTTGCACTTCACCACCTAAATCATCCCACCATAGTCGCTACTTGAAAGGGATTTTAGTCATTATTGAAAAAGGTTCATTTTGCATCGAGCTCATCCTGCACGTTTATTAAGGTGATTAAACAAAAAATAAAATTTATTTGACTCAACCAATTGGCTGTTTTTTTTAAATTTTTCACAGATTAAAAGAAAGATCCGATTCCGAACACGGCCTTTCAGCACTTCGGGAACGAAGAGTTTGAGGCTGGGTGAGTCAACCGGTCAAAAATCCAAAAAACGACTATGAGTGGCCGTTTATGCAAAGTCAGCCTTTCGGCGTCCCTTTTGGGAACATTCAGCTATTTTGACAAAAACGGCGTCGCCCGACTTATTTATGACGAAAATTAAAATTTTGACATTTTTGTAAATTGGAGGTTGGACCCGATGAGGGTTGCCTACGTATCCCGCACCCTGTAAGAATCAAACCGACGTAGTTCGGGTAGATAAAACAAACTTCTTTTGAAAACAAGACTCTTTTCAATGGCAAATAAAAACCATTTTTCATAAACAAAACCCCCTTTCTTTTTTCATTTTCTCAAAAATTCGGCAGAGTTTCGACGCTATTTGGACATTGATTTTTTTTTCAAAACAGGCGATTAACTACCTCTATATCTCTTTCTTCAAAGTATTCAAAAGCCGGTCAGCATGCAAGTCCGAAGTAAACAAATGCACAGGTAGCAAGTTGGATGCATCAGGATGGTCTTTTGTCGTTTTGGTACACCTGTCCTAGACAGACCCAACCCCTGTGTTGAGCCTCCAAAGTCAAATGCACATGATGCAAACAAACGTTCCTACTAGGGATCCGGCATGAAGCTGAGTTATTCTAGGTTCGTAACCTGGGTATTTGTTCTAGACTGTGTACCCGAGCGGACAACTCGAGTCGAGGAGAGGGCTACGTACCGGGGACCTGCGAGATCGTCCGGCTTTGTAACTTGTCCGGCCTCTTTCTTATTTCAAGGTATGACGCTAACAGAATAGAGAGTCTCAACCAGTAAGCACATCCCCGGAGATGAGAAGAGAAGGGTTTCGGCACAGTTTTTATACAGTTCAGATAATATCAAAGCGGTAAAAGCATCATTTAGCACATCAGGCCCAAACATGTAACAAAATCAGATAAAACCAAATATAACAATTTATCTAAGCTCAAATTCTGAACCCTGAACCAGAGATTCTGGGTTCGCTCCCCAACAGAGTCGCCAGAGCTGTCACACCTCCTTTTTCACCCGCGCCCCCGTAAAGAGCGCAGAAGGAGTTTTTCCAATTAAAGGACAATCGAAACGGGATTTTATTTAAAAATTCAGAGTCGCCACTTAGGAGATTTATGGTGTTCCAAGTCACCAGTTGAATCCCGAATCGAGGAAAAGATTGACTCTGTATTACAGTTCGCGAACCAGAAATCCGAGTAAGGAATTCTGTTAACCCGGGAGAAGGTGTTAGGCATTCCCGAGTTCCGTGATTCTAGCACGGTCTCTCAACTGTCATATTTGACTTATTTATCTGATTTTAATACATTTTTGAACCTATGTACCAATTTTAACCCTGAACCGCTTTTATCATTTATTATTTAAAGAATTGCAACGTCGTGAGAATGCATCTCGAATTGCGCCACATAAATGTACCCGCAATTTTTGATACGTTCCAACTTTGTTGAGATTTGGATTTGGGTCACATAAATGTGCACCCGAGTTTAGAAAGATAACATTATTAAATACGCGCCTAAAGATACTAACGCGTTGCTATTTTGAGAAAAGCCGTAAAGTTCGCTATGCGGCCTGTCTCGAAATCTAAGCATTTGAAATAACTATCCGTTGAGGGCCCCGCAATTTATAATTTATTCGGCGAGGCACGCCTCACTTATTTTTAAAAGGGTAAGCCTAAAGCAACAATAATTTTGCTATTTTATTGTCTCTAAAGTAAAAAAGGTCCTAATTAATTTGTTTTAAGAGACACTTCCCCATTTAAGAAAGAAACTTATAATTAATCCGTATCGGGCCTCCGAGGCCTACCCGTGGGACAACCGACTTTCATCTCCAAATCCAAGCACAACTTTCCTGATCGGTTAACTAATTAACAATGATTACAATTATTAGCTTAATAACACATTACCATTAATTTCCAATCTCGTTTTAACTATTGACAATGGCCTATTACTATCAGATTGAAAACATGTACCATAATATTATTATTACAACTAAAATATATTACTTGTCTAAACTACAACACTTACCAATGACAACATTGTCTAAAACTTACAAAGATATACACATTATAAAATATATAAAAGAGAATTTTATAAGAATCCATAGATACAAGTTTGATTCTTAACAAAATATGAATAACGAATGCACTCTTAATCAATAACCACATCTAAACCCATACTTACTGATTTCAGCTCAATTTTATTAGTACAAGTGAAATTCATGAATTCAAAAAAAAACACTTTCCTGTTTCAGTTTGCAGCTTGCTTCTAATTTCAACAATTATACTACAAAAACAAAACTAAACCCATATGACTATTACATAATCACATTCCAAAGTCCAAACAGTCCCGGAATCAAACAGCCCAAACAACTTATAAATAATCCTAATTATACAGTCGTCTATTATTCATGTAACAGAAAACACATAACTAATATAAAATAGAATACAAGCATTCTATAGTTTGAACAATAAATCCTCTGGCCGTTTCATTTCAGCTTCAATGAGCATACACCAAGATGATTCAAAGTAGTGTACCTGGAATCGAGAATAGCAGAAGAAGAAGAAGATGAAAGGCAGGTCAGCAACAACAATAGTATACAATACAGCAACACCACAGCAAAGAACAGAGCAACAACCAATAGAAATAACACCCAGCACAAGCAGTCCAAAACCCAGGAGTGAAACCAGAAAATACCAAGCAATTCACAGACAGGAACAGAATGTATTCAGAAATGAGACAGGAGAGTAGATTTTCTGATTTCTGTTCTTCATATTTTCAAATAAAGACACTCAGAACCTCAATTAAATAGTAACAAACTGATTCTGATTTTTAGTAGTAAAGAAGACCTCACTTTTCAGTATTTAGCTCTCAACCTATTGAACTCTTTAGGGTAAAAACTCAGCTTGTATTTCACTCTTAAACTCTGAATTTCTGATGTCAATATCCAGCCTAGACTCTCTAAAAAAAAACTGAAAGAGAACTGATTTTTCTTCTCCAAAAAGCCAGCCCCTTTTCTGTTTTGAATGACCCTATTTATAACCAAACCTCAGCCCCTTTCCAGCTCTAAGGAGCACTTAGCTAATTAGGAAAGTATTTCTCCCCACTACTACATGTTTTGTTCTCCTTTTAATTCACTTGTTCCCCACTAGAGTATGTTTTTCCCATTATCCCTTGTCCTTCCCTTTATTTAAATTCAAATAGGTATGAGCCCCTATTTCTTAATCTATTTCCTTTCAACCTTTTCCCCACCATTATGTTTTGTTCCCCATTAGCATTTAAACAATTCATTAGTTTAATGGTACTTTAGTACCCTACTGTCAGAACATTCAACTTAAACCAATTTCAAACCTTTCAATCCCAAAATACCCTCCTAAAGTCCCTGAAATTACTGAAATTACCATTCTACCCCATCAGCTATATCCAATCCTCCTAATCAATTAACCAAACTATAGCAGCTATAACCAATCTTAAGTGAGAAATCCTAACAATTGACTAATCAAATCATATGAGACTAACTCCCAATTGACAACACTTAGGAATCAGTTCATCATGGTCAGATTCATATCAACATTCAAGATCAGATTCATATCAGAACAACATTAAGATTCATCAAACTCAAATCACAATTTAAGCTTGAAACTCAATTCAGACCAAATATCATCAAAATAAAGATTCAGTGATTAAACTAACACACTTCTAGATTAAACCTAAACAAGAACAAATGAACACTGTCAACATACTGAATGAAAACAAACTGACTTATATGAAAAAACATGGTGAATAACAATGAGAAAGGAAAATTGGAACAATTTGAAACAAATGATACCAACAGGCTTATTTCAACACAAAATTAGAACAGAAAATAAAAGGAGGGTAAACCTACTGCAATGAACCAAAAATTAAACTATTATCATGCTAATCTAACATTCAAGCATACCAGACTAATCGACGACACTTATTCAATCGATTACACAAATTATAACATATAACAATCGACAACAAACAGAAGCAATGATAAGATTGGACCAAATAAAAGGTCTGACTGGAGAAAGAAAAGAGTAATCGATAAAAGACGAATTTGAACTCATCTTAACAAACAAACAACGAAACATGAAAAACAAACAGGGAAACAAAAGAAATACCTCTGAACTTAGAAACTGGACGACCCTGACTTGGACTCTGACTCGGACCTTTAATTGAGGTCGAACGGACCTTAATCGAGTGTTCTCAACTAAGAACACTTCGACTAAGGTCCACCCAACTTCCTTAAATTTGGACAGATTTCAACCTTTGGTTTTCTAGGGTTCTTGGGGGTTCGATTTGGGGTTCGAACGGTTCTGGTCTGATTCGAACCAAACCATCGGTAGTTTGGTGACGAGGGAGGTCAGTGAGATATCCGGTATGAGTTTGGGACTGGTTGGGGTAGGTTTAGGTTCTGCTCGAATCTTAGATTGAAGATTCGAGAAGCTGGAGGTTGATTCGAGGCAAACGGTTAGCAGATCTGTAACGAGGGTGGTCAGATGGCTTAGGGGTGTTAATTTGGTGACCGGCGGCGTTGTTACCACCGGGTTTCAGGCGGAGGTGTAACAATGGCGGCTAGGGTTTGGGTTTGGTCCGTCTCTGAGCTTGAGAGAGACGATGGGGTGAGGGGGGTTTGGTTTGGGGCGTGGGGTAAGGGATTAGGGTTATATATGGAGGGGGTGGTTTAATCTTAGCCGTTGGATCAAGTACGATCAACGGCCTGGATAAATTCAATTAAAGGAAACGGTGACGTTTGGTCATGCATCGAGACTGGGTCGACCCAGGTTGAAATGGACCGGGTTATGGGGGAAGGCTGGGACCGTTAGATCATTGGGAACGGACGGCTCGGATCAACTTGCCTAAAACGGCGTCGTTTCAAATAATGCTGGGTTGAACTGAGCCGTCTGATGGAAACTAATCAACGGCTTAGATCTGAGGCTCCGAAACGACGTCGTTTGGACTGTCTGAGAGACCAGGCCTATTGGATTGGATCGTTTGATATGATTTGGGCCTGATTTTGCATTGAAATTGGCCTAGTTCCGATTTGGCCCAATTTTCACTCTTTTCTTTTTTCCTTTCATTTTCTTTTAATTCCTAAAAACCAAAATTCCTAAATTAAATTGGAAAACCAATATTATTTTAAAAAGATATTAATTAACCCTTAACAATAATTAACACACAAGATCAAATATTGATTAAAATAAAATCACACAATTAAACAATAAAAATGACAAAGCTACCAAAAATTTATATTTTTGTGATTTTCATTCTTTAAAATAGGACATGGTTTAATTAATTCAAAAATGCATAATTAAATCTTAAATATGCACGCAACAGGTATTTTGATATTTTTCAATTAATTAAAACAAGGTAAACATTCACAGACAAAAATAATTATCCAAAATGTCACGCAAAATTCTCAAAATTGTACCCAAAGGCAATTTGTTTTATTTTTCGATTTCTTTTGGAGATGTTTTCGTGAAGCAAAAATCACGTGCTCACAGAGAGTAGTATGTACGCAGACCTTACTCATACCTTCAAGAAGACAGAGAAGCTGTTTCCGAAAGATCCTCGACTTAGGAAAGATAAAAGGAAGAAACTTTTTTCAGTAGATATATCCATATTAATTTGATAATTGGGTTGGGAGATCTATGGTCAATCCACCTTTTTTTGTTTCAGGTGTCTGGCTATATGTGCAGTAAATTGTCATCTGCTATATGCTTTATGCTTCTTCTTTCAGATTCTTGTGTTATTTCTTCTACTTCTTTCTCCTAATAATGGTTTATGTACTTTTCAGACATCATATCTTGAGAAATTTAGAGGAAGGGAAGGAAAACTTACTTTGGCTTGACTAGCGAGAATTACATACATGGAAAAAGGAAAAGAAAATGAAGGAGAAACAGAGAAAGGGGAAGCAAACAACTCATTGGTATGCCATACAATATTTATACGTATTAAAACTAATATGACTTGGATGATTATCCAAGTAATCCTCAAGACAGTGTAATGTTATTCATATCTTTTGGAAATTGTAGTTCAAAAGTTCATAATCTCATCATGGCATTTTCTTTGTAAAATATTTACTTTCTAAGGCGTAAAATAGTTATTCGGTTGATATTTGGAGTAACATATTTTAAAATATTAACATCATGATGATATTTAATTAATAATTGTTCTTACTCATATGTAGTAAGTAGTAACAAATAAGCATACCACCATCTAACAATGATTTTAAAAATTATTGTATGATGAAATCAGTACTCTTTCGAAAATATTTTTTGTGATAATAAGACTCTCAAAAGCAATATTACTTGCCTAGAACGTTGGTAATTTAGAGCCAGTTTGGCTTATTGATTGGGATTAAAGTAGCTGATAAGTATCGAGCACTAAAACCAATTTTGTCCCAATATGAATCGTTTCAAAAGCTATGTGAATCTGTAATTTCTTACAGTTTTGCTTTATATGTCCTGGTTCATTGCAGTAGGGCGAAATAATGTCACTGTTTCCTCCTTTGTAATTGTCCCACCTCCCAGCATCATTGTTACCGTTCCACCTCTCAGCATCAGTGTTTCCTCCTTTGTAATTGTTCCACCTCCCAGTATTATTGTTATTGTTCCAACTCCCAGCATCATTTTCCCCTCTTTCTTTTGCAACATGTATATTCGTCTGCTGGGTGGATGGAGTACTCTCTGTGCGCAACACCCAACTGAAACATATTGGAGAGAGGTGATCTCAAAACTGGAGAGAATCTGGGATTTAGCAGTCTTAAACTCAGAGGGAAGTCCAGCTAAAAATCCCATTTTTCCCCATTTACCCTCAGAGACTGCTGAACCTTGATATCAATACTGAATGGCAAAAGCATTTTCATATCTTCATAAGTGATTTAGCTTCTTTCTCAGAACAGTAGAAAGCCTTACAAACTTCAAAAATTTGAGAAACATTGTCTTTTCCGCAATATAGAAATTTCAAATAATCCATTAACTCTTTAACAAACTCACTGTGATTAACCAAACCAAATACTTCATTATTTGCAAGATTAATATAGCATTATCTCTCATCCAATCCTTTCTAGTTCCATCTGTTGGAGGGTCTTGAATAAGGTGGTCATCTTTTTCAACACTATCTAAATTGACCCTGATTTTCCTACTCTAATCTAAATAATTATACCCATTTAATTTATACTCTGTAGTAATCTAATAATATGTAAATAAGAAATAGTCTATCAAAACCCCCAACACTAACAATAAACAAATACAAGACAACCTAACTAGAGCAGCCCAAAGTAAGACCAAAACAATATCGGTAAACAAGGTCATAATATGTGAAGTGAAACAACTAGAACTTGTTAGAGAATTATTGTATATAGGATGCTTAGTCTCACATTGGAATAAGAGTACGTATTGTCTAGAATATAGATATAAATACGGCTCCTAGTATTATAGAAAAAGTAATGCATATCAATAATATCTTTCTCGTGCCTTCACTTCTCACATGGTATCAGAGCATCGGTAAGAAAAGTATCATTGTGCATCATTCCGACAACATTCGGGAAGAAAGTAGTCGTCACCATGCCATTTTCCAGTGACTTGAGAAGTTGTCTATGTTGATCTTAGTTTTTGTGGGGGTTGTGCAAAATTCAACTCCCCCATAAGGTTCCCCTATTAATGGCGATTAAACCCCAGTCAAGTGCTCTGGCAGAAGATACCACACGCGCGGCCATGCATCGTCGCTAGTTAGGGTTTTGGCGAGAGTATCACTTCACGCGCCAGCACGTGAGGTCCTTTTCCAGTATCTTTCAAGTTCGATTGTTCTTCTGTGGTTCTTGCCTCCTTTTCCAGACCAAATCCATCCCACTTCCAACCTTTTCTGGTCATTTCTGGTGCAATAATAGACTTTTTCCGCAACATTCTTGAATTTCGACGACCTTTTTCCTGGAAATTTCTTGTACTGTGGGGTCAATTGAAGCTTGGTCTTCTCTCCACTCGCTATTCAAAATTCTTCGATCATTTTGCACATTTTTGGCGAGCTGAAGTGATTTTCCCGGCGAGCTACAGTGTTGTTGTTTGACCTTTCTTCACTTTTCTGACAAGATACAGTTGTCCCTTGATTGTTTCTGTTATTTGGTGATATGTTGCTTGATCTCTCTTAGTCCATTATAATGTAACTCGTATCGGATATATTTGGCTCACAATCCATTAGATCCAATACTTTGGATGTCCGGATGGTTTCTTTATCGGATTTTATTGAGTTTCTTCGTAAAAAACACATAAACAGATATGTTCTGAGATAGCTTCTATTGTTCAAACAGGTAATAACATGTCTTGTGTCTCCCACTCTTCTTTCGACTCTTGAGTCATTGATTCTAGTGCATCTGATCACTTTTCTAGTGACAAATCTGTTTTTACTACTATTTCTTACTCTCATTCACTCCAAATAGAACAATGGCTAATGGATATCAGTTCTTTATGTTTCTGTTTCTGGTAGTTATTATAATCTCATATCCATGAGTCTTAGCCAAATCACTTAACTACGTTGTTCTATTTTTCGATGACTCTGTTTTTACATTGGTCCTAGTAGGATCAGTTCTACCTTGGGATTTCATTACTTTATCAGTGTATTGATGATTATTCCAGGTGCACTTGGATATTCTTGATGAAAAATCTATCGGAGTTGCTTTCTATTTTTCAAACCTTCCATGCTGAAATCCAAAATCAATTTGGATCAGCCACACATTGCGTGATGATAATATCCCAGAGTATTTATCTTCTCCATTTCAGCAATTTATGAACTCTCATTGGATCATCATCAAACATCTTGTCCATACACATCTCAACAAAATGGGGTAATTAAAAGGAAGAATAGGCATCTCATTGAGACTGCCCGTACCTTGCTCATATAATCTCATGTTCCATTACGTTTTCGGGGGTTGAGTTGTCACATCATGTTATCTTATTATTCGTACGCCATCCTTAACTATTTAGAATTAAGTTTCATTCTCTCTTTTTTTTCCTACTAACCTTTGTTCTCTTTTCCACCACATGTGTTTGAGAGCATGTGTTTTGTTCATACTTCACTATAGGTTAAGATAATTTAGCTCTCTATGTTCTCAAATGCATATTTCTAGGTTATTCCAGGGCGCAAAAGGGATATTGATATTATTCGCTAGACCTCAGCAGTGCCTTATGTCTGCTAATGTTGCCATCTTTTATACCCAACCATACTTCACAGGTCCAAGTGATCACTTAGACATTTTTGAGGCGTTACTACGTCCATCTTTTGGAGATTCAGTCACTATCGCTCCATCATCTTCCTCCACGGCTCCAACTCCAATACCTACAACTCCAGTTCCATCACCTACAACTCTATTTACACCACTTACAACTCCAATTCTATCACTTATACCTCCAGTCGCATCACTTACAGGTCCAATTCAACCTTCTACAGCCCCACCACTCTTGTCTTATCATTGTCGTCAGCGTCTAGCACTCCTTCACTTACTATACCTCCGACCACACTCTGGAAAGGTATTCGATCCACTCTTAATTTCAATACCCATCATACTTGTTTGGGTTATTATAGTTTATCATCATCCTATTATGTTTTTGTGTCATCTTTGTCCTCTATTTCTATAAGATGAAAGTAGCAGAAATGAGGATGTTGAGATGGATGTGTGGGCACACTAGGCTGGATAAGATTAGGAATGAAGATATTCGGGAGAGGGTGGACGTGGCTCCCGTGGATGACAAGATGCAAGAAGCGCGGCTTAGGTGGTTCGGGCACGTGCGGAGGAGAACCATAGATGCCCCGGTTAGGAGGTGTGAGCGGTTGGCTTTGACAGGGACGAGAAGAGGCAGAGGGCAGCCTAAGAAGTATTGGGGCGAGGTGATCAGGCAGGACATGACGCGACTTCAGATTTCCGAGGACATGGCTCTTGATAGGAACATGTGGAGGTCGAGCATTAGGGTGGTAGGCTAGGGGGTAGTCGAGAGTTCTTCCCTCTTTGTACCGGGTAGTCTGATAGAGTTTTGTTTAGGTTTGTTAGCGGTCTATGTTGTGTTCACATTGTTGTTTTGCATAGTTTTGTATTAATGTCCTTTCACATATTCGTTGTTATTATTTTCTTTCTGGCATCTTTTGTTGTTACATGCCTTTTCTTTTGTTTCTTTTATGATATTATTGTCTCTCCTGTTGAGCCGAGAGTCTCCCGGAAACAGCGTCTCTACCCTTTCCGGGGTAGGGGTAAGGTTTGCGTACACTCTACTCTCCCTAGACCCCACTAGTGAGATTTTACTGGGTATGTTATTGTTGTTGTTGTTTGTCCTCTATTTCTATCCATAAGTCACAAGTGAAGCGCTATCTCATCATGGATGGCGACAGGCTATGGTCAAAGAGATGTTTGCTTTACATGCTAGTGGTACTAGGGAGCTTGTTCCTCTACCTCCTGATAAATATACCGTTGGTTGTCGTTGGGTTTATGTACTCAAAGTTGGTCCGGATGGCCAAATTAATAAGCTAAGGTCCGCCTTGTTACCAAAAGGTATATTAAGATATTTGGGTTGGATTACAATGATACTTTCTCTTCAATAGCTAAAATAAAATCTATCCGTTTTTTTCTATCCATGGTTGTTGTTTGCCATTGCCATTACAATGCTTCTCTTCGCAGTGACCTTGAGGATGAGGTTCATATGGAGCAATCACCTGGTTTTGTTATAAACCTTAAAGTGAAGACCACACCTTCCAAATAGTGTTTTAATACCAAAATAATACGAGGGATATTATCCTAAATGAAGTGATGATGCCTGAAATACAAGGCATGATGCGCCTCCACGTGCTAGCACGTCAGAGGCAGTCACGACGTACATGTCACGAACCAAACCACAAGGTCGCGATAGATACCCGATACCTTACTCAACCGAGTACCAACGTAACATATCTTTCCTATCATACCATCATGGGTAAATGAGCTAGAAGAGCCGTCATGAGATAACCAAAATAAAACATAAGGAAAAATAGGACTACCCAACATGATATAGAAACTTATACATGTGACATACGAGCCTATAATGCCGACACGATCATTTGTATACTCAAAACATAGGCCGAAAAGGCCATACAAGTATCCATATACCTGACATCTGTCTATAAGCCTATAAGAGTACATAAATGACATAAAGGTCAGGACAGGGCCCGACCACACCAATCAATACATGTCCGAATCATACTGACCAAACAGACAACCCCGGAGCAAATAGAGTGCACCAACACCTTTCGCTGAGCTGAGAGCCTACTTGGAGGACTGTCAATCTGTCTATCGGGACCTGCGGGCATGAAACACAGCGTCCCCAGGCAAAAAGGATGTCAGTACGAATAATGTACTTATTATGTAAGGCATGAAAATCAGTATACAAAAGACATGAAAGAAACATGTAGTAAATTACTCAACCTGTAAGTCGGAATAGTTTTGTGAATCATTAAACATTTATAATGTCATGAATATGCTTATAAATGTCATATCATGCATGGGTATATGCGTACATAACATCTGAGCGCATTCCATCATATCATCTCAGCCTCTGTGGGCGAAATCATCAACGTATACCAGCTGATCAGGTGGTGGTGCGTATATAATGTCATAACCTTTCACCATACCCCATATATATATATATATATATATATATATGCGTATATAACGCCATCTGATCATGGGTCAATGTACATATATAAATAAATGCAATGCATAATTAAGTAAGTCAATAAAATCTCTCGGAATGTTATAAGATCAACTTGCCTTTGGTTAATATCACGAAATAAATTCTATCAATTTACATATTTTCTAAGACCCCTAGTACTTCTATGAATAGAGTCATTTATGAAAGTTGCGTGTTTTTTTGTTTCGTTTGTATCATACGGATCATGCCAAAAGAAAAGAAGAGATAGCCTTAACATATATGGTCTTAACCCACTGGCTCAAGAGCTCAACTCGTATCCGCTTCACGATTTTATTTGCCAAGAAATACTCCTATTCCACCTTACTTCACATTGAAGAAAACTCAGATTAACTAACGCGCTAAAACAGAACAACGAGATCGAGGTGGTGCGCAAAACCCATATATTGGTCTTTGAGAAAGTTTAAACTCTTCTTCCATAAAATACCAACTCACGTTGATGCTACTACAATATGAATTCACATTGATGCTACTACAATATGAATTCACATTGATGCTATATCCCTTGTGATGTAGTACTGCTGCTATGTATAATTTCCAAAGATGAAAGGTTGCTTCAAATTTTTCTACTTCTCGTGAAAATGAAGGAACCAAAATAGTTGTTGCCTAGTTTTATTTATGAAACACCATATTTAGCTAAAGTGATAAGGGGATCATATTTGCTGCAATTCTTTCTCATAAGAAGAGTCCAAAGAAAGTGTTTTTATCCATCATGGTTTGTGGGGTCCACCCACCTCTTCATTATATCACTATATCACCAGCTTTTTCCAATTGTCCGCTCATAGATCCTATAAAGGACATTAGTCATATGTTACATATTGTCATGGCTCCACCTAGACATGCCAATATCATACTTATTCTAAAATAACTTATCCTCAAGGTGTTGGCATGAATTCCCCAAATGAAAGAATTAATTATTAACTAAAAAGATGTTGAATGTTGTTAATGTTATGAAATAAAGACTATAAAGTAAAGACAAGTATAGAGAGAAACTGATATATTATTCGAATTCAAACTGATGTACATAATGAACTGAAATCTTCTATTTATAGAAGAAAGGAAGTTGCTCTGTAAGATGCTACTACAAACTGCTGTGTAAGCTGCTACTACAAGCTGCTGTGTAAGCTGCTACTACAAGCTGCAGTGTAAGCTGCTACTACAAGCTGCTGTGTAAGCTGCTACAAGCTGCTGTGTAAGCTGCTGTTGTACCAGATATGGATAATCTTCTACTGAGAGCAATAATTATCCATAACGGAGTACTGAATGGATAAGCTTATTATACCCGGTATGGATAAACTTCTACTGGGGGTAATGTTTATCCATAACTGGGTACCGAAGTGATAAGCTTATTATACCCGGTATGGATAATCTTCTACCGGGGTAATGTTTATCCATAACTAGGTACTGAAAAGATAAGCTTATTATACCCGGTATGGATAAACTTCTACTGGGGGTAATGTTTATCCATAACCGGGTACCGAAGTGATAAGCTTCTTCAGGAAGCTTATTTCCAATATAATACTAAATAGATAAACATATTTACTGTGGAGTCCCATACGGATAAGCTTCTTCAGGAAGCTTATTTACAACGGAGTATTAAATGAACATCCATAATATAATATATTTATAACACTCCCCCTTGGATGTTCATTAAAAGATAATGTGCCTCATTAAAACCTTACTAGGAAAAACCACGTGGGAAAAAAAAATCCAAGTGAAGGAAAAAGAGTACACATATTTAGTAAGACACATTGCTAGGTGCCTCATTAAAAACCTTATAAGGAAAACCCCATGGGAAAAATCTTAGTAAGGGAAAAAGAGTGCATCGCGTATTTTACTCCCCCTGATGAAAACCTTGTTTCAAATATTTGAGTTTCCGCATTCCAATCTTGTATACCATATTCTCAAAAGTTGAAGTTGGCAAAGATTTAGTGAATAAATCTACTGGATTATTACTTGAACGGATTTGTTGCACATCAATGTCACCACTTTTCTGAAGATCGTGTGTGTAGAACAATTTTGGTGAAATGTGTTTCGTTCTATCTCCTTTTATAAATCCTCCCTTTAATAGCGCTATGCATGAAACATTGTCTCCGTATAATATTGTGGGTCTTTTATCACATTCCAACCCACATGTTTCTCGAATGAATCACTGATCTCAATCATATGCATTCCTTGCTTGCCGGTTTGAAATCGAACTTTATGGGTATCGGATAAATAACCTGTATTACCAATATGATCTGCACCACTTTTGTTAGCATTAGCAAGATAAATAAGTGCACCATCTACACCGAGATAGAGTATTTCAGGACCAAGGAGTTCCTCGTCCTCTTCTGGAGGTCGGAACAAATCCTTATTTAGTTCAAGTGATCGAAAAACCATTGGTGTACTCAATGGGTGCGCTTTGTCCATGTAAAAGCATTTTAAGACCCTTTCTGTATAGGCAAATTGATGGATATAGATCTCATCTGCTAAATATTCAATTTGCAGACCAAGACAAAGTTTTGTCTTTCCAAGATCTTTCATCTCAAATTCTTTCTTAAGATATTCAATTGCCTTTTGAAGCTCTTCTGGAGTTCCAACAAGATTTATGTCATCAACATAAACAGCAAGTATAACAAATTCTGATGCCATTTTCTTTATAAAAATACATGGACAAATAACATCATTTATGTAACCTTCTTTCAGCAAATATTCACTAAGGCGATTATACCACATGCGCCCAGATTGCTTTAAACCGTACAAAGATCTTTATAATTTGATCGAGTACATTTCTCAAGACTTGAATTATATGCTTCGGGCATTTTCAATCCTTCAAGGATCTTCATATAGATTTATCCAAATAAGTCATATAGGTTAAGACTTGTATCTAAATGGTACGACATCTTCAAGTGTCTGGACTGCTAGTCCGATCCTCACAATCGTTTACAATATTGTGCACTATATTGTATTAAATGTATCGTCGACGATCATTTTGTGTCAGTTCCGAAGCGACATAACTTGTGGAGATCTCATCACTTTCTTTATTTTCAGGTACCTGAACTTTTCCGGGAGTTTCATGAAATGTTATGTCGTGGGCTCTTCTAGAGCATATTTCCTCCTCATTATGATCATTTTGATCATTAGCTCCTACTATTTTTCAAGGATTGTTACCTTTGGAACCGATTGGTCTACCACGCTTCATGCGTACAGTAAACTCTATCCTTCAGGGACTTTAATTTTAATAGGAGCATTTACAGCTGAAATATGATATTTAATTTTGGATCAGCAAATGTTTCTGGCATTCGACTTGAATTATCTTCTAAATGAGGATCATGATAATTCGATTCATATAGAATATTTTTCAACTGTTTATTCCATCCCCCAAATGTTAGAAAAACTAACATATATCCCCAATCATCTTTGGGAAACTTATCTTTGTGTATTATGGTAGAAAAATTAATCATATACCACGCAACAAAAGATAGTAAAAATATTTGGTTTCTGATCCTAAACTAATTGTGAAGGGAGGACTTATCATATATTGTTGATCTGATGCATACAAGTGCTGTTATATGCAATTTAGAAAATCTTAGACCAACACATGAAGCTTTGTTATCATAAGCAATGGTTTAGACATTAATATGAGGTATTCAATGCTAAACCAGCTTGGATATAAACCAACATTATCAAGATGAACTGTCTTGATTTCATAATCTGAAAATTATGCTCTTAATCGAGAAAAGCAATTCCAAATGCCAAACTGCAGGTTGACAATAATTACACATGTAACCATCTCATATATGCACCTATAAGTGGTTCACATGATAGGTGAACGGGCCCATATTCACCTTTTATATATTTCAGAATCAGGGGTCTTAGTCCCAACTTTAGCTGGTATAATCAATTCATTATGAGAACAAGCAACACATGAGAATTCCTGAAGAATCTTCTAGTTCTTTAGTATATGCTTATCTGAATTCTCAAATAGCTCATTTAAAAATGGCAAATGAAAACTTCAAGTTTATCATGTCATGTGCTATCTCTTAGTAAATTTCTGGTTTACTATGGCATAAACTTTTGCTTTAGTAAACTTCTAGTTTACTGTGATACATGATATAGTACAAATTAAAGAATAAGGCGGGTAACTTCTCACATACATATTATTTTACCCCCTATGATTGTGGAAACATGAAGATTATCAATCTTCCAATCATTTGTAGTCTCAATATGATAGCCATTTGTATTAGTAAACTTCAGGTTTACTACAACATATGTTTTGACCATAATCATATAATATGAATGACATATTTGTATATAAGCTCTTCGAGAGCCTTAATTTATTATCCACAATCTAATATTTATCTGGCACTACTGGTGTCATGTATTCTTTAGGCAAACATTTAGCTCTTCAGGAGTTATTGATACATTTTGTACTATCAAATATTGCTCAGACACTGCTGGTGTCATGAAAGAAAATCACAAGCAAATAAACAATGTAAAACAATTGTTTAAGCACACGAAAACTCTTCTTCATAATATTTTTCCACTTCAGGAGGCAATTTCAACTGTGTTACTTCTTCAGGAACAAATTTAAAATACGAAATATTGAGTATATATTCTCTCAATTATATTAACTCTTCTGGAGGTGAATTGTAATGTATTCACATCAAGAGCGCGTTCATATTTACCCGACTTATTAGTATTGTCACATTCACTTCAGGGAATGGATTAATATTATCAAAAGTTCTCATCCTTCAGGAAATCGAACATAATTATCTGAATGCGCATTAATCACATCAAATTGTGATGCCTCAACCTCTTTTAAAATATTTACTACTTCAGGAGCAAATCGAGGCGTGCATTTAATATAGAGAATATTTATGTAGCTTATCTTCAATTGTAACTATAGAAAGCCTAAATTATCACTTTTGGTGATCATAGACATATACCACTTCTGGTGGTTAACAAAATATAATTACAATGAGATATATGAAATATAACTACTTCTGGTGGTTGTATATTTCTTGCAAACTCTGCTAGAGTTTAAGTTGATCTAATAATATTATCCATATTCTTTAAAATGACATAAATAAGATATATTATAGTAAACATCGTTATCAAATCATAATTTTTCTTTATGTACAACAATTACATAATCATACTATCTATTACAAATAACAAAAATTAAAATATTTACATTTCTACAGATTCACCACCGATTACATGACTTGTTTCTCCTTCTGGGAGTGCAAAGTAATCAGCTACATCCAAATGCATGAAGTATAAATTATCTTTAGAAATAAAATTTGCTTCAGCATTTTTCTCTGTCTTCTTCAGGGAGGCTTGATAAAGCTCAACCAGGTGCTTTGGCGTACGACAAGTATGTGACCAGTGCCCTTTTCCTCCACATCTATAGCATGCATTTTCTACATTTGGCGCTTGCACCGCTTCATGCTTTTGTTCCTTCCTTTTCCACTGCTGGTGGTGAGAAGGCTTCTTTGGTGCATTATTATTACCATGATTGGGGTTTCTTCCCCGACCACGGTCATGACCACGACTGGGGCCACGACCTCTTCCACGTTTAGCTTGGTGGAAGTTCATCTCATTCACTTCAGGGAATGGACAAGAACCAATAGGTCGGCTTTCATGATTTTTCATTAATAGCTCATTATGTTGCTCTGATATAAGAAGATGTGAGATAAGTTCAGAATACTTTTTAAATCTCATCTCTTGATATTGCTGCTGCAGGAGCATATTCGAGGCATGAAAAGTGGTGAAAGTTTTCTCCAACATATCATGATCAGTAATATTATCACCACATAATTTTAATTGGGAAATAATTCTGAACATAGCAGAATTATACTCACGGATAGTGTGAGCACGTGATTTTTATTTTTACGCGACAATCGCTCCAAAAAGAAATGAAAAAATAATAACAAATGGTCCTGCTGTACAATTTTCGGATTTTACGTGGCATTTTGTTAATTATTTGTGATTTTGCCCATTTTTATTTTTATTAAAACAAAATACAAAAATGTATGTGTCATGCGTAAGTTGAACCGTAATCCGGTTGTTAAATAGAAAATCATAAATATGCGTCTTCGTCCGTGATTTTTGTTTTGTTTGATTTTACCTGTTTTAAATATTTTAATATATGTGTGCAAATAATTGTATTAAGTGTTTATTTAATTTTAATTTGATTTACTTAGGTTTTGTTTTAAAATAAAAAAAAATAATAATAAAAGAGAGTGCAAAATTGAGTTGAAAATCAGTTGGGCTCATTTTCATTTTAAATTCGAGGCCTAAAACTCAAACCCAAAACCCCTGTGTAACCCGGTCTGGACCAGCCCACTTCAAAAAACGTCCAAACGACGCCGTTTTAATCTAGTCTGATCTGGGCCGTTGATCTCAGATTGATCAACGGCCAAGATCACTTCCCCATAACCCACTGATGAACCCGACCCATTTCACCCGGACCGACCCAACCCCCTTTAGTCTAAAACGACAGCGTTCCCCTTTAACTGAAGGATCCTGGCCTTCCATCTCGCCTCATCCAACGGTTGAAATCAATCCACCCATTCCATATATAATCTTCCTACCATACCCTACCCCCCTATCCGAGACCCCGGCCTTCGTCCTCATCCTCTTCCCCTCCAAACCCTAGCCGCCCTTGTATTCTTCACCATGAAAGCCGGCGGCATGAACGCCAGTGACCTTCACCTTAACACCCTAGGACCACCTTGACACCCTAAACATGAATCCACCAACCTTTCAGCTCGAATCCCATCCCACCTTCTCGAATCTTCATTTGAAGATTCTAGTCAAAACTCGATCTACACCGATCTTCCCTAAATTCATACCAGACAGTCCCCGGACCCCCCTCGTGACCAAACCATGCTTGGTTTGGTCCGAATCTAACCAAGAAAGCCCAAGTCCCAAATCTACCATCCACGAACCCTAGAAACCCCAAGCCTGGTCCGTGTCTGTTCAAGCCAAGAGATTAGGGTTTCATGAACCTTAATCGAAGTGTTTCTCATTTGAGAAGCACTTCGATTAAAGTCCGTTCAACCTTGAGGAGGATCTGTTCAAAACACAAGTGGATTTTTCTGATTTTGTTTCTTTCAAAACTTTAAGGTAAGTTAATTTTCTTTTCTTTATTTCAGTTCATGTGTTTGTGTGTTGTTAAAGGTCCGTCCGTATGGCTAAACGTTTTGTTTTAGTTTGTGTTTTTGAACTGCTATTGTCCACCTTGACCGGACCTCTGTATTCGGTCAAGTCTTTCTTCGTAATGTGTGTGTGTAAACTGTATGTTCAATTGAATTCGTAATTGGTCATTCAATTAGTTCCCAGGGCCATTCTGTATTAACATTGCAATCTGAACCCCTTGTGTGATACTGTTAAATGTCTGATTTTGGCTACGATTGTACATGTTATGATTAATATAGTCGAGTCGACATGTGTCGTCAATTAGTTTTAATTGTCTGAACAATAACAAATTGACCTGCTGCTGTTAAGCATTGCCTGAATCTAATTAGGAACTGAGTCTAGTTACTTATAGTTATTAATTGGATTTCAGAAATCTAAGGTGTGGTCTGTAATTGCAAACTGAATTGATGGCATGTGCACTTGTGCACCACATGTGCATAAAGGCCCCCTTTCTGAATTAAAATAGTGTGACAGCATATGCTGTCAAACCACATTCTGCTGCCCATACTCTACTTTAGTTTCAGAAATAATAAACATTACTCAAGAGTAAGACTACCAGAGAATATGATGGGGGAGGTTTATACTTAATTAGCTAAGTGGAAACTGAAAAAGGGCAGCACATGGGAGGGTGTTCTGATGGTCTAAACAGGCTGTTAAAGGGATGATTTGAGGCTTATAAAAGGAGGACTTCCATCAGTTTAAAGGGAGAGGAAAAAAAAAGACATCAGATAGATCCGAGAAGAGAGATCAAAATACATACACATACACACATAGACAGGCAGACAGACCTTAAGATAGACATAGATACACACACACAGACAGAGAAAAAGAGAATACACACAGAAAACTTAGTTTGGAGATTGAGAGTTTGAAGTTCTGAAAAGCAGAAAACTGGAAAAGAACTCTGTTTGATAACACAGATAGACAAAACTAGAAATTGCATTCTTCTTGCTGTCTTGATTTCAATGGTCTTGACCTGTTTGTCCAATACTGATTTCTTCTAAATCCAACTGAGTCTGCTGTTGGTTTGTTGGTTTACTATGGGATTTGGTCTAGCTGGGATCTTGATTCTATTCCAATTATTTTGTTTGTTGTTGCTGCTGCTATTCTGTTTCTTGCTGCTGCTGATTTCCCTATCTTCTTCCTTTCTCCTTTGCATTTTCAGTATTTCCAGGTACACATCTCGAGTCTCACATTGGTGTAGCTGAATGTAACATTGAAAAGCATGAATAGAAAGATTTGAAGGAGTTATAATCACCCGCTATTTACTGACTGCCTTTTCATAAATGTTGTTAAGTTGTGTAAATTTTAGTTTATAGCTAATAGAGAATATATTAGTAAGTTTGTACTTAATTAAAGTTTATGTTAATTTGAAACTGTGGTATTTGATTCGTTTAGTAGCATACAGGGTGTAAATACAATTCATGGAATGTGAAACTAATTAGTGTGATTGTTAAAATTAAATTCACTCTTTCAGCATGCTTTGAATAAGTAGGGGCGAGTGGCTTTTAAATCTAACCAAATATGATATAGTTTTGAATCACCCAGTTCGATTCCCTTTAGGCAGTTTATAGGATTAGTTTTGAACATCATCAGTAACATCCTTTGATAAGGAATTCTTTAATCCTGTTTAAGCAAGTTAATTTAAATCCGACTTTAGGATGTTGTTCGGATTAAGTGTTGTATTTCGTCAATCTCATATGTAATTTCTTTGTCCAACCAAAGCATTTTCGTAAGGTATGACGTCTCTTCACTTTATAAGTAACTAATCAGAAATTGATAAGAGTCCGGTTTAGGCCAAAGCATATACTTCAATTAGCATACATTTTCTTTCTTCTATTTCTGGAAACAAACATAATAGAAATGTAGTCACTTTAGGATATCCTCTTCTAAAATAATGAGACGAGCCTCGCTAAATGAAAAATGCAAATCGCGGGGCCCTCAATGATTAACCATAATAAATATCTAGAATTCAGGATAGGCCGTTTAGTGAATTTCATGGCCTTCTCCAAAAATAATAATGCGTTAAACTCTTTAGGCGCGGCTCGATTAAATTACATTCTTAAACTTGGGTGCGCATTGATGTGACCCGAATCCAAATCTCAACGGAGTCGAAATGTGTTTAACAATTACGGGTGCATTGATTGCGACGTAGTTCGAGATACATTTTCACGACGTTGCAATTCTATAAAAAAATAAATGATAATAATAAAAGCGGTTTAAACTTAATAAAAGCACATAAGTCACAACATGTATTTAAATCAGATATTTAGCCATTATAACAATTTAAGCGACCGTGCTAGAACCACGGGATTCGAGGGTGCCTAACACCTTCCCTCGGGTCAACAGAATTCCTTACTTAGAATTTCTGGTTCGCAGACTTCATTTGGAAAAGTCGAAAATTTCCTCGATTCGGGATTCAAGATAAACCGGTGACTTGGGACACCAAAAACCAAACCTTTCCCAAGTGGCGACTCTGAATTAAATAAATAATCTCATTTCGAATATTGTCACTTAAATTGGAAAAACTCCCCTCGCGCATTTAACCCTTCGGGGCGGGCGCGCAAGAAGGAGGTGTGACAGATAGATTTAAAATCTTGTAGCCTTAGATGAGTCCAATCATAACGTGCCTGTGGAAGAACGACCATCTTCAGGTGGTCATATCTATCTTTCAAATTATTCCACAGTATGACTGGATCTTTAATAGTGAGATATTCCATTTTCAGGCCCTCATCAAGGTGATGGCGTAGGAATATCATTGCTTTGGCACGGTCTTGGTTTGATGCCTGATTTTTATCCTTGATGGTGTCTGCCAGACCCATCGCATCAAGATGAATTTCAGCATCAAGCACCTAAGACATGTAGCTTTTGCCCGATATATCCAGGGCTACAAATTCAAGTTTAGAAAGATTTGACATTATTTAGGAAAAGAAAGTTCTTACCTCAGATACTTTCAAAATATTTGCTCGAGATGGTAGAGCTTCGTGTTGATAACGTGTTATGAAATAAAGACTATAAAGTAAAGACAAGTATAGAGAGAAACTGATATATTATTCGAATTCAAACTGATGTACATAATGAACTGAAATCTCTTCTATTTATAGAAGAAAGGAAGTTGCTCTGTAAGATGCTACTACAAGCTGCTACTACAAGCTGCTGTGTAAGCTGCTACTACAAGCTGCAGTGTAAGCTGCTACTACAAGCTGCTGTGTAAGCTGCTACAAGCTGCTGTGTAAGCTGCTGCTGTACCAGATATGGATAATCTTCTACTGAGAGCAATAATTATCCATAACGGAGTACTAAATGGATAAGCTTATTATATCCGGTATGGATAATCTTCTACCGAGGGTAATGTTTATCCATAACTGGGTACTGAAGAGATAAGCTTATTATACCCGGTATGGATAATCTTCTACCGGGGGTAATGTTTATCCATAACTGGGTACTGAAAAGATAAGCTTATTATACCCGGTATGGATAAACTTCTACTGGGGGTAATGTTTATCCATAACCGGGTACCGAAGTGATAAGCTTCTTCAGGAAGCTTATTTCCAATATAATACTAAATAGATAAACATATTTACTGTGGAGTCCCATACGGATAAGGTTCTTCAGGAAGCTTATTTACAACGGAGTATTAAATGAACATCCATAATATAATATATTTATAACAGTTAATTCATTCTCCACACAAAAAAGAAGTGTTAATGTTATAAGCAGCTATTGCCAAAATGAAAGCAAATGGACATTTAACGCTTGGCTTCCACCTGGCCATGTATTGGCGGTGGGAGTTCTATATTTGTGACAAATATTGCCTACTAATACAAAACATATCTACCACATACTTATCTCCATATTTAATAATTAATGTATATAAAATATTAATAAATCAAAAATATCTCATAATACATATAATAACCAAGAGTTATTCTTTTATATTGGACCTATTTAAGATAAGAGTTCATATTAGGATAAGACCAAAAACACATGGAAGTACATAGTAGTAATTACTATCTATCATGCTGCAACATTTGTTTCCAATTCCTAAACACGACACGTATCCCCCACCTCTAACAATTTTATTAATATAATAATATATAGATGTCTAATTTAGTAGCCACTATCACGTGTACTAGCATGGATAATGTTAAGAAAACTTAGAAATCTCGTCCTCGTCGTAAAGTACTACTATTAAAATATTAAGATATTAATAAATTATGGTATTATATATAAAATTAATACATACACTATTATTTCATTAAAATATCTATGTAAAAAATACATATATTTTATCAATTTCTAATTTTCCTAATCTCATATAAAGAACACAAATTTTCGTACGCTTAATTCTCAAAACGGTAAAAAAGATAACATTCCTTTCTTTTGAGAAAATAATTTTTATCTTTACAATAAAGAAAATCTCATTTATAAAACTTTTTCATATTATATGTATAATAAAAGATATCCGGAAGTAGTAATATTAATAACTATACAAAATCATATTTTTCAAACTTTTTACAAAAATATTTCAGTCAAAAGAAAATATCATATCAAAATGTATCTAACGGTGTCAAGGTTGTCAAACTAGGGGGGTCTTACAATAACATTGCCACAAATCCTTTATAACCTCATGAATGACCTTAATCCCTTCAAGCTCATATGGATTACTACGACTCATCCTAATACTAAAGTACGGGATGTTACACTACTAACATTAGAGACCCCCTTTTCATTCTACACGTGTAATCCTCTAGGTCCACACCTAATGACTCATTTCACTTAAATACTAATAACTTTTAACATACTTCATATACCTTACTATCACGGTCAACCTCATTATCAGCTTCTTCTGATGAATAACCAGCGAAACCATCGCCCTAATCCTCTTCATTGTCATCCTCACGCTGCTGTTGCCAAAGCTTGGATTTGATAGCCATCAACCTCAGATTTGACTGTATCACCTCGTTATTATTCCCCGTTGACAACATGAGCTGCCCAGATTCACCTTCAACATCCCCAAACGACTCCACTGATTGAGATGGAATGTCATACGCCGATGTATTCAACGTTACCAACGGTTGCTTGAATATAGGATTGGCATACATCATCATTTCAATCTGTGATTATTTGATAATTTTCTGCACTTGTGGAATGGAAACAAGAATCGCGGGAGTGCTAGACCTGGGTAGTAGCTCGCCCTTTGACACTTCTGCCACGTTGCTATTTATAGCATTTTGTCGATCTCCGGAAAACTTAGCCAAATTATTGCTGGTTCGGCCTCCCTTTTTACTGCTTGAAATTGGTATTATTTGCTGGTTAAAAGAACCATCAATTAAGGTTGTTGTGTTATCAATCTTCTCATGATAGTCATTCACGTTGGCTAGAGCATTGAAAGGATTTGAAAATTTTGTGGAATTCTGCTCAACCTGCATCATTTTTTTGCTGTTTGGAGTGCCTTTTTTGCTGGAAACTGTTGTCCAATTATCCTTAATAATATGCTGCCCAACTTCCTTTTTATCTTGTACAACATCAGTAGGTTTTGAAGCAACTTCAGCTGGAACTAAAGCAGCGTTAGATACATCTACAGCAGTTGTACCTGCTGATGCTGATTTCTCAACTGTTTCAACAAGTGCATCAACTCGATCAACAGTTGTTTTCAATGGAGTAGTAGACTCCAAATTTGTACCTACACCAGTTGCCTGAGCCTGAGTCCCCTGCTCAAATCCCTGCTCCTTATGAAAAGCTGTAGCATCAGGGACATTAGCATCTCGATCAACTACTTGTGTATCAATCACAACATGATCACTTTTTGAACATGTAGCATATTCCTCAGCCCGAGCAACAACACCCTTTAAACTTACACCAGCTGACAAAATAGCTGCAGCACTAGCAAGCTCGTCATAGGCTTGCACAATTGGATTAACAGCATTGGAAATCCTTGCCAAAGCTATCCTAGCAGGCACATATCGAGAGGGAGGATGTGGACCCTTATCACGCTTTGAGACTTCACCTGCATTGTTATCCACCGCTGCTCGATTCATTACCACTTCATTGTTTTTGTTCATAATTTGTTTTCTTCCTTCAATTTGTGAAATCTATTGCTCAACCAAACTTGCTTTCGCTGCTTCATCTTCCAGCTGCCCAGCCCTTTTTGCATTAAGAAAATCCCTGGCATCATCTTGCAATTTGTCCAGATTGCCCAGACCTTCATTTTCAGTCGCAACAACTACATTTTCCTTATTTTTCACAGTCTTCCAACGGCATGATCTTTCATCGTGCCCTTGATGCTTACAATAGGTACAATATTTTGGAAGATTATCATATACTATCTCCTGATAATGCTCAACAACTTTCCCAGAATTCTTATCCATAATATGAATCTTAATTCTCTTTGGATGCTTGTCCAGTAAATCGAGCACGACCTTAACCCTTGCCGTACTTGGTCGCGTTCGATCTTGCATTGCTTTGTCCACTGCTAAAGGCTTTCCAACTGCTGAAGCGATGGACATTAACGACCTTTTTGCAAAGAAATTTGCAGGCAAGTCAGGTAAAGAGATCCATACGACTGCCCTCGATGTTTCTTCACGCGGATTAAAGCCTATTGTCCATGAGAATGTTCTAAAAAAGAACTCGTCACCCTTCGCCTTAATATAACCTGTCGATCTTGACAGAGCTTGAACAAAATCTTCAAACAAATCAAACCTAATCAGTATATGCCGATATTCCAGTTGTCCAATATTATAGTAGCCTTTGACATCAAATTGTTTGGAAATAATCTGTCGTAGTTCCTGTAGATCAGGTTTCCCATACGAAAATTTGAGGATTACAGCTTGATGTAAACCTTCTTCCATTGTGAAAGCATTCACCTCTTCAATGGTGAATTCCACATTCACCAATTTCAAACGTTACTGGACAAAGCTCCAGTTTTGACGATTTTGCGGCAGATTGTTTTGACAGTAGATGCGAGGCATAAGACTGCTTGGTATTATGATTAGGAACTGATTCTTGATTGTTTTGGATTGCCTCTCCCAAAGGCTGGGGAGAGGTCGCAACATCCATTAAGTTCTTCAAAACTCCATTGACGTGAAAAAGCAGATGAATTTAATAAAAATTTCTGCGTTCTACAGTAAACGTGAAATGAAAATTAAGATCTGGAAAAATTGGCTATTGATTTGGGGATGAATCTAACTGGGTATTGTTCGCAATGAGAAGGGGGTTCTTTTGCGACCAATTTGGTGAATTTCCACTGCCGGAATATGGAGTTATGGCCGGTGAACTGTTGCGTTGCTACTGTTCATCGCAGCTAAAGAGGGGTTTTTTTAATATTAGGTTTAGGACGTAACTAAATATTTGGTTGATGGATTGATCAATAAAACTCGACTGTACGAAGGTTCAAAAAGATAAATTGGAAAAACTTTTTTTCTTTCAGTTGAACTTGGTTCACCCTTATTTTGAGTAAATAACATATATCCGTTCTAGTTTATGTGAAATTATTTCCTTTTTGGTTCCTTCCAAAAAGAATGAACTCTTTCTAAATTTGAAAACAACTTAACTTAAACTTTCAATTCTATCCTCTATGAAAAGCTTTTATTGTCATACAAATACTTTGACATGTTTAACATCACAAGTTTCAAAAGAATTATAGCCACACAAATATTATGGCTTGTTGAGGACCACAAATTTTAAAAGTCTTCATTTATTTCTTAAACTTCGTGCCCAGTCAAATTGGTTCACATAAATTGGAATGGAGCGAGTACAAAGTAAACCATATTTCTTTAACATGCTTGCTTTGTGATATAAGCTATAACTACAGGATAAACATTTAGCTTATCCAGTATTGCCAGTTAATTTAGAGTAAAATTTATTATGGTGAATATGCGGCATTGAAATTATGATACACATTTGGTCTTTTGGCAGGTGACATCTGCTATATTTCACAAGGACATTGACAATCTGCTGAATTTCATAGAGAGGCTAAAGAATCGACGAGATCAAATTGCTCTTGACATAGATGAAAATGAAAACCTGACAATGGGGCTGAAGTTTATATTGTCATTTTTTCAGCTTTTTTATTTCATTCCCGGTGGTTTGGATGCCAAAATATCTTGCAGATTGTATGAGTTTCATGATCTGGTTCAGTCACTTTTTCATCAGTGTGGAGATGACATGCTGCGTAAATTGACGGATGATGTCGTTCCTTGCCTCCAGGAAAAAATGGAAAGTTGTCTCAGCTCATATCATAATTCTGAACCAAGTGCCACTATGACTGAGGTTCAGTTGGTCGAACTTTTGGACGCCCTCCTCGTGTATCTCCATGATCAATCCAAGGTGTTTGCTGAGTTGATTTGCCCATTAAAAACAGAATATGGGGTTCTTCAGAATGTATGTGGTAATTTAACAGATTTCCATGGACTAAAAGTAAATGGTTACATTTGAGTATGAGACAATTGAATATGTCTTACCTCAGTTTCAACTTATGGCTGAGAGAGTAAGACACTTCTGTTTTGCCTTTTTGGCTTATCAGTTTGATCTGATAGACGACGTCCCTCAAGTCAAGCTAGCTCATCTGCTTCTGGAGATTGTTCCTGTTCAGCTGGAGTTTATGCACATATGTTGTACAAATTTGAAAGCTTCAAAATCAGCAGAAGTTGGACACTTCAATAAGCAGCTCTTAGAAGCCTCTCCAAACATTCTTAGAAAATATTTGATTCATCTACAAGAGCATAGGGTTAATGTTATTACTGCTAGCACTTCAGCTCAAAACATTTATGTCATGATAGAGTTTCTATTGATTATTCTTACAGATGCGCCCAAAGACATTATTCATCACGACAAACTGTTTGTATTCTTATCACGTGTTGTAGCTCTTACCAGGGACGTATCCATTCTTGTTCGAAACTTAGAAGAGAACTCAAGGAATGAAGAGAATACGAATGAAACAAGTTCTGCAAGTCTAGATTTGCTGGAAATATTGAATTCCTAAAGAAAGATCTCAAACATGTTTTCTTGAAAGCCCCTGAAGACTCATATCAGCTCTGCTTCCCCAAGAGTGATGGATCACTCTTCATGAATCTTCTACTCATAAACTTGAATGATTTGCTCAATTCCAATGCTTATGCAGTTGCTTTGATAAAGGAAGAAATTGGGTTGGTGAAAGAATACCTACAGTTCATAAAATCGTTCTTTGGGAATGTTGAGCAAGAATTGAATAGGGATCTTTGGACTCGTGTTCTAGATGTGGCATATGAGGCAGAACATGTCATCAATTCAATTCTTGTCAGAGATCATGGTCTCTTGCAGCTTATTTTCTTACTTCCTGATACCGTAGAAAAGATCAAGGTTATCAAGAAAGAGGTACAGGAAAACATGAGTCTTATTGTTGTAAACTCTCCCAACGACCCAGTTGAAAGAAAGTCATCAAAAAAGCAAGTTGGGAAAATAATTGTAGGCTTTGAGGAGGAGAAAAACCTAATAATTTCACAGCTTACCAATCGACTACCAGAGCTAGATGTTATTTCAATCATTGGCATGCCTGGTGCAGGTAAAACTACTCTTACGTACAAAGTATTCAATGATAAGTCAGTTACTAGTCATTTTGATATTCGTGCATGGTGCACAGTCGACCAAGAGTATGACAACAAAAAAGGTGTTGCATAATATTTTTAATCAAGTCACTGGTATAGATGCTGAATTTACCGAGGATTTTGATGTTTATGATGAGCTTCGAAAAAAGCTGCACAGTAGGAGGTATCTTATTGTTTTGGATGACTTGTGGGATACTAAAGCATGGGACGAGCTAACAATGCCTTTTCAAGATTTTCAGAAAGGAAGTAGAATTATTTTAACAAGTCGAGAAAAGAAAGTGGCTTTGCATGGAAAACGTCATAGTGATCCTCTTAACCTTCGATTGCTAAGACAAGAAGAAAGTTGGGAGTTACTAGAGAAGAAGGTATTTGGAGAAGCAAGCTGCCCTAACGAACTAAAGGATGTTGGAGAAGAAATAGCCCTAAAGAGTGAGGGGCTTCCTTTGGCACTTGATCTGATCGGTGGAGTCATTGCGAAAATGGAAAAGAAAGAGGATTTGTGGCTGGAAGTTTTAAATATTTTGAAATCCTTTAAGAATGAAGGGGAAGTGATGGATGTTATACAGTTAAGTTATGACCATTTATCGGATCACCTAAAGCTGTGCTTTCTCTACCTCGCAAGCTATCCAAAGGACAAAGATATTCAAATCTCTCAATTGAAAGACTTATGGAGTGCCGAAGGATTTGTGGAACAAAATGACATGAAGAGTGTGGAAAAAGTACAGGAGACTTATGTGGATAAGTTAATTTCTAGTAGCTTGGTAATGCTTTTCAATGAGAGAGGTATCAGGGACCCGGGTATCAAAATTCATGATCTTGTGCATGATTTTTGTTCGAGAAAAGCTGAAAAGGAAAAGTTGTTTGGCTTTGTAAGTTCAAGTGATCCATCCTCTTCTTCAGATCTGATGCCACGGGGAATGACCATTCTTTATGATCGTTCAGACAAAAATTTTGTCCTGTTCAGCCCAGAAAAGAAAAATCCTTATGTTAAACACCTCCTCTCTTTGAAGGTAGACATGGATGCATATCCGAAGCCCAGCAATCTTTCCGAAAACTGTCACCTAAGATACTTGAGGCTTCTTAAAAGATTGGAGCTGCGCAGAATATTTTTGAAAGATTCTTTGCTGAATGAAATAGGCATGCTTGTTCATTTGAGGTGCTTAAACATTCGAACAGAGGCAAGAGCTTTCCCTCTGTTGAAGTTTGGCAAAATGTCAAAGTCCCACATTGGTTGGGAGTTAAGTTTGGAGGGGATTTTTCCCCTATAAAAGAAGGCCTAATGTTTAGGATTGAAACACACCTCTCATTTGCCTTCTCATCTGTTTAAGGCATTTGTATCTTCTCTCTTTAGTATTATTTCACTTGTATTTTTGGAGTGGAATAAAATATTTGGTTGTGTCCGAGGAGTAGGCAAAATTAGCCGAACCTCGTAAATTCTGGTGTTCCCTTTATTGTTGTTTTATTGTCTTATTTATTATTTGGTGGCTGTCATAATTTTTGGTATAGTAGTTGTGACTTATTCACACTATATACATTTGGCTTCCGCAACAATTGGTATCAGAGCCAAGGTACTGTCTAAGTATGCTCTGTGGTTGCAGCATAGTCTGATCTTCCACATCAGAAAAGATTTATCTTGGTAACTGAGTCAAGGTTCTGTCTGAGTATGCTCTGTGGTTGCAGCTTAGTCTGATCTTCCACACCAGAAAGGAAATAATCTTGATTTGTGTCGTCAGCTATTAAATAATATTTGTGTCAAAGATGGGAGACAATAAACAAGAAGAATCTACATCAAGTGTCAACAATACGTCATCATTGGCATCTTCGCTTATGACAAGAATTGTGTCAAATGTGAAATTTGCGGTCGAAATATTTGACGGGTCCGGACATTTTGGGATGTGGCAAGGCGAGGTTCTAGATGTCCTTTTTCAACAAGGGCTAGATCTGGCCATTGAAGAAAAGAAACCAGATGTTATTGGAGAAGAAGATTGGAGAATTATCAACCGTGTTGCTTGCGGTACCATTCGATCCTACCTTGCTAGAGAGCAGAAATATCCATACACAAAGGAAACTTCTGCAAGTAAATTATGGAAAGCACTGGAGGATAAATTTTTGAAGAAAAACAGTCAAAATAAATTGTACATGAAGAAGAGACTGTTTCACTTCACCTATGTTCCTGGTACCACGATGAATGAACATATCACCAGTTTCAATAAGTTGGTTACAGATTTGCAAAATATGGATACAACTTATGATGATGGTGACTTGGCCTTGATGTTGTTGGCGTCACTTCCTGATGAGTACGAGCACCTTGAAACTACTCTACTCCATGGAAATGACGAAGTTTCTCTCAGAGAAGTTTGTTCGGCTTTGTACAGCTATGAACAAAGAAAGCGAGAAAAACAGAAGGGCGGAGAAGGAGAAGCACTATTTGTGAGGGGTCGTCCTCAAAATCAAACGAGGACAAAGAAGGGAAGATCCAAGTCAAGATCCAGACCCAGCAAAGATGAATGTGCCTTTTGTCGAGAAAAAGGGCACTGGAAGAAAGACTGTCCGAAGTTGAAGAATAAGGCCAAACATAACAATGGAAAGGCCATTATGGATTCAAATGTAGCTGATTGTGATGATTCAGACTTCTCATTAGTTACAACAGAGTCATCAACATCATCAGACATATGGTTGATGGACTCGGCTTGTAGCTATCATATGTGTCCCAACAGGGACTGGTTCATGGAATTTCAAGAAGGAGAATATGGAGTCATCCACACAGCGGATAACAGCCCTCTTACCTCATATGGCATTGGTTCAATACGATTAAGGAACCATGATGGAATGATCAGAACATTGATAGATGTTCGATATGTACCGGATTTGAAGAAGAATCTCATCTCTGTGGGAGCCCTAGAATCAAAAGGGTTCAAAATCATTGCAGAAAATGGAGTGATGAGAGTATGCTCCGGTGCACTAGTGGTAATGAAGGCTAATCGGAAGAATAATAATATGTACCGCTATCGTGGCAGTACAGTTATTGGGACAGCGACAGTAACATCCAGTGACGACAAAGAGGCAGAAGCAACCAAGCTATGGCACATGCGCTTGGGACATGCTGGAGGAAAATCCTTGAAAACTCTATCAGATCAAGGATTGTTAAAAGGAGTAAAGGCTTGCAACTTGGAGTTTTGTGAGCATTGTGTTAAAGGGAAACAGACAAGGGTTAAATTTGGTACAGCGATCCATAATACTAAAGGCATTTTGGATTATGTACACTCTGATGTTTGGGGTCCTTCCAAAACACCTTCATTGGGTGGGAAGCACTATTTTGTAACCTTTGTTGATGATTTTTCCCGAAGAGTATGGGTGTATACAATGAAGAGCAAAGATGAAGTGTTGGGAATTTTTCTCAAATGGAAGACGATGGTGGAAAATCAGAAAGGCAGGAGAATCAAGTGTATTCGCACAGACAATGGAGGTGAATACAAAAATGATCATTTCAATAAGGTCTGTGAAAATGATGGCATCATCCGACACTTCACTGTTAGACATACACCACAACAGAATGGAGTGGCAGAACATATGAACCGGACCTTGCTGGAGAAGGTACGGTGTATGTTGTCCAATGCTGGCTTGGGCAAAGAATTTTGGGCTGAGGCAATTACATATGCATGCCACCTCATTAATCGTCTACCATCTGCTGCTATTGATGGCAAAACACCATTTGAAAAATGGTACGGAAAACTTGCTGTAGATTATAACTCTTTGCACGTGTTTGGCTCAACTGCATATTATCATGTGACGGAGTCAAAATTGGATCCAAGGGCAAAGAAGGCTATTTTTATGGGAATTACTTCTGGAGTCAAAGGATATCGCTTATGGTGTCCTATGACAAAGAAAGTAATATTCAGCAGAGATGTTACCTTTGATGAATTTGCTATGGTAAATAAGGTAACAGAAGATACCAAACAAAATGAAGGTGCTTCTAAGCAGGTGGAGTTTGAGGGAAAATTTATTTTTCCTACACAAGAAGCAGAGGAGGAAACAAATGAAGATTACCCTCTGGAAGGAGAGCCAGTAGAGGAGATTCCAACTCAGGAATCTCAACAACAACTTGAATCAATAGCAACCAGCAGGCCAAAAAGAACAATAACGAAACCTGTTCGTCTCATAGAGACGGTTGCTTGTGCAACCTCAATTGTAGCTGATGATGTTCCTACTACTTATAAAGACGCTGTCCAAAGTTCAGAAGAAGATAAGTGGAGGATTTCCATGAATGATGAAATACAGTCCCTTCATCAGAATCATACATGGAGATTGGCCAATCTCCCGAAGGGAAAGAAAGCAATTGGGTGCAAATGGGTATTTGCAAAGAAAGAAGGATTTCCTAACCAATTAGATGTTCGCTACAAAGCAAGATTGGTGGCCAAAGGATATGCTCAAAAGGAGGGAATTGATTACAATGAAGTGTTTTCTCCAGTTGTAAAACATTCCTCCATTAGAATTATGTTGGCTTTGGTAGCACAATTGGATTTGGAACTAGTTCAGATGGATGTAAAAACTGCGTTTTTACATGGAAACTTGGAGGAGGAAATCTACATGACTCAGCCAGAAGGATTCAAAGTTGCTGAAAAAGAAAATATGGTGTGCAAACTTGAAAAATCATTGTACGGATTGAAATAATCTTCTAGACAATGGTACAAGTGATTTGACGAGTTTATGTTGCGGCAAGGGTACAAGAGAAGCAAATACGATCATTGTGTGTATTTGCGCAGGCTTAAAGATGGTTCCTTTGTATATCTTCTCCTATATGTTGATGATATGTTGATAGCTTCCAAGAATTCGGAAGAAATTGATAAGTTGAAGATTCAACTGAAGAAGGAGTTCGAGATGAAGGATCTAAGTGAGGCAAAGAAAATTCTTGGCATGGAGATAATTAGAGATAGACGTTCAAAGAAACTCTGTTTATCTCAAAAGGAATATTTGAAGAGAGTACTTCAACGTTTTGGCATAGATGACAAGACTAAGCCAGTTTACTCCACTTGCTTCCCATTTTAAGCTAAGTACTACTATGTCGCCAATGGATGAAGCTGAACGAAAGTATATGTCAAAGGTACCATACGCAAATGTTGTTGGTAGCTTGATGTATGCAATGGTTTGCACAAGGCCTGACATTTCACAAGTTGTTGGAGTTATTAGCAGATATATGCACAATCCAGGGAAGGAGCATTGGCAAGCTGTGAAGTGGATTCTACGGTATATTCATAATACTGTAGATGTCGGGTTAGTTTTTGAGCAGGAAGACAATCAGTCTGTAGTTGGATATTGTGACTCAGATTTTGCGGGTGATATGGACAAACGAAGATCAACTACTGGTTATGTGTTTACTTTTGCAAAGGCACCAGTTAGTTGGAAGTCTACTTTGCAGTCAACAGTTGCTTTGTCTACAACAGAGGCAGAGTACATGGCTATTACAGATGCTGTGAAAGAGGCAATTTGGCTTCAAGGATTGCTAAAGGAGCTTGGTGTTGAACAAAAAGGTATCACAATTTTTTGTGATAGTCAAAGTGCTATTCAATTAGCGAAGAACCAAGTTTATCATGCAAGGACGAAGCACATTGATGTTCGGTATCATTTCGTACGAGAAATCATAGAAGAAGGTGGAGTCACGGTGAAGAAAATTCATACTACAGAGAATCCTGCTGATATGCTGACAAAGGTGGTGACTGCGGTCAAGTTTCAACATTGTTTGGATTTGATCAACATTGTTGAACACTGAAGATTGAAGATGAAGACACAACCAAAATTTGTTATTGAGAGAGAATTGAAAATGTGGAATTTTGCCAAGGTGGAGATTTGTTAAAGTTTGGCAAAATGCCAATGTCCCACATTGGTTGGGAGTTAAGTTTGGAGGGGATTTTTCCCCTATAAAAGAAGGCCTAATGTTTAGGATTGAAACACACCTCTCATTTGCCTTCTCATCTGTTTAAGGCATTTGTATCTTCTCTCTTTAGTATTATTTCACTTGTATTTTTGGAGTGGAATAAAATATTTGGTTGTGTCCGAGGAGTAGGCAAAATTAGCCGAACCTCGTAAATTCTGGTGTTCCCTTTATTGTTGTTTTATTGTCTTATTTATTATTTGGTGGCTGTCATAATTTTTGGTATAGTAGTTGTGACTTATTCACACTATATACATTTGGCTTCCGCAACACCCTCCATCATTTGCAAACCTCTTGAATCTGGAAATCCTGGTGGTGAATACTGGTCGATCAATAATGGTAATATCACCTAGTATTTTGAGTCTTCCAAAGCTACGACATGTGAGCATGAATAAATTGTATCTCTTTGAACCGACCATCGACAAACCAACAGTGTTAGAAGAGGAGTCGAGGTTAGAGAATTTGAGAATATTACATAAGCCCACCATTTTCTGTTTGGAAGACAGAAAGGAGATATTCAAAAGGTTTCCCAATCTTCGAAGCCTTAAATTCAGCATTAGTTTCATAGTAGAAGCAGTAAAAGAGCCGATTTGTTTTCCAAGATTGGATGTCCTTAATGAACTTGAAGAAGTTTCCGCATATTTTGATTGCTGCCCTTGGCCCAATAAACATACAGATTTTCACTTCCCTTCGAGCTTGAAAATATTGGAGCTGAGACGGTGTGATCTGACATCCGATTCACTATCAAGAATTGCGAGATTACCCAACCTTCAAGAACTGTGTTTACACAGCTTAACCATCCAGGGGAAAGAATGGAATGCGGAGGAAGTCACCTTCCAAAGTCTCAAATCGCTAAACTTGGCATGGGTGTCTTTTTCTGAATGGCAGGTTGGAGAGGAATCGTTTCCTGTGCTCGAGGAACTACAATTACGGCGCTGTACTGAGCTTAGGGAGATCCCAGAGAGTTTTGGGGATATTACTTCATTGAAGTCTATCACACTGGAAAGCAACTCTCAACTTGAAGATTCAGCCCTAAGGATTAAGGAATATATTTCAGAAATGACAGGAGAAGACAAGCTTGAACTTTTAAAGTATTCCTTTTAGGTCCTATCTGCATAAATCTCTGCGAGGATATACGAATTTATTTCCTTCTTCGTACATTAAGTTCCTTTTCAGTGTATTTTTTTCCAATTAGTTTAACCTGTATAATCTTGTTTGCAGACCACATATAAAGGTTGGGACATACAATTTACTGTAGGGGCTTCAAATGATGGATCTTATTCCTTTCCATTCCATTGTGGCCAAAAACTGATTATCAAGTGTTACTGGGATTTCTGTTTAATTTCTTCTTTTTTTTCTTTTTGGTGAGTAAAGCTGCTAAGGGACAGCAAAAGTATCCTACAAACAAGTATAGCTCTGCATGTGATTCTTCTGTTAAGGCTCGTTTGGTATGAGGGATAAATGATAATTAATCCCGGGATTAAGATGAGTTTATCCCGTGTTTGATTGGAATAAAATCGTGGTATAACGAATCCAGGAATTAGTTATCCCCGGATTGTAGTGCTTTTTTATCCCTATGAGAGGGTGGGATAACTAATCCCGGAATAATTAATCACGGGATAACTTGTTTCCCAACCAAACGAGCCTTTAATGACTCTTTTTTTCACTTTAGAATTCAGAGAATCTCAAATTTAGCTTCTTCCCATGTAGTTTTGAAACGTTTGATGCTTTGTTAAAATGACATAATAATCAATCTATGATATAAGAATGGTCAGATATGTCAACTCATTTCTTTAATTGTAGCTGGAAGTTTCTTTGATCATTCGGAAAAACATCTGCCTTTTAGATAAATCAGAATAAAGAAAAGGTAAAATTTTTAGTGATTTTATCAGAAACCCACAAGATCCTAGTGATGGACTGAGGATCTGCAAAGAGCTACTCAAACACAAAGGGAGTGCTACAACTAAATTTTGCACATCCATCAATTTGACACTGCTTGATTATATTTCAAACATGAATATTGGAATAAATATATTTTCAGTAGCATAATCTGAAGAAATGCGCTATCTGGGTTTGAAACTCTAATGCTTTGACTAAAGGCTCGATGGGATGAAAGCTGCTCCTGCAAATATTTATACATTTCAAGAAATATTGTATATTTGAAAGAGGTTGACGTCCTTGTTTCTCTCATGGTACATCCCTCTTCCAACGAGTCCGTTTTCCCCTCGGTCCACCGAGAAAAAGTCTCAAGGGAATGTTACTAATGAAACATGTAGAAATAATTGGCCTATCTTTTTTTTTTTTTACCCTCGTTCCAATGGATTTGATGCTTTTCCTTGTGATGGACATGGAAAAGGGGGTACATGTCAAATATCAGCCTAGGATCCGGGGAGGACCTAGGTAGGATCAAAGGATCAAAGGGGTTCAACTGAATCTGCTTCGCCAAAAAAACTTGCTATTTACATGTATAAATTCATGGAGAGGCGTAGCTTAGCGGTAGTGCGGGTTCAATTACTGGTCATGGTACCGGGTTCGAATCCTTGCGGTAGCATATTCTGTTTTACATGAATTGTTTTTCGCTCTCGTTGTTTGAAGATTTTTTTACTTGCGTTGTTTTCGCTTTTGTAAGATTTTTTTTACTTACGTTGTTTTTGGCTTTCGTTATTTGAAGTTACGAAGTGTGCGTCCAAAACATTAATATATATATATATATATATAGTTTAGTCTAGATTCCTATTGAACATATGAGAAATGAAAATTATATTGGAATTTTTATAATATTAATTTTTTATATATTTATAATTTTCAAATAGTACATCTTTACTTAGTTTAAATTCTTTTGTAATTTATAAAGTTGTGTACTCCTATTTTTCTGCTTCTTCTTCTTTGTTATACATGAAGGTTAGATTAGTTATTTTTATTTACTTATTTATTGTTTTAGTTTTAAATTGTTTGTTTATTTTGTTTATATTTTATTTATGGTGTTTCAAAATTGCTACACTAGTTACTTAACTAATTATAAGACTAAAACATAAAAATTAAAATTGAAGACAAGCAAAAAAGTTAAGTCTTACAAAAAAAAAATTGATCTATTTGTATTCTTAGTACTTGTTTTCTTTCTTTGTTATTCTTTATGCCTTGCCTATATACAGAAATGCAAGATCCTCTTATTTTTTTTAATTATTTATTTATAAGTAGGTAAATTTTGATATAATTTTTATTTTATATAACTATTTATCTGTTTTTAAATTTCTTACCACATCAAACAATATTTTTCAGGGGTATTGCGGGAATAGAAAAAAATACGCCAATTCTTATTGTCGACTGTCGTCGCGATTTTAGTGTTTACTTGAACCCGCTTATATAAAATGTTGGATCCGTAACTACTAAGATCATGTCTTCTTGGGACTATACTGGATGTACAATATAATTCCGGTAGTAATATTTACGAATTATTATGGAGAATTCATTGGTAGGTAGAATAGGAACTGGGGGAGAAGGGCCCAGGAATGAATGGGAAAAAATAGAGTGATTCCTCCTTTTTCTTTTTTTAACCGTGAAAGTACTAATAGATACTATCATGAGGTGGTCTGAATAAATCAATGAAGTGAATTTTACAAAAAGCTGATCTCACCGTTATACGTACTTTTCAACATTCAAGAACATACCTTGATTGGCTCTACAATGATGCCAAACTTCCCTTTGAATCAAAATTTTGTTTTCTTTTTCTTTTTCTTTTTGGTTGAAAAAAATTTTGTTTTCTCAAATGGTGTAAAGTGGAACTGTTTTTCATTGTTGTTCAGAGCTCTGGAAAGAATTTGGACTAAGCTATTTAGTTATTTATTTTGGAAACTTATATACCTTGTCCTCACATTACTAGCATGTAAAGTAAGATTTGCAAGTGTCACAATCAAGAGTACAAACCAGAAGCAATTGCTGGTAGGTAGTCTTGAAATATTATGCCTACTATTTGCTGCTCTTCTATACCTTTAAAAAGAAAAATTTAAATGCAAGAGAAATGTGAAACTGACGAAACAGCCACATTACTTTCCTGTTGAGAACTTCTGATAATACTTAGTGTTTAACCAAAAAAAGTTTTTGCGGCCAAAACAAATAATAAGTAGCTGCGACGTGACCACCGCTAAATCCTCCAGTACCCCAAGGCCTTTTGGCCTCCCTGTCTCTCTTTCACGACCTCGTATACCCTTAAACATCCGTGCAATCTCTACCACCTGCTGACATGAGGTATTTATCTCCAACTCGCGAGCCATGCTGAATCTAATACCATAGTTGAGACCCTCAATAAATCGACGAACTCGCTCTCTGATTGTAGAGACCAAAGCAGGTGCATGTCTCGACAAATCACTAGGACAACATACTCTGACACTGTCATAGTACCCTGGCGCAGCTGCTCAAACTCTGCGTGCCTGCATCCCTAAAAGTCTGAGGAACAAACTTTTTTAAGAACAACTCTGAAAATCGAGTCCACGTAAGTGAAGTTGTGTTGGCTGGGCTACCATCATCGTACACTCGCCACCACTGATACGCTGCTCCCGATAGCTGGAATGTAGTAAAAGCAACCTCACCCGTCTCTACAATACCCATGGTGCGGAGAATACGGGGGCACTCCTCTAGAAAACCATTGGCATCCTCTGAAGCCAAACAACTGAAAGTAGGAGGGTGATACTTCTTGAACCTCTCAAGTCTAAGCTACTCCTCCTCAGATGTTGCTTCCCTAACCGCGGGCTGAACCAGAACAATAGGTTGTACTAGAATAACCTCTGGGCCTAATCAACATGGATCCGTTGCTCTGGAGTGCGGGTCGCAGGAGTCTGAGCTCCTCCCCCAACAAAATAAATCGAATTTCTAATAACTAATTTTACTTCACTTTTCCTAATACAATAGAAGAATAAGAAATTATGAAAGTAAAATATTCGGAGAATAAAGAAAAGTAAATCTTATTGTTAATTGTAGTTTCCTTTCAAGAGTTGAGACTTGAGAGTAAGAATCTTCAATCAAACTTAAAAGTAAGAATAAAAGACTGGTAGTATATATTTATGAACTCCTTGATGATCGTACAAAGTATGGTAAGGGTGTTTTATATAAGGATACTATATGTAACTGCTTTGCCATATTTAGTTCCCTCTCTTTACTAATATTAATTACATTGATTGCTCGTTACTTGAATAATATGTAACGGTTATGGTAATAATAACCAATCGTGCTAAATTAGGGATCATATCGATTTCTTTTCCATATCCACGGCTATTAATGAATCTTCCTTCTTTGTAGTTTTTAATTGTGCAACTCGTGCCTATCTCTTCTTTCTCAATTGTCAGATACGATTTCTTTGTAAACAACCCCGTGGGTATTTTTTCCATTCCATTCTTCCAACCTTCGTTCTTCTTTATTGTTCTAACTGTTGTGCCATCTGTCACCGCATCATTAATCCATGTGTCAAGTATATTTTTTCACCAATACACTTAGATTTTTCTAAAGCTTGTAACTCTTGTGTTGCAGTTGTAGTTAACGACCATTTGAGAAATTACCTCTTAAGAATTTAAACAAATTTTAATACAAGTTTTGACCCCAAAAAAAGGACTCAAGACATGTGGAGTATGGAATATCATAGGCCAGATCTCAAACAGGGACACGCATACGATATTCACAATTGCTTATTGAGACTAATTCAGAAGTCAATTGAATTGTATGTTAATGAAAGAATTGTCAGTCTGTATTTGATTCGTCTTTCTTTCTTTTTTTCCCCTCAAATACGAGTCATGATTTTATTGTCACTGTGTGCAAAGAGCAGTTGCCGAAGGGGGACTAGGCCTTACCTTCATGTACATTTGGGAGCCTGGACTAGCAGGTCTTACAATTTGATAAGAAATTCTATGGAATTTAGAATGGTAACCCAAAACAAATGGCAATAAAGTTGTGGATTCAAGATGACTCATAGGTAAACATACTTAGTTTCCTCTTCTTGACTCGAAATGAGGGAAGCTGCCATCTATCCATGTTAAGCATCCCTTTAATCTGACAAGGTAATGAGCAAAAGTTTGTACAAATGTACAGGTTCTCCTAACTATGGCTTAGAAAAATGAATTTGTCCGCAACTTGATTGGCCTCTCTGAAACAGTGGTTGGTAAAAATTCATTGCCTATTAATGAGCTTCCTAATTTCTTGGACATCTTCTTTGATTCTCCATTGAACTGAGCAGCGGCCAGAGATACAATTTTGCAGCAATAGGGAATCGATTTCCCCAATGATCAAGTTATACCCCCTTTCGATGCACCTCTTGATCCCAAACAAGAAAGCTCTAGCCTCAGCCCAGTTGCTAGTACCTTAACCCAAAGTGATAGATTAGGCCATGATAAATTGCCCAAACTATCCCTAACTACACTACCTCCTCCACATTTACCATTTCTACTGTTAAAGTAGTTGGCAGAAATATTTGTCCCACATCGGTGGGAAATGAATAGTTGGGGGGATTTTCCCCTATAAAAGAAGGCTTAATGTTTAGGATTTAAAGACACCTCTCATTTGCCTTCTCATCTGTTTAAGGCATTTGTATCTTCTCTCTTTAGTATTATTTCACTTGTATTTTGGAGTGAAATAAAATATTGGTTGTGTCCGAGGAGTAGGCAAAATTAGCCGAACCTCGTAAATTCTGGTGTTCCCTTTATTGTTGTTTTATTGTCTTATTTATTATTTGGTGGCTGTCATAATTTTTGGTATAGTAGTTGTGACTTATTCACACTATATACATTTGGCTTCCGCAACAATTGGTATCAGAGCCAAGGTACTGTCTAAGTATGCTCTGTGGTTGCAGCATAGTCTGATCTTCCACATCAAAAAAGATTTATCTTGGTAACTGAGTCAAGGTTCTGTCTGAGTATGCTCTGTGGTTGCAGCTTAGTCTGATCTTCCACACCAGAAAGGAAATAATCTTGATTTGTGTCGTCAGCTATTAAATAATACTTGTGTCAAATATGGGAGACAATAAACAAGAAGAATCTACATCAAGTGTCAACAATACGTTATCATTGGCATCTTCGCTTATGACAAGAATTGTGTCAAATGCGAAATTTGCGGTAGAAATTTTTGACGGGTCCGGACATTTTAGGATGTGGCAAGGCGAGGTTCTAGATGTCCTTTTTCAACAAGGGCTAGATCTGGCCATTGAAGAAAAGAAACCAGATGTTATTGGAGAAGAAGATTGGAGAATTATCAACCGTGTTGCTTGCGGTACCATTCGATCCTACCTTGCTAGAGAGCAGAAATATCCATACACAAAGGAAACTTCTGCAAGTAAATTATGGAAAGCACTGGAGGATAAATTTTTGAAGAAAAACAGTCAAAATAAATTGTACATGAAGAAGAGACTGTTTCACTTCACCTATGTTCCTGGTACCACGATGAATGAACATATCACCAGTTTTAATAAGTTGGTCACAGATTTGCAAAATATGGATACAACTTATGATGATGGTGACTTGACCTTGATGTTGTTGGCGTCACTTCCTGATGAGTACGAGCACCTTGAAACTACTCTACTCCATGGAAATGACGAAGTTTCTCTCAGAGAAGTTTGTTCGGCTTTGTACAGCTATGAACAAAGAAAGCGAGAAAAACAGAAGGGCGGAGAAGGAGAAGCACTATTTGTAAGGGGTCGTTCTCAGAATCAAACGAGGAAAAAGAAGGGAAGATCCAAGTCAAGATCCAGACCCAGCAAAGATGAATGTGCCTTTTGTCGAGAAAAAGGGCACTGGAAGAAAGACTGTCCGAAGTTGAAGAATAAGGCCAAATATAATAATGGAAAGGCCATTATGGATTCAAATGTAGCTGATTGTGATGATTCAGACTTCTCATTAGTTACAACAGAGTCATTAACATTATCATACATATGGTTGATGGACTCGGCTTGTAGCCATTATATGTGTCCCAACGGGGACTGGTTTGTGGAATTTCAAGAAGGAGAATATGGAGTCATCCACACAGCGGATAACAGCCCTCTTACCTCATATGGCATTGGTTCAATACGATTAAGGAACCATGATAGAATGATCAGAACATTAACAGATGTTCTATTTATACTGGATTTGAAGAAGAATCTCATCTCTGTAGGAGCCCTAGAATCAAAAGGGTTCAAAATCATTGCAGAAAATGGAGTGATGAGAGTATGCTCTGGTGCACTAGTGGTAATGAAGGCTAATCGGAAGAATAATAATATGTACCGCTATCGTGGCAGTACAGTTATTGGGACAGCGACAGTGACATCCAGTGACGACAAAGAGGCAGAAGCAACCAAGCTATGGCACATGCGCTTGGGACATGCTGGAGGAAAATCCTTGAAAACTCTATCAGATCAAGGATTGTTAAAAGGAGTAAAGGCTTGCAACTTGGAGTTTTGTGAGCATTGTGTCAAAGGGAAATAGACAAGGGTTAAATTTGGTACAGCGATCCATAATACTAAAGGCATTTTGGATTATGTACACTCTGATGTTTGGGGTCCTTCCAAAACACCTTCATTGGGTGGGAAGCACTATTTTGTAACCTTTGTTGATGATTTTTCTCGAAGAGTGTGGGTGTATACAATGAAAAACAAAGATGAAGTGCTGGAAATTTTTCTCAAATGGAAGACGATGGTGGAGAATCAAACAGGCAAGAGGATCAAGTGTATTCGCACAGACAATGGAGGTGAATACAAAAATGATCATTTCAATAAGGTCTGTCAAAATGATGGCATCGTCCGACACTTCACTGTCAGACATACACCACAACAGAATGGAGTGGCTGAACGTATGAACCGGACCTTGCTGGAGAAGGTACGGTGTATGTTGTTCAATGCTGGCTTGGGCAAAGAATTTTGGGCTGAGGCAGTTACATATGCATGCCACCTCATTAATCGCTTACCATCTGCTGCTAGTGATGGCAAGACACCATTTGAAAAATGGTATGGAAAGCCTGCTTTAGATTATGACTCTTTGCACGTGTTTGGCTCAACTGCATATTATCATGTGACGGAGTCAAAATTGGATCCAAGGGCAAAGAAGGCTATTTTTATGGGAATTACTTCTGGAGTCAAAGGATATCGCTTATGGTGTCCTATGACAAAGAAAGTAATATTCAGCAGGGATGTTACCTTTGATGAATCTGCTATGGTAAATAAGGTAACAGAAGACACCAAACAAAATAAAGGTGCTTCTAAGCAGGTGGAGTTTGAGGGAAAATTTATTTTTCCTACACAAGAAGCAGAGGAGGAAACAAATGAAGATTACCCTCTGGAAGGAGAGCCAGTAGAGGAGATTCCAACTCAGGAACCTCAACAACAACTTGAATCAATAGCAACCAGCAGGCCAAAAAGAACAATAACGAAACCTGTTCGTCTCATAGAGACGGTTGCTTGTGCAACCTCAATTGTAGCTGATGATGTTCCTACCACTTATAAAGACGCAGTCCAAAGTTCAGAAGAAGATAAGTGGAGGATTGCCATGAATGATGAAATACAGTCCCTTCATCAGAATCATACATGGAGATTGGCCAATCTCCCGAAGGGAAAGAAAGCAATTGGGTGCAAATGGGTATTTGCAAAGAAAGAAGGATTTCCTAACCAATTAGATGTTCGCTACAAAGCAAGATTGGTGGCCAAAGGATATGCTCAAAAGGAGGGAATTGATTACAATGAAGTATTTTCTCCAGTTGTAAAACATTCCTCCATTAGAATTATGTTGGCTTTGGTAGCACAATTGGATTTGGAACTAATTCAGATGGATGTAAAAACTGCGTTTTTACATGGAAACTTGGAGGAGGAAATCTACATGACTCAGCCAGAAGGATTCAAAGTTGCTGGAAAAGAAAATATGGTGTGCAAACTTGAAAAATCATTGTACGGATTGAAATAATCTTCTAGACAATGGTACAAGTGATTTGACGAGTTTATGTTGCGGCAAGGGTACAAGAGAAGCAAATACGATCATTGTGTGTATTTGCGCAGGCTTAAAGATGGTTCCTTTGTATATCTTCTCCTATATGTTGATGATATGTTGATAGCTTCCAAGAATTCGGAAGAAATTGATAAGTTGAAGATTCAACTGAAGAAGGAGTTCGAGATGAAGGATCTAGGTGAGGCAAAGAAAATTCTTGGCATGGAGATAATTAGAGATAGACGTTCAAAGAAACTCTGTTTATCTCAAAAGGAATATTTGAAGAGAGTACTTCAACGTTTTGGCATAGATGACAAGACTAAGCCAGTTTACTCCACTTGCTTCCCATTTTAAGCTAAGTACTACTATGTCACCAATGGATGAAGCTGAACGAAAGTATATGTCAAAGGTACCATACGCAAATGTTGTTGGTAGCTTGATGTATGCAATGGTTTGCACAAGGCCTGGCATTTCACAAGTTGTTGGAGTTATTAGCAGATATATGCACAATCCAGGGAAGGAGCATTGGCAAGCTGTGAAGTGGATTCTACGGTATATTCATAATACTGTAGATGTCGGGTTAGTTTTTGAGCAGGAAGACAATTAGTCTGTAGTTGGATATTGTGACTCAGATTTTGCGGGTGATCTGGACAAACGAAGATCAACTACTGGTTATGTGTTTACTTTTGCAAAAGCACCAGTTAGTTGGAAGTCTACTTTGCAGTCAACAGTTGCTTTGTCTACAACAGAGGCAGAGTACATGGCTATTACAGAGGCTGTGAAAGAGGCAATTTGGCTTCAAGGATTGCTAAAGGAGCTTGGTGTTGAACAAAAAGGTATCACAATTTTTTATGATAGTCAAAGTGATATTCAATTAGCGAAGAACCAAGTTTATCATGCAAGAACGAAGCACATTGATGTTCGGTATCATTTCGTACGAGAAATCATAGAAGAAGGTGGAGTCACGGTGAAGAAAATTCATACTACGGAGAATCCTGCTGATATGCTGACAAAGGTGGTGACTGCGGTCAAGTTTCAACATTGTTTGAATTTGATCAACATTGTTGAAAACTGAAGATTGAAGATGAAGACACAATCAAAATTTGTTATTGAGAGAAAATTGAAGATATGAAATTTTGCCAAGGTGAAGATTTGTTAAAGTAGTTGGCAGAAATGTTTGTCCCACATCGGTGGGAAATGAATAGTTGGGGGGATTTTCCCCCTATAAAAGAAGGCTTAATGTTTAGGATTTAAAGACACCTCTCATTTGCCTTCTCATCTGTTTAAGGCATTTGTATCTTCTCTCTTTAGTATTATTTCACTTGTATTTTTGGAGTGAAATAAAATATTGGTTGTGTCCGAGGAGTAGGCAAAATTAGCCGAACCTCGTAAATTCTGGTGTTCCCTTTATTGTTGCTTTATTATCTTATTTATTATTTAGTGGCTGTCATAATTTTTGGTATAGTAGTTGTGACTTATTCACACTATATACATTTGGCTTCCGCAACATCTACAAGAACCATCATTGTTTAGTTTTACAAACAGAACAGGTGGTTTAATCCATTTTGACAGTTGACGTGTTGGTTTCTCTTAGGGTCAAGTCACCAACTTTGCATAGATTCTCCCAAGTATAATTTATCTCAATTTTCTTAAAGGCTTTGACAAATTGCACAATGTTGTAGCTGACCAATGAGATAGACCTTGCCACTAATGGTCTCTCCATTTAATATCTAGAGCTACATCTTGACCTCCATAGTTCCCATATCACTATAGGCAGTAGTATCCTACAGATGTAAGCAGAGAGATAGAGTTAGGAGCATTTTAGTTCCAACAATTTGCAATCAAGTTTCTCATAGGTACTCCCCCGTGTAAGATACCAAGTTTGCCTGCATAGCAATCCCATAGTAGCTGGGCATATTGTCCACTGTTGAATAGATGTTGAGCAGTCTAGTTGTATATTTATACATGAACAGAAACAACAATACTTGGAAATAATGTTAGTACCAAATTTTTTAATCCTATCATCAGTGAGAATTATATCATGAATAGCTCTCCAGGTAATGCATGCCATTTTGAATGGCACATCCCTATGCCAAATCTTGGAGTCAAACTGGATAGGCTGCCTGCTTTGTCTCAGTTTCTTCCAGGCAGAAGATATGAAAAAGTTTCCTTCTTGAGCCTCATTCCAAATTGGATTGTCTTCTTCTTCTGAATTGAGGTTGATCTGCAGGCTAGAGATCAAGTCTTTCAAAGCATCATTTGGCTGGTTCTGAAGTGCATTCCAATTCCATTGACCATCTATTAAGACTTCATTAACTTTGATAGTATCCTGAATAGCATCTCATGTCATTCTACTGTAAAGAGGACCAAGTTTAGACCAATTGTCAAATCAAAAACTGACATTACCATTCCTCACTTTCTATTGGATGAAAGGCTCTATTCTATTCTTCAGTTTACATATGACCTTCCAACTGTGAGAGTGCACATTCCTCCATTGAGATTTGACTGGATGCCCATCAATATAATATTTGACTTTTATAAATTGTGCCCATAGAGAATTTGAGGTCCTAAGGTTGCATCATTGTTTAGCAATGAAAGCATTAGCAACATCTTCAAGCTTCCTAAATTTAGCTCCCCCTTCTTCATAAGGAAAACATAATTTGGACCATGGGACCCAATGATATTTTCCACCATCTTCCTGCCCAGACCAAAAGAACATGGCTATAAACTTTTCAATCATCTCTAATGTACCTTTTGGTGGATGTACAGCTGCCAATGTATGGATATTGATTGCTAAAAGAACATGTCTTATAAGGACAGCCTTGCCCCTGTTAGATAAGAATTTTAAATGCCAACCCCTTATTCTGTTGATAGTCTTGGTCACCATATCAGTAAAAATATTAAACTTCTTTCTTCCATAGTAAAGAGGACACCTTAGATATTTCATAGGTAGCTTATCAAACCTCATGCCCAGAATCCCTCCAAATCATCTAGTGGTGCTTTGAGGAGTATTATCTGCCATAGCATAGCAGCTTTTGTGCTTGTTAATCAATTGCCCAGAAGTAGCCTCATAGGTGTTTAGCACATCAAGGACAATTTGGAGGGAATATTTTTCATCACTAGTGAAGAGGATAGTATCATCAGCAAAGGCTAGGTAGTTGACTTGAGGGCCATTTCTGTTCATGTAGAAGCCATAAAATCTTCTGTTTTCATGAAGGGCATTAAGCATTTGAGAGAGTAATTCAGCACTGAGGACAAATAGAGACGGAGATAGAGGATCACCCTATCTAAGCCCCCTACTGGAGTTAAAGAATCCATGCCTGCTACCATTAACAATCAAGGAGTACCAGTTATTTGAGATGAATCTGTAAATAAGGTCAACCAACTCTTCAGAGAATCCCATATGCCTCAACAAAAAATAGAGATACGGCCAAGATACTCTATCATATGCTTTGGTCATATCTAGCTTAATAACAACACTACCACCCCTCTTAGGCTTCATAATATCCGACACAATTTCTTATGCCAAAAGGATGTTTTCAGTGATGGATCTTCCTTAACAAAACCACTTTGGTTATTGGAGATGATTTTAGGCACGAGAGAGCTAAGTCTTGTATTTATAACCTTGGCAATGATCTTTCTCGTGATATTACAAAGGCTGAAAGGTCTAATATCTTAGAAATCTTGAGGGGAGTCAACCTTAGGAAGCATAATCAAGCAAGTATGAATAAAGAATTTTTGAAGAAAAGCCCTATGAAAGAAGGAAACCACTGCTCTATAAATATCACCACTGATCACTAACCAAGCAGTTTGAAAAAAAATTCCACTGAGGCCATCCGGGCTAGGAGCACTGTCCAGATCAATGGAGAAAACATTGTCTTTAACTTCTTCAATAGTGGGGGTGGACATGAGGAAGCTGTTGTCCTCCTCGTTGATCAGTTGCTTGATAACATTCAAGGCTTGCATATCTTTAGTGGTATTCTATGCATTAAACAACTGCTGGAAAAAATTCACCCCTGCCTCAGCAATTTAAGAGGTGCCCTCTACGCAGTTGCCATTATCGTCTTTAATCTTTATGGTAGACAACATTTTTCTCCTATCCTTTATTGCACCATGGAAGAAATCAATGTTCTCATCACCTTCTGTTCGCCACTTGACTCTGGTTTTTTGCCCGAGTACGCTGTCTTGAAGCTGCAAAAACCTGGTGAATTCTGCTCTTGCTTTTGAAAGATTCAGTCTGTTACTTTGGCTATTGTCACCAATGGATGTTGCTTCAAGTCTTTTAGGTTCCTCATATATATCCCAAAGGCACTTCTGGACCATGAGCTTAATGCACTGCAAACCTTGTTAATTTTTTATGTAAATTATATAGAGCATTACCAGTATCATCTCCAGACCAGGCATGTTGAAATACACTTAGATAGTCCTTATGATCTACCCAGAAGTTCAAAAACTTAAAGTATCTGATATGGTCTGAGTAATTAGAACCACAAGTAATCAACAGAGGAGCATGATCAGAGCAAGATCTAGAGATGTGGGTGACATAAGTCCCTCCAAACTGATCATACTAATCAACATTACAAGCCAATCAATCCAATTTTTTCCATAGTGTTTGGGGTCCCTATTGTCACTGCAGAGCCCACATAACCCCCATCTTGCAAGTCACAGTTAGATAAACAAGAGAGAAAATCAAAGCTCTCCTTACTTCTGAAAGGTCTACCCCCTTGTTTTTCTTCAGCATTAGTGATAACATTAGAATCACCAACAATGCCCAAAGACCATACCACCTTACTGGTAGTAGCTCTAAGATCCTTCCATAGAATAGTTCTCAGTTGCTCATCACATTTGGCATATACCATAATCACAAAGAAGGATAGGGGCCCCTGTGTTATGTGATGTGGATCAAGACATATTGTTCTTTATCCTCCATGATGTCAATAACATACTCATTGGACGATAAGATTCGAATTTTGTTTGAGCAATTATGGAAACAAGAATGATACCCAAACTTCTTTGGAACCTGTTTATCTTTCTTTCCTTAGCCATAGGTTCTTGTAGGAAGATAAAAGGCATTTTGTATTATTGTTTAATGGTTTTAAGTCTTTCAGTAGCACCTTGTGACCTAATCCCCCTAATATTCCATGAGATGGTGTTAATCATGGGAAACATTAGGGTATAGATCGCTTTGTTCTCCTCATAAGTTGTTGTCTGTTCCATCCTTAGAAGTAAACTTGGTTTTCCTTCTGATAGGACATTGCAAATTTCTTGGAGATAAGTTGTTGAAGAAAGTCACATTCTGTTGAACTTGGTTAGGGAAATACTTATTGACTTTAATGAATAAGCCTTTTCTAGCACCTTGTATCAGTTCATCATCAGATTTGGAGTTGATATGTTCTTCTGGAAGACTTTCCATGAGAGTGTCATTATCATGGTCTTTGTAGACTGTATATTCTCTCGTATCAATTTGGGGGGCTTCATAATAGCTCGAAGAAACTCAAGATCATTAATTATTACTCATCCAGCATCCCATGTCAGCTTCTTCTTGGATTTCTCCCAGCATATTGTTCATCAATTTTGGGATTCAACCCAAAGAGGGGAACATTCATAAGACTAGAGTCCCTTTCTCCCATCCCTTGTGCCTAGCTTTCCTTATTTACTTCTGAACTTAGGGTGACTTCTCTGGGAATATATGCTTTAGAACTGAATCTCTTCCTTCCTTTGTTCAATTTGTTTTGTTCTGCCTATTTCACTTGAACTTGATTAATATCCAAAGCTTGGAATTCCTCTTCAACGTCCTCTGGGTGTCTAGTCCTTCTTCCTTGTTTGACTTTTTCCTTGCCTCCCTTAATTTTCTGGCTTTGGGACTTCTTTTTGTTTTTACTGTTTTTTTCCCTATCTAGTCTCGTAGGCCACTTCTGTATTTATACGGAGTTAGCAATTACTTCAAAGAGAGCCTTAGTCTTATCTGATGTAATGACATCCATGGCCTCACTTTCTTACATAACTGAGAAAGAAGTTGAGGAAACCAAGTTAGGAGCCTCAACTGCTAGAAAGGAGTATGACACATGCTGCAATTCCTTTTTGGCTGTTGATGACTTGACCAGTTTGGAGAAGAAGAAGAAGTTATGCTCAAGGATTTGGCCAACAACATGTTGTGTTTAGATTAGGCTATAAACACTTTTCTATTTGGTTTTCCCTTTCTTCTCGCATTTGATTGTTTAGTATATGTTCTCATTAGCAATAAAACTTCTTTTATTTCACTTTATATTGCATGTCCTCATAAATGTTCCCTTTTGTTCTTGCTTTTTTTTTATGAGCTTCAACGATCAGGACTTGGTAGTTTATCCACGTATTCTAAAAAATTCACACTTTTCTTTTTATTAATGTGATTGAACTTAGAATAAAAATTCTATGTTGCCTACTTACCTCTATGAAGAGGATCAAGTCATTACATAGTTCGTAACAAGTGAAATTTTTTTAATACTTTATAGATTTGAAACTTGGCGCACTTAAAGACTACAACTTTAAGACCTAGCAGACTTGAACACTTCAAATTGATGATGTTACAGACTTGGCAAAATTGACTTGACTTAGAATTGGAGACTTAAATTGAATATTTAGCCTCTTATTAAAAAAACTACAATCATTCCATCAAAGACCTCAATATGACATGGAAGACTTGCCCCCATTGAGCCATCAAGATAAGATAGAAAGTTCAATGAAAGAATACATATACACCTAATTTTCAAGGTCAATAAAGTGAATTATATTCCATCATACCTCATTCGAATAATGCCTTGGGTAATATGTATTTTTGAACTCATATGACTGAACGTAGAATGAAACTCTAAGCTGCCTACGTACCTCGGTGAAGAGGATCAAGTCATACTATAGTTCACAATGAGTGAGTTCTTTTTTTTGAAATGTCCTACCTTTTTCCTAGGCCGCCTCTTTCGAGATTTTCAACCTAGTAGACTTTTTTGGGGTCGTGCATAGTTTATACTCTTACGGGCCATGAGTAACATGCATTTTATGCTCGTGCATCGAGGAGTGTATTTGTTTTCTTCAAGGATAGTATCTCTTCATGAATTTTCCATAGATAGGGCCAATCTGCAAACTTTCTGAGTCAACTATCTCGTAAGTGCCACTTGAGTATACCTCTTGTACAACATATGGTGCATCCCACTTAGCAGAGAATTTGCCCCCAGATCGACGAGAGGTAATAATAAGTCTTTTGACCACAAGAACTTGGTCATCCACTTGGAAAAATCTAAGGCGCGCCCTTTTGTTAAAAGATCGAGACAGACAAGCTTGATAACATTCAAGGCTTTTTTGAGCTTCTAGCCTCTTTTCATCAAGACCTTCCAATTCTCCAAGGCGTAACCGAGCATTTTCTTCATCAGTGAGTCCTTCTTGAATGACAAGCTGTAACGATGGGATTTGACGCTTAAGTGGAAGGACTGCTTCAACTCCATAAATAAGTGGATAAGGAGTCGCTTGCGTTGGTGTGCGATATGTGGTCCTATATGCCCAAAATACTTCTTCCATTTTATTATGCCAATCTCTTTTAGACTCAGAGACAACCATTTTCAACAAGTTGCAGAGCGTCTTATTAAATGCATCAGCAAGTCCATTGACAACATCATAATACTTGGAGGTATTGCGTTGCTTGAAGCCAAAAAGATCACATATTTTGTTCATCAACTTTTTATCAAATGGATTACCATTTTCTGTCAATATATATCGAGGAATGCCAAGGCGATAGATAATATTGACTAGGATGAAATGAACAACATTTTCCTCCTTTACTTACTTAAGAGAAACAACTTCAGCCCACCTCGAGAAGTAATCAGTTGCGGCCAAAATGTATAAATGTCCACTAGAAGACTTTACAATGGACCAACAACATCCAAATCCCAAGCATCAAATGGTCAAGAGGCAACACTTGGGTGAAATACTTTAGGTGGTTGATGGATGAAGTTATCTTGAAATTGGCAAGCTTTACACCTTCGAGATTAATCTAACAATCTTTCACCATCGTTAGTCAATAATACCCCATTCTTTTTATGTGGAAATGAAGTTTTGGCCTAGATTGATGTGCTCCACATACTCCAGATTATGCTTCTTGCAGGGCCTGTAGGTATTCATTAGCCCTCAAACAACGTAAGAGCACTCCATCAAATGATCTTCTATAGAGTGTATCTTTGTAATAAAGAAAATGAGGGGCTTTCCTTCAGATTTCTATCTTCGGGGATTTTCTAGCAATATCCCATAACAAAGATAATTGATTAATGATCGTTGCCAATCTTCAATTTCAGTCGCAAGAACGGAAGCAAGATGCTCAACTTTACTTTCTTCTTCCTCTTAGTCATTTGGTGGAGGAACTACCCATATTCGGAAAACATCGACTTGTGTTTGATCAGGCAAAGATAATGTAGAAGCTAAGCTGCTAATGCATCAGTTCTCTTATTTTCCTTTCTCAGCACGTGGTGAAGAGTTACCTCTCAAAGCCAACTTACTAATCTTTGAGCATAGTTGTGATATGGGACCAACTCTGGCTTCTTGACCTCATAACTACCCAAAATCTGAGTGATTACTAACTTGAAGTCTCCAAAAACTTGTAGTTGCAAGTGTTTGATATCCACAACAATTTCAAAACTAAGTATGATCACTTTATATTCAGCAACATCATTGGAGCAACGTTGTGTCAGCGTGAAATAATACGGTAACTTATCCTTGAGAAGTGATAAACACTATTCCAGCGCCAGCTCCTTCACAATGTGCAACGCTATCAAAATACATCTTCCAAGGAGGTTGAATTTCGATTACCATTGCATCTTCATCTGGAATTCATTAGACAAATCCTACTCATATGGAATTGGATGGTCAAATAGGAAGCCTGCTAATGCTTGTCCTTTTACTGCCTTCTGAGGAACATACACAATTTCAAATTGTATTGTTGAAATTGGAGGTACCACATTGCTAATCGATCACTCAGGACAGGTTTAGACATGACAAACTTGGTAAGATTCGCTCTTGAGACGAGTCGCACAACGTGGGCTTGGAAGTAATGTTTTAGCTTCTGAATAGAGAAGACAAGTGACAAACATAACTCTTCAATAGGTGAATACTTGAGCTTATTTGGCGTCATCATCCTACTCAAGTGATAAAATGCATTTTCTTTCACTTTATTGTTTCCTTGAGCCAGAAGTGCTCCTACTGAACTTTCCTGCATTGAAATGTATAATATTAATGGTTTTCTAGGTTTGGGGGCTGTCAGCACTAGATGTTTCATCAGATAGGATTTAATTCTTTCAAAATTATTGTTACAAGCTTGGTCCCATTCAAAAGGAACTCCTTTCTTCATGAGGCGATTGAACAGTTGGCATCTTCCAGCTAGATTCGAAATAAATCTTCTAAGATATGCCAACTTTCCTTGTAAGCTTTTTAATTCATGAATATCCTTAGGCTCAGGCATTTTCAAGATAGCATCCACCTTATATGGATCAATTTCGATACCTTGGTGTCGAACAAATAAAACTGAGGAACTTTCCAGAAGTAAACCCAAAGGCGCACTTCAATGAATTCATTCTGAGTTGGTATCTACGAAATTGTTCGAATACCACCCTCAAATATTGTAAGTGATCATCCTCTTCCTTGACTTTACCACCAAGTCATCAACATAACACTCCACGCTTTTGTGAAGTATGTCGTCAAAAAATTTTTGCATGGCACGTCGATATGTAGCACTAGCATTTTTCAAACCAAAAGGCATTATCTTGTAGAAGTATATACCTTTAGGGTTCGAAAGGCAGTTAGTTCTTCATCCTTCGGTGCCATGCGAATTTGATTATATCCAGATGAACCATCCATGAAAGACATCACCTCATATCCAGTCATGGCATCAATCATGAGCTCTCGGATGGGAAGAGGAAATTCATCCTTAGGACAAGCGTTATTTAGGTCCCTAAAGGCAACACAAACTAAGATTTGTCCATTCTTCTTTCTTACAAAGACGATGCTTGAAATGCATGTAGGATATTTAACTTCATGAGCAAAACCAGCCTCAATAAGCTTGCTAACTTCGATTTCAATCAAGGGAACCAGTTCAGGTCTGAAGCGACGTTGTGCTTGCTTTACGAGACAAGCACCTCGTTTGACAACAAAATGATGAACAACCAAGTGTCTAAACCTGGCATTTGTTTGTAGCTCCAAGCAAATATGTCTTTGAACTCCTTAAGTAGCTTAATATATTTGCTCTCATCATCACTTGTTATAGAGGCACTTACATATGCAGGCTTTGGATATTCAACAACTCCGAGATTGACTTCTTTAATTGCATCAACCGTTGTTTTCACCCCTTCTTTAATATTAGGTGGTGCATATTTAGTGTCTTCATCCTCTTGAGGATTACCATCATTGAAAGATATATGATGACATACATAAATATCAAGGAAATTTTCCTCGACTTCCGTATAAGTTGAAGAATTTTGTTCGTCATGAATGGTGATATAATATGACCCCACACTTTCTTCATCTTCCTCTCGTTCTTGTGTGGACTATAGTATGAGCCTTTGCTTTGAGTATCTCTCTGCACGAAACTACAAGTTTGGTCTTTCGCCTCATTCTAGAAGGAATCAGACTTGGGCAGTCTGTGGTCAAAATCTCCTTTTTAGCAAATATAGGTGCTCCAATACTTCTATTACTTCCATGACGCTTGTTTTCCTTCTTTAGTGGTCCCAACCTATCAAAGACTGAGGTCCTTGGTTTTGTAAGTCGATCAAACACAGAAGGTTTCTCATTAAGCATCGCAGACACTTCATTAGCAGTAATGCCCTTTTAATGGAGATATAGATTGTCGGGGGTGTTTGTAACTCAAATCTTCACGTGATTACTTCAGTGGGTTCACTTTCTCCGTCATAATATTTTGAGTAGGGTTTGAAGCTTCAGGCAGTAGCTTTCCAAACTTGGATGGTTCATTGGGATCATATCCAACTTTTGCTAACAACTTGTAGGAATTTGGGTCAAAGCCCTCATTTGTGCGCTTTGTAAGAAGTGCTAGATTTAGAAGCGAACTATGGTTTGATGATTTGACAAACCCTTTAAGAAACTTTTTAGACGACTTAATTGCATTAATTTACTTGATAGGAAGGGTCAAGTCTCCTAACACATTACCTTGTAGTTCAGAAGATGGATCTTCAACCATCCTTGCCTTTGGGACATAGCCAAGAACAAGAGTCACTTTTTTACTTGAAGATGCCTCATTCATCTTTTTCCTATCACAAAGCACCTGATCTTTTTCAACCGTAATATTTGCCTTGCTCGTTGTGACATCAACCTTATTTTCAACACTTTTGGTCAATATCACATCATCAAACTTAACCTTCTTTGAGACGTAATTCTTTAAGTAGAATTTCACATCAGCAAAGTATGATTCAACCTCGGTAAATGGCTTATTATCAGCAACTATCTTTTTTTCGACCCCATCTTCACAGTACTTCAATAATTGATGGTAGGTGGATGAAACGACTTTGTTCTCGTGTATCAATGGCATTCCTAACAAGATATTATATGGGGTCTTTGCATCGATCACGTGCATCCATGCACTCGATCGTATATCTCTCATATTTATTTGTAATTTGATAGCCCATTATAGCTCTTTGCCCCCCTTGATTGAACCCTTGAATTATCAAATGACTTTCACATAGTTCATCCATCGGTATGCCAAGCTCTTTAACAGTACAAAATGGGAGAATATTGACGCCATATCCATCATCGATCAAAATTCTACTTATTCTTTGTTCACGCACAAATCCAACCATAAACAAGGGATGAGTATGGTATGTTTCACCAAGCAAAAGATCATCATTATTAAATGTGATTTTTGCATCACAAATGTCTACTTCTTCAAAGAGATTCTCAGTGAGTTTTTCATAAAAGTGAGGTGCCGGCAATGATGGATCTTCCTTCTTTGTCTCTTCTTTATCTTTCTTACAACATAAGGCCTTGATATATTCACATGAAGCTTGTGGGCGTAACCAGCTTGGCAGAAATTCATCAAATATCACTGGATGGTGTAGCCTTTGATAGAGATTCTCCTCCACTTTTGTTTTCTTCCAATTCTTTTTTATCATTTTCTTCTTATGTCTTTTTACCCCCCCCCCCCCCATTTAATTGCTTACTTAACTCCCTTTGTTAATTTGTCTAGCAGCATCTCCGCCGATTCACAAGAATCCAATGTTCATCATCAGTTTGACCATTACGTAATTCACTTTCCTCTTAAGATCTTTCCTCCACTATTACTTCATTTACTGTAGGGAGAAGCAATGTTTTTCTCACATCGATAAGTTCAAGGTCAAAAAATTTAATCATATTTGGTGATAATGCAGTTTGGATGCCATCACATTCATGTACTTTGCAAAATTGCAAAGGAAAATGGGATCAAGTGATCCAAAAGTGACAGAGACTTGATTCGAGCTTTCCTTCTCATCCTCAAGCTAGATTTTTCCTTCAGAGTCCAAGTCCATGATTTTCTCCTTGAAGATAAAGGACTTTTTAATAGGGTGTCCAATCAACTGATGGTACTTGCAATAATTTGGATCATTAGTCCTTCCTGCTTCGTCTGGCAGTTTCATTTCAGGTAACTCAATGAGTTTCAACTCAAGGAGTTCTTCAAAAATTGTTGGGACATCGGAGTACAAGAATGGATATTCTTTCGCTTGTATTTCCTTCAGAGTTAACTTTCGGCCAACTTTATCCTATAAGGATGTTGTCTTCACACTTTGATTCTTACTCACTTTTGTAGTGACCATTATTGCGAGGCATTAACATTAATTGATTCCTTGCTCTCAGACTTCGACAAAAACTTGCCTACTTTTTTTATTTCTTGTTTATCCTTCACTTTGCGAGGTTCATAAACAGGTGGCCCTTGATTTCCACTTGAAGACATGCTTAACTCCATATCATGAGCACGTGTAGCTAGTTCTTCAAAAGACTTAGGCTTGATATCCTGTAGGATGTAGCAAAGTCCCCAATGCATTCCTTGGATACATATTTATATTCCAGAAGCTTCACTAAGTCTGTCTTTACAATTGAGGATTGCATTACTCTATTAATTGATGAGATCAACAACTAGTTCATCCTTCCACTGACGTGTGTTTGTGAGTTCAACCATACTTACAGTGCGCCTTGTGTTATAGAAGTGATTGAGAAATTCATGTTCAAGTTGCTCCCAATTATCGATGAAACCAACCACGATATTAGTGTACCAATCAAAAGCATTTTCTTTTAAGGAACGGATAAACTGCTTGACAAGTTAATCTTCATAGGTTACAACATTATTACAAATTATGATGAAATGTGCAATTTGTTGCTTTGAATTTCCTTTACCATCAAATTGTTGAAATTTTGGGGGTTGATAACCTGCAAGCATCTTCAAACTATCAATTCTTGCATTATATGGCTTTGCATATGCGAGAGAAGACTTTGCAGCAACATCATACTTATCTTTGATTTCCTATGATGAAGTTTTTCAATTGGTCAATGTGAAAAACCCCGTCAGATGAAATCTAAAGTTCTTTAGGGGCCGTTGTCTGTCTTGCATATGAGTCTCCTTTATCTTGCATCATAGGGAGATTTCCAGGGGTATGGCTTGAATTTCCCTCCATCATGCTTTCAACTCTATCTGTCAGCTTGAAAATTTGATTATCTTGATCTTGCATATGCTTTGTAACCCCTCAATTACATTCGTTAAATTTGCGGGATGTTCTTCAACAATTTAAGCGTTAGTCATCATCGCTTGGATAACTGTCGTGGATGGTGGATCAAAGCATGGATTTTCTCTTACACCATACTTTGGGTGGAACAACTCACGTGGAGTGATTGGAGTAGATCCAGTGATCAAGACATCATCGTCATCTTGTGTGATGAGATTCTTAGATCTAGATGAGCTAAGTAGAGCCAATGTCTTCTCAACAATTTTAGCAATGTTCGCTCCTTATTCTAATTCAATTGAAAAAGATCATTCCCCCTTTGAGGATTGGAAATCAAAGATAGGAACTGATGCAGACGATATTTGAAATGCTTGTTATCCCAGCAAGTTTGCTTTATTCCTAGTGACAAGTCCTATGCTTTCCATAGTAGCATCTAATAAATTTTCTACATCAGAGGAAAACTTAGAATCTGTAGCCTTAGCAGTAGTGAGTTTGAAGAGAATCTGTAGCCTTAGCAGTAGTGAGTTTGAAGTTAATTTTCTTAGGAGCCATTTCAGTGTCCTTGAAATTTGGTAATTGAAGAGATGAGAAGTAGAGATTGTCCCACTAGGCGTGCCAGAAATTTGTAACAACAAATTTTCACGTCGAGAAAAATGAATAATCAAGACTGGAAAATTATGTAACAAATGTAGTATTTGATTTAAATAAATATTGAGTGTTACAATCTCTATGGTATTCCTCTGATTCTTCAAGAATATAAACTATCTTAATGAACTTGACTTTGATTTGATTCAAGGAGTTGTAAAGCTTGGTCTTGAATCTCCTTCTTGAACTTGGATTTGGGTTTAATCATGAATAAGTAATTTGATCTCGAATGCCTTGGTATTTGATTTACCTTCGTTCTTGATCTTGAACTTGTAGCTTGAGTGCTTGAACTTGTAGCTTATAGAGAAATCTGCGGTATTGGACCCACGAGCTTCTGCTTTCTTCTTGTAATTGCTTCTAGTGTCTTCTAGCCTTATGAAGACCTTTATTTATAGTTGTAGGGAGTGGTGTGGTTCTGCGATTTGATTGGTCCGTTTGAACTTACCAATACTATTTAAACACTTGGCACAACTCTATTGGTTATTGATTTGACTTGGCATGCCACCCTTTCTTGACACATGGCATGATTTTGTTGGATCGTTTATTTGGCCTGGATTGCCACATCACTTGACACGTGTCATGAGCCTGGGCTTTAAGATGGGCTAATAGTCATTTGGACCTTAGGCTAATGGAGCGGGCTTATCATTTAATTTGTAGTCCAATTAAATGGACTAGCCCAAAATTTTACCTCCTATAGTAAAGGTATACACCCTATTTATTATAAACAAAATTATTTTAAAATATTATGTTCTATAGCTACCTTTTATATTTTATAGCAAAATAAGTATTTATGGTACATACTACCATTGAGGCATGAAATACGCCATTTATGTTTTTCCTCTCGCTTTCTTTCAATTAACACAAGATTTTCTCTCAAAAATTTTCTTCTCTCTCTCTCTCTCTCTTTCTCCGAGAAAAATAGGTCGAATCATAGATACACGAAAGAGAAATAAATCATGAAAGAAAGCCTAAAAATCTCAAAATTAGAAACATGAAAGTAAACCTATATCAAAAAAATGAAGCGGAGATACCTTGGGTGACAACGAGATTGAAGAGAAAAAAGGGATTCTTAGCACGATAAGTAAGAGACAAAAGAGGAAGAAGCTATCGAATTGGAAGTGTTGTAAATTGTAATGGAAGAGGTAATGAAGCGATACAAGGAGTCTTGACCGAAAAACGCCATCTCCGACAAACTTTCTTCTCTTCTTTGCTATTTAGTCACATACAATGATTGTCACGACCCAAAATTCAACTAGCCGTGATGACACCTAATCTCACCTGCTAGGTAAGACAAATAGCAACAATCTGATTCAATTAATATTTTGTTGATTCTAATACACCCCCCTAAAGACTGGTAGTACAAATCATGAGCTTCTAAAAAAAGAATTTACAAAGCTGGTGTGAAATAAAAATACATCATCTGTTTGAATATACATGAATAGATTATAATTTCTGAAGCCACCAAGAACAAGAGGCAGCTGTGACTGGATCGCATGTACATCTTCAATGCTAGCTCTCGCCATGTACATCAACATCATCATCTGAAATCTGCACGCAAGGAGAAAAAGTGTAGTATGAGTACAACCGACCCTATGTACTCAATAAGTAACAAACCTAACCTTAGATTGAAAGTAGTGACGAGTTTGTACCAAGGTCAGAGTCCACACAAATAACCAATAACAGTTCATAACAATATAATGAAAGTAACACCAGCAATAACTCATCAATAAAATGCTCAGCTTATATACAGTTCCGGAAGAATAAACATTTTCTTTTTAAGTAGATCTTTTGCCAAAAACAGCGAAAATATGATTAAGTCTGAAATCTATGATTTTTATCAAAAATTTTAACAACAGTACGAAATTTCATTATCAAATGGCATGTCTAATGCAATGCAACACAGTGATGAACTCATGTACTAACACTCTTAGAGTACTCAATCTCACTATTCCGCATTTTCACTCATCACGCTCAATATTCAGCACACTCAATCACTTGGTACTGTACCGGGCAGATCCAGCCCAAATATAAATAACAACTCGCGCACAGTCATTAGTACTGTATATGGCTAATCCAGCACAGGGAAGATCCATCCCAAATATATATACATAATAACTGACATTCAGTCATTCAGTACTGTATAAGGCCAATCCAACCCAGGGAAAATCCATCCTAAAACATAAATGATTCGGGCAAGATCCATGCCAAGGGAAGATCCATCCCTCAATATAAATAATTAAGCAAGATCCATGCCATGGAAAATCCATCGCAAAATGTAAATGATTCGGGCAAGATCCATGCCCATGGAAGATCCATCCCTTAATATAAATAACTAGGCAAGATCCATGCCAGGGGAAATCTATCCCAAAATGTAAATGATTCGGGAAAGATCCATGCCCAGGGAAGATCCATCCCAAACGTATATATATCATGCCCATGGAACTCCATCCCAATATAATATCCACTGCTCTCATCGTATGGGGTGCATATTCGAGAGGGGCTCCTTCAGCCCCAACGATTTAATAAGCCAAATCCAAGTATAAATAAATAAAAAATGTTACGGCGTGTAGCCCGATCTCATAACAATGAAATATATAAAAACCAATATGGCTTGTTGTGGCGTGCAACCTGATCCCATAAATATCCTCATAATCAAACCGTCGACCTCACTCAATCATCAATCTCTCAGTCTCTCGGGCTCAAAATGTCATGAAAAATTAGCCCAAAAATGATAATATAATGTACCAATAAATAGTAACAGAGACTGAGTTATGATATAAAATGAATGAACATGACTGAGTATGAAATTACAATTTAAACAAATAATTCAACAACAACATGACCTCTGAGTGTCTCAATAATACCTGCATATAGCCTAAGCATGATTTTTAACATGATTCACAGCTCAATTTCTTTAACACATGAAAGTACATGGATAATGCCAAGATTATTTGACTACACAATTCCACAAAATCAATTACGTCACAATTTCTACGGTGCACACCCACACTCTCGTCACCTAGCATGTGCGTTACCTCCAAACAAATCATATAATACGTATTTTGGGTTTTATACCCTCAACTCCAAGTTTAGAAGTGTTACTTTCCTCGGATAAGCCGAATCCAATGCCGAGCAAGAAAACCAATACTCCAGAAATTCTATTCCGCATGTATCATCCTCCGAAATCATATAAACAGCCCAAACAAAAGTATTATGATGCTCTCAGAAATCATATAAACAGCCCAAACAGAAGTAATATCATATATCAACAATGAACAGCAAGAGATGGAGGCATAACAAGCAAGAAAAGCTATGACTGAGTACAAAACAACAATTAGCAGCTAATTCAGCAAGTACACGACCTCGCAGGTCTCAACAGTGATCACATAAGGCCTAAACATGATTTCTAACGTGAAGTACAATCAATTTCTATGAAAACAGAGGGAACATGTATTAAACAGTAGGCCAATTAATTCCACAGTCTTGCAAGACGGACCAAGTTACAATCCCTACGGTGCACGCCCACACGCCCATCACTGAGCATGTGCGTCACCTCCAAAATAGTCATACGACATAATGTCCGGGGTTTCATACCCTCAGGACCAGATTTATAACCATTACTTACCTCAATCCGAGCAAAATCCTACTCCGCAATGCCTTTGCCGCTCAAATTGGCCTCCAAACCTCCCGAATCTAGTCACAATTAACTCGATTCAGTCAATAAAAATTATAGAAATTAATTCCGCATGGAATTCTACATTTTCCATTATAATCCGAAATTACACTAAAAATTTGTCCGTGGGGCCCACATCTCGGAATACGACAGAAGTCACGGAATATGAACCCCCATCCAACCACAAGTCCAACCATATAAATTTTACCAAAATCCGACATCGGATTGGCTTTCAAATCTTAAAAATTCATCTTTAGAGAATTTTAGAAAATCATCCATTTTTCTTCAAATATTAATAATCTAAAGCCAAAAATGAAGATTTATTCATGGAATATAATCACAAGAGAGTCAAGAACACTTACCCCAAGAATTCCCATAACTTCTCGCTCAAAATTGCCCAGAATCCGAGCTTGAAAGTTCAAAAAATGAAAGAAAATCGGACCGCTCTTTCTCTACACTGTCAAGAATTTTCGGGTACTGTTCATGCGTGTTACTGTTCACGAATACTGTTCACACGTGCGAAAAATGCAGAAACTGCCCAGAAAATTTCAGCAGCCTTTTGTATCCGTTAACCTTCCGAAATCCACCCGAGGCCCTCGGGACCTCGACAAAAATGCATCAACCAGTCCTAAACATCATACTAACTTAGTTGAAACATCAAATCACATCAAATAACGCTAAAATTGCGAATCACACCCCAATTCAAGCCTAATCAAACTAGGAACGTCCAACTTCTATATTCGATGCAAAAACCTATCAAATCAAATCCGATTGACTTCAAATTTTGCACACAAGTCATAAATGACATAACGAAGCTATGAAAAATTTCAGAACTAGATTTCGACCCCGATATCAAAAAGTCAAATCTCCGGTCAAACTTAAGAAATCTTCAGCCTTAGATTTCTAGATTCCGTTAAATGCGATAATTTGATCTAGGGACCTCCGAATTCAATTTCGGGCATATAACCAGGTCTCAAATCACGATACGGAACTACCGGAATGGTCAAAACTTTTATCTAGGTTCGTTTGCTCAAAATGTTGACCAAAGTCAACTTAGTTGAGTTTTAAAGCTCTAGTTCACAATTTAATCCATTTGTCACATAAAAACCTTCCGGAAAATAATACGGACTGCGCACGCAAGTCGAGAAATTATTGATACCGCTTTTAAGGTCTTAAAACACAGAGATGATTATTTAATTTAAAGATGACATTTTGGGTCATCACAATTAGAAAAGTGAACAGAAGAATTTTTAGGTTGTTTGTGCTAAAGTTTTTACAAATGAACTAAATCACTTAGGCATCTTCTGCTGAAATTTTTTTAAAAAAGATGTACGACATAATTAATGAATGGTGCACAGAAAACTTCAGCTTATTAAGTACAGAATTTTTTAGAAATAAGCTTAATAACTTCAGCATATCAGCTGAAGTTTTTTTGAAAAAGCTGTATGACAGGGATTCATGAATGCAGGGACAACAACTTCTGCTCATTAAGTGCTTAAGATTTTAGAAATGAACTAAATAACTTCAGTACATTGGGCTGAAGTTTTAGCAAGTGAATTCAACAAACTTGAGCATGTTTAAGCATTAATTGCATAGTATACAGGAGTAACCTACACAATTAAAATAGTAATTATATTGCGTTGGGGGTATGTGTTAGTGTAATAATTACATTCCTATCACATTCATGCACGTTTTTCATTAGACAACGTTTAAAATTCCTCTTTGCCTTTTCATATACCATGCAGAAGTTTTTTCCCCCTATATAAGCACGCTATTCCTTGTGAGTTTATTTACTCAAACACATAGATTTTAGCAGACATAAAATACAAAAAAGGAGAAAAATGGATGTTGTCATCAGGAAAATAGTGGAAGAAATCAAGCAAGACATTATAGATGCTTTGGAGCTAAAACTGGATGAATTCATAGACAAGTACGACAGGGAGTTGGAAGAAATTAACAACAAGCTTGATATGCTTGTGATGTATGCAAGATTTGATAATCTTGCTGATGAAGATGCTCGTCCATCTAGTAGTGACGATGATGATGATGATGATAATGATATGGACGATTAGTTTTTCTTTTTGTTATTTATGTTATTTTGTTATTTATGTAATTTAATATATCTTTTTTGATGTTTAATGAAATATTCAGTTTTTGTTTTAAGTTTTTTCTGTGTTTTTTTTAATATTAATTCTATTCAAACTCAAAAAATAGCATAGGAAATGAACTATATAACTTCAGCAGGAATTAACAAAACTAATCCAAATATTAAGCATTTTTTGGTATGAAGTTTTTTCAAAAAATAATAATAAAATATACAGTGCTTGATGAAAACTTCAAGCATGAACTAAAAATTATTTTTAAACTTAGAAAATAACAGAACAATTAACAAAAACTTATCCGAAAATTACATATTGTACGACAAAATATTAAGCATTTTAAACAGATGAACTAAAAAAACTTCAGCATACAAAAAATTATATGAAAAATATTTTACATATTCCTGAAAACATAAGCATTTTTTGGTATGAAATTTTTCCAAAAAACGATAATAAAATACATAATGCAGGAGGAAAGCTTCAACTCCTCCTACTGAAGTTTTTAAATATTAACTAAAAAACTTCAGCACCTATGCCGAAGTTTTTTGTACAATATGAAATTTTAATTTATGTTTTTATTTTTTACCCAGTGTAGGAGGAAAACTTCAGCTCCTCCAGCTTAAATTTTTAAATATTAACTAAAAAACTTCAACACTTATGCCGAAGTTTTTTGTGCATTATGAAATTTTAATTGATATTTTTTTTGGTATGAAGTTTTTTCAAAAAATGATAATAAAATACATAGTGCAGGAGGAAAACTTCAGCTCCATTAGACAAAGTTTTTACAGATTAACTAAAAAACTTCAGCACATGTGCTGAAGTTTTTTGTGCAATATGAAATTTTAATTTATGTTTTATTTTTTACCCAGTGTAGGAGCAAAACTTCAGCACCTATGCCGAAGTTTTTTGTGCAATATGAAATTTTAATTGATGTTTTATTTTTTTACCCAGTGTAATAGAAAAACTTCAGATTTTAAATATTAACAAAAAAACTTCAGCACCTATGCCGAAGTTTTTTGTGCATAGGTGTTTTAAATATTAAAACACTCATATAATATTTTAATATAATTTTTTCTTCGTTGTGTTATTTGTCAGCTCGTTTTGTTGAATTTTTTAGATATGAACTAAATAACTTCAGCTTGTTTCAGCATATTTGTCGGATTAGAATGTTAGAATTCATCGTCAAACAGATTTAGAATGCAAATTCAGCATATTAGTGAAGTTCGTGAAACAACTTCAATCAATCAATCAGAAAACATATAATTCAAAAACTATTTTGAATTCTGGAGATGAATTTGAATACTTACAATGTATTTGAATTTGAATTTGAATTTGAATTTGAATTTGGAATTTGAATTTGAATTTTGAATTTGAATTTGAATTCGGAATTTGAATCTGGTTGCGAGAGGCGATTTCAGGAGACTGACTGATGGAAGAGATACAGAGGAGATCTGGAATTTGAATCTGGGTATGCTTGATGCAACTTTTATATGTTTTGGAAGGGGTATAATGGTTATATTATTACGAATTTTTTGTTAGTTGGTTACGAGATCAATAGTTTTTTAAAATAGGGTATAGGTTAAAAGGTGGCATACAAATATGGTATGACTGCAAATCGCCCGAAAATCTGTTGTCGGCGTTGCGGGGTTAACATTGATCTTATTAGTAAGGTGACAAATAAGTACTTGGGGTTGGAGAACATTGAACAAGAGGAGTTTAAGAATTTTTGTGGCAAGTCCAAGTAAGCTAATCGGAAAGGTTCTCTCTCTGAGTTCAAAACCATAGTGGAATGCAAGCAAAAACACTTCCTATAATGATTTGCCAAGCGGTTCCTGAAAGCTAAACCCGTGTTTGTGTAAAGAATAGCAGAAGAAGAGTATTATTCGGAGACTTTCTGCTAGCCCAAGATCGTTAACTATGATTGGAGGATTCAACTAAAGAAGAGGAAGCTTGAAAAGAAAAGAGGGTTTTTTGAAAGGAGAACTTTGTTATTGAAGAAGACTATCTTGAATTTGGCTTCACTACAAATGCCTAAGGTTACTCCTATTTATACTTGTCTAGGGATTATTCTAGATATAAAAATAATCTAGATAATTCTATCACCTTCTACTAATTGAAAGTACGGGGGGGGGGGGGGGGTGAATTGTAAATATTTAAACTTAATCTCTTATTAGTTGACTAGTTAATCGAGTAGTCAACTAGATATAATAACTTAACAGTTATAATGAAAGAAAGTAGATGCAGAAAGTAAATGCAGGAATTAAAGATACCAGAATTTTATACCTGTTTGGATTCAATGTGAATCCTAGTCCAGTCCCCTTGGGTTGCAAGGGAGTTCTCTTTAGTAAATGTGTTTCTCCGAGTACAGTTGAAGTGAATTGACAACACAGTTCTACAACACTCATTTTTTTATACAATGTTTCACCCACAGCAGATCTTAGTGAACTACAATGTTTGTTTGCAGTAGAAAAAAGAGAGGGATTTTTGGTTCGATCAAAGTATATCTGACTAAGGTTTAAGGCTGGGTATAAATACTTTGATGAAGGTCGAGGCTTGACAACCCAAGAGATTTGATCCTTGGAAAGAGGTTGATTCTTTCCAAGAATAAGATAGCTAGCCGTTAATTTTCCTTGATTTCCTTCTTTCAGCAGATGTATGTAATGAAGACTTGCTCCTTAATTAGTGGTTCTTCCGAAATTAGTCACGTATCAATCTTTACAAGATCTTCGATCTCCCGGGATGCTGGCCTTGATTCATGCCTCAAGTTTAGGCTTGCTTGATTCTCTCCATCACAGTTGGTCGTTACTCTTTACTGATTGATTTGCTAATTGAGTTCTTTCCGTAGTTATCCAGATTTGCGAGTTCTTTCCTTAGGCATCCAGATTTGCTGATTGGATTGTAATCTTTGCTAATTGATTTCTTTCCTTAGGCATCAAGATTGACTCCAGCAATTTTGTAGTATCTTCTTGATTCTATGTAATTGATTTCCTGCATATGTATATTATTTGCAGCATTAAAACTGGATCTAACAATCTTCCCCTTTTTGACGATGACAAAATAATATATAAATGTAAATACCAGTTGACTTCCCTGTATTTTACTCCCCCTCAATGTATGCAGTTGACTAGTCTATGATAGAGTCGACTCCTGTCACAAACTTTACTAGTACAGATATAACATATACTATAATCTATACCTGTATAGATATAATATATACTCTTTCTACCCCTTTTTTGGCATCAGCAAAGAGGGAACAAGCCAGAGCTAAACAGAATATATAGCATTTAAACAGGAGAGTTATAGGAATCATCCAACGGCTGAGAAAACAGCCCACAAAAATAGCACAACAAAAAAAATATAAATTATCCAATGGCTGAAAACACAACCCAAAACTAGCAGAGCAAAAGAAATTGTCTTAAAACAACCACACTAACGGTGCAAAAAATAAGTAAGGGTATTGCAGATAGCCTCCTTCAACTGTTCAAAGCTTGCATTGGCTGATATACTCACTCCATCCAACCTGTCATAAATCTCCCTGAAGGCTTTGACAGCATTCTCCCTAACTCTGAGAACAATAACTCTAATTTTGGACACATCAGATACTATTTCCTTGGAAATGGCATGAATGTCATTAATAGTTGACTGAGTGGCTGTGAGAAGATTTTTGATTTCAGAGAGTTGAGAGTCAATAGCACAAAGCTTGTCACCAAGATCAAGGCTGTCAAGATTGGGATGAGGGACATAGGGTGAAGGTTTGGGCTCTACAGGGGCATGCTTTGCTTCACTATCGTGATTTTTAACCCATGAACCTTTTACACTCACATATCCCATACTAGCAAATACTCTAGAATTGTAAGACTTAGAGACAATGATGAAGGGATAGTTGGACATGGAAATTTGATGAGCTTCCAAAATGTGAGTGATTGTCATGCCATAGGGCAGACTGGTGGGACTTCAGCACTCTCGATCATGAAATTGATAATCTAGGAGGAAAGCTTGATTTTGAGTTTGGTCACGAGGCAATAGACGAAGAAGGTGCCTCTTTGAGAGAAGTTTGAAAAGGAACCAGTACGGGAAAGCAAGGTAGTTACTACAATGTGGGCCAAAACCTGAGTTTCGAAACTAATATCACTGGGACCTAACTAGTTTGGAAGGGAGTCAGAGGGACACTCAGTATTACACTGTTTGGCTTGGTCAAAGGAAATTTCAAAGTCATCAGGCCATGTGTTTTTAATCAGCATAGGAAAACCAGAACAACGACACTGAAATAGCGAATCAAACAGGGCACAGTTAAGAACAATGCGCTTACCTAACACTAAATATTCCAACCTATCAGGTTTATTAGAATGAAGATTTGCATAAAATATCTTTACCAGAGGTTCATATACCTTAGGCGGAGGAATAGAGAAGAACTTGACCCAACCTTGATGAACGAAAAGGTCTTTGACCTTGCAATTGAGGGCTTCCATGTCGTCAAGGTCGACAACCCTTCCATGAGCAATGGGCTTGTCTTTCAGAGCAATGAAGAAAACCCTATTTGGGGAATCACAGAAATTGAGGTTAGATTCAAGAGAGGCATAGAAATTAACCTTGGATTTCTTTAGGGTGGACGAAAAAAGGGGTTCTTCCATGGGTCGCTTACCTAAAGCTTTTTCTCCTAGGAGTTGAGAGTGTTCAGAGAAATATCTCTGAGAAGAGGCGACACCCTCAGAGTGATCAGATCGTAGGTCTACTTGTTCTGGGGGCATAGAAGGGGGTTTTGCTCTAGAACGGGTGCTTTTTCTGGTGGAGGCAGATGGATTTCTGGGATGTTTGGCTATTATAGAGAAGGGGTTTGATCGGAGCTTTTGGAGAAGAGATAAATATGAGAGTGATTGAAAAAGGTTCTCCACCTTAAGAAGAGGGTTTCTGACGGTTGAGTACAGAAAAGGAAAAGTTGTCAGTTGAAGGGACGTGATGATTGGCTTTCTAACTTTGAACGACGAACTGATGTGAATGAAGAGAAAAGAGAGGGAAAATGGAGGTGTAATTAATGCATGGGTAAAGGACAATTATTGCAAAAAAAAAAATTAACAGTACACATAGGTCCTAAGGGTTATTAGTAATGCAAGTAATACCAAGTAATTTCCTTAAATCACAAAATCTCTCTTCTAATAAAGGTTTAGTAAAAATATCAGCTAACTGATTAGTGGTTCCAATAAAAGATATTTCTATGTCTCCCTTAAGAATATCATCTCTAATAAAATGTTGCTTGATATCTATATGCTTTGCTCTAGAATGATGCACAGGATTTTTGGAAATAAAAATAGCACTAGAGTTGTCAAAAAAAATTGTATAGGCTTAAACGAAAGTTCATAGTCCCCAGTTGATGAGACGTCCACAGTAGTTGTGCGCAGCATTGTCCAATAGCAATGTATTCAGCTTCAGTAGTAGACAATGCGACTGATGCTTATTTTTTACTGTTCCAGGATATCAATGCCTTTCCCAGTAATTGACATGTTTTCTATCGTCCTTATCATCTGTAAGGTCAGCATCTGAAAAAACCTTCTAATTTAAAAGAGTTAAAGCGAGGGTACCATAGTCCATGAGATACAGTCCCAATGAGATATCAAATGATTCGTTTTACGGCAGTCAAATGTGACTCCTTGGGAGCTGACTGAAACTTGGCATATTTACATACGCTGAACATAATATCCGATCGACTTGCTGTCAGATACAGCAGTGATCCAATCATTCCACGATATTTAGTTTCATCAACAGGAATACCCTGCTCGTCTTTGTCTAGATTTGAGGAAGGGCTCATTGGTGTGCCAATGGATTTTGCATTGCTCATACAAAATTTTTAAATCAGCTCTTTTGTGTATTTGGTCTGACATATAAGGGTTCCTTCTTCAGATTGTTGAATTTGTAGTCCAAGGAAGAACGTTAGCTCACCCATCATACTCATTTCGAATTTGCTTTGCATAAGATTTGAAAATTCCTTGCACATAAGAGGGTTAACACTACCAAATATAATATCATCGACATAAATTTGAGTAATAATATTACCTTCGATGATCTTTTAATGAACAATGTAGTATCTATTTTACCTCTTGTGAAGCCATGATCAATAAGAAAGGAACTCTGTCTATCATACCAAGCACGTGGAGCTTGTTTTAGCCCATACAATGCCTTAGTGAGCTTGTATACATGGTTTGGGAATTTTGAATCTACAAATCCTGGAGGTTGTTTCACATATACTTCTTCTTCGATAAATCCATTAAAAAGTCACTTTAAACATCCATTTGAAACAACTTGAATCCTTTAAATGATGCGTATGCCAGAAGAATTCGTATGGATTCCAAACGAGCTACTGGGGCGAAAGTTTTATCATAGTCGACTCCTTCCTGTTGTGAGTAGCCCTGGGCAACTACTCTAGCTTTTTTTCTTACAACTTTTCCATCATCGTTCAATTTATTTCTAAAAACCCACTTTGTTCCGATTACAGACACATTATCAGGTTTGGGTATCAGATTCCACACTTGATTCTTACAGAACTGATCTAAGTCTTCCTACATAGCTTGCACCCAGTTTGAATCTTTTAGTGCTTCTTCTATCTTTTTGAGAGCTCCCCTGGTTTTTAGTCCTTCATTTGGATCCCTATAATGAATTTTTGAGGATATTCAGGCTCGCTTCTCCATTCATTTGGACGAATTCGTAGTTGACTCGATTGGTTGATCTGGTACTTTGCTTCTGTCTTCACCAGTTGACTCTGTCACAGCAGATGTATCAGTCGACTCTTGAGATTTGTTTGTCTCCTGAGTTTCTTGAGCTTGATCTTCATCACCTGCAATAATTCCTTTCTCGACCAAAGGATTATTTTCATCGAATATAACATGTACAGATTCTTCCACACATAATGTGCATTTATTATAAACTCTAACAGATCTACTATTTAATGAGTAGCCCAGAAAAATACCTTCGTCATTTCTTGGATCAAACTTTCCAAGATTATCTTTACCGTTATTATGGATAAAACATTTACTTCTGAAGGGATGGAAGTAACTAATATTGGGATGTTTACCTTTCCATAATTCATATGGAGTCTTCTTCAGAATAGGCCTTATGAGGCAACGGTTGAAATGTGACATGTTGTACTTACACCTTCTGCCCAGAAGTGGTTTGGTAGTGAATGTTCTAGTAACATGGTTCTTGCCATATTTTGAAGGGTTCTGTTCTTTCTTTCTACAACCCCATTTTGTTGTGGTGAGCGTGGTGCAGAGAAATTATGGGTGTATCCCTGATCATTATAAAAGTCTTCAAATGCTCTGCTTTCAAATTTTCCTCTATGGTCACTCTGAATTGTTGAAATCAGATGTCCCTTTTCTCTTTCAACCTTTTTAAAGAAAACTTCAAAATTTCTTAATGCTTCATCCTTATGAGATAAGAAAATTACCCAAGTGAAACGTGAATAGTCATCAACAATAACAAAAACATACATCTTTCCTCCTATACTAGCAGTTCTAGTAGGCCCAAATAAATCCATATGAAGTAATTGCAAAGGTTTTGAAGTAGATACTATATCTTTGTTTTTGAAAGAGTTTCTGGTCTGCTTACCCATTTGACATGTATCACAAATATGAATTCTAGAAAAATTCAGTTTTGGTAGACCAACAACAAACTCATGTTTGGATAATTTTTCTATCAAATACATGCTAGCATGACCAAGTTTCCTATGCCACAACCATGGATCATCAGACATAAAGGATAAGCAAATATGACCATCTATCTTCTCAAAAGTATTAAGGATATAAATATTTCCATACCTTTTTCCAGGAAGGACTATTTTACCCGATTCATCTTCAATAGCACATCCTGTGTTCTTAAAATTTACCTCATATCCTGAGTCGCAAAGTTGACTTATGCTCAAGAGATTATAGTTAAGGCCATCGACAAGATAAACTTCAGTGATGTCACAATTGTTATTGAAGGGAATTGTTCCAGTACCAATTATTTTGCCTTTTGAATAATCCCCAAACTTTACACTTCCTCCATCAATTTTTGTAACTTCTTTGAACAGGTTTTTGTCACCTGCCATATGATTGGAACACGCACTGTCTAGATACCATTTTCCTTTGCGGCTTATTCTGTGATGTTCCTGCAAGACAAGATGATTACTTTCTTTTAGGTACCCAAGCTTGCCTGGGTCCTAGAGGGTTAGTATTACCAGGTTCAGAAGTTTTTGGTTTCCAAACCCATCCTGAAACGTTTGTTTTATGAAAACGACAAAAGGAATATTTATGCCCACTTTTGTTACAGTAATGACACATAACTTCTGACCTACTTTTAGGTCTTTCATTAGTGTTAGTACTAGTCGACTTGGTTCTCGCTGGTCCTTTTCCAATTGACTTGTAAGTCATCTGGTTTGACCTAACAGAACTGTGACTGGTGGACTTGCGCATGCCATTGAGTTGCATTTGCAATTCCTCAAACTCTTCTTGAAGTACTTCCTTTTCGATTTCACATACTTCATATTTGAGTTTCTAGTCTTTAACTTCCTTAGTGAGTCTCTTAAGCTTATTCATCATTTTTTGAGACTCTTTCAAAGTTAAATCAAGAATATCCTGCAATTCATTGTATCTTTCACAGTTATAAGATCTTACCTCACTGGTTTCACCTCGTACCATGAAACAATTTTCATTTTTGTCATTTGAGATGTCCTCGTCTATACAGAATCCTAAGGATTTGTTCATTTCGTTTTCCAGAAATGTCATGAAGCAGAGATTTGCTATCTCTTCATGGTTTGAATTATCCTCATCGCTCCAGCTTCCGAAGGATTCGTTCATGTTGAAGCCTCTAGAGATCTTCCTCTTCAGTTCTGGGCACCCAGCTTGAATATGCCCAAATCTTCCACATTTATAACACTTTCCATCATTCTTATCCTGTTGGTTGTATTGCCTGGAGTGAAATTCTTCCTTTCTTTGTGCTCCTGTATCTTCTCATCAATCTATCCATGTTTCTTGATAGCATATCAATCTCTTCTTGCAAAGCTTCAGGATCATCATCAATTTCGTTTTCATCTATTTCAGTAGTGGTTTTGAATGCAACTATTTTCTTTTTCTCTTCTTGATTGGTCTTCTTGAGATGTGTCTTTTCAAAAGCAATGAGTTCTCCTCGTAGCTCACCATAGGATAATTTGTTTAGATCTTGAGATTCCAGTGTGACTACTTTGGTCTGCCAAGTGGTTGGCAAACTCCTGAGAATTTTTCTAACTTGATCACCACTGGTGTAAGGCTTGCCAAATGCCTTTAGATCGCTAATTATTTTGATAAACCTGGAAAACATCTCTTCAATAGATTCTCCTTCTTTCATTGAGAAGAGTTCGTAATCATAGACCAGCATGTTGTTATGTGTTTCCTTTACTTTGTTGGTTCCTTCATAAGTGACCTTAAGCTTGTCCCACATTTCTTTGGCTGTGTCATAGCTTGAGATTTTCTCATATTCTTCACCACTTATAGCGTTATGAAGCAGATTTCTCACTTTGTTGTTAACTTGTACCACTTCCATTTGCTCTTTTGTATATGAATCTATATCTTCAGGATCAACAAGTGGTGGAGTGACAGCTGGTAAGGGATAGTTTCCATTTTTGATGACTCTCTAGACTTTGACGTCATAAGCTTTGGCAAAGATCTTCATTCGCACTTTCCAATGGGAGAAATATTGTCCATTGAAGTATAGTGGTCTAACTTGTGAAGTTCCTTCCTGAAAAAGAGCTTCTATGATAACTTGATTTTCCATGATTTTTTTCACAAGATGTTAAGCAAAAGTAAAATGTGAGCCTTGCTCTGATACCAATTGAAAGTACAAGAGGGGGGAGGGGGGTGAATTGTAAATATTTAAACTTAATCGCTTACTAGTTGACTACTTAATCGAGTAGTCGACTAGATATAATAACTTAGCAGTTATAATGAAAGAAAGTAAGATGCAGAAAGTAAATGCAGGAATTAAAGACACCAGGATTTTGTACTGGTTCGGATTCAATGTGAACCCTAGTCCAGTCCCCTTGGGTTGCAATGGAGTTCTCTTTAGTAAATGTGTTTCTCCGAGTACATTTGAAGTGAATTGACAACACAATTTCTCCAGCACTCGTTTCTTTTTTATACAATACCTCACCAGTGTTATACTCTTTTTTTTTCTTTGACTTGTTACACAACAGATCTTAGTGAACTACAATGTTTGCTTGTAGTAGAACAAAGAAAGCGATTTTTGGTTCGATCAAAGTATATCTGACTAAGGTTTAAGGCTAGGTATAAATACTTTGATGAAGGTCGAGGCTTGACAACCCAAGAGATTTTATCCTTGGAAAGAGATTGATTCTTTCCAAGAATAAGATAGCTAGCCGTTGTTTTCCTTGATTTCCTTCTTTCAGCAGATGTATGTAATGAAGACTTGCTCTTTGATTGTTGGTTCTTCCGAAATTAGTCGCGTATCAATCTTTACAAGATCTTCGATCTTCCGGGATGCTGGCCTTGATTCATGCCTCAAGTTTAGGCTTGCTTGATTCTCTCTATCGCAGATGGCCGTTACTCTTTACTGATTGATTTGCTGATTGAGTTCTTTCCTTAGTTATCCAGATTTGCGAGTTCTTTCCTTAAGCATCCAGATTTACTGATTGGATTGTAATATTTGCTGATTGATTCCTTTCCTTAGGCATCAAGATTGACTCCAGCAATCTTGTAGTATCTTCTTGATTTCTTGTAATTGATTTCCTGCATATGTATATTATTTGCATCTCTAAAACTGGATCTAACACCAATATCTTCCTTAAATATCCAAGACTCTAGAATATCTAGATATTTCTTAAGTATAACAATATCCAAGATATTACTCCATAACTTTCTAGAAACTTCTTCTAATTATAATTTCTACTCTTCCAAAAAATTAACTTTATTTTTTCATACTCCCCCTTAAAGTGATATTTTGGAAGCTACTATCCCAAACTTGTCATGGAAGAACTCAACCGATGCTTTAAGACGCGTTTTGGTGAAGATCTCAATGCTATTTTCCTGGCCCGTCTTGCCTCCCCAAAGACTGAAGGTTCTTTAATTGGTCCTGCAAAGAAACAGGAATACATACTTACATAACTTTCATCTCTAACGCGAGCTAGCTTGATAATAGTTCTTTTTCGCCTTCCCGGACCACTTGAATCATCTTCTTGCTGAGTTTCATGTTGTTGAGGTCCAGGTCTCCCCCTTTCTCTTAACTCCTCGGCAGTTGTATTATCTAGAGAAGCACCTACAATGGGCAAGCTTGAATCTCCATTTTTAAGGTTTTTGAACTCGCTTCATCCAATGCAGCTCCATAATACAAAGACACTTCGTCAAATATGACATCCCTTGAGACAACAAAGAGATGCATTTTAGAATCCACGCACTTCAATCCTTTTTTTCTTTCATCATATTCGACAAAGATGCATTTCCTTGCCTTGGCATCCAACTTGCTCCGTTGAGAATCCAGAATGTGAACATAACAAATAGAGCCAAAAACCCTGAGGTATTTCATGTTAGGCTTTTCTCCAAACATTAATTCATAGGGAGACTTCATATTGTTTGGAGAAAGAGGCATCCTGTTAATCACATACGCTGCACATTTCATACCTTCAGCCCACAAGGCTCTAGGTAAATTCTTAGCATGAAGCCAACTCTTACATGTCTCAGTTAAGTGTTGGATCTTCCTTTCAGCCACTCCATTTTGTTGTGACGTATCGGCGTATGTCAGCTCTCTTTTAATGCTATGCTGACGACAAAAGTAAAGAAACTCATCTAATGTGAACTCACCGCCATTATTAGTTCGCAGCTGCCTTATTCTAGAATCGAGATCACCTTCAATTGTTTCTTTGAACTCCACAAACTTATTGAAAACTTCTGACTTGTGCTTCACAAAATAAACCTAAGTGAATCTAGTAAAATCATCAATGAAAATTAGCATATAAGAATAGCCTGAAAATGAAGGAGTTCTCATTGGCCCCATCAAGTCACTGTGAATAAGTTCTAGTGGGGCATTGCACCTTGACAAGGATCTGTCAAATGGAAGACGATGTGCCTTTCCATATTGACATCCTTCACAAACCTCTCCTCTACCAAAATTTTTTAAGTTAGGCAAACCTTTTACTAGATTCAACTTTACCATGGCTTTTAATTTATCCATGCTTAGATCCAAGTCCAGCATGCCAAAGATGTGTATTATCATTGCTACTCATCTTCTCAATATATGAATTAGAGGCAGATAACACATATAAATCGTTAACTCTCTTACATGAGTGAACGATATCTGCCTTGAGCACCTTGATATTTCAGAGGAACTTCACATCATGTGGGCCAAATAGCAAATAGTTTCCAGCATCTACAACATTTGCAACTGAAAATAGATTTTTCTTTATTCCTGGAACATGAAAGACACTGTTGAGGGTGATAGTGTCTTTTTGCTTCTCGTTGATCACAACAGTGCCCTCCTTCTCAACATTAAGGACTGTATTATCTACTGTAACAATGACATCACATCCGTTGTATTCGCGAAAGGTAGAGAATTTGGATTGATATCCAGTAAGATGGTTCCCACATCCTGAATCTACGATCCAATCTTTTTTAAAATTTATGGAAGCCATGGCATTTATTGCTCGAGTCTCCGCTGCGAAGCACTTTCCCCATTATTCTTCTTTATCTTCTTGTTCAACAACTTCCTTGGTTTGAGCCATGTTGGTCTCTTTGGCTCGACAATATCTTTTTATGTGTCCGACTTTGCCACAACGGTAACATTTTAAAAACTTTTTACCGTTACTGGAAGACTCCCCCTTCTTTACTGACAAGCTTGAACCACTTGAGGATTGAAAGTGCATGCTATCTCTTGATTTACCTTTATAGTTTCTCTTATCGGTGACAAGAGCATTTCTTGATATATACACCAGCCATCTGTTTGGCTAGTAGCTCTTGTGACGACAACAAATTCTCAAATTTTTCCAAAGATAGTTGTTGAACCCATCCTTGAATCGATGTAACAAATAGAGTATATTCTGGCTTTAAACCACGATAATGATTCTTCTTATTCGTGCTTCAGAGATAGCCTCGTCCGGATTCAATAGAGAAATTTCGGAACGCAGATTTTTAACCTTCAAGAAATACTCGTCGATAGAGAGATTACCTTGAGTGGTGTTAGCTAACTCATTCTCCAAAATTTATAGTCGAGCTTCATCCTTCTTGTTGAATAGTCGATCGAAGGTCCTCCATATTTCATGAGCTGATTTATACCTTATAATATGGTCAAATAAATTAGGAGAGATAGACCTATTTAGGATAAACTCCGCCTTAGCATTAATCTGCTTCCACTTCTTACGCGCATTGCTATTTCCGGTGCATCAACAGGAGGACTTGTGTTACTCCCATTGACAACTTTCCACAAATCCTCACCAACAAGGTATGACTCTATACAAGTCTTCCATACCTTGTAGCTGGACTGGTTCAATAACTCAATCCCCAGTCCATTAGCACGACCACCCAAATCCATTTAGAGAAACCAGTTGAATCAACCACTAACCCGACCTTGAAATCCAGAAGCCGACTTATGGCTCTGATACCATGTAAAAAATAGCAGAAGAAGAGTATTATTCAGAGACCTTCTGGTAGCCCAAGATCGTTAACTAAGATTGGAGGATTCAACTAAAGAAGAGGAAGCTTAAAAAGAGAAGAGAGATTTTTGAAAGGAGAACTTTATTATTGAAGAAGACTTTCTTGAATTTGGCTTCACTACAAATGCCTAAGGCTACTCCTATTTATATTTGTCTAGGGATGATTCTAGATACAAAAATAATCTAGGCAATTCTATCACCTTCTACTAATATCTTCCTTAAATATCCAAGACTCTAGAATATCTAGATATTTCTTAAGTACAACAAATATCCAAGATATTACTCCATAACTTTCTAGAAACTTCTTCTAATTATAATTTTTACTCTTCCAAAAAATCAACTTTATTTTTTCACACTCCCCCTTAAAGTGATTTTTTGGAAGCTATCCCAAGCTTGTCGCGCAAGAACTCGTGTCATGATGATCAATGCCCGTATGTTGATCTTGGCTATACTACACATCTAGGTTATGGACTGTTATTATCCATGTTTGATCACAGAATTTTTTTGGAAGAATGGTATGAAGGAGCTTGATATTGATATGGTGGTACTTCTACTTCACAAGTCCGAGTTGATCTTGTGAAAGGATGAGGCTGGTGAGCATCCTGTTAGAGCTGAACCTTTGCGAGTAGACTGCTCTGTGGTTGTGAAAAGAATAGAGGCAATTGTGTAGTCCAAACTTCAGCTTATATGTGCAGAGTGCAGGAAATACAGAAAAGAAGTTAAAAACCTGAGGAGATCTTGTCTAACGTCATCCACGACCAGAACTATCTCTGATCGAGAGGATGAGGACGTTCATGAAAACTATTTCTGAGTCATTGCTTCTGCTCTTTGAAGGTGCTGAGCCTATTATTTACGAGAAGATTCACTGACGAAGCTGAGGCAACTACCACATTCTGGACATAGACATGCTGATGAGGGGCATTCAGCTGCCCATGCTCCTTTCCTTTCTTCTCCGCAAACTAAAAGTATGTGTCACCCCCAATGCATTAAGTGCTAGGGTAGAAAAATCCCTCAAGAAGAAGGCGATAGAACAGGGAAAGCTCAATGCCCAATGTGTTCATTCATTAATAATCTATGTTATGAATGTTTGGAAGAGATTCTGACTGACCAATCAACTTGTGTGCTATCAACAAAGTGTTGTTCCTTCTGTACTTGTAAATAATGATTCTGGAAATTAGAACGTTAGCTTATAAACGTAAATATAAATAAAACAGAAATTAATTCGAGCCCACTGAATTCACAGTGTTTCCTTAAGGAATTTAATCCCCTCCTAGTACCCAAGGTTATAGATTATTTCCTCCCAGGATAGAACGAATTATACACTGGTGTAGCGGTACTTCAAACCCCAGTGTTTCAGCGAACACAAAGTTCGGCAGCAAATCACACTTATGGATGTTTTGTTTGTAGTTAAAAACAATGCAGAATAAGGAGGACAACTCAGAAGTCGAATGGAAATTCTGAGAGGAAGGAATGCAAAGTATAGCCAATGTTGAATTTTTACTGAAGAGAATATCAGATTGCAATTCGTTTTTCCAGTGTATACGCAAAGTATACAGAGTGTATATCCAGTATATGCAGAGTGTATATCCAGTTTATACAAAGTGTATATACATTGTATATTAAGTGTATACAGAGTGTTTCGAGTGTTTTTTCCGATGTGTTCTTCTTTATCCCCAACTTATGCTCTATTTATAGCAGTTATTTGAGAGAAATCCGCCCCCTCCATGGTGCAACAAGCACTAGGCTATCATGAAGGAAGCACTTCCATGGTGGAATGTACACTTGCTTGGTGGGAGGAGCACTTGCACCATTGTGGGAGGTGCACTAGGCTGCTTATTGCTTAGTTTTGCAACACAATATATGGATTGGAAAACATCTGTTACAAACACGGATTATATCACGTTAATATTCACTATTAACAAATAAATTTGGTCCAAAAAATTAGTCAATCGATCGATCATTTGACCAAATCCGAATCCAAATCCCATTTCCCATTCACTCTAATTTTAAGACTATTTTATATTAAACAAAAAAAACTCAACAATCCCCCACATGAATGGGGAATGGCTATATCACGGAAGTATGCATGAAAAACTTGTGTGATTTGCAAGCAAGAATTAATTGCATCTGGATAAGTAGGTTTCCCTTTGAACTTTCTGTAGTAAACTTATGTCGGATATACTCGGTCAATCGGTAGATTTGATATCTTTGAAACGTCGAACTTTAGTGTATACCTAGACAACCATAAGTCACACAATCAATCCCTTAACCGTCTTTGGTTCTCATTGTTGTGTTCGTTTCAGCCATGAACACTGCCTGGTACTGAACATTGTCTCATCACGAGAATGGACTAAAAAAAATTTTGTTGACAATGTTGAACCGTCATTAATGACTTTGTTTGATCTCCTTGAACCTAGATCTTGGGATCTCCAGTCTTCTAGGTAGAGTTACCGCCACAATGACTTGTTCTCGGCCATAGTCCTATTCCCCTCGATGATTTCTCAACTACCTCTCTAGTTAGGCCTTTTGTAAGTGGATCCGACACATTATCACTTGACTTTACATAGTTGTCACACCTCCTTTTTACGTACCCGAGAGGGTACAAGGGAGTTTTTTCCAATTAAAGGACAATCGAAATGGGATTGGTTTAATTATTTCAGAGTCGCCACTTGGGAGATTTAGGGTGTCCCAAGTCACCAATTTTAATCCCGAATCGAGGAAAAGAATGACTCCATATTACAGTCTGCGTACCAGAAATCCGGATAAGGAATTCTGTTAACCCGGGAGAAGGTGTTAGGCATTCCTGAGTTCCGTGGTTCTAGCACGGTCGCTCAACTGTTATATTCGGCTTAATTATCTGATTTTATACAAGTGTGAACTTATGTGCAAAATTTAACTTTTAACCGCTTTTATCATTTACTGTTTTTATCAAGAATTGCAACGTTGTGAAAATGTAGCTCGAACCGCGTTACAATCAATGTACCCGTGGTCGTCGACACACTTTGACTCCGTTGAGATTTGGATTTGGGTCACATCAATGTGCACCCGAGTTTAAGGAAATTAAATTATTAAAGGAGCGCCTAAAGCGACTAGCGTATCTATTTTGGGTAGGACCGTGGAATTTTACTAAACGGTCCATCCCGAAGTCTAAACAATTTTTAAAGCAAATATTTACTGAGGGCCCCGCAATTTGTATTTTTATTTGGCGAGGCTCATCTCATTCTTATTTTTTTTAAAATGAATTTGCAACGTCATGGACACGCATCTCGAACCACGTCACAATCAATGTACCCGTGATTAGAAACACATTTCGACTCCGTTGAGAATTGGATTTGGGTCACATAAATGTGCACCCGAGTTTAAGAAGGTAAGATTTATTAGGGCGCGTCCTAAAGAGTCTAACGTATAGTTATTTTAGGAAGAGGCCGTGAAGGTTCATTAAACGGCCAAATCCAAAGTCTATTCAATGGTTATATATTTTATTGAGGGCCCCGACGATTTGTGATTTATTTGGCGAGGCTCGTCTCATTTTATTTTAAAGGATAAACCTATAATGACTATATTTTCTATTAAGTTCGTCTCTAAAATAAAAGAAAATCTCTTAATTATTTACATGCTGAAAACGTAACTTATTAGTTATTAGTTTACGGCTAATGCGATTGGAAAATTGCGATCGAGTTTGTACAAAGAAAAACTGCTTTCATTTTTATATTCTATTATTTACTAATGCTAGAACATGAGAGGGATACACAATAATATCAAAGCAGATTAACTATTCTTCAAATAATTTAAACTAGCATTATTAGATGAAGAAATCATACATATGCAGCTTCATTACTCGTTAATTAATCGACTACATTTTTATACAAAGAGAGAAAAATTAATATTCAAACACAGATCCAAACAAAAGAATTCAACAGGAACAAGAGCCTGACTAATATTTCACTTTTCGCTTCAAGCCAAGAGTGTACAAATGTGTACCTGGAAATAGCAGTACAAGAACAAAAAAAGTAGGAGTCAGCAACAGTAATAACGCGGCAACAAGCAGGTTCAATAACACCGCAAAACCAGTAACAACCAGTAGAATGACCCAGTAACAGATTGAAAACTCAGCAGTGCAAAAGTACAATCGCAGTCAAAGCAGAAGAGAGAAAAGATACGAGATGCAGTAGTTTGTGACTTTTGAATAACACTCGAAGAAAGGCAAACAGAATTGTTCGAGTGAAAGTTCAAATTGTCTTTCTCTTTTACTATCACAAACTCTCTCAAGTATAAAAGTATGTCAACTCTCAAGTGTAAAAAAAATCTCTCAATAATCTCCACCCTTTTTCTCTCAAAAATCAAGTTCTAGTCCCCTTTTTAATGTCAAGAATGACTCTATATATAGCAAGGCAAGTCTTCCATTCCCAATCCCAAAATTATTCCTTCAATGGCATGCTTTGACCCACTATTAAATGTCTTCTTTATTTTAAATTTTGTCCCCCATGCCTACATTAAATAAATACCACATTCCCAACCCATTACAATATCCCCCATGCCTATATTAAACAAGTACAAGATTCCCAACCCATTACAATATGTCCCCCATGCCTATATTAAACAAGTACAAGATTCCTCCCCATTATGTTTTGTCTTGTGTTTAGACCAAAAAAATTTCAAATGAAGGGTCAATGGGTTAATGGGGCGGACCGGGTCGACCCGGTCTGAAGTGGACTGGGTCATGGAGAAGATTGGCCAATTTTTTGGGCCTTTGGCTTACAATTGAAGAAGTGGCCCAATCCGATTTTTCTTTGTATTTTTGTTCTCTTTTCTTCTTTTATTTTCTAAAACTAAATTATGAAAATACTTAAATTATTATTAAGAACTAAATTAAGTTATAAAAGCGCAAATTAACTACCAATAACAATTAACGCACAATTAGGTAATAATTAAGCACAAAATTGTTCATTTGGACATTAAATGCTAAAAATGCAAAAGATGCCTATTTTTGTAATTTTAATTTTTGTAAAACTAATTTAATTACTAACAATTGTAGAATTAAATCCTACATGCAAAATGCGACATAGTTTTGTATTTTTTATTAATTTAACAAATAAGCAAACACAGGCAAATACAAATAATTATCCAAAAATAGCACAAAATCTCACAAAATTGCACACCAAGGAAAATCATTTTATTTTGCATTTTTTGGGAGTATTTCTCATATAGGGCAAAAATCACGTGCTTACAATAGTCAATCGTGATAATTCCTCTAGAGAGAAGTTGCCTAACGGTTTTATGTCTTCGTCGTATATGACGAGATTTACCGTTATACATAACGCTCCCAGCCCTTCCAATTGCCGCTTGGCTATCACAGTGTATGCATATTGGTGCCAACGGTTTGGGCCAAAATGGAATGTCTTCCAAGAAATTCCGGAGCCATTCAGCTTCTTCACCCGCTTTATCTAAGGCTATGAACTCAACCTCCATTGTAGAGCGGGCAATACATGTTTGTTTGGACGACTTCCAAGATACCGCTCCTCCACCAATAGTGAATACATATCCACTTGTGGACTTCGATTCAGTTGAACCGGTGATCCAATTTGCATCACAATATCCTTCAATCACCGCAGGATATATATTGTAGTGCAAATCAAAGTTTTGGGTATGTTCTAAGTATCCCAAAACTCGTTTCATTGCCATCCAATGAGATTGGCCTGGATTACTCGTGTATCGACTTAGTTTACTTATAGCACAAGCTATATCTGGTCGTGTACAATTCATGATGTCCATTAAGCATCCCAACACACGAGCATAATCCAATTGTGATATGCTTTGGCCTTTATTCTTTGCTAGTGCAAGATTTACGTCAATTGGAGTCTTTGCAACTTTAAAGCCCAAGTGCTTGAATTTTTCAAGTACTGTCTTAATATAATGAGATTGTGACAATGCCAGACCTTGAGGAGTCTTTTGGATCTTAATCCCCAGAATTAAATCCGCAATTCCCAAGTCCTTCATATCAAACTTGCTAGTTAGCATACGCTTAGTCGCATTTATGTTGGCAATGTTATTACTCATTATCAGCATATCATCCACATATAGGCAAACAATGACTATGTGATTTGGAACATTTTTAATGTACACACATTTATCACATTCATTTATCTTAAAACCATTTGACAACATTGTTTCGTCAAATTTCGCATGCCATTGTTTGGGTGCTTGTTTTAGTCCGTAAAGGGACTTAACAAGTCTACATACCTTATTTTCTTTACCTAGAACCACAAACCCTTCAGGTTGTTCCATGTAAATTTCTTCCTCCAACTCTCCATTTAAGAAGGCCGTTTTAACATCCATTTGATGAATTTCAAGACCATACACTGTAGCTAATGCTACTAACATTCGTATGGACGTAATCCTTGTAACTGGAGAGTATGTATCAAAGTAGTCAAGACCTTCTCGTTGTCTATACCCTTTGACAACAAGTCTTGCCTTAAATTTATCAATAGTGTCATCATCTTTCATTTTTCTCTTAAAAATCCATTTAGAACCCAAAGGTTTATTTCCAGGAGGAAGATCAACCAATTCCCATGTATGGTTGTTCAATATGGATTCTATTTCACTATTGACTGCCTCTTTCCAGAACAATGATTCCGAAGAAGACATAGCTTCTTTAAATGTTCGAGGCTCATTTTCCAATAAGAAAGTCACAAAATCTGGTCCAAACGAAGTAGACGTTCTTTGACGTTTACTACGTCTTGGATCCCCCTGATTAAATGTACTTTCTTTTGTTTCTTCCCGAGGTCATTTAGATCCTTCACCAATCGACTCGCATTCCTTTTTATATGGATATATATATTCAAAGAACTCAGCATTATCTGATTCTATAACCGTATTATTATGAATGTCGGGATTTTCTGATTTATGAACCAGAAATCGATATGCTTTGCTATTAGTCGCATATCCTATGAAAACACAATCAACTGTTTTCGGTCCTATTTTTACCCTTTTGGGTTTAGGAACTTGCACTTTTGCTAAACACCCCCACACTTTAAAATAATTCAAGTTGGGCTTCCTTCCTTTCCATTTTTCATATGGAATGGATTGTGTTTTACTATGGGGTACTCGATTTAGTATTCGGTTGGCCGTAAAAACGGCTTCCCCCCACAAGTTCTGTGGCAAACAAGAACTTATCAACAATGCGTTCATCATCTCCTTTAATGAACGATTCTTTCTTTCCGCAATCCCATTGGATTGGGGCGTGTAAGGGGCTGTTGTTTGATGAATAATTCCATATTCTAAACATATTTGTTCAAAAGGAGATTCATATTCACCACCCCTATCACTTCTTATCATTTTGATTTTCTTGTTAAGTTGCGTTTCAACTTCATTTTTGTATTGCTTGAATGCGTCTATTGCTTCATCTTTACTATTAAGTAAGTAAACATAGCAATATCGAGTACTATCGTCAATAAAAGTTATGAAATACTTCTTTCCACCGCGAGATGGTATTGACTTCATGTCACAAATATCTGTGTGAATTAAGTCTAAAGGATTTGAATTCCTTTCAACTGACTTATAAGGATGTTTAACATACTTAGATTCCACACATATTTGACATTTTGATTTTTCGCATTCAAACTTAGGCAATACTTCCAAGTTTATCATTTTTCGCAAGGTTTTATAATTGACATGACCTAAACGTACAGGCCATAAATCATTTGACTCAAGTAAGTAAGAAGAAGCTGAAGTTTTATTATTAGTTTCAACAACTATTACATTCAGCTTAAAAAGGCCCTCAGTAAGGTAACCTTTTCCTACAAACATTTCATTCTGACTAATCACTACCTTGTCAGATACAAAAATGCACTTGAAACCGTGCTTTACAAGAAGTCCAGTAGAGACTAAGTTCTTCCTAATCTCGGGAACATGAAGGACGTTGTTCAAAGTCATGACCTTGCCAGAAGTCATCTTGAGAAATATCTTACCGTATCCTTCAATTTTTGCTGTAGCAACATTTCCCATAGAGAGCGTCTCTTCGGGTCCAGCAGAAGCATATGTAGAAAATGCTTCCCTCACAACACAAACATGGCGAGTGGCTCCAGAATCAATCCACCACTCCTTTGGGTTTCCTACCAAGTTGCATTCAGAAAGCATGGCGCACAAGTCATCAACATTATCATGCTTTTCTACCATGTTTGCTTGACCCCTTTGCTTGTCTTTCTTCCGAGCACGATACTCCGTAGATTTGTATCCGGTTTTCCCACAGTTGTAGCAGTTTCCACTGAACCGCTTCTTGCTTGGGTTGTATTTCGGACCAGAAGCCTTCTTTCTCTTTTTGTTATTTTCAACAATATTTGCTCCCATTATTGTTGAATTTCCACGGCCTCTTCTCTCAGCAGCTTTATTGTCCTCTTCGATTCTCAATCGAACAATGAGATCTTCAAGGGACATCTCCTTTCGTTTGTGTTTCAAATAATTTTTGAAGTCCTTCCACAATGGAGGCAACTTCTCAATTATTGTTGCTACTTGGAATGCTTCATTGATGACAAGACCTTCAATGAAAATTCCGTTAGTAAAATTACTAAAAAATTTACTTTCAATATCAATATTTATTTGAAACATACCTTCAGCAAGTAGATCATGAATAATCACTTGCAATTCCTGGACTTGGGTAATAACAGACTTGCTATCTACCATTTTGTAGTCCAAAAATTTTGCGGCGACGAATTTCTTCATCCCGGCATCTTCAGTTTTGTACTTCTTTTCAAGTGCATTCCACAGTTCTTTTGACGTCTCCACGCCACTATATACATTATACAGATTATCCTCCAGTCCACTAAGAATATAATTCCTGCACAAGAAGTCAGAATGATTCCACGCCTCAATCACGAGAAAACTATCATTCTCTGGAGTTTCATCTGGAAGATCAGGAACATCTTCCTTGATGAACTTCTGTAGACATAACGTAGTCAAGTAGAAGAACATCTTTTGCTGCCAGCGCTTGAAATTCATCCCGGAAAATTTTCCGGGTTTCTCTGCCGGTGCCAACGCCGGAGTTCGACTTGTCGATGCGTTGGCAGTCATCATCGGAACATCTTGATTTCCGTCATTCGCCATTTTTACTGTAAAAATGACACAATCAAACGTTTAATAAACGTTTAAAACTGGAGTGAAAAATCACGTAGATTTTAATCTCCAACAAAATGCCACGAAGGCTTTAAAACTGGAGTAAAAATCACGTAGATTTTAATCTCCAACAAACCGCCACGAAGGCTTTACTCTCCAAACGGGAGTACACAAAAAACCACAAAGGTTATAGTTTCCAGAATAATAAAAGTAACACAAATACAGAAATTAAATTATTAAATTCCTTAAGATTGTTGTTCCTTCTGTACTTGTAAATAATGATTCTGGAAATTAGAACGTTAGCTTATAAACGTAAATATAAATAAAACAGAAATTAATTCGAGCCCACTGAATTCACAGTGTTTCCTTAAGGAATTTAATCCCCTCCTAGTACCCAAAGTTATAGATTATTTCCTCCCAGGATAGAACGAATTACACACTGGTGTAGCGGTACTTCAAATCCCAGTGTTTCAGCGAACACAAAGTTCGACAGCAAATCACACTTATGGATGCTTTGTTTGTAGTTAAAAACAATGCAGAATAAGGAGGACAACTCAGAAGTCGAATAGAAATTCTGAGAGGAAGGAATGCAAAGTATAGCCGTTGAATTCTTACTGAAGAGAATATCAGATTGCAATTCGTTTTTCCAGTGTATACGCAGTGTATACAGAGTGTATATCTAGTATATACAGAGTGTATATCCAGTGTATACAGAGTGTATATTAAGTGTATACAGAGTGTTTTTTCCGATGTATACAGAGTGTTTTTTCCGATGTGTTCTTCTTTCTCTCCAACTTATGCTCTATTTATAGCAGTTATTTGAGAGAAATCCGCCCCCTCCATGGTGCAACAAGCACTAGGCTATCATGGAGGAAGCACTTCCATGGTGGAATGTACACTTGCTTGGTGGGAGGAGCACTTGCACCATTGTGGGAGGTGCACTAGGCTGCTTATTGCTTAGTTTTGCAACACAATACATGGATTGGAAAACATCTGTTACAAACACGGATTATATCACGTTAATATTCACTATTAACAAATAAATTTGGTCCAAAAAATTAATCAATCGATCGATCATTTGACCAAATCCGAATCCAAATCCCATTTCCCATTCACTCTAATTTTAAGACTATTTCATCTTAAACAAAAAAAACTCAACACAAAGTACAGGTTAGATTGGATATTTTGGGCCTAATAATGTGAATGTTCCAATAATTTTTGATATCACTCCAGTGGTAAATTTTCCATATCCATCAATTGACACTGCTTGACTATATTTCCAATATGAGTCTAGGAATGAATATCTCGTCAGTAGCTTAAATCGGGAAGCAGTATGAATTAGAGGAAATGCACAATCTGAGTAGATGTAATTTGTTTTATTTGGCTCTATTTCCAAGTTACTATATCAGGCTTGATAAATCTTACCTTATCAGAAAAAAAAATATCAGGCTTGATGTGGAGAACAAGTTCTAGGTCAACATAAGCTAATGCTTTACGATGTCAGTACTTGTCAGAACATAAACTCGAATAGCCAACCAGCGCAATATTCTTGTTTTTTCCTCAGAAACTAGGTGGAGAATCTGCCTTATATCACTGCTGCAATAACAGCTGTTTTGACCAAGGTATTTGAATTCAAGGAGGCTCTTTAATTTATCCATTTTAACTTCTTAATATTTCTTAAGGCCTTTCATTTAAAATGAATTCAGAATAAAGGCTCAGATGAACTTCAACGTCGGTTGTATTCCAAATGTAGGGTGTGTCTGAATTTGGTTTCAGGTTTTGTTTTGATAAAAGCTAATTTGGATTCTGTTTTTTTTTTTTAAAAAAAACAATTGTATTTCCAATCTAAGGCATTTTAATATTGGTTTTAGGAAACAAATGTTTGAAAGGATATAACTAAAATTTAGAAATGTCGTAAGTGCTTTTAAATTAACTGCTCCTCTGGTTAATGTCGATTTAACTGTTGGATTCAAAGTTGAATACATCCTCCTTCCTCTTATTTACACCAGGGATCAAATTAAGGGTTGGGTTGGGATATGTATTTCTGGTGTATTCTGCATTATTTTTTTTTGTAAATATAAGGTTGCGCACAATAGACCCTTGTGTGGTCCAGACCTTCCCCGGACCCGCGCATAGCAAGAGCTTAGTGCACCGGGCTACCCTAGTAAATATGGTGCTAATTGTGAACATTCTCTAAACATTTTTGATGGTGCTGTTTCGGTATACTGCTTGCTGAAACTAATGTTGTCATTGCAGGTATTTTAAGCTGGTTAAATGCCATTGTTCTGAAATTCGCTGCTTGTGCTGTAATTGCTGGTTTTTAAAGCTGATATAATGTTGCTAATGCCTAATTTTGAATGTAGATAATGTATCTGCTGTTTTTTAAAGCTGCTTCATTGTTGCTGGAAAGGATAAATGCTATTTGAGAAAATTGACAAGATGAGAAACCTAAAAAGGTCAGACTCAATGTATAATTTGTGAACTCGATTTTATTTAGTTTAAAATCAAACTCATTTGAAATAATACATTTCTGTTGGTGGCTTTTCAAGTTGAGTATATAATATTACAGGTTAGAGAGGTGTATATAATTTTCACAATTGATTACAATGACTAAGATGTTAGTAATGGTTATTAAAAAGACTTCTGAAGTCAATGAACTGTATTTTAATCTTAGAATTAAAAATCTCTATTTTATTTTCCTGTCTATTGGTGGGCTTTTATGTTGTCTTTAGCCAATTACTACAACTCACTCACAGATCTTTCTGAAGTCCAGCGCTTACTTTTTTCCCCACTCTTCATCTATTTCTCAATCTATATTAGGAACTTCACGTCAACATGCTGTGATTGGGAAAAAATCGAGAATATCGAAAAGAATATCAATATTGAAAAATCAACTCTATGTTGGTTTGATTTGATTTGTAGATCTAGAAAAATGTAAAATAATTCCATTCTACATATATCTCATCATTAGGTGAAAAATGAAACACAAGTTTTCTGTTCATGTATGTAATAAATAGTTAGAGATAAGTCTTGTTGAAGTTAATTTGATTCTACTGATTGACATCTATATAACTATTGAAGTAGTTAAAAGGTTTTGCTGGTGATTTGATGTTAAATGTTTAAACAAATATCAAGAATATAATATTATAAGCCAGCTCTCAAAACAAGACAGGTGAAGCATATAATATTACAGGCCAGCTCTCAAAACAAGGGACAGGTATATTATTTTCATAATTGATTACAAAGACTAAGAGGTTAATGGGTATTAAAAAAGACTTCAAGTCAATGAATTATAATTTTATCTTGGAATTCTCAATCTGTATATGATTCTTCTTTCTATTGGTGTTGTCTTCAGCCAAATACTTCAACTACTCTCATATATCTTTCTTTCGTTCTGAATCCCAATTCTTACTTTCTTCACCTATTTCTCGAACAAGAGGTTCTAACAGCTTAATCTTCGTTGGTTTACTGAAATTTAAGGTATGATTATATGTTGGAAATCTCTTATTTCCTTCTTTCTGGTGCTTTCTGTCTTCTATTTCCAGTGCAGCTTGATTTATTGTACTCTCTTATTCCGTCTGGTGGTTCTAATTAGTGTTTTAAATATTCAAAGGAAGTTACCCCCGATATTTGGCCGAGTTCAAGACTGGTGCTGAACATAATTTGGAGGTTTCTGAGAGCTCTCACTGCCTACAAAGCTGCTCAGGTTTGTTTCTTATTTGCCTTATGCTTCATCTGTTTTGTGTTTTGATTGGGATTTTACGGATCTGTTTGCTGCGATTTGATCTTCTGTTTTGTTTTGCAAAATGAGATCGTTTTGTTATATTTTCGATAGATTTGGCCTTAATTAGCAACACAATGACATAAGATGTTGAAATGCTCTTCTGTAGTGAGTAATTGACGGATTTTCCTGTCCATGTAACATTTTTTGAAAAATAAAATATATTTTATAACTTTTGAAATGTGTTATTTTTTTAGATAATCTTTTTCGAATAATATTTATAATAAAACTTGGCTAGAACTACATTATTTAAGCTAATTTTTTATTTGGCTAAAAATAATAAAGTTTTAGTTATTGTTTTTTGAATTTGACCTGAAAAATAAAGATTTATATAGTTGAAATAAATAGTCAAGACATCTAAAAGATTTGATTTTTATTATTTTGGCTATAATTTATATATAGCTCTAAATTATGGAGCTCTATATAAATATATATATCGGAAAAAGTAAAAATACACAGTTGAAAAAAATATTCATTGCATCATATTTTAATTATTCTTGTTCAGACTATGTGTTTATGGATTCTCTTCATGTACACGGGGTTATTAATTTAATTATGTCTCTGATGCTAAAAAATTGTTGATTTTGTCTCTATTTGTGGTAGCTATATTTGTTCAATATAATCAAAGGTCATTCTTATATCCAAGAGCTGGAAATAAGTTTATAATCTTATAAACTTCTTTTAAAAATTAATAGTTATGTGGGATAATATGTGTATGATTTCGTGTCCAGACATTTGTGTGATTATGATTGACATTTCTGGTGTTAGGGTCTAGTTGCACAGAAAGTTATTATTCATCAAAATAATTGCTCCACCGATACCATTCGATGTTTGACCTTGATCAATATTTCGAGGATTTAGAAATTAAGATGAATAAATTATTTTCTTGATACATACCAACTAACTCAAGATGAAAATCTTTTATATGCTGAAATATTAGCAAAATTAGCAACAACCTACTGCAATCAACTTGACAACCATAGGCTCAAGCTGAAGTACAGTACTTCCATTGTTTTTGTAGCCCATCCTCTTTGTTCAGTAGATACAACAACAACAACAGACCTTACCCATACCTTCAAGAAGGCAGAAAGACTGTTTCCGAAAGACTCTCGGCTTAGGAAAGATAAAAGGAAGAGACTTTTTTCAGTAGATAACTCCATATTATTTTGATAACTGGGTTGGGAGATTTATGGTCAATCCACCTTTTTTTGCTTGAGGTGTCTGGCTATATGTGCAGTAAACTGTCATCTGCTATATGCTTTATGCTTCTTCTTTCAGATTCTTGTGTTCTTTCTTCTACTTCTTTCTCTTAGTAAATGTTTATGTACTTTTCAGACATCAGATCTCGAGAACTTTAGAGGAAGGGAAGGAAAAGTTACTTAGCGAGAATTACATACATGGAAAAAGGAAAAGAAAATGAAGGAGAAAGAGAGAAAGGGGAAGCAAACAACTCATTGGTATGCCATACAATATTTATATGTATTAAAACTAATATGAGTTGGATGACTATCCAAGTAATCCTCAAGACACTATAATGTTATTCATATCTTTTGGAAATTGTTGTTCAAAAGTTCATAATCTGATCATGGTATTTTCTTTATATTTACTTTCTAAGGCGTAAAATAGTTATTCGATTGATATCTGGAATATTTAATTAATAATTGTTCTTACTCATATGTAGTAAGGTTCAGAAAGATAAATTGGAAAAACTTTTTTTTCTTTCAGTTGAACTTGGTTCACCCTTATTTTGAGTAAATAATATATATTCCCTCCATTCAAGTTTATGTGAACCTATTTCCTTTTTGGTTCCTTCCAAAAATAATGACCTCTTTCTAAATTTGGAAACAACTTAACTTAAACTTCCAATTCTACCCGAGAAGCTTCTATAGCCACACAAATACTCTGACATGTTTAACATCACAAATTTTAAAAGAATTATAGCCACACAAATATTATGGCTTGTTGAGGACCAGAAATTGTAAAACCCTTCATTTCTTTCTTAAGCTCCGTGTCCAATCAAATTGGAATGGAAGGTGTACAAAGTAAACCATATTTCTTTAACATGCTTGCTTTGTGATATAAGCTATAACTACAGGATAAACATTTAGCTTCTCCAGTATTGCCAGTTAATTTAAAGTAAAATTTATCATGGTGAATATGTGGCATTGAAAATATGATACACATTTGGTCTTTTGGCAGATGACATCTGCTGTATTTCACAAGGACATTGACAATCTGTTGGATTTTATAGAGAGGCTAAAGAATCGACGAGATCAAATTGCTCTTGACATAGATGAAAATGAAAATCTGACAATGCTGCTGAAGTTTATGTCATCATTTTTTCAGCTTTTTTATTTCATTCCCGGTGGTTTGGATGCCGAAAAATCTTGCATGTTATATGAGTTTCATGGTCTGGTTCAGTCACTTTTTCATCAGAATGGAGATGACATGCTGCGTAAATTGACGGATGATGTCCCTACTTGCCTCCTGGAAAATATGGTAAGTTGTCTCAGCTCATATCATAATTCTGAACCAAGTGCCACTATGACTGAGGATCAGTTGGTCGTATCTATGACTGAGGATCAGTTGGTCGTACTTTTGGACGCCCTCCTCGTGTATCTCCATGATCAATCCAAGTTGTTTGCTAAGTTGATTTGCCCATTAAAGACTGAATATGAGGTTCTTCAGAATGTATGTGGTAATTTAAGAGATTTCCATGGGCTAAAAGTAAATAATTACATTGAGTATGAGACAATTGAATATGTCTTGTCTCAGTTTCAACTTATGGCTGAGAGAGTAAAACACTTCTGTTTTGCCTTTTTGGCTTATCATTTTAAAATGATAGCTGACGTCCCTCAAGTCAAGCTAGCTCATCTGCTTCTGGAGATTGTTCCTGTTCAACTGGAGGTTATGCACATATGTTGTACAAATTTGAAAGCTTCAAAATCAGCAGAAGTTGGACACTTCAAGAAGCAGCTCTTAGAAGCCTCTCCCGACATTCTTAGAGAATATCTGATTCATCTACAAGAGCATAGGGTAAATGTTATTACTCTTAGCACTTCAGCTCAAAACATTTATGTCATGATAGAGTTTCTATTGATTATTCTCACAGATTTGCCCAAAGACATTATTCATCACGACAAACTGTTTGTATTCTTGTCACGTGTTGCAACTCTTACTAGGGAGGTATCCATTCTGGTTCGCAACACAGAAGAGAACTCAAGGAATGAAGAGAATACGAATGAAACAAGTTATACAAGTCTAGATTTACGGGGAAATATTGAATTCCTGAAGGAAGATCTCAAATATGTTTTCTTGAAAGCCCCTGTAGACTCACAACAACTTTGCTTCCCCAATAGTGATGGATCACTCTTCATGAATCTTCTACTCATAAACTTAAATGGTTTGCTCAATTCCAATGCTTATGCAATTGCTTTGATTAAGGAAGAAATTGGGTTGATGAAAGAATACCTACAGTTCATAAGATTGTTCTTTGGGAATGTTGAGCAAGAATTGAATAGGGATCTTTGGACTCGTGTTCTAGATGTGGCATATGAGGCAGAACATGTCATCAATTCAATTCTTGTCAGAGATCATGGTCTCTTGCACCTTATTTTCTTACTACCTGATACCGTTGAAAAGATCAAGCTTATCAAGAAAGAGGTACAGGAAAACATGAGTCTTATTGTTGTAAACTCTCCCAATAAACAAGTTGAAAGAAAGCCATCAAAAAAGCAAGTTGGGCAAATAATTGTAGGCTTTGAGGAGGAGAAAAACCTGTTAATTTCACAGCTTACCAATCGACTAGCAGAGCTAGATGTTATTTCGATCATTGGCATGCCTGGTGCAGGTAAAACTACTCTTGCGTACAAAGTATTCAATGATAAGTCAGTTACTAGTCATTTTGATATTCGTGCATGGTGTACAGTCGACCAAGAGTATGACAGCAAAAAGGTGTTGCATAAATTTTTTAATCAAGTCACTGGTTTAGATGCGGAATTTACCGAGGATTTTGATGTTTATGATGAGCTTCGAAAAACGCTGCATAGTAGGAGATACCTTATTGTTTTGGATGACTTGTGGGATACTAAAGCATGGGATGAGCTAACAATGCCTTTTCATGATTTTCAGAAAGGAAGTAGAATTATTTTAACAAGTCGAGAAAAGAAAGTGGCTTTGCATGGAAAACGTCATAGTGATCCTCTTAACCTTCGATTGCTAAGACAAGAAGAAAGTTGGGAGTTATTAGAGAAAAAGGTATTCGGAGAAGAAAGCTGCCCTGATGAACTAAGGGATGTTGGAGAAGAAATAGCCCTAAAGTGTGATGGTCTTCCTTTGGCACTTGATCTGATTGGTGGAATCATTGCGAAGATGGAAAAGAAAGAGGATTTGTGGCTGGAAGTTTTAAATAATTTGAAATCCTTTAAGAATGAAGGGGAGGTGATGGAGGTTATAGAGTTAAGTTATGACCATTTATTGGATCACCTAAAGCCATGCTTGCTCTACCTCGCAAGCTACCCAAAGGACACAAATATTCAAATCTCTCAATTGAATGACTTATGGAGTGCCGAAGGGTTTGCGGAACAAAATGACATAAAGAGTGTGGAAGAAGTATCTGAGTCTTATGTTGATGAGTTAATTTCTAGTAGCTTGGTAATACTTTTCAATGAGAGAGGTATCAGTGACCGGAGTATCAAAATTCATGATCTCGTGCATGATTTTTGTTCGAGAAAAGCTGAAAAGAAAAATTTGCTAGGCTTTGTAAGATCAAGGGATCCATCCTCTTTTTCAGATCTGATGCCACGGGGAATGATCATTCATTATGATCATTCAGAAGAAAGTTTTGTCCTGTTCAGCCCAGAAAAGAAAAATCCTTATGTTAAACACCTCCTCTCTTTGAAGGTAGACATGGATGAATATGGGATGCCCAACAAGCTTCCCGAAAACTGTCACCTAAGACACTTGAGGCTTCTTACACGGTTGGAGCTGCTCCACATAACTTTGACAGATTCTACGCTGAATGAAATAGGCATGCTTGTTCATTTGAGGTGCTTAAACATTCGAACAGAGGCAAGAGCTTTCCCTCCATCATTTGCAAACCTCTTGAATCTGGAAACTCTGGTGGTGGATAATGGTCGATCATTAATGGTAATATCACCTAGTATTTGGAGTCTTCCAAAGCTACGACATGTGAGCATGAATAAATTTTTTCTCTTTGAACCGACCATCGACAAACCAACAGTGTTAGAAGAAGAGTTGAAGTTAGAGAATTTGAGAATATTACATAAGCCCGCCATTTTCTGTTTGGAAGACAGAAAGGAGATATTCAAAAGGTTTCCCAATCTTCGAAACCTTAAATTCAGCATTACCATACCAAGGAATTTCAGATCAGATGCAATAGACGAGGAAATTTGTTTTCCAAGATTGGATGTCCTTAATGAACTTGAAGAAGTTTCTGCATATTTTAGCGTCAAGTGGCACAATGCACATCAGTGGGATTTTCACTTTCCTTTGAGCTTGAAAAAATTGGAGCTAAGACGGTTTGATCTGACATCCGATTCGCTATCAAGAATTGCGAGATTACCCAACCTTCAAAAACTGTGTTTACACAGCTTAACCATCCAGGGTAAAGAATGGAACGCTGAGGAAGTCACCTTCCACAGTCTCAAATCGCTAAAGTTGGCATGGGTGTCTTTTTCTGAATGGCAGGTTGGGGAGGAATCGTTTCCTGTGCTGGAAGAACTACAATTACGACACTGTACTGAGCTTACAGAGATCCCAGACAGTTTTGGGGATATTCCTTCATTGAAGTCCATCGCACTGGATAGCAACCCTCAACTCGAAGATTCAGCCCTAAGGATTAAGGAATATGTTTCAGAAATGACGGGAAAAGACAAGCTTGAGTTAAAGTAGTCCTTATATGCACAAATCTCTGTGAGTATATACGAATTTACTATCTTCTTCATACATTAATTAAGTTCCTTTTCAGTGTATTTTTTCCAATTACTTTAACCTCTACAATCTTGTTTGCAGAGCGCATATAAAGGTTTCCATACAATTTACTTTGGCCAACACATCAACCTGTAAAGGCTTCAAATGATGGATCATACTCAGACTTCTAATGTCTTATTCCAGCTGTTTCCTTTCCATTTCTTTTATTCCATTGTGGCCAAAAAACTGATTGTCATTTGTGACTCGGATTTCTGTTCAATTTCTTCTTCTTTTTTTTGGTGAGTAAAGCTGTTAAGGGACAGCAAAATTATCCTAGAAACAAAGTAGTATCTTATATATATCCCAAATTTGTTCTATTTCCTTCTTAAAAGTAACATATATTCTTTTCTTTTCTATTTCTACTTATATAGAAGAGCGGGAGAAGCAGCTCGAGGTCGTCATGTGTGCTTGCCGCTAGAGGTTATTCTGGTCATTTCAGGTTTAGTCTTTAATTTCTCTTAGAACAGCTGCAGGCACCCTAACACTGACAGCAGCAAAGTAGCCGCCTAGATTATGATCGGCGCTTGGTTTCTCTGTTGGTGGCTCAACGCGTGCACTTCCATTTTTTATATCCGGGTAAGTGACCGGTTCGTATTTTCAGTCATAACACTATCTGAAAGTTTCCCTCTCTCTGAACACCTCCTTGCAATCTCTGCTTTCTCTCACTGTTATTGTTGCTAATTGCACTTCAATGATTTTTCCTCGCTCCACTGTTATTTTCCGGTGTGTATGTTGGTCCTCATCTTGTGCTTCTTTCATCTTTGATGGCATGTTAGAAATTTGTGTTTCTTGAAGAATTAGGCTTCTGCGTATAGAAATTTAACATGCCAAGGCTTTTGTTCTCTAAATGTTTGAAAAAATTCTTCAATGAATTGTGCTTCCGGGGTGAGTTTAGTTCATACTAATTAGATTCCATATATTTTCCTTTTGGTTTTCTGCTGCGTTTGATTTATGTAATAATGAAGTTTTATACTTTAAAACCTCATAGCATAATGATAATTCCTTTTAAAAAGATTTGTGCTTTTGACAATTAAATTTTAGAATAAAAAGGGTTTGGCAGCATGTTTTAGACAATTTACCTGTAGTTCAGCAGATGCTCTAATAAAATACATCTTTTCCCACTGATTTCTTCTTTGTTTCAACTTTCAAGTGAGTGATGAATTTGTTATCACTGTAATCTATGAGTTTGTTTTGAATTATTGTAAGCTCTTTGCTGTTTTGATAGCAATTTGGTCGCTACTTTCGATTTTATGGAAAATATCTGTACCTTCCTCTTCAATGTTGATTTTTATCAATCTCATTGGTGCTTGTTTTTTGGGGTTTTCCAGGGCTAGCACAATGTCGTATGTTAATTAGTCAATTTTTGGTTTTATTGATTATGCTTTTTGAGAAATTTTGGACTGATTAAACATCTAAATCTTTTTATATGCTTTTCTCTACTGTTGCTTTGAATAATATGTTATTTTCAGTTCTGTATGTGAAACCATTTAGTAATGATTTTTAGTGATAGCAAGAACAATACTTCTTCCGTTTTTCTTCATAGAATAAGTTGTTTTCTTTTTTAGAATATATGTCAAAACATGAGTGTGCCTCAAATATTTATCTTTCTTCTATAAGTTTATTTTGTTGCAAGGTTTCTGAGCTGGGCTATAATCGTGTGCAAGAATAAACAATCTTTGTTCTAAGTTCAGCCTATTTTTTGGCATAATTGTTAAAAGTTAATTCCTGAGTTAGCAGTTGAAAAGTTTACGAAAGAAAATGAGAAAGAATGAAGTTTCTTCTTTTCACTCTCTTGAGGCAACTAATAGTGCAACTATGACAGAAATTCGTTTTCATGTTTTCAATAGTTTGCTCTAATCAACTTAAAACTATTTAAAATTTGAAAATAATTTGTATTTCTTCCAGTGGTGTAAAAGCTTTAATACGTTTAGCAATTTGACTATTTTTTGTATAAGTTACCAATAAATATTAAGAAGCCTCGTCTATCATTGTGCTCTTGTTTCTATTGTACACTAAAACCATAGTCAATGTTCAAAGTTTCTGCCATGTACAAAAACTAATTCTATAATAAGAAACAATTATAGTATTAATTCGTTTGCTTTCCAGCATTACCACTATTGAATTCTTTATTTTGGTCGTCATCTTATTTGCCTAGAGTAACAAATACATACTTTGAACTGTAACTCTCTATATCTGTTTGTAGAACCTTTCATATATAGAAATCGTTGTTACTGCAGATTTGATGTTAAAATTTTATAGATTGCTTGAACTGCAAATGTCGACTGTTGAAAAGCATTTACCGTCAGCTTGTTCAGAAAAGGAAGCAACAGTACTCAACAGAAACCGTCTCTAAAATTAACCGTAGGAGACGTGATCTATACAAGCAGTTATCGGTTGATAAAAAAGAATTGCTTTTAACGCACTGCCGATCAAAAAAACTTGAATTAAAAAACGATTCGACTGCGCTGCTTGAATATACGAAACAAGCTGCTGGGTTTGAGCTGCATACAGAAAAACCTCTGACAATAGTCGACGCACCATGCGTTGCTGAGAAAGGTTAGAAACCAAAAAAGATTTATTCGAGCAAAAGACACATCTTTTGTAGACAGAAATATATGCATGTATATATGTGTTTTTCGTCGTGATCGTACTTAAATACAATTTGCTCTTACTAAACACATTTGGATTTGCATATTAGCAGGTATATCTTCAGTTGTAGGGGCAGTAGTTGATTGTCACAAGGGAAAAAATATTACTGATCACTTCTCCGTTTTTGAACATGGTAAGTGAGTGAAAATATGTTTTTACAGCTTGACTGTACTCCCTTTTAATATATTAATTAGAATTATTTGTATGTTAGGTTCGACCTCTGGTGCACCCTGTGACCGACATCATGTAGAGACATCTACTGTCATAAACAAAGGTTTGTCTCAATTTAATTTAGGTTTATCTCAATTTAATCTTATAACACTCATAGGATATATTGTTGCAACTAATATACACAGGTTCTAAATCAAAAATAAAAAGTTGGAACTGGAACATTAGAGAACTACCCACTGATGCAACCATTTTAAAAATTGTACCAGACTGTAAATATTGTGGAGCAAAAAGATTTGAATATGAGCCGCCAACATTTTGTTGTAGCAATGGTTCAGTTAAGTTGACGTCACATGAAATGCCTAATGAACTCTTGAGTTTATATTTAGGCAGTACCGAAGAATCTGAACACTTCCGTACCTACCTTAGATTATACAATAATATGTTTGCATTTGCTTCCCTTGGAGTGAACTATGACAAAGTACTAGCAAAAAGAAACCAAGGAATTTATACATTTAGAGTACAAGGTCAAATGTATCACTTTATAAATGATTTAATTCCAACAAATCGGCAACCAAGAAATTTACAGTTGTATTTTTACGATGAGAATGCAGAAATATTAAATCGAATGGCTTCGTCGGATATACTTCGACAATCGATTGTTGAGAAACTAATGAACATACTAAAGATAAATCCTTATTGTATCTTCTTGAAATCTCTAATACATATTCCAGAATTATCAAACTTTTATATTGCATTAAGATGTGGCTCTGGCTTAGATCAACGAGTATATAACCTGCCAACTGTGTCAGAAATAGCAGCATTATGGCTGGAACAAGAAACAAGCAATAATAGTTCTGCACCCCATGTTCGAATTTATACTCACAGTAACAAAAGCCAATTAGTAAATTACTATTATGGTTGCTATGATCCTTTGCAATATCCACTTTATTTCCTTATGGTCAAAACGGCTGGCACTGCGGTATTCCAAAATCGAACAACCTAGAAATAAATTGAGAAATCGAGCTTATTATGAGACCGAGCAGCTTCCGAGTGTCTCTAACATGTGTTCTATTGATGGATTACTTGATATGGAAGCAGATGTTCTGCAAAAGGGGAAACGAAAAAGAAATAATGTTTCTTGTCGTGAATACTACTGTTACAAATTCCAGATGAGAGATAATGAGGAAAACGGAGTTTTACATTCTGGTAGATTATTTCAACAATATTCAGTTGATGAATTCATAAAAGTAGAAACTTAGAGATTAGATTTTGCCTCATTTAACCAAGATTTATTTCGGATTGATGTACTACAAGGACTTTTAGATATCGTGAGACTTGGCGAAAGAGAAGCTTCTAAGATAGGAAAACAAAACTTTCTTCCAACAAGTTTTACGGGTGGTCCAAGAGATATGCGTCAATGTTATATGGATTCTATCGCGTTAGTGCAGCATTTTGGAGAGCCTGATATATTTCTGACCATAACATGTAATCCCTCTTGGCTTGAAATAAAGGAACATTTGCTCCCAACAGACGAAACTCAAAATAGGCCTGATTTAATTAGTCGAGTATTTAGAGTAAAGGTAGAAGAGATGAAAACAGATATATCAAAAAGAAACATATTTGGAAAAGTTGCAGCCTTTATGTACAATATAGAATTTCAAAAATGCGGTCTTCCACATGCCCATTTTCTTGTTATACTTATTGATGATTACTAATTATTAACGCCCGAGGCTTATGACAAATTTGTTTGTGCTGAGCTGCCTGACCCTGATACATACTCTTACTTACATAAGCTTGTCGTTAAACACATGATGCATGGGCCTTGTGGTCATTTAAATCCTACAAATTTATGTATGAAAAGAAATGAGTGCAAATTTAAGTACCCCAAGAGCTTCGCTGATGAGATGACGAAAGGAAAGAACTCATACCCAATTTATAGAAGACGAAATACTGGTAAATCTGTTAAAGTTAGAAAACAATTTCTTGATAACTCATGGGTTGTTCCCTACAACCCCTATCTGCTATGTAAATACAATTGCCATATAAATGTAGAGGTTTGCTCCGACACTAAAGTTGTGAAATATATATACAAATATATCTGCAAAGGACATGATAAGATATCATTTGACTTACACGAAGATAACACAAATATACAAATAGATGAGATAAAAGAGTATCAATCTGCTAGATGGGTGTCACCTCCAGAAGCTATGTGGCGCTTATTTGCGTTTCATATTAGTGAAATGACTCCGAGTGTTTATCACCTCCCATTACATCTTGATGGACTACAATTTGTCTCTTTTAAAAAAACCGACACAATAGATAGTATCATAAAAAATCCTATGATTAAGAAGACGATGTTGACAGAATTCTTTTTGATGAATGAAACAAACAAAGATGCTAAAGAGCTTAAATTACTGTATAAAGATTTTCCACAACACTTCGTATGGTCATCTACCTATAAAATGTGGACTCGACGACAACAAGGTCACGTTATTGGCCGGGTAGTAACATGTCATCCAATAGAGGGAGAAAGATATTACCTTAGATTATTACTAATGAATGTGAAAGCACCAAAATCATACAAAGATCTTCTAATGGTAAATGGAATATGCTGCGACACATTTAGAGAATCTGCAGAAAAAAGAGGGTTGTTACACTATGACAACAACTTGATTGGATGTTTGTTAGAGGCTGCATGTTATCAAATGCCTTATAGTTTAAGACGTTTATTTGCTACAATATTAGTATACTGCAGCCCTGCCAATCCAAGAGAATTGTGGGAATAGTTTGAAGATTCCATGTCCGAAGATTTTAAAATCCTAGCCAATATAACGGCAAAAGATATCCACCTCGCTGTTCTAAATCACATTAATGATATACTACATTCTATGAGTCGTGATATTAATGAGTTCAATCTTGTTTCAAAAAATATTACATCTTCGAAAATGGCAAATGAAGCATATTTCGAAAGAAATATCGTCGTGAGTAACGAAGATTTGTTGTTACATAGAAAATTAAATACAGAACAAAAAATAGCATACAACATAATCTTGCAAAGAGTATTTGCCAATGAATCAGGAGCATTTTTTATTGATGGTCCTGGAGGAAGTGGTAAGACGTTTTTTATACTGTGCCTTATTAGCAACTGTGAGATCTAAAGGATTTGTAGCATTAGCAACAACAACTTCTGGAGTTGCAGCTTCGATCCTTCCAGGAGGACGAACAGTTCATTCACGTTTTAAATTTCCGATTAATATTGATGAAAATTTTTCTTGCAATATTAGCAAGCAAAGCTCACTGACATCTTTGATTCGTGATGCAAAATTGATTGTGTGGGATGAAGTATCAATGGCTAAAAAGAACATGATTGAAGCTTTAGATTCTCTCTTGAAAGATGTAATGAACACAAATGTGCTTTTCTTTTGAAAAGTTGTTGTGTTTGGAGGGGATTTTAGACAAACACTTCCCGTGGTTCGAATTGGAAAAAAGGAAGATTTCATTCAGGAAAGCATATTGAACTCCGAAATATGGAACGAACTTGAAAAACTACGATTATCAGAGAATATGCGTGCCAAAACTGATCCCTCTTTCTGTGAATATTTGATGCTAATTGGAAATGGAAAAGAAAAAACAAACATGGATAATAAAATAGAAATTTCGAGGTCTTTCATTGTTCCTTATATTACTGAAAAAGAATCTTTGGATCTTTTATTCAACATAATATATCCTAATTTGCACATGTCTCTTCGCAATTCTTCTTTTTTAACTTCACACGTTATTTTGACGACAAAAAATGACTTTGTTGATGAAATAAATGAGAGACTTATAGCTCAATTCCCTAAAGAAGCTAAAACATTTATTGCAATGGATGAAACTGTTGAACCAAATGATCAAAGCCAGTTTGAGGATTTTTTACATTCATTGAACCCTGCTGGTTTGCCTCCTTACAAATTAATCTTGAAGGAAAATTGTCTTGTTATGTTGTGAAATTTAAATCCTTGTGAAGGTTTATGCAACGGTACACGACTGATATGCTGTGATTTTATGAGTCGTGTTATAAGCGCTAAAATTGCGAGTGGTGGTTTAAAGATACACATGTATTTATTCCCAAAATACTATTATTATCTTCAGATGATGAGAAGTTACCAATCCCATTTAAAAGAACTCAATTTCCAATACGCCTGTGTTTTGCAATGACGATAAATAAAGCGCAAGGGCAAACATTAAATTATGTTGGTATTTATTTGCGTGAGCCAGTGTTTTCTCATGGCCAGCTATATACTGCTTTATCCAGAGCAAAGAGTTCAAGTTGTATTAAAATATTAATCCAACCACCTACCATAGATAACGATGATGACCATTCTACATATAACATAGTGTATAACGAAATCATTCAAAAAGCACTTCTATAAGTCTGTAGCTTTCTTCTTTATACTCCTGATTTAGCCTTCTATTCTTTATTTCAATAATTTTCTTGAGACTTGAGATAATTTCTCTGCAATTTACTATGTGCTAAATAAGAGTTGGCTTGTGTATCTACAAATCCTTCCTAAACTTTTACTCATTTGATATTGTTTTTTGATGCACAATATACAAATCAAATTATTTACATTGTGAACATCCAAAACCAATAAGTCAAATCATTCATCTTTGCAAATCTATAAATACAAAAGCTACTTGCATATTTATGTGATTTTTTTTCAACTCTGTGAAGCTGACCTGGCTGACATTTACATCAGGAAAAAGATAATGTTTTTACCTCCGCCTGTGTTCAAATTATATTGTAACACAGGCGATCCCAAGCCCGAACAAAGGAGGAGGGTCTATTGTCTATTGGTAATAGCAATTGTATTTTATTTCTTCATTTGAATGTACTTAGTGATTTCCTCTTATAAATTTTTATACATCACTATTCAATATGTTGGCGAAAAAAAAATCTATTGTTCGTTTAAGAAACGAAATGAGAAATAAGTTTATTTATCTTCTATTTTGATGTCTTTATGTTCCTTTACTGCTTACTAACACATATAATCTGTGTTGCAGGTATTTTAAAGAGATCTTCTAAAGTAAAATGTTTTCACAAGCTGGTACTAAAAGGTACTGTCACACTAACCAAATTTTGATATAGTAATTTCATTTTCTACCTTAGAGATTTTTTCATTATTTGATTTTATATGGATATCTTTGCATATTTCAATGATGTGATTAGTTTTACTACTGGAAGTTATCCAATTAATCTTCTTTAATGTCTTTATTATATTCATTCAAGTATTATGCATACATACAAATAATTAACATCATATATATTTAACAGAAAAAGCAGGCAGGAGACCGTCGACATCCCTGCTTGCTGACAGAGGGCAATTTGGTCTTTCTACTACTTCTGTGCTAGGTATAATTCCTTTTGTGTCCCTGCACTTGCTGATTTGTGTCTTCCCGAGAAAATCTAAATATGTAATTTTGTAGTCTCCATTGACGACTACCAACGATTTTGTTTCGCTTTTGGCAGAAGTGAAATCAGGTGCTTTGCTTGGTATTTTGCAGTTCCATATTTGCTCTATTAAAGTAATGGTTGAATCCTTCTTGATTTTGTGAAATTAACTGCTTGAAGAGAAATTGGTGTTTCAGCCAACTTATCTTGTCTTTGTTACTATGTTTTTTCATAGCAACTCCATTTCCATAAGTGAGGACTCAAAGAATTCATTAAAAGAAGATTTTAGGGCTATGTCCAGCGGCATCCCAACCACAATCATCAATTTTTGAATATATCAACAAAACAACAAAGACTACTGCTGTAAATTAATGGGAATGGAGACAACTGATAGAGTGAGTTAAAATTCTTGTGAGTTAAAACTCTTTAACAGTAACTCATGTTGGTATTAGCTACTATAATTTTCCAAAGAAAGTTTTAAGCTCCATTATTCAAAACTTCGGTTTTAAAGAGATGAATACTATGTTATATGCTTTTGCTGTCAAGTAACTACTGCTTTGTAAATCCAAATGAAAATAGTGATACCCTTGTCCTATAGTTAAAGTGTTAGAAGAAATTTCTGTTTCTTATTGATGGATCCCCTCAAACTGATGCAGACTTTGTCAAAGGCTCATTTAATCAACCTATTTATATGAGCTTTTACAGATGAATCTTTACTCTTTTAAGTCAAACTGTAATATAACTTATAAATCAACCCTGTTTAAAAGTTAAATATAGTAACTTAAATGAAAAAGGTCTACAAATAACTATAAATTGGGATTGCCATTGTCAGCTAGAATATACTTGTTCTTGATATAGATGGAATCACAGGCTCATTGATGCAATCCATAAAATTTGAAGCTTTATTGTTCCTGATGGTAAGTTTCATAGTTTTTTTGGTATGCACTTCCAGGTATAGCAAGTGAATATCTTCTGTTCGGTTACGCAGACGGAGTTCTTACTGCAACTTCAGTCCAGAAAGGAATCATTTTTTCTCCTCTCGAAGAGATAATCTGCTAAAAATATTTGAGTTAATTATGAAGCTGGTAAGTGTATATGCACGAGAAATAAAAGATCTTGATATTTTTGATTGATACCAAATCCCCGGCCTACATCAATGTATATACTACATTGCAAATAAGAAAGATTTCAATTTTTAGTTTTTCGCTGGTTACTATAACTGTGATGAACAACCTGTTGAAGTTTGGCAAAATGCCAAAGTCCCACATTGGTTGGGAGTTAAGTTTGGGGGGATTTTTCCCCTATAAAAGAAGGCCTAATGTTTAGGATTGAAATACACCTCTCATTTGCCTTCTCATCTGTTTAAGGCATTTGTATCTTCTCTCTTTAGTATTATTTCACTTGTATTTTTGGAGTGAAATAAAATATTGGTTGTGTCCGAGGAGTAGGCAAAATTAGCCGAACCTCGTAAATTCTGGTGTTCCCTTTTATTGTTGTTTTATTGTCTTATTTATTATTTGGTGGCTGTCATAATTTTTGGTATAGTAGTTGTGACTTATTCACACTATATACATTTGGCTTCCGCAACAATTGGTATCAGAGCCAAGGTACTGTCTAAGTATGCTCTGTGGTTGCAGCATAGTCTGATCTTCCACATCAGAAAAGATTTATCTTGGTAACTGAGTCAAGGTTCTGTCTGAGTATGCTCTGTGGTTGCAGCTTAGTCTGATCTTCCACACCAGAAAGGAAATAATCTTGATTTGTGTCGTCAGCTATTAAATAATATTTGTGTCAAAGATGGGAGACAATAAACAAGAAGAATCTACATCAAGTGTCAACAATACGTCATCATTGGCATCTTCGCTTATGACAAGAATTGTGTCAAATGCGAAATTTGCGGTCGAAATATTTGACGGGTCCGGACATTTTGGGATGTGGCAAGGCGAGGTTCTAGATGTCCTTTTTCAACAAGGGCTAGATCTGGCCATTGAAGAAAAGAAACCAGATGTTATTGGAGAAGAAGATTGGAGAATTATCAACCGTGTTGCTTGCGGTACCATTCGATCCTACCTTGCTAGAGAGCAGAAATATCCATACACAAAGGAAACTTCTGCAAGTAAATTATGGAAAGCACTGGAGGATAAATTTTTGAAGAAAAATAGTCAAAATAAATTGTACATGAAGAAGAGACTGTTTCACTTCACCTATGTTCCTGGTACCACGATGAATGAACATATCACCAGTTTCAATAAGTTGGTTACAGATTTGCAAAATATGGATACAACTTATGATGATGGTGACTTGGCCTTGATGTTGTTAGCGTCACTTCCTGATGAGTACGAGCACCTTGAAACTACTCTACTCCATGGAAATGACGAAGTTTCTCTCAGAGAAGTTTGTTCGGCTTTGTACAGCTATGAACAAAGAAAGCGAGAAAAACAGAAGGGCGGAGAAGGAGAAGCACTATTTGTGAGGGGTCGTCCTCAAAATCAAACGAGGACAAAGAAGGGAAGATCCAAGTCAAGATCCAGACCCAGCAAAGATGAATGTGCCTTTTGTCGAGAAAAAGGGCACTGGAAGAAAGACTGTCCGAAGTTGAAGAATAAGGCCAAACATAACAATGGAAAGGCCATTATGGATTCAAATGTAGCTGATTGTGATGATTCAGACTTCTCATTAGTTACAACAGAGTCATCAACATCATCAGACATATGGTTGATGGACTCGGCTTGTAGCTATCATATGTGTCCCAACAGGGACTGGTTCGTGGAATTTCAAGAAGGAGAATATGGAGTCATCCACACAGCGGATAACAGCCCTCTTACCTCATATGGCATTGGTTCAATACGATTAAGGAACCATGATGGAATGATCAGAACATTGATAGATGTTCGATATGTACCGGATTTGAAGAAGAATCTCATCTCTGTGGGAGCCCTAGAATCAAAAGGGTTCAAAATCATTGCAGAAAATGGAGTGATGAGAGTATGCTCCGGTGCACTAGTGGTAATGAAGGCTAATCGGAAGAATAATAATATGTACCGCTATCGTGGCAGTACAGTTATTGGGACAGCGACAGTAACATCCAGTGACGACAAAGAGGCAGAAGCAACCAAGCTATGGCACATGCGCTTGGGACATGCTGGAGGAAAATCCTTGAAAACTCTATCAGATCAAGGATTGTTAAAAGGAGTAAAGGCTTGCAACTTGGAGTTTTGTGAGCATTGTGTCAAAGGGAAACAGACAAGGGTTAAATTTGGTACAGCGATCCATAATACTAAAGGCATTTTGGATTATGTACACTCTGATGTTTGGGGTCCTTCCAAAACACCTTCACTGGGTGGGAAGCACTATTTTGTAACCTTTGTTGATGATTTTTCTCGAAGAGTGTGGGTGTATACAATGAAAAACAAAGATGAAGTGCTGGGAATTTTTCTCAAATGGAAGACGATGGTGGAGAATCAAACAGGCAGGAGGATCAAGTGTATTCGCACAGACAATGGAGGTGAATACAAAAATGATCATTTCAATAAGGTCTGTGAAAATGATGGCATCGTCCGACACTTCACTGTTAGACATACACCACAACAGAATGGAGTGGCAGAACGTATGAACCGGACCTTGCTGGAGAAGGTACGGTGTATGTTGTCCAATGCTGGCTTGGGCAAAGAATTTTGGGCTGAGGCAATTACATATGCATGCCACCTCATTAATCGTCTACCATCTGCTGCTATTGATGGCAAAACACCATTTGAAAAATGGTACGGAAAACCTGCTGTAGATTATAACTCTTTGCACGTGTTTGGCTCAACTGCATATTATCATGTGACAGAGTCAAAATTGGATCCAAGGGCAAAGAAGGCTATTTTTATGGGAATTACTTCTGGAGTCAAAGGATATCGCTTATGGTGTCCTATGACAAAGAAAGTAATATTCAGCAGAGATGTTACCTTTGATGAATTTGCTATGGTAAATAAGGTAACAGAAAATACCAAACAAAATGAAGGTGCTTCTAAGCAGGTGGAGTTTGAGGGAAAATTTATTTTTCCTACACAAGAAGCAGAGGAGGAAACAAATGAAGATTACCCTCTGGAAGGAGAGCCAGTAGAGGAGATTCCAACTCAGGAATCTCAACAACAACTTGAATCAATAGAAACCAGCAGGCCAAAAAGAACAATAACGAAACCTGTTCGTCTCATAGAGACGGTTGCTTGTGCAACCACAATTGTAGCTGATGATGTTCCTACTACTTATAAAGACGCTGTCCAAAGTTCAGAAGAAGATAAGTGGAGGATTGCCATGAATGATGAAATACAGTCCCTTCATCAGAATCATACATGGAGATTGGCCAATCTCCCGAAGGGAAAGAAAGCAATTGGGTGCAAATGGGTATTTGCAAAGAAGGAAGGATTTCCTAACCAAGTAGATGTTCGCTACAAAGCAAGATTGGTGGCCAAAGGATATGCTCAAAAGGAGGGAATTGATTACAATGAAGTGTTTTCTCCAGTTGTAAAACATTCCTCCATTAGAATTATGTTGGCTTTGGTAGCACAATTGGATTTGGAACTAGTTCAGATGGATGTAAACTTAGAGGAGGAAATCTACATGACTCAGCCAGAAGGATTCAAAGTTGCTGGAAAAGAAAATATGGTGTGCAAACTTGAAAAATCATTGTACGGATTGAAACAATCTTCTAGACAATGGTACAAGCGATTTGACGAGTTTATGTTACGGCAAGGGTACAAGAGAAGCAAATACGATCATTGTGTGTATTTGCACAAGCTTAAAGATGGTTCCTTTGTATATCTTCTCCTATATGTTGATGATATGTTGATAGCTTCCAAGAATTTAGAAGAAATTGATAAGTTGAAGATTCAACTGAAGAAGGAGTTCGAGATGAAGGATTTGGGTGAGGCAAAGAAAATTCTTGGCATGGAGATAATTAGAGATAGACGTTCAAAGAAACTCTGTTTATCTCAAAAGGAATATTTGAAGAGAGTACTTCAACGTTTTGGCATAGATGACAAGACTAAGCCAGTTAGTACTCCACTTGCTTCCCATTTTAAGCTAAGTACTACTATGTCGCCAATGGATGAAGCTGAACGAGAGTATATGTCAAAGGTACCATACGCAAATGTTGTTGGTAGCTTGATGTATGCAATGGTTTGCACAAGGCCTGACATTTCACAAGCTGTTGGAGTTATTAGCAGATATATGCACAATCCAGGGAAGGAGCATTGGCAAGTTGTGAAGTGGATTCTACGGTATATTCATAATACTGTAGATGTCGGGTTAGTTTTTGAGCAGGAAGACAATCAGTCTGTAGTTGGATATTGTGACTCAGATTTTGCGGGTGATATGGACAAACGAAGATCAACTACTGGTTATGTGTTTACTTTTGCAAAGGCACCAGTTAGTTGGAAGTCTACTTTGCAGTCAACAGTTGCTTTGTCTACAACAGAGGCAGAGTACATGGCTATTACAGATGCTGTGAAAGAGGCAATTTGGCTTCAAGGATTGCTAAAGGAGCTTGGTGTTGAACAAAAAGGTATCACAATTTTTTGTGATAGTCAAAGTGCTATTCAATTAGCGAAGAACCAAGTTTATCATGCAAGGACGAAGCACATTGATGTTCGGTATCATTTCGTACGAGAAATCATAGAAGAAGGTGGAGTCACGGTGAAGAAAATTCATACTACAGAGAATCCTGCTGATATGCTGACAAAGGTGGTGACTGCGGTCAAGTTTCAACATTGTTTGGATTTGATCAACATTGTTGAACACTGAAGATTGAAGATGAAGACACAACCAAAATTTGTTATTGAGAGAGAATTGAAAATGTGGAATTTTGCCAAGGTGGAGATTTGTTGAAGTTTGGCAAAATGCCAAAGTCCCACATTGGTTGGGAGTTAAGTTTGGGGGGATTTTTCCCCTATAAAAGAAGGCCTAATGTTTAGGATTGAAATACACCTCTCATTTGCCTTCTCATCTGTTTAAGGCATTTGTATCTTCTCTCTTTAGTATTATTTCACTTGTATTTTTGGAGTGAAATAAAATATTGGTTGTGTCCGAGGAGTAGGCAAAATTAGCCGAACCTCGTAAATTCTGGTGTTCCCTTTTATTGTTGTTTTATTGTCTTATTTATTATTTGGTGGCTGTCATAATTTTTGGTATAGTAGTTGTGACTTATTCACACTATATACATTTGGCTTCCGCAACACAACCGTGTTTTTATTCAATTATAGAAAGTTACATTAGACCATTCCTCATATTTGGATGGCTATAACAGAAAATGAAAAATATTAAGTAACAAATAAAGTTAAAATACTTTAGATGTTTATTAATATATCAAAATTCATGTTAAAGGAAACAAATATTAATATTGTGATGTCTGCTTCTTGATTTGGATGGTTCCAAAAAAGAGAAAGAAAAAGTTGCTAACTTCTAAAAAGAGTAACCATGTTAGACATTATTAATATATTGAAATTTATGGTATAGGAAAAAACTAACTTTTTCTCCATTTATGGATAATAAGAAATGAATTTTCTTGGCTTATGATAAAAAGAACAAAACGGAAATAGTTTACTAATAATTTACGCATAGCTGTTCACATGAATAACTGCTTTTCTATATCCTTGTATATTTGATTTTTAGTTTTTTCATGTATGTATGTTGCATTTGTTTATTCCTTTATTTTGGTATAAATAAAGTTTTATTCCCTTCTTTATGAACAAAATTCACAAAAATATATCAGTAACTCCACAACATGGCAGTCTCATTTCTGTCATATGATATCAAACTTATCAAAAGTAAGAAGGATGTGTTTATGTGATGTTACATACGTTTGAAGATGATGTTGGAGTTGTGGATGTTGACTCTACTTCTGCTTGCTTTTCTCAATTAAGTCATTTATCCTTAACCTATGAACTCACATATTCACTTAAGTGTGGATTGCTTGGTTATTCTCAGCTGAAAAATGCGGTTATATTGGAACTTGGCTGGAAAGTGATTACTGTCAATAAAATTTTTCTTTTTTGCTTCTGTGAAAACTAAACTTGTCAGGCCATGGCTTCAGGGACAGGAAAATCAGCAGCATATATGCTTTGATCTTTAATGTCTTTCTTTACTTCATTGTTATTGTTATTACTTCTTGGGATGTCAATCATACCATAGTAAGCATTGCTATTTTTCCTATTCAATTTGATTAAGACAGTAATTCAACTTTTCAGGCTAAGTTTATTAAAACTGAGAAGAATGTGAAAGAGTTGAGCAGTTGAAAGAGCGGCTTTCGCTGAAGATGATATGAACCGTGGCCTGTCCGAGCTTCAATGCTTATTTTCTTCATTAATATACTCAAAGCGTAAGACTCCCTGCAGCGGCATTTTCACATTACAACTTATATGAACACTTTTTGGTTACAGGGATAAATTCTCAAGTGTGTTTTCTTGTTCTGCTTATTCTTAACGGGTTGCTTCACTTGAAGATACACATTTTGCAAATTTTATGGATATTACATCAATAATACCTGGTTGTAATTGTTACCTATGGTTAACTGGATAGCAGTAATGTTGTAGATTCTTTTTATGTCCTATTTTGCGGATATTGTACCATCCTACAATTTTCTATGCTATATCGAAAAGCCTCCTGCCTGTGATAGCCGAGTTTCTTATCTGCAGATGGACCACTATTCCATTGGTAACAGAACACTCACATAAAAAACAAACAGAATGCTTGATATGTTGGGCCCGTGCGATATGTTACGCGGCGCCTTCCTAAGATTCCTTGGAAGGGCGACGTAAGGCTAAGCAACTGATGTCAGTGCAGTTGCTGTCCGCCAACTGAGGTCCCCTCCGTACGCTAGACTAGATTGTCAGTGCCGTACGGGAAAACCAATGCCAAGAGCAATTGAGAGAACATGAATGAGAATTGAGAATGAAAGAAAGCTTGATTGCATTAATGAAAGCTATTACAGAAAGGCAACGCGGTGTCGAGGGGGAGAGACACCAGTACAGAGAATTGTTTGCTTGCTAGAAAGTTTGATTGCTTGATCCCCCCTAATAATGCTTAAAAAAATAATCCAAAGCTACAAGACTAGACTTGATTAAGCTAGAGAAACATAATGGAAGTACATGGAATAAAACTACTCTATATTTACAATGAAAAAGACTTAGTTTGCTATAAGGCAGAAACGGGTCCGTTGTCAGCAGCATAGTCTTTGGCATCAGGGTGTGCGCGCGCGGCGTTGTCTGCACGCGCGGTGCTGTTGGCATCTGCCTGCGGTTGGGCGCTGGCGAGGGATATCGGTGGGGCGACAGAGGCACATGCGCACTTGTCACTTGGCGCGGCCAAGACCACGGGGCCGTCCGTGGTGCTAGGCATTGGAAGGCTTGCTAGGATGCCACGGGGCGCGCCCAAGGGGTCATGGGGCACGGATGAAAAGCCGCCCATGACAGATAGCACGGGCAATCTTCATCTAGACTACTATATAGAAGCCGCTTGGAAGTAGGTCAGGGTCGTCATGCCTGCTTCCCAAGGGCTACTTTAGTCTTTTCGTAAATTTTGCTAATAGCTAACACGCGTATGGTAACTTTGACGGGTAGTGTGATTTAGGGACTCTCACTGCCAACGACTAATTCCTCCCTCTGTTCATCCTCTTTCTTTCTCTGCTTCATCTTCAGATTTCTTTCTATCTCACAGCGATTAATCTGCTTCCGTTTCCCTCTGCTCTTCCTCTTTCTGCCTCTGCTTCATCTTCAGAATTTGCTGTCACTTTTGACACCATCGGTTAATCGAAGGTCTTTGCTTAGGAAACTTGGTTCACTGACTTTCTTCCCAATGTTTTATCACCAATACAGCATCAAACGTTTTCGGAATAGCTGAGGAAACAGTTGCGGAGAATTTATATAAACTGTACTTTGCATGATGATGCACTTACTATTTTGTTGCTGGTGGTTCCTGAGATTGAAAGGTATAAAAATGTATTTGCAGGATTATATTCTGTGTTTTGTTATTGGTGTTGATCCAATGCTATTTTTACTGATGGCTTCATCAAAAATGTTATTTGTACTGATGAAGTTGGTTTGACTCTGAACTGTTTGCTTTAATTATTGCTTCTTTTTCTGATGTAGAATTTATAGTTGAACTTGATGAGTTTTGTATTATGATCAAATTATTGCTTCTTTTTCTCATTACTTTTATCTTTTGCTTTGCAGATTGTGGTTACAAAGGTAGCATATACTGTGATGTATCACTCTTTCGACACAGCCAATATTCTCCATCATATTGTTGTTACTTCTTCAGTTTTTTTGTATAAATTATTATATTGGAAATTCTTCTTTCAAAATTTCCTCACACTTGTGTTCTTGCAGGTTTAGCTCAACTTCTATGATGCTGCTGGCTCATCAACTGCATCTCTCATCTCTTGTTCAGACCCAATGTGTGCTTCGACTGAGTGCTGTCTATTATGCGTCAGATTTATTATATTTTGACACAGTCCTCGCGACCTCACTGATTGCCAACTCTTCAGCACAAAAATCCAACTGAAATTCTGTACCTATTGCAATTCCATGATGTTAAAAGCTATAGTATGGTAATAAACAACAAATGTATGTTCCAGCAGAATATTCAAAAAGCTTGAAAACCACCAGACAATAATAATGACAAACACGAATTCTAAGTATCAATTCCAACAAAAAATAAGTAATAAATTTTCTTCTCTCTTTTTTGGTTTCTAATTGACTGAATACCACAGTTTTTTCCTTCTCATTACTTTTATCTTTTGCTTTGCAGATTCATGAAATCCATCCAAGAAGGTGGCCAGGGAGGATCAGTGGAATTGTCCAGATAAAGTGATATGAATAGGCATCTCATATGAGCAGCTTATACTGTAGAACAACATGGACTGGTAGAAGAGCCTTGTAGACAGAGTTGAGCAGTATGAAAGTTGAAAATACAGCCTAAGGATGCTTTCCACACAATTGACGTGCAAGGACAACTTCAGTAAAAAAAAAAAGAAAAAAAATACCATCCATGAAATGGATGATCAAGTGAAATATTACTTTGATACATATATTCTTTACAATTAACTCAATTTATTTGTGACTACCGCAACAAATAAAGAGAACTTTAGAATTGTTGGGCCCATGCGAAGCATGGGCAAGATTATCTAGTAGCTCTATATACATGTGATAGTTTTATTAATGACTCTTTTTGTCAGTTTAGCATTCAGAGAATCTCAAATTTAGCTTTTTCCCATGTAGTTTTAAACGTTTCATGCTGTTTTCAAACCAAAATCAGAAATAAGAAAAGGTATAAATATTAGGGATTTATAATAAATCCACAAGCTGTTAATGACTGACTAAACATCCACAATACTTTCTTGTTGAGAACTTCTGATGTACTTAGATTTTTCTAAAGCTTGTGACTCCAATCTCATCATCTATTATATTTCAAATGTTAAGAATAGTGAGAGGCTATGCAAGGGTGTTCAAAGTGTATTTTTTAATCAATAACAAGTGGTAATATTTTAAATTATACATAGTATAATATTTTGGCGAAGGATGTTCAGTTTGACCCTCCTTGAGCCAACATAGCTTCGCCCCTGATAATAAGACTCTTAAAAGTAATATTACTTGCGTAAAACGCTGGTAATTTAGAGCCAGTTTGGCTTACTTGATTGAAGTTAAAGTAACTTATGAGCATCAAGTACTGAAACTGATTTTGTTCCAATATGAATCGTTTCTAAACATTAAGAAATAAGTTCATAACACAAAATGAGGCTAATCAAATATTATACAACAATAACTGCTATCTCAATCTTCATAAATATTAATTAGAAATTCATAAATGGTTTATGAATCTTCATAAACCATTTCGCTTTATTTAAGCTCTCTATATATATATTCTATATTTTGAGGATCCAACATATATTAATTAGTTTTACGCCGGGGTTGTCAGCCTACTGCGACCCTCCTCATTTGTCCCCGTGTGGGACTAGTGATGGGTGCAAGCTCATAAGAAGAAGTTAAGTCGCATGTTTACGGTTAAAGCAAAATAAATTACATAAACAATATAAAGCTTATCGATCCTTGTCAGTTATAATTTGCAAGACAGTTTTATATGTTTGTTAGTTATCTCTTTTCACCTCTTCCTCCAAAAAACGGTTTAAGAAAGTATTTACTAAATCATCCATGCATCCATATTTTATGCATACTCTGTAAAGAAATATATATAGAATAAAAGTTGTTTTTTTTCTCTAATGGACGAGTAACTAACTAGTTTGTGGGTGGATAGATCAGTAGAAACTCGATCGTACTAAGGTTTAAAAAAAATCAGAAATTACTTTTTTTTTTCTTTGTTACTGTTGAACTTGGTTCACCCTTATTTTGAGTAAATAACATATACAAATTAAACCATGTTTCTTTGAGATGCTTGCTTTGTAACAAAAGTTGTAACTACAGGACAAGCATTTAGCTTATCCAGTAAAGCTATTTTGGAGAAGGCCCTTTACACTTATGTTAATTGCCTACTAGTTAAGACTTAAGAGTAAAAAATTTGATGGTGAATATGTGGCATTGAAATTTTGATATAACATTTGGTCTTTTGGCAGGTGTCGTCTGCTGTACTTCGCAAGGACATTCTCAATCTTTTGGATTTCATAGAGAGATTAAAGAATGGACGAGTTCAAATTTCTCTTGACATGGATGAACTTGAAAAGCTTGCATTGGAGCTGACATTTGTGTCAGCATGTTTACGGATTTGTTAGTTTATTTCGGATGGTTTCCATGCTGAAATATCTTGCAAACCAGATTATGAGGTTCGTGATCTGGTTCAGTCACTTTTTCATCAGAGTGGAGATGACATGCTGGTTAAATTAAAGGATCATGTCGTTCCTCGCCTTCTGGAAAATATCAAAAGTTCTAAAAGCTCACGTGATTATTCTGAATCAAGTGACACCATGACTGAGGATCAGTTGGTTGAACTTTTTGATGCCCTCCTTGTAAATCTCCATCATCTAAGTACCGTGCCGAGTTGATATTCCCATCGATGACTCAATATGAGCTTCTTCAGAATGTATATATGTGGCAATTTAAGAGATTTCCATGGGCTGAAAGTAAATGGTTGCATTGAGAATGAGACAATGGAATATATCTTACCTGAGTTTCTGCTTTTGGTCGAGAGAGTAGGACACCTCTGCTTTGTCCTTTTGAACCATCAACTTGACACAATAGATGTAACCTATTAACTTTATGAAACAGATGATTCTGATGATATGGATGACATACTTGATGTCCCTTAAGTCAATTCCATGCTAGCTCGTCTACTTGTGAAGATCATTCCTGTTGAACTAGAGGTTATGCACATATATGTTTTACAAATTTGAAAGATTCGAAGTCAGCTGAAGTTGGACGCTTCATTAAGCAACTTCTAGAAACCTCTCCAGACATTCTTAGAGAATATCCGATTCATCTACAGGTGCACATGGTAATTGCTCTTACTGCTAACACTTCAACTCGAAACATTCATGTCATGATAGAGTTCCTATTGATTATAGCCCAAGGACGTTATTCATCATGACAAATTGTCTGTTCTCTTTGCACGTGTTGTAGCACTTACCAGGGAGGTTCCCATTCTTGTTTGCCACTTAGAAGAGAAATCAAGGCGTAAAAAGAATACCAATGAAACAAACTGTGCAACTCTAGACTTGCTGGAAATGTTGAACTTCTGAAGGAAGATCTCAAACATGTTTATATGAAAGCCCCAGACATCTTCCCCATGAGTGATGGACTAATCTTCATGACTCTTCTACTCAAAAACTTAAATGATTTGCTCAATTCCAATGCTTATTCAGTTGCTTTGATAAAGGAAGAAATTGGGCTAGTGAAAAAAGATCTAGAGTTCATCATATCATTCTTCGGGAATGTTGAGCAAGTTTTGCATACAGATCTTTGGATTCGTGTTCTAGATGTGGCATATGAGGCAGAACATGCCATTAACTCAATTCCTGTCAGAGATCATGGTCTCTTGCAACTTATCTTCTTACTTTCTGATACCGTAAAAAAGATCAAGCTTATCAAAGAAGAAGTACCACAGAAGATCCCCAAGAACATGGACCTTCTTGTTGTGAACTCTCCCAGCAAGCAATATGAAATTAGCAAGTCATCAACAGTTGGTCAGCTAATTGTAGGTTTTGAGGAGGAGACAAAGTAGATAATTAAGAAGCTCACCAGTGGACCAGCTGGGATAGATGTCATTTCTGAAGTTGGCATTCCAGGGCTTGGAAAAACTACTTTGGCTTACAAAGTATATAATGACAAGACTATTGTTGATCATTTTGACGTTTGTGCTTGGTGCACAGACGACCAAGAACGTAACGTGAAAAAGTTGTTACAAATTTATTTTAATCAAGTTATTGGTTTGAAAGAAAGATCCAATGATGATGGCATAGATGATAACATTGCTGATAAGCAACGGAAACAGCTGTTTGTAAAGAGGTACCTTATTGTCTTGGATGACATGTGGGATACTGCAACATGGTATGAGCTAACAATGACTTTTCCTGATAATAAGAAAGGAAGCAGAGTTATTTTAGCAAGTCGAATACAGGAAGTGGCTTTTCAAAGTAAACGCCACAGTGATCCTCTTTATCTTCGATTGCTCAGACTAGAAGAAAGTTGGGAGTTATTAGAGAAAAGGATATTCGGAGAAGAAAGTTGCCCTGATGAACTATTGGAAGTTGGAGAAGAAATAGCCAGAAAGTGTGAAGGGCTTCCTTTGGTACTTGATCTGATCAGTGGAGTCATTGTAAGGAAGGATGAAAAGGGAGTGATGAAGGTTATACAGTTAAGTTATGACCATTTATCAGATCACTTAAAGCCGTACTTGCTTTATCTTGCAAGCTATGGAAAGGACCAAAGTATTGAAATCTCTACATTGAAATATCTATGGAGTTCAGAAGGACATGTGGAACCAACTGAAATGAAGAGTGTCGAAGAAGTACTGGAGGTTTATGTGGATGAGTTAATTTCCAGTAGCTTGGTAATAGTTTTCAATAAGAGAGTTGGCAGGGACCCAAGGTATTAAATTCATAATCTTGTGCATGACTTTTGTTTGATAAAAGCTGGAAAGGAGAAGTTGTTTGACTTTGTAAGTTCAAATGCTCTGTCGTCTTCTTCGTCAGATCTGATTCCACGTAAAGTGACCACTCGTGTCGATGAAAATGTTGTCCTGTTCTCCACATAGTTTGATATCCACTTCCCTTCGAGCTTGAAAAAATTGGAGTCGTTTAAGTTTGATCTGACATCCGATTCACTGTCAGGAACTGCGAGACTACCCAACCTTCAAAACCTGCATATTGAAAAAGCAGTCATCCAGGGGAAAGAATGGAACATGGAAGAAGTGACCTTCAAGAATCTCAAATTTCTGAATGGCTGGTTAATGGAGAGGAATCCTTCCCTGAGCTCGAGGAATTACGAATATAATGGTTGTGTACGCTTATGGAGATCCCAGACAGTTTTGGGGATATTGCTTCATTAAAGTCCATCTCACTGCACTACAACCCTCAACTTGAAGATTCAGCCCAAAAGATCAAGGTGTTGGGAATAAACCCCGTAAAATAGTATTCACGGTATTAGTGATAAACGTTGAACACTAAGTTATGGTTAAATCAGCAAGAATAGAAATGCAGCAATAATGACACCAAGATTTTACGCGAAAACCCTTCTGAATAAGGGAAAAACCACGACCAAGAAGAGCAACTGATATCACTATAGCGAGAAATTTTACACTATGTAGTAACGAGTAAAAATACTCCTAAGACCACTACACCCTCAAAAGAAATAAACACTCTTTTGCTTTTTTCACCTAACTACAATATTTCTGACACTCTATTTTTCTTCACAAACTATTTTCTTATAGTTTATGAAATACCTTGCTCTCTCTCTCTTTTCTCTCTTTGTTGGTGTGTGGAAATGAGAGTTAAAGCTCTCCTTTTATAGCCGAAACCTCACTCTCTAAAGCATACAATATTTGACAATTTGCACACCCTTTTCACAATTTCAATAAGGTTGGCTACCAAACCAAACCAAGTCAACAAAATTGGCTACCAAATCATTTGAATGAGATGGACACCATATCAATCTCCCCCTCCAGTCTCATTCATGTAGAGGAGGTAGCACTATCTTATAGTCTGAGTGCATGTCGACAAGTTCTTTGCATAGCTCAAACTTATCTCTTGGTATCACCTTGGTCAACATATTAGCAGGATTCACTTGTGTGAATCTTTTTGTCCTGAAGTGATTCGTTCTCCACTTGCTCACGAATCCAATGATATCTGACGTCAATGTATTTTGTTCTCGCATGGTACATGGAGTTTTTGCTCAAGTCTATTGCACTCTGACTGTCGCAATAGACAACATACTCCATCTGTCGCAATCCAAGTTCTTGAAGAAATCTCTTGAGCCATATCATCTCTTTGCCAGCTTCAGTAGCCGCAATATACTCCGCTTCAGTTGTAGCTAGTGCGACATACTTCTGCGACTTCGACTGCCATGATATAGCTCCCTCTGAAAAAGTAAACAAATATCCAATAGTGGATTTTCTGTTATCAAGGTCACTTGCCATATCAGAATCTGTATAGCCTTTCAAAATTGGATTTGATCCTCTAAAACATAAGCATTCATGAGAGCTTCCTCTTAGATACCTGAGTATCCACTTTACAACTTCCTAATGCTCCTTTACTGGATTTTTGAGAAATCTGCTAACAACACCGACTGCATGAGCAATATCTGGTCGAGTGCATACCATTGCATACATCGAACTTCTAATAGCGGAGGAATAGGGAATCTTGGCCATTCTCTCTTTTTCCTCCGTTGTTGTAGGACACATCTTCTTACTCAACTTTAGATGACTAGAAAGGGGTGTGCGAACCAACTTAGCACTTTTCATATTGGAGCGCTCTAGTACACGTTCTATGTACTTATCCTGTGACAAGTAAAGCTTTCTTTCGTTTCTCGAATGAGTAATTCTCATGCCCAAAATCTGCTTAGCATGACCCAAGTCTTTCATTGCAAAAGACTTATTCAACCGTTTCTTCAATTCGTCAATCTTGGAAGCATTCCTGCCCACAATCAACATATCATCCACATGTAGCAAGAGGATGATAAAGTCATCATTAGAAAATCTTTGTACAAACACACAGTGATCTGATGAAGTCTTCTTGTAGCCTTGCTCCCCCATAACAGACTCAAACTTCTTGTACCATTGTCTGGGAGCTTGCTTCAATCCATATAGACTCTTCTTAAGTTTGCATACAAGGTTTTCTTTACCTTTTGCCTTGAAGCCTTCAGTTGTTACATATAAATCTCCTCTTCTAAGTCACCATGAAGAAAAGCAGTCTTCACATCCATCTGCTCAATCTCCAAATCAAGACTGACAGTCAAACCAAGAACTGTTCGAATGGAGGAAATTTTCACGACAGGAGAAAATATTTCGTCAAAGTCAATACCTTTCCTTTGACCAAATCCCTTGACAACCAATCTAGCTATGTATCTGGGCTTCAAACTATGTTCTTCAACTTTAACTTTGAACGCCCACTTGTTCTTCAAAGCTCTCATGCCCTTAGGCAATTTCACCAACTCGTAAGTATGGTTCTCATGCAGAGATTTCATCTCATCTTGCATGACTTCAATCCATTGATCCTTGTGCTCATCTTCTATGGCCTCCGCATAACATTCAGGTTCTCCCCCATCAGTGAGTAATACATACTCATTGGGTGAATAACGGGAGGAAGGAGTATGAGGTCTAGAAGATCTCTTGAGTCGAATGTCTACCTCGTCCATAGCTTCGTGAGTATGAGCATCTACCTCATCAACATTAGCATTGTTATCACCATCACTATCAATATGTTGATCTGGAATATAGTTCTGGGCATCACCATCATCATTGATCCCACCAACGCCATCTGCATTTGTATGAGGAACTTGATCAAGATTAACTAAACCTTCAGAACTTGGAGATTTTATCTTCTCCGCTTTGTTAATATCTTCAATGGTTTGATCCTTCACAAAGATAACATCATGGCTTATCACGACCTTCTTCTCAATTGGAGCATATAGCCTGTAACCAAACTTATCAAGGCCATAACCAATAAAGATGCACTACCTTGTCTTGGCAGTTAATTTTGACCTCTCATCTTTAGGCACATGTACTTTTTGCAACCAAACACTTTCAAGTGGTCATAAGAAACATCCTTGCCATACCAAACTCTGTTTGGAACATCACTTTGCAAAGTAACTGCAGGGGATAGATTAATAACATATGCGGCGGTCAACAAAGCCTCACCCCAAAAACAATTTGGCAACTTTGCTTCAGAAAGCAAACATCTGACTCTTTCCATCAAGGTCCTATTCATCCTTTCTGCTAAACCATTAAGCTGAGGAGTCTTAGGAGGAGTCTTCTGGTGTCTGATACCCTGTTGTTTGCAGTATTCATCAAACAGTCCACAATATTCACCACCGTTGTCAGTACGAATACACTTCAGCTTCTTTCCAGTTTCTCTTTCAACTGAAGCCTGAAAATGCTTAAAGACACCCAACACTTGGTCTTTAGTCTTCAATATGTAGAGCCAAAGTTTCTTTGAGCAATCATCAATAAAAGTAGCAAAATAAAGTGCACCAACCAAAGTCCTTGTCTTCATTGGATCACATAAATCTGAATGCACCAACTCAAGCAACTCTGTCTTTCTTGAAGGAGGATGAGATTGGAAATAAACTCTTTTTTGTTTTCCAGCCAAGCAGTGCTCACATTTTTCTAATTTTGCACTTTCAAAATTTGACAACAATTTCTTCTTGACCAGAACATTTAGTCCTTTCTCGCTAATGTGGCTAAGCCTCTTATGCCATAACGTTAAAGAGCTATTGCTCTCAACGACATTCACCATATCAACACAGGTAGAGGCCATAGTCCAGTATAGACCACAACGTTTTTCCCCATGAGCCACAATCATGGAACCCTCAGTGAGCTTCCACTTTTTAGTACCATTGGTACTGACATATCCCTCATCATCCAAAACACCAACAGAGATCAAGTGCAAACGAACACCAGGTGCATGTTTTACATTGTTTAAAACTAGTTTAGTTCTAATACTAGTTTCTAAACAAATCGTTCCAATACCAGCCACCCTAGATACAGTCTCGTTACCCATACTCAAAGTTCCAAAGTCGCCCTGAGTATAGGGTGAGAATAATTCCTTCCTTAGTGTCACATGAGATGCGGTACCACTGTCCACAACCCAGCTTGACTCATCACAAGCAATATTTATCAGATCCGCATAAAGGGCATTAACAAGATCTTCTGTAGTGACAGTGACTACACAATTGACATCTTCTTTCTATTCTTCCTTGTCTCTATTCTCCTTTTACAAAATCCGGCAGAACTTCTTTGTGTACCCTTTCTTCCCGCAATGATAACACTCAATATCTTTAAGTCTGCTTCTGGATTTGCTTATATTATGTTCTCTATTTTGAGAACCCCGATTATTGCTTCTCCCCCTAGAGTGAGTCACCAAGACATCTGATGAGGAGGAACCCTGAGATTTTTTTCTCATCTATTTATTTAAAAGGCTGCTCTTGGCAAGATCTATAGAGATCACACCATCCAGAGCAGAATTTGATAATAAAGTTCCAAGAATTTCCCAAGAATCTAGTAGGGAACCAAATAGAAACAGGCCTTGAATTTCTTCATCAAATTTAATGCCCATAGCAGATAACTGGTTCATAATCCCCTGAAAATTATTCAGATGATCTGTCATCGTGGAACTATCATGGTATTTTAAACCCAACATCTGCTTTATCAGAAACATCTTGTTGTTTCCAATTTTCCGAGCATACAAACTTTCAAGGTGCTCCCGTAGAGTCCGAGCATGTGTCTCCCCAGAAATATGGTTCAAAATATTATCATCAACCCACTGTCTAATAAAGCCGTAAACCTGCATGTGTAACAAATTCCACTCTTTATCTGATTTATTATCAGAAATTATAGTGGTGAAGACAGGTTGATAAAAATTCTTGACATAGAGCAAATCTTCCATTTTGCCCTTCAAAATGGCATAGTTTGTGCCATTCAAAGTAACCATTCTACTAGTGTTGGCTTCCATCGTTTATCACAAATACAAATACTATTAATTATGAGACCAAAGTAATTCTTTTCTGATGTAGAAGTTCAGACTGTGCTGCAACCACAGAGCATACTCAGACAGAACCTTGGTTCTGATACCACTTGTTGGAATAAACCCCGTAAAATAGTATTCACAGTATTAGTGATAAACGCAGAACACTAAGTTATGGTTAAATAAGCAAGAATAGAAATGCAGCAATAATGACACCAAGATTTTACGTGGAAACCCTTCTGAATAAGGGAAAAACCATGGCCAAGAAGAGCAATTAATTTCACTATAGCGAGGAATTTTATACTATGTAGTAACGAGTAAAAATACTCCTAAGACCACTACACCCTCAAAAGAAATAAACACTCTTTTGCTTTTTTCACCTCACTACAATATCTCTCACACTCTATTTTTCTTCACAAACTATTTTCTTATAGTTTATGAAATACCTTGATCTCTCTCTTTTCTCTCTTTTTTGGTGTGTGAAAATGAGAGTTAAAGCTCTCCTTTTATAGCCAAAACCTCACTCTCTAAAGCATACAATATTTGACAATTTGCACACCCTTTTCACTATTTCAACAAGGTTGGCTACCAAACCAAACCAAGTCAACAAAATTGGTTACCAAATCATACCAATTCAACAAGATTGACTACCAAACCAAACCAAGTCAACAAAATTAGCTACCAAATCATTTGAATGAGATGGACACCATATCACAAGGAATGTGTTGCAGAAATGACGGGAGAAGACAAGCTTGAGTTAATCATAAAGCAGTGAGTACATACGAATTTATTAACATCTTTTGTATGTTAAGTTACAACTACTACGCTCCAGTCCCAAACAAATTGGGGTCGGCGATACGAATCTTTCCTTTCTTTATGGTCAATTCATATTATCATCAATATCAAAATAATATGAATAATAGTAATATTATCTTCTTTTTGTACATTAAGTTCCTAATATATTATTTTTCCAGTTACTTTAACCTGTATAATCTTGTTTGCAGAAAGCCCATATAAAAGATTGGCTAGAATATCAACCTTAGAGGCTTCAAATGATGGATCAATCCTCAAGACTTTTATGCCTCTTCTTCCAGCTGTTTCAGTCCATTTCTTTTGTTCTACTGAAAACAAGCTCTCTACCTCTCCAGGTAGGTGTAAGGTCTACGTACACACTACCCTCCCCGGACCGCACATGTGGAATTATACTGGGTTTTTTTATCGTTGTTGTTGTTGTGATTAGTCACTGTTTTTCCAATTAGACTTCTGTCACGACCCGGATTTCCCACCCTAGGGAGTCGTGATGGCGCCTACTGATGAGAGCTAGGCAAGCCAACATTTAACTACCCTTTTCATTAGCAAATTAACTTCGTTTAGCAATTATCAGTAATATCATAAAAACAACGGATTTAAATAAATATGCGGAAGAATTTAAATTAAAGAAACTGAACAATAATGCGGAAATCAACATATGCCTCTACCCAAGAACTGGTGTCATATTACTCACGAACTTCTAAAAGTACTAAATAAAACCGTTTGAAAGAAAAGAAAAAAAAATATAAACCATTTGTCTCGAATACAGAAGATTACAGACTGAAATAAAAGATAGAGGAGACGCTGGGCCTGCGGACGCCTGCAAGGGTACCTCGGTGTCTCATTGGACTGAAGGCTGGCTCCCGCGCTATTACTACTGTCCAAGACCTGGATCTGTGCAAAAGAGCACAGAGCGTAGTATCATGTGCTGGTAAGTGCCTAGCGTAACCTCGGCGAAGTAGTGACAAGGCTAGGACCAGACCACCAAATAACCTGTGTAGTTTAAAATATATATACATGTACAGCGGAAAAGAAATACAGGAATTAACCAGTCAATGTAGGAAGGGGAAACATGCCGGGGGGAGATAACAGTTTCAAATAGAAATCCTCAATAAAAGAAAGAAGCAACAAAGCCAGAATATCAACAAGAATCAAAAGTCAACAATTTGCACGGCATCACCCTTCGTGCTTTTACTCTCGTCCTCACCCAAGCAATATTTATAATAAAAATGTACACGACATCACCCTTCGTGCTTTTACTCTCGTTCTTACCAAATCAATTCGTATCATAATAATGTGCATGGCATCACCCTTCGTGCTTTTACTCTCTTTCCTCACAATATAGTCAATGAATATCGATACAGAATGGTACATCGTACGGCACGACATCACCCTTCATGCTTAACACTCTTTCCTTACAATAACAAACAATGCACGGCATCACTCTTCGTGCTTTAACACTCTTCCTCACCCAAACAACAATCACAAACAAAGGGGCAAGGGAGTAGACAAATAATGGTAGAAATCTCGGCAAGGGAATACAATTAAACAGCTAAATCCTGGCAAGGGAACACAATTAAACAGTTAAATCCTGGCAAGGTAACAATATCAATAATCTCAGCATCCCGGAAAGGGAGATAATCAACAAGCAACAAATATCCCGGCAAGGGAGCAATTTAATAATTCTTTCTCTTTCTTTCACTTTTACTTCTTATCTCACTTTACCACCTGAGCCAATGCTCCAAAGGGGTTCAATCATTTCATATACTTTCACACTTTGTAATATAACTCGAGCCAATGCTCCTCGAAATTCAAGGTCACAATTTCCTTCACAAGCTTTTCACAACATATAGAAATCATCATTAAGGCATGAAAGATACAACAAAATCAGAATATCCGCAATATAAAGACTCACGGTCATGCTAGACACCAACATATAGATACTCGTCACCATGCCTATACGTCGCACTCGACAATTAGCACGTAGCAAATAAGACTCAACTCCTAATCCCTCAAGCTAAGATTAGACCAAACACTTACCTCAAGCTTCCACAGCCAAATCAATCCTCAATTACCGCTTTTCCTCTCGAATTTGGCTCTAAATCGATTGTATTTATACAATAATGACTTCAATACATCAATAAATGCTAAACAATGCGATCCCAATGCCTAATTATAGCCTTCCAAGCATTCTTCCCAAAATCCCAAAAATTGACCCCGGGCCCCCTTGGTCAAAACACGAGGTTTGGACAAAAATCAAATCACTCATTCACCTACGAGCCCGAATATATAATTTGTTTTCAAATTCGACCCCAAAACGAGGTCTAAATCAAGAAAAATCAAAAAGCCCTAACTCTACCCAATTCCCTAATTTCTACCCTTAATCACATATTTTAGGCCTAGAATTTCAATAGATGTTGATGAAAAATGAAGGAAACGAGTTAAGGATTACTAACCCAAGAAACTTTGGTGAAGAAGTGCTTCAAAAATCGCCCTAGAACTTTGGAGAAAAAAGAGTTTGTGAAGTTTTGGTGAAATCCCGTAAGGGGTTCTGGTTTGGGGTTTTAAAATAACTGGGCAAAATTGCCCTTCACGTTCGGATGGTCCAGGTCTGAAGACCTTCGCGTTCGCGACACTAGGCTCGCGTTCGCAATGCTTTAGCACCTCGAGCCCTCGCGTTCGCAGGCCACTGGTCGCGTTCGCGTAAGGTAGCTGTCACACCTCCTCTTTCCGGCCCCGCGAGGGTGCGAAGAAGTTTTCTCCAATTAAAGGACAGTCAAAACGGGATTTATTTGTTTGTTTCAGAGTCGCCACCTGGGAATTTTAAGGCGTCCCAAGTCACCGGTTTTAATCCCTGAATCGAGGAGAATATGACTCTGTTTGTTATTCTGCGAACCAGAAATCCTGAGTAAGGAATTCTGTTAATTCGGGAGAAGGTGTTAGGCATTCCCGAATTCCGTGGTTCTAGCACGGTCGCTTAACCGTTTTTATATTTGGCTTAATTATCTTGATTTACTAAATACATTTTTTCTTGTTGCCCGATTTTATTACCGCTTTTGTTTAGATTGTTTACAATTATGTAAACGAATCACGCGTACGTATATTCGTATTATATACCCTTAGTAGAGAATCGTGCCACGCATACGTGTACACAGAAAGGTTGATAATATTTTTGTATATATAAAAAATATGATGTACGCAATTGTGCTTAAAATAAAATCAAGAACATTCGCCCCCTTTATATGATTAAGTAGTGAACCGCACATCTCGGGTTTTTTATGAAATTGATTTAACATCCTCCGACGAATCTCTTTTTTATTAAATGTTCGCTCGAAGTTGCGCGAACGCATAATCCGAATTGCTTTTAGAAATATAATCAGGTTACACGAACGCATCCCTAATCACGCAAAATATTCTTAATAGTAATATAGATTTTCCACAAATTGTTTATTACTACCATATATTTTATATGAAAGTCATGAGAAATCACTATTTGGTACGCCTCTAAATTCCTCGAAAAGAATTCACAAATTATTGAATGTTGACCGCAAATTATATTTTTCTGCATAAGAATTATATTTCTCCAAGCCATTCAAATTTAAAGGGTAAAAATAAACGTGGGATTAATACTACCATTTTTCCGTAAATACAATATATGCATACCCAAAAAGTGAATTGAATATAAAAATAGGAAAAAGAATTAATTTGATAAACAAATTAATAGTTTTCGAAGAATTTTCATTATTTATATTTAGTGCAAATTCTATTTCTACATTCTTAAAATTGTTACACCTTATAAATCTAATTCCTTCTACATCGCTTGTTCTTACTCTAATAGGCATAATTATTTTGATTAATTCTGCTTATGATTGAGTTTGGGATATACATAATTAAACCAATTTTTATTCTCAATCTATGCGAACTATTGCTAAACACTAACTTTACGCATTGTATAAATTCCTAGGCCATTTGTTATTAAGAAAGAGAACAAATCTACCTGTTGACTTAATAAGATGATATTACATATAACATTATTCGCCATATTTCAACATTGTGAACATAACGGATTGTACTAATGCATCTTTCAACTATTGATTATAAACATAACCATTATTATGCCATATATGAACAAAATAAAGCTAACATCATTCGATCCACAACTAAATCGGATAGTTGACAAAATAGGCTAGTGATATAGTTTTTGCCATTTCCACACTATTCTTTACTTAACTAACAATGTCACAAGACTTAATTAATGGCCAACTTTATGCCATGTTCCCTATCTTGATAATTCAATCACAACTATACTTAATGAAATTCTGAAATAGATAACACTATTACAATACTTATACGAACTTCAAACGGGAATGATTAACTAATAGTCATTATGTCAAGCATATTACCATGTTAAATAACTAAAACAAAACTGAAATTTAAACTAATAGATTTAAACGAGTAAAGACATAATTATAATCCCAAACTTCATTTTTCTTCCAATGTTGAAGCTTTTCACAACATGAGTCTTAAAAATATGTACCTGGAAATGAGGGCAGAAGGGGTAAATTTCAGCAGTATCAGTAGCAACAAAACCAGCAGAATATACAGGACCCGTGAAACCCAGACACACAGTAGCAGGACTTTTTAAGAAAATTCAGATTTTAAACCAACAATAAGATCACACAAATCCGAATGGATTCAAGGGAAACAGTTTTTCTGATTTTTAAGACTTAGGACAAGGCAGACTGAAAAGCTCTCAATTTCAAAACACAGAATCAGCTTCAATACTAGTTTCCGATGTAGAATTCTGTTTTACTGTTTTTGTTTTTCTTTCTTTCTATCTTCTTCTTATTTCAGATTTTTTCTTTCTTTCCTTTCTTTTGCTCTCTTCTCTCTATCTGTATCTCTTTTTTTTCTCTTTTTTCTTTTCTATCTTTGGTTCTGTTTTTCTTTTCTGGTTTCTATCTATTTTTTCTCTGTATTTCTCCCTTTTTTTTTCTATCTCTTCGATCCTCTCTTAAATCAGTCCTAACTCCCCTCTTATATAACTTATCATCCTAATGCTGCCTGGACCCTTTTCTCTTTTAAAAATCTGGAAATCTCCACCCAAATAACACTAAGGCTGATTTCTTAATAAATCAGCCACTAAAGATACTTTTTCCCTTATTTTCAGCACTCCCATTACCCTTTGTTTCCCATTATCTCATTAAATTATATCCATTACACTCCACTATCAGCACACTACTATTATCATATTACCCTCACTGTTTTATTCCTCAAATACCCCTGAAAATCCCTTAATATTACTGTTATTACTGCCACAGACCAAAACTGCCTAAACCTTAACAAATTTAGCTGAATTAAACTGTTTAGTAGCTAATAACCAATTCCTAAATCAAACAAACATTCTGTCCTTACAGATTATGCTAAATAGGGAAATGCAATAGCTAAATTCAGATTGAACACTGAACTTGCATACAAACATATTAACAATACACAACTCAACAGAACAAAATTTGAATCGAAATTGAAGTCGGCATGAATGCAGGGGCATTGTCAGTATTGATATTGCCTGAAACTAACTGCCCAGAAATCAATACACACACGACATCCATTTGACGGACTCATTGATTTACAAACAAGCATGATTTAAAAGACTAATCAACTGACTATCTATAACAATTGTCAACAAACAATAGGTAAACAGATTGTTTCAATCAGTATTATCATAAACGGGAATTCATAATATAACTAATCGACGAACTTAATCGAGTCGATTACACACATTGTAAACAAACATAACATACAGAGACAAATGCCATTATTTGATCACAAGAACGGGTATGAGACAGAATCACAACACTAAATAAACAAATATGAAAAGTACACAGGCTATTGAAACAGGCAACAATATACACATAAAATACAGAAAGAAATAAGCAAATACCTCTGAATCTTCAAATCTATACGGACCCAAGCTTAACTTTGAATTCGGACCTTTTTGAGGCTAAACAGACTTTATTCGAAGTATTCTCAATTGAGAATACTTCGATTAAAGTCTCTTGGATCTCAATCCCTCACTTAATTTGGGCAAATTCCATGACAGGAAATTTTTAGGGTTTCAGATTCTTCGATCTCAAATTCGAACATTTCTAGGTATATTCGAATCAAAACAATGGTGTTCTAGGCACGAGGGGGGTCAGGTGGATAACTTGTGTGAGTTTGAGGTAGGTTGGGATAGGGTCAGGTTTCACTCGAATCTTCAAATGAAGATTCGAGCAGTTCCAGGAGGATTCGAACCATGCCACTAACAGATCCGTGATGAGGATGAACTGGGGAGACTGTGGTGTTAATTTGGAGGCCATCGGAGAAAGTTGGTTTTTCAGATCAACCTTCAATCGAAGATTCGAGACTATGTGATCTGATTCGAAGGAAACTAATATTAGATCCATAAAGAGGGGGTTGTGAGGAGTCGAGGGTGTTAAGGTGGTGACCGGCGGCGTTGTTGCCGCCGGGTTTCAGGAGATGGAGTGTTAAGGCGGCTAGGGTTAGGGGTGTGTTTTCGGAGATGATGATGAACAGGAGAGGGGGGGTGTTTAGTTAGGGGGCCGTGGTAGGGATTTGGATTTATATAGGGATGGGGTGGATTGATATAAGCCGTTGGATTAAGCAGAATAGATGGCCAGGATCTATCCGCTTACAGGAACGACGTCGTTTTGGTTTAGTTGGGGAATGGGTCGGCCTGGACAATGGATCGGGTAGGGGTTACGGGTAAGGGGAGTAGAATATCAGCCGTTGGATTGATTTATTCCAACGGCCCTTGATGAATGATAACCAAACGACGTCGTTTGGTGTAGTTGAATTGGACCGGAAATGGGGTGTTTGGATTGGGCTATGGGGTTATTTCTTGTTTGGGCCTGATTTTGTTTAAAATTTTGGCCCAGATCCGTTTTGCCCATTTAATCAATTCCTTTCAATTTTCAACTTTATTCCTTAATTATTAAATTCCTAATTAAAATTATAAAAACAAAATTACCCTTACAAAATATTAATTACTTTTTTAACAACTATTAACACATAAACAAAACATTAATCACACAATGACATAATTAAATAAAAAATAAGATAAATGCATATTTTTGTGATTTTCTCTTTGAATTTAATCAATTCTTAAATGCATAACTAAATCCTAAATATGCATGCAACATGTATTTTTATTTTATTTTCGTTTAATTATAACAAAGCAAACATTTATGGACAAAACACAAACAATTAATAAACGTCACATAAATTCTAAAAATTGCATACTAAGAGAATTTTGTTTTATTTTTGATTTATTTTAGAGTATTTTTCGTGAGGCAAAAATCACGTGCTCACAGCTGCCCCTCTTTGTGCGGAAACTCGAAGAGTTTTCGTGCAAAGATAAAGTGAGCGGATACGAGCGATTTTTGCCTGTTCGAATACTCTGTGGGAAGCATTTTTTGAAATATTTGTCCGAACCTCTACTTCAAAGGTTTCCTACATATCCTTGGCTATAAAGGGATCAGGTCAATGTAGTTCGGGAAGTTTTGGGTAGCTGGTACTACCATGGGACTGTGATGCCGCTGCTGTTTCGTGCTGCTTTTGCTGCTTACTGACTTCCTTATTACCCCCTGCTTTAAAGGTAAAGTAAAAAGCTAAACTAGACTATGGTATATGAATTACAAGATCTTATCTAGATCATGCCCTTGCGTTTCTTGTTGTCTTGATGTCTCGGTGACTCTCGGGCATCTTTTGCTTCTGACTTGTTCTGCATTTCCTTTCATTGTGTCTCGTGTTTCCTTTATTTGTTTGGGACTCTTGTTGTTTCTTGCTGGGGATTTGGTTGGGCTCCTCTGCTTTATTGACTTCACGTGTGCTTCTTTCTCATATGGGCGGGCTTTTGACTTCAACCCGTAATGTCAAAATACATTGCCATTCTGTTCTTCAGGTGGGCGCCTGATTGCTAATCCTTCAATTGTATTCCCTTATTCTCCAGGTGGGCGCCTGACTGCTGATGCTTCAATTGTATTCCATTATTCTCCAGGTGGGCGCCTGACTGCTAACATTTCAACTCTTCATCCTTGTTCTCCAGGTGGACGCCTGATTGCCTTTTCAATTCTTCATCCTTGTTCTCTAGGTGGACGCCTGATTGCCTTCAATTCTTCATCCTTGTTCTCCAGGTGGACGCCGGATTGCCATTTCAATTCTTCATCCTCATTCTCCAGGTGGACGCCTGATTTCTTATTCAATTCTTCATCCTCATTCTCCAGGTGGACGCCTGATTTCTTATTCAATTCTTCATCCTCATTCTCCAGGTGGACGCCTGATTTCTTCTTCAATTCTTCATCCTTGTTCTTCAAGTGGACGCCTGATTTCTTCTTCAATTCTTCATCCTCATTCTCCAGGTGGACGCCTGATTTCTTCTTCAATTCTTCATCCTCATTCTCCAGGTGGACGCCTGATTTCTTCTTTAATTCTTCATCCTCATTCTCCAGGTGGACGCCTGATTTCTTCTTTAATTCTTCATCCTCATTCTCCAGGTGGACGCCTGATTTCTTCTTTAATTCTTCATCCTCATTCTCCAGGTGGACGCCTGATTTCTTCTTCAATTCTTCATCCTCATTCTCCAGGTGGACGCCTGATTTCTTCTTACTTTCTTCATCCTTGTTCTCCAGGTGGACGCCTGATTTCTTCTTCAATTCTTCATCCTCATTCTCCAGGTAGACGCCTGATTTCTTCTTCAATTCTTCATCCTCATTTTCCAGGTGGATGCCTGATTTCTTCTTCAATTTCTCATCCTTATTCTTCAGGTGGACACCTGATTTCTTCTATTTCCTTCACCGGGTGTTTCCTGACACAAATGTTGTTTTTGCCCCTGTTTCAAATCAAAGAAAACTTTGTTATTTTAAAGCAGGGTGGTTAGCTGGGGCATTCTTGTCGATGGTGGAGTTTCTATTCATCTTGTTTTACTGCCTTGGAATGGTTGAGAAGACTGTTTTGTCCTTGTAATTGATCCTTAACTTATAGGATCCCCAACCGTTGTTTTCACTTCAAACCCTTTCAATTGTAATCATATGTCTCTCCTGACATTGCTAAACCACTTTTTGATTCCACTTTTCTTACACCCATATATTATTTTTTTTATCCTATTATCTCCTGCCCATCATCGCCGTATTTTGTCCTATGCAATCTTGAATCTTGGTAGTATACCTTGACATTCCTTCTTATTTGTTTGGAACAAAACTCATCTCAAAAGCTTTAGAAGAGTAAGATTATTAGTGACGAAGACATGACGATTTCGACAATCTAGAATGAAAAGAAAAATCCAAATTTGGATAACTGTTGGAGAAAGAATAAAGAACTTATCTGATTGGAATTACTGGCACCAATGATCATGGTATGCATTTTGGATTAATCAACCCAGTCTTTTTAACCAATCTCCTTTCAATTGTTTCATTTTGTTTTCCCAAAATTTCTACAACCCAATTTTCTTTTGCCAATTTACAAGCCTTATTCGGATTGCTGTATCCAAAAGAGTTTTCACCGGCAAACCTTCCTCATTTGTTTATTTCTTCATTCCTTTTCGCCTTATGGTGCCTGAGAAGGTTTTCACCAATAAGACTCTCTCATTTTACTTTCTCTCAACTTCCGTTGTCTCATGGTGCCCGTGGGGGTTTTCACCTATAAGACTCTCTCATTTTCATCGCTTTTCTTGTTTGGACCAGAGTGTTATGAACCATCTTCATTTGTTCGACTCGGTATTTTTCTAAAATTGATCGGAAGGTCTTTTTGGTATGTGGTTGGAATCAAAAGTTAAACAATTTTGATATGGGTTTAAAATTACAACTCTTGGAATCTTTTTCTTATTACCAATACAATCCCTGCCCCAGTTTCTTGATTGGGGTCTCTTGATGTTTCTTTTTGTGCACATTATGCATATCGTGCACCCTATGACCGAGCCGTGAGGCGCCTACATATCCTTCTTGAGGAATCAGGTCAAACGTAGTTCACTACAATAATAGTGATTTTCTATTTATTATTATTATTATTATTATTATTATTATTATTATTATTATTATTATTATTTATTTGATTTGATTTTCATTGATTCCAAGAGAGGGTAAGAAAGAAACGAATGTGGCTCAAAGGGGAAGCAAAGGGTTTAGTGTTTGGATAGCAGAATAAATTGCCTTTGTCATTCCAATCTTCGAAATAATGCCGAATACAAACATTTAGTAATTATACCAAAGAAAAAAATCATGCATAATATCTCTTTACCGCGTCAGAATTGATAGCCATGTCTATGCATTTTCCTTCAATATCTGTTAAACATAGTGCACCATTCGACAATACTCTGGTCACAATGAATGGTCCTTGCCAATTTGGGGCAAATTTGCCCTTTGCTTCAACCTGATGTGGAAGAATACGTTTCAGCACATGTTGACCCACTTCAAACTTTCGGGGACGCACCTTTTTGTTGTATGCCCTTGCTATTCTTCTTTGATATAATTGGCCATGACATACTGCTGCCAATCATTTTTCATCAATCAAGTTTAACTGTTCCAGACAGGTTTTGACCCATTCATCATCATCAATCTTAGCTTCGGCGATGATCCGAAGGGAAGGAATTTCAACTTTTGCAGGAATTACTGCCTCAGTGCCATATACCAACAAATAAGGAGTTGCTCCTACTGAAGTGCGAACAGTAGTGCGATATCCCAATAACGCAAATGGTAGTTTTTCGTGCCATTGTCTTGAACCTTCTACCATTTTTCGAAGTATCTTCTTTATGTTTTTGTTGGCTGCCTTGACTGCTCCATTCGCCTTGGGCCGATATGGAGTAGAGTTGCAATGTGTAATCTTAAACTGTTGACATACTTCCTTCATTAAGTTACTGTTAAGATTAGCACCGTTATCTGTGATGATCACCTTTGGGATTCCGAATCGACATATTTGAGTGAACAAAATCGACCACAGCTTTCTTGGTCACTGATTTGAATGTTTTGGCCTCAACCCATTTGGTAAAATAATCAATGGCTACCAGAATGAACCTATGCCCATTGGATGCTGCCGGCTCAATTGGTCCAATCACATCCATGCCCCAGGCGACGAAGGGCCACCGTGCCGACATTGTGTGCAACTCGGATGGTGGATAATGAATCAAATCCCCGTGTATCTGGCATTGATGACACTTGCGCACAAAACTGATACAATCTCGCTCCATGGTAAGCCAATAGTAACCAGCTCGAAGAATTTTCTTTGCCAACACATATCCGCTCATGTGGGGTCCGCAAACTCCCGAATGTACTTCAGACATGACAGCCGTAGCTTGTCTGGCGTCTATGCATCTTAATAATCTAAGGTCTGGTGTTCTTTTATACAAAACTCCTCCGCTTAAGAAGAATCCATTTGCCAATCGCCTAATGGTTCTCTTTTGATCCCCTGTGGCTTGTGCTGGATATACCCCTATTCTGATATACTCCTTGATGTCGTGGAACCATGGTTCACCGTCAAATTCCTCTTCAACCATATTGCAGTAAGCGTGCTGATCGTGGACTTGAATATGCATTGGATCCACATAAGCTTTGTCCGGATGGTGCAACATTGATGCTAGGGGTAGCCAATGCATCGGCAACCTCATTATGGATCCTTGGAATATGTCGGAACTCCACTGATTGAAACCGCTGACAAAGATCATGTAGACATTGTCGGTATGGTATGAGCTTCAAGTCTCGGGTTTCCCATTCTCCTTGAATTTGGTGTACCAAAAGATCCGAATCTCCCATGACTAAGATTTCCTGGATACCCATGTCTGCGGCTAGCCTTAACCCCAAAATACAAGCTTCATATTCAGCCATATTATTGGTGCAATAAAATCGAAGTTGAGCCGTAACAGGATAGTGATGCCCTGTTTCAGAAATAATTACGGCTCCTATCCCGACTCCTTTCATGTTAGCGGCCCCATCAAAGAAAAGTTTCCAGCCAGGTTTTTCAATTTGTTCCATCTCATCGATATGCATAATTTCTTCATCGGGAAAATAGGTTTTCAACGGCTCGTACTCCTCGTCGACCGGGTTTTCAGCTAAATAATCAGCTAGCGCTTGGGCTTTCATTGCAGTTCGAGTCACATAGATTATGTCAAATTCTGTGAGCAATATCTGCCACTTTGCAAGTCTTCCCGTTGGCATAGGCTTTTGAAAAATATATTTCAACGGATCCAGACGCGAAATGAGGTAAGTAGTGTAGGATGACAAATAGTGTTTCAATTTCTGAGCTACCCAAGTTAGGGCGCAACATGTCTTCTCCAGATGAGTATACTTAACCTCATAAGCTGTGAATTTCTTGCTAAGGTAGTAGATGGCCTGTTCTTTTCTGCCGGTGAGGTCATGTTGCCCCAATACACAACCAAATGAATTTTCCAAGACCGTCAAGTAAAGAATCAGAGGTCTTCCTGGCTCTGGCGAGACCAGCACGGGTGGGTTCGACAAGTATCCTTTTATCTTATCAAATGCTTCTTGACATTCATCGGTCCATTTGACCGCAGCATCCTTTTTCAACAATTTGAAAATAGGCTCACAGGTTGTCGTAAGCTGAGCAATAAACCTGCTGATGTAATTCAACCTCCCCAACAAACTCATTACTTCAGTTTTGTTCCTTGGAGGTGGCAATTCTTGGATGGCTTTGATTTTTGATGGGTCTAGCTCGATGCCTCGCCGACTGACTATGAATCCCAGCAACTTTCCAGATGGAACTCCAAATGCGCATTTGGCAGGGTTAAGCTTGAGGTTGTACCTGCAAAGTCTTAAGAAGAATTTCCTCAAATCCCCAACGTGGTTGGCCTGATGCTTTGATTTTATGATCACATCGTCCACGTATACCTCAATCTCCTTGTGTATCATATCATGAAACACCGTGGTCATTGCTCTCATGTAAGTTGCCCCGGCGTTCTTCAAACCGAATGGCATTACCCGGTAGCAATAAGTTCCCCATGGTGTGATGAATGCCGTCTTTTCTGCATCTTCTTCATCCATTAGAATTTGATGATACCCGGCATAACAATCCACGAAAGATCCTATCTCATGCTTGGCACAATTATCAATCAAAATATGGATATTGGGTAATGGAAAATTATCCTTTGGACTTGCTTTGTTGAGATTGCGGTAGTCGACGCATACTCTAATTTTGCCGTCTTTCTTTGGTACAAGAACGATATTAGCTAACCAAACAGGATATCGAGTGACTCGAATGACCTTTGCTTCCAACTGTTTGGTGATTTCTTCTTTAATTCTCACACTCATATCAGGCTTGAATTTTCTCAACCTTTGCTTGACAGGAGGCACCATTGGATCGGTGGGCAATTTGTGAACCACTAAATCAGTGCTCAAGCTCGGCATGTCGTCATATGACCATGCAAAAACATCTTTGAATTCTATGAGTGCTTTAATTAACTCTTCTCGGATCCTTGGTTCGAGATGGACACTTATTTTAGTTTCCCGGATATTATTCGTGTCCCCTATGTTGATGTCTTCGGTATCACTCAGGTTAGGTTTGGTTTTTTCCTCAAAGTGAATTAACTATTTACTAATCTCTTCAAAAGCCTCATCTTCATCATATTCTGATTCATAATCACAATATATTTCTTGAATTATTATTTCGGAACCAGATTGATTTTTAAGACTGGGCTGAGGATTCCTCATGCATGCCATATCACTAGAGCCAACGTAAAAAGAACTGTACAGAAAAAGAAGAAAAAGAAAAGAAAACTATCAGGAACGATAATGAAAAAGGAAACTGTATTTTATTGGATGATGAAAGATAACAAGGTTTGCACACTTCAAACAAACTGTAAGATAAGCATTGGAATTACAACCCTGAGGTAACCCAAACAAACTGAAGGAAAATCAAAAATAAACTACCAAGACTCCTTTCGAATGGGGAGAGGAGTGATTTTCCAATTATTAAGCTTTGTTTCTGGCCCAACGAATTGAACTTCTGCGTTGCTACAACCTTCCCCGCTTTCCACCATATTCACATCGTCAAACAATTTCTCGAATCTTTCAATTAATTCCTCCTCAGGATTGACCAGGGATTTAGGAATTGTTGTTATCAGGCGATTTTTAGCACCGATATTGATAAAAGACTTTGATAAATGTGGGACTAGTTTTGGAAGCACCCATGCCTTTTGTTTCAGCTTTCTGGCCTTTCTCACGTCTGTGACAGTGGGTATGAATCCCAAACCAAATGTTCCCCAGTTCTCGGGGAGAGATACTGGTTGTATAATTCCTTGCAAAGATGAGCCCAGACCTTTGCCGGGTATAAAACCATTTTTTAACATTTCATAGGCTACCATGACTGATGCAGAGGTTATCTTTGGATTCGGAAGGTACTTCCCCTCTGGAATTTTCTCTACCGACACTGTGTCGGACACTTGGTATACCCATGGTCCCTGGTCATTTTCTATTCCCTCGACCGGTACAATGGCACTGCTGTGAGCATTTAAACTTTCTTCCCCATGCACAACTATTTCTTGATGATCCCATTCAAACTTGACCGCCTGGTATAGTGTTGACGGGACTGCTTTAGCAGCATGGATCCATGGTCGACCCAACAACAAATTTTAAGAAACATTTATGTCCAGTACTTGAAACTCCATCGTGAATTCAACTGGCCCTATTGTCAGTTCCAGCACTATGTTGCCAAATGAATCTCTGCTTCCACCGTCAAACCCCCGTACGTAAATACTATTCTTCTGGATCCTCTCCTCTTTGATTTTCAATTTGCTTAAAGTGGAGAGAGGGCAGATGTTTGCACTTGACCCGTTGTCAACCAATACCCGGGTTACTATGGAGTTTTCATATTTCACGGTGAGGTAAAGAGCTCTGTTGTGCTCAGTACCTTCCACAGGCAATTCATCATCAGAAAATGTAATTCTGTTGGCCTCAAAGATTCTGTTGGCTATTCTTCCCAAATGATTTACAGAGATTTTATCAGGAACGTGAGCCTCATTCAGGATTTTCATCAGAGCCAGACGGTGCTCCTCTGAATGGATCAGTAATGACAATAATGAAATTTGAGCGGGCGTCTTCTTCATTTGATCCACAACAGAATAGTCATGGAGCTTCATTTTTCTTAAAAACTCTTCCGCTTCTTCTTCCGTCACAGCTTTCTTTATTGGTGTTGGATTATTTTTAGTTTTTCTTAACTCTTCGGGAGTAAAACATCTTCCCGAACGAGTCAAGCCTTGCACCTCACAGACTTCTTCCTTGACTTCTTTTCCCTTGTACATTACTGTCACCCGTTCATAGTTCCATGGAATGGCCTTGTTGTTGATCACCGGTAACTGGGTTACAGGTTTGATAATAACCCGATCTATACGGGCTCCATCCACGACTACAATGGGTTTGCTGGCGACCCCTGGTACTATCACTTTCGACCTTTCTTGCTTTGTGGCAACTTTGCTCGAAGACCCCTTCTCGACTACCACAGATGGTTCATCACCATTTCTGTTCTGCTTAGGTACCGACTTCTCCTCTGTTAACTGCTTATCTGGCTTGGCTTCATGAGACCTGATCATCATGACGGTTTGTGACGGCTTCTTTGTCTCCCCATCAGCCTGTACTATTTCTATCATATTGGCCTCCTGATGGGCTGGCATTGGATTTCTGTTGATATTGGGAGCTTCGGGGGTTTGAACCTCAATTTTATTAGTATCAATCAGCTCTTGTATTGCATTCTTTAAATGCCAGCATTTTTCCGTATCATGGCCTGGTGTACCAGAACAATACTCACAGCTAATGGTGTAGTCCAGATTTTTTGGAGGAGGATTGGGTAGCTTGGATTGTATTGGTTTTAGCATGTCCAGCTGTCTCAGCCTGTGGAACAGACTAGTGTAGGACTCTCCTAATGGAGTGTGAGTTTTCTTTTTCTGCCCCCTTTCACCCCTGAATACTGGACTAGGCCTGAAACCTGGTCCGGAGTGGGCTCGCGGATAAGGGTAGGTACTTGGTATGACAGGACCACGCCAATTAGCGTGAGCAGGTGGATGATTGTATGCTTGTGCATGGTTGATGGAAAAATGAGGTTTCGAAGGGTGATAGTTGTGTTGAGGTGAATTGTGGTGGTAAGTTGATTGGTGAGGTCTATGTTGATTATAGTAAGGAGGTGAACCTCTGGATCTCGACCAAGTTCCTGAATCAACTACCGCTGCTTCCTCCCTTTTCTTTCTTCCGATTCCTCCTACCCTGTTTTGAATTGCTTGAGTAGTCGCCTTAATAGCCGAATAACTTATGATTTTATTTGTTTTGAGGCCTTCTTCCACCATACCTCCCATCTTCACTACTTCGTTGAAGGATTTTCCTACCGCCGAAACCAAATGGGCATAGTAAGTTGGCTCCAAGGCTTGTAAGAAGTAGTCCACCATTTCACTTTCCTTCATAGGAGGATCCACCCTTGCTGCTTGTTCTCTCAACCGGAAGCCATACTCTCTAAAACTTTCATTGTGTTTTTTCTCAAATTTTGTCAAAGATAGTAGATCTGGGATGATTTCCAGATTGTATTGGAAGTGATATGCAAATTCCTGTGCCAGGTCATCCCAGGTGTACCACCTCCCATGGTCCTGGCGTGTATACCACTCCAAAGCTGATCCGCTTAAACTTTGACTGAAGTAAGCCATCAATAATTCGTCCTTTCCCCCAGCTCCTCGCATCTTGTTGCAGAAACCCCTTAAGTGGGCTACTGGATCACCATGACCGTTGTATAGGTCAAATTTGAACATCTTAAAACCAATTGGTAATTGCACATTTGGGAACAAGCACAAATCCTTGTAGGCTACACTGACTTGCCCACCTAATCCTCGCATGTCTCGGAACGATTATTCTAGGCTTTTGACCTTCCTGAACATTTCTTCTTGTTCAGCTTTTTTGGCTGGCTTGTCAATTTCGGTTGGGCGGTCAAAACAAGGTGTAGTTGAATGGATTTCGGAGGCTTTGAGGGTGGGCTCCGAGGGGTAGTATTGGTTATCCTGGGCCTGGAATGTAGGCTCACTAGGAGATTTGTGGAGTGTAGCTGTGGGAGGTGCCACAAAGACAGGAGTTATAGGTGGAGGAAAGTATGGAACTGGTTTAGGAGGGGGAGACTGCGGTGTCTGAGATGTGGTGCCTCGGTAGTGTTGGTAGATGGGGAAATTTGGGGGTAATTCAGTGGTAAGATTATCCTGAGTTTGGGCCATTGATGGAGCAGGGTTAGTTGGGTAAGATGGGGGTGACTGCCCTGTAGACCAGGCCCGGTACATCTCAGCCATTTGCTGCTTGAGTTTAAACATCTCTTCTTTCATTTTACCGACATCCATCTCCTCTATCTCAATACCTGTATCAACATCTGGGATAGACATACTTTTGGGTATTGGTCCTTTTGATCTCGTGTGATAATGATGATATGCCAGTATACTCTTTAGAGAAACTAACTACTTGAATTCTGGAAATGAGCAAACTTGTTAGTTTTGAGAGTTTAACACATATATAATTACACGTTGAGATGCAATGTTCCTAGACAAATAACCCCTTTCTATTATGCATTTGCTCGGCTGCTTGTATCATCCCAGCTTTCTTGAATTTTTTTATTGTTACTCACTCTCAATTTATTTATTATCTTATATATTTTTTACTGTGGTCGAATCTTATAGAGATTGCCTACGTATCATGCCCCTGCATGAATCAGACCTTGCGTAGTTCGGACGTAAGGCAAACACTTTTATTTATTCTTAAAAATAATACAAAGATGGAACAGACATTACATTTGGAAAACATTATAAGAAAATGGTTTGAAAACACACACACCTAAATCAAAATAAAAGACACAACTCTTAACATCTCTGAACATGCTCCACTTTCCACTTTTGTTGTTAATCATTGGATTATCTGCTCAATGTGGGGCTTGAACTGGATGACCTCCCAGCGTACGATACATTCTTTCTAACTCCGTTGCCAAATGACGTTCCAAAATAGGTGCATGTTCTCTAAACCTTTCATAATCCATCCCTTGGCAGTTTACATAACTTTGAGAAGTGTAAACAGCTAAATCATGGATTTGTGCCCTGAGGTCTTGAAGACGTTGGTCTTGGTTTTGCAGTTGCAGTTGGCGAGTTGTGGCTATATCTCTGATACGGTCTTCACGATCTAAAGCTGACTCTAACTGAGCTCGGAGTCTGGCCAGATCGAGTCTTGCCTGTGACCTTTCTCTGTCGATATCCGCATGTTGATGTTCTCTATTGTATCTTCTCGCCTCTTCCAGTTGTGCATGAAGTTGGGCTTCTGAATGTATCCAATGGTCTTTTTCCTTCTTGAATTGTGCCTTGTCTTCTTCGGATTGCCTTACTTGGCGTTCCTTATTAGATCTGGCTTCTTCATTTAATTGTTGGATTCTTTCTTTAGCTTTGCTCAACGCCCTTTCGTTTTTTGCAAAAATGGAATCATAATCTTGCATTTTTTCAAAAAGATTGGCGATGATTTTTTGATCCTTCCAACTCCTCATTGGTGTTTCAGAAGCTTTTTTCATTTTTTGAAATTGAGCGTGAAGATTTTCATTCTCACAAGCTAGACTCTTCTTCTCGCCTTCGGCTTCTTGTGCTTGCAAATCTTTCTCCAGACTGAGGCTCCTCAGATTTTCCTTTAGGGCATGGATAGTTGCTTTGTACCCTTTTCCTTTTCTCCCCAAATCAACCGCTCTTGGATTTTATCATTAAAGGTCTGAACATGGGGTCTTTTTGTTGGCCTTCTTAGATCAGGTTCTGGTGCATCATCCACGCGGGACCGTTTCTCAAACCACCTTGCATATCCTGGATTTATCTCGCCCTTTGTAGTGTCTGGGACTTGAGTATCATCTTTTAAGTATCGACATCCATTCCACATCTGCTGAATTAAAGCTTCGGGAAGAGTGGATTCAGGGTGTAACTCGATTACTTGCATACTCAAATCTTCATCATCAGGAACTACTTGGTATCTCCCTAGTTGTCTTAGAACTCTTTGTGGCGCATATGGCTGGATGCTTCTCAATCCTAATAGTAGTAAATAACTATTCGAGGTTGACATGTGTATCACTTCCCTCACCGGGATCCATCCAAAAGTCCACTCAATTTGACTTGCCGTTAATGATCTTAGATGAGATACCCAGGCTTCGACCCCTTCTGGAGACTTATAATCTTTTATTCTTTCTTCATAACTCTCGATGAAATTATCATGGCTTGGACCATACTGTATGAACTTGGGGTGATGTTGGATATGTTCAATCATCCACATTTGTAACAAAATTTTGCACCCTTCGAAGATCTTTGCCCCTGATTTACATAAGGTCAACGCCCGATAAATGTCTGAGAGAATGATCAGGACAAGGGTGTGATTTTCCTTGGTAGTGAGGACCTGTACGACTTTCGCTGTGCGAATATCAATTGTTCGTTCTTTGTTTGGGAAGACCATGATTCCTAGAAAAGCCACCATGAATACGAAGCGACGGTGAATTTGCCAGGTGTCTTGGTTCTGTTTGTTAGTAAGGCCCTTTTCATGAATTTCAAACCCGTCCGGCTTTCTGAATCTTGAATATAGGAAGTTGAAAGAACAACACCCGTTGACAACATTGCTTTTTTTTATTTGATTACTGATGTTTAGAAGACCAAATAATCGATGCACTGAGGGAGCTTTTGGGAATATAAGACTTTGGTTTCTTAATTCTCCGTCAAAACCGGCATATCCAGCTATTTCTTCTAATGTAGGAGTAAGCTCGAAATTAGAGAAGCGAAAGACATTGTGAACAGGGTCCCAAAAAGTTACAAATGCCGCAATCAGATCATCCCGTGGTTTAACTTTCATAATATCTGTGAGATTTCCCAAATGCTTAATGACCTATTTTTGACCATCTTCGCCTAACTCATACCACCACATCTGAAGCCGAAATAGAAGCTCGTCTGCATTTGCGGACGGTGGGTTTTGGGTGGTGCTCATTCTGTATCTGAAATTAATTTTAACAAAATCAAGACTCATTTTGAAAACAGACACTAAACAAAAAATCAATTTATCTATTTATTTAGCACTTCTTATTTTTTTCAAAACTTAAAACTATATATATATATATTTTTTTTTTTCAAAACTTAAAACTATATATATATTTTTTTTTTTAAAAAAAAACATTTTATTTCTCGGCTCTCGCAATGATTTTTTTTCAATTAAGCTGGTCAACAAGCAAATCCGAGGCAAATGAATGCACAAGTAGCAAGTAGGATGCATCAGGATGGTCTTTTCATTTCGGGTTCACCTATCCTAGACAGACCCAACCCCTATGTTGAGTCTCCAAGGCCAAATGTACATGATGCAAATAGACGTTCCTACTAGGGATCCGGTACATGGCTGAGTTATTCTAAGTGAAAAACCTGAGGCAGATTGTTCTAAACCTGGCTCACCCAAACGGTCAGTTTGAGCCGAAATGGGGGCAACGTACCGGGAGCACGAAAGTCTACCCGGCCTAGTTACTTGTTCCAACTTCGTCTTATTTGGTATGACTTTAATAGAAGGGTGGGCCACGCGCACGTGTGCACCATAAATTCAGAAGACTCGGAAAGAAGGGGGGTTTCGTAGCAGTTGTATATATTCACAATTCAAATATTATTAAAGTGGTAAAAAGCAACATTTAGCATATTAAGCATAAACAAGTGAAAATCATATAATAAATAAAGCCAACTATAACAGTTATTTTAAGCTCGAATTCTTAAACCCTGAACCAGAGATTCTGGGTTCGGTCCCCAGCAGAGTCGCAAGAGCTGTCACACCTCCTCTTTCCGGCCCTGCGAGAGTGCGAAGGAGTTTTCTCCAATTAAAGGACAGTCGAAACGGGATTTATTTGTTTGTTTCAGAGTCGCCACCTGGGAATTTTAAGGCGTCCCAAGTCACCGGTTTTAATCCCTGAATCGAGGAGAATATGACTCTGTTTGTTATTCTGCGAACCAGAAATCCTGAGTAAGGAATTCTGTTAATTCGGGAGAAGGTGTTAGGCATTCCCGAATTCCGTGGTTCTAGCACGGTCGCTTAACCGTTTTTATATTTGGCTTAATTATCTTGATTTACTAAATACATTTTTTCTTGTTGCCCGATTTTATTACCGCTTTTGTTTAGATTGTTTACAATTATGTAAACGAATCACACGTACGTATATTCATATTATATACCCTTAGTAGAGAATCGTGCCATGCATACGTGTACACAGAAAGGTTGATAATATTTTTGTATATATAAAAAATATGATGTACGCAATTGTGCTTAAAATAAAATCAAGAACATTCGCCCCCTTTATATGATTAAGTAGTGAACCGCACATCTCGGTTTTTTTTTATGAAATTGATTTAACATCCTCCGACGAATCTCTTTTTTATTAAATGTTCGGTCGAAGTTGCGCGAACGTATAATCCGAATTGCTTTTAGAAATATAATCAGGTTACACGAACGCATCCCTAATCACGCAAAATATTCTTAATAGTAATATAGATTTTCCACAAATTGTTTATTACTACCATATATTTTATATGAAAGTCATGAGAAATCACTATTTGGGACGCCTCTAAATTCCTCGAAAAGAATTCACAAATTATTGAATGTTGACCGCAAATTATATTTTTCTGCATAAGAATTATATTTCTCCAAGCCATTCAAATTTAAAGGGTAAAAATAAACGTGGGATTAATACTACCATTTTTCCGTAAATACAATATATGCATACCCAAAGAGTGAATTGAATATAAAACTAGGAAAAAGAATTAATTTGATAAACAAATTTATAGTTTTCGAAGAATTTTCATTATTTATATTTAGTGCAAATTCTATTTCTACATTCTTAAAATTGTTACACCTTATAAATCTAATCTCCTTCTACATCGCTTGTTCTTACTCTAATAGGCATAATTATTTTGATTAATTCTGCTTATGATTGAGTTTGGGATATACATAATTAAACCAATTTTTATTCTCAATCTATGCGAACTATTGCTAAACACTAACTTTACGCATTGTATAAATTCCTAGGCCATTTGTTATTAAGAAAGAGAACAAATCTACCTGTTGACTTAATAAGATGATATTACATATAACATTATTCGCCATATTTCAACATTGTGAACATAACGGATTGTACTAATGCATCTTTCAACTATTGATTATAAACATAACCATTATTATGCCATATATGAACAAAATAAAGCTAACATCATTCGATCCACAACTAAATCGGATAGTTGACAAAATAGGCTAGTGATATAGTTTTTGCCATTTCCACACTATTCTTTACTTAACTAACAATGTCACAAGACTTAATTAATGGCCAACTTTATGCCATGTTCCCTATCTTGATAATTCAATCACAACTATACTTAATGAAATTCTGAAATAGATAACACTATTACAATACTTATACGAACTTCAAACGGGAATGATTAACTAATAGTCATTATGTCAAGCATATTACCATGTTAAATAACTAAAACAAAACTGAAATTTAAACTAATAGATTTAAACGAGTAAATACATAATTATAATCCCAAACTTCATTTTTCTTCCAATGTTGAAGCTTTTCACAACATGAGTCTTAAAAATATGTACCTGGAAATGAGGGCAGAAGGGGTAAATTTCAGCAGTATCAGTAGCAACAAAACCAGCAGAATATACAGGACCCGTGAAACCCAGACACACAGTAGCAAGACTTTTTAAGAAAATTCAGATTTTAAACCAACAATAAGATCACACAAATCCGAATGGATTCAAGGGAAACAGTTTTTCTGATTTTTAAGACTTAGGACAAGGCAGACTGAAAAGCTCTCAATTTCAAAACACAGAATCAGCTTCAATACTAGTTTCCGATGTAGAATTCTGTTTTACTGTTTCTGTTTTTCTTTCTTTCTATCTTCTTCTTATTTCAGATTTTTTCTTTCTTTCCTTTCTTTTGCTCTCTTCTCTCTATCTGTATCTCTTTTTTTTTTCTCTTTTTTCTTTTCTATCTCTGGTTCTGTTTTTCTTTTCTGGTTTCTATCTATTTTTTCTCTGTATTTCTCCCTTTTTTTTTCTATCTCTTCGATCCTCTCTTAAATCAGTCCTAACTCCCCTCTTATATAACTTATCATCCTAATGCTGCCTGGACCCTTTTCTCTTTTAAAAATCTGGAAATCTCCACCCAAATAACACTAAGGCTGATTTCTTAATAAATCAGCCACTAAAGATACTTTTTCCCTTATTTTCAGCACTCCCATTACCCTTTGTTTCCCATTATCTCATTAAATTATATCCATTACACTCCACTATCAGCACACTACTATTATCATATTACCCTCACTGTTTTATTCCTCAAATACCCCTGAAAATCCCTTAATATTACTGTTATTACTGCCACAGACCAAAACTGCCTAAACCTTAACAAATTTATCTGAATTAAACTGTTTAGCAGCTAATAACCAATTCCTAAATCAAACAAACATTCTGTCCTTACAGATTATGCTAAATAGGGAAATGCAAAAGCTAAATTCAGATTGAACACTGAACTTGCATACAAACATATTAACAATACACAACTCAACAGAACAAAATTTGAATCGAAATTGAAGTCGGCATGAATGCAGGGTCATTGTCAGTATTGACATTGCCTGAAACTAACTGCCCAGAAATCAATACACACACAACATCCATTTGACGGACTCATTGATTTACAAACAAGCATGATTTAAAAGACTAATCAACTGACTATCTATAACAATTGTCAACAAACAATAGGTAAACAGATTGTTTCAATCAGTATTATCATAAACGGGAATTCATAATATAACTAATCGACGAACTTAATCAAGTCGATTACACACATTGTAAACAAACATAACATACAGAGACAAATGCCATTATTTGATCACAGGAACGGGTATGAGACGGAATCACAGAACTAAATAAACAAATATGAAAAGTACACAGGCTATTGAAACAGGCAACAATATACACATAAAATACAGAAAGAAATAAGCAAATACCTCTGAATCTTCAAATCTATACGGACCCAAGATTAACTTTGAATTCGGACCTTTTTGAGGCTAAACAGACTTTATTCGAAGTATTCTCAATTGAGAATACTTCGATTAAAGTCTCTTGGACCTCAATCCGTCACTTAATTTGGGCAAATTCCATGACTGGAAATTTTTAGGGTTTCAGATTCTTCGATCTCAAATCCGAACATTTCTAGGTATATTCGAATCAAAACAATGGTGTTCTAGGCATGAGGGGGGTCAGGTGGATAACTGGTGTGAGTTTGAGGTAGGTTGGGATAGGGTCAGGTTTCACTCGAATCTTCAAATGAAGATTCGAGCAGTTCCAGGAGGATTCGAACCATGACACTAACAGATCCGTGATGAGGATGGACAGAGGAGACTGTGGTGTTAATTTGGAGGCCATCGGAGAAAGTTGGTTTTTCAGACCAACCTTCAATCGAAGATTCGAGACTATGTGATCTGATTCGAAGGAAACTAATATTAGATCCGTAAAGAGGGGGTTGTGAGGAGTCGAGGGTGTTAAGGTGGTGACCGGCGGCGTTGTTGCCGCCGGGTTTCAGGCGAGGTAGAGTTAGGGCGGCTAGGGTTAGGGGTGTGTTTTCGGAGATGATGATGAACAGGAGAGGAGGGGGGTGTTTAGTTAGGGGGCCGGGGTAGGGATTTGGATTTATATAGGGATGGAGTGGATTGATATAAGCCGTTGGACTAAGCAGAATAGATGGCCAGGATCTATCCGCTTACAGGAACGGCGTCGTTTTGGTTTAGTTGGGGAATGGGTCGGCCCGGGCAATGGATCGGGTAAGGGTTACGGGTAAGGGGAGTGGAATATCAGCCGTTGGATTGATTTAATCCAACGGCCCTTGATGAATGATAACCAAACGACGTCGTTTGGTGTAGTTGAATTGGACCGGACATGGGGTGTTTGGATTGGGCTGTGGGGTTATTTCTTGTTTGGGCCTGATTTTGTTTAAAATTTTGGCCCAGATCCGTTTTGCCCATTTAATCAATTCCTTTCAATTTCCAACTTTATTCCTTAATTATTAAATTCCTAATTAAAATTATAAAAACAAAATTACCCTTACAAAATATTAATTACTTTTTTACAACTATTAACACATAAACAAAACATTAATCACACAATGACATAATTAAATAAAAAATAAGATAAATGCATATTTTTGTGATTTTCTCTTTGAATTTAATCAATTCTTAAATGCATAACTAAATCCTAAATATGCATGCAACATGTATTTTTATTTTATTTTCGTTTAATTATAACAAAACAAACATTTATGGACAAAACACAAACAATTAATAAACGTCACATAAATTCTAAAAATTGCTTACTAAGAGAATTTTGTTTTATTTTTGATTTATTTTAGAGTATTTTTCGTGAGGCAAAAATCACGTGCTCACAGTAACTATCCCTCCCCCGCCCAAGCCCATTTGGCCTTCGCATTCGCGTGGCCAGGAACGCGTTCGCGAAGGTATAGACCCCCGCTGCCTCGCGTTCGCGACCTGTGCTACGCGTTCGCGTAGAAGGAAGTTCCTTTAGCAACATTACTCATCGCGTTCGCGAGGGTTCTCCCGCGAACGCGAAGAAAACCATACCAGAACTGGAAACCTGCAACTTTCATAAGTCTAAAACCACTCTGAAACACTCCCGAGCCCTTAGGGCTCCTAACTCAACAACATCATACGAACTTATCCGTGCGATCAAATCTCCTAAATAACCTCAAAATCAACGAATCAAACCTCAAAATCAAGAGTTTTTCCAAAAACTTCATCAAGTTCAAATTTAAGATTTCAAGTCCGAAACACGTCAAACGACGTCTGATTTTAACAAAACTTTACAGAAAGGACTTAAAACATATATAAGACATGTACTAAGCGCCGAAACCAAAATACGGGCCCGATACCATCGTTTTCTAATCAAATTTCATTTCCAATTTCCTTAAACATTTTCAGAAAATAAATTTTTTAAAAAATTCATTTCTCGGGCTTGGGACCTCGGAATTCGATTCCGGGCATACGCCCAAGTCCCATATTTTCCTACGGACCCTCCGGGACCGTCGGATCACGGGTCCGGGTCCGTTTACCCAACATGTTGACCGAAGTCAAATTTATTCATTTTAAACTCAAAACTTAGCATTTTTCACAGAATTTCATATTTAAGCTTTCCGGCTACGCGCCCGGACTGCGCACGCAAATCGAGGCGACTCTAAATGAGGTTTTCAAGGCCTCGGAAGCACAGAATGAATAAGAAAACAGGTGATGACACCTTTGGGTCGTCACAACTGCTGCTCAGTTTCTTTTGTTTTTCTATTTGGCGAGTAAAGTTGCTTAAAGATAGCAGAATTATCCTAAGAAACAAGTAGCGTATATGTTCCAAATTTGTTATATTTCGGTTATTCTGACTATGATTCTTCTATTAAAGACTCTCTTTGTCACTTTAGAATGCAGAATCCTCCAATCACAGCTCCCAAGTAGTTTTGAAACATTTGATGTTATTTTCCAAATGACATATTAACCTATGGATGATTTTAGAATGGTTAAATTTTAAGATCAGCATTTTGACAATGAGATAAACCAAATTACGATTCATTTGTCTGTACATTTCTTTAATTATAGCTGGACGTTGCTTTGATCATTCAGGAAAATATAGTCTTTTACAAAGTCTTAAAAGAAAAGAAAAATCAGAAGAAAGAAAAAGTAAATTTGTGAGGATTCATAATTTATCCACAAGAATCCTGCTGGATAGATGCAAAGAATTATTTTACACTGCTTGACTATATTCGCGACATGATTATAGGAATCAACCTCTCTACCTGGCACAAGATAGGGGTGAGGTCTGCGCCAAATGGAGTCATTTTAGGTCCTTATTTATTAGCTTCTTTTGTAGATTAAGTTTCTTTTTACTTTATTTTTCACTTTAACCTGTTCAATCTTCTTTCTAGAGCGCATGTAATACATACTGCATTCCATTGATTTTCATTCAGGAATGGTAGTTAACAGTTTATGATTACTCACAGAATTACATTTAGCAGGTTTTCTAAATGATGGAATTAATTTATCATATATCCTTTATACGTCTCACGATGCAGTTCCTTTCTTCATTTTCCTCTCTCAACGCTACCTGATCTGCAGCACCTACATCAGCAGCTGTTGTGAAATATCATATGTCTACAGTTTACTATTTCTTGTACATTCAGCAAAGAAATTATATGGAAATACCTAGCATTTGTTGGTAGCATGTGTTGAAATATATTCCTACCATTTGTTGCTCTATAGTTTCAAAAGAAAATGTAATGGAAGAGGAACGTGGAACTGTCTAAACAGCTACATTACTTTCCAATTAAGGACTTGTTATAGTCCGTTTGGCCAAGCTTCTAAAATCAGCTTATTTTGAGAAATGTTTTTCTCAAAAGTATTTTTAAAAAAAATATTTTTGGTGAGAAGTAGTTTGTGTTTGGCTAATTAATTAGAAAAACACTTTTGAGCAGTAATTAGTGTTTGACCAAACTTTTGAAAACTGCTTCTAAGTGTATTTTTCTCAAAAGTACTTTTGCAGAGAAGTTACTTTTTTCTGTTTCTCCAAAACTGCTTCTGCTTCTCCTCAAAAGCATTTTTTTTCTTACAAAAGCTTGACCAAACACCTCAATTTTTAGCCAAAAGTGCTTTTGGCAAAAAGAAAGAAGAAGCACTTTTGGCCCAAAAAAACTTGGGCAAACATGCTATAAGAATGGTCAAGGAAAGTCTGGCCATTTACATATCATGCAAAGCTTAAGCGGAAAATCCTAGTGCATGCGTTATCAATAGGTGATAAAAATGCATATGTTAGCAAAATTTTTTGTAAGTGCTACGTGTTTGTTACCATATTTAATTTTTCTATCTTTCGAAGAAAATGACAACATATTTATCATAATTGAGTTTTTATTTTCTTGAAAGGAAATTATAAACATCTCATATTTGGCTAGTCTCTTTTTTTGAAGGAAAATGTTTGGACTTTTATAAATTGAGAATCGTTCCTTCTTATTCAGCAACATCCACAATGTAGCCATAAGGGGTTTTAGAGTCTTGTTTAGGGAGAGAGTTTTCCGGGACAAGTGTTAATGTGCCACTTGTGTTTGCCTCTTCGTGATGTTGTTCTCTCGATATATTTTGTACTATCTTTTATATAGTGGATTGCTCATCTCCGCCCATGGACGTAGGTCAATTGACCGAACCACGTTAAATGTTTGTGTCTCTTTTGATATATTTCTCTTATGTTATCTGATTTATCTTCGTTCTAGGTTTACTTTACTAGCTTCCACATGATACCTGATTATTTCGATCCTAACAGTAAGTAACACACATCTTCTAAAGCTTGTGACTCTTGTGTTTAAATATTGAATTCTGAAAGAGGTTTCTCAGATATGATGTATTAGATTCTTCTAAAGCTTGTGACTCTTTTTTGCAGTTGAAATCTGAAATCTTCAGTGAGAGCTTGTTCTTGAGTTCTGATGTATTAGACTCTGCATCAAGTCTCATTCTCGTGTTCTATTAGCAGATGCTTATGTTAACTATAAGTTTCAATGATGAAAAATAATATATCACATTTGGTGCAAGATCACAAAGAATAAAACAAAGGAATCAAGAAGCAATACCAATCAAGAATAGATTAAGGAAACAATCAGCAATGCAAGGAAAGAAATCAATAATTAGCGATGAAAAAGGAAGAAGCAGCAAAGATCCGGAAGAAAAATCAATCAGTGATTCTATAAATGATTGAGGGAAGCTACTACTGGAAGGTCCCAAAATCAAAAAGAAACGAGATCGCAAAGAGAAGCACTGAAGACCGATGAAGCCAGAAATCAAGGGATTTAACGGATACGCCTCAAGTAACGAAAAGATATACCTAGCGGATAAGAAGCTCATTAAGACCACAAATCAAGGAAGATCAACGGAAATATGACTTTATTATTGGAAATAATCAATCTGTCATTCCTTTCAAGGATCAACTCCATTGGGTTTGCAATCTCTTCAGATTCACGAGTCAAGAAGGCCTCATAAAGTGTATATATACATACATTCCAGACTTTAAGCGAATATACTTTGAACGAACCATTTTCACTCCTTTTGTTCTACTCCAAACAAGCATTATAGTTCTTATAGATCCGTTGTCTAATTAGTGAGAGAAGAAAAAGAGATAAACATTGGTGAGGCATTGTATCAAAGAAGAGAGAAGTGACATAGAGTTTGTTCTATTGGTGTAAAGCTACATTAACCCTTCTGTTGACTGGACTAGGATTCACATTGAATCCGAATCAGTATAAAATTCTAGTGTCTTTAATCCCTGTACTTTATTTCTGCATTACTATTATCCTGTTTCTATTTCTAGTCGACTAATTGGTAAACTAGTCAACTACTTATAACATAATTTTTAAATTGGAAATTCACCCCTCCCCCTTCTTGTATTTTCAATTGGTATAAGAGTTAGTCTCACACTTTTTGCTTAACAGCTTGTGAGAAAAAATCATGACAAATCAAGTAATTATTGGAGCACTCTTTCAAGAAGGAACATTGCAAGTTAGACCAGCATATTTCAATGGACAACACCTTTCTCACTGGAAAGTGCGTATGGAAATATATGCAAAATCCTATGATGTCAAAGTATGACGCGTTATCAAAAAGGGGTAGAGCAACTGCTCAACCTGTTGATCCAGAAGATATAGATGAGTACACAGATGAACAGATGACAGTTGTTAAGGTCAATGATAAAGCACAAAATTTACTCTATAATGCTATAGGCGGAGAGGAATATCAGAAAATCTCAAGTTGTGATACAGCCAAGAAATGTGAGATAAACTAGAAGTTACTTATGAAGGAACCATCTAAGTGAAAGAAACTCACATTAATATGTTGGTTCATGACTGTGAACTCTTCCAGATGAAAAAAGGAGAATCCATTGAGGAAATGTTTTCAAGGTTCAGCAAAATCATTAGCGATCTAAAAGCTTTTGGTAAACCATACTCAAATGGTGATCAGGTTCGGAAAATTCTAAGGAGTCTACCTACCATTTGACAGACAAAAGTAGTTGCACTCGATTCACAAGATCTAAATAACTTTCATATGATGAGCTTCAAGGAGATCTTATAGCATTCGAGAAAACTCACCTTAAGAAAACAAACCAGGAAGAAAAGAAGAAAACAGTTGCCTTCAAAGCTACAACTGAAAGACCAGAAAATGATATTGATGACGACCCAGAAGCTCTTGAAGAAGAGATTGCCATGGTATTAAGGAACATGGATGGGTTAATGAGAAGATACAGAAACACAAGAAGAGGTAGTATGCCTCCCCAGGTGAACCAGGAAATATAATGAACAAGACAAGAATGACGGAAAATGTTATGAGTATGGAAGATATGGGCATGTTCAAGCTGAATGCCCAGATCTTAAAAGAAAAGTTTCCAGAGGATTCAATAAAAACAAATATTTTGGGAGCTGGAGTGATGAATATAGTTCAGAACACAAGGAAATAGCAAATTTGTGCTTTATGACGATTCTGGAAAATGACATGAACAAACTCTCCAGCTACTAGATCGATAAAGATGCATCAGACGATGAATGCAAAGATCATAATGAAAATTGTTTCATGGCATGAGGTGAAACAAGCGAGGTAAGATCTTATAAATGTGATAGATGTAACGAATTGCACGATATTCTTGACCTTACTCTAAAGGAGACTCAAAAAATGATGAATTAACTAAGAAGACTCAATAGGGAAAAGAAAGACCGGAACTCAAGCTTGAAGTATGTGAAATTGAAAAAGAAGTACTTCAATATGAAATTCAGGAATTGCAAATGCAACTTAATGGCATGCGCAAGTCCACCAGTCACAATTTTGTCAAGTATAACCAGGCGACTTACAAGTCAACTGGAAAAAGACATGCTAGAACTGAGTCCACAGGTAGTAACACATGTGGAAGATCAAAAATTGGATCAGCACTTATGTGTCACTACTGTAATAAAAGTGGACATAAATACTATTTCTGTCGATTTCGTAAATCTAATATTTCAGGATGGATTTGGAAACCCAAAAACAATCCTAATCTCAGTAGAACTAACTAACAAGGACCCAAGCAAGCTTTGGTACCTAAAATAAAGTGATAATTCTATTTTGCAGGAACACCATAGGAAGAACCGCAAAGGAAAATGATACTTAGATAGTGCGTGTTCCACAAAAACCTGTTCAAAGAAGTTACAAAGATAAATAGAGGGAGTGTCAAATTTGGCGATGACTCAAAAGGAAAGATAGTTGGCGCTGGCACAATTCCATTCAATAATAATTTTGATATTACTGAAGTGTATCTTGTGGATAGACTCAACTACAATCTCCTAAGTATAAGTCAGCTATGTGATTCAGGGTACAAAGTTAAATTCTAGAAAACAGGTTGTGCCATTGAAGATGAGACAAGTAAAATAATACTCCCAGGAAAAGGTATGGAAATGTTTATATTCTCGATGGTTTTGAAAATCTAGATAGTCACATCTGCTTAGCATCTATATCTGATGATCCATGGTTGTGGAATAAGAAACTTGGTCATGCAAGCATGCATCTTATTGAGAAACTCTCCAAGCATGATTTAGTTATTGGTCTCCCTATACACAACTTTTCCAGAAATCATGTATGTGATGCATTTCAAATTGGTAAACAAACTAGAAACCCCTTAAAAAACAAAGACATTCTGTCTACCACCAAGCATTTACAATTGCTCCATATGGATTTGTTTGAACCCACCAGAACTGCTAGTATAGAAGGAAAATGATATGCTTTTGTTATTGTTGATGACTACTCACGTTTTACATGAGTGATTTTTCTATCTCACAAAGATGAAGCTTTGAAAAACTTTGAGATCTTCTGTAAGAAAGTTGAAAGAAAAAAGGGGTATTTGATTACAACTATTCAAAGTGATCATGGAAAAGAATTCGAAAGCAGAGCATTTGAAGATTTCTGCAATGATCAGGGATGTACCCACAACTTCTCAGCTCCAAGATCACCTTAACATAATCCTTAAAAGTTTATCATAGGAGATCCAAGTGAAGGAATGAAAACCAGGGGATCTCTCAAGGAAAAGTCAAATGTAGAACTCATCTCCCAGATTGAACCAAAAAAGGTTGAGGAAGCCCTCAAAGACTCCAGCTGGGTACAATCAATGCAGTAACAACTAGATCAATTTGATAAAAACCAAGTTTGGAAATTTTGCCTAAGCCTGTAGATGCTATTGTAATTAGAACAAAAGGGGGTTTTAGAAATAAGCTCAATGAGGATGGAAAAGTTGTGAGAAACAAAGCCTGATTAGTAGCTCAAGGATACTCACAGCAGGAAGGAGTCGACTACGATGAAACCTTTGCACCAATTTAACTAGAATCTTTACGGATTCTTCTTGCATATGCATCCTTCAAACGATTTAGACCTTTTCAGATGGATGTCAAAAGTGCCTTTTTAAATGGCTTTATTGACGAGGAGGTATATGTAGAATGACCTCCTAGTTATGAAGACTCAAAATTCCCTTACCATGTATATAAGTTGACTAAAGCTCTATATGGACTTAAACAAGCTCCACGATCCTAGTACAAAAGGTTCAATTCATTTCTACTTGATCATGGGTTTATAAGAGGTAAAGTAGATACTACACTATTCATCAAAAGATCATCAGAATGTAATCTTATTATTCAATTTTATGTTTATGATATTACTTTTGGAAGTGCTAACCCTCTTTTGTGCAAGGAATTTGCTAATCTTATGTAAAGTGAGTTTGAAATAAGCATGATGGGAGAACTTATGTTTTTCCTTGGACTACAAATAAAACAATATGAAGAAGGAACATTTGTGTGTCAGACAAATTATACAGAGGGGTTAATCCAGAAGTTTGGTATGAGCAATGCTAAAGCAATTGGAACGCCTAAGAGCCCAGCAACAAGTCTTGACAAGGATGAATAGGGAAATCCTGTTGACGAAACTAAATATCGCGGAATGATTGGCTCTTTGCTTTACTTAACTTCCAATCGACCAGATATTATGTTTAGTGTATGTAAAAGTGTCAGGTTTCAGTCAGCTCCTAAGGAGTCGCATCTGACTGCAGTAAAGAGAATAATTCGTTATCTCATCGGAACTATTTCTTATGGACTATGGTATCCACGTTCTAGCAATTTTAAGCTGGAAGATTTTTCAGATGTTGATCTTGCAGGTGATAAAGAAGACAGAAAAAACACTAGCAGAACATATCAATTACTGGGAAAGACTTTAATATCATGGAATAGTAAGAAACAAGGCTCAGTTGTATTATCCACAACAGAGGCAGGATATATTGCCATTGGACAATGATGTGCACAGTTACTATGGATGTCTCATCAACTGGGTGACCATGAATTATTTTTTAAACCTATTTAAATATTTTGTGACAACTCTAGTACTATATGTCTTTCAAAGAATCATGTGAATCATTCTAGGGCTAAGCATATGTTGATACCCAATTTTTTCCCACATATATTTTTAATGCATATATGCTTTCAAAATAGGGCATGAACATCAACCAACATCTTTCCATAATTGTCGTTAAAGGGATTTTAATTAATTTATTCCAGCATTTTATTATCTAAATTATTACTAATTGCATCACAAATAATTTTATAATGATTTATTACTTGATTTTTATCATTTATCTTTATATTAAGTTATAACCATTTTACGCATAAATATATTTTATATCTTTACGCTATAATTGCAATAACCTTGCAATAATAGCCCTTATATGTATAATTGCATTATTTACACGGAAAATGACTTTTTATATTTTATAATATTAAGTAATTATTTTGAATAATTTCTATGCATAAATATCATTTTTATCATTTATTAGCTACTTTCATAAATTATTTTATCAAATTAATTGAGTATTTAACAAATAGCCTCTTTTAATTTGATGTCTTTCGAACCTGGCCCAAATTACCACCCCAGCCCAATTAAATTAGCCCATTAAACCATAACCCAATTTTTATAACCCGCCCAGCTCCCAAATTCTATCCTAGCCGTTGATCTCTTGAGATCAACGGTCGAGGGTATTCTTACCATTTTTAATTAACCAACAAGCCCCAAACCCTAATCATTTTACCAAATCTGCCGCCCCTGAAACCCTCTCCTCCTCTCTTCTCTCTCACCCTCCTCCTAACCCTAGCCCGCCATCACCAGAATCCCTTCGATCCATGGATTTCTTCTTCGATTCTAGGCCTTATCCGGCCTCCTATCTCTACTGGTTGTTCGACTTCCATGTTATTTGATGGAATCTCAAAGAGATTTGACACAGACTTGGTTCAAATCCCTCATTTTCTCGATGAATCTTTCTGTGTTCATTCTTATGTTTGTGAGTACTGATATCTTCGTGTTTATGGCTTCAAATCTCTGGTTCAAACATGATTTTTCTCACCTCTGTTTTTTTTTACATAACCTAACTATTTCTGGCTAAATCGTTCAGATCTCTTTAGATCTGAAGCGGTTTAAGTTTGTTTATTACTTTTCCTTTAAGATTATGTTGTTTTTCTTATTATTGTTGATCGATTTTTGTTTTTACCTAAAAGCTAGGGTTTCATCTTTTTAAGTTTCTGCAAAATATTTTAAAATGTTTAAGTGTTTAACTCTGGTATTCTTCCTTTACTTTTCGACTGATTTTCATCCCTATGTCTTTATTCCCTAGGGTTTCTAATTATTCTACTGCTTTCTATAATGTTTGCCAGTTTATTTTGGCTCTATCAAATAAACTGATTAATTGGTTTACTTGCTTAATTAGGTTTTGAAATTGTACTCCATTTCAACACTGATATCTCTTCGAAAGATTCTTACTTATTTTTTCCTTATATTTGATTCATAATTGGTACTACTTTCCTTAATTATATTACTAGCCTGATTTCTGGGCTTTGATTATTGTGACCGACCTATAAATGGTCTCTGGACTTATTTCTTACCTTATTAAACCTCAATTTTGTCCGCTAATTGATTTCGTATGAGATTCTCCTTCATTTAAGTGGCATTTTCAGGATTCTGTCCTCTTAATTGATTGATGTTTAGCCCTAATTAACTGGTTAATTGATCTTGCATACCTTATTTGTGTGCCCTTGATTTTCCTACCTTACTTGTTTCCTCTACTGTATGCTATATAATCCTTTCACCATTCTGATTTTAAAAGATACAGCTACGCTTACGAGCACGCGCTGAGACACACAAGCTCACACCTACGCTTATGAGCACACGCTGAGACACACAAGCTCACACCTACACTCACACTACTTGAGTTCTTTCTATCACTATGATTTGCTGCATTGTCTAGCCGGCTGAAAGTCAAGGCTAGATTCTTGGATTCCACCTACCTTCACCTTCAAGTTTACTTTCTTCCCTAACTGGTATGCCTTAATTCCTGATTATCTTGTTCTATTCTATATGTTTATGTAGTCAGTCTATTACAGACCTCAACATGCTTCTATTTCATATTTATTTCTGTCACGACCCCGGTTCGCCCTCCGTGAACCATCGTGATGACACCTAGTCTCTATGACTAGGTAAGCCTAAATTGCGGGAAAAAACCAAAATTTGCGGAAGTAAAACAACTTTAAATAGTAATAAAGCAATAACAGTGTTTAAATGTGCCACTCGGCATACACCATATTCAACTCTCAATACCAAAACATAAAATCCAAGACTCGGAAACCCACGAATCACAAGCTAAGATCAATACTACATAGCTCTAACTCTGGAATGTCTAATAAGAACAGAAAAATACAGAAGGGCTAAATAATAAAGTAGGAATAGAAAGGGATTTCTCGGTCTGCGGTCACAGCAGCTGTATCTCGAAGTCTCTAGAGTAGTCGCCTCCTCAAGGATGATAGGCCTGAATAGCGGTACATGGATCTGCACATGAAAACATGCGCAGAAAAGGCATGAGTACACTATAGCTGTACTCAGTAAGTGCCAAGCCTAACCTCGGTTGGATAGTGATGAGGAAGGTCAGGGCCCTACTGAAATTAAATAAATATAAAGATGACAGGATAAGATAAGCAGTACAATTGAGAATCTACAGTAAGAATCTACACAGGATAATAAGAGTACAATAACACAAACAGGGATGAAGGCAAACCACAAGGAAATAACCGGGGATCTCTCAGTATCCTGGTGATCTCTTAGTACCATTAATATATGCCAGGGATCTCTTTGTATCCCGAGGATCTCTCGGTATCCTCAATATATGCTAGGGATCTCTTGGTATCCCGAGGATCTCTCGGTATCCTCAATATGTGCTAGAGATCTCTTGGTATCCCGAGGATCTCTCGGTATCCTAAATATACGTGCCAAGGATCTTTTGGTATCCTGCACCTCACACCAGATCATAAATACGTACAAAGAATCTCCCGGGATGCCGTCCTGTAGTCCCAAATTAAAAACACATAAAAGCAACACAAGAATACTCAATTAAATGCAAATTTCATACCAAGTAAACAATTAATTCTAGTCTAACATGCTTCACGTAATGCAATTAAAGCAGTTCAAGCAAATAGGCAATTAAGTCAACTAAACATGCTTTTCTAAACTACAACAGGCTAAATTCGTAAGCAGATAAAGCATGAAAAAGGAACTCAATTGAAATACTTAAAGTATAACCGGATTTTTAACGATTAGCTCAAGTACGCACTCGTCACCCCACGTACAAGGCATTTCAATTACCAAATATATCATATCCTAAGGGAAAGGTCCCCCAAACAAGGTTAGACAAGACACTTACCTCGAACCAGCTCAAAATCAATGTGACACCATGCTCTTGGCACGAGTACTCGACTCCAAATGGCCAAAATATTAAATTTCATAATGTAAATAATACTTCAGGTAACTGATTCTACGATTAAATTCTAAGCTAATACGCGAAATTCGGTAAAATAACCAAAATGTCCCTCGAGCCCACATCTCAGAATCAGGTGAAATTTACACTTTCAAATACCTCATACTCTCACGAGTCTATACATAACAAGAACACTGAAATCGGAGTCCAAATGACCCCTCAAATCCTCATTTAAAGGCCTCTTAAACTCGAGCCCTAATTACACATTTTTTCCAAATTTCTCACTACTAATTAGGTCTTTAATCACATAAAAATGAGCTATCAAGTCAAGGACGTTACCTCCAAGAGATTTCCCTTTGTTTTTTCCTCAAGAATCTCTCTCAAATGCTTCAAACCCGGATGAAAATGGTGAAAGAATCCCTCAAATTCGTGAAGGCAACTATTTATATGTTCTGCCCAGCGATTTCCGCATTTGCGGTCCTGCTTCTGCGGACACAATGTCGCATCTGCGATTTTCATTAAAATGCCAGCTTCCGCATCTGCGGATCTCTAACCGCAAGAGCGGTTCCACTTCTACGAGCTCTTCACTACATCTGCGGTTCCTGAGGAATTGACACAAAGCCGCTTCTGCGCCCTTTAGCTGCTTCTGCGGTCCCCAAACCGCAGATGCGAAAATACCAGAAGACCAGCTGCTGCACAACTTCAACTCCAAAATTTCCTCCATTAACCATCCGAATTCATCCCGAGACCCCCGGGACCTCAACCAAAGGCATCAACATATCCTAAAACCTTATTCAAACTTGTACAAATCTTCAAAACACTTTAAATAACATCAAAACAACCAAAACACATCGGATTCAAGCCTAAGTTTCTAAAATCTTCCGAATTCCGCTTTCGATCAAAAACCTAACCAAAACATGTCCGAATGACCTGAAATTTTGCACACACACCCCAAATGACACAACGAAACTACTGCAACTCTCGGAATTCCATTCCAACCCTCAAATCAAAATCTCGCTATCGAACCGGAAACTTCAAAAATTCAACCTTCGACGTTTCAAGCCTAAATTATCTACGGACCTCCACAACACAATCCGAACATGCTCCTAACCCCAAAATCACCCAACGGAGCTAACGAAACTATCAGATTTCCATTCTGAGGTCATCTTCATACTGTTCTGACTACGGTCAACTTTCCAACGCTTAAGCTCTCATTTATGGACTAAGTTTCCCAAAACTCTCCGAAACTCAAAACCGAACATCCCGGCAAATCAAAATAGCAGAAATAAACTTGGGGAAAGCAGTTAATAGGGGATCGGGGCATTAATTCTTAAGACGACCGACCGGGTCGTCACATCTTCCTGCACTTAAACATTCGTTCATCCTCGAACAAGCATAGAGACATACCTGAAGTAGTGAAAAGATGAGGGTAACGACTATGCATATCCTACTCGGTCTCTCAGGTCGCCTCCTTGACCGGCTGACCCCGCCACTGAACCTTCACTGATGCAATGTTCTTTGACCTCAGCTTTCTGACCTGCCTGTCTAATATTGCCACTAGCTCCTCAACATAGGATAGGTCCTTATTCAACTAGACTGAACTAAAATCCAACACGTGCGACGGATCACTGTGATACCTCCGGAGCATCGAGACATGAAATACCTGATGAACTCCAGCCAAGCTGGGAGGTAAGGCAAGCTCGTAAGCAACCTCCCCAACACGTCTCAATATCTCAAAAGGGCCAATAAACCTCGGACTCAACTTTCCCTTCTTCTTAAATCTCATAACGTCCTTCATAGGCGAAACCCAAAGCAGAACCCGCTCTCCAACCATATAGGAAACATCACGAACCTTCCGATCCGCGTAACTCTTCTGTCTGGACTGGGCTGTACAGAGTCTATCCTGAATCACGTTAACCTTCTCTAAAGCATCCTGTACCAAGTCTGTGCCCCATAGTCTAGCCTCACCCACCTCAAACTAACCTACCGGGGATCTACACTACCTCTCATATAAAGCCTCACACGGTGCCATCTGGATGTTGGACTGATAGCTGTTGTTATAAGCAAACTCCGCCAATGGCAAGAACTGATCTCAAGACCCTCCAAACTCAATCACACACACATTGAGCATATCCTCAAGAATCTGAATAGTGCGCTCAGACTATCCGTCCGTCTGAGGGTGGAATGCTATACTCAACTCCACCCGAGTACCCAACTCATGCTGAACAACCCTCTAGGACCGTGATGTGAACTAAGTACCTCTATCTGAAATGATGCACATTAGAATACCATGCAGACAAACAATCTTCCGGAAATAAATCTCCGCCAACCACTCCGAAGAATAAGTAGTATACACAGGAATGAAATGAGCGAACTTGGTCAATCGATCCACAATCACCCAAATAGCATCGAACTTCCTCAAAGTCCGTGGGAGCCCAACTACAAAGTCCATGGTGATCCGCTCCCACTTTCACTTCGAAATCTCTATCTGCCAAAGCAACCCGCCCGACCTCTAGTGCTCATACTTCACCTGCTAACAGTTGAGGCACCGAGCTACAAATCCAACTATGTCTTTCTTCATCCGCCTCCACCAATAGTGCTGCCTCAAATCCTGATACATCTTCGCGGCACTCGGATGGATGGAATACCGCGAACTATGGGCCTCCTCCAGAATCAGTTCTCGAAACCCATCAACATTGGGTATACAAATCCGACCCTGCATCCTCAATACCCCATCGTCACCAATAGTCACATCTCTGGCATCACCGTGTTGAACCTTGTCCTTGAGGACAAGCAAATGAGGGTCATCATACTGTCACTCCCTGATGCAATCAAATAAGGAAGACCGAGAAACCATGCAAGCTAGAACCCGACTGGGCTCCGAATGATCCAATCTCACAAACTGGCTGGCTAAGGCCTGAATATCCATCGTCATAGGCCTCTCTGATGCTGGTAAATAAGCCAAACTCCCCAAACTCTCTGCCCGGTGACTCAAAGCATCGGCCACCACATTGGCCTTGCCCGGGTTATACAAAATAGTGATTTCATAGTCCTTCAGTAACTCTAACCACCTCCTCTGGTGCAAATTTAGATCCTTTTGCTTGAACAGGTACTGCAAGATTCGATGGTCAATATAAATCTCACAAGGCACACCATATAAGTAATGGCACCAAATTTTCAGGGCGTGAACAATGGCAGCTAACTCAAGGTCGTGAACAGGGTATCTCTTCTTATGTATCTTCAACTGTCTGGATACGTAGGCAATCACCCTACCGTCCTACATCAACATCGTTCTGAGGCCAACCCTCGAGGCATCACAATATACCGTATAAGACCTTGAACCTATAGGCAATATCAAAATTGGGGCTGTGGTCAATGCTGTCTTGAGCTTTTAAAAGCTCGCCTCACACTCTTCTGTCCACTGGAACGGAGTACCCTTCTAGGTCAACCTGGTCATAGGGATGCAATCGATGAAACCCCCCACAAAATGACGGTAGTAGCCCGTCAAACCAAGGAAACTGCGGATCTCGGTAGCTGAGTATGGTCTGGGACAACTCTGCACGACCTCTATCTTCTTCGGATCCACTTGAATACCCTCACTCGATACCACGTGGCCTAAGAATGCCACTGAATCCAACCAAAACTCACATTTCGAGAACTTAGCATATAGCTTCTTCTCTCTTAGAGTCTGAAGCACAGTCCTTAGGTATTGCTCATGATCTTCCCAACTCCGGGAATACTCCAGAATATCATCAATAAAGACAATGACGAACGAGTCAAGATATTGCCGGAACATATTGTGCATCAAATGCAAAAAGTTGCTGGGCATTGGTCAACCCAAATGATATAACAAGGAACTCGTAATGACCATACCGAGTCCTGAAAGCAATCTACGGGATATATGGCTCCCGAATCTTCAACTGATGGTAACCTGAACGCAAGTCAATCTTAGAAAACACCCGTGCGCCCTGAAGATGGTCAAACAGATCATCAATACGAGGCAAAGGATAACGGTTCTTCACTATAGCCTTGTTCAACTAGCAATACTCAATGCGCATACGCATAGAACCACCATTTTTCTTCACAAACAAGATAGGAGCACCCCAAGGTGAAACACTGGCCTAATAAACCCTTATCAAGCAATTCCTGTAACTGATCCTTCAAATCTTTCAACTCAGGAGGAGCCATACGTTACGGAGGAATAGAAATGGGCTGAGTTCCCGGCAACAGATCGATGCCAAAATCAATATCTCTATCAGGCTGCATGCTTGGAAGATCAGCTGGAAACATATCGGGAAAATCCTGTACTAGTACTGAATCAACTGAAGGAGTATCAATACTGACATCTCTCACATAAGCTAAGTACGCATCACACCCCTTCTCAACCATACGCTGAGCTTTAAGAAAAGAAATAACTCTACTAGGAGTGTGATCTAAAGTACCTCTCCACTCAATACGCGGTACACCTGGCATAGCCAGTGTCACGATTTTGGTGTGACAATTAAGAATAGCGTAATGGGGCAACAAGCAGTCCATGCCTAAGATAATATCAAAATCTACCATGCTGAGCAACAAAAAATCGACTCTGGTCTCAAAACCACTAAGAGCAACCAAACATGACCGATAGTCGCGGTCCCCAACAAGAGAATCTCCCCCAGGAGTAGAAATATAAATAGGGGAATTCAAAGAATCCCTAGATACACCTAAATGCAGAACAAAATAAAAAGACACATAAGAGTAAGTAGAGCCTGGATCGAATAGAACCGATGCATCTCTGTGGCAACCCAATATAATACATGTGATGACAGAATCGGAGGCAACAACCTCGGTATGGGCAGGAAGGACATAGTATCTGGCCTGACCTCCCCCTCTAGGGCGACCTCTACCTCCTCGGCCTCCACCTCTAGCTGGCTGAGCAAGTGGGGTATCACCTGGAGCTGTAATCATAGCCTGTGAACTCTGCAGGGCATGCTGTGGCCGAGAAGTCTATGGAGGTGCACTCATCCCAAGTCTAGGGCAATCCCTCACCATGTGGCGTATGTCACCACACTCAAAACAAGCTCTGGGAGGACGTGGCGGTTGTGACTGGCTCGGACTAGGTCTGCTAGACTAACCTTTGAAAGCACTCTGCGCAGGAGGCGCGGTAGAAACTAGAGGTGCATAATAAGGATCCTGAGGCCTAGGAGGAGTTGGAGCACTACTGGTTGCTGGAAGAGTTGAATGAATAGGATGACTCATATGACCCCTACCATGGCAACCTGCAGCTGGGGTACGGGCACCAGAATAATGGCCCGACTCTCGAGACCTCTTGGCCTCCATCTCCTCTCTCTCCCTAGCATGCATACCCTCAATCATCTTAGCAATGCTCACAACCTGCTGATAAGAAATATCCATCTCCAATTCACGAGCCATGCTAGATCTGATGCTAGGAATAAGGCCCTCAATAAACCGGCGAACCCTCTCGCGGACAGTAGAAACCAAGGCCGGTGCATGCCTAGCCAAACTGGTGTAATGGACAGCATACTTTGAGACAGTCATAGCACCCTAGCGCAAATGCTCAAACTCTGTATGCCATGCGTCTTTGAGGCTCTAAGGAACATACTCTCTTAGGAACAGATTTGAAAATTGAGTCCAAGTCAGTGAAGTAGCCTCATCCGGACTGTCTAACTCATAGGTGCACCACCACTTATAGGCGGCCCCTCAAAGCTAGAAGGTAGTGAAGGAAACCCGCTCGATCCTGATATACCCATGGTACGGAGAATGCGGTAACTCTCATCTAGAAATCCCAGAGCATCCTCCGATGCTAGACTACTAAATACAGGGGGCTTGTACTTTTTGAATCTATCAAGCCTCAACTGCTCATCCTCGGAAGCCACTGCCCTGTCCTCGGGCTGAACTGGCACTGTAGGCGGTACAGGAATTATCTCAGGGACATGCTCAACATGAACTCACTACTCAGGAGTGCAGGCGGCGAGAGTCTGTGCTCCTCCCCCGGCCTGAGATGTAGCTGCAGCAAGGGGAAGCAACCCTGCCTGAGCCAGAGTGGTGTACATGCTCATGAACTATTCCAAAGTCTCCTGAAGAGCTGGAGTAGTAGTAGCAGTAGGCGTGTCAGGTGTCTGGACTCTGGCTGGAACTATTGGTGGTACCTCGGCGGCAGCTCATGCAGGTGCTCTGGCTGCACCACGTGCGCGTCCTCGACCTCTATACCGACCCCGGCCTCTGACGGCTAGGGGACGCGAGTGCCTGATCATCATGGGTAGCACGTGTCCTCATCATCTGTGAGAGAATAGAAGACATAAGTTTAGAATTGTAATGTCAAAATATCGCACTATAAGGAAATCAAATGAAGTGGAATTTTCCTAACAGTTACATAGCCTCTCGTAGATAAGTACAGACGTCTTCGTACTGATCAGCGAGACTCTAATAAACCGGCTTGTGATCCATGACTCCTATGAACCTAGAGCTCTGATACCAACTTGTCACGACCCCGGTTCTCCCTCCATGAACCATCATGATGGCACCTAATCTCTACGACTAGGTAAGCCTAAATTGCGAAAGAAAACCAAAATTTGCAGAAGTAAAACAACTTTAAACAGTAATAAAGTAATAACAGTGTTTAAATATGCCACTCGGCGTACACCATATTCAACTCTCAATGCCAAAACATAAAATCCAAGACCTGGAAACCCATAAATCACAAGCTAAGATCAATACTACATAGCTCTAACTCCGGAATGTCTAATAAGAACAGAAAAATACAGAAGCGCTAAATACTAAAGCATGAATAGAAAGGGACTTCTCGGTCTGCGGACGCGACAACTGTACCTTGAAGTCTCTAGAGCAGTCGCCTCCTCAAGGATGATAGGCCTGAGTAGTGGTACCTGGATGTGCACATGAAAACATGCGAAGAAGAGGCATGAGTACACCACAGTGGTACTCAGTAAGTGCCAAGCCTAACCTCAGTTAGGTAGTGACGAGGAAGATCAGGGCCCTACTGAGATTAAATAAATATAAAGATGACAGGATAATATAAGCAGTACAATTGAGAATATACAGTAAGAATCTACACGAGATAATAAGAGTACAATAACGGAAACAGGCATGAAGGCAAACAACAAGAAAATAACCGGGGATCTCTCAGTATCCAGAGGATCTCTTAGTACCCTTAATATATGTCAGGGATCTCTTGGTATCCCGAGGATCTCTCGGTATCCTCAATATATGCTAGGGATCTCTTGGTATCCCGAGGATCACTCGGTATCCTCAATATATGCTAGGGATTTCTTGATATCCCGAGGATCTCTTGGTATCCACAATATACGTGTCAGGGATCTCTTGGTATCTCTCACCTCAGTCCAGATCATAAATACGTACATGGGATCTCCCGGGATGCCGTCCCGTAGTCCCAAATTAAAAACACATAGAAGCAACACAAGAATACTCAATTAAATGCAAATTTCATACCAAGTAAATAGTTAATTCTACCCTAAAATGCTTCACGTAATGCAATTAAAGCAGTTCAAGCAAATATGCAATTAAGTCAACTAAACATGCTTTTCTAAACTACAACAGGCTAAATTCACAAGTAGATAAAGCAGGAAAAAGGAACTCAATTGAAATATTTAAAGTAAAACCGGATTTTCAACAATTAGCTCAAGTACACACTCGTCACCTCACGTACAAGGCATTTCAATTACCAAATATATCATATCCTAAGGGGAAGGTCCCCCACACAAGGTTAGACAAGCCACTTACCTCAAACCAGCTCAAAATCAACGCGACACCACGCTCTTGCCACGAGTACTCGACTCCAAATGGCCCAAATCTATTCAATTCAATTTTATAATGTAAATAATACTTCTGATAACTGATTCTACGATTAAATTCTAAGCTAATTCGCAAAATTAGGTAAAATGACAAAAATGCCCCAAAGGCCCACGTCTCTGAATCAGGTGAAATTTACATTTTCAAAAACCTCGTACTATCACGAGTCTATACATAACAAGAACACTGAAATCGGAGTCCAAATGACCCCTCAAATCCTCATTTAAAGGCCTCTTAAACTCAAGCCCTAATTACACATTTTCCCAAATTTCTCACCACTAATTAGGTCTTTAATCACATAAAAATGAGTTATGAAGTCAAGGACATTACCTTCAAGAGATTTACCTTTGTTTTCCTCAAGAATCTCTCTCAAAAGCTTCAAACCCAGATGAAAATGGTGAAAGAATCCCTCAAATTCGCGAAGGCAACTATTTATATGTTCTGCCCAGCGATTTCCGCATTTGTTTGCGGCCCTAGGTCGCATTTGCGGCCCTAGGACCGCATTTGCGGCCCTAGGTCGCATTTGCGGTCCCGCTTCTGCGATTTTAATTAAAATGCCAGCTTCCGCATCTGCAGATCTCTAACTGCAGGAGTGGTTCCGCTTCTGCGAGCTCTTCACCGCATCTGCGGTTCCTGAGGAATTAAAACAAAGCTGCTTCTGTGGTCCCCAAACCGCAGATGCACAAAAATACTACAAGACCAGCTGTTGCACAACTTCAACTCCAAAATTTCCTCCATTAACCATCCAAATTCATCCTGAGACCCCATGACCTCAACCAAAGGCATCAACATATCCTAAAACCTTATTCAAACTTGTACAAATCTTTAAAAACACTTCAAACAACATCAAAACAACCCAAACACATCGGATTCAAGCCTAAGTTTCTAAAATCTTCCGAATTCTGCTTTCGATCAAAAACTCAACCAAAACACGTATGAATAACCTGAAATTTTGCACACACACCCCAAATGACACAACAAAACTATTGCAACTCTCAGAATTCCATTCTGATCCTCGGATCAAAATCTCGCTATCGAACCGGAAACTTCAAAAATTCAACCTTCGGCGTTTCAATCCTAAATTAGCTATGGACCTCCACAACACAATCCGAACATGCTCCTAACCCAAAATCACCCAATGGAGCTAATAGAACCATTGGATTTCCATTCCGAGGCCGTCTTCACACTGTTCCGACTACGGTCAACTTTCCAACACTTAAGCTCTCATTTAGGGACTAAGTGTCCCAAAACTATCCAAAACTCAAAATCAAATATCTCGGAAAATCAAAATAGCAGAAATAAACTTGGGGAGAGCATTTAATAGGAGATCGGGGCGTTAATTCGTAAGACTACCGACCGGGTCGTCACAATTTCTCTCTTAACTAGCATGCCTTAATTCCTGTTAACATATCATGTTCTATGTGCTGGTATGGTTAGTTTACCTTAGCATATTTCTGTCTGATCCATGATTTTTGTGTACTTTCTTCTAGACTAGTATGCCTTGAATTCCTACCATCCTACTCTATGTGTTTGTTTGGTTAGTTATTTTAACTTTAGCATGTTTTTCTGTTCAATACATGTCTATACGATCCCACCAAGTGATAATTAATAAACCAAGTCAACTTCAGTCATGTGAAACCTTGTTTGATTCAGTCGTATGCCTCTATTCATAACATGTTTAGGTACTGCAAATATGTATGGTCAGTTCTGTTTGTAATTCAAGTGCCACTGCTCTTTTGTGATTGCTTTAATTGACACAGTATTTATACCAATATGTCTGGATTCTTCTTGTCCAGGTGGAATTCTGTTTCTGTTTGCTCCTGAAAAAAATATTTTTCTTAAACTATACCCTACCCCTTATATATATACTATTTTCAAAATTTCTACTCTTAGTTACCTAGGTTCCTACCACCCCAGTGTGTGCACTACCTAGGGTACTTGAGACTCCTCCGAACTCTGACACATTGGGGCTGGTCTTTCAATCTCTTACAAACTGTTTCTTTGAGAAAGGTTCTGGTGTTGCTTTGTTTGAAGGCCTGGTTTCCAGGTTGATATTGGGCCTACTAAGGCTCCCTATAGTGTAATAGATAGTATTATGTAATTCATTCATATTGGTCTGTTATATTGTAACAATCCTTGTAAAAACAAATATGGGGTTATTAGTAAAAATTGGGGAGGGATTTTTATATTTCCTTGTCAGGTTAGGGTAGAAACCATGTCTGTAGGTTGTTGTGATTCTTTATGTGCATACCATTAGAAATCATGCCTATAGGATCTTGTCCCACTATTTGAAATCTAGAGTTTCATACTTGGCATCCTAGAAATCTTGCCTATAGTTTGTTTGACAATTCTGCATCAAGAATTCATGTTTTACGCATATTCTCAATCTCAGTGTGCATTAAAGATCATGTATATAGGATCTTCTTTGTGTAAATTACTGAACTTGCCTGGCAATTTATTAATGTCTCTACCCACATAGATTCCATGCCTATAGGAGATATATAAAAAAAATCAGTTTCTTCAATTTAGATATCATGCCTATAGGGAATTTAAAATTAGTTTCTGCAATTTAGATATCATGTCTGTAGGATATAAAATCAGTTTATGCAATTTAGATATCATGTCTATAGGAAATAAATAAATCAGTCCCAATACCTAGATATCATGTTTATAGGATCTAACTGATTCTGTAAATTAAAAAGCATGTCTAAAATCAGTAACTAGTTTATAAACTATAGTCATTAATTAACAGTTTTAGATATTATGCCTATAGGATTCTGCTTTGGTCCTCACTTAGGCAAGCCTGTAGGGTAATTAAGAATTCTGGGTCTAAAAGTTGTGATTATTTGCTGCTTGGAACATGCCCAGATTCAGAATATTAACAAAAAATTAGTAGGCAAACTGATAGGTACTGCTGCTCGCTCTAATAAAGCTGTTATGTTATATTCTGTTTATGCTCATCTAGATATCCTGCCTATAGGGTCTTAAATTGATAAAATTCTCTGTTTGAATTGCGTGCATTTGCTGTTTACTTTTAGAGGTCAACATGAGCCTTTATTTACTTCGTATGTGACTGTCCTATCTGAACTTTTATTTCTCACTTAGCTTTTTCATTTTTAAGCAACATAGGTGAGTCTAGAACTATCCAAAGTAGAGGTCATAAACACATCCAGGACCATAGGTAATGGATGGGTAGTGCACGCATAAGGTATGGATTAGAAGCTATTAGAACACTTAGGTAACAACTGAAAGATAGTAATGGGGTAGTAAAGGTGATGATGACTTGTACGCTAATGCTATGTGTAACACTCCAATTTAGGGAAAGTTACCAAGTATTGCATGGAAATGATCCTATAGGCTAAAAAACGTAGGACCTCTTTTTAATTCTTATTTAGAGTAATTATCTATTTTGTTTAACTTTCCTTTAAAGACTAATTCGCTTAATTGAGTTTGGCCGGGACCCACCGTTGTGGACCTCGAAGGCTGCCTAACACCTTCCCCTCAAGGTAATTTCGAGCCCTTACCCAATCTCTGGTGATGTAAACTGGTTTCATGAGTTATTTAATTTAGGTGCCCTAACGCCTCAATATATCCATTAGGTGGAAACTCTTCAAATCCCTTACCCAATCCCAAAAGGAAAGGAGTTATCCCAAAATATCGAAACCTGGACTCCGCGAGGAAAAAGGGGCCGCGACAGCATGGCGACTCTGTTGGGGATATTTTTAGGCTTTTACCATAATAAACTTGCTTTTTGTGAATTAGTCTTAAGCATGCTTTATTCTGTTAATACGTGCATACCTTTTCCCTTTCTCCTTTATCTGGATTTAATTGCCTATTTTCAAGCATTTATGATTTCCTTTACTACAGAAACTGACTTGTCACCTTATTTTCTCTCTTAAACGTCTTTCAATTATTAAATACCATATTTATCATTTTTAACATGCAAATATGTGACAACATGCTATTTATTGTTGCATAAATCATGCCCAACATCATATTCCAGTCGTGCGTAATCAATCCTATATCAACACTTGATGAGTGTTTGCGCCCTTCTTATATATCACCCTTTAAATTCAGAAAAGGCTTATTTGCAGTAAAACTAGTCAATCAACGGTGTAATCGACGGTTCCGCGCCTTTCCCCTTCAAGTTATTCACTTGAGGGTACCGGTCTAGACCTCTATAGAAACCTTACTCTGATTAATTATACATGCATCATGGTCAAACCTTGCCGGGTTTAATATGTTATCCACATAATAACCCTTTAAGACAAGCCTCATCCAAAAGTCCACCGGGGTTTCCATAATTCCAACGGACGCAACCACGATTTTGTGCATTAATTTTGGAGAAATAAATGTCAATACGCTAATCATTGATGTATAAATAGTCAAATCTAGAGGGGGAAAGGGTCTAACCATATTTGTTTTGCAGAAATGAGGCACGAAGTTCATAGGTTTGGCATGGTCCGTAACATACCACCACTACTGCTAGATTGGTGGGAGGATCTTCCATCAAGTGATAAAAATCATGTGAAAAGGGTCTTGGGAAGTTTGCCTTCTCTATTGGACCTCCAACCGAACAACATGTTGATCGAAGCTGCCACAATGTTCTGGGACAAAGAAAGAGCTGTGTTTCACTTTGGAAACATAGAACTGACCGCTCTCTTGGAAGAAATAGGGGGATTCACTGGGCTACCTTGGGATAGTCCTGGTTTATTGGTGCTAGAAAATTGCATTCCCAAAAGGTTTCTAAAAATTATGGGTCTGAGAAAGAATGAGGATTTGGCGTGCCTGACAAATTCCTATGTACCCGTTAACTTCCTCTATGAACGACACGGTCACAACATATCTTATTGTACTTTTCATGACGAATTCTCCATCACTTCCTTGGGTTGGACTCACCGCAGGGACTTTGTGTTCATTGTCTGCTTCTTGGGTATAATAGTATTCCCAATCCAAGGGGATATAATCCACACCAGACTGGCCATGGTAACCAAAACCTTGATGGATGGGATCAAGGGGCAGACATATACCATTGTCCATATGATTATAGCAGACATATACCGGGCCTTAGAGCTCTGTCAGAAAGGGTAAAAATACTTCAAAGGTTGTAATATGCTGCTACAAGTTTGGTTGTTAGAGCATCTCCACAGAGGTCAATACCGTCAAGAGCTTCTACGAAGGCCATGGAATGATCACATAACTTTCCATCATCCTAAGAGAATGACCTATATCCCAGACAGGTTTTCTCAACCAAAGAATGCTAAAGGATGGGCGCAGTTTTTCAGCAATTTGACTGAGGATCAAGTTCAATGGATGTTTGAATGGTTCCCTACCGACGAGTTTATCATCAGATCTAGGGATGTTTCGCACTTGATACTGATCGGGTTAAGGGGCATATACCCTTATGCTCCTATCCGGGTTATGAGACAGGCAGGCAGGAAGCAGGTCATACCGCAAGTTTCTAAAATGAGTCACTACATGGTAGATTTTCGGGATGACGACATCCCATACAAATATGAAGCTCAACATATGTGGCACTTGAAGATCATTGTAGGAAGGGATACCATCAAACCAGAGAGATATCACACCGGCCATGTGTACTTCTACCCCTCATGGTTAGAAGATAACATAGCAAGAATATTCGAGCCAAGGGTTGGGCAAGGAAACAGAGTCATAGATGAAATTGCCGAAGCGCAAGTGAAATATAACAAATTGCGCAAAAGAGTTCACGAGTCCGAGTCCGAGCATCTGGAGCGACATAAGACCGATATAGAACTAATTAACGAATGGAGGGAGATGGCTATTAGATCAAATGAAAGGTTGGAATATCTAGAGTACAGTCTGATGGAATTGGAGGGAAAAATGAGGAAGAGAGTTAATGATTGCCAGAACGCCAAAGGAAGCAAAGGAGGACATTTAGCAAGGGCATACCTATTGCTGAACCTGCGCGAACTGGGGAATTTGATCGACGAAGCCAAAAACATCAAGCTTGGAGAAAGTCCTTCTAGGACCAAGTAGATTAGGTTTATTTACTTTTTCAAATGTAATAAGGCCAAGTGTCATCTGTGACTTATCTTATTTAGTGTCATTTTAGATTCATCTATTTTTACATTAATGAAATGAGGCAATTATTGGAACTGAAATTCTCTAAGTCAACGTGTCGCTAGGCCTACCTCGGGCACAATGAGGATTCCAAATTAGGACGTGGATTTGCATTCCCGCAATATGTTTTTAAATACTGCAAATATTTTCAGAATCCTTACTGACTTGTTTACCTTTTATTTTTTTTTATTTTTATTAATCCCATCCCCTAAGGTTGGTTCTCACATACTGGCATTATTAGCATATCACACCAGATCTAGAGGACCTCCACCTCCTCCTCCTCTGAGAAATCCGAAAAGCAGAGGAAAAGCTAAGATGGATGATTTGGTCATCCGAAAACCAAACAAGTGTCATCGAAACTTCAGACTGTCGGAGTACTCCGGCCTAGAATGATTTGGTCCTACGATTGGAACAGAAAATACTAGAGTTACAAGGAGAACTTGAGCTGGTCCGCAACTTGAAAAACCTCTCCCTCACCCTAAATGTCCCAAACGTCAACCAACAAAATGCTCAAAACCCAGCACCTCTTCAAAACACGCCAAGCCAACGTCCACAAAACCCTCCCGCACCCCATTAATATGAAACTCCTCCCCAAAATCCTAACCCTCAATCAACACCCACTCCTCCTCAGCACCAACATCTTCCTACCCAGTACCCGAAAACCACTTGCCATACTCCCCAGAATATTCTGCAACCTACCCTGGTCCGCAAAACTCCACTAACGATCACCACTACACTCTAACCCCTGGCACCCACCAAAACAACCCCATATACGTGGAAACCCTACCTCACTCTACTCAACCGATCTCCTATACACTAGAATCCACTAAGAAGGACCTGCTCATCAAGAACATGGACGATGATCTTAAGAAGTTGACAAGTCGAGCTCAGAGTGTTGAAGGAGGTAAAGGGATAGAAGGTCTGAACTATAAGGATTTATGCATACAACCAAATGTGGAACTGTCGAAGGGTTACAAACATCCCAAGTTTGAAATGTTTGGCGGAACGGGTCATCCCAAGGTTCATCTAAGAACTTATTGTACAAGCTCGTGGTGTCAAAAAAGATGAAAGGATTCGAATGAAGCTCTTCATGAGAAGTCTTACCGGAGATGCCATGTCCTGGTACATAAGCCAGAATCCTAAGATGTGGGCCATTTGGGTGAGCATGGCATCGGATTTTATGGACAGGTTCAGGTTTAATACAGAGAATGCACCGAATGTCTTCTATATCCAAAACCTAAAAAAGAAGCCATTTGAGACTTTTTGCGAGTATGCTACTTGGTAGAGGTCGGAAGCAGCCAAGGTCAGACCAGCATTAGATGAGGAACAAATGAACAAGTTCTTTGTCAGGGCACAGGACCCACAGTATTATGAAAGGCTAATGGTTATTGAGAATCATAAGTTCTCTGATATCATCAAACTCAGAGAAAGGATTGAAGAGGGCATTAAAAGCGGGATGGTGACAAATTTTGTGGCACTACAGGCCACGAACAAAGCATTGCAATTCGGTGGCGTATCGAAGAAGAAAGAGGTGTGAACAGTAATGGTTGCCCAAGGACCCAAAATTCCCTTCGTATACCAAACACCTCCACCCACATACCAACCCTCACCTCCCAGATATTCCATACTAGCCGCTGCTTACCATACATATAATTCCCAACCATCCTACTTTCAGTCACCTCCAACTCGTCCAAATTACCAGAAACCCCGACCTAATTTTGATCGCAAACCACCTAGACAGTACTCCCCCATTGTTGAACCCATTGACCAGCTGTATGAAAGGTTGAAGGCTGCTGGTTATGTCACCCATATTCCCTCTATGGCAATGGAGAATTCATCCCAATGGGTCAACCTGAATAAAACATGTGCATATCATTCTAGTATGAAAGGGCACACTATTGACGAGTACTGTACATTATAAGATAAGATCCAAACATTGATCGATAATAAGGTCATACAGGCGAAGGAAGTTGCACCCAATGTTCGCAACAATCCTCTTCCAAATCATAGGGGCGAAGGTATCATTGTGATAGAAACTGATGAGGAGTGGCAACCCAAGGGATCAATTGCACTTATCAAAGAGGGTGACGATCCTAAGAAGTTCGCAGTCATGCTCAAGCCTATTGTGGTGCAGTACAACTGCCAGTTGAGGTAGACAGTCAGAAATCGGTTAAGTAACTGGGGCAGAAGTGGCACCACCTGCAGCCACACCTGTTCCATTTGAGGTAGAAATGACCACACCTTTCACAGTGATAGTAGCAACCACACCTCCTTTCAAGTCCAATGCCATACCTTGGGATTACGTTACCGAAGCTAGGAGAAAGGGAAAAGTAAAGATGGAAGAATCTGGTGCCGCACAGGGGATGACAAGAATTGGAAGGATATATACACCCAAAAATTTGGGAGGAACAAGCAAGGAAGCTGCTACCAAACAACCTATCATTGAAACTGGTCCAGATGATCTTTGGAGGAAAGTACAGGCGAGAGAATACTCTGTCGTCGATCATATGAACAAGACTCCCGCCTAGATATCTATCCTGTCACTACTGAAAAATTTTGAGGCACATATGAGTGCTCTGATAAAGGTGTTAGATGAAGCTTACGTACCCAACAACATCACCAATAGAGAGATGGACAACATGGTAGGGCAAGTACTAGAGAGTCACAAGATCACCTTCCACGAGGATGAACTACCACCTGAAGGATTAAGTCACAACCGGGCATTACATATCACAGTATAGTTCGAAGACAAATATATCGCCAGGGTCTTAGTAGATGGGGGGTTCAAGCCTCAACATTTGTCCATTGATTACTCTAAAAAGGTTAGGTAAAGATTTCCATGAGATACGAGCAGGGAGTATGAACGTGAAAGCATTTGATAGATCTCAAAGGGCCACGATTGTAGAGATTAACCTTTGTCTGCAGATGGTACCAACTTGGTTCGATGTTGAGTTCCAAGTCCTAGACATATCAGCTACATACAATCTTTTATGGGACGACCTTGGATACATGCCATTGGGGCTGTGGCTTCCACACTACACCAGGACATGAAATTCGAATGGAACCATCAGGAGGTAATCATTCATGAGGATGGAAGCAATCCCATTTACACTAGTCAAATTGTTTCGGTTGTCGAGAATAAAAGAAGGCTGGGTGGAGAGACTTATCACCACATTGAACATGTCAACACAATTGAGAAGGACAAGTGGTGGAGTAACAAAATAGAAAGCATACTAGCATGGTCTGGGTAGGAACCCGACAAAGGACTTGGGAAGAAACTTCAGGGCATTACCAAACCGATACAATGGCAAGAATATAATGATTGGTCGCCACCATGGCGTGGTCCTCATTACCCTCTCGAGCAGCTAGTGCCACATCTAAGTCAGACTTTTCACCAGGCTGATACAATATGGGGATCTGCAGAGGAAGAAGCTTTGGCTGGTTTGAGAAACTTGTTCCTAGAAGCCAAGAATATGGATTGCAATGTGATAGTTTAGGAGGAGGAGGAAGAAGGCCTCACCATTCAGACTGTAGAGAAGGGAGTCATTCTCAAAAATTGGACTGCCACACCATCCTGGGCCCGTCGAGTTCTTAGGTAGCATGGCAATTAGCCTGACTTGTTTTAATATTCATGTTAGGCATTTAAGATATTTTTAGTAATTTTGTTTTAAAGACGCATTTTGTTTTGAAATAATTGCTCGAGTCATCAAGTCGTACCTATTTTGCTCGAGTCATCAAGTAGTATTCATTATTATCTTTCACATTTTTCTTCTACAACGTTATTATTACTTTTCCTGATGAATCGATGACTGTGACATGTAATGAGACAACGCAATATAAGAATAGTGATTCGGAAGAAGAGGATACAATACTTGAGGAAGTTGTCAGATGAGCTGAGAACTTTGAGAAAAAACCTAACTTCAATCTGGATGAAACCGAAGCAATCAATTTGGGAGATTCCGAAACCGTCAAAGAAACTCGCATAAGCATTCACTTATCATTGTCAGAGAAGGAAGAATACACTTGTTTCTTAAAAGAATATGAGAATATTTTTGCATGGTCATATGATGACATAACCGGTCTAAGCACATCCAAAGTGGCTCATAAGTTGCCCACCAATCCAATGTGTCTTCCAATGAAGCAGAAAATCAGAAAATTCAAACCAGATATGAGCCTAAAATTCAAAGAAGAAGTTGCTAAGAAGATCAAAGCCAAAGTTCTTAGGGTAGTTGAGTACCCAACCTGGTTAGTCAACATTGTACCAGTTCTGAAGAAAGATGGGAAAGTTAAGGTGTGTGCTGACTATTGGGATTTAAACAAAGCAAGTCCCAAGGACGATTTTCCACTACCAAATATACACATCCTGATCGACAATTGCTCCAAGCATGAACTCCAATCCTTTGTAGATTGCTTCGCGGGTTATCATCAGATCTAGATGGACGAAGAAGACGCAGAGAAAACAGCTTTCATTACATCGTGGGAGTGTACTGCTACAAAATGATGCCATTCGGTCTAAAGAATACTGGGGCTACCTACATAAGAGCCATGATGACCATCTTCCATGATATGATACACAAAGAAATAGAGGTGTATGTTGACAACGTCATCATCAAATCCAAGAGGGCCGCAGATCACATAGCAAACTTGGAAAAGTTCTTTGACAAGTTAAGGAGGTACAATCTAAAATTGAACCCCGCAAAACATGCATTCGTGGTTCCCGTAGGAAAGTTGTTGGGATTCATTGTCAGTCACCGAGGATCGAGTTGGACTCATCTAAAGTAAAGGCTATCCAAGAGTTACCACCACCAAAGAGCAAAAAGGACGTGATGAGCTTCCTGGGATGCCTCAACTACATCAGCTGCTTCATAGCACAGTCCACGATAATCTATGAACCTATCTTCAAAATATTGAGGAAAGATGTTGTAACCAGTTGGATCAAGGATTGTCAGAAGGCTTTTGAAAAAATCAAGGAATACCTGTCTACACCACCAGTCCTAGTCCCGCCAGAATCTGGGAGACCTTTGCTACTCTATTTGTTAGTATTAGATAGGGCTTTCGGATGTGTTTTGGGACAACAAGATGAGACAGGAAGAAAAGAGCAAGCCATATATTATTTGAGTAAGAAGTTCACACCTTATGAAGCACGGTACTGTCTGCTAGAACGCACTTGCTATGCTTTGACATGGATAGCTCAGAAATTGAGGCATTACTCATGTGCCTATACTACATACCTCATATTAAGGATGGATCCTCTCAAGTACATCTTTCAAAAGCCTATGCTTATTGGGAAGTTAGCCAGCAGATACTGTTAAGTGAGTTCGATATCATCTGTGTAACTCAGAAGGTAGTCAAAGGACAAGCATTGGTAGACCATCTTGCCGAAAATCCTGTGGGAGGAGAATACAAATTACTAAAACGTATTTTCCTGATGAAGAAGTATCATTCATAAGAAAGGACATCGCTGAAGCCTACGATGGATGGAGAATGTTCTTCGATGGGGATGCAAACTTCAAAGGAGTGGCCATTGGAGCAGTTTTGGTATCGGAAATAGGTCAACATTACCTGGTATCTGCAAAGCTTAGGTTTTCGTGCACCTATAATATGGTATAATATGAGGCTTTCATCATGGGGCTCAATTTGGCCATCGATATAAATATACAAGAGTTGATGGTAATTGGTGATTCGTATCTTCTAGTACATCAGGTTCAAGGAGAATGGGCTACGAAAAACACCAAGATACTACCATAATTGTATCATATGCAGGAATTGATGAAGAGGTTCACAAATATAGAGTTCAAACATGTTCCAAGAGTCCAGAACGAGTTTGCGCACTAGCCACGTTGTCCTCAATGATACAACATCCGAACAAGAATTTTATCGATCCTATCCCGATAAAAATCCACAACCAACCAGCTTACTGTGCTCATGTTGAAGAAGAAACTAATGGGAAACCTTGGTTCCATGATATCAAAGAATATTTGGCGAAAGGAGAATACCCAGAACATGCAAACCATACTAAAAAATGTACATTGCGGAGGCTGTCCAATCACTTCTTCCAAAATGGAGGGACCATGCATAGAAGAACTCCTGATCTAGGGTTGTTAAGGTGTGTTGACGCAAAGGAGGTCTCCAGATTGCTTGAGGATATACATGCCATAACTTGCGGACCACATATGAATGGTTTTGTTCTAGCCAAAAAGATACTTAGAGCTGGATATTTTTGGATGGCCATCGAAACGGATTGCATTAGGAACGTCTAGAAATGCCACCAATGCCAGGTACTTGCAGACATGATAAATGCACCACCAAACAAGCTCAATGCAACAAGTGCACCTTGGCCTTTTGTTTCCTGGGGAATGGATGTCATCTGTCCGATCGAGCCTACCGCTTCTAACGGGCACCAGCTCATTTTAGTGGCCATCGATTACTTCACAAAATAGGTAGAGGTTACATCATACAAAGCTGTAACTAAGAAAGTCATAATAGATTTTGTCAGGGATCATATTGTTTGTCGATTCGGGGTTCCCAAGTCCATTATCACTGATAATGCCGCCAATCTCAACAGTGATCTGATGAAAGCCATGTGTGAAACCTTCAAAATCAAGCTCAAAAACTCTACAGCATACAAGCCTCAAATGAATGGAGCTGTGGAATCTACTAACAAGAACATCAAGAAGATATTGAGGAAGATGGTAGAAAATCACAAACAATGGCATGAGAAGTTACCCTTTGCCCTAATGGGGTACCGCACCACAGTCCGCACATCAATTGGGGCAACTCCCTATTTACTAGTTTATGGTACCGAAGCTGTCATTCCTACCGAGGTAGAAATTCCTTCTTTAAGGATCATACAACAAGCCGAACTCAGTGATGCAGAATGGATAAGGAGCCGTTATGAGCAACTAGCCCTCATACACGGAAAAAGAATGAATGCAATATGTCACTGTCAGCTTTATCAGAACAGGATGTCCAGAGCTTTCAATAAAAGGGTCAGACCAAGACAATTCGCACCGGGGTAGCTGGTGCTGAAGCGGATCTTCCCGCATCAGGATGAAGCCAAAGGGAAATTTTTACCCAACTGGCAGGGTCCCTACATGGTTCACAGGGTACTAATAGGAGGAGCACCCATACTAGAAGAAATGTACGGAGAAGTTTGGCCAAAACCTACCAATTCAGATGAAGCCAAGAGATACTATGTTTAGATTGTTTACGTTCTTTCATCTGATGCAACTAAACTACGCTTGACCTGATTTCCGTTTAAGAGGGGATATGTAGGCAGCCCTGTGGGTTTGGTCACATCTTAATAAAATCTTGATTCCTCCAAAATCAGAAACTGGGCAGAATTTTGAGGAGGATCCTCAAAATTCTGGAACAAGTTCAGCCAATGCCATTATATGCCAGACAGTCAGAAATCGGTTAAGTAACTGGGGCAGAAGTGGCACCACCTGCAGCCACACCTGTTCCATTTGAGGTAGAAATGACCACACCTTTCACAGTGATAGTAGCAACCACACCTCCTTTCAAGTCCAATGCCATACCTTAGGATTACGTTACCGAAGCTAGGAGAAAGGGAAAAGCAAAGATGGAAGAATCTGGTGCCGCACAGGGGATGACCAGAACTGGAAGGATCTATGTGAGCACGTGATTTTTGCCTTACGAAAACTACTCCAAAATAAAATCAAAAAATAAAATAAATTTCTTTTACTGTGTAATTTTTGAATTTGCGTGGTGTTAAATATTTGTGTTATGACCATAAATGTTTACTTTGTCATAAATAAAATGAAAAATAAAATAAAATACATGTTGCATGCATATAGGATTTAATTATGCATTTAAAAGATAATTTAAATAAAATCACAAAAATATGCAATAGTTCTATTTTAAATATTTCACTGTGTGATTGATGTTTTGTCTATGTGTTAAATAATTGTTATAGAATAATTAATATATTTTTTGCGAAGTTAGATTTATTTTATAATTAAAAATTTAAATTAGAAAAAATGAAAAAAAAAACAAACAATAATACATATACACAAAATCGGACCTGGATTAAAATCCAGGCCCAAATCGAATTAATTCCCCCTCACAGCCCAATCCAAACCAACCTGTCCGGTCCAACTCATGAGTAAATCCAAACGACGACGTTTGGTCACACTCCATCAAGGACCGTTGGATTAAATCAATCCAACGGCTGATATCCCCTACCCTTACCCGCAACCCGTAACCCGACCCATTGACCCGATTCAGTCCGACCCCAACGTTAAACCAAACGACGTCGTTTGGTTAAGTGAGTTGATCCTGGCCCTTCATTCTATCTAATCCAACGGACAATATCAATCCACCCCACCCCTATATAAGTCCCAAGCCCTACCTCGGCCCCAAACTAAGCACCCCCCCTCCTACACTGTTCATCATCATCCCCCAAACCCCCACTCCTAACCCTAGCCGCCCTAGGATCCCACCGCCTAAAACCCGGCGGCATCAACGCCGCCGGTCACCAAAATAACACCCTAGAACCCCCTGAACATCCTCTACACGAATCTGACCTTAGTTTCCTTCGAATCAGGCCCCAACTCTTCGAATCTTAAATCGAAGGATGGCCTGAAAACCTGATCTTCTCCGATGGCTTCCAAAATAACACCACAACTTCCCCTAGATACCCTCATCACAGATCTGTTAGTTGCATGGTTCGAATCATACTGGAACTACTCGAATCTTCATTTGAAGATTCGAGTACAACCTGACCTTATCCCAACCTACTTCAAACTCACACCAGTTACCCCCTGACCTCCCTCGTGCCTAGAACATCTTTGGTTTCCCTCGAATCTAACCAGAAATGAGTAAATCCCAAATCGAACTTTCAAGAACCCTAAAAATACCAGACTTTTGGATTCTGTCCAGATTGAATAAAGATTGAGGTTTAATCGACCTTAGTCAAAGTATTTTCAGTGGAAAATACTTCGACTAAGGTCTGTTTGATTTCAAACAAAATCCAAATCCAAGTCGAGTTGAGTTCAGTTGAATTTAAAGGTTCAGAGGTAATTTCTGTTTCTTATGTGCATTCTATGTGTATTCTATGTTCGTTTCATTAGTTTGTTTAATTTTTCATAATTTTCTAGTCAAATTTTTTGTTATACTGTCCCCTACCCGTCAACTTGATTCTAAATGTGAATTGTTTCTGTTGATTGTGATTATGTACAATGTGTATAATCGACTCGACTAAGTTCGTCGATTAGTTATATCATAAATCCTGCTTCTGAAAATGTTGACTGAAATAACCTGTTTTGGATGGATTATTTTGCTATAATCAGTTAATTAGTTATTGTTAATCAGTTGGTTCTTGTTTAATAAATCCATCAAATGGACGTTATATGTGTGTTGTTTTCTGAACATTAAGTTCAGAACATTGTCAATATATTGACAATGCTCCGGTTTGTTTGATCTTAGTTCAAAAGCTGAGTTCAGTTGAATTATTAGGCTGAATTCAGTATAATGTTGTTATGATATTAGGTTTAATTTCAATTTCACAAATGTTGGTTAGATACCATTGTGTTAGAAAAGTGCATTCTCAGTCAAGATTCAGTCCAGAACTTGATAGGATTGATTATAGCTGTTTAATTCAGAAGGATAATCGATTCTGAACAATTTTTAAAATCTATTTTTTTATCAGATTCTGATTTCCTTGAGGGCTGTAATTACAGAAGGATTTCAGTTTTATTTTAGAATGAAACAGTAGGGTAATGTGATAGTGTGCTTTCAATAATATGATAGTGGCTATAATTTAAGTAATAATGGGGAACAAGGGATAATGGGGCTGCTGAAAAACAGGATAAATAGCACTTAGTTTTAAATTATTCAAAAGTAGTTTTAATGGAAAAACTTTCTGATTTTTAAAGGAGAAAAGGGTCCATCCAGCACTAAACTGTATAGGACCAGCCCTGTATAAATACAAGGAGCTGGACAGACTGAAAGGATCAGAGTTTTTTTTTCCAGAGAGGGAATTGAGACTGATTTAGGGCAGAAAAGAAGAAAAAATCTGTTTTCAGAGAAAGATAGTTTAGAGAGACTTCATAACAGATTTTGAAAGAGAATTTAAGAAAAATACACCTAGAGTGAGATAAAAGAGAAAAATCCAGCAGAAAAATCAGGTTCTTCTTGGAATCTGAAGAGGAAGAGGAAAAAGAAAAACAGAAACAGATATAGAAACAGATTGAATATTTTCAGAAACATATTTTTCTTTGGATCTGTCCGGGTATGTTTGTTTGATAGTACTTGGTTTAAATCTGAAAGTTTTTTCTTCCAAAAATCATGTTACTGTGCATCTGGGCTCCTCGGATCATATTCTTGTTCGGATTTGCTGTGTTATCGGTACATTCTACTGTTTGTGTTACTGCTGCAACTGCTGAAACTTACTTCTTCTACCTCCATTTTCAGGTACATATCCTTTTAAATTCTATGTTGGAAAGAGATTCAGTATGACGGATAAATGAAGCTTGAATTGTAATAATATCTTTATTGATTTGAGCTCTTTAATTAAAAATTCAGTTTTGTTTCTGGATCAAATAAGTAGTATATGTTGATAGGAAGACTGTAAGTTAAATATCCTTTATTGAAGACTGTATAAGTGTTGTAACAAGGTTAATTTTCTAAATTTTCATTAAAGTATAGTTGTGATTAAGATTGTCAAGGTAGGAAACATGGCATAAAGTGGGCCATTATTTAAATTTTATGGTGTTGTTAGCTAAGTAAAGAGTAATGTAGAAATATCAAGAAAACTACATTACTAACTCTTGTTGTTAAATAAGGTTAAGATGGTATTGATGGTATATTTTTATAAAGATAATAGATGTGTGTATAAACGTTGGTGAAAGGTGATATGATATAGCTTGTTATGATGTTAAAACATTATGAATGTTTACGACATACAGTTAGGTTGCATGTAAGGTAATTTTATTGAATTAACTTGTATAATAATTCCTTTCCTATAAACTCGATGCCTATCTACCTTCATAAAACAAATTGACCAAATAATTAGGCCTATTATATTAAAAGCGAGTATATGAGAATGAAACGAGATGTATAAGCACCAATTGCAACACTTTATATCAATGGTAATTAGAAATAGAATTTGTTAGTTTCATATACAATTTATTCTTTGGCATACATATATATGTTGTATTTGCTAAAAATATAATTTTTATCCTTTCACTGAGAATTTGAATAGTCTTGGGATGAACATAATTAATACTCGGAAATTATAGTCAACAGGCAATATTTAAAAAATTGTGAATTTCTTTTAAAAGAATTTAAAGACATCCCTTGAATATGAATTTCTCAGTATTTTCATATAAAATGTGTAGATACAACAAACAATTTGTGGAAAAATCCCTAATATCATTACAAATATTTTGCGCAATTAGGGATACGTTCGCGTACCCTGATTATATTTTTAAAAGCAAAAATTCGGATTATGCGTACGCGCAATTTCGAGCGAATATTTAATAAAAGGATTTTTTCAAAGGCGTTAAATTAATTTCATAAAAACCCGCGATGTGCGGTTCAATATTTAAGAAAAACAAATATTCTTGATTCAACAATCTCGAAAAATGATTGCTTAATAAATATATTATCAAAAGTTATTGTGTACACGTACGCGTGACACAATTCCGCATTTTTTTAATTTATAACACGAATATACGTACGCGTAATTCGATTCAAAGAAGGGTCCTCAATCACAATAAGTAAAAGTGATAGAAAAATCACGTAACAAAAAGTATTTAATAAAAATCAAGATAATTAAGCCAATAATAAAAACAGTTAAGCGACCGTGCTAGAACCACGGAATTCGGAAATGCCTAACACCTTCTTCCGGATTAACAGAATTCCTTACTCAGGATTTCTGGTTCGCAGAATAATAAACAGAGTCATATTCTCCTCGATTCAGGGATTAAAATTGGTGACTTGGGACGCCTTAAAATTCCCAGGTGGCGACTCTGAAATAATTAAATAAATCCCGTTTCGACTGTCCTTCAATTGGAGAAAACTCCCCACGCGCCCCGCGAGCGCGGTAAAAAGGAGGTGCGACAGACCTCAGTCTGCTGGGGACTTAACCAGTGTTATTGTAACCCAGAACCATTGGTTCAGGGTTTAAAGAATTCGAGCTTAAAATATCTGTGTTAATTGGCTTTATTTACTATATGATTTTCAACTGTTTATATGCTAATATGCTAAATGTTTTTTTTACCGCTTTAATATTATTTGAATTGTGAATATATACAACTGCTACGAAACCCCCTTCTTTCTGAGTCTTCTAAATTTATGGTGTACACGTGCGCGTGACCCACCTTTCTGTTAAAGTCATACCAAATAAGACGGAGTTGGGACAAGTAACTAGGCCAGGCAGACTTTCGTGCTCCCGGTACGTTGCCCCCGCTTCGGCTCAAACTGTCCGTTTGGGTAAGCCAGGTTTAGAACAATCAACCTAAGGTTTTACACTTAGAATAACTCAGCCATGTATCGGATCCCTAGTAGGAACGAATATTTGCATCATATGCATTTGGCCTTGGAGACTCAACACAGGGGTTGGGTCTGTCTAGGACAGGTGAACCCAAAATAAAAAGACCATCATGATGCATCCTACTTGTTACTTGTGCATTCATTTGCCTCGAACATGCTTGTTGACCAGCTTAAATAAAATCATGGTGAGAAGAAAGGAATAAAATGGGTTGTTTTAAAAGTTTCGAAAAAAAATAGTTTTAAATTTTGAAATAAAGGTATTTAATAAATAAAAAAAAAATTCGAAAATGATTTTTTTTTAGTATAAATTTTCAAAATGAATTTTGACTTTATCAAAATTAAATTTCAGATACAAAATGAGCACCACACAAAGCCCCTCGTCCACAAGTACGGAAGAATTTCTATGTCAGCTTCAAATGTGGTGGTATGATTTAGGCGAAGACGGTCAAAAATGGGTCGTCAAGCATTTGGGAAATCTCACGGACATTATGAAAGTTAAACCCCGTGATGATCTGATTGCGGCGTTAGTAACTTTCTGGGATCCTGTTCACAATGTTTTTCGTTTCTCTGACTTCGAGCTTACTCCTACATTAGAGGAGATAGCTGGCTATGTTGGTTTTGACGGAAGTTTAAGAAATCAAAGCTTGATATTCACAAAGGCTCCTTCGGTACATCGATTCTTCGGTCTTCTGAACATCAGCAGTCAAATCAGGAAAAGCAATGTCATCAATGGATGTTGTTCCTTCAACTTTTTGTATTCAAGGTTCGGAAAATCAGATGGGTTCGAAAGTCATGAGAAAGGCCTTACTAATAAGCAAAACAAAGACACTTGGCAGATGCACCGTCGATTTGCTTTCATGGTGGCTTTTCTAGGAGTCATGGTCTTCCCAAATAAAGAGCGAACAATTGATATTCGCACCGCAAAAGTTGTGCAAATCCTCACCACTAAAGAAAATCACACCCTTGTCCCCATCATTCTATCAGATATTTATCGGGCTTTGACTTTATGCAAATCAGGAGCAAAAGTCTTCGAAGGATGCAAAATTTTGTTGCAAATGTGGGTGATTGAACATCTCCAACAACAGCCCAAGATCATACAGTATGGGTCAAACAATGATAATTGCATCGAAAGCTATGAGGAAAGAACAAAATATTATCAGGTTCCAGAAGGGATAGAAGCATGGGTATCTCATCTAAAGGCTTTAACGGCAAATCAAATTGAATGGACCCTGGGATGGCTCCCGATGAGGGAAGTAATACACATGTCAACCTCAAATAGTTATCTACTACTATTGGGATTGAGAAGCATTCAGCCATATGCACCACTGAGAGTCCTAAGGCAATTAGGGAGATATCAAATAGTTCCTAATGATGAAGATTTGAGTGTGCAAGTAATCGAATTACACCCAGAAGCCACTATTCCCGAGGCTATACTTCAGCAGATGTGGAATGGGTGCCGATACTTGAAAAGTGATACTCAAGTCCCAGACGCTACAAAGGGTGAGATAAATCCTGGATATGCAAGGTGGTTCGAAAAACGGTCTCGCGTGGATGATGTACCAGAACCTGAGCTAAAAAGGCCAACAAAAAGACCCCATGTTCAAAACTTCAATGATAAAATCCAAGAGCGGTTGATCTGGGGAGAAAAAGAAAAAGGGTAAAAAGCAACTATCCATGCCCTAAAAGAAAATCTGAGAAGCCTCAATTTGGAAAAAGATTTACAAGCACAAGAAGCCGAAGGCGAGAAAAAAAGTCTAGCTTGTGAGAATGAAAATCTTCATGCTCGAGTCCAAAAAATGAAAAGAGTTTCTGAAACGCCAAAGAGGAGTTGGAAGGATCAAAAAACCATCGCCAATCTCTTTGAAAGAATGCAAGATTATGATTCCATTCTTGCGGAAAACGAAAGGGCATTGAGCAAAGCAAAAGAAAGGATCCAACAATTAAACGAAGAAGCCAGATCTAACAAAGAACGCCAAGATAGGCAATCCGAAAAAGACAAGGCACAATTCAAGAAGGAAAAAGACTATTGGATGCGATCAGAAGACCAGCTTCGTGCACAACTAGAAGAGGCAAGAAGATGCAACAGAGAATATCAACAAGCAGACCTCGACAGGGAAGGATCGCAAGCAAGATTAGAGCAGGCCAGACTCCGAGCTCTATTAGAATCAGCTCTAGATCGTGAAAACCGTGTCAGAGATATAGCCACCACTCGTCAGCAACAATTGCAAGACCAATAAACATTTATTTTAAGAAACAAATCATGAAAAATAACACTGAAATTAATAGTACAAACCGGCAAAAAAGTGAAACAACTAAGAAATCGCAGAAAATTAGGAAGAAACTAAAGAAACTATATATAGAATATGAATACTTAAGTATCACAAAAATAAACAAAGCTAGGCTGTCCAAATTAATCGATATAATATCTAAAACAGAATATAAATATGTTTGTTATCTAAAGGATAAAAGATGAATAAAGAAGAATTCGCATTAGAAGAGAAAACATATGAGAATCCAGAAGGATTAAAAATAACAATAATATTTTCTAACTTAGGAAGAAGATATAAAAAAATAGGAAATAACCTAAACTTAATGTTAGAAAAAGAAACTGTAAAACTAGAGGATAGTTTAACCGCCATGGTTAGAATAACAAAAGAAAACGAAGAAATAGATAGAAAATGAGAGATTAAAGAAATACAACAGCAAGCTAAAGAAAAAATACAACAGATAGAGGAAGTAAAAAACACTAAAATAACAGAATTAGAAAAAGAATTAGAGATGCTAAAACAGATGTATGCAAATAAACTAAAAGAAAAGGAAAAACGTAAAGAAGAAGAAGAAGAAGAACTAAAACTAACAAATGAGATAGAAAGATTCAAATTACAGTTAGAAGAAGTACAGGAGAGTCCATCAAAAATAAGTATAAACGAAATAAATGACCAAAGTGATAAAGACACAGAACTAGGAGAAAACTATTCAGAAACAAGTGAAACATACACAGAACTTATAGAAAAAACAGAAAAGATAAAAATAAACCCAGAAATAAATACAGGAGATATGAACGAAGATAAACCAAGCATATCAGGAATAAAAAATCCAAAACAATTAAACCCAACCTATTACAGAGTAAGTTATGATGCATATGACAGAAACAAAACATTATGGGATAAAAGGTTAAATAAGAAATGGGCACCAAGACAGATAACTGAACAATATAATTTTTTAGATCTAGATTGTGTAGCAGATATAAATAAAACAATACAATTATGGATAGGATATATCTCAAAACAACTAATAGATAATAAAATAACAATAACGGAAACACCAGGATATATAGAAAGAACATTAATAGGAACTGTAAAATTATGGTTACAAAATTTATCAAGTGAAAGCTTAGACACATTAAGGAGTAATAAAAAACTTGACGGTACAACTACAACAACAGTTACAGATATATTAAATAAATATGAAATAGCAATAAGAAATGAATTTAGTAGTATGACAACAGAAGTAGAAGAACAAAATAAAGAAAAAATTACAAATAGAAATTTAATGACAAAATTAGCAATATGTAATATGTGTTATATAGATGAATATACTTGTGCATTTAGAGACTATTATTATAAAGGAACATATAGTCCAGATGAAAGTAAAGAGATAAGAAAATTATATTTTACAAAATTACCAGAACCCTTTAGCTCAAAAATAATAAAAAGTTGGAACGAAGCAGGGCTAGCAGATACATTAGGAGTAAGGATAAAATTTCTACAAAACTGGTTTATAGAATTATGTGAAAAATATAAAGAAAACATGAAAATGGAAAAAATATTAGTAAAAAATTTGGCATGTTGCAAAAGTAGAATAGCACCCCAATTTGGCTGCACAGATAAATATTACAAAAAGAAGGAAAGAAAAAGAAATTTAAATCAAAATATTCAAAGTATAAATATAGGAAACCAAGAAGAAGATATTATGTAAAAAATTATAAACATAAAAAACCATATAGGAAAAAGAAAAAACTAACAGAATGTACTTGCTATAATTGTGGAAAGCTAGGACACTTAGCCAAAGATTGTAAATTACCAAAAAACCCAAAGAAGAAACAAATTACCGAAATATTGATAGATAATGATAAATATACACAAATAGAATATGTAGATTATGAATTAAGCAGTGAAGACAGCATATATGAGATATCAGAAAATGAGTTCTCTGAAAATGAAATAAACAAGGATATAGAAGAGTCAGATGAAGAAAATTATGACTGAAAAAGATATACAAATTATACAACAAGAAGAACACCAAGATGAACAATCTTCAGAACAAAAAATAATATTTGACGCTAATATATTTGAACAAATAAAAGGAAAAGAATTGGATCTAAGTATAGACAAAATATTAGAAGTACCAACAATAAAGAATTGGTTTAAAAGACAAAAAGAAGAATACTATGTAGTAAGCCAAAGAGAACATATAATAGATTGTAAATACATCAAAGGTAAAGCACAAATACCAATTTTAAATAAAAGACTACTAAATAAAGAAATACAAGATATAAAAGCAAAAAATCCAATAAAATATGTACACTTAGGAGGAACGGAGATCCTAATAAAAGCATGTTTTAGGGAAGGAATAGATACCCCTATAGAAATATATTTGGCAGATGATAGGATTGTACAACCTATAGAAAAGAGTATAATAAGTGCTGTAAGAGGTAACTTAATATACCAAAAATTTAAATTTATAGTAAGTGCTAACTATTCAGTAGCAGTAGATGATAAAAATATAGATAAATCATTAGTATTATACTGGAAAATGTCTGGAATAGAATTAGCACCAGGAAGTAAAATATTCACAGCAAGATGTAAAAATCTATATGTCTTAACAACAAAACATAAGATAACAGCTAAAAATAAAATAAATAAAATAAAAATAGAAAATCCATTCGAAAGAATAGTATCAGTTATAGACAACAATGATTACAGTTATACAGAAATAGACATGGATGAAGATTTAGAAATAGTAAAAGAAAGATTAAGCACATCAAAACGAATAAATAATGAAATGCCAGAAACATCATCAAGAAGTACATCAAGAAGTACATCAAAAAGAATAAATTATACCACTCCACAAAAATTAATAGAACAAAAAATAGAAGAAATAAACCCACATCATTATTATATAACAGGAATAATGGACCAAAGAAAATATTTAATACTAATAAATACAGGGCAGGAAGAGAATTATGTTATAAGAGAACTAATACCAGAACAAGAGATAGTAACAATAGAACAACAAAATTCAGAACTACCAAAAGCGTTAAGAAAAAACGAAGAAACAACTGAAAAAGAATTAATTATTGGAGGAATACCAATATTAATAAATTTTAAAATATATCAAGGAGATAAAAATATTACACTAGGGATAAAATGGTTAGAAAAAGTCAAACCATATAAATTAGAAGATAGGCAATTAACAATAAGTTATGAAAATAAGAAAATAATAATAAAAAGAACTTTGATATAATGCCAAAGATATACATACTTTCCAAAATAATAGTAGAAGGATATTATAATAGATATTATACACCTATGGTGGATACAGGAGCAGAAGCTAATATGTGTAGACATAATTGTTTACCAGAAAGTAAATGGGAAAAGCTAAAAACCCCCATAGTAGTAACAGGATTTAATAATGAAGGAAGTATGATAACATATAAAGCAAGAAATATAAAAATACAAATATGGGATAAAATATTAACCATAGAAGAAATATATAGTTACGAATTCACAAATAAAGATATATTATTAGGAATGCCATTTTTAGATAAATTATACCCACATATTATAACAAAAACACATTGGTGGTTTACTACCCCGTGTAAACAAAAATTAGGAGCAAAAAGAGTAAATAATAAAGTAAGAAAAACAACACCCTGGATTAAAGGAAGTGAAAAGATTACCCAAAAATTAGAAAATGTAATACAAAGTAACCATAATATTGAGATAATCATTTTCTCAATAAATAAGATAAAACCACTACAAGATAAACTAGAATTACTATATAATGATAATCCACTCCAAGGATGGGAAAAACATCAAACAAAAATATAGATTGAACTAATAGATGAAAATAGCATAATAACACAAAAACCTTTAAAATACAATTTTAATGATTTAACAGAATTTAAAATGCATATAAAAGAATTATTAGATAATAACTACATACAAGAAAGTAATAGTAAACATACTAGCCCAGCATTTATAGTAAATAAGCATAGTGAACAAAAAAGAGGAAAAAGCCGTATGGTTATAGATTATAGAAACTTAAATGCAAAAACAAAAACATATAATTATCCGATACCAAATAAAATACTAAAAATTAGACAAATACAAGGATATAACTATTTTAGTAAATTTGACTGTAAATCAGGATTTTACCATTTAAAACTAGAAGATGAATCTAAAAAGTTAACAGCATTCACAGTACCACAAGGATTTTACGAATGGAACGTATTACCTTTTGGATATAAAAATGCACCAGGTAGGTATCAACATTTTATGGATAATTACTTCAACCAATTAGAAAATTGTATAATATATATAGATGATATATTGCTATATTCTAGAACAGAGAACGAACATATAAAACTACTAGAAAAATTCATACACATTGTAGAAATATCAGGAATAAGTTTAAGTAAAAAGAAAGCAGAAGTAATGAAAAATCAAATAGAATTTTTAGGTATACAAATAGATAAAAACGGAATAAAAATGCAAACCCATGTAGTACAAAAAATAATTAACTTGAATGAAACACTTGATACAAAAAAGAAGTTACAATCATTTTTAGGATTGGTTAACCAAGTAAGAGAATATATTCCTAAATTAGCAGAAAACTTAAAACCATTACAGAAAAAATTAAAAAAGGACATAGAATATCATTTTGACGAAAAAGATAAAATACATATACAGAAGATAAAAAATATGTGTAAAAAATTACCAAAACTATATTTTCCAGATGAAAAGAAACAATTTACATATATTGTAGAAATTGATTCTAGTGATCACAGCTACGGAGGAGTTCTAAAATATAAATATGATAATGAAAAAATTGAACACCATTGTAGATATTATTCCGGATCATACACGGAACCACAATTAAAATGGGAAATAAATAGGAAAGAACTATTTGGATTATATAAATGTTTGTTAGCATTTGAGCCATATATTGTTTATAACAAATTTATAGTAAGAACAGATAATACACAAGTAAAATGGTGGATAACTCGGAAAGTACAGGATTCAGTAACTACAAAGGAAATAAGGAGACTTGTATTAAATATACAAAATTTTACATTTACAATTGAAGTAATACGGACTGACAAGAATGTTATTGCAGACTACCTATCAAGACAAAGGTACCCAAACAGATGAAAGCCAAGAATCAAAAGACATATTTACAATCCTTACTACTCTATCCTTACAGATGGAGAGTATGGGAAAAAGATTACAACAGCTAGAAAGTCAGCAGCATGACTACAAAAATGCGGAGCTAAGTCAATCGGAAGACTCTAAACTTCCAGAGGTAGAAGGAGACGTTGGGAAACTCCAAAAAACCCATAACACAGTTGCTTTATATACAGCTGCAGGTACAAGCAAACAAGTTAGCAAAAAGCCACATATCAATGTAAACCTAAATACCGTATTTGATAAGCCATTTACATCAAAAAAGCCAAGAGAAGCAATAGTTATAGCCCCACAAACTTCAACCTATGCTAATAGCCTACACCACAACAAAAAGGTATATAACCATATTACTCAAACATATATTGAGAATATATATAAAATCCAGACATTTCTGAACCTAAACCCTAGATCAACAACTACTACAGATCCAACACAAGATTATGTAACCCAAAAACTACAGGGATATAATAGGCTTATAGCCCAGCCAAAAACAAAAGCAAACCTAGTAAAAACATGTTACAACTACGGACTACTTAGCACAGTATATACCCATGACGGAGAAGAAATAATTGGAATACCAGAGCTATACAAAGCATTTGTCACCTTCAAGAGAATTACAAAAGGCAACCTATTCTTCATCAAATTCTATACAGCCCCAGCGGAAATACTATATGATGAAATAAAACCCATAATACAGGTGATAAAGATAGGACTAACACGAGATATGATAATACCAGAAGAGATAGAGAAACAACCGGAGATACAGAAAATGGAGATACCAAGTTTCTATGCCAATAAAAGAATAATTGGTATAGCAACTATTATTCAAGAACTAGCTAACAATTATCTACAAGGAAATGCTATCTGGAGCTACTATTCCAGAGACCAGTTGATGATATATGCCAACTCGAAGGAACTACGACAAGGAGATATGGATGAAGTCCAGAAATGGATTTTATCATTATTAAAACCAGAAATGCAACCAACTACCAGAGCATTGAAAAAAGAATTTATTTCAAACGAGTTATTAACAAGATACTGCAAACTAGTAGGACACAAATATCCAGACCACATATGTTCAAAGTGCAACGGAGATGATAACTATGTACCAGAAGTCCAACTAGAATGAAGGTATCAACAAGAAGACAAAAGAAGAAGACAGCTACTGGAAACATATAATGTAAAGTAAATAGTACTAGTCGCATTCATGAACAGTAAAGGTCGTTCATGAATAGTAAGAGTCATGTAAAAAAGTCGTAAAGTAAATAGTATATGTCATAATCATGAACAGTAAAGGTCGTTCATGAATAGTAGGAGTCATTTGTAAACAGTAGGAGTCATTTTAATTTTCTTTATATAGAATGTAAATCCGAGGAAGGAAGGACATCCTCAGACATCCTCACCCTTACCTTCTCTCTCTAATATTCTCTCTTCTCTCTTAAGAAATATCTGAGTTATTTACAAGTATCTAATACAGCTATGGAGCCTTCAAACGAGTTACAAAACCAGGTAAGTTTATTCATAATCATGTTTAACTAAACTCTTATATTCCTTATAATCTCTTGAACATCATAATTGATTATCATATTATAGTACTGTTATAAAGAACATCTTGAGAAAGTTTGCCTGTCTAATAATGCTGAGAGTAGTTAAGCCCAGACTATGCCATCCTAAAGTGGAAACCAGTAGGCAAGGAAGCCGTTTAGGGGAGTACACAGAGTTGAGGCGCTGTTAGGGTAAATGATTGAAGCATGAAAAACATGGTAGTGACCAGAAAAGATTGTTCAGTATAACTTATTAAAATATGATAAACTCTATGATAAACAAAGAGGTTAGAGGGAATATGTTTAGTAAACACATGATAAGGATAAATAGAAATCTGAATGAACAACCACACGTATTTATTAGAAGAAAATATTGACTACAAAATACTTATGTTATATATCTTTAAGAGACTTAATAACGATGTTAAAAGAAAAATTTACGATATTTTAGTTACTTTTGAAATAATATATGTAATGGAACAAGCATTTACGGAACTAATTGTATCACATGAAATAGATATATTAGATCTATATGAACTAAATTTATATTCAGACTAATGATCACATATCAAGTTAATAAAATCTTTTTATAAATAAAACATAACACTTTTCATTATATAAGATTCTATAATACCCAGAAATGGAAACTTCTTAAAAACCTCAGTAACATAAATAGAAAAATAGATTGTGTTAAATACAATATTAAAACCTGCAAAGATATTATTAGATATAATAAATTACGTAATAAAGCTTTACTAACTATAGAAAATGAAATTGAATTTTATGAAGATAAACTTGAAAGTTATCAACACAGAAAAGAAATAACACTGAGAAATATAGAAACCATGGATATATGTATCAACAGGTATACATCTCAGTATTAATATGAACAAATCAAAAATTGATAGTTACAAATATTTTAAGTACTGGTTAGAAATTCTAAAACATATAAATATGTCCAAAATAATATTAGAAAAAAATATAGAAGAATATCAAAAAACTAAAGATATTAAATACTTAGAATACACACTTGAAAATATAAAAGAAATTTCAAGGTTAATTTCGTTAGCTACATACAATGGTGTTCAATTTTTTCATTATCATATTTATATTTTAGAACTCCTCCGTCGCTGTGATCACTAGAATCAGTTTCTACAATATATGTAAATTGTTTCTTTTCATCTGGAAAATATAGTTTTGGTAATTTTTTACACATATTTTTTATCTTCTGTATATGTATTTTATCTTTTTCGTCAAAATGATATTCTATGTCCTTTTTTAATTTTTTCTGTAATGGTTTTAAGTTTTCTGCTAATTTAGGAATATATTCTCTTACTTGGTTAACCAATCCAAGAGAATTATGTTATAAGAGAACTAATACCAGAACAAGAGATAGTAACAATAGAACAACAAAATTCAGAACTACCAAAAGCGTTAAGAAAAAACGAAGAAACAACTGAAAAAGAATTAATTATTGGAGGAATACCAATATTAATAAATTTTAAAATATATCAAGGAGATAAAAATATTACACTAGGGATAAAATGGTTAGAAAAAGTCAAACCATATAAATTAGAAGATAGGCAATTAACAATAAGTTATGAAAATAAGAAAATAATAATAAAAAGAACTTTGATATAATGCCAAAGATATACATACTTTCCAAAATAATAGTAGAAGGATATTATAATAGATATTATACACCTATGGTGGATACAGGAGCAGAAGCTAATATGTGTAGACATAATTATTTACCAGAAAGTAAATGGGGAAAGCTAAAAACCCCATAGTAGTAACAGGATTTAATAATGAAGGAAGTATGATAACATATAAAGCAAGAAATATAAAAATACAAATATGGGATAAAATATTAACCATAGAAGAAATATATAGTTACGAATTCACAAATAAAGATATAAATTCATTCAACCACTCCTCGTTTTGATCTTCCAACCGAAATTGACAAGCCAGCCAAAAATGCTGAGCAAGAAGAGATGTTCAGGAAGGTCAAGAGTCTAGAACAATCGTTCAGAGACATGCGAGGATTAGGTGGGCAAGTCAGTGTAGCCTACAAAGATTTGTGCTTGTTCCCAAACGTACAATTACCAGTTGGCTTCAAGATGCCCAAATTTGACTTATACAACGGGCACGGTGACCCAGTAGCCCACTTAAGGGGTTTCTGTAGCAAGATGCGAGGAACTGGGGGAAAAGATGAATTATTAATGGCTTACTTCAGTCAAAGTCTAAGCGGATCAACTTTGGAGTGGTATACACGCCAGGACCATGGGAGATGGTACACCTGGGATGACCTGGCACAAGCATTCGCATACCATTTCCAATACAATCTGGAAATCATCCCAGATCGATTATCTTTGACAAAATTTGAGAAGAAACACAATGAAAGTTTCAGAGAGTATGGTTTTCGGTGGAGAGAACAGGCAGCAAGAGTGGATCCTCCTATGAAGGAGAGCGAAATGGTAGACTACTTCCTCCAAGCCTTGGAACCGACTTACTATGCCCATTTGGTTTCAGCAGTTGGGAAATCATTCAACGAAGTAGTGAATATGGGAGGTATGGTGGAAGAAGGCCTCAAGACAAATAAAATCATGAGCTATTCAGCAATTAAGGCAACTACTCAAGCTATTCAAGGCGGGGTAGGAGGAATCGGAAGAAAGAAGAGGGAGGAAGCATCAGTAGTTGACTCAGGAATTTGGCCGGGACCCAGAGGTTCACCGCTTTACTATAGTCAACAACGACCTCGCCAATCAGCTTACCACCATGATTCATCCCAACACTACTATCACCCTTCAGAGCCTCATTTTTCCATTAACCATGCTCAAGCATACAATCAGCCACCTGTTCACACCAATTGGCGTGCTCCTGTCACACCAAATACTTACCCACGAGCCTATCCCGGACCAGGTTTCAGGCCTAGGCCAGCATTCAGGGGAGAAAGGGAATAGAAAAAGAAAACTTACACTCCATTGGGAGAGTCTTACACTAGTCTGTTCCACAGGCTGAGACAGCTAGACATGCTGAGACCAATACAATCCAAGCTACCCAATCCTCCTCCAAAGAATCTGGATTACACCATTAGCTGTGAATATTGCTCCGGTGCACCAGGCCATGATACGGAGAAATGCTGGCATTTGAAAAATGCAATACAAGAGCTGATTGATACTAATAAAATCGAGGTTCAAACCCCCGAAGCCCCAAATATCAATAGAAATCCAATGCCAGCCCATCAAGAGGCTAATATGATAGAAATCATACAAGCTGATGGGGAGACAAAGAAGCCGTCACAAACTGTCATGATGATCAAGTCTCATGAAACCAAGCCAGATAAGCAGTTAATGGAGGAGAAGCCGGTGTCTAAGCAGAACAAAAATGGTGATGAACCGTCTAGGATAGTCGATGAGGGATCATCGAGCAAAGTTGTCGCAAAACAAGAAAGGCCGAAAGTGATAGTACCAGGGGTTGCTAACAAACCCATTGTATTCGTGGAAGGAGCCCGTACAGATCGGGTTATTATTGCACCTGTAATCCAGCTGCCGGTCATCAACAACAAAGCCATCCCATGGAACTACGAACGAGTGACTGTAATGTACAAGGGAAAAGAAATCAAGGAAGAAGTGTGTGAGGTGCAAGGCTTGACTTGTTCGAGAAGATGTTTTACTCCCGAAGAGCTGAGAAAAACTAAAAACAATCCAATGCCAACAAAGAGAGCTGTGACGGAAGAAGAGGCGGAGGAGTTTTTAAGAAAAATGAAACTCCATGATTATTCTGTTGTGGATCAATTAAAGAAGACCCCCGCTCAAATTTCATTGTTGTCATTACTGATCCATTCAGAGGAACACCGTCTGGCGTTGATGAAAATCCTGAATGAAGCTCATGTTCCTGAAAAGATCTCTGTAAATCATTTGGGAAAAATAGCCAACAGAATCTTTGAGACAAACAGAATTACATTTGCTGATGATGAATTACCTGTGGAAGGTACCGAGCACAACAGAGCTCTTTACCTCACCGTGAAATGTGAAAACTCCATAGTAACCCGGGTATTCGTTGACAATGGGTCAAGTGCAAACATATGCCCTCTCTCCACTTTAAACAAATTAAAAATTAAAGAGGAGAGGATCCAGAAGAATAGTATCTGTGTACGGGGGTTTGACGGTGGAAGCAGAGATTCATTTGGAGACATAGTATTGGAACTAACAATAGGGCCAGTTGAATTCATAATGGAATTCCAAGTGTTGGACATAACTGTTTCTTACAACTTGTTGTTGGGTCGACCATGGATCCATGCTGCTAAAGCAGTCCCGTCAACACTACATCAGGCTGTCAAGTTTGAATGGGATCATCAAGAAGTAGTCGTGTATGGAGAAGAAAGTTTAAATGCTCACAGCAGTACCATTGTACCGGTCGAGGGAACAGAAAATGACCAGGGACCATGGGTATACCAAGTGACCGACACAGTGTCGATAGAGAAAATTCCAGAGGGGAAATATCTTCCAAATCCAAAGATATCCTCTGCATCAGTCATGGTAGCTTATGAAATGTTAAAAATGGCTTTATACCCGGCAAAGGTCTGGGTTTATCTTTGCAAGGAATTATACAATCAGTATCTCTCCCCGAGAACTGGGGAACATTCGGTTTGGGGTTCATACCCACTGCCAATGACGTGATAAGGGCTAGGAAGCTGAAACACCAAGCATGGGTTCTTCAAAAACCAGTCCCACATCTGTCAAAGTCTTTTGTCAAGACCGGTGCTAAAAATCGCCCGATAACAACAATTCCTAAATCCCGGGTCAATCCTGAGGAGGAATTAATTGAAAGGTTCGAGAAATTGTTTAGTGATGTGAATATGTTGGAAAGCGGAGAAGGGTGTAGCAACGCAGAAGTTCAATTCGTTGGGCCAGAAACAAAGCTCAATAATTGGAAAGCCACTCCTCTCCCAATTCGAAAGGAGTCTTGGTAGTTTAATTTGATTTTCTTTCAGTTTGTTTGGGTTACTTCAGGGTTGTAATCCCAAAGCTTATCTTACAGTTTGTTTGAAGTGTGCAAACCTTGTTTTCTTTCATCATCCAATAAAAAGCAGTTTCCTTTTTATTATCATTCCTAATAGCTTTCTTTTCTTTTTCTTCTTTCCTGTACAGTTCCTTTTACGCTGGCTCTAGTGATATGGCATGCATGAGGAATCCTCAGCCCAGTCTTAAAAATCAATCTGGTTCCGAAATATTAATTCAAGAAATATATTGTGATTATGAATCAGAATATGATGAAGATGAGGTTTTTGAAGAGATTAGTAAAGAGTTAATTCACTTTGAGGAAAAAATCAAACCTAACTTGAGTGATACCGAGGACATCAATATAGGGGACACGAGTAATATCCGAGAAACTAAAATAAGTGTCCATCTGGAACCAAAGATCCGAGAGGAGTTAATTAAAACACTCATAGAATTCAAAGATGTTTTTGCATGGTCGTATGACGACATGCCGGGCCTGAGCACTGATTTAGTGGTTCACAAATTGCCCACCGATCCAACGGTGCCTCCTGTCAAGTAGAGGCTGAGAAAATTCAAGCCTGACATGAGTGTGAGAATTAAGGGAGAAATCACCAAACAATTGGAAGCAAAGGTCATTCGAGTCACTCGATATCCTGTTTGGTTGGCTAATATCGTTCCTGTACCAAAGAAAGACGGCAAAATTAGAGTATGCGTCGACTATCGCAATCTCAACAAAGCAAGTCCAAAGGATAATTTCCCATTACCTAATATCCATATTTTGATCGACAATTGTGCCAAGCATGATATAGGGTCTTTCGTGGATTGTTATGCCGGGTATCATCAAATTCTAATGGATGAAGAAGATGCAGAAAAGACGGCATTCATCACACCATGGGGAACTTATTGCTACCGGGTAATGCCATTCGGTTTGAAGAACGCCAGAGCAACCTATATGAGAGCAATGACCACAGTGTTTCATGATATGATACACAAGGAGATTGAGGTATACGTGGACGATGTGATCATAAAATCAAAGCATCAGGCCGACCACGTTCGAGATTTGAGGAAGTTCTTCTTAAGACTTCGCAGGTACAACCTCAAGCTTAACCCTGCCAAGTGCGCATTTGGAGTTCCATCTGGAAAGTTGATGGGATTCATAGTCAGTCGACGAGGCATCGAGCTAGACCCATCAAAGATCAAAGCCATCCAAGAACTGCCACCTCCAAGAAACAAAACTGAAGTAATGAGTGTGTTGGGAAGGTTAAATTACATCAGCAGGTTTATTGCTCAGCTCACAACAACCTGTGAGCCCATTTTCAAATTGTTAAAAAAGGATGCTGCGGTTAAATGGACCGATGAGTGTCAAGAAGCATTCAATAAGATAAAAGGGTACTTGTCGAACCCACCCGTGTTGGTCCCGCCAGAGCCAGGAAGACCTTTGATTCTTTACTTAACGGTTTTGGAAAATTCATTTGGTTGTGTATTGGGGCAACATGACCTCACTGGCAGAAAAGAACAGGCCATCTACTACCTTAGCAAGAAGTTCACAGCTTATGAGGTTAAGTATACTCATTTGGAAAAGACATGTTGCGCCCTAACATGGGTAGCTCAAAAATTGAAACACTATTTGTCATCCTACACTACTTACCTCATTTCTCGGTTGGATCCATTGAAATACATTTTTCAAAAGCCTATGCCAACAGGAAGACTTGCAAAGTGGCAGATATTGCTCACAGAGTTTGACATCATCTATGTAACTCGAACTGCGATGAAAGCCCAAGCACTGGCCGATCATTTGGCCGAAAACCCGGTCGATGAGGAATATGAGCCATTGAAAACTTATTTTCCTGATGAAGAAACAATGCATATCGACGAGGTGGAGCGAATTGAAAAACTTGGTTGGAAACTTTTCTTTGATGGAGCCGCTAACATGAAAGGAGTTGGGATAGGAGCTGTAATCATTTCTGAAACAGGGCATCATTATCCTGTTACGGCTCAGTTACGATTTTATTGCACCAATAATATGGCTGAATATGAAGCTTGCATTTTGGGGTTAAGGCTAGCCGCCGACATGGGTATCCGAGAAATCTTAGTCATGGGAGATTCAGATCTTTTGGTACATCAAATTCAAGGAGAGTGGGAAACCCGAGACTTGAAGCTCATACCATACCGACAATGTCTACATGATCTTTGTCAGTTGTTTCAATCAGTGGAATTCCAACATATTCCAAGAATCCATAATGAAGTTGCCGATGCATTGGCTACCCTGGCATCAATGTTGCACCATCCGGACAAAGTTTATGTAGATCCAATACATATTCAAGTTCACGATCGGCACGCTTATTGCAATATGGTTGAAGAAGAATTTGATGGTGAACAATGGTTCCACGACATCAAGGAGTATATCAGGATGGAGATATATCCCGCACAAGCCACAGGAGATCAAAAGAGGACCATTAGGCGATTGGCAAATCGATTCTTCTTAAGCGGAGGAGTTTTGTATAAAAGAACACCAGATCTTGGATTATTAAGATGCATAGATGCCAGACAAGCTACAGCTGTCATGTCTGAAGTACATTCAGGAGTTTGCGGACCCCACATGAGTGGATATGTGTTGGCAAAGAAAATCCTCCGAGCTGGTTACTATTGGCTTACCATGGAGCGAGATTGTATCAGTTTTGTGCGCAAGTGTCATCAATGCCAAATACACGGAGATTTGATTCATTCTCCACCATCCGAGTTGCACACAATGTCGGCACCATGGCCCTTCGTTGCCTGGGGCATGGATGTGATTGGACCAATTGAGCCGGCAGCATCCAATGGACACAGGTTCATTCTGGTAGCTATTGATTATTTTACCAAATGGGTTGAGGCCAAGACATTAAAATCAGTGACCAAGAAAGCTGTGGTCGATTTTGTCCATTCAAATATCATATGTCGATTCGGAATCCCGAAGGTGATCATCACAGATAACGGTGCTAATCTTAACAGCAACTTAATGAAGGAAGTATGTCAATAGTTTAAGATTACACATCGTAACTCTACCCCATATCGGCCCAAGGCGAATGGAGCAGTAGAAGCAGCCAACAAAAACATAAAGAAGATACTTCGGAAAATGATAGAAGGTTCAAAACAATGGCATGAAAAATTACCATTTGCATTATTGGGATACCACACTACTGTTCGCACTTCAGTAGGAGCAACTCCTTATTTGTTGGTATATGGCACTGAAGCAGTAATTCCTGCAGAAGTTGAGATTCCTTCCCTTCGGATCATCGCCGAAGCAAAGATTGATGATGATGAATGGGTCAAAACCCGTCTGGAACAGTTAAACTTGATTGATGAAAAACGATTGACTGCAGTATGCCATGGTCAATTATATCAAAGAAGAATAGAAAGAGCATACAACAAAAAGGTGCGTCCTCGGAAGTTTGAAGTAGGTCAGCATGTGCTGAAACGTATTTTTCCACATCAGGTTGAAGCAAAAGGCAAATTTGCCCCGAATTGGCAAGGACCATTCATTGTGACCAGAGTATTTTCGAATGGTGCACTATGTTTAACAGATATTGAAGGCAAATGCATAGATATGGCGATCAATTCTGACGCGGTAAAGAGATATTATGCATAACTTTTTGAATGTTTGTATTTAGCACTATTTCGAAGATTGGAATGACAAAGGCAATTTATTCTGCTATCCAAACACTATACCATTTGCTTTCCCTTTGAGCCATACTTGTTTCTTTCCTACCCTCTCTTGGAATCAATAAAAAAAAATCAAGTATGAAATAATTAAAAAAAAAAACATCATTATTATTTAGTGAACTGATTCCTCAAAGAAGGATACGTAGGCGCCTCACGGCTCGGTCATAGGGTGCACGATATACATGATGTGCACAAAAAGTTATGTCAAGCGACCCCAATCAAAAAACTAGGGCAGAAATTGTATTGGAAATAAGAAAAAGATTCCAAGAGTTGTAATTTTAAACCCATACCAGAACTGTTTAGCTTTTAATACCTTTTTCATTTCTAACCCCATACCAGAAAGACCTTTCGACCAATCTTAGAAAAATGCTGAATCAAGCAAATGAAGATGGTTCATAACACTCTGGTACAAACAAGAAAAGGAAGTAAAAATGAGAGAGTCTTATAGGTGAAAACCCACACGGGCACCATAAGGCGACGGAAGTTGAGAGAAAAGTAAAATGAGAGAGTCTTATTGGTGAAAACCTTCATGGGCACCATAAGGCGAAAAGGAAGTGAGAAATGAACAAATGAGGAAAGTTTATCGGTGAAAACTCTTTGAAACGTTGCAAGTCCAACAGGTCTGTGAAATGAAAAATGAAGTTGGGTTATGGAAATTTTGGCAAAAACAAAAAATGAGACAATTGAAAGGAGATTGATTAAAAGACTGGATTGATTAATCCGAAATGCATACCATGATCATTGGTGCCAGTAACTCCAATCAGATAAGTTTTTATTCCTTTTCCAACAGTCATCCAAAACTTGGATTTCTATTTTCATTCTATAATTGTCGAAATCAGCGTATTTCGTCACTAATAATCTTACTTTTCTAAAAGCTTCGAGATAAGTTTTATTCCAAACAAATAAGAAGGAATGTCAAGGTATACTACCAAGATTCAAGGTTACAAAATACAGCCACGAAAGGTGGGAGATAAAAGATAAGGGTATAAGAAAGGTGAAATCGAAAGTGGATCAGCAAAGTCAGAAGGGACATATGATTACAGTTAAAAGGGTTTGAAGGAAAACATACAGAGGGGAATCCTATAGTCAAGGATCAATTACAAGAACAAAACAGTCTTTTCAACCATTCCAAAGCAATAAAGAGAGACGAAGAGAAGCCTCACCATCGGCAAGAATGCCCCAATTAACCACACTGCTTTAAACTAACAAAGTTTTTTTTGATTTAAAACAGGGACATATACAATATCTGTGTCAGGAAATACCTGGTAAAGAAGAAGTCAGTCGTCCACCTGGAGAATGAGGATGAGAAAAAGAAGAAGTCAGGCGTCCACCTGGAGAATGAGGATGAAGAAAAGAAGAAGTCAGGCGTCCACATGGAGAATGAGGATGAGAATTGAAGAAGTCAGGCGTCCACCTGGAGAATGAGGATGAGAATTGAAGAAGTCAGGCGTCCACCTGGAGAATGAGGACAAAGAAAAGAAGAAGGCATGCGTCCACCTGGAGAATGAGGATGAGAATTAAAGAAGTCAGGCGTCCACCTGGAGAATGAGGATAAAGAATTAAAGAAGTCAGGCGTCCACCTGGAGAATGAGGATGAGAATTAAAAGAAGTCAGGCGTCCACCTGGAGAATGAGGATGAGAATTGAAGAAGTCAGGCGTCCACCTGGAGAATGAGGACAAAGAAAAGAAGAAGTCAGGCGTCCACCTGGAGAATGAGGATAAGAAAAAGAAGTCAGGCGTCCACCTGGAGAATGAGGATGAAGAATTAAAGAAGTCAGGCGTCCACCTGGAGAATGAGGATGAGAATTAAAGAAGTCAGGCGTCCACCTGGAGAATGAGGATGAGAATTAAAGAAGTCAGGCGTCCACCTGGAGAATGAGGATGAGAATTGAAGAAGTCAGGCGTCCACCTGGAGAATGAGGATGAGAATTGAAGAAGTCAGGCGTCCACCTGGAGAATGAGGACAAAGAAAAGAAGAAGGCACACGTCCACCTGGAGAATGAGGATGAGAATTAAAGAAGTCAGGCGTCCACCTGGAGAATGAGGATGAAAGAATTGAAGAAGTCAGACGTCCACCTGGAGAATGAGGACAAAGAAAAGAAGAAATCAGGTGTCCACCTGGAGAATGAGGATGAGAAAAGAAGAAGTCAGGCGTCCACCTGGAGAATGAGGATGAGAATTGAAGAAGTCAGGCGTCCACCTGGAGAATGAGGATGAAGAAATTAAAGAAGTCAGGCGTCCACCTGGAGAATGAGGATGAGAATTGAAGAAGTCAGGCGTCCACCTGGAGAATGAGGATGAGAATTAAAGAAGTCAGGCGTCCACCTGGAGAATGAGGATGAGAATTGAAGAAGTCAGGCGTCCACCTGGAGAATGAGGATGAAGAAGTTAAGAAGAAGTCAGGCGTCCACCTGGAGAATGAGGATGAGAATTAAAGAAGTCAGGCGTCCACCTGGAGAATGAGGATGAGAAAAGAAGAAGTCAGGCGTCCACCTGGAGAATGAGGATGAAGAAGTTAAAAAGAAGTCAGGCGTCCACCTGGAGAATGAGGATGAGAATTGAAGAAGTCAGGCGTCCACCTGGAGAATGAGGATAAGAAAAAAGAAGTCAGGCATCCACCTGGAGAATGAGGATGAAGAATTAAAGAAGTCAGGCGTCCACCTGGAGAATGAGGATGAGAATTAAAGAAGTCAGGCGTCCACCTGGAGAATGAGGATGAAGAATTGAAGAAGTCAGGCGTCCACCTGGAGAATGAGGATGAGAATTGAAGAAGTCAGGCGTCCACCTGGAGAATGAGGATGAAGAAGTTAAAAAGAAGTCAGGCGTCCACCTGGAGAATGAGGATGAGAATTGAAGAAGTCAGGCGTCCACCTGGAGAATGAGGATGAGAATTAAAGAAGTCAGGCGTCCACCTGGAGAATGAGGATGAGAAAAGAAGAAGTCAGGCGTCCACCTGGAGAATGAGGATGAAGAAGTTAAAAAGAAGTCAGGCGTCCACCTGGAGAATGAGGATGAGAATTGAAGAAGTCAGGCGTCCACCTGGAGAATGAGGATAAAGAAAAGAAGAAGTCAGGCATCCACCTGGAGAATGAGGATGAGAATTAAAGAAGTCAGGCGTCCACCTGGAGAATGAGGATGAAGAATTAAAGAAGTCAGGCGTCCACCTGGAGAATGAGGATGAGAATTGAAGAAGTCAGGCGTCCACCTGGAGAATGAGGACAAAGAAAAGAAGAAGTCAGGCGTCCACCTGGAGAATGAGGATGAGAATTAAAGAAGTCAGGCGCCCACCTGGAGAATGAGGATGAAGAATTAAAGAAGTCAGGCGTCCACCTGGAGAATGAGGATGAGAATTAAAGAAGTCAGGCGTCCACCTGGAGAATGAGGAAAAAGAAAAAGAAGTCAGGTGTCCACCTGGAGAATGAGGATGAGAATTGAAGAAGTCAGGTGTCCACCTGGAGAATGAGGACAAAGAAAAGAAGAAGTCAGGCGTCCACCTGGAGAATGAGGATAAAAAAGAAGTCAGGCGTCCACCTGGAGAATGAGGATGAAGAATTAAAGAAGTCAGGCGTCCACCTGGAGAATGAGTATGCGAATTAAAGAAGTCAGGCGTCCACCTGGAGAATGAGGATGAGAATTAAAGAAGTCAGGCGTCCACCTGGAGAATGAGGATAAAGAAAAAAGAAGTCAGGCATCCACCTGGAGAATGAGGATGAAGAATTAAAGAAGTCAGGCGTCCACCTGGAGAATGAGGATGAGAAGTAAAGAAGTCAGGCGTCCACCTGGAGAATGAGGATGAAAAATTGAAGAAGTCAGGCGTCCACCTGGAGAATGAGGATGAGAATTGAAGAAGTCAGGCGTCCACCTGGAGAATGAGGATGAAGAAGTTAAAAAGAAGTCAGGCGTCCACCTGGAGAATGAGGATGAGAATTGAAGAAGTCAGGCGTCCACCTGGAGAATGAGGATGAGAATTAAAGAAGTCAGGCGTCCACCTGGAGAATGAGGATGAGAAAAGAAGAAGTCAGGCGTCCACCTGGAGAATGAGGATGAAGAAGTTAAAAAGAAGTCAGGCGTCCACCTGGAGAATGAGGATGAGAATTGAAGAAGTCAGGCGTCCACCTGGAGAATGAGGATGAGAATTAAAGAAGTCAGGCGTCCACCTGGAGAATGAGGATGAGAATTGAAGAAGTCAGGCGTCCACCTGGAGAATGAGGATGAAGAAGTTAAAAAGAAGTCAGGCGTCCACCTGGAGAATGAGGATGAAGAATTAAAGAAGTCAGGCGTCCACCTGGAGAATGAGGATGAGAATTAAAGAAGTCAGGCGTCCACCTGGAGAATGAGGATGAGAATTGAAGAAGTCAGGCGTCCACCTGGAGAATGAGGACAAAGAAAAGAAGAAGTCAGGCGTCCACCTGGAGAATGAGGATGAAAATTAAAGAAGTCAAGCGCCCACCTGGAGAATGAGGATGAAGAATTAAAGAAGTCAGGCGTCCACCTGGAGAATGAGGATGAGAATTAAAGAAGTCAGGCGTCCACCTGGAGAATGAGGACAAAGAAAAAGAAGTCAGGTGTCCACCTGGAGAATGAGGATGAGAATTGAAGAAGTCAGGCGTCCACCTGGAGAATGAGGACAAAGAAAAGAAGAAGTCAGGCGTCCACCTGGAGAATGAGGATAAAAAGAAGTCAGGCGTCCACCTGGAGAATGAGGATGAAGAATTAAAGAAGTCAGGCGTCCACCTGGAGAATGAGGATGAGAATTAAAGAAGTCAGGCGTCCACCTGGAGAATGAGGATGAGAATTAAAGAAGTCAGGCGTCCACCTGGAGAATGAGGATGAGAATTGAAGAAGTCAGGCGTCCACCTGGAGAATGAGGATGAGAATTGAAGAAGTCAGGCGTCCACCTGGAGAATGAGGACAAAGAAAAGAAGAAGGCAGACATCCACCTGGAGAATGAGGATGAGAATTAAAGAAGTTAGGAGTCCACTTGGAGAATGAGGATGAAGAATTAAAGAAGTCAGGCGCCCACCTGGAGAATGAGGATGAAGAATTAAAGAAGTCAGGCGTCCACCTGGAGAATGAGGATGAGAATTAAAGAAGTCAGGCGTCCACCTGGAGAATGAGGATGAAGAATTGAAGAAGTCAGGCGTCCACCTGGAGAATGAGGATGAGAATTGAAGAAGTCAGGCGTCCACCTGGAGAATGAGGATGAAGAAGTTAAAAAGAAGTCAGGCGTCCACCTGGAGAATGAGGATGAGAATTGAAGAAGTCAGGCGTCCACCTGGAGAATGAGGATGAGAATTAAAGAAGTCAGGCGTCCACCTGGAGAATGAGGATGAGAAAAGAAGAAGTCATGCGTCCACCTGGAGAATGAGGATGAGAATTAAAGAAGTCAGGCGTCCACCTGGAGAATGAGGATGAGAATTGAAGAAGTCAGGCGTCCACCTGGAGAATGAGGATAAAGAAAAGAAGAAGTCAGGCATCCACCTGGAGAATGAGGATGAGAATTAAAGAAGTCAGGCGTCCACCTAGAGAATGAGGATGAAGAATTAAAGAAGTCAGGCGTCCACCTGGAGAATGAGGATGAGAATTGAAGAAGTCAGGCGTCCACCTGGAGAATGAGGACAAAGAAAAGAAGAAGTCAGGCGTCCACCTGGAGAATGAGGATGAGAATTAAAGAAGTCAGGCGTCCACCTGGAGAATGAGGATGAAGAATTAAAGAAGTCAGGCGTCTACCTGGAGAATGAGGATGAAGAATTAAAGAAGTCAGGCGTCCACCTGGAGAATGAGGATAAGAAAAGAAGAAGTCAGGCGTCCACCTAGAGAATGAGGATGAGAATTGAAGAAGTCAGGCGTCCACCTGGAGAATGAGGATGAGAATTGAAGAAGTCAGGCGTCCACCTGGAGAATGAGGATGATAATTGAAGAAGTCAGGCGTCCACCTGGAGAATGAGGACAAAGAAAAGAAGAAGGCAGACATCCACCTGGAGAATGAGGATGAGAATTAAAGAAGTTAGGCGTCCACTTGGAGAATGAGGATGAAGAATTAAAGAAGTCAGGCGCCCACCTGGAGAATGAGGATGAAGAATTAAAGAAGTCAGGCGTCCACCTGGAGAATGAGGATGAGAATTAAAGAAGTCAGGCGTCCACCTGGAGAATGAGGATGAAGAATTGAAGAAGTCAGGCGTCCACCTGGAGAATGAGGATGAGAATTGAAGAAGTCAGGCGTCCACCTGGAGAATGAGGATGAAGAAGTTAAAAAGAAGTCAGGCGTCCACCTGGAGAATGAGGATGAGAATTGAAGAAGTCAGGCGTCCACCTGGAGAATGAGGATGAGAATTAAAGAAGTCAGGCGTCCACCTGGAGAATGAGGATGAGAAAAGAAGAAGTCAGGCGTCCACCTGGAGAATGAGGATGAAGAAGTTAAAAAGAAGTCAGGCGTCCACCTGGAGAATGAGGATGAGAATTGAAGAAGTCAGGCGTCCACCTGGAGAATGAGGATAAAGAAAAGAAGAAGTCAGGCATCCACCTGGAGAATGAGGATGAGAATTAAAGAAGTCAGGCGTCCACCTGGAGAATGAGGATGAAGAATTAAAGAAGTCAGGCGTCCACCTGGAGAATGAGGATGAGAATTGAAGAAGTCAGGCGTCCACCTGGAGAATGAGGACAAAGAAAAGAAGAAGTCAGGCGTCCACCTGGAGAATGAGGATGAGGAATTAAAGAAGTCAGGCGTCCACCTGGAGAATGAGGATGAAGAATTAAAGAAGTCAGGCGTCCACCTGGAGAATGAGGATGAAGAATTAAAGAAGTCAGGCGTCCACCTGGAGAATGAGGATAAGAAAGAAGAAGTCAGGCGTCCACCTGGAGAATGAGGATGAGAAAAAGAAGTCAGGCGTCCACCTGGAGAATGAGGATGAAGAATTAAAGAAGTCAGGCGTCCACCTGGAGAATGAGGATGAAGAAAAAAGAAATCAGGCGTCCACCTGGAGAATGAGGATGAAGAAAGAAAAGAAGCAGTCAAGGCACCCACCTGAAGAACGAGGGAATGCAATTGAAGTGTTGAAATCAAAAGCCCGCTCATATGAGAAAGGAGCACACTTAGAATCAATAAAGCAGAGGAGTCCAACAAAATCCCCAGCAAGAAACAACAAAAGTTCCAAAAGGAATACAGAATAAGCCAAATGCCCAAGAGTCACCAAGATATCAAGACAACAAGAAACGCAAGGGCATGATCTAAATAAGATTTTTATAATTCATGTACTATAGTCTAGTTTAGCTTTTTGTATTTCCTTTAAAGTAAGGTGTAATAAGGAGGTCAGCGAGCAGTAAAAACAGCACAAAGCAGCAGTAACATCACAGTCCCATGGTAGTCCCAACTACCCAAAATTCCCGAACTACATTGACCTGATTCCTTTATAGCCAAGGATATGTAGGAAACCTTTGAAGCAGAGGTTCGGTCAAATCTTTCTAAAAATGCTTCCCACGGAGTATTCGAAAGGGCAAAAATCGCTCGTATCTGCTCACTTTATCTTTGCACGAAAACTCTTCGAGTTTCCGCACAAAGAGGGGCAGCTGTGAGCACGTGATTTTTGCCTTACGAAAACTACTCCAAAATAAAATCAAAAAATAAAATAAATTTCTTTTACTGTGTAATTTTTGAATTTGCGTGGTGTTAAATATTTGTGTTATGACCATAAATGTTTACTTTGTCATAAATAAAATGAAAAATAAAATAAAATACATGTTGCATGCATATAGGATTTAATTATGCATTTAAAAGATAATTTAAATAAAATCACAAAAAAATGCAATAGTTCTATTTTAAATATTCCACTGTGTGATTGATGTTTTGTCTATGTGTTAAATAATTGTTATAGAATAATTAATATATTTTTTGCGAAGTTAGATTTATTTTATAATTAAAAATTTAAATTAGAAAAAATGAAAAAAAAAACAAACAATAATACATATACACAAAATCGGACCTGGATTAAAATCCAGGCCCAAATCGAATTAATTCCCCCCTCATAGCCCAATCCAAACCAACTTGTCCGGTCCAACTCATGAGTAAATCCAAACGACGACGTTTGGTCACACTCCATCAAGGACCGTTGGATTAAATCAATCCAACGGCTGATATCCCCTACCCTTACCCGCAACCCGTAACCCGACACATTGACCCGATTCAGTCCGACCCCAACGTTAAACCAAACGATGTCGTTTGGTTAAGTGAGTTGATCCTGGCCCTTCATTCTATCTAATCCAACGGACAATATCAATCCACCCCACCCCTATATAAGTCCCAAGCCCTACCCCGGCCCCAAACTAAGCACCCCCCCCCCTCCTACACTGTTCATCATCGTCCCCCAAACCCCCACTCCTAACCCTAGCCGCCCTAGGATCCCACCGCCTGAAACCCGGCGGCATCAACGCCGCCGGTCACCAAAATAACACCCTAGAACCCCCTGAACATCCTCTACACGAATCTGACCTTAGTTTCCTTCGAATCAGGCCCCAACTCTTCGAATCTTAAATCGAAGGATGGCCTGAAAACCTGATCTTCTCCGATGGCTTCCAAAATAACACCACAACTTCCCCTAGATACCCTCATCACGGATCTGTTAGTTGCATGGTTCGAATCATACTGGAACTACTCGAATCTTCATTTGAAGATTCGAGTACAACCTGACCTTATCCCAACCTACTTCAAACTCACACCAGTTACCCCCTGACCTCCCTCGTGCCTAGAACATCTTTGGTTTCCCTCGAATCTAACCAGAAATGAGTAAATCCCAAATCAAACTTTCAAGAACCCTAAAAATACCAGACTTTTGGATTCTGTCCAGATTGAATAAAGATTGAGGTTTAATCGACCTTAGTCGAAGTATTTTCAGTGGAAAATACTTCGACTAAGGTCTGTTTGATTTCAAACAAAATTCAAATCCAAGTCGAGTTGAGTTCAGTTGAATTTAAAGGTTAAGAGGTAATTTCTGTTTCTTATGTGCATTCTATGTGTATTCTATGTTCGTTTCATTAGTTTGTTTAATTTTTCATAATTTTCTAGTCAAATTTTTGTTATACTGTCCCCTACCCGTCAACTTGATTCTAAATGTGAATTGTTTCTGTTGATTGTGATTATGTACAATGTGTGTAATCGACTCGACTAAGTTCGTCGATTAGTTATATCATAAATCCTGCTTCTGAAAATGTTGACTGAAATAACCTGTTTTGGATGGATTATTTTGCTATAATCAGTTAATTAGTTATTGTTAATCAGTTGGTTCTTATTTAATAAATCCATCAAAAGGACGTTATATGTGTGTTGTTTTCTGAACATTAAGTTCAGAACATTGTCAATATATTGACAATGCTCCTGTTTGTTTGATCTTAGTTCAAAAGCTGAGTTCAGTTGAATTATTAGGCTGAATTCAGTATAATGTTGTTATGATATTAGGTTTAATTTCAATTTCACAAATGTTGGTTAGATACCATTGTGTTAGAAAAGTGCATTCTCAGTCAAGATTCAGTCCAGAACTTGATAGGATTGATTATAGCTGTTTAATTCAGAAGGATAATCGATTCTGAACAATTTTTAAAATCTGTTTTTTTATCAGATTCTGATTTCCTTGAGGGCTGTAATTACAGAAGGATTTCAGTTTTATTTTAGAATGAAACAGTAGGGTAATGTGATAGTGTGCTTTCAATAATATGATAGTGGCTATAATTTAAGTAATAATGGGGAACAAGGGATAATGGGGCTGCTGAAAAACAGGATAAATAGCACTTAGTTTTAAATTATTCAAAAGTAGTTTTAATGGAAAAACTTTCTGATTTTTAAAGGAGAAAAGGGTCCATCCAGCACTAAACTGTATAGGACCAGCCCTGTATAAATACAAGGAGCTGGACAGACTGAAAGGATCAGAGTTTTTTTTTCAGAGAGGGAATTGAGACTGATTTAGGGCAGAAAAGAAGAAAAAATCTGTTTTCAAAGAAAGATAGTTTAGAGAGACTTCATAACAGATTTTGAAAGAGAATTTAAGAAAAATACACCTAGAGTGAGATAAAAGAGAAAAATCCAGCAGAAAAATCAGGTTCTTCTTGGAATCTGAAGAGGAAGAGGAAAAAGAAAAACAGAAACAGATATAGAAACAAATTGAATATTTTCAGAAACATATTTTTCTTTGGATCTGTCCGGGTCTGTTTGTTTGATAGTACTTGGTTTAAATCTGAAAGTTTTTTCTTCCAAAAATCCTGTTACTGTGCATCTGGGCTCCTCGGATCCTATTCTTGTTCGGATTTGCTGTGTTATCGGTACATTCTACTGTTTTTGTTACTGCTGTAACTGCTGAAACTTACTTCTTCTACCTCCATTTCCAGGTACATATCCTTTTAAATTCTATGTTGGAAAGAGATTCAGTATGACGGATAAATGAAGCTTGAATTGTAATAATATCTTTATTCATTTGAGCTCTTTAATTAAAAATTCAGGTTTGTTTCTGGATCAAATAAGTAGTATATGTTGATAGGAAGACTGTAAGTTAAATATCCTTTATTGAAGACTGTATAAGTGTTGTAACAAGGTTAATTTTCTAAATTTTCATTAAAGTATAGTTGTGATTAAGATTGTCAAGGTAGGAAACATGGCATAAAGTGGGCCATTATTTAAATTTTATGGTGTTGTTAGCTAAGTAAAGAGTAATGTAGAAATATCAAGAAAACTACATTACTAACTCTTGTTGTTAAATAAGGTTAAGATGGTATTGATGGTATAATTTTATAAAGATAATAGATGTGTGTATAAACGTTGGTGAAAGGTGATATGATATATCTTGTTACGATGTTAAAACGTTATGAATGTTTACGACATACAGTTAGGTTGCATGTAAGGTAATTTTATTGAATTAACTTGTATAATAATTCCTTTCCTATAAACTCGATGCCTATCTACCTTCATAAAACAAATTGACCAAATAATTAGGCCTATTAGATTAAAAGCGAGTATATGAGAATGAAACGAGATGTATAAGCACCAATTGCAACACTTTATATCAATGGTAATTAGAAATAGAATTTGTTAGTTTCATATACAATTTATTCTTTGGCATACATATATATGTTGTATTTGCTAAAAATCAAATTTTTATCCTTTCACTGAGAATTTGAATAGTCTTGGGATGAACATAATTAATACTCGGAAATTATAGTCAACGGGCAATATTTAAAAAATTGTGAATTTCTTTTAAAAGAATTTAAAGACATCCCTTGAATATGAATTTCTCAGTATTTTCATATAAAATGTGTAGATACAACAAAAAATTTGTGGAAAAATCCCTAATATCATTACAAATATTTTGCGCAATTAGGGATACGTTCGCGTACCCTGATTATATTTTTAAAAGGAAAAATTCGGATTATGCGTACGCGCAATTTCGAGCGAATATTTAATAAAAGGATTTTTTCAAAGGCGTTAAATTAATTTCATAAAAACCCGCGATGTGCGGTTCAATATTTAAGAAAAAAAAATATTCTTGATTCAACAATCTCGAAAAATGATTGCTTAATAAATATATTATCAAAAGTTATTGTGTACACGTACGCGTGACACAATCCGCATTTTTTTAATTTATAACACGAATATACGTACACGTAATTTGATTCAAAGAAGGGTCCTTAATCACAATAAGTAAAAGCAATAGAAAAATCATGTAACAAAAAGTATTTAATAAAAGTCAAGATAATTAAGCCAATAATAAAAACAGTTAAGCGACCGTGCTAGAACCACGAAATTCGGAAATGCCTAACACCTTCTTCCGGATTAACAGAATTTCTTACTCAGGATTTCTGGTTCGCAGAATAATAAACAGAGTCATATTCTCGTCGATTCAGGGATTAAAATTGGGGACTTGGGACGCCTTAAAATTCCCAGGTGGCGTCTCTGAAATAATTAAATAAATCCCGTTTCGACTGTCCTTCAATTGGAGAAAACTCCCCACGCGCCCCCGCGGGCGCGGTAAAAAGGAGGTGCGACAATCTATACACCCAAAAATTTGGGAGAAACAAGCAAGGAAGCTTCTACCAAACAACCTATCATTGAAACTGGTCCAGATGATCTTTGGAGGAAAGTACAGGTGAGAGAATACTCTGTCGTCGATCATTTGAACAAGACTCCCACCTAGATATCTATCTTGTCACTACTGAAAAATTCTGAGGCACATATGAGTGCTCTAATAAAGGTGTTAGATGAAGCTTACGTACCCAACAACATCACCAATAGAGTGATGGCCAACATGGTAGGGCAAGTACTGGAGAGTCACAAGATCACCTTCCACGAGGATGAACTACCACCTGAAGGATTAAGTCACAACCGGGCATTACATATCACAGTACAGTTCGAGGACAAATTCATCGTCGGGGTCTTAATAGATGGGGGGTTCAAGCCTCAACATTTGTCCATTGATTACTCTAAAAAGGTTGGGCAAATATTTCCATGAGATACGAGTAGGGAGTATGAACATGAAAGCATTTGATAGATCTCAAAGGGCCACGATTGTAGATATTAACCTTTGTCTGCAGATGGGACCAATTTGGTTCAATGTTGAGTTCCAAGTCCTAGACATATCAGCTACATACAATTTTTTATGAGATGACCTTGGATACATGTCGTTGGGGCTGTGGCTTCCACACATCACCAGGCCGTGAAATTCGAATGGAACCATCAGGAGGTAATCATTCACGAGGATGGAAGCAATCCCATTTACACCAGTCAAACTGTTTCGGTTGTCGAGAATAAAAGAAGGCTGGGTAGAGAGACTTATCACCACATTGAACATGTCAACACAATTGAGAAGGACAAGTGGTGGAGTAACAAAATAGAAACATACTAGCATGGTCTGGGTAGGAACCCGACAAAGGACTTGGGAAGAAACTTTAGGGCATTACCAAACCGATACAATGACAAGAATATAATGATTGGTCACCACCATGGCGTGGTCCTCATTACCCTCTCGAGCAGCTAGTGCCACATCTAAGTCAGACTTTTCACTAGGCCGATACAATATGAGGATCTGCAGAGGAAGAAGCTTTGGCTGGTTTGAGAAATTTGTTCCTAGAAGCCGAGAATATGGATTGCAATATGATAGTTGAGGAGGAGGACGAAGAAGGCCTCACCATTCAGACCGTAGAAAAGGGAGTCATTCTCAAGAATTGGACTGCCACACCATCCCGGGCCCGCCGAGTTCTTGGGTAGCATGGCAATTAGCCTGACTTGTTTTAATAGCCATGCTAGGCATTTAAGATATTTTTAGTAATTTTGTTTTAAAGAAGCATTTTGTTTTGAAATAATTTCTCGAGTCATTAAGTCGTACCTGTTTTGGATATTTTCAAATTTAATTAATCAATTGCTATTTAGTATTCATTATTATCTTTCACATTTTTTTTTCTACACCGTTATTATTACTTTTCCTGATGAATCGATGACTGTGACATGTAATGAGACAATGCAATATAAGAATAGTGATTTGGAAGAAGAGGATACAATACCTGAGGAAGTTGTCAGAGGAGTTGAGAACTTTGAGAACAAACCTAAGTCCAATCTGGACGAAACCGAAGCAATCAATTTGGGAGATTCCGAAACCGTCAAAGAAACTCGCATAAGCATTCACTTATCATTGTCAGAGAAGGAAGAATACACTCATTTCTTTAAAGAATATGAGAATATTTTTGCATGGTCATATGATGACATAACCGGTCTAAGCACATCCATAGTGGCTCATAAGTTGCCCACCAATCCAATGTGTATTCCAGTGAAGCAGAAAATTAGAAAATTCAAACCATATATGAGCCTAAAATTCAAAGAAGAAGTCACTAAGAAGATCAAAGCCAAAGTTCTCAGGGTAGTTGAGTACCCAACCTGGTTAGTCAACATTGTACCAGTTCTGAAGAAAAATGGGAAAGTTAAGGTGTGTGCTGACTATTGGGATTTAAACAAAGCAAGTCCCAAGGATGATTTCCCACTACCAAATATACACATCCTGATCGATATTTACTCCAAGAATGAACTCCAATCCTTTGTAGATTGCTTCGCGGGTTATCATCAGATCTGGATGGATGAAGAAGATGCAAAGAAAACAGCTTTCATTACATCGTGTGGAGTGTACTGCTACAAAATAATGCCATTCGGTCTAAAGAATACTGGGGCTACCTACATGAGAGCCATGATGACCATCTTCCATGATATGATACACAAAGAAATAGAGGTGTATGTTGATAACGTCATCATCAAATTTAAGAGGGCTGCAGATCACATAGCAAACTTGAAAATGTTCTTAGATAGGTTAAGGAGGTACAATCTAAAACCGAACCCCGCAAAATATGCATTCGGGGTTCCCGTAGGAAAGTTGTTGGGATTCATTGTCAGTCGCCGAGGAATCGAGTTGGACTCATCCAAAGTAAAGGCTATCCAAGAGTTACCACCACCAAAGAGCAAAAAGGACGTGATGAGCTTCCTGGGATGCCTCAACTACATCAGCTGCTTCATAGCACAGTCCACGATAATCTATGAACCTATCTTCAAAATATTGAGGAAAGATGTTGTAACCAGTTGGATCAAGGATTGTCAGAAGGCTTTTGAAAAAATCAAGGAATACCTGTCTACACCACCAGTCCTAGTCCCGCCAGAATCTGGGAGACCTTTGCTACTCTATTTGTTAGTATTAGATAGGGCTTTCGGATGTGTTTTGGGAAAATATGACGAGACAGGAAGAAAAGAGCAAGCCATATATTACTTGAGTAAGAAGTTCACACCTTATGAAGCATGGTACTCTCTGCTAGAATGCACTTGCTATGCTTTGACATGGATAGCTCAGAAATTGAGGCATTACTCATGTGCCTATACTACATACCTCATATTAAGGATGGATCCTCTCAAGTACATCTTTCAGAAGCCTATGCTTATCGGGAAGTTAGCCAGCAGATACTGTTAAGTGAGTTCGATATCATCTAGGTAACTCAGAAGGCAGTCAAAGGACAAGCATTGGCAGACCATCTTGCCAAAAATCCTGTGGGAGGAGAATACGAACCACTAAAACGTATTTTTCTGATGAAGAAGTATCATTCGTAAGAAAGGACATCGCTGAAGCCTATGATGGATGGAGAATGTTCTTCGATGGGGATGCAAACTTCAAAGGAGTGGGCATTGGAGCAGTTTTGGTATCGGAAATAGGTCAACATTACCTGGTATCTGCAAAGCATAGGTTTCTGTGCACCAATAATATGGCAGAATATGAGGCTTGCATCATGGGGCTCAATTTGGCCATCGATATAAATATACAAGAGTTGATGGTAATTGGTGATTCGTATCTTCTGGTACATCAGGTTCAAGGAGAATGGGCTATGAAAAACACCAAGATACTACCATAATTGTATCATATGCAGGAATTGATGAAGAGGTTCACAAGATAGAGTTCAAACATGTTCCAAGAGTCCAGAACGAGTTTGTAGACGCACTATCCACCTTGTCCTCAATGATACAACATCCGAACAAGAATTTTATCGATCCTATCCCGATAAAAATCCACAACCAACCAGCTTACTGTGCTAATGTTGAAGAAGAAACTGATGGAAAACCTTGGTTCCACGACATCAAAGAATATTTGGGGAAAGGAGAATACCCAGAACATGCAAACCATACTAAAAAATGCACATTGCGAAGGCTATCCAATCACTTCTTCCAAAATGGAGGGACCCTGTATAGAAGAACTCCTGATCTAGGGTTGTTAAGGTGTGTTGACGTAAAGGAGGTCTCCAGATTGCTTGAAGAGATACATGCCAGAACTTGCGGACCACATATGAATGGTTTTGTTCTATCCAAAAAGATACTTAAAGCTGGATATTTTTGGATGGCCATCGAAACGGATTGCATCAGGCACGTCTAGAAATGCCACCAATGCCAGGTACATGCAGACATAATAAAGGTACCACCAAACAAGCTCAATGCAACAAGTGCACCTTGGCCTTTTGTTGCATGGGGAATGGATGTCATCTGTCTGATCGAGCCTACCGCTTCTACCGGGCACCAGCTCATTTTAGTGGCCATCGATTACTTCACAAAATAGGTAAAGGCTACATCTTACAAAGCTGTAACTAAGAAAGTCATCGTAGATTTTGTCAGGGATCATATTGTTTGTCGATTCGGGGTTCCCAAGTCCATTATCACTGATAATGCCGCCAATCTCAACAGTGATCTGATGAAAGCAATGTGTGAAACCTTCAAAATCAAGCTCAAAAACTCTAAAGCATACAAGCCTCAAATGAATGGAGCTGTGGAATCTACTAACATGAATATCAAGAAGATACTGAGGAAGATGGTAGAAAATCACAAACAATGGCATGGGAAGTTACCCTTTGCCCTATTGGGATACCGCACAACAGTCCGCACATAAATTGGGGCAACTCCCTATTTACTAGTTTATGGTACCGAAGCTGTCATTCCTACCGAGGTAGAAATTCCTTCTTTAAGGATCATACAAGAAGCCGAACTCAGTGATGCAGAATGGATAAGGAGCCGTTATGAGCAACTATCCCTCATACACGGAAAAAGAATTAATGCAATATGTCACTGTCAGATTTATATGAACAGGATGTCCACAGCTTTCAATAAAAGGGTCAGACCAAGACAATTCGCACCGGGGCAGCTGGTGTGAAGCGGATCTTCCCGCATCAGGATGAAGCCAAAGGGAAATGTTTACACAACTGGTAGGGTCCCTACATGGTTCACAGGGTACTAATAGGAGGAGCACCTATACTAGAAGAAATGTACGGAGAAGTTTGGCCAAAACCTATCAATTCAGATGAAGCCAAGAGATACTATGTTTAGATTGTTTACCTTCTTTCATCTGATGCAACTGAACTACGCTTGACCTGATTCCTGTTTAAGAGGGGATACGTAGGCAGCCTTGTGGATTCGGTCACATCTTAATAAAATCTTCATTCCCCCAAAATCAGAAACTGGGCAAAATTTTGAGGAGGACAAGTCCAGCCGGACACCATCATATGCCAGATAGTCAGAAATCGGTTAAGTAACTGGGGCAGAATTTTGAGAAGGATTCTCAAAATTCTGAGGCAGATCCAACAAATTTCATTGCACGCAGAACGACCAAAGGATCACTTACCAAACTGGGGCAGAATTTTGAGGAGGACCCTTAAAATTCTAATGCGAAGAAAGCCGCAATGTCTCTAAAGTGTCGCAGTCATTAGTTCATCTAATTTACTTAAAACTATATACCACTATGTTTCATAAAATGATTGTATTTCATCGATAAATGCACATTTTCGAAAACTTTATTTCTGTGATAGCCAGGTGTTACTAGGGCAACTTGAACAGGGCCTCCAGAGCAAAGCAAAACAAAGAAAGCAGACAAAGGCACGAACCAACTTCCCCTACAAAACTCACGATTTTTCTTTGGATGTAGGAACAAGGAATAACAACAAGAACATGCGTATTAAAACCATTACCTTCATAACAACCGGACCTTCGAGCGCAAATATATCTCCAGCTAAGAAATATTCTGCTCCTATTTGCTATTTGTCCATTCAATAAGGCTAAGCATTGCCTTCTCTTTGCATGAGGCTAAGGCCTACCTCCATGTTTGCATAAGCATTGCTTTCTCTTTGCATGAGACTAAGCCCTGCCTTCGTATTTGCATAAGGCTAAACATTGCCTTCTCTTTGCATGAGACTAAACCCTGTCTCAAATCTTGCATGAGACTAAGCCCTGTCTCAAATCCTGCATGAGGCTAAGCCCTGCCTCCCTATTTGCATAAGGCTAAGCACTGCCTTCTCTTTGCATGAGACTGAGCCCTGTCTCACATCTCGCATGAGGCTAAGCCATGCCTCCTTATTTGCATAAGGCTAAGCACTGCCTTCTCGTTAGACTAAGCTTTGTCTCCATCTGCATAAGTGTTGCTCTATTCTAAACTTTGCATTATCTTCTTCTCTTGGGGCTAAGCTCTGTCCCCAAACTCTACACAAAACTAAGCTTTGTCTTGTTATTACCTTTGGTACCATGTCTTTGCACTTCATAGGTTGATGTATAGCCAACTTGTCCGAAGGCATCATAGTCCGAAGGCATCATCCTCATAGCTTGAAGAAACCATGTCATGGCCTGAGGATCTCTCAATATTGCACATCATTATTCAAAGGCGTCATGGTTCAGAGGCACCATTCTCATGGCCCGAGAACATCATTTCATGGCATGCGAATCCCTTATCTCATGATTCATGGCCCAGGATATCATGGTCTAAGGACGTCATCCTCTCTGTCCAAAGACAACCCTCATGGTCCAAAGGGAATTTGCATCATGTTTAAATTATCGCAGTAATCTACATACTTGAATGCATTGTGTTTTAAGTTTTGCAAGAAATCCAGGAGGTAACCGTTCTTCAAACAGGAGCAACCTTTGCTCCGGTTTCCGCTCACACCGTTTACACATTGCCATCATTTCAAATATAACTGATTCCCATCAATTGCCCGCCTTCACTCCATGACTGTTCATATACCTACCCTGTGATGCATCCGTTACGATTCAGATTTGCAGTCATAACTCTGCATAAAGCCATCCGACACTATCCTTCCAAAAAGAACCCTTCTAAAACATATGATTATTCCTATAACAATTCCATCAATTTCATTCACCGTTGGGTCCAGAACTACACATGGCCTGATTCCTCTAAAACCAGGGATATGTAGGCAGCTCAAGGACCAGGGTGAGGCCTATATTTTTTAAAACACCCCATTCGGTCAAAATCGGTCATTATTTCTTTACCCGACAACTCTTTCATCCTTTCGGGGTAAAGAGGGACAACTGTTAATACCCAATTTTTTCCATCATATATTTTTAATGCATATATACTTTCAAAATAGGGCATGATCATCAACCAGTATCTTTCCATAATTTTCTGTAATTTTTAAAAGGATTTTAATTAATTTATTCCACCATTTTATTATCTAAATTATTACTAATTGCATCACAAATAATTTTATAATGATTTATTATTTGATTTTTATCATTTATCTTTATATTAAGCTCTAATCATTTTATGCATAAATATATTTATATCTTTAGGCTATAATTGCAATAACCTTGCAATAATAGCCCTTATATGCATAATTACATTATTTATATGGAAAATGACTTTTTATATTTTATAATATTAAGTAATTATTTTGAATCATTTTTATGCAAAAATATCATTTTTATCATTTATTAGCTATTTTCATAAATCATTTTATCAAATTAATTGGGTATTTAACAAATAGCCTCTTTTAATTTGATTTCTTTCGGACGTGGCCCAAATTACCTCCCCAGCCCAATTAAATTAACCCATTAACCAATAACCCAATACCCATAACCCAATTTTTATAACCCACCCAACCCTCAAATTCGATCCTGGCCGTTGATCTCAAGAGATCAACAGTCCAGGATATTCTTACCATTTTTAATTAACCAACAACCCCCAAACCCTAATCATTTTACCAAATCCGTCGCCCCTGAAACCCTCTCATCCTCTCTACTCTCTCACCCTCCTCCTAACTCAAGCCCGCCGTCACCAAAATCCCTTCGATCCATGGGTTTCTTCTTCGATTATAGGCCCTATCTGGCCTCCTATCTCTACTAGTTGTTCGACTTCCATGTTATTTGATGGAATCTCAAAGAGATTCGACACAAACTTGGTTCAAATCCCTCATTTTCTCGATTAATCCATCTGTGTTCATTCCTATGTTTGTGAGTACTGATATCTCCGTGTTTATGGCTTCAAATCTCTGGTACAAACCAGATTTTTCTCTCCTCTGTTTATTTTTTACATAACCTAACTATTTTTGGCTAAATCATTCAGATCTCCTTAGATCTGAAGCGGTTTCAGTTTGTTTGTTACTTTTCCTTTAAGATTCTGCTGTTTTTCATATTATTGTTGACCGTTTTTCATTTTTCCCTAAAAGCTAGGGTTTCTGCAAAATGTTTCATCTTTTTCATCTTTTTAAGTTTCTGCAAAATGTTTTAAAATGTTTAAGTGTTTAACTCCGGTTTTCTTCCTTTATTTTTTGACTAATTTTCATCCCTATGTCTTTATGCCCTAGGTTTCTAATTATTCTAATGCTTGCTATAATGTTTGCCCGTTTATTTTGGCTCTATCAAATACACTAATTAATTGGTTTACTTGCTTAATTAGGGTTTGAAATTGTGCTCCTTTTCAAAACTGATATCCCTTCGAAAGATTCTTACTTATTCTTTCGTTATATGTGATTCATAATTGGTACTACTTTCCTTTATTATATTACTAGCCTGATTTCTGGGCTATGATTATTGTGACCAACCTATAAATGGTCTCTGGACTTATTGCTTAGCTTATTAAACCTCAATTTTGTCCGCTAATTGATTTCATATGAGATTCTCCTTCATTTAAGTGACATTTTCAGGATTCTGTCATCTTAATTGATTGATGTTTACCTCTAATTAACTGGTTAATTGATTTTGCATACCTTATTTGTGAGCCCTTGATTTTCCCACCTTACTTGTTTACTCTACTGTATACTATATAATCCTTTCACCATTCTGATTTTAAAAGATACACCTACGCTTACAAGCGCACGCTGAGACACACAAGCTCACACCTATGCTTACGAGCTGTCACGACCCTAAAACTGACCCGGTCGTGATGGCGCTTATCGTGAAACTAGGCCAGCCGACACAACTCCTGAAATAACCACTTAATCAATAATAACCATTTTTAAGCCTTTAATCAATCAGATATCTCATAATGTAAGTCTAAATGAATAGTGCGGAATAATTACACAAGCCCGACATCGGGGTGTCACAAGTCACGAGCATCTACGAAGGTCTGAAAATATACTAAAAACAATATAAGGGATACAAGAGGGAGAAGAGCAGGGCTGCGAACGTCGAACAGCTACCTTGCTAACTCTAATGACTCTACCACTGAGCAATCAACACCCGCTACCGGGTTCAGAAATACTTGAATCTGCACACAAGGTGCAAGGGGTAATGTGAGTACGTCAACTCAGTAAGTAATAAAAATAAATGAAAGCTGAACAGTAAGAAAACACGTAAATCACGTCAAAACGCTACAAAAATGCAGGACATTTCCAACACAGTACATAAATCATTTACTTTGTGAAAATCATGCTCAGTTTCAGTAAAACCTTTTAAAACAATTTTCAATAGTTTCAAGCGAGTGATAAAATAGTGTGTAAACGTGATAGAAACGTAAACAGCCCCTTGGGCAAAACATGTACCATAAGTCGCCCTCGGGCATGATATCAACAGAACCAACCCCTCAGGCTACCTCACAATCACTCGTAATCAGCCCCTCGGGCATAATATAAATCAAGAAATGCCCCTCGGGAAAGACATGGATCAAGAACAACCTATCGGGGCAACAATATAAAATAACAACGGCCCCTCGGGCTACATCATATCACTCACACTGGGTACCCGCGCTCACTGGGGTGTACAGACTCCGGGATGGGCCCCTTACGGCCCAAGCGCAATAACAAGCCATCTCGTGGCATAATCAAACAGGCTCTCAGCCTCATATCAAGCCACCTCATGGCGTAACAAATCAGGACCTCAGCTTCATTATCATAAATTAGTACCACACTACTGCGGCGTGCATCCCGATCCTATAATATCCTCACAATACATGCCCTCGACCTCACTCAGTTAGAAATCTTTCAAGCCACTCGGGCAATAGTAAAATATGATGCTTAGCCCAAAATATCATTTAAAATATCAAAATGGAGTAAATATGGCTGAGCTATGAAAACAATAGAATACAGCATGACTGAGTACAAATATGAAGTCAAAACAGTGGGAAATAGTAGTAAAAATCCCCTAAGGGTCCAAAACAGTTGGCACGAGGCCCAAATATGGCATTCGACCCAAAACATGATAATGCTTTCCAAAACACAATGATATCAAACAAGTTTTAATCAAATACGTGACTTAACAGTCATATGGGACAGACTAAGTCACAATCCCCAACGGTGCACGACCCCTCGCTCGTCATCTAACGTGTGTGGCACCTCAAAGTAGCATAACGATGTGAAATCCGGGGTTTCATACCCTTATGACAACATTTACAATCATTACTTACCTCAAACAGGTCCAAACTCTAGCCCGCGATGCCTTTGCCTCTCCAATCGACCTCCAAATACTCCAAATCTAACCAAAATCAGTATATTATCATCAATATACGTTAAAGGAACAAAGCCGAGGAAAAAGTAATCAAATTAACTCAAGAATCCCGAAATTGCTCCAACCCAGCCCCCAGGCCCACGTCTCGGAATCCGACCAAAGTCTCAAAATCCGACAACCCATTTAATCACGAGACTATCTATACTAGTTTCACTCAATTACGACTTCGAATCGGCTTTCAAATCCCAAAAATTTATTTTATGAAGTTCCACAATTTTCCACAAATTTACATCCCAAATCTCTACTTAAATGATGAATTCAACGTTACAATCATGTATTTTAGCCAAAATTGAGTTAGAATCACTTACCCCGATGGTTTTCTTGAAACCCTCTCGAACAATCGCCAAAGCCCGAGCCCTCTATGACAAAATATGTAATAAACCCCCAAATCTCGTATTTATAGTGCACCTTTCGGATCCCCATCACCGTTGACCGCGGTAAATCCACTGCTACAGCGGAAAACGTTGACTGCAGTGACATACTTTAGTATTTTGGCCATACCTTTCTCTACAAATGTCCAAATTGTGATTTCTTTAGCTTTCTGAAAACTAGACACGAAGAGCTACAACTTTGTTTTTGAATCATCTCAAAATTCTTTGTAGATAAAAAGATATATGCTTCCGGAGTTAGACCAATGAACCTGCAGATTCTTCCTCACCGCGGACCGCGGACCATTTTCTGCCCCAGTGGTAAAACCACCGCCCCAGCGGTAAAACTTCCTCCCTAACTGTAAATTTAAGCACCAGAACCAATGCCTGAGTCCCGGTAATGCCCGGACTCGCTCAAAACTCACCTGAGCCCCTCGGGACCTCAACCCAAACATACCAACACCTCCCATAACATCATTAAAACTTAGTCGAACCTTCGAATCACTCAAAACAACACCAAAATACCAAATTAACTTCGGATTCAAGCTTAAGAACTTAGGAACTTTCAAATTCCACAAACAATGCCGAAACTTATCAATTCAACTCCGATGACCTGAAATTTTGCACACACGTCACAAATGACAGTACGGACCTACTCAAATTTCCGGAATTCCATTCCGAACCAGATATCAAGATTTCCACAACCAACCGGAAAGCGCCAAAATTCCAATTTCTCTAATTCAAGCCTAAATCTACCATGGGCCTCCAAATTACGTTCCGAACACGCTTCTAAGTCCCAAATCACCCAACGGAGCTAATCCAATCATAAGAATTCAAATCCAAGATCAAGTACTAAAAGTCAAAGACTTGGTCAAACCTCTCAAATTTTAAGCCTTAAGCTGAGAACCATTCTTCCATATATGTTCTGTTTCACCAGAAAATCAAAACCGATGATTTACATATCAAAACCGATGATTTACATAAGTCATAATACATCATACGAGGCTAGTCATGCCCGAGAACCGACGAGCGAAATGTAAATGCTCAAAATGACCGGTCGGATCGTTACATCCTCCCCTACTAAAATATACGTTTGTCCTCGAACGTGTCCAAAGTTGTTTCGAAAATCATCAAATCACTATGTAGCCTTACCATGCACATACCCGGGGGTGATCCCACGTCACCCTATCTCATATAGGTCCGATAACACAATACAACTCAAATTTTACAATCCAACCTAGCTCATAAACCTTAGAACCACATTTCCACTTCTGAAATCATCTACAAGATCAAAATTTAACATCTATACTCTGAATAAGCCCGAACAAGTTATAACAATCCATACTGACAACCTCAGATGCAATTACATAATATACCACAAAGCTCAAACTCTCGTACCGATAACTTTTGATCACAGCAGTTGCTTAGAACAACCGAATATCGATAATAAACCTCTTATCAAATAAAGCCTCATTCAAACACTTCCGTATACTGCCAATGATAAATGAAACACGTAGAGAGTCATAACCATTCCACAGATCAACCATTCGTGAAACCACTTCTCTTTTGGCAAGGACCATAGCAAATTTCTGAGCCGAACATCGATATTATCCTTCCAACACGCTGAAACCAAATATGTTTGTATTTATTCTAGATCCCAATGATCTCATCTAATTCAACACAACTACTCTGGTGACTGACACATCAATACAATCTAAAGCCACAACTTATGCAATTCGCACACCAATAAGCAACAATCCGAACGTACTCAAACCATGAAAAATGACTCAAATGAGAGAGCTATACCGCAAGCTCACCAGTACTACCACACATAATGCTGAAAACCCATCACACATCATAGAAACAAAACACACGAATTTAACCTGAAGGATTATACCCCCCACATAACTTTGCTGAAATGCGCGACCCTATTCAAACACTAGTCCACATGAAACACCTCAAGTCACTATGCTCAAAATCGACAACCACGCACAATTTGATGTCTAGAACCAAAAGCAAATCATCATAACCACGACGAAGCAATTGACATAACATTACATAAACCCAAAAGGACACAACCGATACGCCATTACATAAACCCAAAAGGACACAACCCAAAAGGACACAACCCAAAAGCAATACCCAATACTCTTCCCGCTCGAATTCCACTGAGTGACCCCAATAAAACCGCACCACATGTGCCTATAACCAACAAATCCCAACGCCTCGCAACACGGAAAGGTAACTCATAGATCTCCCCAGATCACTAATAAGATCAATAATAATCGAATCAACACATCTCTCAACCATACAACTCGGAGTCAACCAAGCCGACTCGATGTAGAACACACATCCATATTGGCCCACCAATGAACCCCTTATCAAGGAGTTCCTAAAGCTACAACTTTAACTCCTCCGATGCCATACGATACGGTGCCCAGCACCAAATCAATGTCGAAGTCAACAACCCCATCCGGCGACATGCCCAGCAGTAGGAAACACATCCGAAAAATCCCTCACCACCAGAACTGAATCAATGGTAGGAGTCTCTGCACTGACATCCATCACAAAGGCCAAATAAGAAAGATAACCATTCCCAGTCATCCGCTGTGTCTTCAAAAATGACACCACCCTACTGGGAACATAATCCGTTGAACCTCTCCACTCAATCTATGGCATTCCCGGTATTGCCAACGTCGTCGTCCTAGCGCAATAACCCAGAATAACACGACACAGAGACAACCAGGCTATGCCCAATATCACACCAAAATCTAGAATACTAAGCAACAAGGATCCACTCGGGTTTCCAAACCTCCAATAATTACCACACAAGAACGATATATGTGGCCCACAACAACGACCTAACCTGTTTATGAGAACTCCCAGCCTCCAAATCCATATAGCACACGAATCACCATATATGATCCCAACTCCACCGTCTGAATATACAACAGACCTCTAATACCCAATCATCCTATGAGAGGTACTCCTATAATTCTTCTGTGCCACCAAGCAAACTCGAATATCAGTAGTCGATCAAACAAGAGAGTGCCACAATACTAATGAAGTATCCTCAACTCAAATACATCGCCCTTTCTAAAACGTATACTCTCATCAAGCCATACCAGTTAGTGATCTCATTTATCTAGTCTTCTGAAACTGTCCATGCCACCTAAGGATTTGTGATCTTCCTTCCAAAACTGAACTGTGACCTTACACATGCCGATCTTAATCCTACACATCATACCGCATATACCATACCATCCTAGGATAAATATGAGAACTTCATATCCATTCCGAGCCACACACAACTATGCACTCAACTAGCCAAGAACTTTCCATTGATCCCATCTAGAAGAAAATCACTCTACATCCCATGTTCCTCACACTCGTAGAAAATATACATCTCTAACCGTGGTAGAAACCATCAAGAACTCTCCAAATTCCATTTGCACAAAACTAAACCGTTAGGACTGAATCCTTCTAACTTAACCAAGCTACGCAGGCCACTAAAACTCAAGTGCATTGCCGCAAAATACCTATAGAAACTCATTATCTCGTAAGCATCCAAAGAACTAATCATATCCTTATCATGCTGATCCAGCCTACCACCAAGCTATCCCAGCTATCCAAGTTCCTTCTGATTTACCTTCAACTTGATACTTCTTCTTGCTATAACACCATAATCCTCAACCCATACTCACCACATGATTCCCAAGCATAAAGCCACACTATCCTACGGTTCATAAGCCGCCGACTACTCTCTTAAGTATCTGTGACGACCCGACCCGTCGTCTCGTGAGTTACCGCCCCGTATTTCCCATTTCCTATTTCTTTATGCTTCATTATCAGTGTTGGGTGTGCAAGAGTTGATTCAGAAAGGTTTTGAAAGGAATTGATACACTTAGTCTCTTTCAAGAAGGCTTAAGTTGAAAAGGTCAACCGGACGTTGACTTATGAGTTAAAGGGCTCGGATGTGAATTTCGATGGTTCGGTTAGATTCGGGAGATGATTTTTGACTTAGGAGTGTGATCGGAAGTAATTTTGGAGGTCCGGTGTAGAATTAGGCTTGAATTGGCGAAGTTAGTATTTTGGCGAATTTCGGTTGATAGGTGAGATTTTGATCCGAGGGTCAGAACGGAATTCCGAGATTTACTGTAGCTTCGTTATGTTATTTATGATGTGTGTGCAAAATTTCAGGTCATTCAGAAGTGGTTTGGTTGGGTTTTTGATCGAATGCGTGTTTTGGACGTTTTAAAAGAACTTAGGCTTGAATTCGATGTAATTCGATGAATTTAGTGTTAGTTGAGGTGTTTTGATGATTGGAGCAAGTTTGGATGATATTTTAAGACATGTTGGAATATTTGGTTAGAGTCCCGAGGGGCTCGGGTGAGTTTTGGAATGGTTTCGGGCCATTTTTAGGCCAATTTAACTTGCTGGATTTTTGACAGCAAGGTTCGAAAATTTTGATGCGAGGAGCATAATTTGGAAGCTTATATCTCGTAATCTATAAGTGATAGGAAAATGTATAAAACGTGAAAGTTGTAGCCCTTGTATTCTAGTTTCCAGAAATATAAACCATTCATCATTTGGATATTTGTACAGAAAGTTATAATCGATTGAATAAGGGCTATTAAAACTGTTTTGAAATTTCCCTGAAATTTCTGATGCGAGGAGGCTAATTTGGAAGCTTATATCTCATAATATATATGGAATCGGAAAATGTATAAAACATGAAAGTTGTAACTTGTATTCTAGTTTCCAGAAATTTAAACCATTCATCATTTGGATATTTGAACAGAAAGTTATAATCGATTGAATAAGGGCCAGTAAAGCTGTTTTGAAATTTCCCAGAAATTTCTGATGCGAGGAGGCTAATTTGGAAGCTTATATCTCGAAATATATATGTAATCGAAAAATGTATAAAACATGAAAGTTGTAGCCCTTGTATTCTGGTTTCCAGAAATTTAAACTATTTGGCATTCGGACATTTGTACAAAAAATTATGATCGATTGAATATGGCTGGTAAAGCTGTCTCTGGTGGACTTTTAGTGACGAAACTGGACTTTTAGTGACGGACGGACAGAAACTTAAGGACCAAAAATGTTGATTTCTTCATTTTCGTTTTGGGATATTTGGAGCTCGGTTCTTGGGCGATTTTGAGGTGTTCTTCACGATTTCTACTCAAGTAAGTGTCCTATACTTGAAAGTGTTTATATTACATAAATCCATGGTTATTTTCATCGTTTAATTCGGATTTAAATGGAAGAAATCAAGATTTTTGCAAAATCTTCCAAAAATAAAAAATTAAGATTTGGAGGTCGAGTTGTTGTCGGAATTTGATAAGTTTGGTATGGTTGAACTCGTATCGGAATGGGTTGTCGGATTTTATAAGTTTCGCCGGATTCCGAGACGCGGGCCCCACGGGCGAATTTTGAGTGCAATTTCGGATTTTTAATGGAAAGTGTAGAATTCCATATGGAATTAATTCCTATAATTTTTATTGATTGAATCGAATTATTGTGGCTAGATTCGAGGCATTCGGAGGTCGATTTGAGAGGAAAAGGCATTGTGGAGTAGTATTTTGCTCGGGTTTTTGCTAATTTCGAGAATTTTGGTATTTTTTCGATTGTTTTGATTGGGCTTTGTTCCCTTATCATATTATGACATATTCGTTCTGATTTTGGATAGATTCGACGCACGTGGAGGCCAATTCGAGGGGCAAAGACATCGCGAGCTAAAGAAGTAGCCGGTTCGAGGTGAGTAATTGATGTCCTGAGGGTTTGAAACCCCGAAATTTCACATCGTAACGCTTTATTGAGGTGACTTGCACGCCGGATAATGGGCGTGGGGTAGAGCACCATTGGGGATTGTGACTTGGTCCATCCTGAGAGATGTTTTTACCGTATTTTCTATTTGAACTAAATTGAGAATCATCCTTACTTGGATTTAATTGTTACATTTGGGCTTCTTACCAATTATTTGAATCCTTCAGGGATTGACATCACTGTTTTCGCATACATGCATATTAATTGATCTCAGTCCAAGGTTTTAAATACTGGTTTGCAAATTCAACCATCTTTCTAAGATTTGAAAACTTAAATGATATTTCTAAATGATATTTCAGGCTGAGAACTACTGTTTTACAAATGCCCAAGGGGCTTATGATGATTTCTGGACTGAGCATGGATCAGGCTACACGCCGCAACAGTGTTATATTGATATTCAGGCCGAGAGCCTGGTTGATTACATTGATATTGAGGCCGAGGGCCTGGTTGATTACATTGATATTGAGGCCGAGAGCCTGGGTGATTATACTGAGATTGATATGAGGCCAAGAGCCTAGATTTGATGCCACGAGATGGATTGATATTGCGCTTGGGCTGTAAGAGCCCCTCCGGAGTCTGCACACATCCCCAGTGAGCATCGTCGACGATAAATAAAATGGATGGCTCGGGCTGCACGACGCAGTGGTACTAGAGAGTACTATCATATGCACTGCATTCCACTCATGCATAGGGTGTATCATCATATGCATTGCATTGCACTCATGCATTTGTTTTTATCTGTTATACATGTCTCAGTAATTGGTACTCTAATTTAATTGACTTGTTGCTTCACTAATTGTTGTTCTAAACTGCCAGTCATAGTTTACTTTTTATTTTTCCATGATTTCTTATTCTCAGCCTTTATTTATATTTATTACTCACTGGGTCGGAGTACTCACATTACTCCCTGCACCCTGCGTGCAGATCCAGGTACACCACAGACTAAGTGAGGAATTGTTTAGCTGAGCAGGCAGTATCCGGGAGTATTGAGGTAGTTGCATGGCGTTCGCAACCTCGATCTCTCCCCTCTATCTCTATCTTTTATTCCTTATTTTTTTCCTAGACAGACTTGTAATAGGTAGATATTCTGTATTAGAGGCTCATATTTGTGACACCGGATTCTGTTGGGCTATGGTGTGGTATTTTAGTTGAACTTCCGCAGATTTTATTATTAATTATACACTTGAATGAAATGACTTAGTAAATTCCCTATGATATTTATCTATAATCTGAATAAGAATTTGGGATAATGTTGTTGAATGGTCGGGCTTGCCTTGTAGTATGTTGGGTGCCATCATGACCGGGGTTGGGGTCGTGACAAGTTGGTATCAGAGCCTAGGTTAATTGGTCTCGCGAGTTATGGGCTGGTTTAGTAGAGTCTCGCGGATCGTTACGGAGACGTTTGTATTTATCCTCGAGAGGCTGCAGAACCTTTAGGAAAACTTCACATTCTTGAATTCTTGTTGTGCGTCCTTGATTCATCTTGAAAAGAAACTTTTGAAATTCCTTCCACGTGTTCGTATGCGCGCATGGGTGCTCAGTATCATATGTGCCTCGATGGATTGTGAGTCCCCGATCGAGGGGAGAGGTGTTATCTCTGTGAGTATATGGTGGGCCAGTCTGGAGGACTTGAGGTTGGATCTTTGCCTATGGCGGGAGCGCCGAGGTGCTGATTGTGTGAACAAGTGTTTTTGAACTTATATGTTCGATAGTGTCCCTGTTAGTGTAAATGATGGTTGTGGCTATGTGATGAGTATGTTAGTACTGCGAGGCGTATCTATATGGTTTGGAAGCGACGAGAAGGGTCTGCTGAATGATGGAAGAACTAATAGATGCTTGAAGTCCATCGTGATTCAAGTTATAGCCCGAGTTATGGGCGTGTGAAGAATCTTTTCATGTCTCCTAGTTGGGAGTGAAGTAAATTTCATGTTTCGGTATGAGTACAGACTCAGGAAGATCAAGTGACTACGTAATGCTTATGGCGGTGGAAGGTATGCAGAAATGTTAGTTGGGGGCAAAGCAGGTGGGTCATCTCTTGCGGGGTGTTCTAAAGTTGTGTTATCCTTATGTTATCTATTAGAAGACCTCAATTGAAAGTGAATAAAATGTGTTGAAATCTAAATTGGATCGCCTAGAGAGTGGGCTTAACTGTTGTGTGAGTGAATGCGAGATTTCCAGAAGAGTTAAAAATTCTAAATGATATGTGTTTCCACAAGCTTATGAAGGATCGAGTTTAATCTCACAATGGTATTAAGGCAACAATGGAGTATATGAGTTATGAGTATAGTATGTTGTGATCTATGGCTTCGAGCCAAGTTGGGGAGCTTGCTATTGGTTAGCGGATTGTGCGGTTATGTACTATGTTAGTTCCGATTTGATGCATGCTAGTGAATCAGTTCTGGTTGTGGAAATTGGGCCGAGAATGGCACGAGTGAAGGAATTTTTTTGACTAGATGTCATGAGCTCGGATGAGCAGGAGATAAGTTTCGATGTTTACTGTAAATTGGTATTGTCTTCAGCGTCACCTAAGATCGGTGCTTTGTAAAAAGGGTTTTGCGTCCTGGTTAATGATTCTTGATCGTTCTTCAGCGTTAGTGCGACCGGTGGTTTGGAGGTACGCTCCAGATATTGTTGTGGTAGGTTGTGGGAGTGTGTCCCACGGGAAGATTATATAAGTGTGGCATGTGATCACTTGATTTATTAAAGATGTAAACCAAGTATGAAGTTTGTGATGGTGTCGTTAAATTGAAGATTCATGCCTGGAGGGCACTTGGCATATTGGGTTGTGAACTGGGGAGGATTACTCCGATTGTGATGGTTGTTCTTGTGTGTTATGAGAAAAATAGGAGTTATTATGTACCTTTAAAAGGTTATCAAACTAGTTCAATGTGATCAGAATTAGCTTGAAGTCGGTGGATAGATTTAATGTGAATAATGGCTCTATGTCAGGCCAGATGTGTGCATTTTAGTAACGCGGTCCTCATGGAGGAGTAGTTAGGTTGATGTTTCGTTGTCAGATATTTCGTGTAGTGATGCATTGTGTCGTGTGAGTTGTGAGACGGCTTGAGAAATTGCTATGTATTGAGAATCCGCGTAGGAATGACGTTATATGAGCATCTTGGCTCTTGAAATTCAGACTGTACATCGCACCTCAGTTGTGCTTGAGTTTTGTAGCTTATAACGCTATATGTCCCTTAGAGATATTATTATGCACTTATCATGCTTACGACCGATACTCGGTATTTTGTTGTAATGAGCAAATTTGGCTCGATATGCATATCCTTATGTGAGATCTATGTGTGGATCGGGTGGCACGCCGCCATGGGTATGTTATCTGGATCGGGTTGCACGCCGCAACAGTGTGATATTGAGTATAGTTTTCTATATGCTATTTTGTATGCCTTGTTTCCTGTTTTCTAAGGAAAGTCTGTATTAGTGCGTGGGATTGGTAATTCCTTCCAGAGTTTGTTTTCTTTTTTGCATCGCATTCGAATTGGTAGCCTATTAGCATATTAGGGCATCATATGCGGCTTTGATTATGTCTGGGGTGGCTTATTGCCTGAGCAGTTTGTAATGGGTGAGATGAGATCATTGAATTCGAGATCAGTGCAATCTAAGTATATGAAGTAAATTAAGGGGTTAAGACCATTGTTTGGTTCAGAATGAGGTGATAGTTCTTGCCAGAAGTATAGACCCAATGAATTGTTGATTCGGCGGTGTTATGAATTTATACAGATCTCATCCGTCGTATCGGTATTGTAAGAATTTGAACAAGACCTATGTATGTCATGCAGAGCATGGGATGTGTAATGACTTTTCTTCTAGATGGGATCAATGAAAGTTCTTACTAGTTGAGTACGTAAACGTTCATGGTTCGGAAAGGAGGTGAAGTCCTCATGTTACTTTAGGATGGTATGGTATATGCGATATGTTGTGAAGGGTTGAGATTTGCGTGTGTAAGGTTACAGTTCAGTTCTGAATGGAAATTCATAACATTCTTAGGCGGTACGGGTAGCTTTAGGTGATTAGAGAAATGAGCTTCAGATGATTAGGGTGAATGATCTTCAGATGATTAAGGAAATGGTATTGCTAATTGGAAGTGATTTGATGAGAGTATGTCTCAGAAAAAGGTAATGTGATTAAACTGATGATATTTTGGTAGTATTGCGACATGTTCTTAGGGGGTCCACTAGTGGTATTCAGGTTTTCTTGGTAGCACAGGGAAATTTTGAGTATCTGTCGTGAAATGATTGGGTATCAAAGGTGTGAATGTATTCGCACAGTGGAAACTGGAATCAGGTATGATGATTTGTGTGCCATATGGAGTTGGAGACTGGGAGTTCTCATGTACAGGCTAGGTTGTGGTGGTGGATCGTGTGTATTCGGCACCGTTTAGCGGCAATCGGGATTTGGAGGCTCGAGTGGATCTTTGTTTGCTAGTATGTTAGATTTTGGATGTGATATCGGAATTCAGACTGGTTGTCTTAGTGTTGAGTGATTCTGAACTATTGCACTATGGGCAATACCAAAAATGCCACGGGTTGAGTGATGAAGTGCATTGGATTATGTTCTAGCATAGTGGTTTATATTTCAAAGGACCAGCGGACGGTTGGGAAGGATTGCTTTCTTAATTGGGCATTCGTGATGGATGTCAGTGCAAAGGTTGCTATTATTAATTCAGTTCTGGTGTTGGCGGACTTTTCAGATGAGTTTCATATGGCTAGGCATTCGCCGAGCGAGGTTGTTGATTTTAGTATTAATTTGGTGCCGGGCACCGGATCGTCTGGCTCCGATAGGAGTTGTAGTAGTGGAAGTCGAGCGGGATGAGTAATTGGGTGTTGCTCGGTGAATAACATACCGGTTATGTTCTATCAGGTTTGCGTGGTATGTGTTATTTGTTTCACCATGGGTGTAATGATTTGCTTTGGCTCCAGACATCAATTGAGCATGGTTGTTGATTTCAAGCATAGTGACTTGAGGTGTTTCCTGTGGAGTAGTATTTGGATAGGAACGCGCGTTGCAGCAAAGCTGTGTGGAAATATGACATTGTGGGCCAAATTTGTGTGTCCTATTTCTATGATGTGAGATAGGGTCTCAGCCTTGTGTTGTGGCAGTACTGGTGAGTTTGAGGTACAGCTTTCTCAGTTGAGTCATTTTCATGAATTGAGTATGTTCGGACCGTTTCTTATTGGTGCAGGTATTATGCAAGTTGTGGCTTAGGCATGTATTGATGTGTCATGTCACCTGAGTAGTGTGTTTGGTCAGAAGAGATCGTTGAAATCATTAATGAATGCAAACGGATTCGATTTCAGTATGTGTGATGGGTAAATATTGAGGTTCGGTTCAAAATTTGCTATGGTAATTACCAGGAGAGAAATGACTTCATGAATGGTTGACATAGGAAATGGTTATGATTTATTGCGTGTTTCCTTTATCATTGGCAGTATGTGAAAGTGTTGGAATGAGGCTTTAGTTGTTAAGAGGTTTCCTATCGATGTTCGATTATTATGTGCAGCTACTGTGAATAGAGATTATCGTTTCGAGTATTTGAGTTATGTGGTATATCAGATAATTTCACCTGATGTTGCAGGTATGGGTTATTACAGCTGGTTCGGGCTTATTCTGAGTATGGATGTGAAGTTCTAATCTTGTGTATGATTTCGGAAGGTGCAGTGTGGTTCTATGGTTTATAGACTAGATGGATTGTGAAATTTCAGCTATGTTGTGTTATCTGACCTATGCGAGATAGGGTAGTGTGGGATCACCCACGGGTATATTCTTGGTAAAGTCGTTCAGCTATTGGTTGGCTTCTAGGACAACTCTGGGTACGCTCGAGGACGAGTGTTTGATTAAGTTGGGGAGGATGTGACGACCCGACCCATCGTCTCGTGAGTTACCGCCCCGTTTTCCCCATTTCCTATTTCTTTATGCTTCATTATCAGTGTTGGGTGTGAACGAGTTGATTCGGAAAGGTTTTGAAAGGAATTGAGACACTTAGTCTCTTTCAAGAAGGCTCAAGTTGAAAAAGTCAACCGGACTTTGACTTATGAGTTAGAGGGCTCGGATGTAAATTCTGACGGTTCGATTAGCTCCGGGAGATGATTTGTAACTTAGGAGTGTGATCGGAAGTAATTTTGGAGGTCCGGTGTAGAATTAGGCTTGAATTGGCGCTGTTAGTATTTTGGCGAATTCCGGTTGATAGGTGAGATTTTTATCCGAGGGTCGGAACGAATTTCCAAGAGTTGTTGTAGCTTCGTTATGTCATTTGTGATGTGTGTGCAAAATTTCAGGTCATTCGGACGTGGTTTGGTTGGGTTTTTGATCGAATGCGTGTTTTGGAAGTTTTAAAAGAACTTAGGCTTGAATTCGATGTAATTCGATGATTTTAGTGTTAGTTGAGGTATTTTGATGATTGGAGCAAGTTTGGATGCTGTTTTAAGATATGTTGGAATATTTGGTTAGAGTCCCGAGGGGCTCGGGTGAGTTTTGGAATGGTTTCGGGCCATTTTTAGGCCAATTTAACTTGCTGGATTTTTGACAGCAAGGTTCGAAAATTTTGATGCGAGGAGCATAATTTGAAAGCTTATATCTCGTAATCTATAAGTAATAGGAAAATGTATAAAACATGAAAGTTGTAGCCCTTGTATTCTAGATTCCATAAATATAAACCATTCATCATTTGGATATTTGTACAGAAAGTTATAATCGATTGAATAAGGGCTAGTAAAATTGTTTTGAAATTTCCCTGAAATTTCTGATGCGAGGAGGCTAATTTGGAAGCTTATATCTCGAAATATATATGGAATCAGAAAATGTATAAAACATGAAAGTTGTAGCTTGTATTCTAGTTTCCAGAAATTTAAACCATTCATCATTTGGATATTTGTACAGAAATTTATAATCGATTGAATAAGGGCCAGTAAAGCTGTTTTGAAATTTCCCAGAAATTTCTGATGCAATGAGGCTAATTTGGAAGCTTATATCTCGAAATATATATGGAATCGGAAAATGTATAAAACATGAAAGTTGTAGCCCTTGTATTCTGGTTTCCAGAAATTTAAACTATTTGGCATTCGGACATTTGTACAGAAAATTATGATCGATTGAATATGGCTAGTAAAGCTGTCTCTGGTGGACTTTTAGTGACGAAACTGGACTTTTAGTGATGGACGGACAGAAACTTAAGGACCAAAAATGCTGATTTCTTCATTTTCGTTTTGGGATTTTTGGAGCTCGGTTCTTGGTCGATTTTGAGGTGTTCTTCACGATTTCAACTCAAGTAAGTGTCCTATACTTGAAAGTGTTTATATTACATAAATCCATGGTTATTTTCATCGTTTAATTCGGATTTAAATGGAAGAAATCAAGATTTTTGCAAAATCTTCCAAAAATGAAAAATTAAGATTTGGAGGTCGAGTTGTTGTCGGAATTTGATAAGTTTGGTATGGTTGAACTCGTATTGGAATGGGTTGTCGGATTTTATAAGTTTCGCTGGATTCCGAGACGCGGGCCCCACGGGCGAATTTTGAGTGCAATTTCAAATTTTTAATGGAAAGTGTAGAATTCTATATGGAATTAATTCCTATAATTTTTATTGATTGAATCGAATTATTGTGGCTAGATTCGAGGCATTCGGAGGTCGATCTGAGAGGAAAAGGCATTGTGGAGTAGTATTTTGCTCGGGTTTTTGCTAATTTCGAGAATTTTGGTATTTTTTTCGATTGTTTTGATTGGGCTTTGTTCCCTTATCATATTATGACATATTCGTTCTAATTTTGGATAGATTCGATGTACGTGGAGGCCAATTCGAGGGGCAAAGACGTCGCGAGCTAAAGAAGTAGCTAGTTCGAGGTGAGTAATTGATGTCTTGAGGGTTTGAAACCCCGGATTTCACATCGTAACATTTTATTGAGGTGACTTGCACGCCGGATAATGGGCGTGGGGTAGAGAACCATTGGGGATTGTGACTTGGTCCATCCCGAGAGATGTTTTTACCGTATTTTCTATTTGAATTAAATTGAGAATCATCCTTACTTGGATTTAATTGTTACATTTGGGATTCTTGCCAATTATTTGAATCCTTCAGGGATTGACATCATTGTTTTCGCATACATGCATATCATTTGATCTCAGTCCAAGGTTTTAAATATTGTTTTGCAAACTCAGCCATCTTTCTAAGATTTGAAAACTTAAATGATATTTCTAAATTATATTTCGGGCTGAGAACTACTGTTTTACAAATGCCCAAGGGGCTTATGATGATTTCTGGACTGAGCATGGATCGGGTTGCGTGCTGCAGCAGTGTTATATTGATATTGAGGCCGAGAGCCTGGTTGATTACATTGATATTGAGGCCGAGGGCCTAGTTAATTACATTGATATTGAGGCCGAGAGCCTGGGTGATTATACTGAGATTGATATGAGGACGAGGGCCTAGATTTGATGCCATGAGATGGCTTGATATTGTGTTTGGGCTGTAAGAGCCCCTCCAGAGTCTGCACACACCCCCAGTGAGCGCCGTCGACGATAAATAAAATGGATGGCTCGGGCTGCACGCCGCAGTGGGTACTAGAGAGTACTATTATATGCATTGCATTGCACTCATGCATAGAGTGTACCATCATATGCATTGCATTGCACTCATGCATTTGTTTTTATCTGTTATACCTGTCTCAGTAATTGGTACTCTAATTTAATTGACTTGTTGCTTCACTAGTTGTTGTTCTAAACTGTCATTCATAGTTTACTTTGTATTTTTCCATGATTTCTTATTCTCAGCCTTTATTTATGTTTATTACTCACTGGGTCGGAGTACTCACATTACTCCCTGCACCCTGCGTGCAGATCCAGGTACACCACAGGCTAAGTGAGGAATTGTTTAGCTGAGCAGGCAGTATCCGGGAGTATTGAGGTAGTTGCATGGCGTTCGCAGCCTTGATCTCTCCCCTCTATCTCTATCTTTTATTCCGTATTTTTTTCCTAGACAGACTTGTAATAGGTGGATATTCTGTATTAGAGGCTCATATTTGTGACACTGGATTCTGTTGGGCTATGGTATGGTATTTTAATTGAACTTCCGCAGATTTTATTATTAATTATATACTTGAATGAAATGACTTAGTAAATTTTCTGTGATATTTATCTATAATCTGAATAAGAATTTGGGATAATGTTGTTGAATGGTCGGGCTTGCCTAGCAGTGTGTTGGGTGCCATCATGACCGGGGTTGGGGTCGTGATAGTATCCCCAAAAGCACCACATTCTATATACTTACCCTGAAGAGACTTCATGCGAATCTAAAGCCATTACCTTCACCGTCCTGATACTGATATGTAGAATCCATAATGATATAGAAATACCACGAGTCTTGACACCCTCCAATGCAAATCTCAGTTTCTAGCCAAATATACAACTTGAAAATATCCAATTATTACATGTAAAATCTTGAACCGATTAGAACCATTTTCGAGAGTTATCCATTCTACTTAAACCGCAATTAGACCGATCAAACAGATCAAATGGCATGTGCTCCATTAGCACTCCAACACTGTAGAATGTAACCTCACCTTAATGCAACCAAGGAACCTCCTGTTCTATGCACCGTACATCCTTTACCAATAACAACTCAAGTCATTCCGTGATTCTCATACACCCATAAAGCATAACATTACCTTTATTGAAATTTCCTTTACTCGAGCCATCCTCGATCTCAACCTCCATAAGCCATAACTTATTCACTAGTACGCCTCAATCTGGAACCAACATAGCATATAACCATGCAATCAACTAATCAATAGTAGACTCTCCCACTTGGGTCAAAGCCATAGATCAAAACACACAATAACTCATAATGCATATACTATATTACTGCCATAATACCATAGTGAGATTAAACTCAATCCTTCATAAGCTCGCACAACACAGACCATCTAGTACTTCAAATCTTCTGCAAATCTCGCATTCACCCTTGTGACAGTCAAGCCCACTCTCTTAAGCGACCCAAATTCAAATTGCAACACATCTATTCCACCGGTAAAAGAGATCTTCCAACAAACAACAAAAGGATCACACAAACTTCAGAACACTCCGCGGGAGATATCCCACCCACTTCACCTCAAACTAATAGCTCTTCATACCCTTTCCATCGTCATAAACATTACGCAATCACTTAATCTTCCTAAGTCTGAACTCATATCGCAACATGAAATCTACTCCACTCCCCAACTAGAAAACATGAAAAGATTCTTCACACTCCCATAACTCGAAGCTATACATCAAATCAAGATGGAAATCAAGCACCAAATAGTTCTTTCTGCCCCCAAGTAGACCCTTCTCGTCTCATTCAAATCATATGAACATATCTCTCAGTCACATCATACTCATCACATAGTCATCCAGCTATCGCTTCTACTAATTAGGACATTACCGAACACATAAATTCAAAAAGCACATGCTCATACAATCAGTGCCTCAGTGCTCAAGCTATAGGTAAAACCTGGCCTCAAGTCCTCTAGACTGGCCCAATATCAACACATAGAGATTATATCTTGTCCCTTAATCAGGGAATCACAAGCCATCGATGCACATCTGATATTGAGCTCTCATGCACGCATACGAATGCGTGGAAGGAATTCAAGGAGTTACATTTCAAGCTGAGTCAAGGACGCATGATAAGAATTCAAGAATGTGAAGTTTTCCTAAAGGTTCTGCAGGCTCCCGATGATAAGTACAGACGTCTCCGTACCGATCCGCGAGACTCTACTAAACCTGCTCATGACTCGTGAGACCTATGTAACCTAGGCTCTAATACCAACTTGTCACGACCCTAAAACCAACCCCATCGTGATAGCGCCTATCGTGGAACTAGGTCGGCCGACACAACTCCCGAATTAACCATTTAATCAATAATAATCATTTTTAAGCCTTTAATCAATCAGATATCTCATAATGTAAGTCTAAATGAATAGTGCGGAATAAACATAAGCCTGACATTGGGGTGTCACAAGTCACGAGCATCTACTAAGGTCTGAAAATATACTAAAAACAATCTAAGGGATACAAGAGGGAGAAGAGCAGGGCTGCGAATGTCGTGCAGCTACCTTTCTAACTCCAATGACTCTGCCACTGAGCAATCAACACCCGCTACCGGGTTTAGAAATACCCGAATTTGCACGCAAGGTGCAGGGAGTAATGTGTGTACGCCAACTCAATAAGTAATAAAAGTAAATGAAAGCTGAACAGTAAGAAAACACGTAAACCACGTCAAAACGCTACAACAAATGCAGGACATTTCTAACACAGTACAGAAACATTTACTTTGTAAAAATCATGCTTAGTTTCGGTAAAACCTTTTAAAACAATTTTCAATAGTTTCAAGCAAGTGATAAAACAGTGAGTAAAAGTGATAGAAATGTAAACAACCCCTCGGGCAAAACACGTACCATAAACCGCCCCTCGAGCATAATATCAACAGAACCAGCCCTCGGGCTACCTCATAATCACTCATAATCAGCCCTTCGGGCATAACATAAATCAAGAAATGCCCCTCGGGCAAGACAAGGATCAAGAACAGCCCCTCAGGCAACAAGATAAAACAATAACATCCCCTCGGGCTACATCATATCACTAACACTGGGTACCCGCGCTCACTGGGGTGTACAAAACTCCAAGAGGGGCCCCTTATGGCCCAAGCGTAATAACAAGCCATCTCGTGGCATAATCAAACAGGATCTCGGTCTCATATCAAGCCACCTCGTGGCGTAACAAATCAGGCCCTCAGCCTCATAATTATAAATCAGTACCACACTGCTGCAGCGCGTATCCCGATCCCATAATATCCTCACCACACAGGTCATCGGCCTCACTCAGTTAGAAATCTCTCAAGCCACTCGGGCAATAGTAAAACATGATGCTCTGCCCAAAATATCATTTAAAAATATCAAAACGGACTAAATATGGCTGAGCTATGAAAATAGTAGAATACAACATGACTGAGTACATATATGAAGTCAAAAAGTGAGGAATAGTAGTAAAAGCCTCTAAAGGTCCAAAACAGTTGGCACGAGACCCAAATATGGTATTTAACTCAAAACATGATAATGCTTTCCAAAACACAATGATATCAAACAAGTTTTAATCAAATATGTGACTTAACCGTCATACGGGACTGACTAAGTCATAATCCCTAACGGTGCACGACCCCACGCTAGTCATCTAACGTGTGCGTCATCTCAAAGTAGCATAACGATGTGAAATCCAGGGTTTCATACCCTTAGGACAATATTTACAATCATTACTTACCTCAAACCGGTCCAAACTCTAGCCCGCGATGCCTTTGCCTCTCGAATCGGCCTCCAAATGCTACAAATCTAACCAAAATCAGTATATTATCATCAATATACACTAAAGGAACAAATTCCACGCGAAAGTAATCAAATTAACTCAAGAATCCCGGAATTGCTCCAACCCGGCCCCTGGGCCCACGACTCGAAATCCGATCAAAGTCTCAAAATCCGACAACCCATTTAATTACGAGACTATCCATACTAGTTTCACTCAATTCCAACTTCGAATCGGCTTTCAAATCCCAAAAATATATTTTATGAAGTTCCACAATTTTCCCCAAATTTACATCCCAAATCTCTACTCAAATGATGAATCCAACGTTATAATCATGTATTTTAGCCAAAATTGAGTTAGAATCACTTACCCCGATAGTTCTCTTGAAACTCCCTCAAAAAATCTCCAAAGCCCGAGCTCTCTAGGTCAAAATATGAAATAAAACTCCAAATCTCGTATTTATAGTGCACCTCCATCACCGCTGACCGCGGTCCATCACCGCTGACCACGGTAAATCCACTACTACAGCAGAAAATATTGATTGCAGTGACATACTTTAGTATTTTGGCCATACCTTTCTCTACATATGTCCAAATTGTGATTTCTTTAGCTTTATGAAAACTAGACACTAAGGGTTACAACTTTTGTTTTTGAATCATCTCAAAATTCCTTGTAGATAAAAAGATATAGGCTTCCGAAGTCAGACTAATGAACCTACGGATTCTTCCTCACCGCGGACCGCGGACCATATTCCGCCCCAGCGGTAAAACCACCGCTCCTAGCAGTAAAACCACCGCTCCAGCTGTAAATATAAGTACCAGGACCAATGCATGAGTCCCGGTAAAGCCCGGACTCTCTCAAAACTCACCTGAAACACACCCGAGGCCCTCGGGACCTCAACCCAAACATACCAACACCTCCCATAACATCATTAAAACTTAGTCAAGCCTTTGAATCACTCAAAACAACACTAAAATACCAAATCAACTTCGGATTCAAGCTTAAGAACTTAGGAACTTTCAAATTCCACAAATAATACTGAAACTTATCAATTCAACTCTGATGACCTAAAATTTTGTACACATGTCACAAATGACACTACAGATGTCACGACCCAATTCCCGAACCTGGTCGTGATGGCGCCTCTCATGAATACAAGGCCAGCCATTCAACCCAATTCATCCTTTTAAGACAATTAATTAACACAATTATAGTATAAACATGGTTTAATAATATCCAATAGCGGAAAGTATAGATAAAATACGAAAATCCAACCCAACTCAGCCCTAACCGGGGTGTCACAAGTCATGAGCTACTACAGAGTTTACTAAAATTCTACAAAGTATGGAATTAGGAACAAAGTCTGAAGATATCATAAATAACAGAAGATAAGGGAGAAAACGGGTCTGCGAACGCCATGCAGCTACCTCGATAACTCCGATGAAAACTGAACAGCAGAAAACTCGCTCTATGCCTCAGGAATACCTGTACCTGCACACATGGTGCAGGGAGTAATGTGAGTACTCCGACCCAGTGAGTAATAAATATAAATAATGACTGAAGGTAAGAAAACACGTTAAGGCACACAACATTCTATACAGAAGCAGTGAAATCATTTAAAATAACAATTCAGTGAAACATCATGTGAAATTTCTTTTAAACCAGTAAAACAGGTAATTTGGCAGTAAAATGACGAGTAGAAATCTGCCCCTCGGGCTCAATATCAAAACAACAAGTAGAAATCTGCCCCTCGGGCTCAGTATCAAAATAATAACTAGAAATCTGCCCCTCGAGCTCAGTATCAAAATAATAAGTAGAAATCTGCCCCTCGGGCTCAGTATCAAAATAATAATTAGAAATCTGCCCCTCGGGCTCAGTATCAAAATAATAAGTAGAAATCTGCCCCTCGGGCTCAGTATCTCAGAACAGTATCAGCCCCTCAGGCTCAGAACAGTATAAAGCAACCAGTCAATGAAATAAGAGCACATAATTATTATGGCAGATAATGCAGATAAAGAATAAATGCATGAGTGCAATGCAATGCATATGACGGTACCCTCTGGTACCCACTGCGGCGTGCAGCCCGAGCCATCCATATTTATTTATCGTCGACGGCGCTCACTGGGGGTGTGTACAGACTCTGGAGGGGCTCCTACAGCCCAAGCGCAATATCAAGCCATCTCGTGGCATCAAATCTAGGCCCTAGGCCTCATATCAATCTCAGTATAATCACCCAGGCTCTCAGCCTCAATATCAATGTAATCAACCAGGCTCTCGGCCTCAATATCAATGTAATCAACCAGGCTCTCGACCTCAATATTAATATAACACTGCTGCGGCGCGCAGCCCGATCCATGCTCAGTCCAGAAATCATCATAAGCCCCTTGGGCATTTGTAAAACAGTAGTTCTCAGCCCGAAATATCATTTAGAAATATCATTTAAGTTTTCAAATCTTAGAAAGATGGCAGAGTTTGCAAAACAGTATTTAAAACCTTGGACTGAGGTCAAATGATATGCAAAATATGCGAAAACAGTGATATCAATCCATGAAGGATTCAAATAATTGGCAAGAAGCCTACAATTGGAAACATGACTGAGGATATAAATTCTTTAACAAAATAAGTGAGGAAAACCAGTCAATAATCCCCTAAGGGTTCTACAGGTCGGCACAAGGCCCCAAGCATGGCAACAAGCCCAATTCACAATAATAAAGTATACGTCTCAACCAAAAATGTAGTAAAATATCTCTCGGGACGGACCAAGTCACAATCCCCAACGGTGCTCTACCCCACGCCCGTTATCCGGCGTGCTAGTCACCTCAATATAGTGTTACGATATGAAATTCCGGGGTTTCAAACCCTCAGGACAACATTCACATCTATTACTCACCTCTAGCCGGCCAAATACTACTCCGCGATGCCCTTTCTTTTCATATCGACCTCCTCGCGCATCGAATCCGGCCAAAACCACAACGAATACATCACAATAGACTAAGGGAATATAACTCAATCGAAAAGACTCGAAAAATATCAAAAATCATGAAATTTGCAAAACCCGAGCCCCGGGCCCACGTCTTGAAATCCAAAAAATTTTACATAAAAAATGTTCCTTATCTCGCCACGAGTCTATACATACCAAATTCACAATAATCGGAGTTCATTTGACCCCTCAAATCCCAAATTTAGAATTTCAATCTCAAGCCCTAATTTCTTATAATTTGGCTATGTTTTCATGGATTTCTAGGATGATTCTTCAATAAAATCATGTATTTAACTCATAAAACTTACCTCTAATCGATCTTAGTTGAAACTCCCTTTAATCCCCGTCCAAAAGCTCTCAAAATGACTAAAAATGGTGGAGAAATGGGGTGTTTTTCGCGAATGAAATGTAAATTTTCGGAATTACTGTTCACCCCGCGTACTGTTCACGCGTTTACTGTTCACGGATACTGTTACGGGTACTGTTCACGGATACTCTTACGGGTACTGTTCACGGATACTGTTACGGGTACTGTTCACGGATACTGTTATAGTACTGTTCACGGCACTATTCACGGATACTGTTATGGGGTACTATTCACGGCACTATTCACGGATACTGTTACGGGGTACTATTCATGGGCACTGTTCTTAACTACTGTTCACAGTGTTGTAAAAAAAATGCAGCAACTTTATTTTTTTCGTGCCTAAATCGATCCGTTAACCTTCCGAAATACACCCGAGGCCCCCGAGACCTCAACTAAAAGCACCAACATGTCTTAAAACATTATCCAAACTTGCTCCAATCGTCAAAACACCTCAACTAACGCCAAAATCATCAAATTATATCGAATTCAAGCCTAAGTTCTTTTAAAACTTCTAAAACACACATTCGATCAAAAACCCGACCAAACGATGTCCGAATGACTTGAAATTTTGCACACATATCCCAAATGACACAATGAAGCTACAGAAACTCTCGGAATTTCATTCTGACACCCGGATTAAAATCTCACCTATCAACCGAAATTCTCCAAAATACTAACTTCGCCAATTCAAGCCTAATTCAACACCGGACCTCCAAAATTACTTCCAGTCCTGCTCCTAAGTCACAAATCACCTCCCGGAACTAACCGAACCGTCGAAATTCACATCTGAGCCCTCTAACTCATAAGTCAACGTCCGATTGACGTTTCCAACATAAACCTTCTTAAAAGAGACTAAATGTCTCATTTCTTATCAAAATCGCTCCAAATAAATTCTAATGCACCCAATACCGATAATGAAACATGAGGAAGCAGAAAATGAGACGAACGAGACAGTAACTCATGAGACGACGGGTCAGGTCGTCACATGTTCTGATATTGAGCCCGAGGGGCTGGCACTGTTCTGATATTAAGCCCGAGGGGCTGGTTCTGTTGATATTATGCCCGAGGGGAGGTTTCTTGTACATGTTTTGCCCGAGGGGCTGTTTACATTTCTATCATTTTTGTTACTCACTTGTAAACTACTTGCTTTACTTGTCGGAAAAAAAAGGATTTTCACTTGATTTCTCACTGCTTTACTGTTTAAAGTGATTTTACTGCTTCAGTATAGAATACCTTGTGTTTTTGCGTGATTTATTGCCTTCAGTCTTTATTTATTATTATTACTCATTGAGTCAGAGTACTCACATTACTCCCTGCACCTTGTGTGTAGATTCAGGTATGTTTTGGCTGATCGGAGGCAGACTCATCAGGGTTTAGCAAGGTAGCTGCCGGCGTTCGCAGCACTACTTTTCTCTCTCCTCATTTCATTAGTTTGTATTTGTACACTCCAGGCTTTCAGTTGTATTTCTAACCTAGTAGATGCTCGTGACTTGTGACACCCCGGTTAGGGCTATGTCGGGTTGTGCTTCCGTTAATTATATCATTAAATCATATTTTAAACTGTTTAACTATTTAATTATATCGGGATGTGTCGGCGTGACTTGTGACACCCCGGTTATTAACTATTTTTGAAAATGTGATATGAGTTTGTTGGCTGGCCTTATCTTCACGAGAGGTGCCATCACGACCGAAGTGGGGTTTGGGTCGTGACAATATTACACTAAAGTTATAAATTGTTAAACCACTGTGTCCCGTATTTAATACTGGACGTGAATAATGCAGATTTTTTATCGTAAATTCATCTAATTTTGGTTACTCCCTATAAATTATGTTGAAAATGCTACTCATTAAGGGATATAAGCCAGTATATTATAATGGAGAAGTGGAAAATAGTGAAAACTTGATATCTAGAACAATTAACTAGAATTACATAAATTAATATTTTGTTTCCTGTATATTGCACTGAAATTATAAATTGTTAAACCACTGTGTCCCGTATTTAACACTGGACGTGAATAATGCAGATTTTTTATCGTAAATTCGTCTAATTTTGGTTACTCCCTGTAAATTATGTTGAAAATGCTACTCATTAAGGGATATAAGCCAGTATATTATAATGGAGAAGTGGAAAATAGTGGAAAATTGGTATCTAGAATAATTTACTGGAATTAAATAATTTAATATTTTATTTCCTGTATATTCCACTGGAGTTATAGATTGTTAAACAACTATGTCCCGTATTTAAGATTGGACTTGAATAATGCAGAATTTTTTATGCTAAATTCGTCAAATTTTGATTACTCCCTGTAAATTATGCTGAAAATGCTACTCATGAAGGGATATAAGCTAGTATATTATAATAGAGAAGTGGAAAATAGTGGAAACTTGATATCTAGAACAATTAACCAGAATTACATAAATTAATATTTTGTTTCCTGTATATTACACTGAAATTATAAATTGTTCAACCATTGTGTCCCGTATTTAATACTGGACGTGAATAATGCAGATTTTTTATCGTAAATTCGTCTAATTTTGGTTACTCCCTATAAATTATGTTGAAAATGCTACTCATTAAGGGATATAAACCAGTATATTATAATGAAGAAGTGGAAAATAGTGGAAACTTGGTAATTAGAACAATTAACTGGAATTAAATAATTTAATATTTTATTCCTTGTATATTACACTGGATATATATGTAGTTATAAAACATAATGTCCTGTATTTAATACTGGACATGAATAATTCAAATTTTTTTACCCTAAAGTTGTCCAATTTTGGTTACTCCCTATTAAATATGGTGGAAACACTATTAAATATGGTGGAAACACTACTTATGAAAAGATATAAGCCAGTATATTATGATGGAGAATTGTAAAATAGTGGAAACTTGGTATCTAGAACAATTAACTGGAATTACATAAATTAATATTTTGTTTCCTGTATATTACACTGGAGTAATTTATTTTTAAAACAGTATGTCCTGTATTTAATACTGTACTTAAAAAATCCTGAATGTTTACGCTATATTTGACCAATTTTGCTAACTCCCTATAAAATATGTTGGAAATGCTACTTATGAAGGGATATAAGCCAGTATTTTATAATGGAGAAGTTGAAACTATTTGACAGTTGGTATCTAGAAAAATTTACTGGAATTAAATAATTTAATATTTTGTATCCTATTTATTATACTGGAGGTATATATAGTTAAAACATAATGTCCTGTATTTAATATTGTACGTGAATAATCCAAAAAAACAATTAAACCTAAATTCGTCCAATTTTGGTTATTCCCTATAAAATATGCTGGAAACGCTCCTTATGAGGGATATAAGACAGTATATAATAATAAAAAATAGTGAAAAATTGGTATCTAGAACAATTTACTGGAATATACATTAATTTATATTTCACATTGGGAGTTGTGTTAAAGTAATAATTACATTTATACTATTTTATCCCTGAGGTTCAATTTGCCTTCTGTCTTTTCATATACAATTTTAAAAAAAAAAATCACTATATAAGTAACATATCGTTTACAGATTTATTCACACAAACTCATCTAATTTTATTAGACAAAACAGAAAAAAGAAGGTAAACTGGATGCAGCAATCAAAACAATAGTTGATCAAATGAAAGAAGATATCATCGAAGCCTTTGAGATGAAGTTTGATGAGTTCATGGACAAGTATGAAAGGGAATTAAGAATACTCAAGGACAAGCTAGATAGGTTGGAGAGCATTGTCTGAAATGGGAGTATAGATGATAGTTCGTTTGACTCTCATGATATGGGAGATGATTAGTTTTTTTTTTATGTTTTTTTTGTGTGTGTTTTTGTGGAAGTATTTCGAATCTAAATAGTGGCAATGTAATTTTGGTTTATATTAATATAATATCTTTTTGTTAATGTCTTTATCTGCCTTACTTTTGATCTCTTTAAATTGCACATATAGTATTAGAAGCTATATATCCAACTATATTATAATGGAGAGAAGTCTACAACAGTGCAAAATTGGTATCAAGAACAAGTTAGTGGAATCAAATAATTTAAAATTTTATTTCCTGTATATTTTACTGGATATATATATTGCGAAACCATAATGTTCCTACAAAAGATGTGCACAATGCTGGAAAAACTACTTATTAAGCCATATAGTCCAGTATATTATTATTGACCAATTTTGGTTACCTCCTATAAAATATAGTGAAAATGCTACTTATGAAGGCATATAAGCCAGTATATTATTAAACAATTTACTTAAATTAAATAATTAAATATTTTGTTTCATGTATATTACACTGGCATTATATATTGTTAAAACATGATATCCCGTATTTATTACTGGACTTGAAACGTGGTATCTAGAACAGTTTATTGGAATAAAATAATATAATATTTTGTTTCCCGTATATTATACTAGAGGTATATCTTGTTAAACCATAATACCCAGTATTTAATAATGGACGTCAATAATCCAGAATTATTTATCCTAAATTCTTTTAATTTTGGTTACTCCCATTAAATTATGTTGCAAATTCTACTTATGACCAATTTTCGTAACTCTGCTTAGATATTGTTATGGCGTATGATACTAGTCACTCTAGTATAGCTGCCAATAATATTTAATAATTTGTTCAGTACTTATGACGATTTGGTGCAGTCTTTTATGCATTTTTAGCCACAAATTATATGGTATGTTGGGAGTTGTGGTAAACAAATAATTAGATTTTGGATAATAAATTGGATATCATAATTTTACAGGATTATACTTATTAAGTATACTGCAATCTAATTTTCATTTGTTTTTGTAAATTATTTCCTGTATATTATGATAGAAATGCTACTTATGAAGGTATATAATCCAGTATTTTATAAAGGAGAAGTTGAAAATATTGGAAAGCTGGTATGTAGAATAATTTACTGGAATTAAATAATTTAATATTTTTGTTTCCTATACGTGAATAATCCAGAATATTATATCCTAAATTCGTCCAATTTTATTTACTTTCCATAAAATATGCTGAAAATGCTACATATCAAGGCATATACGTCCGTATTTTGTTTCCTGTATATTACACTGGAGGTATATATTTTTAAACGAAAATGTCCATTATTTAATACTGGATGTGACTTGTATTATAGCTTTTTGATGGCGTATGATACAAGTCACTCTAGTATAGCTACCTATAATATTAAATCATTTCGTCAGTACTTCATGATTATTGGATGCAGTCTTTTATGCATTTTAAGCCTCAAATTATATTATACGTTGGGAGTTGTGTTAAACTAATAATTACATTTTGGATAATAGGTTGGACATCATAATTTTACAGAATTATACTTATTTTGTCTAATATTCATTTGTTTGTGTAATTTAATTCCTGTATATTATGCTGCAGCTATATGAAATACAAGTATTTTCTCTAGTATTTTAAACCTGAATGTGTACAATAAATTATATTATGTTGCAACTATATTATATGAAAGTATATTAATTTATGCATAATAAGTTTGATTTTTCATGCGTTGGTTTCTGAAAATTCTAATTATGAAGCGATATAAATCAAACTACAACAATTTGTAGTCTATCAAGTAATAGCTATTATATGACGTTATTATATGACGTGACATACTACTGACTCTAGTTTACTTACCTATAATATTTTATTATTAGCTATAATATTTCATCATTGCCTATGAATTTCATTAAGTAACCATTGGGTACAATTTTTTGTGCATTTTAATCACAGGTTATATTATATGTTGGGACTTGTATCACAGTAATTAAAGCATTTTTACTTATGCATTATACTGGAGCCTAACTTTTGAAATTTTTCTGTATCTTATACTGGAGTTGTATATATATAATAAAAAATTTGGAAAGCTTGAAATTTTTTTATCCAAGATAAATTACTGGAATATTATACACATTGCTTTGTATTACATCATAAATATGGTATTTTATGACATAACATGCAAGTAAATCTATTTCGTCTACATTTAATTACTTTATGAGGTACAGTGTTTGATGTATTTTTAACCACTAAAATTAATTTATATTTCACATTGGAAGTTGTGTTAAAGTAATAATTACATTTACACTATTTTCATTAAATTGTGATTCATGAATATTTATTTTTACCCCTGACGTTCAATTTACCTTCTGTCTTTTCATATACAGTTTTAAAAAAAATTACACTATATAAGTATCATATTGTTTACAGATTTATTCACACAAACTCATCTAGTTTTATTAGACAAAACAGAAAAAATAAGGAAAAATGGATGCAGCAATTAAAACCATAGTTGATCTGTAACGACCCGACCGGTCGTTTTGAACTTTTGCACTTTGATCGCCAGTCTTCGGGCATGACTTGCCCCGTGTATATATTATGCCTTATGTAAATCGTTGGTTTTGGTTTTCAGGGTAATCGGAATGAATTTGGAAGAACAATTCTCAGTTTGAAGCCTTAAATTTGAAAGGTTTGACCAAGAGTTGACTTGTTTGTATATGATCTCGGATTGAAATTTTTATGATTTGGTTAGCTCCGTTAGGTGATTTATGACTTAGAAGCGTGATGGAATTGTGTTTTGGAGGTCCATAGCTAATTTAGGCTTGAAATGTCGAAAGTCGGATGTTTGAAGTTTCCGGTCCGATAGTGAGATTTTTATTCAAGGGTTGGAATGAAATTTCGAAAGTTGGAGTAGCTTCGTAGTGTTGAATATGACTTTCTTGCAAAATTTCAGGTCATTCGGACGAGATTTGATAGACTTTTTGAGCGAAAGCATAATTTAAGAGTTTTTGAAGTTCTTAGGCTTGAATCCTATGTTAAATTGGTAATTTGATGTTGTTGTGAGCGTTCCAAAGTTTTGACCAAGTTTGAACGATATCATGAGATGTATTGGTACAATTGGTTTGAAGTTCCGGGAGTTCCGGGTAGGTTCCGGGATATTTTAGTGCGAAAATCATAGTCGTTGCAGGTCCAGAAGGGTTGCAGGCTCCGAAACTCACCCATGCGGTCCACACAAAATGAAGTGTTCCCACGGTGAGTGCAGTGCAGACTGCACAAAAGCGGGCGCGGGCGCGGTAGGTGTCGCGCGGACCGCACAAAAGTGGGCGCGGCCGCGGTGAAGAACCTTCCCGCTGGTCCTACTTCGGAAGCTCATATCTTTTGATCTACAAGGAATTTTGAGGTGCTTCAAAAAGGAAAATTGTAGCTATTCGTATCTAGTTTCCGGAAAGGTAAAGATATCGCAATTTAGACATCTGTAGCGAATATTATGGCAAAAATACTAAAGCTTGTCACTACAGAGGAAGGCCTGTGCGGCCGCAGTTGTTTTTGCACTGACCGCACTGGCTTGCGCGGACCGCTGTCGATTTGGTGTGGCCCACGGAGGCTGAAACCTGAGGGGTACTCTATAAATATGAGGTTTTGGGTTTTATTTAATATTTTGACCTAGAGAGCTCGAATTTTGGCGATTTTTCGAAGGTTTTTCAAGAAATTCATCGGGGTAAGTGATTTTAACTCAGATTTGGCTAGAGTACATGAATCTATCATTGAATTCATCATTTAATTCGTGATTTAGGATGGAATTTGGGAAGAAAATTGTGAAACCTTTCAAAAATGTAAAACGATGATTTGAAGGACCAAATGGTATCGGAATTGGATAATTTTGGTATGGTTAGACTCGTGAGGGTATGAGGATTTTGAAAATGTAAATTTTACCCGATTTTGAGACGTGGGCTCGGGTCTCGGGTTTTGGTAATTTCAGGAATCGTGCCCTTTATTGATTGTTTTCGCTTGGGCTTTGCTCCCTTAGCATATTGTGATGTATTCGTTCTGATTTTGGATAGATGCGACGTGCGTGGAGGCCAATTTGAGGGGCAAAGGCGTCGTGAGCTAGAAATTTCGCCGGTTCGAGGTAAGTATGATTGTAAATACTGTCCTGAGGATTTGAAACCCCGGATTATACATCGTTGTATTACTTTGAGGTGACTTACATGCTAGATGACGAGCGTGGGGTAGAGCATCGCTGGGAATTGTGACTTAGTCCATCCCGAATGATTAAATTAAATGCACATTTGATAGTTAATTGTTTGATGTTATTATAACTGTTTTGGGTTGTATGCCATGTTTGGGGCCTTGTGCCGACTTGTTGAGACCCTTATGGGCATTTTACTATTTTTCCTCACTCTATTTGTTTGAAAACACATCCTCAGTCATGTTTTACCTGCTTATTGCTCAAATCTAGCTTTATCACTACATTCTTAAAAATGTGGAAACTGTTTTGGGCTGAGTTCCCTATTTTAGTGAGATAGACCGAGGGTCTGATTGTGAGATTGATGACTGAGATATACCGAAAGTCTGATGGTGAGGTAAATAACTGAGAGAGGTCGAGGGCCTAGTTGTGAGGATTATATATCTATGGATTGGGTTGCACGCCGCAGCAATATATATACATATATATATGGATACAGATCGGCCTGCATGCTGCAGCAATGCTTATATGGGTCGGGATGCGCGCCGCAGCAGTGTTATACTTACATTGATATAAGGCCGAGGGCCTAGATTTGATTTAACGAGATGGCTTGATATTGCTCTTGGGCCGTAAGGGGCCCCTCCCGGAGTCTGCACACCCTAGTGAGCGCTGTCGACGAGATATATAGATCAGGCTGCACGCCGCAGCGATATATGGATCGGGTTGTACGCCGCAACGGTTATTATATGGTACCTGTTGAGTGTGAATACTGAGTGTGAGTATTTATTGGTAAGAGTTGAGTCACGAGGGACAGAGAGGCTAGCACGAGGGGCGATAGATATATATACATGCATATGAGTGATGCTTTGCCTGAGAGGCCTGTTTATGAACTCATTCATTTCGCTCCTCTTTAAAGTGAGTTTCTATCGAATATGTTGATTTAGTGACTGTTTTTCACTCATTTTTATATTAAGCCTCTATCGAAATGTTGAACAAATGTTTTAAAACAACTTTTATTTAAACTGGGGTTTATGAGATGTTCAGAAATTAATCACTGATTTGGCATTGGTTATTTCCATTGAGATTTTCAAGTTAAGAAGTGTTTATGACTACTGTTTTGCCCGAGGGGTTGTTTTACGAACTATGCTTTGCCCAAGGGGGCCGATTATGGCTTTAATCTTTATTATTATTTTAAAGGGTATTGAACCCCTACTAAAACTGCTGGAAAGTATTTCAAAATGATTTGTACTAAAAGCTGGATTTTAAAAAGGGAAGATTGACTCGTATTATGATTTGAAAGCCTGTTATGTTTATTGAGCCTAACGTGAATGTGGATTCATTGTTTCCTATTGCTCAGCCTTTATTTACTCTTATTACTTACTAGGTTGGAGTACTCACATTACTCCCTGCACCTCGTTTGCAGATTCAGGTATATCGGAATCCGGTAGCGGGTGTTGATTGCTCAGGCGCGGAGTCATCAGAGTTAGCAAGGTGGCTGCATGACGTTCGCAGCACCGCTTCCTTCCCCTCATTAGTGTTACTGTGTTTAGTACATTTTTAGACGTTTGTTGTACTCAGACCTTGATAGTTGCTCATGACTAGTGACACCCCGATGTCGGGCTGGTTTTATTTCGCACTGTTATTTCAGAATTTTATTGTGAAACATTGTTTAATTAAAGGCTTAAAAATGACTTTTAAGGCTTAAGGTGTTAATGTGAGTGTGGTGTCGACTGGCCTTGTCTTCATGAGAGGAGCCATCATAACCGGGCCGATTTGGGGTCGTGACATGATCAAATCAAAGAAGATATCATCGAAGCCTTTGAGATCAAGTTCGATGAGTTCATGGACAAATATGAAAGGGATTTAAGAAGACTCAAGGACAAGCTGGATAGGCTGGAGATCATTGTCCGATATGGGGCTAATGGTGGCAGTATAGATAATAGTTCTTGTGACTCTGATTAATTTTTTATTTTATGCTCTCTTTTTTGTTTTTGTTTTTTTTGTGGAAGTACTTGGAATCTGAATGGTGGCAATGTAATTTTAGTTTATATTAATATAATTTCTTTTTGTTAATGTATTTATCTAACTTACTTTTGATCTTTTTAAATTCAAGGAAAATATAAATAATGACTATGATTTTACTGTTAAAAATGTGAAAAATCAAACAATACCATATATAATATTACCAGCTATATATCCAACTATATTATAATGGAGAGAAGTCAAAATAGTGGAAAATTGGGATCAAGAACAAGTTAGTGGAATTAAATAATTAAAAAAAAATTCCTGTATATTACACTGGAGTTATATATTGTTCAATCATAATATCCTGTATTTAATACTAGACATGAATAATCCAGATTCTTTTATCCTAAATTCGTCCAAATTTGGTTACTCCCTATAAAATATGCTAGAAATACTATACTTATGAAGGCATATAAGCCAGTATATTATAATGGAGAAGTGCAAAATAGTGGAAACTTGGTATCTAGTACAATTTACTGGAATTAAATAATTAAATATTTTGTTTCCTGTATATTACACAGGAGTTATATGTTGTTAAAACATGAAATATTGTATTTAATACTGGACTTGAATAGTCCAGATTCTTTTGTCCTAAATTCGTCCAATTTTGGTTACTCCCTATAAAATATGCTGGAAATGCTACTTATGAAGGGATATAAGCCTGTACATTATAATGGAGAATTGGAAAATATTGGAAACTTGGTATCTAGAACAATTTACCGGAATTAAATAATTAAATATTTTATTTCCTATATATTACACTGGAGTTAATTGTTATTAAAACATGATACCCTGTATTTCATACTGGACTTGAATAATCCAGATACTTTTATCCTAAATTCGTCCAATTTTGGTTACTCCCTATAAAATATACTGGAAATGCTACTTATGAAAGGATATAAGCCAGTACATTATAATGGAGAATCAAAAAATATTGGAAACTTGATATCTAGAACAATTTACTGGAATTAAATAATTAAATATTTTGTTTCCTGTATATTACACTGGAGTTATAGCTTATTAAAACATGATATCCTGTATTTCATACTGGACTTGAATAATCCAGATTCTTTTATACTAAATTCATCCAATTTTGGTTACTCCCTATAAAATATGCTGAAAATGCTACTTATGAAGGCATATAAGCCAGTATATTATAATGGAGAAGTGGAAAATAGTTGAAACTTGGTATCTAGTATAATTTACTGTAATTAAATAATTAAATATTTTGTTTCATGTATATTACACTGGAGTTATACGTTCTTAAAACATGATATCCTGTATTTTATACTGGACTTGAATAATCCAGATTTTTTTATCCTAATTCCTCAAATTTTGGTTACTACCTATAAAATATGCGGGAAATGCTACATATGAAGGTATATAAGCCAGTACATTATAATGGAGAATCGGAAAATATTGGAAACTTGGTATCTAGAACAATTTACTGGAATTAAATAATTAATTATTTTGTTTCCTGTATATTACACTGGAGTTATATGTTGTTTAAACATGATATCCTGTATTTAATACTGAACTTGAATAATCCAGATTTTTTTATCCTAAATTCGTCCAATTTTGGTTACTCCCTATAAAATATGCTGGAAATGCTACTTATGAAGGCATATAAGCCAGTATATTATAATGGAGAATTGAAAAATAGTGGAAACTTGGTATCTAGTACAATTTACTGGAATTAAACAATTTAATATTTTATTTGCTGTATATGACACTACAGTTATATATTTTTAAACCACTATGTCCCGTATTTAATACTGGACTTGAAAAATCCAGAATTGTTTATGCTAAATTTGACCAATTTTGGTTACTCCGTATAAAATATTTTGGAAATTCTACTTATGAAGGGATAACGACCCAATTCCCGAACCCAGCCGTGATGGCGCCTCTCGTGAAGACAAGGCCAGCCAGACCAAAACGGGATACCTCTTTAAGTAGTTAATTATCATAAACAGTAATAAACATAATATAATATCCATAGGTTGCGAAAACTTTAACGATAACAACAGTGGAAACCATCCCGACAAATGCCCAAACCGGGGTGTCACAAGTCATGAGCTACTACAGAATCTGCTATAGGTCTACAAAGTACGGAATCCGATACAACAGTCTAAAGAAAACATAAATGATAGAGGATAAGAGAGACAAGGGGATGCGGACGTCAATAGCTACCTCATAACTCCAAATCACTGCCTAGCCTGGAAGGAATCAGCGCTCAGGTGCGGACTCTGCTATGCCTGAATCTGCACACATGGTGCAGGGAGTAATGTGAGTACTCAGACTCAGTGAGTAATAATTATAAATAATGGCTGAAAGTATGAAAACACATAAAGGCACAAAGCAGTTCCATACCAAGCAGTAAAATCACTTAAAACAGTAAATCAGTAAAGAAATCAAATGATATTACTTGTTTTTAAACAAGTAAAACCGGTAATTTAACAGGTAAATAACAAGTAGAAATCTGCCACTCGGGCATAGTATCAATCGCTCAGCATAATATCAGCCCCTCGGGCTCACTCTCAGTATAGTATCAGCCCCTCGGGCTTAGTATCAATCACTGAGAATAGTATCAGCCCCTTGAGCTCACTCTCAGAATAGTATCAGCCCCTCGGGCTACCTCACAATCACTCATATCAGCCCCTCGGGCATAACATCAATCACTCAGAACAATGGGTACCCGCACTCACTATGGGTGTGCAGACTCCGGAGGGGCCCCTTACGGCCCAAGCGCTATATCAAACCACCTCGTGGCATCATCACTCAGCATATCCTCACATCACTCAAGCCACCGCGTGGCATATAAAGTATCTCAGGCCCTCGGCCTCATATCACTCGTCCTCATATCACTCAAGCCACCGCGTGGCATAAATAGTAACTCAGGCCCTCAGCCTCATATCACTCAGCATATCCTCACATATGGCCCTCGGCCTCACTCAGTTCGGAAATCATCATAAGCCCCTTGGGCATTAGTAAAACGGTAGTTCTCAGCCCAAAACATGATGTAGAAATATTATTTAAGTTTCAAATCTGAGTAAAAGTGGCTGAGTTTGTAAAACAGTAGATATCAGCAGGACCGAGTTCAAATAATAAGGCAAGCAGTGAGGAAACAGTGATAAAAATCCCCGAAGGGTTTAAATAGTTGACACGACCCAAATATGGCAATCAGCCCAAATCATGATGATAACAAATGAATTTCAGTCAAATATTCGGTAAAATCATCAATCGGGATGGACCAAGTCACAATCCCCAGTAGTGAAAGACCTCACACTCATCATCCAGCGCGTATCTTGCCTCAATATATCACTACGATGTGCAATCCGGGGTTTCAAACCATCAGGACATCATTTAAAACCATTACTCACCTCGAACTGGCTAATTCTCTAGCTCGCAACGCCTTTGCCCCTCGAATTGGCCTCCACGCGCGTCGAATCTATCCAAAATCAAAACGAATACGTCACAATATGCTAAGGGAACAAAGCCCAAGCGAAAACATTTGAAAAATATCAAAAATCCCGAAATTAGCAAAACCCGAGCCCCGGACCCATGTCTCAGAATAAGGTAAAATTTATATTTTCAGAATCCTCATACCCTCACGAGTCTAACCATACCAAAATTATCCAATTCCGATACCATTTGGTCCTTCAAATCATCATTTTATATTTTTGAAAGGTTTCATAATTTTCTTCCCAAATTCCATCCCAAATCACGAATTAAATGATGAATTCAGTGATAGATTCATGTATTCTAGCCAAATCTGAGTTAAAATCACTTACCCCAATGAATTTCTTGAAAAACCTTCGAAGAATCGCTAAAATCCGAGCTCTCTAGGTCAAAATATTAAATAAAACCCAAAAACCTCGTATTTATAGGGTACCCCTCAGGTTCCAGCCTCCGCAGGCCGCACCAAAACGACCGCGGTCCGCACAAGCCAGTGCGGTCCGCGCAAACACAACCGCGGCCGCACAGGCCTTCCTCTACAGTAATAGGCTTTAGTATTTTGGCCATAACTTTTGCTACGGATGTCCAAATTGCAATATCTTTACTTTTCTAGAAACTAGACACGACGAGCTACAACTTTCGTTTTTGAATTATCTCAAAGTTCTTTCTGGACAAAAAGATATGAGCTTCCGAAGTTGGACCGACGATCTGCAGATCTTCATGACCGCGACCGCGGTCACTTTTACGCGCCCAGCACTAAGCCAGCGCGCCCAGCGCTAATTTTACCGCGGCCAGCGCTAAAAATTCTGCCCCATCCATTTTCTACGTTCTGAAATATCTGTACTCGCTCAAAACTCACCCGAAACACACCCGGAACCATCAGACCTCAACCCAAACATACCAACACCTCCCATAACATCATCAACACCTAGTTGAGTTTTCGAATCACTCCGAACAACATCAAAACACAAAATCAACTTCGGTTTCAAGCTTAAGAACTCCAAGAACTCTTAAATTATGCTTTCGATCAAAAAGTCTATCAAATCTCGTCCGAATGACCTGAAATTTTGCACACATATCCCAAATGACACAACAAAACTACTGGAACTCTCGGAATTCCATTTCGACCCCTATATCAAAATCTCACCTATCGACCGGAAAGTGCCGAAATCTCCATTTCGCCAATCCAAGCCTAAACCTTCCACGGACTTCCAAAATGTATTCCGATCACAAAATGGAGCTAACCAAATCATAAAAATTCCCATCCGAGATCAAATATACATAAGTCAATTTTTGGTCAAACCTTTCAAATTTTAAGCTTTCAACTGAGACTGTTCTTCCAAATTCATTCTGATTAACCTGAAACCCAACACAAACGATTTACATAAGTCATAATACACCACACGGGGCAAGTCATGCCCGAGAACTGGCGGGCAAAATGCAAAAGCTCAAAGCGACCGGTCGGGTCGTTACATATCAATGGTTAATTTTGTTGCTTTTTAGGAGGAGCCTAAATAACTCATTTTACTCCCAAAAAATTGCTCAAATGGATGTGTCAAAATAGTGATGTACTCCCTCCTGTTCACAATAAGTGACCAATTTGCTTTTAGCACGCCCATTAAGAAAATACTAAATTCTATACAAAAATACCTACTATGACTAAACTACCCATAATTAAACATTTAATGTGAGGAGTGAGAAAACTTTTTAGGGATATGTACATCGGGGTTATTTTGTAAAAACAAATTGAATTCTTTCTTGATTACATAACTGGACACTCATTTTTTAACCAAAATGAAAAAGCAAATTGGTCACTTATTGTGAACCAGAGGCAGTACAATGTAAGGCGGGCCCCACATAGACAAAATAGCCTTAAAAATAGTGTTGGCCATGTGAGACTAGAGCCGTCAAAAATGGGCTTGGCCCATGAGGCCAGCCCAACCCAGCCCGCTACTTGGGTAGGGCTGGGTTGAAACTTTTTTAGCCCATTTAAAACTGAGGCTTATAAGTCCGGCCCAAGTCAGTCCGCTGGCCCTTGAGGCTTGACCGAGGCTGGGCTTGGGCCGGCCCGTGGGCCAAAAATTAATTAAATTCAAATTTAAATATTTTAAAAAAATAAAAACTAAAAAAATATTAACTATAATTCTCATTTTCCAACCTTAGATTGCTCATTTACTTTTTCATATCAACTATAATTTATATTTTTGACATGCATATAGTACGACAAGATTAGTTTTTCTTTTGCTTAATTAACAACGAGCTAGAAAATTTTTAAGTGGCCAATAATAATTTTTTATTACTTTAAGTGGCCAATAATCAGTTTGATTACTTTAATATGTTATTAATTATTAAATTACTCTTCAGTGTAGAAAAAGGTCAAGTTTTAATACCCAAAGTAAATTGACAACACTAGCAAATTTCATGAATTTTAAAAATTTATGGATTATAATAATGAAATCAACAAATAATGTTAAACCTAAATTAAAAAACCTTAACATATAAACTTATTGAAGAAATTTCCGAACCTAAGGAAAGTGAAAGAAAAGTACTAAAAAAATATTTATGTAACGTCAAAAAAAGAAGAGCTAGAGATATAGAGAATTTGTATTTCAATTACGAGATTCCTTGTTAAATATCAAGATTCTTGTACACTCTATATAAACAGAAGTCCTTCATATGATTAAGAGATTATGTCACAAAAAAATAATCTAAAGATTTGAAAAAATATTTTTTACTAAAAAAATTGAAGGGCCGGCCCGCCCTAGCCTGCGACCCTCTTAGGGCTGGGCTGGGCTAGCCATTTTAAGGCTCATATAGATGGAGGGCCCGCCCGCCCTAGTCCACTAAATTTAAAAGCCCACGAGGCTTGGGCTAGCCCGTTTTGACAGCTCTATGTGAGACGGTAAATTAAAGTGGGCCCACTTGTTCACAAATTGCTCACACATGCTCATGGTACATGCAACCAAGTGTGACTGTTTTGTCCAGAAAAAGAAATGTATACCTCTAAGGCAATCAAGTACAAATTATTTAAAGCACATAATTCATGAAATACCGAAAAACACCCTCCACTTCTGCTGAAGCACATATGTTGACCCCAAGCTCCTCAAACTGTGGCTTATTAATAGTAGGAATGTCTCTGATGCTGAAAAATTGCTGAGTTTGTCTCTGTTTGTGGTAGCTATATTTGTTCAATATAATCACTGGTATATTCTTATATCCAAGAGTTGGAAATAAGTTTATAATCTTATAAACTTCTTTTTAAATATTAATAATTATGTGGGATATTATGTGTATGATTTTGTGTCTAGACATTTGTGTGATTATGATTGACATTTCTGGTGATCGTGTCTAATTGCACAGAAAGTTATTATTCATCAAAATAATTGCTCCACACACACCGTTCAATGTTTGACCTTGATCAATATTTCAAGGATTTAAAAATTAAGATGAATAAATTATTTTCTTGATACATACCAACCAACTACAAGATAAAAATCTTTTATATGCTGAAATATTAGCAACAATCTACAGCAATCAACTTGACAACATGTGTTACAAATTGTTTTAAAGAGGGCAATTCAACAAGACAACATTATATGCTCAAGCTGAAGTACACTACCTCCATTGTTTTTGTAGCCTGTCTGCTTTGTTCACTAGATATCTCCATATTATTTTGGTAATCGGGTTGGGAGATCTATGGTCGATCCACCTTTTTTGTTTCAGGTGTCTAACTATATCAGTGGCAGATGTAGAATTTTCACTAAGGGGTTCAAAAAAGAAAAAAATTTAAAAAATTAAAAGAAATTATGGCCAATGGAAATTGAACCCATGGCCTTACAAAGGTTTTGACCCCCTTGACCACTAAATTATGCTTTTAGGCTGTGTCAAGGATATTCAAAACATAATATATAGAGGTAATAAAATATATTTTCTTATATATAAGAGGTAAAAAATAGTGTAATTTTTTGACGCCCTCCCCTAAATCCACCCCTGGGCTATATGTGCAGCAAATTATCATCTGCTATATGCTTTATGCATCTTCTTTCATATTCTTTTGTTCTTTCTTCTACTTCTTTCTATAATGGTTTATGTACTTTTCAGACATCAGATCTTGAGAACTTTAGAGTAAGGGAAGGAAAAGTTACGTTGGCTTGACTAGTGAGAATTACATATATGGAAAAAGGAAAAGAAAATGAAGGAGAAAGAGAGAATGGGGAAGCAAACAACTCATTGGTATGCCATACAATATTTATATGTATTAAACTAGTATGAATTGGATGATTATCCAAGTAATCCTCTAGTCAGTATAATGTTATTCATATCTTTTGGAAATTGTTGTTCAAAAGTTCATAATCTCATCATTGTATTTTCTTTATATTTACTTTCTAAGGCATAAAATAGTTATTTGGTTGATATTTGAAATATTTAATTAATAATTGTTCTTACTCATATGTAGTAAGGTTCAGAAAGATAAATTGGAAAAACTTTTTTTCTTTCAGTTGAACTTAGTTCACCCTTATTTTGAGTAAATAACATATATTCTCTCCATTCAAGTTGATGTGAACCTATTTCCTTTTTGGTTCCTTCCAAATTTGAAAACAACTTAACTTAAACTTTCAATTTTACCCTCAATGAGAAGTTTCTATAGCCACACAAATACTCTGACATGTTTAACATCACAAATTTTAAGAGAATTATAGCCACACAAATATTATGGCTTGTTGAGGACCACAAATTGTAAAAACCTTCATTTCTTTCTTAAACTTCGTGCCCAATCAAATTGGTTGACATAAATTGGAATGGAGGGAGTACAAAGTAAACCATATTTCTTTAACATGCTTGCTTTGTGATATAAGATATAACTACAGGATAAACATTTAGCTTAATTTAGAGTAAAATTTATCATGGTGAATTTGTGGCTTTGAAAATTTAATACACATTTGGTCTTTTGGCAGGTTTCATCTGCTGTATTTCGCAAGGACATTGACAATCTTTTGGATTCCATAGAGAGGCTGAAGAATGGACGAGATCAAATTGCTCTTGACACAGATGAAATTCAAAATCTGACAATGTGGCTGAAGTTTATCTCGTCATTTTTCAGCTTTTTTCCATTCTCAGTGGTTTTGATGCCGAAATATCTTGCGAATTATATGAACTTTATGATCTGGTTCAGTCACTTTTTAATCTGAGTGGAGATGACATGTTGCGTAAGTTGACGGATGATGTCGTTCCTTGCCTCCTGGAAAAAATAGAAAGTTATCTCAGCTCATATCATAATTCTGAACCAAGTGCCACTATGACTGAGGATCAGTTGGTCGAACTTTTGGACTCCCTCCTCGTGTATCTCCATGATCAATCCAAGTTGTTTGCTGAGTTGATTTGCCCATTAGAGACTGAATATGAGGTTCTTCAGAATGTATGTGGTAATTTAAGAGATTTCCATGGGCTAAAAGTAAATGGTTACATTGAGTATGAGACAATTGAATATATCTTACCTCAGTTTCAACTTATGGCTGAGAGAGTACGACACTTCTGTTTTACCTTTTTGGCTTATCATTTTTATCTGACAGACGACGTCGCTCAAGTCAAGCTAGCTCATCTGCTTCTGGAGATTGTTCCTGTTCAGCTGGAGGTTATGCACATATGTTGTACAAAATTGAAAGCTTCAAGATCAGCAGAAGTTGAACACTTCAATAAGCAGCTCTTAGAGACATTCTTAGAGAATATCTGATTCATCTACAAGAGCACATGGTTAATGTTATTACTGCTAGCCTTTCAGCTCAAAACATTCATGTCATGATAGAGTTTCTATTGATTATTCTTACATATGTCCCCAAAGACATTATTCATCACGATAAATTGTCTGTATTCTTGTCACGTGTTGTAGCTCTTACAAGGGAGGTATCCATTCTTGTTCGCAACTCAGAAGAGAACTCAGGGAATGAAGATAATACGAATGAAATAAGTTGTGCAAGTCTAGATTTGCTGGGAAATTTTGAATCCCTAAAAAAAGATCTGAAACATGTTTTCTTGAAAGCCCCTAAAGACTCATATCAACTTTGCTTCCCCAATAGTGATGGATCACTCTTTATGAATCTTCAACTCATAAACTTAAATGGTTTGCTCAATTCCAATACTTATGCAGTAGCTTTGATAAAAGAAGAAATTGGGTTGTTGAAAGAATACCTACAGTTCATAAGATCATTTTTTGGGAATGTTGAGCAAGAATTGAATAGGGATCTTTGGACTCGTGTTCTAGATGTGGCATATGAGGCAGAACACGTCATAAATTCAATTCTTGTCAGAGATCATGGTCTCTTGCAGCTTATTTTCTTACTGTAGGACCCATAAAAAAAGATGAAACAAAGAAAAAAGATGAAAAAGTTGCAGAAGTCAAATAGGGTGGCTGGAAAGATTTTCCAAGTTGGGCGGCTAGAAAAAGTTTCCAAATTTCAAAAGTCACAAACACATGTTTTGAACGATGGTAATTTGCACTGCAAATTACAGTGAATAAACCATTCTGATCTTCTATAAATAGCAGGCTCCAGTTCTCTTTTGATACACGCCAAAATAACGAGATAAGCATAAAGCAGTGAGAGTAATCCACAAATGGTGGTCTGTGAGATAACTAGTGAGTGATAGTAATATTGTAGTGAGGTATTTTAAATAAAGAGTGTTATTTCTTTCAAAGTTGTAGTAGTCTCTTGACACTACTGAGTTGTAATATTATAGTGGTAATATTGCTCCACTCGGGTATTGTATTTTATCCCGCTAAAATATTTGGTGTCATTGTTACTCTCTTGTGTTATTATTATTTGTTGTGGATATTATTCCTGAGCGAGATTATTTTTTATCCCAACAATGTGGTATCAGAGCCATATCAAATAATGGTTCGCTATCTTTTCAGTACCCCCGTCTGACAAAAGATAATTATGAGAAATGGTATCTACGTATGAAAGCCATCCTTGGCTCTCAGGATGTATGGAAAATCGTAGACAGAGGGTATGCAAAATCCGATAATGAGGAAGCTCTGCCCCAAAATGAAAAAGAGGTCTTGGCAAAGACAAGGAAGAATGATCAACAAGCCCTCACACTCATCCACCAATGTTTGGATGATGCCATGTTTGAGAAGGTGGCAGATGCTATGTTACAACCCATATCCACATGTGTTAGTTCATGCCATATATTAGTTAACATAAATCCAAGAAGTAATTATCTTTGAGATGATAAGAAGTCAATCCTATTGGTCTTAAGTGATACAAGAGTGTATAAGGGTGATTAACCAGTATTAGAAGTTAAACGAATCAAGGTTGTTGTAACTCGTATTTTTAGGTAATCTAGCGGTGATTAATACACTCAATAGGTAATTTATTAAGTTATTTTAATCATATAATATCCGTATCATAAGTCTTGAAGTCAAACGAGTTATGAAACAAAAGTCGACAAAAGTTGTCGCAACTTAGGTTCATAATTTTACTTAAACATTAGGTCAAATATTTCTAATATTTTCTCCTAATTTACAAGGAATTACGGGGTAATATACAAACCAAATTAAAGATCTATGAGTCTAGTTTCCAACGCATTAAACCGTTCATCGATACGATCTCAGAGTAGAGAGATATTCACGTTTTCGCGAGACTGTGCCAAGCACCTCTCTATGGGGCCCACTAAAGCGGTTTAAGATATTTGGACCTATATAGGATGCCTCCAACCCGTTTTAAGTCATTTATTCCAACTATTTTCAGACCTTAGAACCCTAGGAACATCCTCTCAAGGTTCTCTCAAGATTCAAGACCCAAAAAAGGGCAAACAACACAAATCAAGTGTCGGGAATTCCGTGGCGCTAGTAAGTCTCTTGTTCTTCTTGTTGTTGCTCATTTTTGTGTCGTTCCAGCTCGTGTGGGAGGTTGTTTTAAAGGGTTTATGTTCTGTAAATACTCCCTCATGTTCTTAATATCAATCCTAGGTGATTTCAAGCCTTCTAAAGTGATTCTAGTGCCGAAAAACACTAATTGATCGCTAGTTTCACTTTTTTGTTGTTGTGGCAGCATTGGAGGGATATTTCATGGAAATTTAAGGTCAAATTGGAGTTGTTCTTTCTGTATAAAGGAAAGGAACCTCTTACTCTATATGTATTTAAGATTATCCAAGTTGCGACTAAGCCATTGAAGCTAGAACTTGTGAGATATATATCGAAAGGCTTGGTAGTAATGTTATTGTTTTGTGGACTGTTTTGCGTTGTTGTTGGGCTGCGTATTTTACTACTATCTTGTGGAGTTTTGGAGGAGGAAGGGTGTGGATAAACACCATATATATGTAGGGTTATGGGCTGATAGTTATTCGTAACATTTCCAGGTTGTTTGACACGACTACGATGGTCGTCGTATGTATGGAGTGATTAGGCTATGTGTGGACTATTTTGGGAGGCTCAATATGTTTATTATTGATGTTGTTTGGGCTGTTTGGTGACTGTTTTGAATGGTGTGAGGTTATATATATAGGGGAGGTGCTGTCCGTTTCATCGTAAAATAGGTTGTGGTCGATACATAATAGTTATGACGCTTAAATGATAACGATAGTATCGTTTCTCTTATTGTAGACTAAGGAGTTTTGACAATTGAATAGCTTGAGATTGGGGCAGTATATACAAGGTATGTGAGGCTATCCCTTTCCTTCTTTTGCACGACTCCGATGGTACATAATCTAATGAACGAGCTTCCAAGATACTCTACTCTTAGAAGCTAGCAGTACTTACATTGTTTTCCCTCTTATGGAACGATAGATGTTAATGTTGCTTCTCTTATTCTTACATTATCAATGTTGTTGGTAATTCCTGATTCTTATAAGGTTTATAGTGAAGAGTTAGTCCTAATAACGCGTACAGAGGATACCGACCTTACGTCACTCCGAAAGGTTTAGAATGTGATTCCATGAGTCGAGCATGCATTATATATATGTATCTATTTTACTCTACCGAGCCACGCTATAGTTGGCCGGGTACGGCACCTATTGTGCAACCACTGATCAGTTGGGTTTTACCGAGCTCCACGTGGCCGGGTACGATTCTACCGAGCCTTATGATGGCCGGGTACATTTTTTTACCGAGCCTATTATGGCCGGGTACGATATGATGATGATGCCCACAGAGGCGAATGCTTTAAAGGTTTATTTATTTATACATATGTATCATGCATTTCATGTAAGTAGCCCTCAGAGGTACTAAGATGTTACAGGTTGTATATTCTCTATCCTTGCTTACTTTACTGATCGTATTTATGGTTCCTTGCCTTACATACTCAGTACTTTATTCGTACTGACGTCCTTTTATTTGTGGACGCTGCATGTCGTGCTGCAGGTCCTGATAGACAGGCAGGTGCAGCTCCCCCACCACAGTAGACTGTCCAGTTCAGCGGTGATTGGCGAGATCCCTTCTCCGGACTTGCCTTGGTCTTGGTATGCAATTTTTGTTATAGACATTATGGGTATGTCGGGGCCCTATTCCGGCTATGTTGCAACACTTATGTTCTTTTAGAGGCTCATAGACAGGTGTCGGCTCATGTATAGTTTGGTATGCCTTGTCGGCTAGTTTTTGTTGTATAGTCTTTCATAGTAGCGTGGTAGCTCATACCTTATATGTAGTTTCTTGATTGTCTGGTCATCCCCTGCTATGTATGTTCATGCCGTCATATTTTATTGCTGGTTGTCCATGATCTAGGTCTACCATTTATATTGATCTCGTCAGCCCTAAAAGATAATAATGAAGGTTAGATGAAATGTACGTTGGTGCTCGGCAAGTGTGGTCGGGTGCTAGTCATGGCCCTTCAGTTTGGGTCGTGACAAACTTGGTATCAGAGCAAGTCTGTCCTAGGGGTTGTCTATGAGCCGTGTCTAGTAGAGTCTTGATTATGGATGTATAGCGCGCCACATTTATAATCAGGAGGCTACATGACATCTAGGGTTGTTACCTTCTTCCTGAATCTAGATCGTGCGTAGAGTTGAGTCGTAAGTGTTCGTCTCTAATATTCACCTTGTTTTTTTCAGTGATGCCTTCGACTAGGAAGCAAACGATTAGTAGACGGCTTGATACAGCAGCGGGAGAGGGTACCAGTCAGGTGCCCCAAGTCAGAGCAGGACAAAGTGAGGCTCAGAGTGAGATGCCCTCTCATACTTCATCTACTCCATCTCCTCCAGGGAATATTAGAAGGCACCCAGTGCCTCCAGTTCCTCCGTCTGGCACTCCAGACCAGGATATGCGGGTGCTTTGCAGTTATTGACTAGCTTGGTAGCTGCTCAGGCTCAGAGGCAGAATACAGGTGCTGCTGAGAAACCAGTTAGTACAAGAGTTTGTGATTTTATTAATTTAGACCCTCCAGTGTTTACCGGATCAGACCCCAAGGAGGACCCACAGACTTTTATTGACCAGGTTCATCGTACACTTCGGGTTATGCATGTTAGTGATACAGAGGCAGTAGAGTTGGCTTCTTATCGGCTACGGGATTTAGCGGTTCTCTGGTATGATAGTTGGGAGAGATCCAGGGGTCCGAACCCTCCTCCAGCTGTGTGGAAGGAATTTTCTGAGACCTTTCTTCGTCACTACTTGCCAGTTGAGATACGACGAGCTAGAGCTGATAAGTTCTTGAACCTTAGACAAGGTAATAAGAGTGTGCGAGAGTACAGTATGCAGTTTGATTCTTTGGTAATGTATGCTCCCCATATGGTGGTCGAGATGAGTGATAGGGTGCATATGTTCGTGAATGGGTTGGGACCACATCTGATAAATGAGTGTATGACAGCCTCCTTGGTGGAGGGCATGGATATTTCCCGTATTCAAGCTTATGCCCAGACCCTAGAGGATCGTAAGCGCCAGCAGAGGGCAGTTAGGGAGCAGGATAGAGGCCAGCATAAGAGGGCGAGATTTGCAGGGTATTCTGATGACTTCAGAGGTGGCATCAGGCCACAGTTTTCGAGGAGTTCGGCGCCACCTGTAGCTAGTGCTCCTCCACAGTTTCAGAGGCCTCGATATGATCGATCCTATTCTGGTCCAGGTCAGAGTTCGCGGGCATCTGGCTCGCAACATCACAGGGATACTAGTTAGATGAGACCCCCAACACCACATTGTGATCAGTGTGGCAAGGCCCACTTTGGACTGTGTCGTCAAGGTTATGATGCATGCTATTCGTGCGGACAGCCTGGCCATATAATGCGGGATTGTCCTAATAGGGGAGGTGATGGTATGGCTCAGCCGACTGGATCTGTGTCTGGTTCTTCCTCATCAGTTCGACCTCCAGCACGGGGTTTTCAGCAGTCGACAGGTCGTGGTAGGGATAGAGGTGCAGTGTCGAGTTCGAGTGGTGCTCAAAATTGAACCTATGCTCTAGTAGGTTGACAGGATCTCGAGTCGTCTCCAGATGTTGTTACAGGTATTATATCTGTGTTTTCTTATGATGTATATGCGCTGATTGATCCGGGATCTACATTATCATATGTTACACCCTTTGTGGCTAATAGGTTTGGCATTGAACCTGAATTGATAAGTAAACCCCTCGCGGTATCTACTCCGATAGGAGATTCTGTGATTGCTAGAAGGGTATATAGAGGTTGCACTGTGATGATTTGTAGTCGTCAAACCTCGGCAAATTTATTTGAGTTAGAAATGGTTGATTTTGATGTGATAATGGGAATGGACTGGTTGGCCTCATGCTATGCAAATGTTGACTGTCGTACGAAGATGGTTAGGTTCCAATTTCCGGCTGAACCCATCATTGAATGGAAAGGGAACATTGCTACACCGAAATGTAGGTTTATTTCCTATCTTAAGGCAAGGAAAATGATCTCAGAAGGTTACATTTATCATCTCGTTCACGTTAGGGATGCGGAGGCGAAACCGCCTACTTTACAATCAATCCCTGTGGTCAACGAATTCCCAGATGTTTTCCCAGATGAACTCTCAGGCCTTCCTCCTGAAAGGGAGATTGAGTTTAGCATTGATGTGTTTCCTGACACTCAACCGATCTCTATTCCTCCATACAGAATGGCCCCGGCAGAGTTGCGAGAGTTGAAGGTGCAGTTGAAGGACTTGCTGGATAAGGGCTTTATTAGTCCTAGCACTTCACCTTGGGGTGCACCAGTCCTATTCGTGCGGAAGAAAGACGGGTCGTTACGGATGTGTATCAACTATCGACAGTTGAATAAGTCTACTATAAAGAACAAGTATCCACTTCCAAGAATTGATGACCTGTTTGACCAACTCCAGGGTGCCAAGTATTTCTCTAAGATTGATTTATGTTCAGGGTATCATCAGGTGAGGGTTAGGGAGAAGGATATTCCTAAGACGGCCTTCCGGACAAGATATGGGCACTTTGAGTTCTTGGTGATGTCGTTCGGGCTAACAAATGCCCCAGCAGCTTTTATGGATCTCATGAATACTATATTCAGGCCCTATCTTGATGTGTTCGTGATTGTATTCATTGATGACATTCTAGTGTATTCTCGTTCGGAGACGGAACATGCGGGCCACTTGCGGATAGTATTACAGACGCTTCAGGATCGTAAGTTATATGCTAAGCTCTCCAAATGTGAATTCTGGCTGAACTCAGTAGCATTCTTTGGCCATGTGATATCTGATGAGGGTATTAGTGTCGACACTCAGAAGATCGATGCAGTAAAGAATTGGCCGAGACCTACAACACCATCAGAAGTCCGCAGCTTCCTAGGGCTAGCAGGATATTATAGGCGGTTTGTAGAAGGATTTTCCTCTATATCATCACCATTGACTAAATTAACACAAAAAACTACCAAATTCCAGTGGTCTGACACTTGTGAACGTAGTTTTCAGGAGCTGAAGAATCGATTGACATCTGCACCAGTGCTCACTCTTCCTGAAGGAACAGAAGGTTATATGGTATATTGTGATGCCTCAGGTATAGGTTTGGGGTGCGTATTGATGCAGCGTGGGAATGTGATTTCTTATGCATCAAGACAATTGAAGAAGCATGAAAAGAATTATCCAACCCATGATTTGGAATTGGCTGCAGTAATATATGCTTTGAAGATATGGCGGCACTACTTATACGGCGTCCATGTTGGCATCTACACAGATCACAAGAGTTTACAATACATCTTCAAGCAGAAAGAGTTGAATTTGAGGCAGCGTAGGTGGCTTGAATTATTGAAAGACTACGACGTCGAGATATTGTATCATCCCGGTAAAGCCAATGTTGTGGCAGACGCTCTCAGCCGTAAATCAATGGGAAGCTTAGTACATATTGAGGAAGGTAGATGGGGGTTGATTAAAGAGCTTCATCAGCTAGCCAATATGAGAATCAGATTGTTAGACTCTGATGATGGAGGTGTTACTGTACAGAATACATCAGAATCATCTTTGGTAGCCGAGGTAAAAGCACGACAATATGAAGATCCTATCTTAGTACGATTAAGAGAAAGCATTCAACAGTGTAAAAGTATGGCTTTTGGGATCGGAAAAGACGGGGCACTGAGATACCAGAGCCGATTATGTGTGCCTAATGTGGCAGGGTTGCGAGAGAAGATTATGAATGAGATTCATCAATCCCGATATTCCATCCATCCCGGCTCGACAAAGATGTATCATGATGTCAAGGAGCAGTATTGGTGGGATAATATGAAGAAGTCTATTGCAGAATTTGTAGCCCAGTGTCCCAATTGTCAACAAGTAAAGATAGAACATCAGAAACCCGATGGATTGCTTCAAAATATAGAGATTTCGACCTGGAAGCGGGAGGTGATTAATATGGACTTCATTATTGGATTACCTCGCTCTTATCATAAGTTTGACTCCATCTGGGTGATAATTGATCGACTTAAAAAATGTGCCCATTTTCTGCCAGTGAAGACAACTTACACGGCTGAAGATTATGCGAAGTTGTATATCAAGGAGATTGTTAGGCTTCATGGTGTTCCCATATCTATTATATCAGACCGAGGAGCTCAATTTACGGCTAACTTTTGGAGGTTTTTCCATAAGGGTTTAGGTACACAGGTAAATCTCAGCACTGCATTTCATCTGCAGACTGACGGACAGGTTGAACGTACCATTCAGACACTGGAAGATATGCTACGAGCATGTGTTCTAGATTTTAAGGGGAATTGGGATGATCATCTTCCACTCATAGAATTCGCCTATAACAATAGCTACCATTCTAGTATTAAAATGGCCCCATACGAGGCACTATACGGGAGGAGATGTTGATCACCAGTTGGATGGTTCGAAGTCGGTGAAACAGAATTATATGGGCCAGATTTGATTCACCAAGCTATTGAGAAGGTGAAAGTGATACAGGAGCGATTGAGGACGGCATAAAGCAGGCAAAAATCTTATTCTGATGTTCGACGTCATGATCTAGAGTTTGAGGTTGGTGATTGGGTTTTCCTGAGGATCTCACCAATGAAGGGTATTATGCGTTTTGGGAAGAAAGGTAAGCTGAGTCCAAGGTATATCGGGCCGTATAAAATTCTTCGACGGATTGGACAGGTTGCTTATGAGTTAGAATTGCCATCCGAATTGGAATTTGTCCACCCGGTATTCCATGTATCTATGTTGAGAAAATGTATTGGAGACCCTTCTCGAGTCGTCCCTATCAAAGATGTACAAGTTATAGAGGACCTATCATATGAAGAAGTGCCAGTGGCGATATTAGATCGGCAAGTCCGCAAGCTGAGAACAAAAGATGTAGCTTCCGTCAAAGTATTGTGGAGGAACAAAAATATGGAAGAAATGACATGGGAAGCAGAAGAGGAGATGAAGTCTAAATACCCTTACTTATTCCAGAATGAAGATAACAAGGATGCTGGTGGAAGACAGGATACATTGGAAGGTGAAACGGCTCTATGAGGTAAGCAATAATTTGAGAATACTCCTCCTTAATACAAAATGGTGATATGTAGATAATGTAAATATGCATAATGCTTTGTGTAGCCTTGTGAAGCCATATGTTGGGCTTAATTACTTGCAAGTTTTGCTAGTGACCATTTTATAGGGGAAAATTGATCGGAAATTTCCATTGGAATCCACGATGATTTAAACTCCCCATAAACCCTTACATTCGAGGACGAATGTTCCTAAGGGGGAAGGGTGTTACAACCCATATCCACATGTGTTAGTTCATGCCATATATTAGTTAACATAAATCCAAGAAGTAATTATCTTTGAGATGATAAGAAGTCAATCCTATTGGTCTTAAGTGATACAAGAGTGTATAAGGGTGATTAACCAGTATTAGAAGTTAAACGAATCAAGGATGTTGTAACTCGTATTTTCAGGTAATCTAGCGGTGCTTAATACACTCAAGAGGTAATTTATTAAGGTATTTTAATCATATAATATCCGTATCATAAGTCTTGAAGTCAAACGAGTTATGAAACAAAAGTCGACAAAAGTTGTCGCAACTTAGGTTCATAATTTTACTTAAACATTAGGTCAAATGTTTCTAATATTTTCTCATAATTTACAAGGAATTACGGGGTGATATACAAACCAAATTAAATATCTATGAGTCTAGTTTCCAACGCATTAAACCGTTCATCGATACGATCTCGGAGTAGAGAGATATTCACGTTTTCGCGAGACTGTGCCAAGCACCTCTCTATGGGGCCCACTAAAGCGGTTTAAGATATTTGGACCTATATAGGATGCCTCCAACCCGTTTTAAGTCATTTATTCCAACTATTTTCAGACCTTAGAACCCTAGAAACATCCTCTCAAGGTTCTCTCAAGATTCAAGACCCAAAAAAAGGGCAAACAACACAAATAAAGTGTCGGGAATTCCGTGGCGCTAGTAAGTCTCTTGTTCTTCTTGTTGTTGCTCATTTTTGTGTCGTTCCAGGTCGTGTGGGAGGTTGTTTTAAAGGGTTTATGTTCTGTAAATACTCCCTCATGTTCTTAATATCAATCCTAGGTGATTTCAAGCCTTCTAAAGTGATTTTAGTGCCGAAAAACACTAATTGATCGCTAGTTTCGCTTTTTTGTTGTTGTGGCAGCATTGGAGGGATATTTCATGGAAATTTAATGTCAAATTGGAGTTGTTCTTTCTGTATAAAGGTAAGGAACCTCTTACTCTATATGTATTTAAGATTATCCAAGTTGCGGCTAAGCCATTGAAGCTAGAACTTGTGAGATATATATCGAAAGGCCTGGTAGTAATGTTATTGTTTTGTGGACTGTTTTGCGTTGTTGTTGGGCTGCTTATTTTACTACTATCTTGTGGAGTTTTGGAGGAGGAAGGGTGTGGATAAACACCATATATATGTAGGGTTATGGGCTGATAGTTATTCGTAACATTTCCAGGTTGTTTGACACGACTACGGTGGTCATCGTATGTATGAAGTGATTAGGCTGTGTGTGGACTATTTTGGGAGGCTCAATATGTTTATTATTGATATTGTTTGGGCTGTTTGGTGACTATTTTGAATAGTGTGAGGTTATATATATAGGGGAGGTGCTGTCCGTTTCATCGTAAAATAGGTTGTGGTCGATACATAATAGTTATGACGCTTAAATGATAATGATAGTATCGTTTCTCTTATTGTAGACTAAGGAGTTTTGACAATTGAATAGCTTGAGATTGGGGCAGTATATACAAGGTATGTGTGGCTATCCCTTTCCTTCTTTTGCACGACTCCGATGGTACATAATCTAATGAACGAGCTTCCAAGATACTCTACTCTTAGAAGCTAGCAGTACTTACATTGTTTTCCCTCTTATGGAACGATTGATGTTAATGTTGCTTCTCTTATTCTTACGTTATCAATGTTGTTGGTACTTCCTAATTCTTATAAGGTTTATAGTGAAGAGTTAGTCCTAATAACGTGTACAGAGGATACCGACCTTACGTCACTCCGAAAGGTTTAGAATGTGATTCCATGAGTCGAGCATGCATTATATATATGTATCTATTTTACTCTACCGAGCCACGCTATAGTTGGCCGGGTACGACACCTATTGTGCAACCACTGATCAGTTGGGTTTTACCGAGCTCCACGTGGCCGGGTACGATTCTACCGAGCCTTATGATGGCCGGGTACATTTTTTTACCGAGCCTATTATGGCCGGGTACGATATGATGATGATGATGCCCACAGAGGCGAATGCTTTAAAGGTTTATGTATTTATACATATGTATCATGCATTTCATGTAAGTAGCCCTCAGAGGTACTAAGATGTTACAGGTTGTATATTCTCTATCCTTGCTTACATTACTGATCGTATTTATGGTTCCTTGCCTTACATACTCAGTACTTTATTCGTACTGACGTCCTTTTATTTGTGGACGCTGCATGTCGTGCTGCAAGTTCTGATAGACAGGCAGGTGCAGCTCCCCCACCACAGTAGACTGTCCAGTTCAGCGGTGATTGGCGAGATCCCTTCTCCGGACTTGCCTTGGTCTTGGTATGCAATTTTTGTTATAGACATTATGGGTATGTCGGGGCCCTGTTCCGGCTATGTTGCAACACTTATGTTCTTTTAGAGGCTCATAGACAGGTGTCGGCTCATATATAGTTTGGTATGCCTTGTCGGCTAGTTTTTGTTGTATAGTCTTTCATAGTAGCGTGGTAGCTCATACCTTATATGTAGTTTCTTGATTGTCTGGTCATCTCCTGCTATGTATGTTCATGCCGTCATATTTTATTGCTGGTTGTCCATGATCTAGGTCTACCATTTATATTGATCTCGTCAGCCCTAAAAGATAATAATGAAGGTTAGATGAAATGTACGTTAGTGCTCGGCAAGTGTGGTCGGGTGCTAGTCATGGCCCTTCAGTTTGGGTCGTGACATGCTACCACCTCAAAGGAAGCTTGGGAGATTTTACAAAATTCTCTTCAAGGAGTTGACAAGGTGAAAAAGGTAAAACTTCAAACTCTAAGGGCTGATTTTGAAGTTTTAAAAATGAAAGAATCCGAATGCATCTCAGATTATTTTTCAAAAGTGAAGGCTATTGTAAATCAACTAAGAAGATACGGGGAGGACATAGAAGATGTCCATGTGGTAGAAAATATCCTTCGCACTTTAACACCTAAATTTGATTTTGTGGTGTGTGCTATTAAGGAATCTAAATATTTAGACTCTATGATGGTGGAGCAATTGGAAGGTTCTTTACAGGCCCACGAAGAAAAGATCAAAAGGAGACAAGAAGTGCTATCGGAGCAACTTCTTAAAACTCAGGCATCCTTCAAGGATTATGGAGGTGAAACAAGCTATTGAGGAAACGGACGAGGATGAGGCCGAGGTCGAGGAGGTCATGGAAGAGGAAGAAGTAATGGTAACAACTTCAACAATGAAGTTAAAATCCACGAAACATTTAGAGGTCGTGGTTGTAGACAAAGAGGAGGAAGAGGACGTGGATACTACCAAGAAAATAATAGACAAAGGTATGACAAATCAAAAATTGAATGTTATAATTGTCATAAATTTGGCCATTACTCTTGGAAATGTCGTAGCAATGTTGAAGAAAAGGCTAACCTTGTTGACGACAAGAAAGAAGAAAATGAGTCAACGTTGTTGATGACACTCAAGGAAGAAGACAGAGATGATTGCAGCTCGTGGTATTTGGACAATGGAGCAAGCAATCATATGTGTGGATGCAAAGAGAAGTTTGTGGAGATCAATAAAACAGTGAGATGTAATGTGTCCTTTGGAGATACCTCAAAGGTTCAAATCTAAGGGATAGGTACGATTCTGATCTCCTGTAAAGATGGTAGTCACAAGTTAATTCAAGATGTTTATTATGTACCAAAATTAAAAAGTAATATTTTAAGTTTGGGCTAACTTCTTGAAAAGGAATATGACATCCACATGAAAAATATGCATCTTTGGCTTAGAGATTCAAGTGGAATTCTAATTGCTAAAGTGCATATAGCAAAGAATAGATTGTTTTCTCTGAATCTTAAAACAATTGATGCAAAGTGTTTGAAGGCTAATGTGCAAGATGAATCATGGTGTTGGCACATGTGATTTGTGCACTTAAATTTTGAAGCGCTCAAATCAATGGGAGAAAAGAACATGGTGCATGGGATACCATCAATTAACCATCCCAATCAATTGTGTGAAGCTTGTCTTCTTGGAAAGCATGCAAGGAGGAGTTTTCCAAAGGAGGCCATGTCAAGATCAACCAAGCCGCTCCAGCTTGTCCACACTGATGTGTGTGGACCAATCAATCCACCTTCTTTTGGTAAAAGAAAATACTTTCTGCTTTTCATTGATGACTTCAGTAGAAAGACTTGGGTTTATTTCTTGAACCAAAAATCTGAAGCTTTTGTTGCTTTTAAAAAATTCAAAGTACTTGTGGAGAAAGAAAGTGGCTATGAAATTAAAGCTCTAAGGTCCGATAGAGGAGGCGAATTCACCTTAAACAAATTTAACGACTTCTTTCAACTTCATGGAATTCGTCGCCCTCTAACGGTACCTTATTCACCTAAACAAAATGGTGTTGCAGAGAGAAATAATTGAACGATTCTTAATATGGCTAGATGTATGTTGAAAGCTAAAAGTATGCCTAAGGAATTTTGGGCCGAAGCTGTTTCTTGTGCAGTTTATTTGAATAACAGGTCTCCAACAAGAAATGTTAGAGATCAAACCCCTCAAGAAGCATGGAGTGGAAGAAAGCCAAGTGTCAAGCACTTGAGAATCTTTGGGAGCATGGCCTATGCTCATGTGCCACATCAAGAGAAAGCAAAGCTTGACGATCGAAATGTCAAGCATGTGTTTGTTGGCTATGATACGAGTTCAAAAGGCTACAAGCTATACAACCCAAGCAGCGGTAAGGTAGTGGTAAGTCGTGATGTTGAATTTGATGAAGAACTGGCATGGAATTGGGAAGCTGAGGAAGAAACTTCATATGATTTTCTTCCATACTTTGGTGATGAAGAAGAACCGGAGACCGTGGAACCTGTGCAGGACACAACTCCACCTTCTTCTCCAACAAATGTTGCATCTCCCTCTTCTCAAGAAGGTTCAAATGAACAACCGCAAAAGACAAGGAGCATTTAAGAGCTCTATGAGGACACAAAAGAAGTTACTAATTTTGATTTTTTATGTTGTCTCTTTGCTGATAGTGAACCAATGAACTTTGATGAAGCTGTTACAAACAAAAGGTGGAGACAATCCATGGAGGAGGAGATTGAGTCAATAGAGAAGAACAACACTTGGGAGTTAACAACTCTTCCCAAGGGTCATCGAGCAATTGGAGTGAAATGGGTATACAAGACAAAGAAGAATGCTGATGGAGATGTGGAGAGATATAAGGCACGACTTGTGGCTAAATGCTACAAGCAAAGGCAAGACATTGACTACGAAGAAGTCTATGCACCTGTTGCCCGCATGGAGACTATTCGTTTGCTGATCTCTTTGGCGGCGCAAATGAAGTGGAAGATTCATCAACTAGATGTCAAGTCAGCCTTTTTAAATGGCTATCTTGAAGAAGAAGTCTATGTTGAATAACCATTGGGCTTCGTGGTCAAAAACCATGAAGATAAAGTGTTGCAGTTGAAGAAAGCTTTATATGGATTAAAGCAAGCCCCACGAGCATGGAATAGTTGCATCGACAAGTATTTTCAAGACAATGGGTTTACTCGTTGTCTCCATGAATATGCTCTTTACCTTAAAGTTCATACTAATGGAGATATCTTAATTGTTTGTCTTTATGTTGATGATCTTATTTTCACGGGTAATAACCCAAGTTTGTTTGAAGTTTTCAAGAAAGATATGTCCCGTGAGTTCAAGATGACAGACGTAGGGCCCATGTCATATTACCTGGGCCTAGAAGTGAAGCAGATGGAGGATGGAATTTTTATCTCTCAAGAAAGCTATACAAAGGAGATATTGAAGAAGTTCAACATGCTCGATTGCAACCGCGTGAACACACCGATGGAAAGTGGGACAAAATTATCCAAGTTTGATGAAGGAGAAAAAGTGGATCCCACATTCTTCAAAAGTCTTGTGGGAAGTTTGAGGTACTTGACTTGTACCAGACCAGATATACTTTTTGCAGTTGGAGTAGTAAGTCGCTTCATGGAGGCTCCTACCTCTACTCACTTAAAGGTCACTAGAAGAATTCTTTGTTACCTAAAAGGTACGATCGATTTTGGGTTATTTTATTCTTCTTCTAATGATTTCAACCTTGTGGGATTTTGTGATAGTGATTATTGATGATAGAAAAAGTACAACTGATTTTGTATTTTTCTTGGGTGATTCTGTTATTTCTTGGAGTTCAAGAAGCAGTCCATTGTTACTCTCTCAACTTGTGAAGCCGAATATATAGCAGCAACATCATGTACCTGTCATGCTATTTGGCTAAGGAGATTATTAAAGGAGCTCAATTTGCCACAAATGGAAGCTACATAGATTTGTATTGATAACAAATCTGCACAGGCACTCGCCAAGAATCCGGTATATCATGATCGAAGCAAGCATATAGATATAAGGTATCATTTCATCATAGAGTGCATTTCCAAGAAGGAAGTCAGGCTCAAATATGTGAAGTCTCATGATCAAGTTGCAGATATCTTCACAAAGCCTCTTAAGTTTGAAGATTTTCAAAGATTGAGATCAAGAATTGGAATGAAGAAGAAAAATCAAAATTAAGGGAGAGATTTGTAGGACCCATAAAAAAGATGAAACAAAGAAAAAAGATGAAAAAGTTGCAGAAGTCAAATAGGGTGGCTGGAAAGATTTTCCAAGTTGGGCGGCTAGAAAAAGTTGCCAAATTTCAAAAGTCACAAACACATGTTTTGACCGATGGTAATTTGCACTGCAAATTACAGTGAATAAACCATTCTGATCTTCTATAAATAGCAGGCTCCATTTCTCTTTTGATACACACCAAAATAACGAGAGAAGCATAAAGCAGTGAGAGTAATCCACAAATTGTGGTCTGTGAGATAACTAGTGAGTGGTAGTAATATTGTAGTGAGGTGTTTTAAATAAAGAGTGTTATTTCTTTTAAAGTTGTAGTAGTCTCTTGACACTACTGAGTTGTAATATTATAGTGGTAATATTGCTCCACTCGGGTATTGTATTTTATCCCGCTAAAATATTTGATATCATTGTTACTCTCTTGTGTTATTATTATTTGCTGTGGATATTATTCCTGGGCGAGATTATTTTTTATCCCAACACTTACTACCTGATACTGTATAAAAGATCAAACTTATCAAGGAAGAGGTACAGGAAAACATGAGTCTTATTGTTGTAAACTCTCCCAACAAACTAGTTGAGAGAAAGTCATCAAAAAAGCAAGTCGGGCAAATAATTGTAGGCTTTGAGGAGGAGAAAAACTTGATAATTTCACAGCTTACCAATCGACTAGCAGAGCTGGATGTTATTTCGATCATTGAAATGCCTGGTGCAGGTAAAACTACTCTTGCGTACAAAGTATTCAATGATAAGTCAGTTACTAGTCATTTCGATATTTGTGCATGGTGCACAGTCGACCAAGAGTATGACAGCAAAAAGGTGTTGCATAAAATTTTTAATCAAGTCATTGGTTTAGATGCGGAGTTTATGGAGGATTTTGACGTTTATGATGAGCTTCGAAAAAAGCTGCACAGTAGGAGGTACCTTATTGTTTTGGATGACTTGTGGGATACTAAAGCATGGGACGAGCTAACAATGCCTTTTTAGGATTTTCAGAAAGGAAGTAGAATTATTTTAACAAGTCGAGAAAAGAAAGTGGCTTTGCATGGAAAACGTCATAGTGATCCCCTTAACCTTCGATTGCTAAGACAAGAAGAAAGTTGGGAGTTACTAGAGAAGAAGGTATTTGGAGAAGAAAGCTGCCCTGACGAACTAAAGGATGTTGGAGAAGAAATAGCCCTAAAGTGTGAGGGGCTTCCTTTGGCACTTGATATGGAAAAGAAAGAGGATTTGTGGCTGGAAGTTTTAAATAATTTGAAATCCTTTAAGAATGAAGGGGAGGTGATGGAGGTTATAGAGTTAAGTTATTACCATTTATTGGATCACCTAAAGCCATGCTTGCTCTACCTCGCAAGCTACCCAAAGGACGAAGATATTCGAATCTCTCAATTGAATGCCTTATGGAGTGCCGAAGGGTTTGTGGAACAAAATGCCATGAAGAGTGTGGAAGAAGTATCGGAGTCTTATGTGTATGAGTTAATTTCTAGTAGCTTGGTAATACTTTTCAATGAGAGAGGTATCAGGGACCCGAGTATCAAAATTCATGATCTTGTGCATGATTTTTGTTTGAGAAAAGCTGAAAAGGAAAAGTTGTTTGGCTTTGTAAGTTCAAGTGATCCATCCTCTTCTTCAGATCTGATGCCACTGGGAATGACCATTCATTTTGATGGTTTAGAAAAAAAATTTGCCTAGTTCAGCCATGTTAAACACCTTCTCTCTTTGAAGGTGGTAGGCATGTATGACAAGCTTCCTGAAAACTATCACCTAAGACACTTGAGGCTTCTTAAAAGGTTGGAGCTGCCGTATATAACATTGACAGATTCTTTGCTGAATGAAATAGGCATGCTTGTTTATTTGAGGTGCTTAATCATTCAAATAAAGGCAAGAGCTTTCCCTCCATCATTTGCAAACCTCTTGAATCTGGAAACTCTGGTGGTGCATAATGTGTCATCAACAACGGTAATATCACCTAGTATTTGGAGTCTTCCAAAGCTACGACATGTGAGAATGAACAGTTTTTTTCCTCTTTGAACCGACCATCGACAAACCAACAGTGTTAGAAGAGGAGTCGAAGTTAGAGAATTTGAGAATATTACATGAGCCCACCATTTTCTGTTTGGAAGACAGAAAGGAGATATTCAAAAGGTTTCCCAATCTTCGAAGCCTTAAATTCAGCATTGGCATGCCAACGAATTTCAGATTAGATGCAACAGAAGAGCAGATTTGTTTTCCAAGATTGGATGTCCTTAATGAACTTGAAGAAGTTTCTGCATATTTTGGCCTCAATTGGCACAATGCAAATCAGTGGGATTTTCACTTCCCTTCGAGCTTGAAAAGATTGGGGCTGAGATGGTTTGATCTGACATCCGATTCACTATCAAGAATTGCGAGATTACCCAACCTTCAAGAACTGTGTCTAGACAGCTTAACCATGGAACGCAGTGGAAGTCACCTTCCACAGTCTCAAATCGCTAAAGTTGGCATGGGTGTCTTTTTCTGAATGGCAGGTTGGAGAGGAATCGTTTCCTGTGCTCGAGGAACTACAATTACTATACTGTTCTGAGATTAAGGAGATCCCCGACAGTTTTGGGGATATTACTTCATTGAAGTCTATCGCACTGGAAAGCAATTCTCAACTTGAAGATTCAGCTCTAAGGATTAAGGAATATATTTCGGAAATGACAGGAGAAGACAAGCTTGAGTTAAAGGAGTCCTTGGCGAAAATTGATCTATTTCCTTATAAGTAACATATATAGCTCTACATGTGATTCTTCTATTAATGACTTTTTTTTTTCACTTTGGAATTCAGAGAATCTCAAATTTAGTTTATTCCCGTGTAGTTTTGAAACGTTTGATGCTTTTTTGAAATGACATATTTGTTAGGGATATACTTGATATTCCCTAGATCCAATGTCATATTTGATGATTTGAACATATTTTTTTGTGAACGTTATTTCATATAATATATGGCATTTGATAATCTTTTATCATTATTATTATTTGATATAAAATATATATGGCATTTGATATTCTTTTATCATTGTTATTAATTGCTTGATTAATTTGATAAGGCCCTTGATTAAATTTTGAGACTTGACATTGTGATGGAGATCATGATAATGAGAGTGAAGTTTCTTATAATTTAATCTAAATTTTGTTCTTGATCATAGGATTATTAATTTGGACATTAATAATCCGGTTAGATCAATATCTATGTGATCATCTTTATAGGATAAAGATTAGTTGATCTCATTAACTAAATCACATAGATAGATGATGCATATAGAGATATGATCATTGAATCGATCATTGGATAATTCCTAATGGTTAAAATTACCATAAATTGTCAATGGGATATTCTCTGGAAGAATGTGATGTAAGAACTTCCTTTGACCTGATATCATCATAGTAATTGACAAGTTATTTATTGTACTTTGATACTAGACACATATGGCCCTAGGGCGATAGTTGAAAGGATATTGGGTATGATTAAATACTTGTAGAATTAGTGATTGATCAAGATGGAATATGTCAACTCTTGGTAATGAGTTTAAGCTCCATGTTGTCATGAATTATAATCGACCAAATTAAGACCTTGGCCAGGGTGATTGAATGAAAGAAGAAAAAGTTTCTTAGGTCATTCAATGGTTGATTATATTTTGACATGAATACATAGTTGGTCGCCTATTAGGATTTGACAGTTGAACCATATCCTAGGGTGACCCAGAGCTATAATGACAGAAGGAATTAATACATTATTCTTCTAAAGGTTCTTGAGAGTAAATTGTATACTTCATGTTATCAGGTCGTTAAGGAGTGTTGCTAGACGCCACCCTTGATTAGTATATTGATGTGATCAATTTACTACCGGCTTAGTATTGAACCTATGGGGTCGCACACTAACGAGTGTTCTGATCTTTGCTAAAGGATTAATTGCTTTATTATTTGATAATTAAATTAAAGAATTTAATTAGTCAAATAAATTTAGTTATTAATCCAAATGAAATATTATTATATTCTTTGCTAGCACAGAGGATATAATTAATATTGTGAACAAATTGAAATATTCTATTTAGAATAGAAAAACAAAATTATATCTCTTGATTAAAATATATATATATATATATATATATATATATATATATATATATATATATATATATATATATATATATAATTATATATATAATTAGCACTTATTTTATATAAGAGATGTTATATAAAATATTAATAAAGTCTTGTTAATAAATTCAATTTTGAATTGGATTAATTAACATGGAAAGTCCTTATGGTATTGTCTACAATTTTCAACCCATTTGATATGGGAGTTAATTTTTTAATAGAAAAATATTAATAAGTAGAATTCAATTTAGAATTGAATTCTATGTTTTTATTTTAAAATGGTGACTAAGTTGTAGAATTCAATTTAGAATTGAATTCCATAAATGAGTCACACATTTTTATTTTCAAGTATTGACTAAGTTATAGAATTCAATTTAGAATTGAATTCCATAAATGAGTTACATGTTTTTATTTTAAAATGTTGACTAAGTTGTAGAATTCAATTTATGTGTGTGTGTGTGTGTGTGTGTGTGTGAGTCCTAATTAAGAATAAGAGACATATAGATCTTATACATATTGTAAAGAAAGCAAGAGAGTCATTCTTGAGAAGAAAAATTACTTTGAGAAAGTAATAGTGCAATATAAAACCAAGATAGAAAATATTAGTACAAGAAAATTATTTCTTGTTCTTCTATCTTTAAGTTGAGATTTTTGAGAAAAATTTCAACACAATATTTTCATTCAATTTGTTCACGAGATTTCATTGATCAAGGAGTTGATAGCAAGGACCAGTCTCGGTGTGGATACGCATAGAGTCTTCGCACTATCGAAGAAATTTAAAAAACGAGACTCTCTTCAGAAGGTACGTCTTAGATCCGATCTTTGACATGTAAATAAATTTTTAAACACGAAAATTTCTGCCTATGATTGTTTTTATCTTCCGTTGCATGTTTAGAACACCGATACGCGATCCTACAATATTAACCAATCTATGATATAAGAATTGTCAGATATGTCAAATAAGCATTTTGTACAGTGAGTCCGTGACATAAATCAAAATTACGAGAAAAACGAAAATCAATCAGATATTAAATACTTACCTTTTGTCCACTCATTTCTTTAATTGTAGCTGGAAGTTTCTTTGATCATTCGGAAAAACATCCGCCTTTTAGATAAATCAGAATAAAGAAAAGGTAAAAATGTTAGTGATTTTATCATAAATCCACATGATCCTAGTGATGGACTGAGGAGATGCCAAGAGCTACTCAAACACAAAGGGTAAATTTTGCAGATCCATCAATTTGACACTGCTTGATTATATTTCCAGCATGAATATTGGAATAACTATCTTTTTAGTAGCATAAATCAGAAGAAATGCGCTATCTGGGTTTGAAATTCTAATGCTTTGACTCAAGGCTCAGTGGGATGAAAGCTGCTCCTGCAAATATTTATACATTTCAAGAAACATTGTATATTTGAAAGAGGTTGTGTAAGCTTATGGAGATCCCGGACAGTTTTGGGGATATTGCTTCATTAAACTTATGAAAGAGGTTGTGTAAGCTTATGTAAATGTTTGATCGAAATTTGTTCTATTCCCCTTATTAAAAGTAAAATAGCTGTGATTATGATTATTCTGCAAGTGGTTTCTCAGAACTTAGCGGGAACCAACAAAAACAACTCAGTATAATCTCATTTAGTGGGGTCTGGAGAGGGTCTGCGTACACACTATCCTCCCAGAACCCACTAAATGGGATTATACTGGGTTGTTGTTGTTGGTTTCTCAGAACTGATGTATTAATTCTTCTAAAGCTTGTGACTCTTGTGTTGTAGCTGTAATCTCCAGTATCTGTTGTTACATACAACACAAAATTTCATCAACTTATTGATTGAGGATCAGTATCTGTTTTTTATTTTTACATAGTTAGACAGGAAGATGGGATCTAACTGAACATTAGATGTAACACTATAGTTTAACCTCATGACCATTATATTTTTTGTGGAAGACCGTAGGGGTGGCAAAAGGGCGGGTCGGGTATATATATATATATATGAACAGGTCAAAACGGTTTAATTATCCGATCCAACTCATATTTAATACGGATAAAAAATGGGTTAATCGGTGGATGATATAGATATCCATATAATCCATGACTTCTTGAATATGATCACTTTTGAGAGAATTTTTAGTGTATTCTATATTTGACCCGTTTTCAAAAAATTCATTATCTAACCGATTTTTAATGAATAAAATAGGTGGATAACTATTTCTTTTAACCATTTTGCCGCCACTATAGAAGAGCAAGCTTCTGTCTTTTTTGCCTCACATACATTGCTGTTGATACAATTGAACGATAGATGTACATATGATTTCAAATTCTAACCTTTTAACCAATGGATTATTAGTGCAAGAAGAAGCGCTGTCCAATTGGAATTTTGACCATCTAACTATCCTTTCAAGATTGAAGCTTCTGTTTCCTTTGCCTCACATACATAAAAATTGATATATGTTGAACTTTTAGTGTCAACAAGACCAGACTATTTTGAATTCATTATATTGTCAGCGCACAACATAAAATCTTCTGAATATCCAACCAATACAACATTCTTTTTTTATTTTTTCTCCGAAACTAATGAAAGACCTACCGTTACATATGGCAACTGAAGAATACTCATTATAACAGTAAAGTCACAAAATCATTGTTTGCGACATTAAAGTAATTAGCTTTTACCCTCTATATATAACGGTAAAGTCACTAAATTTTACATAATATAACTATTGTACATATCTTAGATACAATCAAACCTCTCCATAACAGCCTCGTTTGTTTTGAATATTTTTGGATGTTATAGTGAGATGTTGTTATACAGAACATATATTTTAGGCGAAAATCATGTACGGCCACCTAAACTTGTCCCGATTTTCCTCTTGGACACCTTATTAAAGGTATGTTCCGATTGAACACTTCATGTAACACATATTTGTTTCAAATAAACACTTTTGCGGGACATGGCACATTAAGTGTAATGCACCTCTGTTGGGCGCGTGAAGGGATAAATTTATGCTGACTGTTGACTCTCCCAACGTTAAAATTTTAACGTCAACTAACCCAACGGATCTATCCATTCCCAAATTAAATTGGAACCCTAATTTCTCAATATGAGACCCGTTTCTCTTTTTCTTTCTTCCTCTGTTCTTTACTCTTCTTCCTCTGTTCTTTACTCTTCTTCCTTTGCTGTGTACATCTTGTTTTATTTTCTTGTTTCTTTTCTCATAGCTGAATCTTCTCTATCTCGTTTTCTTCTTTTTCCTCCTATTTGAAACATTCAAATGTCGCAAAATTCGCAAAATTCAGTGTACGCAGAGGACCCTGATTTATGTTGTTGCGGTGATTATGCTAAGTTGAAGACCTCGACCACCCCAACAAACCTAGGCCGCCGATTTTATGGTTGTAGAATTTCAAGAGTGAGTAACTAGTTTCATTGGTTATGAAAATTTTCGCTTTTTGTTTCTTATTAATCAGTAATGTGAATGCATTTGTTGTTAGGAAAATGGTGGATGTAATTATTTTAGATGGTTTGATGGTCCATCTACGGGTCCATCGTGTTGTGATTCTCGGATCAATATGAAGATTATTTGGGAGGAAAAACAACTCTATTTCACAAGAATAGAATTACAAAGAATTTACACCAAGAATTTCTCTCTACAAAAAAAACTTCACCAAACTCTCTTTTTGTTTTCACAATCTCTTCCTGGATTGTATTTCAATCTCTCTGGATTGATTTTTTTGTGTAAAACATAAGGCTCTATTTATAGCCTTAAAGAAGGTGGTTGGTGGTTGAATTCTTCATCCAACAATGGAGGTTTCAACAATGGTGGCTTCTAGAATGTGTTGGTGGCTTCAACAATGGTGGACTTCTAAAATTGATAGTTGACAGCAGCTGAACTTATCAATTCTCCCCCTTCAGCTGCATTCCAACGCAGCTACTATTTGAAAGTTATTCCAACTATGTCTCTGCACAGCTCTAACTTTTCTTGAGTGACCACCTTTGTTAACATGTCTGCTGGATTCTCCTTCGTATGGATCTTCACTAGTTTCAACAGTTGTTGATTCATCACTTCGCGTATCCAGTGATAGCGAATATCGATGTGCTTTATCCGAGAATGATACATTGAGTTTTTGCTTAAATCAATTGCACTTTGACTATCACAATGTATCTTATACTCTGTTTGATTTATCCCTAGTTCTTGGAGAAATCGCTTTAGCCACAACATTTCTTTTCCAGCTTCCGCTACAGTAATATACTCTGCTTCAGTTGTGGATAGTGCAACACACTTCTGCAATCTTGACTGCCATGACACAGCTCCCCCTGCAAAAGTATAAACATATCCTGAGGTTGATTTTCTTCCATCAGGATCTCCGGCCATATCTGAATCTGTATAGCCTTCCAAGACTGGATCAGCTCTCCTAAAGCACAGACTTGATTTTGAAGTACCTTTAAGATACCTGAAAATCCACTTAACTGCCTCCCAATGTTTCTTTCCAGGGTTAGAAAGAAAACGACTTACCACACCTACCGCATGTGCGATATCTGGCCTCGTGCAAACCATGGCATACATCAGACTTCCAACTGCTGAAGAATATGGAATTGTAGACATCTCCTCAATCTCTTTCTTGGATGAGGGGCACAAACCCTTGCTCAACTTGAAGTGATTTGCCAAAGGGGCACCTACCGGTTTGGCATTACTCATATTGAACCGTTTGATCACTCGTTCAATGTAATTTTCTTGAGATAGCCATAACTTCTTGTTTCTCCTATCTCGAGTTATCTGCAATCCCAAAATATGTTGAGCTAGACCTAAGTCTTTCATTTCAAAGGACTTAGAGAGTTCTTTCTTCAACTGTCTAATTTTTGTTGCATCTTGTCCGACGATCAACATGTCGTCTACATAAAGTAGAAGTACAACAAAATTGCCATCCGAAAATCTCTGAATGTAAACACACTGATCTGCAGCAGTCCTTTTATATCCTTGACTTACCATAAATGAGTCAAACTTTTTGTACCACTGCCTCGGTGCTTGCTTTAGGCCATATAAACTTTTCGTAAGCTTATAGACGAGGTTTTCTTTTCCTGAAACCTCAAAACCTTCCGGCTGCTCCATATAGATTTCTTCATTTAGATCACCATGAAGAAATGTTGTCTTGACATCCAGTGTTCAAGCTCCAAATTCAAACTGGCTACCAATCCAAGGATGATGCGGATTGAAGTCAATTTTACAACTGGTGAAAATATTTCATCAAAGTCAATTCCCTTTTTCTGTAGGAATCCTTTGACTACTAACCGGGCTTTGTGCTTCACCACCTTTCCTTTGTCATCTTTCTTGAGCTTGAATACCCATTTACTCTTCAGTACCTTCTTTCCTTGTGGAAGTTTTACAATCTCATAAGTGTTGTTTTTCTGTAAAGAGTTCATCTCTTCGGTCATTGCTTGCAGCCATTTTTCTTTATCCTTATGAGATATAGCTTCATGGAAACTCTCTGGTTCTCCATCTTCAGAAAGTAGAATATACTCGGTTTCTGGGTATCGAGTTGATGGAGTCTGACCTCGTTCAGATCGACGAGGTTGTTGATTATTAGCTTCAGGAGGTGTATCGTCATCGTTCCCCTGTGATGGTTCTGTAGTTTCCTAAGGGATTTGTGCCTCCCCATGCCAAACATCCTCCTGTTCTGCTTCGGGTACTGTTTCATGCTCCCCCATGCTATTTGTGTCAAACTGCAATGGTAGTGGATCTGGTCCAACTTTTTGGGCACTGGAACCTCTTTCATAAGACATTGTGGGTTTTTCAATGTCTTCAATTGTCTGGTTTTCGTGGAATACAATATCCCTACTTCTGATCACCGTCTTCTGTATTGGATCCCATAATCTATACCCAAATTCTTCATCTCCATAGCCTATGAAGATACATGGTATAGTTCTACCATCAAGCTTCTTCCTGAGCTCCTTGGATACATGTGCATGTGCTAAACAACCGAATACCCTTAAGTGAGAATATGAGGGATTCTTACCAGACCATATTTTCTCTGGAACCTCAAATTCAATGGGGCTGATGGTGACCAGTTGATTAGGTAACAGGCGGCGCGAACAGCTTCTCCCCAGAATGGCTTAGGCAGCTTTGCCATACTGATCATACTTCTGACTCTTTCCATAATTGTCCGGTTCATTCTCTCGGCTACTCCATTGTGTTGTGGGGTGCGTGGGACCGTCTTTTCATGTCGAATCCCTTGTCTCTTGCAATAGGAATCGAACTCCTTGGAAGTATACTCGCCTCCATTATCTGAGCGAAGGCATTTTAATTTCTTTCCCGTTTCACGCTCTACCATGACATGAAATATCTTGAAATAATCAAAAGCCCGGTCCTTTGTCTTTAAGAAGTACACCCACACCTTTCGAGAAGCATCATCAATGAAAGTCAGAATATACCTATTGCCGCCAAGTGACTTCTCCTCCATGGGACCACAAATATCAGAGTGTACCAGACTGAGTAACTCTGATTTTCTGGTTGAAGAAAATGTAAAAGAGACTCTATGTTGCTTTTCGAATAAGCAATGATTACAAGGGTCTAAAGCAGCATTCTTGTCCATTCTGATAAGTTGCTTTTTCGTTAGAATTGATATCCCTTTTTCACTCATGTGACCGAGTCTCTGGTGCCATAGGTTTTGAGACACCTCTTTTTCCATAACATTGAGGCTGTCTGAACATACCTTCACATGAGTTTTATATAAGTTGCCACAAATATGTCCTCGAGCGAGAATCATAACCCCTTTCAGCAATTTCCATGTGCCTTTTCCGAAATAACTTTCATAGCCCTGTTTGTCAAGAGCTATACCTGATATTAGGTTTAGACGAAGATCTGGCACATGACGGACATCCTTCAATATCATTGTACTCCCGATATTTGTTTGTATTTTGATATCACCAATTCCAACTATCTCACAGGAAGAAGTGTTCCCCATCTTCACTACTCCAAAGTCTCCTGCTTTGTATGTTGTGAAGAAATCTTTTCGGGATGTGGCGTGGTATGATGCTGCAGTATCTACCACCCATTCGTTTTCTTCTTGACTTGAGATGTGAAGGCATGTCTCTTCTTGGATGGAACAAATGGCTACCTCTCCGTGGGTAGTGACTAATGTATCTCCATCCTTTTGCTTCAACTGCTCCTTCTCCTTATGCAATTTTCTGTAGTTCTTCTTTAAATGGCCCTTTATTCCACAGTGGTAGCACATATATGATGACTTCCTACCATCTGTGGATTTTCCCCTACTCTTGCTTCTGCCTCTCCTCTTATCTTGACTTCTTTCTTGTTGTCTCCCTCTTTCTGTAATAAGGGCATGCGACTCACCATGATCGATGTCCTTTCTTCTGGCTTCTTCATTAAATAAGGCATCTTTAACCATAAACATGGTCAGATTTCCACTAGGAGTTGAATTACTGAGAGCACCAGCGTCTCCCAGCTATCAGGAAGAGAACTAAGAAGTAGTAGGGGGCTTGCATCTCATCCCCGAGCGACATGTCAACAACGATAATTGATTTATCAAGCTCTAAAACTCACTGGTATGCTCGGCAACTGAAGTTCCGTGCTTTAACTTCAAATTTACCAAACGCCTCATCAACAAGGCTTTGTTCCTAGCGGTCTTGGCTTGATACATCCCTTCTAACTTCACCCAGAGGGCATACGCATCTGTCTCTTGTGCAACATGATGAAAAACGCTATCGTCAATCCATTGTCGAATTTGACCGATAGTTTTTCTGTTTAATTTCTTCCACTCTGCTTCTTTGGTGGAATCGGGGTTCCTACCCTTTGCTTCTATGGGATCAAACAAATCTTTACAACTGAGGAGATCTTCCATCCGAGGTCTCCACAATGTGTAATTTGTGGCAGTAAGCTTTATCATAGCTCCAGATGATGATGATGACTCTTCCATTAAGTCTTTAAAATGGCTTGGTCAAAATTTTGGAGCAGAACCTCACCAAACGGAACTTACCAACGCGTCCAGAATGGTGAAAAATGGTAGGATTGACTCTTCTTGGGTCAAAATAGGGCCTCCAGAAAATTTTCAAAATTTACACCAAACTTTTGGGGTTAAATCGAAAATATACTGCACTTGTGGGGCAGATTTATAATTTCAGTAACTTCAGGGGTTATTTCATAAATTTCTAAAAATTATGATGACTGGGCGCTGACTAGATGCTGACTGGATGCTGACGTGGCGCTGACTAGATGCTGACTGGATGATGACGTGGCGCTGACTGGGCAGTTACTATTCATCATCTTCTTCCTTGGGCAGAAGAAAAACAATTGTCATAACTTCTTCGTTTTAGCTTTGTTTGGCCTCCGGAAAATTGCGTTGAATTCGTATCGACGCAAGGAATCTAATGAAATGATCAAAACGCTCCGAAGATCACGTTTTCGAAAAACATAAATCCGGGTTGAAATTTTCAGTGTTCCGATATTTCTCGATGAACACAGAATCCAAGGCTCTGATACCACTTGTTGTGATTCTCGGATCAATATGAAGATTATTTGGGAGGAAAAACAACTCTATTTCACAAGAATAGAATTACAAAGAATTTACACCAAGAATTTCTCTCTACAAAAAAAAACCTCACCAAACTCTCTTTTTGTTCTCACAATCTCTTCCTGGATTGTATTTCAATCTCTCTGGATTGATTTTTTTGTGTAAAACATAAGGCTCTATTTATAGCCTTAAAGAAGGTGGTTGGTGGTTGAATTCTTCATTCAACAATGGAGGCTTCAACAATGGTGGCTTCTAGAATGGGTTGGTGGCTTCAACAATGGTGGACTTCTAGAATTGGTAGTTGGCAGCAGCTGAACTTATCAATTCTCCCCCTTCAGCTGCATTCCAACGCAGCTACTATTTGAAAGTTAGTGATCGACTAAGAGTGAAAGTAAAAGAACTTGAAGAAGAAAGGGATAAGTTAAAACATAAATTGAAAGATGTTAAAGTGCAAATGGAGTCTCTAGCAGTGAATTGCTAGGAGGCTGAACAACAGAGGGATTGGGCAAGAGCCAAATTCAAGATGCTTGCGTTTTTTTGTATTTTCATGTGTATAGTCTGGATTATGGTCGTGTAGTTCCGTGTAGTTTTATGCACGGCTAAACTCGTAATGGACTAGACATTTGTCTTATGTATTGTACTAGTGGAACAATGCAAGAACTCAAATTTAACAGGCTCCATATTTGGTCATACATTCACGTAAATAACTGTTTTTAATGGTCTTATGTATTGATTCCTTACTGTTTTAATGGTCTTATGTATTGATTCCTTACTGTTTTTAATCCTGGCAATGCAGCTATCTTGATAGTAGATACCATTTCTTGAATTAGTATACAGACAGAAAAATAGAAGCTCCAATCAATCTTAAACAACCTAGTTCAGTTCTTTCACCAACGAAGTCAATCAACTCATACAATTTTAAAACCCCGCTCCTTTTGCACTTCAATCCTATTCTCAGCTCCTTTGAGCTCTATCCTTAGGAATTATCGTGTAGTTTCTTCACCTTGCAATTCATTTTCTGCCCAGAACTACAAATTCTTTCTACCTTTTCTACATATATTTCTTGTATCAAGCACACAAGATTACATAGAAATAAAATATCATAAATAGAAGCTCATACACCAACAAGGATTACTATTAAACTGCTCTCAATTGAGCTCAAATGTAACGCTGCAACTCCAACAAAATGGTACCAAAATCACAAGTGCTCCATAAGTTTGCCAGCATTAATACAACGGCATAAAGACCTAAATTAACATCATCCCTAGACATCAATATTGTTCAATATTACATAGACAAAAAACTAAAACAATCCACTTTTAGAACTACTTCTTGGTTGTTGATGATGAAGTATTCACTTTATTCCTTTTGTTGGCCTTCATTTGTTGCAATTCTGAGGTGGTGATTGCATCTTTTCCCTTCCATTTCCGGCCCCGTGGAACAAAACCAATATCAATATTGGTTGGTGAGGCACTCTTCATAGTTGAGAATCCTTGTAGAACTCTCACTTGAGGTACCAGGCTAAAAAAAAAAGGCACAAGAATTATTAATAGTAGACCAAATGTAGTAACTATTTGTTCAATATGAAGAAAAAAAATAGAAGTGAACATACATTAAACACTTGATTTCCAGTTTGAGGGTCAGAGTATACACCAAACCCAATAGTTCTAGGCCTTTTGTTTCCTCCAGTTGCAGAGCAGCACTTTCACCACCTCTTCTACCTTTCCCAGCACCTCCCCTACTTTGGTTAACTCTTCTAACAGCTACAGTGTCTCCACAAACAGAGGTTGGTTGGCTTGGTTGACTAGGTTGGGCATTTGATTCTCTGGGCTGTGAAGAATCCCCCACTCCAGACTACAACACACAACAGAACATATGTAGATAGAATGTATAAACATGTAAGACATGGAAAAAGAACAGTGGGATATATATGTAGATAGAATGTATAAACTTACTCCTGTTTGACACACTTTTCTGTTGTGGCCAGTCTATTTGCATTTTGAACAAGTCATTTTGACACCCTTCTTTGATAGCTTTCCATACTTCTTTTTTCGTTCATCCTTAGCCTTTCTTCTACACTTTTTAGGCCTCCCTGGCATTGGCTTTGGCAGAAGAGGCTCTATTGATGGATTTGAGCTTTCAGGCCACATCTTTAGATTGGGAATAGGTTGAAAGTAGTAACTGTAGGCCTTCAAAAATGTATCATTCCTATACTAATGCTCTACATGCTCATCAGGATCTAAGTTTAATTTATAATAAGCATAAACTGCATGGGGGCAACGAATACCTCTTAGCTGCCATAGCCTACAATTAAAGTCTTGTTTCCCAAATGAACTCTAAACCTATATCCATTGTCTAGAATTTCAAAACCAACTTGTGCATTCCACATAACTTTACACTTCTTAGAGTATTCTTTATTTTCCTCTAGTATTGTTCTTGCCATAGGAGAAATATCTGTAATCCTTTAGCAAAATTGATCATATCCACATGTCTGTTCATTAGTTTATGCCTAATTTCCTCTAACATGGTGATAATAGACTTATGCCTAGCAGCTAAAATCCAAGAATTGAAAGTCTCACTCATGTTGTTCTCAACAATATCACATTTGGCATGAACTTTAAAATATGCCCTACACCATGTTTCCTTTGGATAATGTAACAAATCCTCACATATTTCCTTCTTACCTAATTTACTCAATGCTTCAAAGCTAGAAGAACTGCTTTCTTCTAGCTTCTCCTCTCCATTTGATATGCCAGTTACTTCAGATATGCCTAGCAAACATTCTTTGCTCTACATTTGGCAATAACTCCATTATGGCAGGAACAATTCCCTACAAAATAAAGTACTTAGAAGGTTAGAAAGTTTAGAAGAGTATAATCAAAAGAAGAACAGAAAGTTCATATGAATATAATCAAAAGAAAATCAGAATGTTTAGAAGTGTAGAAACAAAAGAATAACAGAAAGTTCAGAAAGATTACCTTTTGCATATCTGACATTACAGTCAAACCTTCACCAGTACCCAAATTTAAGTTATCAATCAAATATCCTAAGAACCAACTCCAGCTATGTTTTGTTTCTTGATCCACTACTGCCCAAGCAATAGGAAACATTTGATTGTTTCCATTCCTTCCAACAACAGCAAGAAGTTGACCTCCACAAGCTCCCTTAAGAAAACAACCATCAAATCCTATGATTTTCCTACACCCATCTAACCATCCTTTCTTGAAGGCTTCAAAGCATACATAGAAATATACAAACAAATTCTTCCCAGGATCAGTCTCTCTATCAATTTTAACCCAGCATGAGCTTCCTGGATTAGTTTGCTTGATGATGTTTGCATAATCACATAACCTTGAGAATTCCAGCTTCCAATCACCCATATTTTCCTTCAGAACTTTATGTTTTGCTCTTTGACACACAGTCCTACCAACATAAAGACCCAACTTGTCTCTAACCAGCTCTTGAATTTTCCAAAGCCTTATATATATGGCTGGGAAACTATCCTATCCTTGAACTTTCTGGTAATAAGGTTAGAAGTGCAAAGCTTATTTTTGTTAGTAGGTAAACATTTATGTACATGATGATATTTAATGACTCTAAAATCACCAGAGTCTCTATCCAAAGAAGCAGCCAACAGTCATTTACATGTACTTGTTTTACACTTAACCCTTACCCTATGAGGCTCATTAGGTCTTAGTTTAATTTGCCTCCTATACTCAACAACATAATCTGCCACAGTCTTTCTAAACTGTGTTACATTCTCAAATACCATACCAAGCTCAAATACAGCCACCTCACAAGCTTCATCATATCTTACTTTTTTACTTCTCCTCCTAGAGGGTAGAGATCTACTCCTCTAACAGCATCTAGCTCCTCCCTGCTATCATCACTCCAACATTCAGAGCTACTGATATACTCTTCATCTCCCCACAATTTTCCAGCATATTTGTTAGCCTTGTCTACCCCAATATCCTCAAACCCTCTATCTATACCACCAGCCTCTCCAACAGGAATCTCTTCTGTAACATGAGCTTTTTTCTTCTATTTTTTATTTCTTTTGTCTTGTCTAAGAGTTCTCAACTCCTCATCTACATCTGAGTCATCCTCTTCAGGTATATCTTCCAGATCTGAATCACTACTCTCCACCTCTGAAAGATGACTTTCTACATCTAACACACCAGTGCAATTACCTCCCAAACTTTCAACTGCCTCTTCTACAACAACTTCTTGTAGGTTAAATGACTCACCATCTCTGTTATTTAATAACAAAGTTTCATTCTCTCCAGTTAGGTAGCCAGTAGGTCCCTCCCTATCTAAAATTAAAGTCTGGTCAACAACATGTTTAACCCATATTTCAAAGTTGTCTCCATGCTTTAAGTCTTTTATTAAGTCTAATAGGTGTAGGTCCGACTCCACCAAGTGAAATTGTTTGGTCTCACTATTCTGATAATAAAAGCCCTCGACACTCACAAAGCCTATTTCTTTAGTATAAAATTCCAGCTCCGTAATAGAAAAGTGGTCCTTGTCCAGATACATACCTGCTAGTTCACTCTCACCAACATAAGTGGGGACAGGAATCTCCGAAAAGTAGCCCCCATGGTGCATTTTTGTGAATATAATTTCCTCTGACATTTGAATCAAAGCTGAATAAATGAATAAGAGATAGTGACAGAACGTGGCTCGAAATTAAACATATTTTCATGAAATCGAAAAGGGGATATAGGAAATTAACGGAATATTCTCAAACCCTGATCCCCAAATCATGAAGGTAAAAACCCTAACTTTTCAGACATATTTGAATCGTTATTTTTCATCAACGAGAGAAATTGATACTTACAGTAAGTATCTTCTGCATAAGAATCCAGGAATTACCAAAAGTTTCTTTAATTTTTGTTCTTCGATTTTCCTTCCAGTTCGTTAGAGAGAGAAGAAGAAGAAAACAGGCGTTAAGTGGAATTACAGATATACGGGCGTTAAGGAGGAATATACTAGGGCTTTTTTTTTGCATTGTTTTTATTGGATATATTTTAATTATAATGCCACCGTGGAAAAAATAATACAGCTTTTACATTTTGATTGGTTGTTAATACACGTCAGCGGCGTTTGGTTACACGCGATGAACCTCTAGCACAGAAAGGAAAAAAAGTGTTTATTTGAAACAAATATGTGTTACATGAAGTGTTCAATCGGAACATACCTTTAATAAGGTGTCCAAGAGGAAAATCACGACAAGTTTAGGTGACGGTACATGATTTTCGCCTATATTTTAACATAACATAAAAATGGTTCCGAAAAAGATTTAACATAACATAAAAATGGTTCCGAAAAAGATTGACTTTTATAGTAAAGTGTTGTTATATATGGATGTTATAGAGAAGTCTAACTGTATAAGCAAAAGAGAATTCTCGGAGTAGGACCTTTAAAGAAGGATACTACACTTTGGTACTGGTTTTGGGGAAAATTGTAATCAAACGACTTGAAGTTTCAGTTCTTTATTCATTCTAATTCAATTCTTAGCTATCAAAACGTGCAATTTAAAGAAATTGCACCAGCACAAACACTTTTTTCTCTATTATAAGGATTAACTAGTAATCGTACCCGCGCGATGCGCGATTACTATTAAAAAATATTAATTAAATTAAATTATGAGCGGGCTTATTTGAACATATAAGATCGTATTGCTTTAATATATTTCAATTGCCGAATTAATTGTCAATATAATGTACCCAATAATAAAATCTCTATTAAATTAAAGAGACTTATATAGTCACTGAATAAATTTTTCGTTCTATATTTTTCTTTATTCTATTATCAATGTTTAGTATTTTTACATTTTTAATAGAGATGTTTAGTAATTCAATTCTTTATTCTATTAAATTTTTCGTATTGCTCGTTTTTTTGTAATATAAGAGAGGTTATATATTTTATTAATCTTAAAATATTTTTTATTTTAAATTTTATTCTGTTGTTATCAATAATATTATTTGAATTTTAATGAATAAAATCTCTATTAAATTAAGGGGATTTATATAGTCACCGAATAACTTTTTGGTTATCTATATTTCTTTATTATATAATAAATATTTAATATAATTGCATTGCTAATAAAAGAATTTATTAGCATATTAATTTGTTTAATTTTATTGGCATATTAAAAGAATTTATTAAAGAGATTTTTTATTTTATGTAATTTCAGGTTTTTATTTTAAAATAATTTAAAAACTCCAACTTGAAACTACTCTCCAATTTGAATGGACAGTATTTTTTAATTTTTATTTTTTTAAATATATATTTTATTTTATTATTTTATAGATATTTAAATTCAAAAATAATAACCAATAACTAAATGTTAACTACTTATGTCATGCGACTTTTTTCTAGGCTGTCACTTGGCTTAAGGTGATGACTTTTTCCTCTCCTTTTAATAATATATAGATATTTTTTCGGTAAATGGAAAATTAAACCCCACCCCATAAAATTTACTCAAACGTCTCGAAAAATGGAATCGTCATCTTTCCAAGAATCTCTATTAGTTCTCGAGTCACTATCCATGGCGTGTTCTTAGTAGGGCTGGGCATATATCGGGTAAAACTAATAATCCGAACCGTTAATTATTTATTGGATTATTGGTATCGGTTTATTGGGTTAACGATTTAGAATATTTTCACAATTGGGTTATCGGTTCGGACCTCGGTTTGTCAATTTTGTTAATGGGTTAACTAATAACCTAATAAGAATTAATAAAATTATGACTTTACCCTTAAGTATATATAAATGCTAGTACTTTAGTTCATTCTCTCCTATTCTATTTCAACCTCATTCTTCAGTTGCTTCATCTTCATTCTTCATAGACCTTACTAGTTACTCCTAGCGTAAGTCTTAGTCTTATACATTAGACTTTTAATTTCTATAACAAAATTCATCTTCATATAGGGATTTCTCTATGGTTTCTTTTTTTTAGGTTAGATATTTGACAAACAACATCTAGTTTATCTTGTACTGTTTGAGGGCTTCAACGCTTGTGGAAGTGCATGTATTGTGTGAAATAAAAAATTTAAATCAACTTTTGTTGTTATCATATCGGAGGAGGCAGCTAATGCCTTCGAACATTTTGTGGGAATTGCTGCAGTTTGATAAGTATTTATCCACTGATTTTTTGGTGAAGCCTATAAGGATTGAGTAGTTGTTGTCTTGTTAACTTGAATTTGAACTGTTAGTACTATATATTTGGGCTTGTTAATTTTAAGGTGAAATTGCTACTACTCTGTATTATTATTAATGTATTTGGACAACTATTATTGAAGAATTAGTACTATTTCAGTTGTGGCCACTGGACAGAATGCAAAAATGAGTAGCACACTATATGTGAATTCTTCTCTTTTTTGTTTAACTCCAGTGAATTATCTTCTCTTTTTTTGCTTAACTCTAGATTCAGTTATCTTATCGGGTAAACTGATAACCGAACGGATAATGATCGATAATTGATTAACCGACACTTGATAACCAATATCTTATCGGTTCGATTATCGGTTTAAAAATTTGTAAACCGATAACTGATATGATAAACCGATAATATTCATAACTGAACCGAACCGACCGATGTCCACCACAAGTTCTTAGTTTCACGTGCATCTTTTTCAATCTTTAATGGGATGATATTGTAAACCGGGGCGAAAGCACAAGCCGAGCTACAAGTTCGGGCGAACCCAGTAGCTTTTGCTCAAGTAATGTATTTGGTGTTTAAAATTTATTATATATATATATATATATATAATCCAGTCATTAACATTTGAAGTAATTGTTCTAAAATCCAGAACCCAGAGGGTTGGAATACCGATTTCGCCTCTAATTGTAAATTGTCATTGGCTGAAAAATTGGAAGAAAGATCAAATTGGAAATTGGGAGAAAATTTGAGCGAGAAAGCACGAAAAATATATTTTTCTGTTAAAATTGATTTCTGAACATTACACGTGGTGTCTATTTATAGGCTGTTACATCAAAGAGTAGCATATGCTCAAATAACTAAACTGAAAATGCACAATCGCTGACCTCAACTGCAAATGCGCTGCAACTTCACATACCTTGATTTGAACTAGGGTGTTGAAATAAACCAAAACTATTAAATCGAACTGAAAATCACGCTAAAACCCTATGAAAAAGTCAATTCAAGTTATAATATTCTCAAGTTAAAATCTGACTATTTCTATTCCGAGTAGCACCTAAGAAAGCACATACTACCAAAGCGATATCTCCGTAAACACCCAAAGTCGCATACTAATTAAAAGTGAAAAAACAACAATATAAATATGCTTACAAAGCCAAGAGCCACTCATTTGCGCCAATTGATTTAATTCAACTATTGCGTAAATCTTTGATCTGCCTCTCACTATCATGTTTGGCTAATTCCATTAGGCAATACAAGTACTCCTATTGATATATACATGCTATTTGCTATTTCTATAAGGGTTGTTCGTCTTTAGACGGCTTGGCTTCTGCTATTGCTCGTAATGATCGACATCATTCCTATCATGCTAGAGTCCCTATTATTTGGAGTTAGAAGCTTCGTTAGAAAGCAAGCGAGGTGACATCCGTCTGCTTCATAGACAAGGCTCGTTACATACTTACAAGCTCGTTTAGTAATCATCCTCATCTCTGAGCGCTTAAGCATTCCTCTCATTGTCAACTAATTAAACGAGAGTCGGATTGAATGAGCGAAGCCCTCAATTTAGAGGCTTCTCTCACCCTACTCTTTCATTTCTACATAAGGTTTCCCCATTTGTGGGATTAATTGATTGGATACGGAGACACATACCTCTACTCTTTCATTTCTACATAAGGTCCCCCATTTGTGGGATTAATTGATTGGATACGGAGACACATACCTTTACTTGGAATAGGTACTAGGACGATAGGCATAAATATATTATTTATTCCACAAATCTCATTATAATGACCATAGTAATCCTAAAAAAAAGTTAACATATAAATTTACTTAGACTTGACTTACTATGGTGTTAAAAAAATAGACCATATTTTTCATGCCTCCCCAGGTTCGTAGCCTCCTATCGATAAGTGTGGTGTACAACACACCCATAAACAAGACTCTACTAGACACGGTCTGTATGTATATAGGATATGGGAAAGGTTATGGCGTTATATACGCACCACCACCTGATCAACTGGTATACGATGATAATTTTGCCCATAGTGGCTGAGATGATATGATGGGATGCCCTTAGAGGCTTTATGATGTTATGTACGTACAGACCTATGCATTACATGACATTCATACGCATATGCATGATACTATAAGTATTTCATAATTTACAGAGCTATCCAGACTTACAGGCTGAGTCCTTTACTCCATGTTTCTTCCATGCTCTTTATATATGTATTTGCATGTCTTACATACTCAGTACATTATTCGTACTGGCGTCTTTTTGTTGGGGATGCAGCATTCATGCCTGCAGGTATAGATAATCAGTTTGACGAGCCCTCATAGTAGACAAGATTGGCATTCAACCAAGGATTGGTAAGACTCTACCTTATTCGGAGTGCAGCTGAGTCTATAAGTCATCATGTCAGAGTTTTGTTACAAACATATGGGTAGGCCGGTACCCTATCCCATTTGATATCAAATAATTGTAAAGGCTTTATAGACAGAGGTTCATTTTGTACAGTATGTCAGAGGCCTTGACAGACCGTATGTATTTATATTTTAAGAAAAATGGTTCAGTGATACAATGTTTTCCCACTTACAGTTGTACATTTCGAGTTGTGTCCATGTTGGCCCGTGATAGTCACAAAGAAAAAAAAGGTTGCAGAGTGGTTCGCTCGGGCCAGTGCGGCACTGGGTGCCAGCCACGCCTCCCCAGGTTCGGGGCGTGACAATATTTGATTGTTTAGCTTAAAAGTGAACTAACAATATAAAATTTATTCCACTTCGAAAAAGTCTAGGGGAGAGGCTGAACGATAGATTGATGGCTATTAATCTAGTGATTGGTGGGCTCACTTTAAGCATGGTTAGTGCATACGCACCACAAGCGGGCTTGGTAGAGGAGGTCAAGAGGCAATTCTTGGAGGATTTAGATGAGGTGGTGCGTGGTATTCCGCACACCGACAAGATTTTCATAGGATGTGATTTTAATGTCCATATTGGGTAAACGGTTAGGGGCTATGATGATGTACATGACAAGTTTGGTTTTGGGGTTAGGAATGAAGGTGGTACTTTGTTGTGAGATTTTGCTAGAGCCTTTGATTTGGTGTTAAATCGTGTTTTCATAAGAGGGAGGACCACTTGGTCATGTTCCGGAGTGCGGTGGCCATGACTCAGATTGATTACTTACTCTAGAGGAAGAGGAATAGAGGCCTTTTGCACTTATTGCAAGGTTATTTTGAGTGAGTGGCTTTCGACCCGACATAGGCTCTTAGTTATGGACTTGGAGATTAAGAGGGAGAAGAAGAAGAAAGCGGTGTTTGGTCAACCTAAGATTAAGTGGGGAGCCTTGACAGAGGACAAAGTTTAGGCTCTGGGAGAGACGTTGTTGGATATGGGGACTTGGAGGAGTTGTGGGGACATGAGTAGTATGTGGACCTCGATAGTGAACTGCATTAGGGAAGCTGCTAGAGCAGTGTTAGGGGTCACGAAGGGTTCTCCAAGGGTTACAAAGGTGACCCGTGGTGGAATGGAGAGGTCCAAGGTAAAGTAGAAGCCAAGAAAGCGGCATATATGAAGTTAGTGGAGAACACCAACAAGGAAGAGGAGAGGAGAACACTTAGGGAGTGTTATAAGAAGGCTAAGAAAGAGGCGAAACTAGCGGTCACGGTGGCTAAGACCGCAGTATTTGAATGCCTATATGCGGAACTTAGGGGCAGAGGCGGTGACAAAAGATTGTTCAGGTTAACCAAGGTTCGAAAGAGGAAGGCTAGAGACCTAGACCAAGTGAGGTGCATCAAAGATGATGATGGCAAAGTATTGGTGGAAGAGGTGTGCATTAGGCGCATGTGACAGTCATACTTCCACAAACTCTTGAACGAGGATGAGGACAAGAACATTGTGTTTAGCGAGTTGGAGAACTCATAGAACCGATATGATATTATGTTTTGTAGGAGTATTAAGGTTGAGGAGGTAATGCGGAAGATGAGTAGAGGCAAGGCGACTGGGCCAGACGAGATCCCGGTAGAATTTTAGAAGGAAGTGGGATGAGTAGTCTTAGAGTGGCTTACTGGATTGTTTAATGTTATTTTTAGGACTAAGAAGATCCCCGAGTAATGGAGGTGGAGTTTGATGGTCCCGTTGTACAAGAACAAGAGTGATATCCAAAATTATAACAACTACAAGGGTATCAAGCTACTGAGTCACACTATGAAAGTATGGAAGAGGGTGATGGAGAGGAGGGTAAGGAGGAGTGTATCTATCTCGGAGTATCAGTTCGGTTTCATGCCAGGGCGTTCGACCAAAAAAGTCATTCATCATGTAAGGATGTTGGTGGAGCAGTATTGGGAGAGTAAGAGGGACCTACACATGGTGTTCATCGATTTAGAAAAAAGCTTACAATAAAGTCCCAATGAGAGTTTTATGGAGATGTCTGGAGGTTAGTGGGGTTCCGGTAGCGTACATTAGGATGATTAAGGATATGTGCGATGAAGCGAAGATTCGGGTGATGACTGTGGGAGGAGACTTAGACTATTTTCCTGTGATGATGGGGTTACATCAGGGTTCGTCTCTTAGCCCATTTTTATTTGCCTTGGCGATGGACGTGTTGACACACTACATTGAGGGGGATGTGTCATGGTGTATGTTACTTGTAGATGACATTGTGCTAATCGATAAGACACACTGCGAGGTTAATGATCGACTGGAGCTGTGGAGGCAGGCCCTGAAGTCTAAAGGTTTCAAGTTGAGTAGGATAGAAACTGAATACTTGGAGAACAAGTTCATTGTGGGGACGCAGGAAACAGAAGCGTAGGTGAAGCTTGATACACAAGTCATCTCTTAGAGAGATAGTTTCAAATATCTTGGATCTGTTATTCAGGGGAACGGGGAGATTGACGAGGATGTTACGCATCGTGTTAGAGCGGTATGGATGAAATGGAGTCATACGTCTGGTGTTTAGTGTGATAGGAATGTGCCACCAAGTCTTAAGGTCAAGTTCTACAAAGTGGTAGTTAGGCCGACTATGTTGTATGGAACCGAGTGTTGGCTAGTGAAGAAATCTCATGTACAGAAGATGAAAGTAGCAGAGATGAAGATGTTGATATGGATGTGTGGGTATATCAGGAAGGACCGGATTAGGAATAAAATTATTAGGGACAAGGTGGGTGTGGCCCTTGTGGAAGACCGGAAATTGCGGGTGAGATGGTTCGGGCATGTGAAGAGGAGATACATTGATGCCCCAGTGAGGAGATGCGAGAGGTTGACTATAGTGGATCAGAGAAGTGCAGAGGGAGACCTGGGAAGTACTCGAGAGAGGTGATTAGGCAAGACATGGCTCTACTTCATCTTACCGAAGACATGACCCTCGATAGAGAGGTGTGGAGGTCAATGATTAGGGTTGTGGGTTGACAGGTAGTCGAGGGTTTCTTCTAGTTGTATTAGTAGTACTAGTACTAGTCGTGTATTCTCCTATTCTGAGTTCCTTGCTGATTAGACGATGTGGCATTATTGCTGGTAGTTTTCGCACTTCTCTTATAACTTTGTATTCCTAGTTCTCTGCTATTACATGATGTGCTATTTGTTTCTTTTATCTTATTTCCTTGCCGTTGTTAATGTTGGTTTATTGTGTCCTTGTTATTGTTCTTGAGACTATGGTCTATTGGAAACAACATCTCTTCCTTCATAAGATAAGGGTAAGGTCTGTGTACACACTATCCTTCTCAGACTCCATATGTGAAATTGCACTGGGTTTATTGTTATTGTTGTAATTTGTATAAACATATATATTATATAGTATTTATTGTCCTTGTTTCCTTCATCTTCTTAATTAGCATTCGCATCCTTCGCCCGTGAGTATATATAACTAGTAAATTAATCCGCGCTTCGCGCGGTTATGAATATTTTTTTCTAATGTTCAAATAATGAAAAATATATAAATCTTTTGTAATCTTCAAATTCAAAAATAGATTAGATTTTAAGTTATAAACATTTTATTCTTACTTTTTTCTTTTAATTTTTATTATTTGAGGATTTTTTTTATCTATCAGAAAAGGTTTGTCTAATAATCTATATATGTGAAACAATATTTTCTATTTTTGCTGAAGTAAACATAAAAGAAAGAGATGAATTTTAAGAAACATAGTTGTTTCTTTATTCAATTAATATATTAAGTATCTTCTACTCTTCACCTTTCAAAAGTTATATTCTATACTTTCTCTTTATTTAGAATCTTAAAAAAAACATATTAACAACGTCTACTCCTTCAACAAAATAAGGAAAAGAAATCCGTCAGCCCTAAGTCAACGCAAATAAATTGCATGAATCTTTTCTATATTTTTTAATTTTATTTTTTAGTTGCTTTTAACTTTTTTATTTTTCTTTAATTTTTTTTTTCTTCCTTGCCTGCCCATTCATTTTACACTATTTTGGTGAATAACAAAAAAATATTTATTAACTATTTCTTTCTTCTATTCTCACGTTTCAACACCTTTATAATCAGCTACTCCTCCACTCTAAAGCTGCTCCTTTCCATCCTCTAAATCATTAAAAGTATGAAAAAATCTCATAAAATCTAATCAAATTTGCTCATTTCTTGAAAAAGTTCTCAAGAAATATTGGCACGGGAGATTAAATACAATATAACTTAGTTCTTAAAAAAACAACATATATTATTGGCTTCATAAAATAGTCATATACAACATGAAATTAAAAACAAAGGGAGGTCAAACTTGTAGTAGAGAAAAATAATAATAATAAGAATCGATCAACCAGTTCGTCCCACCTGCAAAGAAAATAACAGTATTATTACAAATTTACAATCAATAATATTCTTTTCTCCGCCTTTTCTTTTTTTCTTTTTTAGTATGAAGATGTATGGCATAACTTAAAAAGTTAATTAAAAAAAACTTACTGGACATTATAAAAGGTTTTGACTCTCTTTTCGAGGATACTATTCATTAAATTAACAATATTGATGTTGAAAAACGTTGAAGGACCCTATAAGTATAGAATGTGAATCTTTAGCATTCATTGTTGTTCCTCATAAATACTGAATTTGAAATTGTCGAAGTTAAGTAACGACCGTTTTTTAACACAATTGTTGTTAAGCATTAAATTTATGAAAGGTGGAATAGTAACCGCCGTTTTTGAAACACAAATGTTGGTAAACAAATATATATATATTGTGAATTGTGTACTACGTCCCAAAAGTCATATATATATGAAACGAATTAATTTAAAAGCCTTAAGATAGTTCATAAAAGAAATACCATAGACTCATATAGGAAAAAAAATGATTCTATATATGCTTAGCTACCCCCATTCAAATCCTTTGTTGTGTAGTCTTACCCTATAAATAAAAATAACTCACAAAAAATAAACACTAACCGGTAGATTCAACTTATTCATTTGATATCTTCTTCAATAAAAAATAGATACGTACTCTCCGATCATTTAGTCATGAAAGGGAAGTGCGTGGGCTTCTATAAATTCAATTTTGTGAGTTAGCCCTATCCTTCTCAATTGTTGGAAGACCGATCTTTTAGCTAATTTTCTCGTTAATATCCATGGCAAGGATATGAAGCAAATTCATAGAAATTTATACATACAATATACAGTGTTTTCAGTTTCCCACTATCATCATACATAATACACAATAAATTTGTTGATGTTTAAGATAATTTAATTGTGAAAGATGTGGAAGAAACGTTAGAAGCTCACAATAATGTTATTCACAATTGATACGTTATAAATTAATAATAGCACTCTCTTTATATCCATAACTGAAATCTCCTCGTAACCTGAAACCTCATCTCTTTTTCTTATTTTCACTTTTGTTATTATTTATTTTATTAATAAATTAATAAATTAATAAATAAGTAAGAGAGAAAGAGTCCAAAAATAGGAGATAAAAGATAAATATGAATGGAGACCATAGAGAGGTGTTACATCACCTTATCTATATTATTTACATTATATATAAATATAGATTACTTGTTGTCCTCAATCGAGATGATATATTGTACTGAAAATATAAATTAAAACTTTATGAACATCAATGATGATTGCTTTGAATTTTTGTTCCCCAAATTTATTATTCTAAAATTTTACAGTATCATGCTTTAGGTTTGACTTTGCCGAAAGATTTATTTGTACGTACCACCAGTACCGCAAAAAAATTAAGGATTTAAGTTACTATATTGATAGAGTGACAACGATTTTTTTTATATTTTATTGAATTTAAATTATTAATTATAATATTATCAGATTATTAATTGATATTTATCTTAGATATTTACATGTAAAACTTTTGAACATGTCCCGAATTATCAGTTATACACCGGGGCAAACGAAAATTTCCAAAAATCGTCGAAATAGGTCGAAAAATATGTAAATTGATCGCAAAAGTCAAATAATAAAGTTTAAATAATATACCGATCACCATCGGTCGGAAAAATGTGGCCCCACAAAACGAAACACTGCTTTATCTGACACATTTGAAAATTCCGACCGACAAAATGGTCAATCTTTGACCAAAACCTGGTCAACTTGCATATTATCTACCAAAAAAAGTTTAATTAAAAAGTTTTCAAGAATATTGACCGATATCGGTCGAAAATCTTAATTTATTTTTTTCCGCCCAGTGCCAATTTTTTTCATAAAAAAAATAATTTTTAAAAATAATTATGAAGTTACCAACCGATTTCGATCGGTTTTAATGGTCAAAAATAATCAACCACTTATAGATTATTATTATTTACAATCTACATATATTTGACATCCTAAATTGTATGACCGTCAGTATGTCAGAGCGTCTTGCCAGTTACAATAAAGAATGATGCATGTTCTATGTTGAGTAAAGTGATAAAAACATATCCTAGGTTAATCGAATATAATTAAATTTTCAATTGATCCATTGATCAAGTATCCGAGCAAAGTACTAATAAGGTGATCAAGAATAAAATATTCAAGACTCGCTCGATTGTGCACATCTTGGAGAATCTAGTCACTAATTATACTGGAGCATCTAGTCACTTAAACTTAAGATTAATAATGCAAGTACATGATAAATAAAATGGTTACAATGTTCACTTAAACTTCAAGATTTATTTTCTTATTTATTCACCGATCAAGCATTCAAGCGAAGTAATGAATAGTTGAGAATAAAACATCAACGCTTGTCATATATATGTAAGTGTAAATTCTCATAAATGAAATAAAATCATATGCTTTATTATAATCTATTACGTGTATAAGAAATATGTGTCACGACCCAAACTGGAGGGTCATGACTAGCACTCGGGCCATACTTGTCGAGCACCAATGTACATTTTATCTAACCTTCCTTATTATCTTTACGGGCCGACGAGATCAATATAAATGGTAGACATGGATCATGAACAACCAACAATGAAAGATAATTGGCGTGAACATACATAACATGGGATGGCAAGACTGTCAAGAAACTATATAGAAGGTACGAGCTACCACGCTACCATGAAAGATTATACAACAAAAAATCAGTCGACAAGGCATACCAAACTATACATGAGTCGACACCTATCTATGAGCCTCTAAAGGAACATAAGGGCTGCAATATCGCTGGAACAGGGTCCCTACATACTCATAATGTCTATAACAAAAAAATATACCAAGACCACGACAAGTCCGGGGAAGGGATTTCGCCAATAACCGCTAAACTGGGCAGCCTACTGTGGTGGGGGATTTGCGTCTACTCATCTATCAGGACCTGCAACACGACACGAAGCATCCGCAAATAAAAAGGATGTCAGTACGAATAAAGTACTGAGTATGTAAGATAGGGAAGCATAAGTACGAACAATAATGTAAACAGGGATAGTGAATATACAACCTATAAAACCTGGGTACCTCTGTGGGCTACTGACATGAAATTCATGATACAAACATATATGCATAAACTTTTAAAACACACGCCTCTGTGGGCATCATCATCATATCATCATACCCGGCCGTAATAGGCTCGGTAAAAACATAACCGGCCATCATAAGGCTCGGTAGAATCGTACCCGACCACGTGGAGCTCGGTAAAATCCAACTGATTAGTGGTTGCAAAATAGGTGTTGTACTTGGCCGACTATAGCGCGGCTCGATAGAGTAAAATAGGTACATATATATAATGCATGCTGGACTCAATAGAATCACATACTGAACTTTGAAGTGACGTAAGGTTGGTATCCTCCATACACATTATTAGGACTAACTCTTCATCATAAATCTTATAAGAATCAGGAAGTACCAACAACATTGATAACATAAGAATAAGATAAGCAACATCAACATCAATCGTTCCATAAGAAGGGAAACAAATGCAAGTATTCCTAGCTTCTAAGAGTGGGGTATCTTTGGAAGCTCGTTCATTACATTATGTACAATCGGAGTCGTGCAAAAGAAGAAAAGGGATAGCCTCACATACCTTATATATACTGCCCAACCTCAAGCTATGCAAATGTCATGACTCCTTAGTCTACAATAAGAGAAATGATACTATCGTTATTGTTTAAGTGTCGTAACTATTATATATCGGCAACAACCTATTTTACGTTAAAACGGACAACACCTCCCTATTTATATAACTTACTACAAGTAAAAATAATCACCAAACAGCCAAAACAATATCAATAATAATCATATTGAGCCTCCCAAAATAATCCACTAACAAACAACATTACTACCAAGCCTTTCGATATATACTTCACAAGTTCTAGCTTCAATAACTTAGCCGCAACTTGGATAATCTTAATACATGTAGGGTAGGAGGTTCCTTAACTTCAAAATGAAAGCACAACTCTAATTGGACCTTAATTATCCACGAAATATCCCTCTAATGCTGCCACAAGAACAAGGAAGCGAAACTAGCAATCAATTAAGATTTTTCGACTTTAGAATCACTTTAGAAGACTTGAAATCACCTAGGATTAAAATTAAAAACTTGAGGGAGTAATTACAGAACATAAACCTCTCAAAAACAACCTCCCACACGATCTGGAACAACATAAAAATGAGTAACAATAAGAAGAACAAGAAACTTACTAGCGCCACGGGATTCCTGACACTTGATTTTTGTTGTTTGCCCTTTGTTTGGGTCTTGGATGATGAGAGAAACTTGAGAGAATGTTTTTAGGGTTCTAAGGTCTGAATAAAATGAAACATAATGACTTAAAACGGGGTTGAGGCATATTATATCTATCCATATGTCTTAAAACTCGTATGTGGGCCCCATAAAGAGTTGCTTGGCGCAGTCTCGCAAAAATGCGAATATCTATCTACTCCGATATCATATTGATGAACGGTTAAATGCGTTGGAAACTATACTAATAGATATTAAATTTGGTGGGTATATCACTCCATAATTCTAAGTAAATTAGAAGAAAAGCTTAGTAATATTTGACCTAAAGTTTAAGTTAAATTATGAACGTAAGTTGCGACAACTTTTGTCGACTTTTGTTTCATAACTCGTTTGACTTCAAGACTTATGATACGGATATTATATGATTCAAATACCTTTAAACACGACCTCTTGAGTAATTAAGCACCTCTAGGTTTACCCAAAAATATGGGTTACAACATCCTTGATTCGTTTAACTTCTAATACTTGTTAACCAACCTTATATACCCTTATATCATTTAAGACCAATAGGATTAACTTGTTATCATCTCAAAGATAATCACTTCTTGAATTTACGTCAACTAACTTATGGTATGAACTAACATATGTGAATATGGGTTGTAACACCCTCCCACACTTAGGAACATTCATCCTCGAATGTAAGGGTTTATGGGGAATCTAAATCAATATGGATTCCAACGGAAATTTCCGGCCGAGTTTCCCCTATAAAATGGACACTAGTCAAACTTGCAAGCAGTTAAACCCAACGTATGGCCTCACAAGGCTATAGAAAGCATTATGGATTTATGCATTATTTTTATATCACCATTTTGTATTAAGGAAGAATATTGTGATGACCCAAAAGGTCATCACCCTCGACTTGTGTGCATGATTCGGACCTATATCTGGAAAGCCTTATATGTGAAAATATGAGAAATAGAAATTTCTAGAGTTAAAATTTGATTATGGTTGACTTTGGTCAATATTTTGAGCAAACGGACCCGGATCCGTGTTCCGACGATCCCGGGAGGTCTGCAGTAAAATATGGGACTTGGACGTATGCCCGGAAATGAATTTTCGAGGTCCCAAGCCTTAGAAATCAATTTTTAAAAGAAATTGTTTTACTGAATTATCTAAGAAATGAAGAAAAGAATTAATGTTTGAAACCATTGGTATCGGGCCGTATTTTGGTTCCAGAGTCTGTTACAAACTTGTTATAGTATTTAAAAGATAACTGTGAAATTTGGTGAAAAATGGAGTCTATTTGACGTGAGTTGGACTTCTGGTTGAAAAGCTATGAACTTTGAGTGTTCTTGATGAAAATATTGAGTTTTGAGGTTTAATTCATGATTTTTTACATTTTATTTTGATGATGTGATTGCACTAATAGGTCCATATGATGTTTTTGAGTTAGTATGCACATTTGGTTTGAAGTGTCGAGGGATCGGGTGAGTTTTAGGTAAGTTCTGGGATGTTTTAGGCTTAAAACATCGCTGTTACAGGTTCAGAGATGTTGCAGATCTATGAACCCGGCAGTGCGGTCCGCAATAGTTTTGTGCTGACCACGGAGGGGCCTTTGCGGCCGCACTCGATTTTGTGCGGTCCGCGGTGAGGAAGAATCCGCAGGTTCACTCGTCTGACTTCGGAAACCTATATCTTTTGCTCTACAAGGAATTTTGAGATGATTTAAAAACAAACATTGTAATTCTTCGTGTCTAGTTTCCAGAAATGTAAAGAAATCACAATTTGGACATCAGTAGAGAATGTTATGGCCAAAATACTAAAGCATGTCACTGCAGTCTACATTGTGAGCTCCGACGGCCGCACTCCTTTTTGTGCGGTCCGCATAGAGGGTCTGAGAGGGGTATATTTAAATGGGATTTTCAATTATTTTTCACTTTTTCAAAACCCCAAAAACATAAGAGGCGATTTTTCAAACAACCTTTCTTCTTCAAAATATTAGTAAGTGATTTCTAACTCATTTTCTTTACTCATTAACTTCTTTTTGCAAGATTTCATCCTAGAATCTAGGGTTTTCATGGTGGGATTGAGAATTTTGGATAAAACCTAAGGATATTGAAATTTGGGAAGTTAGACCTCAAATTGAGGTTGGATTCCAAAACCAGTTATATATCCGGGCTCGGGGCTGAATGGGTAATCGGGGTTTAGTCCGAATTTCTGGTTTGGACCAAGCGAGCCCGGGGTCGATTTTTTTATTTTTTGGGAAAAAATCTTCAGAAAACTTATTTCCAAGTATTAGAATTAATTCACTTAGCATTTATTAATATAATTAAGTAACTTGCGGCTAGATACAAACGAGTTGGTGGTGGAATCAAGAGGTAAAGCGATAGTTGAGGCTTGAATTGTGTTCGTGGCATCGAGGTAAGTGTTTGGTCTAACCTTAGCTTGAGGGATTAGGAGTTGCATCATATTTTCTATGTGTTATTTGTTGAGTATGGCGTATCGGCATGGTGACGAGTATCTATACGTTTGTGTCAAGCATGCCCGTGAGTCTTATACTATGATTAATGTGACTCCGTTTGTATTATTCATTCCTTTTGTGATGATTTCTATTGTTGAGAAAGGCTTGTGGAAGTAATATTGGTATTTGAATACTGAAAAGCGTTGGATCAAGTTATAAAATGAAGTGTGGAAGTATAATTGGCAATTGAACCTTATAGAGAATTGGCTCAAGTTGTGAAGTGAGTTGTGAAATAAATGTGAAAAGGAAAAGAGAACAGGACTTTTGATATTGTTCCCTCGTCGGGATTCGATTGTTGTACTGTTGTTCCCTTGCCGGTATTTTATTGTGATTTCATTTATTTTCTTGCCCTTATTTCTTATGATTATTATTTTGGTAAGAGATTGTTAAAGCACGAAGGGTGATGCCATGCACTTGTCCTTGATTTTCCTGAATCTTGCTGATAATTGAGTTATGTTGTCCTTTACGTTTATTTATTGATTTCATTTTGTTACTTGATTTTATTATGATGTTATTGATTCCCTTGCCGGGATATTATTGTTCCCTTATTGTTTCCTTGTTGGGGCTCCTTTGTGATTGGTGTTGAATTGTATATTGGGATCGGGTTGCACATCGCAACAATATTATATTTGGATTGGGTTGCACGCCGCAACAATATTATATTTGGATCGGGTTGCACGCTGCAACAATATTATATTTGAAGTGGATTGCACGCCGCAATAATATTATATTTGGATCGGGTTGCACGCCGCAATAGTGATAAATAATATGGATGAGGTTGCATGCCGCAATAGTATTTTTATGATTTGGATCGGGTTGCGCGCCGCAACAGTAGATAATAAAAGTGTTTATTGGTTGGTTATGATTTCCTTATTCTTTTGCTATTAATTCTAAATTGTCTTTATGCTTTTCTCTTGAATTACTTTTGATAAATGATATTCCCCTGCAACATGTCCCCCTCCCATCTTTAATTGTTTATTTCTATTTTATTTTCCGTTGTATATAATATAATTGCACAGGTTTAGTTGGTAGTCTGGCCCTGGCCTTGTCACTACTTCGCCGGGGTTAGGCCAGACACTTACCAACACATGGGTTTGGTTGTACAGATACTACATTCTGCACTCTTTTGTGTAGATCCCAGTGCTATAGACTTCGGACCGCAGTGGGATTGCTTTTTCATGTTTATCAGGCGACCCGAGGTAGTCCTGCATGCGTCCGCATGCCTTGGCATCTCCTTCTATCTACTATTCATGTTTCTTTCATGTATTTCCAGAGACAGTGTTGTATTTACTTCTTTTAGACCTTTGTTTGTAGTATTCCTAGACCGTCTGTGAAGTTGTGACACCAGTTCTGGGTAGTCTTTGATTAAGAAATCGTATTGGAAATATTTAAATGGTTTTAATTGTTTCTTCCACTTGTTTAAATTCCGATGTCTATAAATTGTTGGTTCACAATTATTAAAGGATTAAAACTAGGAAAAATGTAAATTGTTCAAACGGTTGGCTTGCCTAGTTTTCACTAGTAGGCGCCATCACGACTCCCGAGGGCGGTAAATCCCGGTCGTGACAAGTTGGTATTAGAGCTCTAGGTTACATAGGTCTCACAACTCAAAGACAAGCTTAGTAGAGTCTGAGATATCGGTATGAAGACGTCTGTATTTATCCCAGAGGCCACAGAGTTAGGAAAAGTTTCACTTCTATTCTTCTCTATCGTGCGATTTTAATCTCTCAATGATATATTGAAACCTCTATCTTTGTCCTTTCGCTAATGGCAAGGTCACATACCGCTTCTTCAGCCGAGTAATAGCACAGACCGGTAATAGATCAACTACGTCTTCGGAGGCTTTGTGGAGGTTGGATAAGTTTCACCAAGCTCTTCACTACCACTTTTAGGGGTGCATCTTCTGAGGATCCCCAGGATTATTTAGACAACTGTCACGAGGTTCTCAGGAACATGGGGATAGTGGAGACCCATGGGGTCGACTTTTTTACTTTTCGCTTGTCTAGATCCGCCAATACTTGTTGGAGATATTATTATTTGGCTAGACCAGTTGGGTCACCAGCTTTGACTTGGGATCCGTTTTCTCAGCTATTTCTGGAGAAGTTTCTTCCTGTCATTTAGAGAGAGATTTATTCGAGGCAGTTTGAGCATCTCCAGCAGAGTTCTATGTCTGTTACTCAGTACGAGACTAGGTTTACTAATTTGACCCGTCATGCTCTTCTTATACTTCCCACTGGGAGAGAGAGAGAGAGGAGGAGGACGTTCATTGAGGGACTCGTTCAGCCCACTCAGCCAGCTAGAGGTGGAGGTAGAGGTATTAGAGGTGGAGGTAGAGGTGTTAGAGGTGGAGGTAGAGGTATTAGAGGTCGAGGTACAGGTATTGTTCTGGTTTTTAGCAGAGATGCTTCAGTTTTATTTGATCCAGGATCTACATACTCTATGTGTCATCTTATTTTACACCGTATCTGATCATGCCTAGTGATTCTTTGAGTGCTCTTGTTTATGTGTCTACACCGGTGGGTGATTCTATTATGGTAGATCGTGTCCAACATTCATGTATAGTTGTGATTGGGGGTTTTGAGACTCATGTAGATTTGTTACTTCTAGACATGGTTGATTTAGATGTCATATTGGGGATATATTGACTATCACCTTACCACACTATCTTAGACTGTCATGCCAAGACTAAGACTTTAGCCTTGCCGGGTTTACCTCGTTTAGAGTGGAGACGGAATCTTGGTCATCCTACCCTTAGTATTATCTCTTATGTGAAGGCTCGGCGTATGGTCGAGAAGGGGTGTTTGGCCTATTTGGAATATGTTCGTGATTCTAGTGCCGAGGTTCCTTCTATTGATTCTGTGCCTATTGTTCGTGAGTTTCCTGAGGTATTTCCTTCAGACCTGCCGGGTATGCCACCCGACAGGGATATTGACTTTTGTATTGATTTGGCTTCGGGTATTCAGCCCATTTCTATCCCGTCGTATCATATAGCCCCGCCTGAGTTGAAAGAGTTGAAGGAGCAGTTGCAAGACTTGCTTGATAAAGGCATCATCAGACCTAGTGTCTCACCTTGGGGTGCGCCAGAGTTGTTTGTTAAAAAGAAGGACGGATCGATAAGGATGTGTATTGATTACCGATAGTTGAACAATGTTACAATCAAGAATAAGTATCCATTGCCGACGATTGATGATTTGTTTGATCAACTTCAGGGTGCCAAGGTATTTTCGAAGATTGACTTGAGATCTGGCTACCATCAGTTGAGGATTAGGGCATCTGATGTCCGTAATACAGCTTTCTGCAATCGGTACAGGCATTATGAGTTATTGGTGACATCATTCGGGTTGACAAATGCCCCAACAACTTTTATGGATTTGATGAACCGAGTGTTTAGGCCTTACTTGGATTCGTTTGTGTTAGTCTTCATTGATGATATTTTGATCTATTCCCGCAGTCAGGAGGAGCACGAGCAACATCTGAGAGTGGTTCTTCAGACTTTGAAAGATAGTCAGTTGTATGCTAAGTTTTCGAAGTGTGAGTGCTGGTTGAGTTCAGTTACTTTCTTGGGTCATGTTATTTCAGCAGAGGGAATTCAGGTAGATCTAAAGAAGATAGAGGCAGTCAAAGACTGGCCTAGACCTGCATCAACTATAGAGATCTGGAGTTTCTTGGGGTTGACATGCTATTATCATCGGTTTATGGAGTGGTTTTCATTTATCGCATCCTCGATGACTAGGTTCACCCATAAGGGTACCCAGTTCAGGTGGTCGGACGAGTATGAGGTGAGCTTTCAGAAGCTCAAGACAGCCTTGACTACGGTGCCAGTGTTGGTTTTACCCACAGGTTCAGGGTCATATATAGTTTATTGTGATTGTAAGCACGTGATTTTTGCCCTATGAAAGAATTACTCCCAAAAAATTCAAAATAAAACGATTTTTCCTTGGTGTGCAATTTTTGAATTTTGTGGTATTTTTGTATAATTATTTGTATTTTTGTCTGTGCATGTTTATTTGTTTAAATTAATAAAAATATAAAATATGTCGCATTTTCATTTATTATTTATTTAAGTTTGTTTTACAAAAATGAGAAAATCATAAAAAAATAATGTACGTTGCATTTTAGCATTTAACGTCTAAATTGTGCGATTTTATCGTTAATTGCTATTAAAATATGCGATAATAGTTATTTGGAATTAATTAGTTTTTTTGATAAGTTAATTTAGTTTATAAATTAGAATTTTAGTTTTATTAATTAGAAAGTAGAAGAAAATAGAGCAAAAAATGTAAAGAAAATCGGAATTGGGCTCTTCTTCAAATTCAAGCCACAGGCCCAAAAAATATCCAACCATCCCTACGACCCGGTCCATTCCAAACCGAGTCGACCCAGTCCATAACCCAAATATCCAACACCCCTATTATCTTACATTTCACAAAAAACCAAACCCAAAAAACCCTAAACTAACTAATCCGCCCCACCCTTTCTTCTTCCTCTCCAAAAACACCCCAAGCTCCCCTCCCATGGCAGCCATGGCTGCTGCCCTTCCCCCGTCCTTCACCTTCAACACACACACACACACACACACACACACACACACACACAACACAACCACCCTCACCCCCCACGACGTCCCCTCGCTGCCATGGCTGCATCTTCAAGTTCGTCGAGCAGCTGCTCCGAGTCTAGCCTCCCCGTCGCGTTGCTGCTTCTTCTCCGTCAAGTTGTTGCTGCTATGGCCGTGTCCATGGTGCTGCTGCTCGATGTTGCAGTTCCACCCCGACGCTGTTGCTTCTCTTCCTTCTGCCATGACCGCGTCTCCTTCTTCTTCTAGCTTCATTGTTGCGTTGTTGTTTCTTCTCCGTCAAGTTGCTGCCGTGTCCATGGTCCTGCTGCCCTCGTGTTGTTTCACCATCCAAACATGCTGCCTTCTGCTTCGTTTTCATGCTGCTGATTTTGCTCATGTCCTTGAGCTTGTAAAACCAAGCATTTGGCATCATATATGATAATCCAAACCTATAATTTCCCATGATGAGTAAAAAGAGCTGCTTGTATTTGTGTGTTTTATCTCTTATTCGGATCGTCTTCGTCGTCGAATTGTTTTGGTGCGATAATCGCTTCCGGACAGATTTGTTTTCATTCAAAGTTCTTCGTCGTTCTGATCCAGTTAGTTGGTTTAAATTTCGTTTTTGTCCGTAATTTGTTTGATATTTTTCGAATTTGAAATCAAATATGTTTGATATTAATTTCATGTTCATCATTTTTTTTATCTTTCAGTTTGTTTCATTCATTTTTCTTGTTTATTTTTAGGAAGAAATTGTTAGTTTAATTATAATATTGTTAGATTTAAATTGAAGTCCAATTAATTATTTCTTCAGTTTGTTTTATTAATTTAAAAGGATTTAGTTTTAATATAGAAAAGTGTTAGTTTAAATCACTTGAATCCGTCATGTTTGTTGTTTACTATAGATTTAATTCGTGTTCATTTTGTTTGAAGTTCGTTTTTAATTCAGTGATTTAATGTGAGTTTATGTTTTGGTTTTTAATTTTTTGATTTAGTTTGAATCATGTATCTTTGTTGTAATTTTGTTGAATTTAATTTAAAAAGATCAATTGATTATTTGAAGTTTAGTGATTTGAATATGTTTATTTTTTTGTTTAAGTTTAATTCGAGTTTAATTCAAATTTGAATAAAACTTGCTTGTTATTGTTGTTGAATCTTTTCATTTATGTCCATACTTTGTTTGATTGTTCTTGAATCCGAAATTAGTATAAGTTTGATCTTCTTGTTTGTTGATTATCATTTTTGATTATTTCTTCAGTTTGTTTCATGATCTTGTTTAGTTTTAATATAGAAATTGTTGGTTGTAATGTTGTTAGATTTAATTTTAAGTTCAAATGATTATTGAATTTAGAAATCTGAATATACTTGTTTGTTGTTGTTATTGTTGAATCTGAAAGTAGGTTTGTTTGTTGTTAAAAAATATTGTTCAATCAAAATAATTTTAGTTGTTTCTTTGTTGTTCATCATTTAGTTTGAATTTCTTGTTGAAAATTGTTTAGAAATTGGTCATATTTGCTGTATTTTGGTTGAAATTGATTAGGTGAATTGGTTATAGCTGATGGGGGTAGTTTGGTAATTTGCAGTACGTTCAGGGGTAAATTGGTAATTTCAGTAAGGTCGGAGGGGTATTTTTGGAATTAAACATTTGAACAATTGTTTAATATAATGGGAGACAAGACATAAATTAGTGGGGGAATAATGTAATTTTTTATGTTAAGCATGGGGGACAAGATGTAATGGGGTGAGGTTGATATATTTGTTTAATGTAGTGGGGGACAAAACATTAGGTAGTGGGATTAAAAGGGGATGAGTGGGAAGATAGTGGGTTTTATGTTTAAAAATGCTGAAATATGGTAATAAATAGGGAGACTTGATCAGATTTTAATAGAGACAAAAAAAAAGAGAAGAGAAGAAAAGAGGAGAGAGAGAATAAAAGGGAGCTGAATTTTAAGAGAAAGAAAAATTCCGAAAATACTAAGACTCCAAAAATAAAAAGAAAAACATTCTGGAGATTCAAGAGAAGAATTGTATACACCTGATATACAATCTAAATATTCTGATATACGGATTCAGAAATTAAGGGTTGAACACTAATTAGTCTTTCAAATCTGAAAAGATTTCTTTGGCTTCTGTCCGTTGATTGTTGTCGGTGTTTCTGGATTTTTATCTTGATTTTAAAATCGGTCACTGGTTTCTCGTTGCTGGTTGTTACTGGTTGCTGGGGTTGCTGTTGTTGTATGCTACTGAATTTCTGCTAATCTCCCTTTTCTTTTGCTTCCAATATCAGGTACACAACTGACACGCTGGTTACTGTAAACTGAAATATGAAGCATGAATACGAAAATGAAGAGTTGAAGTTCTAAATTTATTTTAATTATATTCTGAATTTTATTTGTATATATAAATTATTTAGCTTACAAAAATCAGAATCATGTAGTTATTTAATATATATAGTGGAACATCTGACGATAGCTTAACAGATGAACTATCTATATATTGCCTAAAAATAAATAAATAGTGTAGTAACTCCGTCTAGTTAAAAATCAAACGAATAGACCATTTCAGAACTTGGTAGGAATATTATTTAGTTAAATAATATTGGTTAATTTCAGCATGTAAATGGTCTAGGATTAAAATTAGATTGCTAAGTTTTTTTTTAATTTGACAAACTGAGAACATGCCTAGTATAATGTAACTAGGTAGTAACATGTGAATAAGACGGCTCAGGTCTAGTTTTATGCCATACACGTTGAGCCTGGGCCCGCATTGGTAACGGACTGTCCTGTTTGCATCATTTTCAGATTTTATGAATCATATTCGAAACCCATCTATAACAACTCAAGCATGTAAATAAATTAAGACATTTTCTCTTTTATTTTGTAGAGACAAATTTAATAGATAAAAATGTAGGCATTTTAGGACTGTCCTTTAAAAATAAATGAGATGAGCCTCGCCCAATAAAACGCATCAATTGCGGGGCCCTCAATAAATGTTTAATTGAATATTTAGAATTCGGGATGGACTGTATAGTGAATTCCACGGTCTTACCCAGAAATAATAATACGCTAATCGCTTTAGGCACGATTTTAATAATAATACATTCCTAAACTCGGGTGCGCATTTATGCGACCCAAATCCAAATCCCAAAACATTGAATAAAAATACGTTCCGGATCGCGGGTGCATTTTATGTGACGCAATCCAAAGACATGTTTTTAAACGATGTTCGCATTCTTTTAAAAATATAATAATAAAAGCGGTAAAGAGTTAAAAATTTGCACATGAGCTCATAATTGTATAAAAATCAGATATTTAAGACAAATATGACAGTTGAGCGACCGTGCTAGAACCACGGAACTCGGGAATGTCTAACACCTTCTCCCGGGTTAACAGAATTCTTTATCCGGATTTCTGGTTCGCAGACTATAATACAGAGTCATTCTTTTCCTCGATTCGGGATTAAATTGGTGACTTGGGACACCTTAAATCTCCCAAGTGGCGACTCTGAAATAAATAAACAAATCCTGTTTCGATTGTCCTTTAATTGGAAAAAACTCCTTCACCCCTCGCGGGGACGGAAAAAGGAGGTGTGACAGTGATGCATCTCGTATTAGACTTGGTGCGGTGTTGATGTAGGATGCCAAGCTCATTGCCCATGCTTCGCGATAGTTGAAGATTCATGAGAAGAACTATCCGATTCATGATTTGGAGTTAGCAACCATTGTTCACGCATTAAAGATTTGGAGGCATTATCTGTATGGTGTATCATGTGAGGTGTTCATGGACCACAAGAGTCTACAGTACTTGTTCAAGGAGAAGGAGCTAAATTTGAGGCAGAGTGGTGGTTGGAGCTATTGAAAGACTATGATATCACCATCTTATATCATCTGGGAAAGGCCAATGTGGTGGCCGATGCTTTGAGTAGGAAGTCAGCTAGTATGGGCAATCTTGCTTATATTCCGGTCGGTGAGAGACCGCTTTCTTTGGATGTTCAGGCTTTGGCCAATCAGTTTGTGAGGTTGGATGTTTCTGATCCTAGCCATGTGTTAGCTTGCATAGTCGCTCGTTCTTCATTATTGGAGCGTATCCGAGATCGACAATTCGATGATCCTCATTTGTGTGTCATTAGGGATACAGTGCAGCTCTGAGGTGCCAAGCAGGTTACATTAGGAGATGATGGAGTTTTGAGGTTGCAGGGTCGAGTTTGCATGAGTAATGTGGATGGGCTTCGAGAGTTGATTTTAGAGGAGGCCCACAGTTCCCGGTACTCTATTCATCCGGACGCTGCTAAGATGTATCAGGATTTGCGGCAACATTATTGGTGGAGGAGGATGAAGAAATATATCGTTGTATATGTGACTCGGTGTTTGAATTGTCAGCAGGTTAAGTATGAGCATTAAAGGCCTGGTAGTTTGTTTCAGAGGATTGAGCTTCCCGAGTGGATCACTATGAATTTTGTTGTTGGACTCCCACAGACTCGGAGGAAGTTCGACGCAATGTGGGTTATTGTTGATAGGCTGACCAAGTTAGCGCATTTCATTCCTGTGGCAGTCTCCTATTCTTCCGAGAAGTTAGCTGCGATCTATATTCGGGAGATTGTTTGTCTTTATGGGGTGCCTGTGTCTATCATTTCGGATCGAGGTACAAAGTTTACTTCACGTTTTTAGAGGGTAGTTTAGTTAGAGTTGGGCACACAGGTTGAATTTAGCACAACATTTCATCGGACGGGCAGTCCGAGCGTACTATTCAGATTTTGGAGGATATGCTCTTAGCGTGTGTCATTGACTTTGGAGGCTTGTGGGATCATTTTTTGCCTTTAGCAGATTTTGCCTATAACAACAGCTACCAGTCGAGTATCTAGATGACTCCTTATGAGGCTTTATATGGTAGGCGGTGTCGGTCGCCAGTTGGATGGTTTGAGCCTGGAGAGGCTCAGTTATTGGGTACGGATCTAGTACAGGATGCCTTGGACAAGGTCAGGATTATTCAAGATAGGCTTCGTACAGGTCAGTCCAAGCAAAAGAGTTATGCTGACCGTAAGGTTCGAGATTTGGCATTCATGGTCGGTGAGCGGGTATTGCTTCGGGTGTTGCCTATGAAGGGCGTGATGAGATTTGGAAAGAAGGGCAAGCTTAGCCCGAGGTTCATTAGCCCGTTTGAGATTCTTGATCGAGTGGAAGAGATGGCTTATAGACTTGCGTTGCCGCCGAGCTTACCAGCCGTGCATCCAGTGTTTCATGTGTCCATGCTTCGTAAGTATCACAGCGATCCATCCCACGTGTTAGATATCAGCACTGTCCAGTTGGACAAGGACTTGTCCTATGAGGAAAAGCCGATAGCTATTCTAGACCGACATGTTCGTCAGTTGAGATCGAAGAGTTTCTCTTCTGTTCGTGTTCAGTGGAGAGGTCAGCCTGCTGAGGCATAGACCTAGGAGTCCGAGTCCGATATGCAAAGCCGTTATCCCATCTTTTCCCCGACTCAGGTACTTCCATCTTATGTCCTTTCGAGGACAAACAGTTGTTTTAAAGGTGGAGAATATGATGACCCAAAAGGTCATCACCTATTTTAGAAATAAACTCTGTGTCCCGAGGGCTTAAAAAACCTCTTTCTATCTTACCTCGACTTGCGTGCATGGTCCGGACCTATATCCGGAAAGCTTTCTATGTGAAAATATGAGAAATAAAAATTTCTAGAGTTAAGATTTGATTATGGTTGACTTTGGTAAACATTTTGAGAAAAAGGACCCGGATCCGTGTTTCGATGATCCCGAGAGGTTCGAAGTAAAATATGAGACTTGGACGTATGCTCGGAAATGAATTCCGAGGTCCCAAACCTTAGAAATCAATTTTTGAAAGAAATTATTTTACTGAATTATCTAAGAAATAAAGAAAAGAATTAATTTTTGAAACCATTGGTATCGGGCCGTATTTTGGTTCCAGAGCCTGCTACAAACTTGTTATAGTATTTAAAAGATAACTGTAAAATTTGGTAAAAAATGGAGTCTATTTGACGTGAGTTGGACTTCCGGTTAGAGTTATGAACTTTGAGTGTTCTTGATGAAAATGTTGAGTTTTGAGGTTTAATTCATGGTTTTACATTTTATTTTGATGACATAATCACACTAGTAGGTCCATATGATGTTTTTAAGTCATTATGCACATTTGGTTTGAAGTCCCAAGGGCTCGGGTGAGTTTCGGGTAGGTTCCGGGATATTTTAGGCTTAAAACATCGCTGTTGCAGGTTTAGAGATGTTGCAGATCTCTGAACCCGCCAGTGCGGTCCGCAATGATTTTGTGCTGACCGCGGAGGGGCCTTTGCGGTCTCACTCGATTTTGTATGGTCCGCGGTGAGGAAGAATCCGCAGGTTCACTGGTCTAACTTCGGAAGCCTATATCGTTTAATCTACAAGGAATTTTGAGATGGTTTAAAAACAAAAGTTGTAATCCTTTGTATCTAGTTTCGAGAAAGGTAAAGAAATTACAATTTGGACATCGGTAGAGAAAGTTATGGCTAAAATACTAAAGCATGTCACTGCAGTCTACATTGTGAGCTCCACGGCCGCACTCCTTTTTGCGAGGTCCGCACAGAGGGTCTAAGAGGGGTATATTTAAACAGGATTTTCAGTTATTTTTCATTTTTCAAAATCACAAAAATATAAGAGGTGATTTTTCAAACAATTTTCTTCTCCAAAACATTAGTAAGTGATTTCTAACTCATTTGTTTTACTCATTAACTTCTTTTTACAAGATTTCATCTTAGAATCTAGGGTTTTCATGGTGGGATTGAGAATTTTGGGTAAAACCTAAGGATATTGAAATTTGGGGAATTAGAACTCAAATTGAGGTTGGATTCCAAAACCAATTATATATCCGGGCTCGGGGGTGAATGGGTAATTGAGTTTTGGTCCGAATTTTGGGTTTGGACCAAGCGGTCCCGGGGTCGATTTTTGACTTTTTGGGAAAACTTTAGAAAACTTATTTCCAAGCATTAGAATTAATTCATTTAGCATTTATTAATATAATTAAGTAACTTGTGGCTAGATACGAGCAAGTTGGTAGTAGAATTAAGAGGTAAAGTGATAATTGAGGTTTGAATTGTGTTCGTGGCATCGAGGTAAGTGTTTGGTATAACCTTAGCTTGAGGGATTAGGAGTTGCGTCCTATTTGCTATGTGTTATTTGTTGAGTACGGCGTATCGGCATGGTGACGAGTATCTCTACGTTGGTGTCAATCATGCCCGTGAGTCTTATATTATGATTAATGTGACTCCGTTTGTATTGTCCATGCCTTTTGTGATGATTTCTATTGTTGAGCAAGGCTTGTGGAAGTAATATTGGTATTTGAATATTGAAGAGCGTTGACTCAAGTTGTAAAATGAATTGTGGAAGTCTAATTGGCAATTGAACCTTATAGAGCATTGGCTCAAGTTGTGAAGTAAATGTGAAAAGGAAAGAGAAGAGGACTTTTGATATTGTTCCCTCGCCAGGATTCGATTGTTGTAATGTTGTTCGCTTGCCGGAATTTTATTGTGATTTTATTTATTTCCTTGCCCTTATTTCTTGTGATTATTATTTTGGTAAGAGATTGTTAATGCACGAAGGGTGATGTCGTGCACTTGTCTTTGATTTTCCTGAATCTTGCTGATAATTGAATTATGTTGTCCTTTATGTTTATTTATTGATTTCCTGTTGTTACTTGATTTTAGTATGATGTTATTGGTTCTAATGCCGGGATACTGTTGTTCCTTTGTCGGGGCTCTTTTGTGATTGGTGTTGAATTGTATATTGGATCGGGTTGCACGCCGCAACAATATTATATTTAGATCGGGTTGCATGCTGCAACAATATTATATTTGGATCGGGTTGCACGCCGCAACAATATTATATTTGGATCGGGTTGCATGCCGCAACAATATTATATTTGGATCGGGTTGCACACCACAATAATATTATATTTGGATCGGGTTGCACGCCGCAACAATATTATGTTTGGATCGGGTTGTACCCCGCAACAACAATATAATTAGATAGGGTTGCACGCCACAACAGTGATATATGATATGGATGAGGCTGCACGCCGTAATAGTGTTTTTATGATTTGGATCGGGTTGCGCACCGCAACAGTAGATAATAACCATGTGTATTGGTTGGTTACGATTTCCTTATTCTTTTGCTATGAATTCTAAATTGTCTTTATGCTTTTCTCTTGAATTACTTTTGATAAATTATATTCACCTGCAGCATGTCCCCCTCCCATCTTTAATTGTTTATTTCTGTTTTAGTTTCTGATGTATATAATATAACTGCATCGGTTTGGTTGGTAGTCTGGTCCTAGCCTCGTCACTACTTCACCGGGGTTAGGCTAGACACTTACCGGCACATGGGGTCGGTTGTGCTAATACTACACTCTGCACTCTTTTGTGTAGATCCCAGTGCTGTAGACTTCGGACCGCAGTGAGATTGCTTTTTCATGTTTATCAGGCGTCCCGAGGTAGTCCTGCATGCGTCCGCATGCCTTGGCATCTCCTTCTATCTACTATTCATGTTTCTTTCATGTATTTCCAGAGACAGTGTTGTATTTACTTCTTTTAGACCTTTGTTTGTAGTATTCCTAGACCGTCTGTGAAGTTGTGACACCAGTTCTGGGTAGTCTTTGATTAAGAAATCGTATTGGAAATATTTAAATGGTTTTAATTGTTTCTTCCACTTGTTTAAATTCCGATGTCTATAAATTGTTGGTTCACAATTATTAAAGGATTAAAACTAGGAAAAATGTAAATTGTTCAAACGGTTGGCTTGCCTAGTTTTCACTAGTAGGCGCCATCACGACTCCCGAGGGCGGGAAATCCGGGCCGTGACAAGTATTCTCAAGCTATTACTTACCTCATAGAGCCGTTTCACCTTCTAATACATCATGTGTTCCCCCGACATCCTTGTTATCTTTATTCTGGAATAGGTAAGGGTATTTAGACTCACATCCTCTTCTGCTTCCCATGTCATTTCTTCTATATTCTTGTTCCTCCACAATACTTTGACGGAAGCTACATCTTTTGCTCTCAGCATGCATATTTGTCGATCTAATATAGCCACTGGAACTTCTTCATATGATAGATCCTCTTTACCTTGTACATCTTTGATAGGGATGACTCGAGAAGGGTCTCCAATATATTTTCTCAACATAGATACATGGAATACCGGGTGGACAAATTCCAATTCAGATGGCAATTTTAACTCATAAGCAACTTGTCCAATTCGTCGAAAAATTTTGTACGACCCGATATACCTTGGACTCAACTTACCCTTCTTCCCAAAATGCATAACACCCTTCATTGGCGAGATTCTCAGGAAAACCCAATCACCAACTTCAAACTCCACATCACGACGTCGGACATCGGACTAAGACTATTGCCTGCTTTGCGCCGTCCTCAGTCGTTCTTATATCACTTTCACCTTCTCAATGGCTTGGTGAATCAAATCTGGCCCATATAATTCTATTTCACCGACCTTAAACCATTCAACTAGTGATCTGTATTTCCTCCTGTACAGTGCCTCGTATGGAGCCGTTTTAATACTGGAATATAGCTATTATTGTAGGCAAATTCTATGAGTGGCATATGATCATCCCAATTCCCCTTGAAATCTAGAACACATGCTCGTAGCATATCTTCAAGTGTCTGAATGGTACGTTCAGCCTGTCCGTTAGTCTGCGGATGGAATGCAGTGCTGAGATTCACTTGCGTGTCTAAACTCTTCTGAAAAGACCTCCAAAAGTTAGCCATAAATTGAGCTCCTTGGTCTGATATAATAGATACCGGCACACCATGAAGCCTAACAATCTCCTTGATATACAACTTCATTATCTTCAGCCATGTACGTTGTCTTAACTGGCAGAAAATGGGCACATTTTTTAAGTTGATCAACTATCACCTAGATAGAGTCAAACTTATGATAAGAGCGAGGTAATCCAATAATGAAGTCCATATTAATCACCTCCCATTTATTGGTCGGAATCTCCACATTCTGAATCAACCCACCGGATTTTTGATGCTCGATCTTTACTTGTTGACAATTAGGACACTAGGCTACAAATTTTGCAATAGACTTCTTCATGTTATCCCACCAATATTGCTCCTTAACATCATGATACATCTTTGTCGAGCCGGGATGGATGGAATATCGGGATTGATGAATCTCAATCATAATCTTCTCTCGCAACCATGCCACATTAGGCACACATAATCGGCCCTGGTATCTCAGTACCACATCTCCTCCAATCTCAAAAGCCATAATTTTACATTTCTGAATGCTCTCTCTCAATCTTACTAAGGTAGGATCTTCATATTGCCGTACTTTTACCTCGGCTACCAAAGATGATTGTGTTGTATTTTGTACAGTAACACCTCCGTCATCAGAGTCTAACAATCTTATTCTCATATTGGCTAGCTGATGAAGCTCTTTAGTCAACCCATGTCTACCTGCCTCAGTGTGTACTAAGCCTCCCATTGACTTACAACTGAGAGCGACTGCCACAACATTAGCTTTACCGGGATGGTACAATATCTCGACATCATAATCTTTTAGTAATTCAAGCCACCTACGCTGCCTCAAATTCAACTCCTTCTGCTTGAAGATGTATTGTAAACTCTTGTGATCTGTGTAGATGTCAACATGGACGCCGTATAAGTAGTGCCACCATATCTTCAAAGCATATATTACTACAGCCATTCCCAAATCATGAGTCGGGTAACTCTTTTCATGCTTCTTCAATTGTTTTTATACATAAGCAATCACCTTCCCACGTTTCATCAATACACACCCCAAACCTATACATGAGGCATCACAATATACCACATAAGCTTCTGTTCCTTTTGGGAGAGTGAGCACTGGCATGGATGTCAATCGATTCTCTAGCTCCTAAAAACTTCGTTCACAAGCGTCAAACCACTAGAACTAAGTAGGTTTCTATGTTAACTTAGTTAATGGTGCTGATATAGAGGAAAACCCTTATATAAACAGCCTATAATATCCTGCTAGCCCTAGGAAGCTGTAGACTTTGATAGTGTTGTAGGTCTCGGCCAATTCTTCATTGTATCGATCTTCTGATTATCGACACTAATACCCTTGTCAGATATCACATGGCCAAGGAATGCTACTGAGTTCAGCTAGAATTCACATTTGGAGAGCTTAGCATATAACTTACGATCCTGAAGCGTCTGTAATGCTATCTGCAAGTGGACCGCATGTTTTGCCTCCAAACGAGAATATACCAGAATATCATCAATGAATACGATCACAAACACATCAAGATAGGGCCTGAATACACTATTCATGAGATCCATAAAAGCTGCTAGGGCATTTGTTAACCTGAACGACATCACCAAGAACTCAAAGTGCCCATATCTTGTTTAGAAGGTCGACTTTGGAATATCATTCTCCTTAACCCTCACATGATGATACCCTGAACGTAAGTCAATCTTGGAGAAATACTTGCCATCTTGGAGTTGGTAAAATAGGTCATCAATCCTTGGAAGTGTGATGTTCTAAACGTCAATATCATACAAGAGGGGGGGGTGATTTGTGTGGTACCCAATTTTTGCTCTAGAAGAACCTGGTTCTTCTAGGTGTTCTAACTACTACTATTTGTGGAATAAAAAGTACATAAAATAAAGAACACATAGATTTTTTACGTGGAAAACACTTGGCTCAAAAGGAGAAAAAACCACGACCTACTACTCAGTAGGAGTTTTGCAAACTTCCACTAAAATCTTTGAGCCAAAACAGCATTTATAAAAACTCTTTGTAAGCCTAAGGATTAACTCTAATCCCGTTGTAACACACAGCCTCAACTATTGTGACAACTTCAAGTTAGCTTATAACTTGAACACTCAAAGTACCAAATACAATTGCTTTTATGAAAGCTGAAAGGTACAACTTTAAACCACCTACTACAATTGAACTAGAAAAAGAAAAAACACAATGGAACTGGTTCTTCTATCTCGTTCAAGTAGCTTTATGAGTGCACAGTCAAATTTCACATAAATTGCTTGCAAAATCGCCTTGCTCTTTTGCTTTCAATTTAGTTTAACTTTTGTGTTTGTGCAATACCTATAAAAGAGAACAATCACTGTTATTTAATAGGTTAGAAATCAGAGTTTTATTGGGACTCAATTGCTGATCTTCTATCGTAGTTGAGTCCTTGACGATATCAAACTCTAACACTCTCTTTATCTGGATTGTGTTCTTTACATATAAGGAGACTTTCTCCCTTTATCCAATATGCAACCTTTTCGATCACATCAGGAGATATTGCTGCTTGATCAGTAGGACTTATCTCCTTCACGTGCATCTCACATGTGTAGGTTGATCATGACAGTACTTTACAAGATGGATCTGGTCCATGATTGAGTTCATTTGTCATTCTTCAAAACCCCACCTGTTCTTGGGCCAACAAATTTCCCCTTTTTAATGATGACAAACTCTGTGCATTTTATGTATCAAAAAACCTGCAAGAACTCAGCTTAACCATCAACACTACACTTAGAAAAGTTTCTTTTCATCAAGGACCAGGTTAATTAGGTTATAAATATCACTTATTTCATAATAATGTATAAAGCACAATATATCTTCCCCTTTTGGCATCATCAAAAAGTTGCATTCACAGTGTGAATTCTAGATTTTAATAAGTACTCATGGCCACTGGGGCAACTACAAGTTCAATCATGGTGCAATTATCAGTAATCAAACAAACATATTTAAACTATCAAGGTCAGAATAATCATTAAATAAGAGAAAACAACAGTTGTCATTGATAGAGATATGTTGCCACTAACAATCCACTTTCTTAGAAAGAAAAATATCCAAACCATGAGAAAAAACAGAAAATTCTCTAATCTGGGTCACTGGGGTTACTTAGAACTAGACAGGTTCAGAAGACAAGTACTAGGAGACCTAAGGCTTGGAGGAACTAGAGGGTTGAGTCTGGAGAAAGTTCAGCATATTCTAAAGGATTCCATCACTTTTCTCCTTTTCTTTTTTTCTAGCTCAGTTCTAAGGCCATCCATCTCAGTTTCCAATTCAGCCATACGATCCTTGAGCCTAGCAATTTCAGCATCCTTAGTTCCACATTCCTGAACCAAAGTCCTAACCTTGCTGTTAATGGGTGTACTCAGAGATGAACCAGGTTCAACTGGGATGGCATTGACTGGATAGTCACAAGATAGAAGAGTATTAATGCCAAAATGTTCCTTGCTTGATGCCATTTACCATTTATTTAAAGGCATGTTCAGTCTGTCCAGAACTGTGGTCAGTATGAAGCCATATGGATTAGCATGAGCCTTGGAGCCATTCATGACCCTGTCTAGCAATTTGACAATGAGGGCAGGCCAATTGATTTGCTTTCCTCTCTCAAGGCACTCCATAAGAACCAGGTCCATGTGGTTTGCAGTATGTCTTCTCTCTTGTCTGGGCAGTAGGCACTTATTGACAAACTCAAACACAACCTTGTGGTCAGGCCTCATCTCACTTTTCTGCACAGCCCTGACTTCATTCACATCCTCTGAATCACAGAACCTCTTAGTGCTCAAGAGAAATAGGTAGGGAGTCCAGGCATGGCCACCTTTGCCTAGTGTAGTCATCAAACCCTTAAGAGGGTATCCAGAATTTCTCCCAGTTTCACAGCATCGAAGTGCACTTGAACTCCCTTCACCTGGCTACTAACAACTCCATCCTTAATAGCAGCATTTGCCATGAAGTCAACCAACTCATTTCTAGCTAGCCTTCCTTCCATCTGAAGGACCATGTCCTTCCAACCTTGAGCTACTAAGCAGTCTATCAATCTCATCATTCCTGGTTCCACCAGGTCCTTCCACAGTCTACCTTTCAAGATTTTTCTTTTGCAAAAAATGGCAAGCTTGTCCTGTTCTTTCTCAGATTCATTTTCTTCTTCTTCTCCACTCCAATCCTCATCATCAGAAACTTTTGTTTGTTTAGCTTTCACTGTAGATCTTGTCCTCTTGGCAAGTGAGGGTTCAGCAGCTACAGGTACAGAAGAAGACTTCTTGGAGGAAGTCTTGGGTTTTTTAGGCTTGGGTGTAGGAACCTCCACATATGTACCCCTCTCTTGATGGACTAGTTCCATCCCCTCTTCCTCTACGGCCTCAGAGGATTCTGCAATCTTTCCCTTTCCCTTATCCTTTTTCTTTTTCTTTTTATTACTTTCTTCTAAAGCCTTTTGTAGATCAGCTTCACTCTGTTTTACCCTGCTTCTTGTGGCTCTACCCCTAGGCACTGAAGAGGCAGTAGGTGTTGGGGACTAAGCCTTTATTTTCTTGGAAGGCTTATGAACATTTGGGGCTTTCGCCATTCTACATTTCTTTGGATCATAGCTTGCTCCAACCTTTTTCAGTAGATCAGCTAGGGTCTCTTCAGTAGATGAAACTGGTTCATCTCTTCGTTTGCTCAGATGAATCAACCCCTCTGCAGCTTCGCTAGAACCACTTCCCCCTGACTTCATGTCATTCTCTTGTGCAACCCCACATATATCAAGAGCTGCTCCCTTCCCATTTCCCCTCTCTTCGCCACATGCACCCTCTCTCTCTTTTTCTTTTTCAGACTTCTTTTAACCTCCACTCCTACTCAACTCAGGCAACTTAACATCCCTAATGGGTCTAACCAGAACAAACCTAGTCTCTAAGTTGTCAATCACAGATGAACTTACCTCAATAGGAAATTCTTGAGTCTTCTCAAAGTCAGAAGACCCATGTCCATCTCCCTCAGTCGCGGATTGAAAAGATTCAGTCTCAGAGCTAGAATCAGAATTTTGAGCTGGGATTTCTTTCACTTGGCTAGCTTTGAACCTTTCTTTTAAAACCTTCCTTAGAGCCCCAGATGCTACAGTTTTTCGGGCAAGCATTTTCTGCCTTCGAAACCTAGGTTTTGGAGATTCACTAGGTGGAGTAGTTGAGGATGCATTTGAGGGAGAAGGTGGTGGAGGGGTTCCAAGATGATCTTGTGGGTTAAACATGGTTGTTGATTTCTTGAGTTAATTTGGGAATTTTGGAGAAGAGAGCAATTAGAGTTGAGGAAGAGAATTTTTGACGGTTTTAGAATGATGAAAAAATTAGAGATGTGGTGTGTATTTAAAGAGAATTAGGCATTAATTAGTAATGACATCTTTTTCAGGGGTCAAATAGAAGTCTAATCAAACTGAAATTCCAACATTTTAATGATAGATTTGGCTTCCCTAGATTTTTGTAAAAAATCGCAGTTTTAGAATTCTGAAGGGACATAACTGGTTCGATGCTCAACGAATAAATTTTTCTAGGAATTTGACAAGTATAGGACTTCTGCTCATGATTGAATTATTAGTCTTTTTAATTGTGCAGAGTATAGAGAACATACCTGAACTTTCATATGAAATCATACTGATGAACCAGGTTCTTCATTTTGAACTCTCTTGAACATGTCTCAAATGCCATAATAGAGAATTTTTTTTGCAAGAGATCAGTGAATCATATAAACACATGGCACATGAGTATACTAATTAAAGTATGAACCTGAGTAAAAATTAATCTAGATATTTACACACAATTAGTTTTCCTAGCCAAATATATATATATATTTCATTGTGCATTCTGGGCTGGACCTATTAGGTGATCTTAATCATCCATAATTCCAAACTGTTCCTCTCAAAGTTTTCTCTACTTAGTGCTTTAGTGAAGATGTCAGCAATTTGCTTATCAGTAGCACAGAATTCTATGGAGATCAAACCTTTCTCAAAGTTATCTCTTAAGAAGTGGTGCCTAACATCTATGTGCTTAGTCCTCTTATGATGAACATGGTTATTTGTCATACTTATAGCACTAGTGTTATCACAGAATATAGGAATGCAACCAACTTCAATGCCAAAATCTACCAGCTGTTATTTGATCCATAGCAATTGAGCACAATAAGAGGCAGTAGCAACATACTTAGCTTCAACAGTGGATAAGGCCACTGAATCTTGCTTTTTAGTAGCCCATGACACAATACATGAACCAAGGAAGTGTGCCATACCTAATGTGCTTTTCCTATCCACTAGAAAACCTACATAATCAGCATCATCATATCCTACTAGATTGAAATTACTACATTTGGGGTACCAAAGACACATATCAGTGGTGCCTTTCAGATATCTTAGTATCCTTTTGACAATAGTCAAGTGAGACTCCTTTGGATTTGCCTGAAAATGGGCACAAAGTCGTACACTGAAAACAATGTCAGGTCTACTAGCAGTAAGATACAAGAGTAAACCAATCATACCCCTATACAACTTTTGATCAACTGATGAACCAGGTTCACCAATGTCTAATTTAGTGGCAGTTGCAATGGGTGTGTCTATTTCTTTTGATTCTTCCATTTTAAACTTTTTGGTAAGCTCTTTTGCATACTCCTATTGATGGATCATGGTTCCATTAGGACTTTGTTTGATCTACAAGCCTAAGAAGAAGTTAAGCTCACCCATCATACTCATTTCAAACTCACTTCCCATTAATTTTGCAAAGTCCTTACTTATCTTATCAGTGGTAGCCCCAAAGATTATGTCGTCAACATATATTTGTACCATAAGGAGGTCCTTACATTTTTCCCTTAAGAATAAGGTACTGTCAATTTTACCTCTTTTGTAACCATGCTCTAGTAGGAATTTGGACAGTCATTCATACCATGCTTTTGGGGCCTGCTTGAGTCCGTAGAAAGCCTTGTCTAACTTGTACATATGCTCAGGACATTCTTTGCTCTCAAACCCTGGAGGTTGTTTTACAAACACTTCTTCTTTTAGGTAACCATTCAGGAAGCCACTTTTGACATCCATCTGATGAAGAGTGAATCTCATGTGTGCTGCAAAGGCTATAAGGAGTCTTATTGCCTCTAGTCTTGCAACTGGAGCAAAAGTTTCATCATAATCTATGCCTTCCTCCTGGCTGTAACCTTGGACCACCAGTCTTGTTTTGTTTCTTGTAACAGTTCCATCTTCATCAAGTTTGTTTCTGAAGACCCATTTAGTGCCAATAACTGATCTATCCTTGGGTCTTGGAACTAGATGCCAAACTTGACTTCTCTCGAGCTGATTGAGTTCATCTTGTATTGCATTCACCCAATCTACATCCTGCAAAGCCTCAACAATATTTTTAGGCTCAATAAGAAATAAAAAGGCATTAAAAGTACACAAATTCTTTAATTGTGATCTAGTTTTGACTTCAGATGTTGTTGGATCAGTGATAATGTTCTCAATAGGATGAGAACTTGTAAGGTTTCACAACCAACTGCTTTCTGCTAGATGTTTCTGTCATGTTTTGTTGCTGAGGAATAGGGTCATGAACAAGTTCTTTTAGGGGATATTTTTCAATTCCTCCTTGATTAGTTCCCCCTATCAGGTTGCCCTGGATGGAAGAACCTGTTTCATCACATGTTCTTTCTTTTGGTGCCACTTTGACTTGTGTTGAGGCTTCAGTCAGATCCTTTACCAATCCAATGACTTCATCTTCGTGTTCTTGTCTCTCAGAAAGAATGTTAGTTTCATCAAATACTACATGTACACTTTCTTCTACACACAAAGTTCTTTTATTGAACACTTTATATGCTTTGCTATGTGAAGAATATCCCAAGAATACTCCCTCATCACTTATGGGATCAAACTTACCTAGGGAGTCTTTTCCATTATTGTGCACAAAGCACTTACATCCAAATGCCCTAAGATGGGATATATTTGGTTTTATCCCTTTAAGTAACTCATAGGGAGTCTTCTCTACAAGAGGCCTAGTCATGCATCTATTGATAATGTAGCATGCAGTGGCTACAACCTCTGCCCAAAAGCTATGGGGAAGTTTACTAGAAAGAAGCATAGTCCTAGCCATGTCTTCAAGAGTCCTATTATTTCTTTTAACTACTCCATTTTGTTGAGGTGTCCTAGGGGCAGAGAAGTTATGATCTATACCATTTTCATCACAAAATTCAGCAAACTTAGCATTCTCAAATTCAGTTCCGTGATCAGATCTAATTAATGCAAGTTGATTTCCTAATTGTTTCTGAGTTTTTCGAACAAAGACAGTAAACATGTCAAATGCTTCATCTTTAGATGTTAGAAACATTACCCAGGTAAATCTAGAATAGTCATTAACAAGTACCATTACATACTTCTTTCCACCTCTGCTCATGGTTCTCATTGTACCACATAGATCCATATGGAGCAGTTCCAACAACTTGGTCGTGCTTACCATTTTCTTGCTTTTGAAAGATAATCTTACTTGCTTCCCCCTTGCACAAGCCTAAAAAACGTTGTCTTCCTTGAACTTGATGTTAGGTAACCCATCACCAAGTCCTTAGAGACCAATTAGTTTAGCTAATTCAGACTGGAATGACAAAGTCTTTTGTGTCATAGGAGGGGATCATTATCCAGCACACTTAGGCAGGTTAGTTCATTTTCTGAGAGAGTGGACAAATCTACAATGTAAATATTATTAACTCTTTTTTCCTGCAAAACAATCTTGTTAGTGGTAAGATTAATCACAAAGCATTTAGTAGAGGTGAATGCTATAAGGTTATCTCTGTCACAAAGTTGTGACACACTGATAAGATTGTATTTCAAGCCATCTATCAGGTAGACATTCTCAATGGAGTGAGAGTCTGTCTTACCTACCTTTCCAACCCCAATGATCTCACCTTTCTTCCCATTTCCAAAGGAGACATTGCCTCCATTTAAGTCTTTAAGTGAAAGGAACTGGTTCTTGCTTCCAGTCATATGTTTTGAGCAGCCACTATCCATGTACCATATTTGGCTGCTTCCCTTCACTTAGACTTGCAAAAAGAAATCAGGGGTTAGTCTTAGGAATCCAAACTAGTTTGGGTCCCTTTCTATGGGCAAAGGGATAAATCAGATTCCTTCTAGCCCACTCAGGCAACCTATTTTTTTTTTGAACAAAAGTTTTGTTCTTTTGACTAGCCTTTTCTTTTGCATTACATTCATTTTTGTAATGGCCAGTCTTGCCACAATGTGTGCAAATTTTGTTTTCAGGAAGAGTGAGATACTTGCTTCTAGGATCCCACTTAGGTGCTTGAGTCCCATAACCAAGTCCTCTTTTGTTGCTACTGTGATGTTCGTGTAGCCAGGAGAGTGCATCCGAAGCCTTGTTCCATTTGCAAGTTCTGTCTAGTTCATGTTTTACCTTCCCTAGATCTTATTTTAGTACTCTTATCTGCTCATCTTTCCTATATAGCTCATCTTTCACTTTTCCTAAGTTTTCTTTTAGGGTGAGATGAGTGTAATCAGCTTTCTTCTTTCTTGTTCCTAGTTTCAGGTTTAAGTTCTCAAACCTAAGTTCTAGGACACTTGTGTTAAGTTCAAGAACCTGGTTCTTCAACTCAGTATTTTCACTTTCACTCTCATTAGGCCTAGACTCTAGATTTTTGCACTTGGCTTTTAGGATCATACATTCCCTAGACAGCTCTTTTTTTTCATTGTTAATTATCTCAAACTCATCAATGAAATCCAACAATAGCTCAGACAACCTTTCTGTAGACAAAAATTTAATCTTGTCTTTGAGATGAAGAATACTTACCTCTTGTTCATCATCTGATTCTCCGATGGCCATAAGAGCTTGTTCATCTCTAGCTTCATCTTCTGAGTCCTCATCTGATGTTTCTCCCCAGGCAACAACCATAGCCTTTGTTGATCCTTTGTTCCTTTTTGGTTGAACATGTTCCTTCTTCGTGCTCCTTCGTTCAGCCCTTTCCTTCTTCCACTCAATTTCGCATTGAGGGCAGTTCTTGATCATGTGATCAGTCTTACCACACTTGTAGGATCCCTCATTGGTCTGTTTCTCAGGAGCCCTTGGTTTGTTGAAGGTTGTACCTCTTGAAGAACCCTTTCCTCTCATCAAGTATTTTTTGAAATTTTTAGTGATCATAGACATTTCATCATCCTTCAGATCTAAACCTTCAGCAATTCTGAGAGTTGGACTTCTTTCCTTCTTGGGTGCATCCATTTTCATGGTCTGCCTTCTCACTTCATAGGCAGTAAGGTTTCCAATTAGTTCATCCAACTTGAGGGTAGCAATGTTCTTTGATTCCTGAATAGCAGTGATTTTGCTTTCCCAAGAGACTGGTAGAACCCTTGTCAAAATCTTCTCAACTCTGTCTTCTTCAAGAATAATCCTTCCAAGAGATTTAAGTTCATTTGTCAGTGTGGTGAACCTTGTATACATCTCTTGGATGGTTTCTCCTTCCTTCATGGTGAAGTTTTTATATTAGGAGTACATCAGTGTTCCTCTAGACCTCTTCACTTGAGGTGCTCCTTCATGAGCCACTTGCAAAGTGTCCCAGATTTCCTTAGCAGCAGTACAACTTTGAATTCTACTGTACTCATATGGACCTAGTCCACACACACGCCATTTCTTGGCCTTGGCATTTTTCTCCCACTTCTTCAGGTCTTCAGTAGTGCAATCAGCCCTTGTCTTTGGCACATCCACTCATTCAAAATTCATCTTTGTAGTTACTAGAGGACCATCAGTGACTATGTCCTAGAGCTCATAGTCTTCTCCTATGATGTGATCCCTCATCCTGTTCTTCCACCAAGAATAGTACTGACCATTGAAAAGTGGAGGCCTAGTAGTGGATTGCCCTTCCCAGTTTCCAAGTGGTGCACTCATGTTGATCTTTTCCTAAGGTGTTAGCCTCTTCAAGGATAACCCTCTCTGATACCAATTGATGTTCTAAACGTCAATACCACACAAGAGGGGGGGGGTGATTTGTGTGGTAACCCAATTTTCGCTCTAGAAGAACCTAGTTCTTCTAGGTGTTCTAACTACTACTGTTTGCGGAATAAAAAATACATAAAATAAAGAACACATAGATTTTTACGTGGAAAACACCTGGCTCAAAAGGTGAAAAGACCACGATCTACTACTCAGTAGGATTTTCCCAAACTTCCACTAAAATCACTGAGCCAAAACAGCATTTACAAAAACTCTTTGTAAACCTAAGGATTAACTCTAATCCCGTTGTAGCACACAACCTCAACTGTTGCGACAACTTCAAGTTAGATTATAACTTGAACACTCAAAGTACCTAATACAAATGCTTCTATGAAAGCTGAAAGGTACAACGTTAAACCACCTACTACAATTGAACTAGAAAAAGAAAAAACACAATGGAACTGGTTCTTTTATCTCGTTCAAGTAACTTCAGGAGTGCACACTCAAATTTCACATAAATTGCTTGCAAAATCGCCTTGATCTTTTGCTTTCCATTTAGTTTAACTTCTGCGTTTGTGCAATACTTGTAAAAGAGAACAATCAATGTTATTTAATAGGTTAGAAATCAGAGTTTTATTGGGACTCAATTACTGATCATCTATCATAGTTGAGTCCTTGACGATATCAAACTCTAACACTCTCTTTATCCGGATTGTGTTCACTTCATATAAGAAGACTTTCTTCCCTTATCCAATATGCAACCTTTTCGATCAGATTAGGAGATATTGCTGCTTGATCAATAGGACTTATCTCCTTCACATGCATCTCACATATGTAGGTTGATCATGACAGTGCTTCACAAGATGGACCTGGTCCATGACTGAGTTCATTTGTCATTCTTCAAAACCTCACCTGTTCTTGGGCCAACAAAGTGGATACTTGTTCTTTATAGTGTGAGCACGTGATTTTTGCTTCACGAAAACTACTCCAAAAGAAATCAAAAAACAAAACAAATTTCATCTGTGTACAATTTTGAGAATTTGCGTGATATTTTGGTAATTGTTTTGTCCGTAAATATTTACCCTTGTTTTGATTAGTTAAAAATACAAAAATATATGTTGCATGCATTTAGGAATTAATGGTACATTTAGGTATTAATCAACCATAATTTGGTTAAAAGAAAATCACAAAAAAAGAATAGGCATGTGTGTTTCTTGTCCTTATGTGATTTTATTTAATGTTTAATTTGTGTGCTAATTATTATAGGTATTAAATAATATGTGTAATTTTATTTTTTGATTTTTACAATTTATTTAGGATTTTTGTTCAATTTTAGGTAATTGAAGTAGAAAAGAAAAAGAGTTGAAAAAATGAAACTCGGATCAGGCCCACGAAAAATCAGGCCCAAAACCAAGACACAGACCCAATCCAAACGCCTTGTGCCCGGTCCATGCCCACAATCACGGGAACGACGTCGTTCTGCGACAATCAATCCCATCCGTCGCCCTTACATGATCCAACGACTCAGAATCTGTCCCCCTTACCCGTTCCCTGAACCCGACCCGTTGCCCGGTTCGAACCGACCCCCCACTTAAACCAAATAACGCCGTGTTGGTTAACTCCTCTAATCTTGGCCATTGATCTTGATTGATCCAGTGGCCAAGATTAAACAACCCACCCCGTATAAGAACCCCAATCCCTCACCCCACGCCCCCAAACCAAACCCCCCTCACCTACTGTTCACCATCGTCTCAAAGACAGACCCTTCAAACCCTAGTCGCCTTAGGACTCCCCCACCATAAACCCGGCAACCATGACGCCGATGAACACCAGACTAACACCCCTGAATCACCATGACCTCCTCTCTCCAAATCTACGCTCAGTTTACCTCGAATCTTCCCAGAACGTTTCGAATCTTCGTTCGAAGGTTCGAGCAAAAACCAGATTTACCCCCACCGACCCCAAATTCATACCACAACACCTCCTAACCTCCATCACACCCTAAACGCCATTGGTTCCATTCGAATTTGACCGGACCTGAATGAATCCCAAATCAAACCACAAAGAACCCTAAAAAGGCCAAAAGTTGAGATCTGTCCAAATTAAAAGACGATGTGGGGTCTAATCAACCTTAGTCAAAGTGTTCTGAGTTGAGAACATTCGATTAAGGTCCATTCGACCTCAAAAATGATCGAGTCTGAGTTCGAGCCTGAGTCAGTTTGATTTCGAGTCCTTGAGGTAACTTTCCCCTTTTCTTTTGTTCTTCTATGATTTTTATCTGTTTCATGTTTAGTTTAGTTTGTTTATTTTGTATATTTATTTTTCGGTCGAGTCTATTGATCTCCCGACCTTTTATTTGGTCGAAACTTTCTACTGTCCGTTTGAATGTTCTTTAAACTATACAATCAATACGAACAAGTTCGTCGATTTGTTAGTTTCGTATAAAGTCCCGATTTTGTCCAAAGCCGCTGGAATCACCTACTAGTTTGTGTGTTTATTGATTGTTTGCTATTTGTTATAGATTGTATAGTCGGTTAAATAAGTGTCGCAAACTGAATTCGCTTAAAAAAAACTAGAAAAAAGCACGAGTTGCTCATTTCAGCATGATTACTAGCCTGTTCCTCTTATCTATGTAAGACTTGTATCAACAGGCCTGTTCATTACTGCTTTGATCTTAGCCTGTTGGCAGTTGCTTGTTTGCATTTTGACTCTGAGTTGGTCAGGTTTGGCTTCCAATATGACCAACTCATTTGGTTTGATTGACACCCCTTTGTGATCTGATTTTGAGTTGAAATTAGGCTAGGAATTGGATATAGCTTTAGAAATCTAACAGGTCAACCTGAAATCAGTGTTGGGTTTAAGTTGCAGTCAGTATTCAGTGATTAGCTAAATTTAGAGGGGTTCATATACTGACTATGAAAAGTTAGGGTAGTACAGTAATATGCAAGGGTTAAGGGTAATTTTGGCATTCGACAGAGATCAGGGATTAACTTAAGAACATGTCAAGTGGTATTTAAAATACTATTAATAATCTAATGACAACGGGGAACAAGACACAAGGGCATGAGAGTTTAAAATGAATACTTTAATAAACCCATAACTCTTGATTAGAACAATATACTGGGCATCAAGAAAAGACATTTAGGCATGGGGAATTAAGGGGTATGGGCAGAATAAAAGGCTGAAGGTATCAAGGCAGCTTGGCTGGCCTGCTTTGCTTATAAATAGGCTCATTTAGAACAAAAAAGGGGATGGACATTCAGCTTTCAGAGAGTGAAAAGGGAAAAAAAAGCAAAAACAAGGCTGGTCTTTCAACCTTTAGTAGGTCAGTCTATCTTCAGAGTGATATAGAGTGAGATTATGCTGGAATTTGAACGTAATTTCCAGAGGCTACTGTTTCTTCCATCTGGTTCCTTCTCTGCTTTGCCTGTACTTGTTTTGGTATTGCTGGGCTGCAAACTGAATTTCTTGCTTGGGCTTTAAAAATCTGTTGCTGGGTTTTGTTGTTGTTGACTGCTGGTTTCTGTTGTTGCTATTTGCTGTGAATGCTACTGCTCAACTGATCCTTCCTTTTCTTCTTTTGGCTTTCCTAATACCAGGTACACCACTGATACACTGTCAATGTAAGCTGAAAGTTGAAACATGGATATAAAAATGAAGAGTTGAAGTTGCTTTTTGTTTTTTTTTTTCGAATTTGTTTTTAGTTTGTATATTGAACATTAAGTTGTATATATAATAGTTCATATCTTCTATTAGGATAATGAAGGTAGTCATCATGTATAACTAGACATCATATATGGCAACTTAATGGCTCATTATCTATGTATGCTGGTAGCTAGAAAAGAAGTGATGGTGTAGTAAGTAATATCCTGATTTTTCAGTTGTGTCTGTGGCTAGCATGTCTCCCAAATGTACGTTAAGTATCAAACTGTCCGTTGCTAGATAATCCCACCTCATTTAGTAGGCTGCCTCATTATAACTTGCAACGATACTGTTAGAGTAGATAACACAAGTTTACATTTCAGCCTTATAAATGTCGAGCTTGAGTCAAATGAACTAACCAGGCTTTATCGGAAAAGAAGTGGCCCAGGTCCCGTCAATACTGTGTGCACTGGTCCTGGGCCCATAATATCCAAACGACTACCCATATACGCGTTCATGTTTCGGATTTTGCGAATCATATTCGGAACCCAACTATAACTAACTTGTAAACATGTAAATAAAGTTGGACCCTTTTTCTTCTTTCATTGTTAGAGACAAACTTAATAGAAAACATAGCCACTATAGGACGACCTTTTAAAATAAAATGAGGCACGCCTCGCCAAATAAACACACAACGCTGGGGCCCTCAATAAATACATAACCATTGGTTAGACTTTGGAGTTGGCCGTTTAGTGAATTTTCACGGCCTTTTTCTAAAATAATAATACGTAGTTTCTTTAGGACGCGTCTTAATTAATCTTACCTTCTTAAATACGGGTGTGCATTTATATGACCCAAATCCAAATCTCAACGGAGTCGAAATGTGTCTCTAATCACAGGTATATTGATTGTGACGTGGTTCGAGATGCGTGTCCACAACGTTGCGAATTCCCCCCAAAATAATAATAATAATAAATAAATAATGAATGAGACGAGCCTCGACAAACAAGAATACTCAAAGTGCGGGGCCCTCAACGGATAGTTATTTCGAATGCGTAGATTTCGAGACAGGCCGCATAACAAACTTTACGGCTTTTTCTCAAAATAACAACGTGGTAGTCTTTAGGCACGTATTTAATAATGTTATCTTCTTAAATTCGGGTGCACATTTATGTGACCCAAATCCAAATCTCAACAGAGTTAAAATGTGCCAACAACCACGGGTGCATTGATGTGACGTGGTTCGAGTTGTATTTCCACGATGTTGCAATTCTTGATAAAAATAATAATAATGACAAAAGCAGTTAAAAGTTTAAATTCGCACATAGGTTCAACATGTATTAAATCCGATAATCAAGCCGAATATGACAGTTGAGCGACCGTGCTAGAACCACGGAACTCGGGAATGCCTAACACCTTCTCCCGGGTTAACAGAATTCCTTATCCGGATTTCTGGTCCGCGTATTGTTAAATAGAGTCATTCTTTTTCTCTATTCGGGATTAAACCGGTGACTTGGGACACCCTAAATCTCCCATGTGGCGACTCTGAAATAAATAAACAAATCCCGTTTCGATTGTCCTTTAATTGGAAAAACTCCTTCACCCCTTGCGAGGGCGGAAAAGGAGGTGTGACAGCTCTGGCGACTCTGCTGGAGATCTGAAAAACCCAGAACCACTGGTTCAGGGTTAGAAATTCGAGCTTAGAATAATTGTTTTATTTGACTTTGTTTATTGTTTGATATTGTCATTAGATATGTGCTTCATATGCAAATGATGTGTGTTACCGCTTTGATATTATTTGACTGTATATATAAACTGTTCCGAACCCTTCTCTTCTTACCTCCGGGGATGCTGCTCACTGGTTTGAGACTCCCTATTCTGTTAGTGTCATACCCAAGTAGAAAGAGGCTCGGATAAGCTACGAAGCCGGACGATCTCGCAGGTCCCCAGTAAGTTGCCCCCTCCTCGACTCGAGTGGTCCGCTCGGGTAGGCCAGGTCTAGAACAAAGCCCAGTTTTGAAACTTAGTAAAACATGACTTCATGCCGGATCCCTTGTAGGAAACGTTTATTTGCATCACGTTGCATTTGACTTAGGGGACTCAACACAGGGGTTGAGCCCGTCTAGGAAAAGCAACCTGAAACAAAAAAGACCATCCTGCTGCATCTGGTTTGTTGGCGCATTTAATTTGCTTCGAACTTGCATGTTGACCGGTGGGTGAAAACGGGAATTTTAAAAAAATTGAGAGCTGCTCATTTTTTTAAGAAAAAAAAAGAAAAAAGAAAAAAAAACAATGTCCAAATAATGTGAGAACTCTGCCAAAAATTTTGATTTTTTTTTGAAGAAAGAAAATTGGATTTGTGATTTAATTAATTTTTCTTACTCGAACTACGTCGGTTTGATTCTCACCGGATGTGAGATACGTAGGCAACCCTCATCGGGTCCAACTCCCCATTTTGCAAGAACGACCAGAAAAATGACAAAATGTTGTCACTTTTATAAAAGAGTCAGGCGATATCATTTTGCAAAAATAGCCGAATGTTCCCTAAAAGGGCACCGGAAGGCTGACTTTGCATAAACAGCCACCTTTGGTCATTCTTTTACCTTTCGGCCGGTTAAATCCCTACAGCCTTAAAATCTTCATCCCTGAAGAGTCAAAAGGCCGTATTTGGAAAATCAGTCTTTCTCTTCTCGAAAATTAAGGAAAATGGGAAAATTAGTTGTTGAGTCAAATAAAGATTTTGCTTTTTGTCTAAATCCCCTTAATAAATGTGCAAAATGAGCATGAGTAGGAATTCATCTGGGTCCATTATAAATGGGAACCCTTTGGGCTTACGCATGTGATGGAACGACTTGGAAGAATCAGGGCGAGATACAGTCAAGATGTACTTAGGAAACTTGGTTGGGTTACTGGACATTGATCTGCGAGGGGACATTATAAGGGCGTTAATTTCATTTTGGGACTCAGCACACAATGTATTTCATTTCTCAGACTTTGAGCTCACACCTACACTAGAGGAACTGGCAGGGTACATCGGATGTCCTAAAATCCCTATGAGAGAGCAGTATCTTATTGCACCAAGGACCGTGACCATACACAGGTTCTTAGACACCGTGAAGATCCGCAGAATTATACACAACCCAGAACTATCAAAGGGTTTTTGTAGTTTGGCATTCCTATACGACAGGTACGGTCATCTTGGAGGGTTCAACAATCCCGAGGGTAAGATCTGCAGCGGGGAAAGCCGACTGAAATGGGAAAGACATAGGTGTATTGCTTTTATGGTGGCCTTTATAGGTTTTCTGGTATTCCCTAGAAAGGATGGGAAAATTAACATCCAAGTCGCTAGGGTCGTCAGCACTTTGCTCCAACAAGACAACATCACTCTGGCACCAATGATAATAGCAGACATCTTCCGCGCTCTCACTGTTTGCAAAACCGGAGGAGGTTTCTTTGAGGGTTGCAATGTACTACTGCAAATGTGGATGATAGAACACCTATGTCATCGCCCTCAGTTTCTGAAATATGAGTCCTCACAAAAGACTTGTATAGAAGAGTTTTCCACAAGGATCGACGGGTTCAGCCTGCCAGAAAGGGTCGTGGAATGGGTCACTCTGCTGCGTTCCGTCTCAGCAAACTAGATAGAATGGGCATTTGGGTGGCTACCCATAGACGAAATCATACACATGTCAGCCGCCGAATCTCATTTGTTGTTGATGGGTCTCTAGAGTATCCAGACCTACGCGCCATACAGAGTATTGAGACAGTTGGGGCGATGCCAAATAGTCCCAAAGGAAGAGGATATCAGTGGCCAGGTGGTCGAAATCGGGCCTGGTGGGTAGTTCCCTAAACCGGTCGTTCGGAGAATCTGGAATGAATGTCAAACCCTGAAAGTAGATACTCGTGTACAAGACCGGGCCAAAGGCGAAGTGTCGCCAAAATACCTCACATGGTACAGAAGAGAGCTTGAGCACAGAGACCAACTAAGAGAGCTCACGTCCAAGACTTTGTAGAATCATCGCAAGCACAATGGGATTGGCTAGCAAAAGAGAAAGAATATCGGGTTGAGATTGGCAAGCTAAAACAGCAAATTGAGGGGCTGAAATACCAAAGCAGCTTGCAAATTGATGCTGATACAGGAGAGAAAAGCAAGCTGACTCAAGAAAACAAGGCCTCGAGAGCCCGAATCCGCCAAGACAGAAAGAATGTCGGTGACCAACAGAAAATTCGGTCCAACGAGAGGTTGATAGGGGAGCTGAGGAGTCTGGTCAGCAAAAGCCGAGAGGACTTGGAGAGATCCGAGGCTTGCATAGCGAGAATGCGGGTCAGATGGGCAAAAGGTACAATGGCACGGAGAAAGCATCTACAACAAGTCATAAGGGATTATGAAATGAGCATTAGACTATTAAGAGAAACAAACTCCACTCTTCAGGAGCGAGTCTTTAAACAAACCCAAGATGCCCAAGCAGACAGAAGGCGCTGTTATGATGTGATGGCCAGAATGGAAAAACAAACGGAGAGGTTTCAGGATCGACTCGCCGACAATGCTCAAGCACTGGGACTAAGGAACCGGCAAATAGAGCAACTGTTCAGGGAAAGGGATAGCATCCGGGGTAGGATTGATGAGATTGGGCACTACATCTACATGAGATGCCTAGCATGTGAGCAAATACCTCGTGATACCCTTCTTGCCTCCATTATGGGCTACGTCCACCGGATCATGAATGAGTTGAAAAGCTTACAAAGGGGTCTTACACCAAAGCCCGCGGAAAGGCCGAACGATGCCTCGCGGGCACCTAGATTGAAAGCTTTAATGTATCCATAGTTCAAGTCTTGTTTGTTGACTTTATGGGTCTGTTACTCTCCCATATGTTGTTTTTTTCTCGTCAAGTCAGGTTAAGTATTTTGGAATCTGTATTTTTGTTGTTCTTTGTTTTCAAAAGAATTGAGTGATAAATTGAGTGATTCCAAAATAATTTTAGTGTCTTTACTTTACGGCAGAACTACGCCCGGTCTGATTCACGCGGGGACATGATACGTAGGCAATCCACATAAGATTCGACCACCACTAAAAAAGAAAGAAAAGAAAAAAAAGAAAAAAAAAGAAAGAAAAGAAAAAGAGGGAAAAAGGAAAGAAGAAAAGAAAATAATAGAGAGGAAAGCGGAGGGTTCCCAAAACACTTTAAAGGCACAAATAAAGCAAGCCGGGATGACACATGCGGTTGAAGCAAAAACATGTTAGAAATGGTTAACTGCTTAGGAACATTGCATCCCCAACGTGCAATTACCAAATCTGTTAAACTCTAACGCTAACAAGTTTGTTGTTTTCCAAAAATACCAGACAATTAGTTGTTAAAGCATTCTGGCATCACATCATTATCAAACCAGATCCAAGGGACCTGTACCAATAATCATGACTACTTCAGACAACAGTGTCGAGGAAGAAATGCCAGTAAGCCAGTTGCTGAAAGAGGCAATGGAGAAGATAGAGAGGATCAGATTGGAAATGAACGCGATGCAGTTAGCCTTAGCTAAAGTACAAAAGAGCCCTGAACCACCCGTTACACCTACACTAGGGCATATGCCGGAATACCCTCACCCTGGCCCTTCAACAAGCCTCCCGAATCACCAATATTATCAGGGGAGAAGCCCCTATGATTCCCAAGCTCCACCACCCCATCAAAATTTCCCACCACCAAATGTTCCCATTTTTATGGGACCCACACCAGCCACATTGCAAATATCAACTAGTGAGCCGTTGTTTCAGGCTCACGATGCGCAATACTATCCCCGTGAACCCACATTCAATGCACCAGAACCCCATACCTATAATCCACACTTGGAGGTCCCGGCGGAGATTGAAAAGCCGACTAAGGTTCCAGAACAGGATGAGGTAATGAGGAAGTTCAAAAGCTTGGAGCAATCCTTCAGTAGCATGCACGGATTGGGCAACCAGGTCAGCGTGGCCTACAAGGATTTATGCCCTTTTCTGGACGTCCAACTCCCGGCAGGGTTCAAGATGCCCAAGTTTGACTTATACAAAGGGCACGGTGATCCTATAGCACATTTACGGGGCTTTTGTAGCAAAATGAGAGGAGCAGGTGGCAAAAATGAGCTACTGATAGCTTACTTTGGTCAAAGCTTAAGTGGATTGACATTGGAATGGTATACCAGACAAGATCCCAGCAGGTGGTACACTTGGGATGATCTAGCACAGGCTTTCGCAGGTCACTTCCAATAAAATCTCGAGATAGTCCCTGACCGTCTCACATTACTGAGGACCGGAAAGAAGCCTGGGGAGAGCTTTCGTGAGTTCGGTTTCCGCTGGAGAGAATAGGCAGCCCGGGTTGATCCTCCCATGAGAGAGGGGGAATTGGTGGACTACTTCCTACAGACGCTGGACCCAACTTACTTTGGTCACTTGGTGAAGACGGTTGGAAAATCCTTCAATGAAGTAGTAAAGATAAGGGTTATGATAGAGGAGGGGATGAGGTCCGATAAAATCCTAAATTACTCAGCGCTTAAGGAAACAACGTAGGCTATTTAGAGCGGCACGGGAGGTGCGCTGGGGAGGAAAAAGAAAGAAGAAGTTGCCGTGGCTGAGGCAGGCAGTTGGTCTAGGTCCGGCAAACCATACTACAACCAACCCATATCCCACAATCCAAATTATCCATACAACCCGCCACAACATTACTATCCACCTCAAGAACCACACTTCTCCGTGCACCAAGCCCAAACATACACTCAGCCTCCGGCTCGCCCGCAATGGCGTGCGTCGGCTCCCCAAAACGCATATGCACCTCCGCAGAACACATACCATCCAACCCAAAATGCCTATCCTCCACCAAGGGCCTACAGGAACCCTTCAGGAGCAGGCTTTCAAGGAAATCAAGCTTCTAGAAATGAAAGGCTAAAGAGACAGAGAGCCTTTACTGAGTTGAGTGAGACCTATACCACCTTGTTCCACAAATTGAGGCAGTTAGGTTTGTTGAGTCCTGTCGAGCCTAGGTGGCCGAACCCCCACCCCAAAATTTGGACTAATTGATAAGCTGCGAGTACTGCTCAGCAATGCTAGGGTATATACCGAAAAATGTTGGAGGTTGAAGCGTGCAATACAAGATCTTATTGACGCTAACAAGATAGAGGTCCAGACGCCGAAGGCACCCAACATCAACCAGAACCCATTGCCAGTGCACCACAAAGCTCACATGATCGAGCTGGTGCACAAAGGAGGGGAGCCAAAGAAACCCTCACAAACAGTGATGATGATCCATGCCACTCCGAAAAAAGAATCGACCGGTGGGGAAGCAGGGGTACAGTTGAAGGGGGAAGATGTCAAGACAGTGGTGATATTAGGGAAGAATCCATCTGTCGCACCTCCTTTTCACCGCGCCCGCGGGGCGCGTGGGGAGTTTTCTCCAATTGAAGGACAGTCGAAACGGGATTTATTTAATTATTTCAGAGTCGCCACCTAGGAATTTTAAGGCGTCCCAAGTCACCTGTTTTAATCCCTGAATCGAGGAGAATATGACTCTGTTTATTATTCTGCGAACCAGAAATCCTGAGTAAGGAATTCTGTTAATCCGGAAGAAGGTGTTAGGCATTTCCGAATTCCGTGGTTCTAGCACGGTCGCTTAACTATTTTTATTATTGGCTTAATTATCTTGATTTTACTAAATACGTTTTTATTGCATGATTTTACTACCGCTTTTTACTTATTGTTTACAATTATATGGACGAATTACGCGTACGTATATTCGTATTCTATATTTTTTTATAATTACCGGGAATTGTGCCACGCGTACGTGTACACAATAAAATTGTCCATGTTATAGTTTTTTATAAAAAATATATATTAAAAATAAAATCAGGAACATCATTACCCTTTTTATTTAGAATTAACTGCACACCTCGAGTTATATGAAATTATTTTAACGTCCTCGAAGAAATCCCTTATTTTAAATATTCTCTCGAAATTGCGCGTACGCATAATTCGAATTGCTTTTATCGGTATAATCAGGTTACGCGAACGTATCCCTAATTACACCAAATATTCTTAATGGTATCATGAATTTTCACAAATTGTTTGTTATATCTACACATTTTATATGAGAATACTGAGAAATTCATATTTAAGGGATGTCTTTGAATTCTTTTAAAAGAAATTCACAATTTATTAAATGTTGCCCGTCGATTATAATTTCCGGATATAAATTATATTCAACCCTACTTTTTCAAATTCAAAGAAAAGAATAGAAATATGATTTTAGCAAATACAACATATATATGCCAAAGAGTGAATTGTATATGAAACTAAAAATGATTTATAAAGGGAAGAATATTTTTCAAGAACTTTTATTATTTATATTTAGTGCAAATCCTATTTCTAATTGTCATTGATATAAAGTGTTGCAATTTGTTCTTATACTTATCATTTTATTCTCATATATTTACTTTTAATCTAGCAGGCCTAATTATTTTGTTGATTCTGCTTATGGTTAAATGTAAGATATATATATAATCAATCCGATTGGATTCTCAATATTTGAGAACCCTTGTTGCCAACTTTCATATTATAACATTCCTAGGCCATTTGTTATTTTAGGAAAGAGAACAAATCTACCTAATTGACTTAATAAGTAATATTGCATACAACATTATTCGCCCTATTTTGACGTTTGCAAACATAGCTGAGGATACTAATGCAACTTCCAACTATTGAGGTTAACCATAATCATTATTACACCATATATAAATAAAAATGCCACCAATCATTAACTAGCTTTGAACGAGAACTAATTAACTAACAAAATAAACTAATAGCGTATTTCCTTGATATTTCCATATCATGCTATACCTAGCTAATAATACCATAAAGTTTAAATAATGGCCAACTTTACACCAAGTTTCCTATCTTAACTATTCAATCATAACTATACATTAATGAAAATTTAGAAAATTAACCTTATTACAACACTTATACAGACTGCAATAAAGGACATTTATCTTACAGTCATCTTGTCAACATATACTACTTATTTGATCAAGAAACAAAACTGAATTTTTAGCTAAAGAGATCAAATGAATAGAAAGTAATATTACAAATCAAACTTTATTTATTGTCATGTTGAAACCCATCACAACATAAGCTTTAAAAGATGTGTACCTGGCAACGAAGGAATAAGGAGTTAAAATTTCAGCAGTAGCAGCAGTAACAAATTCAGCAAAATAGCAGTAGTTCCACAGATTTGAGCAATAATACGACCCTAGGAAACCAAATGCACATTGACAGAAACTTGAGGGAAAGATTTCAGATTCAAACTGAATAATATCACAAAAACAAATAACGGACAGATTCTAGAAGGATAACATTTTTTTTTCTTCAGATTTTCAGTTTCTTCCTGTTTCGGATTCCTATTTCTGATTTTTTCTGTTTCTGTTTTCTTCAATCTCACTTTTTTTTTCTTAAAATTTCCTGTTAAAATTCTGTTCTAAAAATCTGATTTTTTCTTTTTCAAAATCTGTCTCCCTAAGCTCTCTCTGAAAACTGATGCCCAAATCAGTCCCAATTCCCTCTATCTTATACAGGTCTGTCCCCCCTTTTTAAGTGCTGCCCGGACCCCCTTCTTCTTTTAAAATCAGAAAATCCCATTAAAAATCTGCTTTTACTACTTTAAGTCCCATTAAGTGATCCTTTTCCTGATTTTCAGCAGCCCATTACCCTTTGTTTCCCATTATCACACTAAATAATAGCCATTAACTTTCCACTTTCAGCCCACTACTATTATCACATTACCCTACTGTTTCTATCCCAGAAATACCCTTGAAAATCCTACTGTAATTAGAGTTTTTTTAAACTAAAATTCAGAATCTGATACAAAACAGATTAAAAATCTGTTCAAACCTAACTATCAACCTGAATTAAAACAGCTAATACCAATTCTCTTAAGTTCTGGACTGAATATTAACTGAGAATGGACTTTTTCTAACACAATGGTATCTAATCAATACTTGTGAAATTGAGTTTAAACCTAACATCACAATGACATTACACTGAATTCATTACAATAATTCAAACTGAACTTCAACTTTTGAACTAACATCAAACAAACAGGAGCATTGTCAATATATTGACAATGCCTTGAAACTTTAATGTTCAGACAATAACATATATACAGCACTTATTTTCACAGATTCATATAAACCAGGATGATTTAACTGACGAGTATTAATTAAAAATGATTATCTACAATATCTGTCAACAAATAGTACATAAAAATAGAAACAGATTGTTTCAATCAGTATTATCATGAATAAGAATTCATAATATAACTAATCGACGAACTTAATCGAGTCGATTACTCACATTGTAAATAATCACAACCAACAGAAACAGTTTCATATTTTGATCATATAGACGAGTATGATACAGTAGAACAACAAAAGATGGGAAAATTACACAGACTAATGAAACAAACATAAAATACACAAAAGAAATAGAAAAAATACCTCTGAATCTTCAAATTTATTCGGACACAGACTCAACTCGAATTCGGACATTTTTGAGGCTGAACAGACTTTATTTGAAGTATTCTCAGTTGAGAATACATCGATTAAAGTCTCTTAGACCTCAATCCTTCACTCGAATCGGAAAAATTCCAAGATTGGAAAATTTTTAGGGTTTCAGGTTCTTGGATCTTAAATCCGAACATTTCCGGGTAGATTCGAAGGGAACCAAAGATGACACAAGGGTGAGGGAAGCCTAGGGGTCATTTGGTGTTAATTTGAAAGGAATCTGAGTGAATTCATTTTTGATTCGAACCTTCAAAAGAAGATTCGAAGAGTTCTGAAGGGATTCGAACCAAACCAACACTAGATCCATAGCTAGGGTATCTAGGGGAAGCTGTGGTGTTATTTTGGAGGTCATTGGAAAGGGTTGAGTTTTCAGACCAACCTTCGATTTAATATTCGAAGAGTTGGGGTCTGATTCGAAGGAAACTAAGGTCAGATTTGTGTAGAGGATGTTCAGGGGGTTCTAGGGTGTTATTTTGGTGACCGGCGGTGTTGATGCCGCCGGGTTTCAGGCGGTGGGATTCTAGGGCGGCTAGAGTTAGGAGTGGGGTTTGGGGACGATGATGAACAGTGAGAGGAGGGGGGGTGTTCAGTTCGGGGCCGGGGTAGGGGCTTGGGACTTATATAGGGGTGGGGTGGATTGATCTCATCCGTTGGATCAATTAAGATGCACGGTTGAGATCAATTCATTTAACCAAACGACATCATTTGGTTTGAGTTGGGGAAAAGGGTCAGCCCGGGGTGATATGGATCGGGTTTTGGGTGAATTCCTGAGGCCGTTGGATCAAGATAGATGAACGGTTCAGATCTGACAGTGTAAAACGTCGTCGTTTCGTTTAAGCAATGGCTGAACTGGACCGTTTGATTGAAACGAATCAAAGGCCCAGATTTGAAGTGCCCATACGGCGTCGTTTGGATTTGGTTGTATTGGACCGGTACCTGGGCTGCCTGGATTGGGCTGAGGGAGGGGTTAACTCGATTTGGGCCTGGATTTTAATCCAGGTCCGAGCCTGGATTTTAATCCCGGCCCGATTTTGTGTATATATATATATTTCATTTTTTCTAATTTAAATTTCTAATTTTAATTATAAAACAATTTTAACTTCACAAAAATATATTAATTACTCTATAACAATTATTTAACACATAGACAAAACATCAATCACATAGTGGAATATTTAAAATAGAACTATTGCATATTTTTTGTGATTTTATTTAAATTATCTTTTAAATGCATAATTAAATCCTATATGCATGCAACATGTATTTTATTTTATTTTTCATTTTATTATGACAAAGTAAACATTTACGGACATAACACAAATATTTAACACCACGCAAATTCAAAAATTACACAGTAAAAGAAATTTATTTTATTTTTTTTGATTTATTTTGGAGTAGTTTTCGTTAAGGCAAAAATCACGTGCTCACAGCTGCCCCTCTTTGTGCGGAAACTCGAAGAGTTTTCGTGCAAAGATAAAGTGAGCGGATACGAGCGATTTTTGCCCGTTCAAATACTCCGTGGGAAGCATTTTTTGAAAGATTTGACCGAACCTCTGCTTCAAAGGTTTCCTACATATCCTTGGCTATAAAGGAATCTGGTCAATGTAGTTCGGGAAGTTTTTGGTAGCTGGGACTACCGTGGGACTGTGATGTTACTGCTGCTTCGTGCTGTTTTTACTGCTTCCTGACCTCCTTATTACACCTTACTTCAAAGGTAATACAAAAAAGCTAAACTAGACTAGGGTACATGAATTATAAAAATCTTATCTAGATCACGCCCTTGCGTTTCTTGTTGTCTTGATACCTTGGTGACTCTTGGGCATTTGGCTTATTCCGTATTCCTTTTCATTGTGTCCCGTATTTTCTTCTGGGACTCTTGTTGTTTCTTGTTGGGGATTTTGTTGGACTCTTCTGCTTTATTGATTCTAAATGTGCTCCTTTACCATATGAGCGGGCTTTTGATTTTAAAACTTCAATTGCATTCCCTCGTTCTCCAGGTGGGTGCCTTGACTGCTTCTTTTCTTTCTTCATCCTCATTCTCCAGGTGGACGCCTGACTTCTTTTTAACTTCTTCATCCTTGTTTTCCAGGTGGACGCCTGACTTCTTCATTTCTCATCCTCATTCTCCAGGTGGACGCCTGACTTCTTTAGTTCTTATCCTCGTTTTCCAGGTGGACGCCTGACTTCTTCAATTCTCATCCTCATTCTCCAGGTGGACGCCTGACTTCTTCAATTCTTTGTCCTCATTCTCCAGGTGGACGCCTGACTTCCTTAATTCTCATCCTCATTCTCCAGGTGGACGCCTGACTTCTTCTTTTTCTCATCCTCATTCTCCAGGTGGACGCCTGACTTCTTTAATTCTCATCCTCATTCTCCAGGTGGACGCCTGACTTCTTTAATTCTCATCCTCATTCTCCAGGTGGACACCTGACTTCTTTAATTCTTCATCCTCATTCTCCAGGTGGACGCCTGACTTCTTCAATTCTTTGTCCTCATTCTCCAGGTGGACGCCTGACTTCTTCTATTCTTATCCTCATTCTCCAGGTGGATACCTGACTTCTTTAATTCTCATCCTCATTCTCTAGGTGGACGCCTGACTTCTTTAATTCTTCATCCTCATTCTCCAGGTGGACGCCTGACTTCTTCAATTCTTTGTCCTCATTCTCCAGGTGGACGTCTGACTTCTTCTATTCTTATCCTCATTCTCCAGGTGGACGCCTGACTTCTTCTTTTTCTCATCCTCATTCTCCAGGTGGACGCCTGACTTCTTTAATTCTCATCCTCATTCTCCAGGTGGACGCCTGACTTCTTTTTCTCATCCTCATTCTCCAGGTGGACGCCTGACTTCTTCAATTCTTATCCTCATTCTCCAGGTGGACGCCTGACTTCTTCTTTTTCTCATCCTCATTCTCCAGGTGGACGCCTGACTTCTTTAATTCTCATCCTCATTCTCCAGGTGGACGCCTGACTTCTTTTAATTCTTCATCCTCGTTCTCCAGGTGGACGCCTGACTCCTTTAATTCTCATCCTCATTCTCCAGGTGGACGCCTGACTTCTTTTTAACTTCTTCATCCTCGTTTTCCAGGTGGACGCCTGACTCCTTTAATTCTCATCCTCATTCTCCAGGTGGACGCCTGACTTCTTCTTTTCTTATCCTCATTCTCCAGGTGGACGCCTGACTTCTTTAATCCTTTACCAGGTATTTCCTGACACAAATATTGTATTTGCCCCTATTTTAAATCAAAGAAAACTTCGTTAGTTTAAAGCAGGGTGGTTAACTGGGGTATTCTTGCCGATGGTGAGGTTTCTTTTCGTCTCTCTTTTATTGCCTTGGAGTGGTTGAAAAAGACTGTTTTGTCTTTGTAATTGATCTTTGACTATAGGATTCCCCTCTGTATGTTTTCCTTCAAACCCTTTTAACTGTAATCATATGCCCCTTCTAACTTTGCTGATCCACTTTTGATTTCACCTTTCTTACACCCATATCTTTTATCTCCCACCTTTCGTGGCCGTATTTTGCATCATGTAACCTTGAATCTTGGTAGTATACCTTGACATTCCTTCTTATTTGTTTGGAATAAAACTTATCTCAAAGCTTTTAGAAAAGTAAAATTATTAGTGACGAAACACGCTGATTTCGACAATTATAGAATGAAAAGAAAAATCCAAGTTTGGATGACTGTTGGAGAAAGAATAAAAACTTATCTGATTGGGGTTACTGGCACCAATGATCAGGGTATGCATTTAGGATTAATCAACCCAGTCTTTTAATCAATCTCCTTTCAATTGTCTCATTTTCGTTTTCGCAAAAATTTCCATAATCCAACTTCATTTTTCATTTCACAGACCTGTTGGGCTTGCAATGTCTCAAAGAGTTTTCACCGATAAATTTTCCTCATTTGTTCATTTCTCACTTCCTTTTCGCCTTATGGTGCCCACGAAGGTTTTCACCAATAAGACTTTCTCATTTTTACCTTCTTTTCTTGTTTGTACCAGAGTGTTATGAACCATCTTCATTTGCTTGACTCAGCATTTTTCTAAGATTGGTCGAAAAGTCTTTCTGGTATGGGGTTAGAAATGGAAAAGGTATTAAAAGCTAAACAGTTTTGGTATGTGTTTAAAATTACAACTCTTGGAATCTTTTTCTTATTTCCAATACAATTCTTGCCCCAGTTTCTTGATTGGGGTCGCTCGATGTTTCTTTTTGTGCACATTATGCATATTGTGCACCCTATGACCGAGCCGTGAGGCGCCTACGTATCCTTCTTTGAGGAATCAGGTCAAACGTAGTTCACTAGATAATAGTGATTTTGGTCAAACATAGTTCACTAAATAATAGTGATTTTTTTTATTTGATTTTCATTGCTTCCAAGAGGGGGTAGGAAAGAAACAAGTATGGCTCAAAGGGGGGAAACAAAGGGTATAGTGTTTGGATAGCAGAATAAATTGCCTTTGTCATTCCAATCTTCGAAATAATGCTAAATACAAACATTCAAAAATTTATGCATAATATCTCTTTACCGCGTCAGAATTGATCGCCATGTCTATGCATTTGCCTTCAATATCTGTTAAACATAGTGCACCATTCGATAATACTCTGGTCACAATGAATGGTCCTTGCCAATTCGGGGCAAATTTGCCTTTTGCCTCAACCTGATGTGGAAGAATACGTTTCAGCACATGCTGACCTACTTCAAACTTCAGGGGACGCACCTTTTTGATCTTTCTATTCTTCTTTGATATAATTGACCATGACATACTGCGGCCAATCGTTTTTCATCAATCAAGTTTAACTGTTCCAGACGGTTTTTGACCCATTCATCATCATCAATCTTTGCTTCGGCGATGATCCGAAGGGAATGAATCTCAACTTCTGCATGAATTACTGCTTCAGTGCCATATACCAACAAATAAGGAGTTGCTCCTACTGAAGTGCGAACAGTAGTGCGGTATCCCAATAATGCAAATGGTAATTTTTCATGCCATTGTTTTGAACCTTCTACCATTTTCCGAAGTATCTTCTTTATGTTTTTGTTGGCTGCTTCTACTGCTCCATTCATCTTGGGCCGATATGGGGTAGAGTTGCGATGCGTAATCTTAGACTGTTGACATACTTCCTTCATTAAGTTGCTGTTAAGATTAGCACCGTTATCTGTGATGATCACCTTCGGGATTCCGAATCTACATATGATATTTGAGTGGACAAAATCGACCACAGCTTTCTTGGTCACTGATTTGAATGTCTTGGCCTCAACCCATTTGGTAAAATAATCAATAGCTACCAGAATGAACCTGTGCCCATTGGATGCTGCTGGCTCAATTGGTCCAATCACATCCATGCCCCAGGCAACGAAGGGCCATGGTGCCGACATTGTGTGCAACTCGGATGGTGGAGAATGAATCAAATCTCCGTGTATTTGGCATTGATGACACTTGCGCACAAAACTGATACAATCTCGCTCCATGGTAAGCCAATAGTAACAGGCTCGGAGGATTTTCTTTGCCAACACATATCCACTCATGTGGGGTCCGCAAACTCCTGAATGTACTTCAGACATGACAGTTATAGCTTGTCTGGCATCTATGCATCTTAATAATCCAAGATCTGGTGTTCTTTTATACAAAACTCCTCCGCTTAAGAAGAATCCATTTGACAATCGCCTAATGGTCCTCTTTTGATCTCCTGTGGCTTGTGTGGGATATATCCCCATTCTGATATACTCCTTGATATCGTGGAACCATGGTTCACCATCAAATTCTTCTTCAACCATATTGCAATAAGCGTGCTGATCGTGGACTTGAATATGTATTGGATCTACATAAGCTTTGTCCGGATGGTGCAACATTGATGCCAGGGTAGCCAATGCATCGGCAACCTCATTATGGATTCTTGGAATATGTTGGAATTCCACTGATTGAAACCGCTGACAAAGATCATGTAGACATTGTCTGTATGGTATGAGCTTCAAGTCTCGGGTTTCCCATTATCCTTGAATTTGATGTACCAAAAGATCCGAATCTCCCATGACTAAGATTTCTCGGATACCCATGTCTGCGGCTAGCCTTAACCCCAAAATGCAAGCTTCATATTCAGCCATATTATTGGTGCAATAAAATCGCAATTGAGCCGTAACAGGATAGTGATGCCCTGTTTCAGAAATGATTACAGCTCCTATTCCGACTCCTTTCATGTTAGCGGCTCCATCAAAGAAAAGTTTCCAGCCAGGCTTTTCAATTCGCTCCACCTCGTCGATATGCATTGTTTCTTCATCAGGAAAATAAGTTTTCAACGGCTCATATTCCTCATCGACCGGGTTTTCGGCTAAATGATCGGCCAGTGCTTGAGCCTTCATTGCAGTTCGAGTCACATAGATGATGTCGAATTCTGTGAGCAATATCTGCCACTTTGCAAGTCTTCCCGTTGGCATAGGCTTTTGAAAAATGTATTTCAATGGATCCAACCGAGAAATGAGGTAAGTAGTGTAGGATGACAAATAGTGTTTCAATTTTTGAGCTACCCATGTTAGGGCGCAACATGTCTTTTCCAGATGAGTATACTTAACCTCATAAGCTGTGAACTTCTTGCTAAGGTAGTAGATGGCCTGTTCTTTTCTGCCAGTGAGGTCATGTTGCCCCAATACACAACCAAATGAATTTTCCAAAACCGTCAAGTAAAGAATCAAAGGTCTTCCTGGCTCTGGCGGGACCAACACGGGTGGGTTTGACAAGTACCCTTTTATTTTATCGAACGCTTCTTGACACTCATCGGTCCATTTGACCGCAGCATCCTTTTTTAACAATTTGAAAATTGGCTCACAGGTTGTTGTGAGCTGAGCAATAAACCTGCTGATGTAATTTAACCTTCCCAACAAACTCATTACTTCAGTTTTGTTTCTTGGAGGTGGCAGTTCTTGGATGGCTTTGATCTTTGATGGGTCTAGCTCGATGCCTCGTCGACTGACTATGAATCCCAGCAACTTTCCAGATGGAACTCCAAATGCGCACTTGGCAGGGTTAAGCTTGAGGTTGTACCTGCGAAGTCTTAAGAAGAACTTCCTCAAATCCCCAACGTGGTCGGCCTGATGCTTTGATTTTATGATCACATCGTCCACGTATACCTCAATCTCCTTGTGTATCATATCATGAAACACTGTGGTCATTGCTCTCATATAGGTTGCTCTGGCGTTCTTTAAACCGAATGGCATTACCCGGTAGCAATAAGTTCCCCATGGTGTGATGAATGCCGTCTTTTCTGCATCTTCTTCATCCATTAGAATTTGATGATACCCGGCATAACAATCCACGAAAGACCCTATATCATGCTTGGCACAATTGTCGATCAAAATATGGATATTGGGTAATGGGAAATTATCCTTTGGACTTGCTTTGTTGAGATTGCGATAGTCGATGCATACTCTAATTTTGCCGTCTTTCTTTGGTACAGGAACGATATTAGCCAACCAAACAGGATATCGAGTGACTAAAATGACCTTTGCTTCCAATTGTTTGGTGATTTCTTCCTTAATTCTCACACTCATGTCAGGCTTGAATTTTCTCAGCCTCTGCTTGACAGGAGGCACCATTGGATCGGTGGGCAATTTGTGAACCACTAAATCAGTGCTCAGGCCTGACATGTCGTCATACGACCATGCAAAAACATCTTTGAATTCTATGAGTGCTTTAATTAACTCCTCTCGGATCTTTGGCTCAAGATGGACACTTATTTTAGTTTCCCGGACATTACTCGTGTCCCCTATATTGATGTCCTCGGTATCACTCAAGTTAGGTTTGATTTTTTCCTCAAAGTGAATTAACTCTTTACTAATCTCTTCAAAAACCTCATCTTCATCATATTCTGACTCATAATCACAATATATTTCTTGAACTAATATTTCGGAACCAGATTGATTTTTAAGACTGGGCCGAGGATTCCTCATGCATGCCATATCACTAGAGTCAGCGTAAAAGGAACTGTACAGGAAAGAAGAAAAAGAAAAGAAAACTATCAGGAATGATAATAATAAAAGGGAAACTGCTTTTTATTGGATGATGAAAGATAACAAGGTTTTGCACACTTCAAACAAACTGTAAGATAAGCTTTGGGATTACAACACTGAAGTAACCCAAACAAACTGAAAGAAAATCAAAATAAACTACCAAGACTCCTTTCGAATGGGGAGAGGAGTGGCTTTCCAATTATTAAGCTTTGTTTCTGGCCCAACGAATTGAACTTCTGCGTTGCTACACCCTTCTCCGCTTTCCAACATATTCACATCATCAAACAATTTCTCGAATCTTTCAATTAATTCTTTTTTAGGAATTGTTGTTATCGGGCGATTTTTAGCACCGGTCTTGACAAAAGACTTTGACAAACGTGGGACTGGTTTCGGAAGAACCCATGCTTGGTGTTTCAACTTCCTGGCCCTTATCACGTCATTGGCAGTGGGTATGAACCCTAAACCGAATGTTCCCCAGTTCTCGGGGCGAGATACTGGTTGTATAATTCCTTGTAAAGATAAGCCCAGACCTTTGCCGGGTATAAAGCCATTCTTTAACATTTCATAAGCTACCATGACTGATGCAGAGGATATTTTTGGATTCGGAAGGTATTTTCCCTCCGGAATTTTCTCTATCGACACTGTGTCAGACACTTGGTATACCCATGGTTCTTGGTCATTTTCTGTTCCCTTGACCGGTATAATGGTACTGCTGTGAGCATTTAAACTTTCTTCTCCATGCACGACTATTTCTTGATGATCCCATTCAAACTTGACAGCCTGATGTAGTGTTGACGGGACTGCTTTAGCAACGTGGATCCATGGTCGACCCAACAACAAGTTGTAAGCAACAGTTATGTCCAACACTTGGAATTCCATTGTGAATTCAACTGGCCCTATTGTTAGTTCCAACACTATGTCGCCAAATGAATCTCTGCTTCCACCGTCAAACCCTCGTACGCAGATACTATTCTTCTGGATCCTCTCCTCTTTAATTTTTAATTTGTTTAAAGTGGAGAGAGGGCATATGTTTGCACTTGACCCATTGTCAACCAATACCCGGGTTACTACGGAGTTTTCACATTTCACGGTGAGGTAAAGAGCTCTGTTGTGCTCGGTACCTTCCACAGGTAATTCATCATCAGCAAATGTAATTCTGTTTGTTTCAAAGATTCTGTTGGCTATTTTTCCCAAATGATTTACAGAGATCTTTTCAGGAACATGAGCCTCATTCAGGATTTTCATCAAAGCCAGACGGTGCTCCTCTGAATGGATCAGTAATGACAACAATGAAATTTGAGCGGGGGTCTTCTTTAATTGATCCACAATAGAATAATCATGGAGTTTCATTTTTCTTAAAAACTCCTCCGCCTCTTCTTCTGTCACAGCTCTCTTTGTTGGCGTTGGATTATTTTTAGTTTTTCTTAACTCTTCGGGAGTAAAACATCTTCCCGAACGAGTCAAGCCTTGCACCTCACACACTTCTTCCTTGATTTCTTTGCCCTTGTACATTACAGTCACCCGTTCATAGTTCCATGGGATGGCTTTGTTGTTGATGATCGGCAGCTGGATTACAGGTGCAATAATAACCCGATCTGTACGGGCTCCTTCCACGAATACAATGGGTTTGTTAGCAACCCCTGGTACTATCACTTTCGGCCTTTCTTGTTTTGCGGCAACTTTGCTCGATGATCCCTCCTCGATTATCATAGATGGTCCATCACCATTTATGTTCTGCTTAGATACCGGCTTCTCCTCTGTTAACTGCTTATCTGGCTTGGCTTCATGAGATTTGATCATCATGACAGTTTGTGACGGCTTCTTAGTCTCCCCATCAACTTGTATGATTTCTATCATATTAGCCTCTTGATGGGCTGGCATTGGATTTCTATTGATATTTGGGGCTTCGGGGGTTTGAACCTCGATTTTATTAGTATCAATCAGCTCTTGTATTGCATTTTTCAAATGCCAGCATTTCTCCGTATCATGGCCTGGTGCACCGGAGCAATATTCACAGCTAATGGTGTAATCCAGATTTTTTGGAGGAGGATTGGGTAGCTTGGATTGTATTGGTCTTAGCATGTCTAGCTGTCTCAGCCTGTGGAACAGACTAGTGTAAGACTCTCCCAATGGAGTGTAAGTTTTCTTTTTCTGTTCCCTTTCTCCCCTGAATGCTGGCCTAGGCCTGAAACCTGGTCCGGGATAGGCTCGTGGGTAAGTATTTGGTGTGGCAAGAGCACGCCAATTGGTGTGAACAGGTGGCTGATTGTATGCTTGAGCATGGTTAATGGAAAAATGAGGCTCTGAAGGGTGATAGTAGTGTTGTGATGAATCATGGTGGTAGGCTGATTGGCGAGGTCGTTGTTGATTATAGTAAAGCGGTGAACCTCTGGGTCCCGGCCAAATTCCTGAATCAACTACCACTGCTTCCTCCCTCTTCTTTCTTCCGATTCTTCCTACCCCGCCTTGAATAGCTTGAGTAGTTGCCTTAATTGCTGAATAGCTCATAATTTTACTTGTTTTGAGGCCTTCTTCCACCATACCTCCCATCTTCACCACTTCGTTGAATGATTTTCCTACCGCTGACACCAAGTGGGCATAGTAAGTTGGTTCCAAGGCTTGGAGGAAGTAGTCTACTATTTCGCTCTCATTCATAGGAGGATCCACTCTTGCTGCCTGTTCTCTCCATCGAAAACCATACTCTCTGAAACTTTCATTGTGTTTCTTCTCGAATTTTGTCAAAGATAATCGATCTGGGATGATTTCCAGATTGTATTGGAAATGGTATGCGAATGCCTGTGCCAGGTCATCCCAGGTGTACCATCTCCCATGGTCCTGGCGTGTATACCACTCCAAAGCTGATCCGCTTAAACTTTGACTGAAGTAAGCCATCAATAATTCATCCTTTCCCCCAGCTCCTCGCATCTTGCTACAGAAACCCCTTAAGTGGGCTACTGGGTCGTCGTGCCCGCTGTATAGGTCAAATTTGGTCATCTTGAAGCCAACTGGCAATTGTACATTGGGGAATAAGCATAAATCTTTGTATGCTACACTGACTTGCCCGCCTAATCCTCGCATGTCTCTGAACGATTGTTCTAGACTCTTGACCTTCCTGAACATCTCTTCTTGTTCAACATTTTTAGCTGGCTTGTCAATTTCGGTTGGGAGATCAAAACGAGGAGTAGTTGAATGAATTTCGGAAGCTTTGAGGGTGGGCTCCGGGGGCAATATTGGTTGTCCTGGGCCTGGAATGTAGGCTCACTAGGAGATTTGTGGAATGTAGCAAGGGGAGGTGCTACGAAAACAGGAGTCATAGGTGGAGGAAAATATGGAACAGGTTTCGGAGGTGGAGACTGCGGTGTCTGAGAGGTGGTGCCTCGGTAGTGCTGGTAAATGGGGAAATTTGGGGATAATTCAGTGGTAATATTATCCTGAGTTTGGGTCGTTGATGGAGCAGGGTTATTTGGGTAAGATGGGGGTAACTGTCCTGTAGACCAGGCTTGGTACATCTCAGCCATTTGCTGCTTGAGTTTAAACATCTCTTCTTTCATTTTCCCGACATCCATCTCCTCTAGCTCCATACCTGTGTCAACATCTAGGATAGACATACTTTCGGGTATTGGTCCTTTTGATCTTGTGTGATAGTGATAATATGCCAGTATACTCTTTAGAGAAACTAACTGCTTGAATTCTGAAAATGAACAAACTTGTTAGTTTTGAGAGTTTAAAACATATATAATCACACGTTGAGATGCAATGCTCCTAAACAAATAATCCCTTTCTATTATGTATTTACTCGGCTGCTTGTGTCGTCCCAGCTTTCTTGAAATTTTTATTGTTATTTACTTCTATTTATTATATATGTCTTTTATCGTGGTGGTCGAATCTTAGAGATTGCCTACGTATCATGCCCTTACATGAATCACACCCTGCGTAGTTCGGACTAAAGGCAATCACTTTTATTTATTACACAAAGATGGAATTACATTTGAAAACTTTAAGAAAATGGATTGAAACACACACACTTAAATCAAAATAAAAGATACAATTCTTAACATCTCACAACGTGCCCCACTTTCCACTTGTGTTGTATATTATTAGACTATTTGCTCAATGTGGGGCTTGACCTGGATGACCTCCCAGCGTACGATACATCCTTTCCAATTCCAATGCTAGATGACGGGCAAGAGTGGGTGCATGTTCTGTAAACCTTTCATAGTCCATTCCCTGACAGTTTACGTAACTCTGAGAAGTGTAGACCGCCAAGTTGTGGATTTGTGCCCTGAAATCTTGGAGACGTTGGTCTTGGTTCTGCAATTGCTGCTGACGAGTGGTGGCTATATCTCTGACACGATTTTCCCGATCTAGAGCTGATTCTAATAGAGCTCGGAGTCTGGCCTGCTCTAATCTTGCTTGCGCTCTTTCCCTGTCGAGGTCTGCTTGTTGGTATTCTCTGTTGCATCTTCTTTCCTCTTCTAGTTGTGCACGAAGCTGGTCTTCTGATTTTATCCAATAGTCTTTTTCCTTCTTGAATTGTGCCTTGTCTTTTTCGGATTGCCTATCTTGGCATTCCTTGTTAGATCTGGCTTCTTCGTTTAATTGTTGGATCCTTTCTTTTGCTTTGCTCAATGCCCTTTCGTTTTCCGCAAGAATGGAATCATAATCTTGCATTCTTTCAAAGAGATTGGCGATGGTTTTTTGATCCTTCCAGCTCCTCTTTGGCGTTTCAGAAACTCTTTTCATTTTTTGGAATCGGGCATGAAGACTTTCATTCTCACAAGCTAGACTCTTCTTCTCGCCTTCGGCTTCTTGTGCTTGCAGATCTTTCTCCAAACTGAGGCTTCTTAGATTTTCTTTTAGGGCATGGATAGTTGCTTTGTACCCTTTTTCCTTTTCTCCCCAGATCAACCGCTCTTGGATTTTATCATTGAAGTTTTGAACATGGGGTCTTTTTGTTGGCCTTCTTAGCTCAGGCTCTGGTACATCATCCACGCGAGACCGTTTTTCAAACCACCTTGCATATCCAGGATTTATCTCACCCTTTGTAGCGTCTGGGACTTGAGTATCACTTTTCAAGTATCGGCACCCATTCCACATCTGCTGAAGTAGAGCCTCGGGAATAGTGGCTTCTGGGTGTAATTCGATTACTTGCACACTCAAATCTTCATCATCAGGAACTATTTGATATCTCCCTAATTGCCTTAGGACTCTCAGTGGTGCATACGGCTGAATGCTTCTCAATCCCAATAGTAGTAGATAATTATTTGAGGTTGACATGTGTATTACTTCCCTCATCGGGAGCCATCCCAGAGTCCATTCAATTTGATTTGCCGTTAAAGCCTTTAGATGAGATACCCATGCTTCTATCCCTTCTGGAGCCTGATAATTTTTTGTTCTTTCCTCATAGCTCTCGATGCAATTATCATTGTTTGACCCATACTGTATGATCTTGGGCTGTTGTTGGAGATGCTCCATCACCCACATTTGCAACAAAATTTTGCATCCTTCGAAGACCTTTGCTCCTACTTTACATAAAGTCAAAGCCCGATAAATATCTGATAGAATGATGGGGACAAGGGTGTGATTTTCTTTGGTGGTGAGGATTTGCACAACTTTCGCGGTGCGAATATCAATTGTTCGCTCTTTGTTTGGAAAGACCATGACTCCTAGAAAAGCCACCATGAAGGCAAAGCGACGGTGAATCTGCCAAGTGTCTTTGTTTTGCTTGTTAGTAAGGCCTTTCTCATGAATTTCGAACCCATCTGATTTTCCGAACCTCGAATACAAAAAGTTGAAGGAACAACATCCATTGAGGACATTGCTTTTCCTGATTTGACTGCTGATGTTCCGAAGACCGAAGAATCGATGTACCGAAGGAGCCTTTGTGAATATCAAGCTTTGATTTCTTAGACTTCCGTCAAAACCAGCATAGCCAGCTATCTCCTCTAATGTAGGAGTAAGCTCGAAGTCAGAGAAACGAAAGACATTGTGAACAGGGTCCCAAAAAGTTACTAACACCGCAATCAGATCATCACGGGGTTTAACTTTCATAATGTCCGTGAGATTTCCCAAATGCTTGACGACCCATTTTTGACCGTCTTCGCCTAAATCATACCACCACATTTGAAGCTGAAATAGAAATTCTTCTGTACTCGTGGATGAGGGGCTTTGTGTGGTGCTCATTTCGTATCTGAAATTTATTTAATAAAGTCAAAACTTATTTTGAAAATTTACACTAAAAAAAATCATTTTATTTATTAAATATCTTTATTTCAAGATTTAAAACTGTTTTTTTTTTAAAAAAATTTCTTTTAAAAAATAAAATAAAACCCCATTTTATTCCTCGGTTCTCACCATGATTTCATTTAAGCTGGTCAACAAGCATGTTCGAGGCAAGTGAATGCACAAGTAGCAAGTAGAATGCATCATGATGGTCTTTTCATTTTGGGTTTACCTGTCCTAGACAGACACAACCCCTGTGTTGAGTCTCCAAGGCCAAATGCATATGATGCAAATATTCGTTCCTACTAGGGATCCGGTGCATGGCTGAGTTATTCTAAGTGTAAAACCTTAGGTTGATTGTTCTAAACCTGGCTTACCCAAACGGACAGTTTAAGCCGAAGCGGGGGCAACGTACCGGGAGCACGAAAGTCTACCCGGCCTAGTTACTTGTCCCAATTTCGTCTTATTTGGTATGACTTTAACAGAAAGGTGGGTCACGCGCACGTGTACACCATAAATTTAGAAGACTCAAAAAGAAGGGTTTCGTAGCAGTTTTATATACACAATTCAGATAAAATTAAAGCGGTAAAAGCATCATTTAGCACATTAAGCATATATCATGTAAAAATCAGATAATAAATAAAGCCAACTATAACAGTTATTTTAAGCTCGAATTCTTGAACCCTGAACCAGTGGTTCTGGGTTATCACATTTATCATCCCCAGCAGAGTTGCCAGAGCTGTCTCACCTCCTTTTCACCGCGCCCGCGGGGCGCGTGGGGAGTTTTCTCCAATTGAAGGACAGTCGAAACGAGATTTATTTAATTATTTCAGAGTCGCCACCTGGGAATTTTAAGGCGTCTCAAGTCACATGTTTTAATCCCTGAATCGAGGAGAATATGACTCTGTTTATTATTCTGCGAACCAGAAATCCTGAGTAAGGAATTCTGTTAATCCGGAAGAAGGTGTTAGGCATTTCCGAATTCCGTGGTTCTAGCACGGTCGCTTAACTGTTTTTATTATTGGCTTAATTATCTTGATTTTACTAAATACGTTTTTATTGCATGATTTGGCTACTGCTTTTTACTTATTGTTTACAATTATATGGACGAATTACGCGTACGTATATTCGTATTCTATATTTTTTTATAATTTCCGGGAATTGTGCCACGCGTACGTGTACACAATAAAATTGTCCATGTTATAGTTTTTTATAAAAAATATATATTAAAAATAAAATCAGGAACATCATCACCCTTTTTATTTAGAATGAACTGCACACCTCGAGTTATATGAAATTATTTTAACGTCCTCGAAGAAATCCCTTATTTTAAATATTCTCTCGAAATTGCGCGTACGCATAATTCGAATTGCTTTTATCGGTATAATCAGGTTACGCGAACGTATCCCTAATTACACCAAATATTCTTAATGGTATCATGAATTTTCACAAATTGTTTGTTATATCTACACATTTTATATGAGAATACTGAGAAATTCATATTTAAGGGATGTCTTTGAATTCTTTTAAAAGAAATTCACAATTTATTAAATGTTGCCCGTCGATTATAATTTCCGGATATAAATTATATTCAACCCTACTTATTCAAATTCAAAGAAAAGAATAGAAATATGATTTTAACAAATAAAACATATATATGCCAAAGAGTGAATTGTATATGAAACTAAAAATGATTTATAAAGGGAAGAATATTTTTCAAGAACTTTTATTATTTCTATTTAGTGCAAATCCTATTTCTAATTGTCATTAATATAAAGTGTTGCAATTTGTTCTTATACTTATCATCTTATTCTCATATATTTACTTTTAATCTAGCAGGCCTAATTATTTTGTTGATTCTGCTTATGGTTAAATGTAAGATATATATATAATCAATCCGATTGGATTCTCAATTTATGAGAACCCTTGTTGCCAACTTTCATATTATAACATTCCTAGGCCATTTGTTATTTTAGGAAAGAGAACAAATCTACCTAATTGACTTAATAAGTAATATTGCATACAACATTATTCGCCCTATTTTGACGTTTGCAAACATAGCTGAGGATACTAATGCAATTTCCAACTATTGAGGTTAACCATAATCATTATTACACCATATATAAATAAAAATGCCACCAATCATTAACTAGCTTTGAACGAGAACTAATTAACTAACAAAATAAACTAATAGCGTATTTCCTTGATATTTCCATATCATGCTATACCTAGCTAATAATACCATAAAGTTTAAATAATGGCCAACTTTACACCAAGTTTCCTATCTTAACTATTCAATCATAACTATACATTAATGAAAATTTAGAAAATTAACCTTATTACAACACTTATACAGACTGCAATAAAGGACATTTATCTTACAGTCATCTTGTCAACATATACTACTTATTTGATCAAGAAACAAAACTGAATTTTTAGCTAAAGAGCTCAAATGAATAGAAAGTAATATTACAACTCAAACTTTATTTATTGTCATGTTGAAACCCATCACAATATAAGCTTTAAAAGATGTGTACCTGGCAACGAAGGAATAAGGAGTTAAAATTTCAGCAGTAGCAGCAGTAACAAATTCAACAGAATAGCAGTAGTTCCACAGATTTGAGCAATAATACGACCCGAGGAAACCAAATGCACATTGACAGAAACTTGAGGGAAAGATTTCAGATTCAGACTGAATAATATCACAAAAACAAACAACGGACAGATTCTAGAAGGATAACATTTTTTTTTTCAGATTTTCAGTTTCTTCCTGTTTCGGATTCCTATTTCTGATTTTTTTCTGTTTCTGTTTTCTTTAATCTCACTTTTTTTTTCTTAAAATTTCCTGTTAAAATTCTGTTCTAAAAATCTGATTTTTTCTTTTTCAAAATCTGTCTCCCTAAGCTCTCTCTGAAAACTGATGCCCAAATCAGTCCCAATTCCCTCTATCTTATACAGGTCTGTCCCCCCCTTTTTAAGTGCTGCCCGGACCCCCTTCTTCTTTTAAAATCAGAAAATCCCATTAAAAATCTGCTTTTACTACCTTAAGTCCCATTAAGTGATCCTTTTCCTGATTTTCAGCAGCCCATTACCTTTTGTTTCCCATTATCACACTAAATAATAGCCATTAACTTTCCACTTTCAGCCCACTACTATTATCACATTACCCTACTGTTTCTATCCCAGAAATACCCTTGAAAATCCTACTATAATTACAGTTTTTTTAAACTAAAATTCAGAATCTGATACAAAACAGATTAAAAATCTGTTCAAACCTAACTATCAACCTGAATTAAAATAGCTAATACCAATTCTCTTAAGTTCTGGACTGAATATTAACTGAGAATGGACTTTTTCTAACACAATGGTATCTAATCAATACTTGTGAAATTGAGTTTAAACCTAACATCACAATGACATTACACTGAATTCAGTACAATAATTCAAACTGAACTTCAACTTTTGAACTAACATCAAACAAACAGGAGCATTGTCAATATATTGACAATGCCCTGAAACTTTAATGTTCAGACAATAACATATATACAGCACTTATTTTGACAGATTCATATAAACCAGGATGATTTAACTGACCAGTATTAATTAAAAATGATTATCTACAATATCTGTCAACAAACAGTACATAAAAATAGAAACAGATTGTTTCAATCAGTATTATCATGAATGAGAATTCATAATATAACTAATCGACGAACTTAATCGAGTCGATTACTCACATTGTAAATAATCACAACCAACAGAAACAGTTTCATATTTTGATCATATAGACGAGTATGATACAGTAGAACAACAAAAGATGGGAAAATTACACAGACTAATGAAACAAACATAAAATACACAAAAGAAATAGAAAAAATACCTCTGAATCTTCAAATTTATTCGGACACAGACTCAACTCGAATTCAGACATTTTTGAGGCTGAACAGACTTTATTTGAAGTATTCTCAGTTGAGAATACCTCGATTAAAGTCTCTTAGACCTCAATCCTTCACTCGAATCGGAAAAATTCCAAGATTGGAAAATTTTTAGGGTTTCAGGTTCTTGGATCTTAAATCCGAACATTTCCGGGCAGATTCGAAGGGAACCAAAGATGACACAAGGGTGAGGGAAGCCTAGGGGTCATTTGGTGTTAATTTGAAAGGAATCTGAGTAAGTTCATTTTTGATTCGAACCTTCAAAAGAAGATTCGAAGAGTTCTGAAGGGATTCGAACCAAACCAACACTAGATCCATAGCTAGGGTATCTAGGGGAAGCTGTGGTGTTATTTTGGAGGTCATTGGAAAGGGTTGAGTTTTCAGACCAACCTTCGATTTAATATTCGAAGAGTTGGGGTCTGATTCGAAGGAAACTAAGGTCAGATTTGTGTAGAGGATATTCAGGGGGTTCTAGGGTGTTATTTTGGTGACCGGCGGCGTTTATGCCGCCGGGTTTCAGGCGGTGGGATTCTAGGGCGGCTAGGGTTAGGAGTGGGGTTTGGGGACGATGATGAACAGTGAGAGGAGGGGGGGTGTTCAGTTCGGGGCCGGGGTAGGGGCTTGGGACTTATATAGGGGTGGGGTGGATTGATCTCATCCGTTGGATCAATTAAGATGCACGGTTGAGATCAATTCATTTAACCAAACGACATCGTTTGATTTGAGTTGGGGAAAAGGGTCAGCCCGGGGTGATATGGATCGGGTTTTGGGTGAATTCCTAAGGCCGTTGGATCAAAATAGATGAACGGTTCAGATCTGACAGTGTAAAACGTCGTCGTTTCGTTTAAGCAATGGCTGAACTGGACCGTTTGATTGAAACGAATCAAAGGCCCAGATTTGAAGTGCCCATACGGCGTCGTTTGGATTTGGTTGTATTGGACCGGTACCTGGGCTGCCTGGATTGGGCTGAGGGAGGGGTTAACTCGATTTGGGCCTGGATTTTAATCCAGGTCCGATTTTGTATATATATATATATATATATTTTTTTTTCATTTTTTCTAATTTAAATTTCTAATTTTAATTATAAAACAATTTTAACTTCACAAAAATATATTAATTACTCTATAACAATTATTTAACACATAGACAAAACATCAATCACACAGTGGAATATTTAAAATAGAACTATTGCATATTTTTTGTGATTTTATTTAAATTATCTTTTAAATACATAATTAAATCCTATATGCATGCAACATGTATTTTATTTTTCATTTTATTATGACAAAGTAAACATTTACGGACATAACACAAATATTTAACACCACGCAAATTCAAAAATTACACAGTAAAAGAAATTTATTTTATTTTATTTTGATTTATTTTGGAGTAGTTTTCGTTAAGGGAAAAATCACGTGCTCACACCATCCACCGCAACAAAGAAACCGGATCCAGCCAAATTGGTAGTAGCGGGAGCATCATCTGCACCCGTAGTTGTTGTGAAAGGGGTCTACAGGGAACCGGTCATCATAAAGCCGGTAGTCCAATTGCCAGTGATTGATAGCAAGGCCGTGCCTTGGAAGTATGAAAAGGCAGTGGTAATGTACAAGGTAAAGCAAGTGGAGGAGGATAGTTGTGAGGCACAGGGACTGACTCGATCGAGACAGTGTTTTACTCCCATAGAGTTGAGAAGGTTCAACCCAGTAGTAACAAAGAAACCCGTGTCAGAAGAAGAGGCGGAGGAATTCTTGAAAAAGATGAAAGTGCAGGATTACTCCGTGGTCGAACAATCGAAGAAAACACCGGCCCAGATCTCGTTGTTATCACTATTGATCCATTCGGACGAGCATCGTCGGGCCCTGATGAAGATACTAAATGAAGCTTATGTGCCCAATGAAATTTTAGTGAACCACCTTGAAACGATTGCCAACAAAATTTTTGAGGTAAATAGGGTAACGTTCTCTGATGACAATTTGCCAATGGAGGGCACGAAACATAATAAAGCTCTCTACTTGACTGTCAAATGTGAAGATTCGGCAGTTACTCGGGCGTTGGTGGATAAAGATTCAAGTGCCAATATTTGTCCATTATCTACACTGAACCAGTTGAAGATTGACCATGATAGAATCCACAAGAACAGCATTTGCGTCAGAGGATTTGACGGAAGTGGAACAGACACCGTGGGGGATATTGTACTCGAGTTGACCATCGGCCCAGTCAAGTTTACTATGGAGTTCCAGGTATTGGATACCGCGGTATCTTATAACCTGTTGTTGGAACGACCGTGGATCCACGCGGCCAAAGCAGTGCCATCCACATTGCATCAAATGGTCAAGTTTGAATGGGACAGACAAGATGTCATGCTGCATAGGGAAGACACTACGTGCACCATGGGAGGTGCCATTGTGCCATTCAAAGAAACCAACAATGACAAAGGCCCCTGGGTTTACCAGATTTTCGATGCAGTGTCAGCAAACAAGATTCCCGAGGGTAAAAGCATTCCACACCCCATGATAGCTTCCGCAACCGTCATGATGGTTTCAGAGATGCTAGGTAATGGATTTGTGCCGGGAAAAGGCCTGGGGGCTGAGCTTCAGGAGATTGTTCAACCTGTCTCCTTGCCCAAGAATTTAGAGACCTTTGGACTGGGGTTCAAACCTACTGCGGCAGATGTAAAGCGAGCGCGGAAAATGAAGAAGAGAGTTTGGGTTCTTCCCAAACCGATTCCGCGTCTCTCCAGATCATTTGTTAGAGCAAGTGCCAAGGGGTCACCGGTCCCGAAAGTTCTCGGACCATTGATTGGGATGGACGGGGATTTGAATCAGATCTTCGAAAGGCTGTTCGCCGATGTCAATGTGATAAAAGTTGGAGAGGGTTCCAGCAGAGTAGACATACAGTTTGTGGGGCCTGAGGCCAGTACCAACAATTGGGCGGTTACTCCTCTTCCTACCCGGGGGGAGTCCTGGTAGTAGGCTTTGATTTTTCTTTCTTGTTTTTCGGATTATTCCAGGGTGTAATCCAAATCTCATTTTATTTTGTAAAGTGTGAACCCTGTTATCCCGCATTTTTAATAAAATTTTCTCTTCTTGTCTTGTTTTAATTTTGTTTTATTCTTTTTCAGAACAGTTCTCTTTTTACTGGTTCTAATGACATGGCATGCACACGGATCTTCGACCTAGTCTAATAAATCAATCTGACTCCGACTTAATTGTACAAGAGATCGGCTATGATGACGAGTCCGAATACGACGAGGATGAAGCCTTCGAAGAAATAAATAGAGAATTGTGCCAGTTCGAAGAGAAACCCAAGCCCAATCTGAATGACACCGAAGCTATCAATCTGGGGGATGCAGACGATATCAGGGAAACCAAAATCAGCATCCACATTGAGCCAAACATTAGGGAGGAATTAATCAAAGCCCTCATAGAGTTCAAAGATGTTTTTGCATGGTCATATGATGATATGCCAGGATTAAGCACCGATCTAGCGGTTCACAAATTACCCACTAACCTGGCATACCCTCCGGTCAAGCAAAAATTGAGTAAGTTTAAGACGGATATGAGTGTGAAGATCAAAGAAGAAGTGACCAAGAAGCTGCAGGCAAAAGTCATTCGGGTCACTCGATATCCCGATTGGTTGGCCAATGTGGTACCAGTGCCGAAGAAGGATGGGAAAATCAGGGTATGTGTCGACTACCGCAATCTCAACAAGGCAAGTCCTAAGGATAATTTTCCATTGCCCAACATCCATATCTTGATCGATAATTGCGCTGGGCGCGAGATTGAATCCTTTGTGGACTGCTATGCAGGATATCATCAGATCTTAATGACGAAGAAGATGCAGAGAAGACAACTTTCATTACACCATGGGGGACTTATTGCTACCGGGTAATGCCATTCGGATTGAAGAATGCTGGGGCAACATACATGAGTGCAATGACTACTGTGTTTTATGACATGATACACAAAGAAATTGAAGTGTACGTAGATTATGTGATCATAAAGTCCTGGCGTCAGGAAGACCATGTAGCAGACCTAAGGAAGTTCTTTCAAAGACTTCGAACGTATGATATTAAGCTCAACCCGACCAAATGTGCCTTTGGGGTTCCATCAGGAAAGCTGTTAGGATTCATCGTCAGTCGATGGGGTATTGAGTTGGACCCGTCCAAGATCAAATCCATCCAGGATTTGCCACCGCCAAAGAACAAAACGGAGGTGATGAGTCTGTTGGGAAGACTAAATTATATCAACAGGTTCATCGCTCAACTCACGGCGACTTGTGAGCCCATATTTCGGCTGTTGAAGAAAGATGTTGCGGTAGAATGGACGGTTGAATGTTAAGAAGCATTTGACCAAATCAAGGGGTATCTGTCAAATCCACCTGTGTTGGTCCCGCCTGAGCCGAGGAGACCATTAACTATTTATCTAACGGTCTTGGAGAATTCGTTTGGCTGCGTGTTGGGGCAACACGACATTACAGAAAGGAAAGAGCAAGCCATCTATTATCTTAGCAAGAAGTTTACAGTATATGAGGTCAAGTACACTCAACTCGAAAGGACATGTTGCGCCCTAACTTGGGTGGCTCAGAAATTGAAGCACTATTTGTCCTCGTGTACTACTTACCTCATTTCCTGTTTGGATCCATTAAAGTACATTTTCCAGAAACCTATGCCTACAGGGAGGTTAGCAAAATGACAAATTTTACTCACAGAGTTTGATATCATCTATGTGATGAGGACGGCCATGAAAGCCCAAGCGCTGGCCGATCACTTGGCTGAGAATCCTGTTGATGAAGAATACGAGCCATTAAGGACGTATTTTCCGGACGAGGAAGCAATGCATGTAGGCGGGCTGGAATTACCCAAGGAACCAGGTTGGAAGCTTTTCTTTGATGGAGCCGCAAACGCAAAAGGAGTTGGAATCGAAGCGGTACTTATTTCTGAAACAGGACGTCATTATCTTGTTTCAGCTCAACTGCGTTTCTATTGTACCAACAACATGGCTGAGTATGAGGCATGCATTTTGGGTCTGCGACTAGCTGCAGACATGGATGTCCAGGACATTTTGGTCTTGGGAGACTCGGACCTCCTGGTGCATTAAATTTAGGGTGAATGGGAAACACGGGATTTGAAACTCATACCATATCGATAATGTTTGCACGATCTAAGCAAGCGATTTTGATCAGTGGAATTCAGACATATCCCAAGAGTTCATAATGAGGTTGTCGATGCATTGTCCACCTTACCATCGATGTTACACCACCCAGACAAAATTCATGTTGACCCATTGCACATTCAGGTTCGTAATCAGCATACTTATTGCAACATGGTAGAGGAAGAAGCGGATGGCGAGCCATGGTTTTATGACGTAAAGGAGTACCTCAGGATGGGAATATACCCAGAGCAGGCCACCGGAGACCAAAAAAGAGCCATTCGGCGATTGTCAAATGGGTTCTTCCTCAGTGGAGGAGTGTTGTACAAAAGAACCCTAGATTTGGGATTGTTGAGATGTATAGACGCCGGTCAAGCCACGACAGTTATGGCAGAGGTGCATGCTGGAGTCTGTGGGCCACATGAGCGGATATGTATTGGCAAAGAAGATTCTTCGAGCAGGGTATTACTGGCTGACTATGGAGCGTGATTGTATCAATTTCGTGGGGAAATGCCATCAATGTCAAATACACGGAGATTTGATTCATTTTCCGCCAACAGAATTGCATACAATGTCAGCGCCATGGCCATTTGTTACATGGGGCATGAATGTCACTGGGCCTATTGAGCCAGCAGCGACCAACGGTCATAAGTTCATTCTGGTGACCATCGACTACTTCACTAAGTGGGTTGAAGCTAAAACTTTCAAGTCGGTAACCAAGAAGGTAGTGGTGGATTTTGTTCGCTCCCATATCATCTGTAGATTTGGGGTCCCAAAAGTGATCATCACAGATAATGGTGCAAATCTTAACAGCAATTTGATGAGAGAGGTATGTCAACAGTTTAAGATTACACACCGCAATTCCACCCCATATCGTCCCAAGGCGAATGGAGCAGTTGAAGCAACCAATAAGAACATCAAGAAGATACTGAGGAAGATGGTAGAAAAATCTAGACAATGGCATGAGAAATTACCATTTGCCTTGTTGGGTTATCGCACTACAGTTCGAACTTCAGTAGGTGCAACTCCTTATTTATTGGTATACGGAACTGAAGCAGTGATACCAGCAGAGGTCGAAATTCTGTCCCTCCGGATTGTCGCTGAAGCCGGGATTGGCGACGATGAATGGGTCAAAGCTCGACTGGAGCAGTTGAACTTAATAGTTGAAAAAAGACTGGCAGCAGTGTGTCATGGCCAGTTGTATCAGAAGAGAATGGCAAGAGCATACAATAAGAAGGTGCGCCCAGAAAATTTGAAGTAGGGCAGCAAGTATTGAAACAGATCCTCCCACACCAAATCGAAGCAAAAGGCAAGTTCGCCCCAAATTGGCAAGGGCCTTATGTTGTGACCAGAGTGTTATCCAACGGCGCTTTATGTCTGACAGATATCGAAGGAAGATGCGTCGACATGGCTATCAATTCTGATGCAGTCAAAAGATATTATGCGTAATTTCTTTGATTATGATAGTTATTTGTTCGTTTGTTTGTACTTGTACTTGTTGGATAATGAAATGACGAAGACAATTCTTTCTTCTATCCAAACACTTTTAGCCTTTGCTCCCCCCTTTGAGCCTTATTTATTCTTTCATACCCCTCTCTTGGAGTCACTAATGGAAAAAAAAAATGAAATGAGAAAAGTCACAAGAAAAACAAAGGAATTGTGGGAACTACGTTTGACCTGATTCCTCAAAGAAGGATACGTAGGCGCCTCACGGCTCAGTCATAGTGTAACAAGAAATAAAAATCCCCCAAGTAAGGGAACTGGGGCAGAAGTTATGTTTTAAAGTTTCAAAAGAGGTTTGATTCCAAGAGCTGTAACATTTCATCCATCAAAGTTATCTCTTGAATTTTTGATAGCTTTTCTTTTAACCCCACACAAAACCAATATCAATGTCCAAAAAGACCTCCTGATCAGTATCCGAGAAGTGCCAAGTCATTCAAACGGAAGTCGGGAACAACACTCTGATCCCCAGCAAAGAAGAGGATCATAAACTGGAAATGAATTGATAGCTGAAAAGAATCCCCAGCAGAGAGAGTCATATCAGCAGTACTCCAATCCCCAGCTGAAAAATAAAATAAAATGAGAGAGTCTTATCGGTGAAAACCTTCACAGGCGCCATAAGGCGACGGGAGCTGAGAGAAAGGAGAGAGTCTTATTAGTGAAAACCCCTCGAAGGGCACTATGAGGCGACAAGATGAGATCGGCAGAAAGAATCCACATATGGCAAAAGTTGGGCGTCTGTTTATTCCCGGCAAATGAGGCCATCAAGAAGATCGATTAGTACAAATAGACTGGGTCGATTAATCTGGAATGCACGACATAATCGTTGGGACCAGTCATACCCTCCAGATAAGGTCTTTCCTTTTCTTTTCCCCCAGCATTTGTTCAGAAAGATTTTTCTCTTTTTCTATCTTTTCATTTCTTTATCTAAAAGACTTTTTTCCAAAAATTTATTTTGAGAAGGATTTTTCAGAGTTTACTACTAGTTGCCAAAATTGTACAAAGCAAAATGTGAAAGGGACAGGCCAAGGACAAGGCAATAAGACAAGAGGCGTTTGTTGCAAGATCAAATGACAAACTGGCCTAGAAAGTTAAGGGGAATATGGAGAAAAGTTGGAAAGCAACGATTGAGGAATTTATGGACCAAGTTCCAAGAAGATCCCCAACAGAACTTTGATAGATCACTGACCAAGTTCCAAGGTGGTCAGACAACACAAAAAGAGGGAAGGAGAAAGAGAGAATTAATCCACAGCAAAATAACCCTAACAGTCCTATCCTCAATAATGTTATCCCCAGATGGTAACATTTATCCCCTGCAGTACTGAAGGAAAATAAAACTTTTAAGGGAGTAGTTTTGGAGTTGAAGAAGACTCCCCCAGCATGTTTTGAGACAAAAGAGCGGGGAAGGGATAAATGGAAAAACACCATCCCCAGCAGAAATATCATCCCCAACAAGTTATCCCCAACCAGTTTTGGGAGCGCAGAGCAAGGGAGAGGGAATGAAAAAAAAACCATCCCCAACAGGAATGACACGATCCCTCACCGTGTTTTAAACTAACAAGATTTTCTTTGATTTCTACAGGAAAATAAAGGTTGATGATGGCAGAAAGACACGCCATAAGGAAGATCACCAAAACTAGGGCAGAAAAATTTCTACCATTGTCAAAATTTTCTCAGAGGAACGAGGAAACAAACTCAAATACTTTTCATGTTTTAGATAGATAGGCGCCAACCTGTATAACTAGGGAATACTTTTCATGTTTTAGATAGATAGGTGCCCATCTGTATAACTAGAGGAATACTTTTCATGTTTTAGATAGATAGGCGCCAACATGTATAACTAGGGAATACTTTTCATGTTTTAGATAGATAGGCGCCAACCTGTATAACTAGGGAATACTTTTCATGTTTTAGATAGATAGGTGCCCATCTGTATAACTAGAGGAATACTTTTCATGTTTTAGATAGATAGGCGCCAACCTGTATAACTAGGGAATACTTTTCATGTTTTAGATAGATAGGTGCCCATCTGTATAACTAGAGGAATACTTTTCATGTTTTAGATAGATAGACGCCCACCTGTATAACTAGAGGAGTACTTTTCATGTTTTAGATAGATAGGCGCTCACCTGTATAACTAGAGGAATACTTTCATGTTTTAGATAAATAGGCGCCCACCTGTATAACTAGAGGAATACTTTCATGTCTTAGATAAATAGACGCCCACCTGTATAACGAGAGGAATACTTTTCATGTTTTTAGATAGATAGGCGCCCACCTGTATAACTAGAGGAATACTTTTCATGTCTTAGATAAATAGGCGCCCACCTGTATAACGAGAGGAATACTTTTATGTCTTAGATAAATAGGCGCCCACCTGTATAACGAGAGGAATACTTTTATGTCTTAGTTAAATAGGTGCCCACCTGTATAACGGGAAAGCAGAAGGTTGCAACAAGAGATCCCAGTGCAAATTCAAGCGCATAAGCCAAAAAAGAAGATAAGACAAATCGCGGGAGAAACGGCCTTTGAACATCAAATTATGCCCAGCATAACAAATCTGATGAAGAAAGCCATATCCCCAGCGAACCGAACCCGACAGTGAGAACTGGCATTCAAAAAAGCAAAAGGCCAGCGCCATCCCCAAGTTTATAAAAAGGACAAGCGGCGGAAGATGCACAAGCCGACAAAGAAGCAAAGCAGCAAAAACAAGTTGAAGATAGATAAGATCTTATGATTCATAGTCTAGCCTAACTTCTTGTTTTCTTTTGACACGGTGTAACAAGGAGATCGGTAAGGCAGTGGTAACAACACACAACAACAGTAACAGCAGAACCACAGTCCCATGGTAGTCCCAGCTACCAAAACTTCCCGAACTACATTAACCTGATTCCCCTTTAGCCAGGGATATGTAGGAAACCTTTGAAGCAAAGGTTCAGTTAAATCTTTTCAAAAATGCTTCACACGGAGTATTCCAATGGGCAAAAATTGCTCGTATCCGCTCACTTTATCTTTGTACGAAAACTCTTTGTATTTCGGACAAAGAGGGGCAGCTGTGAGCACGTGATTTTTGCTTCACGAAAACTACTCCAAAAGAAGTCAAAAAACAAAACAAATTTCATCTGTGTACAATTTTGAGAATTTGCGTGACATTTTGGTAATTGTTTTGTCTGTAAATATTTACCCTTGTTTTGATTAGTTAAAAATACAAAAATATATGTTGCATGCATTTAGGAATTAATGGTACATTAGTGGTAAAATAAAATCACAAAAAAAAGAACAGGCATGTGTGTTTCTTGTCCTTACGTGATTTTATATAATGTTTAATTTGTGTGCTAATTATTATAGGTGTTAAATAATATGTGTAGTTTTACTTTTTGATTTTTACAATTTATTTAGGATTTTTGTTCAATTTTAGGTAATTGAAGTAGAAAAGAAAAAGAGTTGAAAAAATGAAACTCGGATCAGGCCCAAAAAAAATCAGGCCCAAAACCAAGACACAGACCCAGTCCAAATGCCTTGTGCCCGGTCCATGCCCACAATCACGGGAACGACGTCGTTCTGCGACAATCAATCCCAGCCGTCGCCTTTACATGATCCAACGACTCAGAATCCGTCCCCCTTACCCGTTCCCTGAACCCGACCCGTTGCCCGGTTCGAACCGACCCCCCTACTTAAACCAAATGACGCCGTGTTGGTTAACTCTTCTAATCCTGGCCATTGATCTTGATTGATCCAGCGACCAGGATTAAACAACCCACCCCGTATAAGAACCCCAATCCCTCACCCCACGCCCCCAAACCAAAACCCCCACCTACTGTTCACCATCGTCTCAAAGACAGACCCTTCAAACCCTAGCCGCCTTAGGACTCCCCCACCGTAAACCCGGCAACCAAGACGCCGATGACCACCAGACTAACACCCCTGAATCACCATGACCTCCTCTCTCCAAATCTACGCTCAGTTTACCTCGAATCTTCCCCGAACATCTCGAATCTTCGTTTGAAGGTTCGAGCAAAAACCAGATCTACCCCCACCGACCCCAAATTCATACCACAACACCTCCTGACCTCCCTCACACCCTAAACACCATTGGTTCCGTTTGAATCTGACCGGAGTTGAACGAATCCCAAATCAAACCACAAAGAACCCTAAAAAGACCAAAAGTTGAGATCTGTCCAAATTAAAAGACGATGTGGGGTCTAATCGACCTTAGTCGAAGTGTTCTCAGTTGAGAACATTCGATTAAGGTCCATTCGACCTCAAAAATGGTCGAGTCCGAGTTCGAGCCTGGGTCTGTTTGATTTCGAGTCCTTGAGGTAACTTTCTCCTTTTCTTTTATTCTTCTATGATTTTTATCTATTTCATGTTTAGTTTAGTTTGTTTGTTTTGTATATTTATTTTTCTGTCGAGTCTGTTGATCTCCAGACCTTTTATTTGGTCGAAACTTTCTACTGTCCGTTTGAATGTTCTTTAAACTATACAATCAATATAAACAAGTTCGTCGATTTGTTAATTTCGTATAAAGTCCCGGTTTTGTCCAAAGCCGCTGGAATCACCTACTAGTTTGTGTGTTTATTGATTGTTTGCTATTTGTTATAGCTTGTATAGTCGGTTAAATAAGTGTCTCCAACTGAACTCGCTTAAAAAAACTAGAAAAAAGCACGAGTTGCTCATTTCAGCATGATTACTAGCCTGTTCTTCTTATCTATGTAAGACTTGTATCAACAGGCCTGTTCATTACTGCTTTGATCTTAGCCTGTTGGCAGTTTCCTGTTTGTATTTTGACTCTGAGTTGGTTAGGTTTGGCTCCCAATATGACCAACTCATTTGGTTTGATTGACACCCCTTTTTGATCTGATTTTGAGTTGAACTTAGGCTAGGAATTGGATATAGCTTTAGAAATCTAACAGGTCAACCTGAAATCAGTGTTGGGTTTAATTTGATACAGTCAGTATTCAGTGATTAGCTAAATTTAGAGGGGTTTATATACTGACTATGAAAAGTTAGGGTAGTACAGTAATATGCAAGGGTTAAGGGTAATTTTGGCATTCGACAGAGTTTAATCAGGGATTAACTTAAGAACATGTCAAGTGGTATTTAAAATACTATTAATAATCTAATGACAACGGGGAACAAGACACAAGGGCATGGGAGTTTAAAATGAATACTTTAATAAACCTATAACTCTTGATTAGAACAATATAGTGGGCATCAAGAAAAGACATTTAGGCATGGGGAATTAAGGGGTATGGGCAGAATAAAAGGCTGAAGATATCAAGGCAACTTGGATGGCCTGCTTTGCTTATAAATAGGCTCATTTATAACAAAAAGGGGCTGGACATTCAGTTTTCAGAGAGTGAAAAGGGAAAAAAAAAGCAAAAACAAGGCTGGTCTTTCAACCTTTAGTAGGTCAGTCTATCTTCAGAGTGATATAGAGTGAGATTGTGCTGGAATTTGAATGTAATTTCCAGAGGCTACTGCTTTCTTGCATCTGGTTCCTTCTCTGCTTTGCCTATACTTGTTTTGGTATTGCTGGGCTGCAAACTGAATTTCTTGCTTGGGCTTTAAAAATCTGTTGCTGGGTTTTGTTGCTGTTGATTGCTGGTTTCTGTTGTTGTTGTTTGCTGTGAATGATACTGCTCAACTGATCCTTCCTTTTCTTCTTTTGACTTTCCTAATACCAGGTACACCACTGATACACTATCAATCTAAGCTGAAAGTTGAAACATGGATATAAAAATGAAGAGTTGAAGTTGCTTTTTGTTTTTTTCGAATTTGTTTTCAGTTTGTATATTGAACATTAAGTTGTATATATAATAGTTCATATCTTTTATTAGGATAATGAAGGTAGTCATCATGTATAACTAGACATCACATATGGCAACTTAATGGCTCATTATCTATGTATGCTGGTAGCTAGAAAAGAAGTGATGGTGTAGTAAGCAATATCCTGATTTTTCAGTTGTGTCTGTGGCTAGCATGTCTCCCAAACGTACGTTAAGTATCAAACTGTACGTTGCTAGATAATCCCACCTCATTTAGTAGGCTGCCTCGTTATAACTTGCAACGATACCGTTAGATTAGATAGCACAAGTTTACATTTCAACCTTATAAATGTCGAGCTTGAGTCAAATGAACTAACCAGGCTTTATCGGAAAAGAAGTGGCCCATGTCCCGTCAATACTGTGTGCGCTGGGCCTGGGCCCATAATATCCAAACGACTGCCCATATACGCGTTCATGTTTCGGATTTTGCGAATCATATTCGGAACCCAACTATAACCAACTTGTAAGCATGTAAAAAAGGTTGGACCCTTTTTCTTCTTTCATTGTTAGAGACAAACTTAATAGAAAACATAGCCACTATAGGACGACCTTTTAAAATAAAATGAGGCGCGCCTCGCCAAATAAATCACACGTCGCTGGGGCCCTCAATAAATACATAACCATTGGTTAGACTTTGGAGTTGGCCATTTAGTGAATTTTCACGGCCTTTTTCTAAAATAACAATACGCAGTTTCTTTAGGACGCGTCTTAATTAATCTTACCTTCTTAAATACGGGTGATCACTTATGTGACCCAAATCCAAATCTCAACGGAGTCGAAATGTGTCTCTAATCACGGGTATATTGATTGTGACGTGTTTCGAGATGCGTGTCCACAACGTTGCAAATTCCCCCCAAAAAAAATAAAATAAATAATGAATGAGACGAGCCTCGACAAACAAGAATACTCAAAGTGCGGGTCCCTCAACGGATAGTTATTTTGAATGCGTAGATTTCGAGACAGGCCGCATAACGAACTTTACGACTTTTTCTCAAAATAACAACGCGGTAGTCTTTAGGCGCGTATTTAATAATGTTATCTTCTTAAATTCGGGTGCACATTTATGTGACCCAAATCCAAATCTCCACAGAGTTGAAATGTGCCAACAACCACAGGTGCATTGATGTGACGTGGTTCGAGTTGTATTTCCACGATGTTGCAATTCTTGATAAAAATAATAATAATGACAAAAGCAGTTAAAAGTTTAAATTCGCACATAGGTTCAACATGTATTAAATCCGATAATCAAGCCGAATATGACAGTTGAGCGACCGTGCTAGAACCACGGAACTCGGGAATGCCTAACACCTTCTCCCGGGTTAACAGAATTCCTTATCCGGATTTCTGGTCCGCGTATTGTTAAATAGAGTCATTCTTTTTCTCTATTCGGGATTAAACCGGTGACTTGGGACGCCCTAAATCTCCCAAGTGGCAACTCTGAAATAAATAAACAAATCCCGTTTCGATTGTCCTTTAATTGGAAAAACTGTTTCACCCCTTGTGGGGACGGAAAAGGAGGTGTGACATATAGTAAACTTATTCAATCGTCGATAATCGATACACATCCTTAGCGAACCGTCTTTCTTATGCACAAACAAAACTAGCACACCCCAAGGTGAAGTGCTAGGCCTAATGAATCCCTTATCCAATAAGTCCTTCAACTGCGCCTTCAACTCTTGCAACTCTGCTGGGGCCATCCTGTATGGAGGGATAGAGATTGGTTGAGTGTCAGGTAACACATCAATGCTAAACTCAATCTCCCTTTTAGGAGGAAAGCATGGGAGTTCATCTAGGAAAATATCTGGAAATTCATTGACCACGGGGATTGATTGTATAGTAGGCGGTTCGCCTCCGCATCCCTAATGCGAACGAGATGATAAATTTAACCTTTTGAGATCATCTTCCTTGCCTTAAAATAGGAAATAAACCTACCTTTCATTTAGCAATGTTCCATTTCCATTCAATGATAGGTTCACCAAGAAACTGAAACCTAACCATCTTAGTACGACAATCAACATTTGCATAACATGAGGCTAACCAGTCCATTCCCATTATCACATCGAAATAAACCATTTCTAACTCAAATAAATTTGTCGAGGTTTGACGACTACAAATCATCACAGTTCAACCTTGATATACCTTTCTAGCAATCGCAAAATCTCCTATCGGAGTAGATACCACAAGTGGTTTACTTATCAATTCAGGTTCAACGCCAAACTTATTATCCACAAAGGGTGTAGCATATGATAATGTAGATCCCGGATCAATCAGCGCATATACATCATAAGAAAATATAGACAATATACCTGTAACAACATCTGGAGACGACTAGAGATCATGTCGACCTTCTAGATCATAGGTTCGATTTTGAGCACCACTCGAACTCGGCACTGCACCTCTACCTCTACAACAACCAGTGGACTACTGAAAACCCCGTGCTGGAGGTCGAACTGATAAGGAAGAACCAGACACATATCCAGTCGATTGAGCCATACCACCACCTCCTCTGTTAGGATAATCCCTCATCATGTGGCCAGGCTGTCCGCAAGAATAGCACGCATCAAAACCTCGACGACACAATCCAAAGTGGGCCTTGCCGCACTGATCACAACGGGGTGTTGGGGGTCTCGTCTGACTAGTATCCCTATAATATTGCGAGTCGGTTGCCTGTGAACTCTCACATGGACTAGAATAGGTAAATTGATCATACCGAGGCCTTTGAAACTATGGAGGAGCACTAGATACAGGTGGCGCCGAACTCCTCGAAGGCTGGGGCCTGATATTGCCTCTGAAGTCATCAGAATACCCTGCAAATCTCGTCCCCTTATACTGGCCCATATCATGCTCCATATCTTCCCTTTGTTGGTGCTTACGATCCTTTGGGGTCTGGGCATAAGCCTGAATACGGGAAATATCCTTGCCATCCACCAAGGAGGCTGTCGTGCACTCATTTATCAGATGTGGTCCCAACCCGTTCACCAACAGATGCACTATATCGCTCATCTCGGCCACCATATGGGGAGCATACCTTGCTAAAGAATCAATCTACATATTATACTCCCGCACACTCATATTACCTTAGCAAAGGTTCAAGAACTTATCAGCTCTAGCTCGTCGTATCTCAACTGGCAAGTAGTGATGAATAAAGGCCTTAGAAAATTCCTTCCACACTACTGGAGGAGCATTCGGACCCCTGGATCTCTCCCAACTATCATACCAGAAAATAGCTAAATCCTGTAGCCAATAAGAAGCCAACTCTACTGCCTCTGTATCACTAACATGCATAACTTGCAGTGTACGATGAACCTGGTCAATAAAAGTCTGCGGGTCCTCCTTGGGGTTTAATTTGGTAAACACTGGAGGGTATTGATTAATAAAATCACGAACTCTCGCACTAACTGGTTTGCAGCACCTATATTCTGACTCTGAGCTTGAGCAGCTACCAAGCTAGTCAACAACTACAAAGCACTCCGCATATCCTGGTCTGTGGTGCTAGATGGAAGAACTAGAGGTGTTGGGTGCCTTCTAGGAGTAGATGAGGTATGAGACGACATCTCACTCTGAGCCTCATTTTGGCCTGCTCTTGTTGGAGGCACCTGACTGGTACCCCCTGCCGCAACTATATCAAACTGTCTACTAATCGCTTGCTTCCTAGCGAAGCCATCACTGAAAGAAAAAAAGGTGAATATTAGAGATGAACACTTACGACTCAACTCTACGCACTATCTAGATTCACGAAGAAGGTAACAACCGTAGATTTCATGTAGCCTCCTGATTATAAATGTGGCACGCTACACATCCATAATCAAGACTCTACTAGACACGACTCATAAACAAACCCTAGGACAGACTTGCTCTGCCAAACTGGAGGGTCATGACTAGCACCCGGGCCATACTTGTCGAGCACCAACGTACATTTTATCTAACATTCCTTATTATCTTTAAAGGCCGACAAGATCAATATAAATGGTAGACATGGATCATGAACAACCAACAATGAAATATAATTGGTATGAACATACATAACATGGGATGACAAGACTGTCAAGAAACTATACATAAGGTACGAGCTACCACGCTGCCATGAAAAACTATACAACAAAAAATCAGTCGACAAGTCATACAAAACTATACATGAGTCGACACCTATTTATGAGCCTCTAAAGGAACATAAATACTGCAACATTGCTGGAACAGGGCCCCTACATACCCATAATGTCTATAACAAAAATACATACCAAGACCATGGCAAGTCCGGAGAAGGGATTTTGCCAATAACCGCTAAACTGGGCAGCCTATTGTGGTGGGGGATCTACGTCTACCCGTCTATCAGGACCTGTAATACGACATACAATATCCACAAATACAAAGAACGTCAGTACGAATAAAGTACTGAGTATGTAAGGTAGGAAAGCATAAGTACGAACAATAATGTAAACAGGGCTAGAGAATATACAACCTATAATACATGGGTACCTTTGAGGGCTACTGACATGAAATGCATGATACATATATATGCATAAACTTTTAAAACATATGCCTCTATGGGCATCATCATCATCATATCGTCCCCGACCGTAATAGGCTCGGTAAAAACATAACCGACTATCATAAGGCTCGGTAGAATCGTACCCGGCCACATGGAGCTCGGTAAAGCCCAACTGATCAGTGGTTGCACAATAGGTGTCGTACCCGGCCGACTATAGCGCAGCTCGGTAGAGTAAAATAGGTACATATATATAATGCATGCTGGACCCAATAGAATCACATGCTGAACTTCGAAGTGATGTAAAGGTAGTATCCTCCATACACATTATTAGGATTAACTCTTCATCAAGAATCTTATAAGAATCAGGAAGTACCAACAACATTGATGACATAAGAATAAGAGAAGTAACATCAACATCAATCGTTCCATAAGAAGGGAAACAAATACAAGTATTTCTAGCTTCTAAGAGTGGAGTATCTTTGGAAGCTCGTTCATTACATTATGTACAATCGGATTTGTGCAAGAGAAGGAAAAGGATAGCCTCACACACCTTGTATATACTGCCCCAGTCTACAAAAGAGAAATGATACTATCGTTATCGTTTAAGTGTCGTAACTATTATATATCGACCGCAACCTACTTTACGATAAAACGGATAGCACCTCCCCTATTTATATGACTTTACACAACTAAAAAAAATCGCCAAACAGTGCAAACAACATCAATAATAATCATATTGAGCCTCCCAAAACAATTCACCAACAAACAACATTACTAGCAAGTCTTTTGATATATATTTCAAAAGTTCTAGCTTCAATAACTTAGCTGCAATTTGGATAATATTAATACATGTAGAGTAAGAGGTTCATTACCTTCAAATAGAAAGAACAACTCCAATTTGACCTTAATTATCCACAAGATATCCCTCCAATGCTGCCACAAGAACAAGGAAGCGAAACTAGCAATTAATTAGGGTTTTTCGGCACTAGAATCACTTTAGGAGACTTGAAATCACCTAGGTTTAAAATTAAAAACTTTAGAGAGTATTTATAGAACATAAAATCCTTAAAACAACCTCCCACACGAGCTGGAACAATACAAAAATGAGCAACAACAAGAAGAACAAGAAACTTACTAGCGCCATGGGATTCCCGACACTTGATTTGTGTTGTTTGCCCTTTGTTTGGGTCTTGGATCATGAGAGAAACTTGAGAAAATATTTTTAGGATTCTAAGGTCTGAATAAACTGAAAAATAATGACTTAAAACGGGGTTGAGGCATATTATATCTATCCATATGTCTTAAACCGCCTATGTGGGCCCCATAGAGAGTTGCTTGGTGCAGTCTCGTGAAAATGCGAATATCTCTCTACTCCGATATCGTATTGATGAACGGTTAAATGTGTTGGAAACTAAAATCATAGATCTTTAATTTGGTGGGTAGATCACCCCATAATTCTAAAAATATTAGGAGAAAAGCGTAGTAATATTTGACCTAAAGTTTAAGTTAAATTATGAACGTAAGTTGCGACAACTATTGTCGACTTTTGTTTCATAACTCGTTTGACTTCAAGACTTATGATACAGATATTATATGATTTAAATACCTTAAAACACGATCTTTTGAGTATATTAAGCACCTCTAGGCTTACCCGAAAATACGTGTTACAACATCCTTGATTCGTTTAACTTCTAATACTTGTTAATCACCCTTATACACCCTTTTATCATTTTAGATCAATAGGATTAACTTGTTATCATCTCAAAGATAATCTCTTCTCGGATTTACGTCAACTAACTTACGGTATGAACTAAAGTACGTGAATATGGATAGTAACGATATGAAGTGTAATTGATACAAAAGCACGCATGTGATAAACATTATATATATAATTAAATCAAGCGTAATTGATCTAGTGTAATTGATATAGTTGTTGTATATCCAACCCTTTGTATTCTAAAGAGTCCTTGTTTACATAACCTTGTACTCTAGGTAGAGTCCTTGTTGACTTGATACATTGTACTATGTATAATATTATATATTATTTTGCTACAATATTTAAACACAAAATCGGCTGACATCAGGTGTAAGTTCATTAAAACAATTTGATTAAGGTACAAATTAAAAAAGAAAGTATATATTAAGTGAGCAAAATGCAAATAACAAAAAAAATTATATGGTATAAATTTTGTAAGATGTTGATAAGTTTTTAATAAAAAATTATTATTAAAATTTTAAAAAATTAGTTTCCGTCCGAATTTGGTCGGTATTTATGAGGTCAAATATTTTTTAATATTATCAAACGAAGTCGGTCGATAATATGTTTATTAGATAACCGCAGACATGTTTCTTCCATATTTTCCTCTTTTCCCTCTCTCTCTTCCATCTCTCTTCTTCACAGATTTTCGGTCAAATCCCACTCAAAATCAAGTCACTCACCCCCAAAATCGAAGCCCCTCCTCCACCATTGTTGCTCCACTCCCCAGTCGTCCACCATTGTTGCTCTGTTCCCCACCGTCCACTGGTATTCTCCGCACCGCCACCACCACTATCAGTCCCCTCATGTCGCCACTACTGCCATTCTCTTTCAAAGTTAGTAATCTATCTTATTAGCTTTATAAGTTTCATAATATAATTTTATGTAATCTTTTAGGAATTTTGTCTATTTAGGATTTGTGTGACTAAATATGGTCTTTGAACTAAATTGTGACTAAGAATTAACTATATTATAATTAAAGTTAACTACATTGTAACTAAAATTGATTATGCACTAATGGAGGTATGTAAATTATTTAAATATTCATGGAGACTCACAGCCAGAAGAAGAAGGCACCGACGGATCCAAGCAGATGGGTCGAGGACCGGACGGAGACTACTTATGTAAGTTTCATAACTATAAATTAAAATTAATGTTCATAATATTATATAATTAATAATTTTTTATCTTCTAAATAAAGGGTCGATATAAGACTACTCTAGAGGAGTACAGTCAAAGTCAGCCATCGAATAAGCAGGGCGACCCACCTTCTATTTCAGACGAAGAAGCATAGAAGATTTGGTTAGATTTTATCGGTGGTCCTAAAAAGGGGATAGCATAGGGCCTTCCAGAGATATCATTTCGGCGCTATAGAACTGGATTGCAAGGTATAGGGACTTCCGCGCAGGGCGAGACACTTGATTGATCGACTCTCTCGACTATGGAGAAGAAGATCGCAAAGCTATCAGTAAAGCTTGAAGTGGCAAAGGCTATAGAAGAAAAGAGAGATGAATAATTTAATAGCTTTCAAGGTTAGTTAGAAGAGAGAGATCAACAATTTAATACCTTTCAAGGTCAGCTGGTCAATCTTCTTGTTAGTGGGGCTTTTTCGATTCCCTGGTCTCGTAAGTCTTCCACAGATGCTACTCCTTCTCATCGTGATCTTTCGAACAATTCCGACGATGAAGCTTCTAGTAGTGGAGATGATGCAGTACAAAATACTCCTTGAATGGTATGTATTGCTAAACAAAGTCTTGAAATTGTGAATATATTTAGTTGGAGTTATTTTGAATGAAATTTGTATTATTGATATTGTTTTGTTATTGAACATTTATATTCTTTTTGGTTAATTATTGTTGTTGTTGGCGTTGTTATAATTGAATTGTGGTTGAATGATAGCAATATAATGCTGCCATTTTATTGGTTGTTATTTGCAGGTGGTGTAGCTTGAAAACAATCATATTCTGCCATTTATTTCCAGAAAACCGACCGCTTTCCGACTGAATTCGGTCGGTAATTTCAATGTGCAATCTTCAGGAATAATGAAATACCGACCGAAATCGGTCGAAAATTATCTTCTCTTAATTATTTATATTTAGTTCTGACCAATATCGGTTAGTATATTAAAATTTTCAAATAAATGTAAAATTATCTTACTATACAAAATCCGACCGACATCGCTCGCTATTGTAAAAAATAAAAAAAATTATTTTAAAAATACCGACCGAAGTCGGTCGGTTTATTTAATCTTTTTAAGAAAACGTGTTAGATAAAGTGGTCAACTCTTGGTTGAATGAACCGGACGATTTCGGTCGGAAATTGCGGTCGCTTCTTTTTACCGATCATCCTTATTTCGACGAATTAAAATTGGTCGGAAATCAATTTCCGACCGAAATCGGTCGATTTTCTTGGATGATTTTTAACAGTTTTCTAGTAGTGAAAGCTATGTGTGGTCAAGGATGGTCATTTGAACATCATTCGTCGAAAAATTGTATTATGCATAGGATAAAAACTGCTAGAATAAGGGTGTTCAATAGTACTTTGAATTAGGATAAAAAGTTTGTTATTGGTCAAAAAATAAATTTTGAATACTCTTGCATTCAAAATTTGAATATTCATATTGAATTTATGGCTTCGGCACGGATTACACCGCCAATCTTAATTTCCAACTCTATTTGTGCAAGGTGGGCCTTTAAGTTATAAGAACCAGTAAACGCCAGAAAAGAAAAATATAATAAATGAATTTACCAGAAAAGGAATCTTGACGATAATGAGTAGGGGAACATATAATTGAAAGACTGACGAAGACATTCATTCTTCTTGATATGCTACATCGATTTGAGAATCTAAATTATTTATGTAGAATTATAGTTATATGCATGTCATGTCCTTTAGGGGGGTCCTTTCAAACACTAGAAAACAACTAATTCTGCAATTCAGCTTTGTTATTTATTGATTTTATCATTATTGTGTTGTAACTCTTCACATTCAAACAAATCTCTCAAACAACATGTTTTTTCAGATCCAAGACATACGTTATTATTGCACCTGCAGCAACTTGGTCCTTCACTTAATTTACTCTCTACCATCTTCTTTTTATTTAAGGCTTGGTTGGAAACTATGGTGTGAACCACGAGGTCATGTTTGGATTAAAGCAAATTTTGTACTAGCTAGTTACGATACTTTTTAGCTTGTCGTTTAAGGTTTTAGCACATTCATTAAAAAAAAAAAATCATTTGATAAGGTATTAATCTGATCTGAAGGGGTATTTGGCTGAATTACGCCCTTATCGTTCTCTTTTTTTTTTCTTTGTTTAACAATTCGGCATTTGATATTTACTGACCCGAATAATCCGAATTTGCACGGCATAAGACCTATTAAAAAGGAAGCGCTCTTTATCATAATCTTTTTTTTATTCCCATGGCTCAAACCCTGCACCACTGGTTAAGGTTGATGAAATCTTACTCATTCTATCACAATCCTTGGTGGTGTTTGTTTGCAACAAATTTATGCAGAGAAAAATAAAACTGCAATCACAAACAAATATAAAAAAAAGGATTTTATAGATAAACGTTGTAGGTTACAACTCTGTTTATCCCTTGATTCTTCCCTCCGGTTTATTCTACGTGATTCGAGGGCCTTAGCGGCATATTCCTCGAACGTAGGACTTTAAGCAAGACATATTTGACATATCTTTGATCTCTTAATGAATATTCCAAGAGTTTCATGGAATTTCGGAGATCTCATATTTGATCTCTTTGTGCATATTCCGAGAGTTTATGGAATTATTGAGATCCCCTTTGAAGGACATATGTAGCCTTATTTATAGGCATGAATTGGGGTTTGGGTGGAGTAGCCACCAAGTAACCCTAATAGACTCCTAATATTTCAAGAGTTGTCTTGAATTTAGGGTTTATCTTGATCTGTTAAAATTTCAGTGTCTACAAATGCCCCTTACTTCAAGGTTTGTCGAGGTGTAGGCTTGCTGAAACTTGAAGTACCCAACCATCAAAATAGATAATCTTGAAGCTTGAAATTTTTGATTTGCAGGAGGAAGAGATGAAAGGCAAAACTGGTCCAACTGGGCGTGCCAGAATTTATAGACAATAAATTGCGTCGAGAAATAAAATCAAGACCGAAAAATATTGCAACAATCGTAGTATTTTATTTCGAACATTTGAGTGTTACAATCTCTATGAATCCTCTGATTCTACTTTTGAATAGTAAATAAATTCAAGGGTCTTTGAGTTTGATCTTGAATCTATATTTATTTTATTGCAAGTGCTTGAGGGCTGATCTTGATCTTGATGTATTTTTAATCCAAGGGCTTGCAACTTATTCTTGAATCTTCGTCTTGATCTTTTAATCCTTAGAACACTTGAATGCTTGTAGCTTTTAGAGAAATCTGCACCATTTGATCCACAAGCTCTCTTTTGCTTCTTGTTATAACTTATGGTGTCTTTTCTGGGTTATGAAGACCCCTATTTATAGTTATGTGAGGGAAGATTTGTGATAAGAACAAACTCTTTCCGACCAATCAAATTGAAGTGTGATGGTGCCGCATTTAATTAGACAGAACATGTCACTTGCACACGTGGCACGATTTCATTGGCCTTTTAAAGTGACTTTGCATGCCTTGTCATTTTGACACATGGCACAATCCTATTGGTTCTTTTGTTTGACTTGGTGCACCACGTCATTTGACACATGGCACCAAACTGGGCCTCTACGAAGATGGTATATATGGGCCTAATGAAGTGGGCTCATTATTTGTAGCCCAACTAAATGGACTAGCCCAATAAATTAAGACTTATTTATCTAATCCATATATATTTTACTTATAATTAAGGGATTTTGACATTGCATAACAACTTAGTTCAACAATTGGCAGAAAATGGCCTATCTTTTAGCATTTGGCACACGTAGCCAAATTTAACATTTAATGATTTTCTCTCTTCTAATGGTCTAACCATCACCTTAAAAATAGGCTTTCATTTCCTTTTTGTTAGAATTCGAAAATCTTTCAAGATTTTCACCCAAATTTCTATAATCTTTTTTCTAGGTTTTTAAATTATTTCTCACAAGCATTAAAAATATTAAAAATTATAAATATAGTTTGTATATCATAGTGTATATCCAAGTGTATAACACAAAAATAATTATAATTTTTGTATATCATACTGTATAACATATTAAATAACGTGTATAGCAACATATACATCGCAACTTTATTTTTTCTTCTTTGTGTATATCAAAATGTATATCCAAAAAAAAAATCCTTCGGTAATTATCTATAATTTATTAGTATCTTTATATCCAAGTGTATAACACAAAACTAATTATATTATTTTTATATCACAGTGCATATTATATAATAAAATGTGGATAGCAAAATGTATATCACAAATTTATTATCCTTCTTTGTATATATTAAAATGTATATCAAAAATTTGCTTTCCTTCCTGTATATAACAATGTATAATATATAATTTCTTATGAATACATATATATATATATATATGTGTGTGTGTGTGTGTATTTTAGGACCTCGAGGAATTGTATTCACATATTAATTTGTCGCTCTATATTAGAGCTTCACTCCTCTGTACTTGATGGGTAATAAAAACCAATCGTAGAGTCAATCCACCATTTTAATCTCATTTGTGCAATCCCATAAAGCACAGCAAACCAAGAAGCGGGGGGGGGGGGGGAGGTAGGGGAGCAATGAACGAAAGGAGGGGGAAATCAGGAAGGGAAGGGAAGGGAAGGGAGGGAGGGAGGGATGGGGAGGCAGTGAACAAGGGGGGAGGGGGCAGCAAACGGTGAGGAGAATAAATAATAAAATAGGATTTTTAGAATTTGGCTATATAATGCCAATTATTTGGGGCTGCCTTGCCAAAACTTATATAAGACTAAAAATTGTCAATTCCTCTTATGTGTTGTCATCAGATATCATTTTTTCTATAATTAATCCAACTATATTAGCTCAATAAATTTATTTGAACTAATATATCTTGAATTTAAAATATAGTTCCAACTATTTTACGGATTTCATTCTTATAAAATTTATATGCCTACAGTGTTCTCCCGTCCTTTATCTATCTTTCAATTTTTTCGTACATTTTAAAAAAGTTACTTAATAGTTTTAATTATAAGAGTACTCATTCAAAATATCATTTATCTCCTATTTAAACGTCTCACTTTATTATCACTCGACTAACTGGAGCTATGGTGGATTTTAACTTACAAGTCTTAGGGTACACGTGTTGCGCGTGTATCCCCTCTTAATAAGTACTAATTTTAAAAATTGCGTTAATATTATATTAACGAATAGTCTTTAAGCTATAAAACATTTACATAAAAAAAAGTTCTTCAAAATGATGTTTCTTGATCTTATTTAGCTAACTCAATAAAGAAAGTGATGACACTAAAAAGTCCCCAATCATCTTGGTTGATATATTCTACTAAAAATTTATTTTATTTTTATATTTCATTACTATTTTAAAAGTTTTCATGTTTTCTTTTAGCAAGAATACATAAACTCTTGAGGATTTAAGAGTTTTTTCTAATATTTTTTGTATGATATATATTCTTAAGTTCATTCTATAAGACAGTAGTCACATACAATGTCAACTAATTAACAATTTTCTTTCTTTGTAGAACAAATTTCTTTTTGTTTGGTATTAGGAAAGCTAAGAAAAAATAGAGGAATGACCAAAAAAAAAGTCTTGAAAAGCTTGGATCTTCATATGATAAAGCTAAAGTTAGACTTCAAATAGAAAAAACATTTTAAAAAAAAAAGCCACCCCTCCTTGTCAATGAGATCAAATCTTATATCCAATTGAAGAAACATTAGAGATCATTAAAGTGCAAACATATTTAAAATCTGATATTAATTATTAATGAATTATATTTTAAGATTGTAATCTTTTGGTGGCAGTCATATTCCTAGCATCACCAATAATGATGTTAATTTTATTTCTTATGTATTCTTCAGCCATATGCACTTCAATTGTACTACTTTGTTATATCTTTCTATATAAAGTTTGATTGCTCTATTCTTAAATATTTCAAGCTCATTTATTCTAATTTCATGTAAACGCTTTTTTTTTACAGATTTTTTCATAAAACAAAAATTACATGCTCACGAAATAAATTTATTAAACACATATATTTCTCACACGTAATATGTTTAAAATACAAATAAAGTACTTATTAAAAAAACTACAAGAATATCTATTCTAGTTATATAAACTTAAACATTTATTTATCTTTTAGATTACAGACTTGAATTGATAGCTATGTAGAAAATGCAAGAACTTTTGTTACTACAAAACTTGAAGATAGAGGTGTTCACGGTTCGGTTTGGCCGGTTTTTTATTAAAACCAAAACCAAACCAATTTAATCGGTTTTTAAAATTTTAAAACCAAAACCAAACCAAATTACATACAAACCATCAGTTTGGTTGTTGTTGGTTTGGTTCGATTTGATTCGGTTTTTCGGTTCCTAGTAAGCTAATGATAAGTCGATAATAGTAAAGCAACACTAGACAACAATCTGAAAATAATTTGCTAAATATTTATTTCGGAACTGAAAGTTTATTTACCTGTTTATACGAAAAAAATGAACAAAAAACAAACTAATTTACTTTCTCAGGCTTTAGCTACTATAGTCTTGCAATTTGAATTTGCTTTCTTTACTCTTGTCGTAGATTTTTTTTTCTAACTCTTTTATTAGGAAAAAGTATGTGTGTAGGTTAGAGAATTAGATTCTCTTAAGGAAAAGAAAATTGACCGATTCCTATTCTTTTGGGCTTAGGCAATCTTTTAAGATATAAGTAGGATAAATCAAAATTCAAAATAATAATTAAAATGCATAAAGTATTTAAAATTATTTATGAAAAGATATTATATCATATATCAATAATTATTCATATTTTTATATAATTAATCGGCTCGGTTCGGTTTTTTCGGTTTTTTTTAATAAAACCAAAACCAAACCAAATATTATCAGTTTTAAAATCGGTTTTTTGTCAAACCGTGAACAACCCTACTTGAAGAACGTCTATTATTACAAAACTTCAAGAAACAGTCTAAACGTTAAAAATTTTACCTCAAAGCACAAGCAAATTACCTCAAGACTTATTATCAAGAATTTATGATAATAAGTATAAAATATTAGCTTCTTTGGAAGTTTTTAACCCCTTTTTAAAAAAATAATTAGTTTTAAAATTCTAATTTAAGAAGTCGACCTACAAACAGTCTTTTATAAGTAGATGAAATTAGTGACCATCCAAAAAACTAAAAGAAAGTGTTCATAGAAAATAAAAATTGGGATATTAACTATTTTTGTTTTTACACTCCTTAATTTCGATATTAAAGAATAAGTTTCCTACTTATTATCTATTCTTTTTTCCTTTTTAACCTACAAAATTTGACTTTTTTTAATAGGAAAATTAATTAATGAGTTTTCTACTTATTGTCTTGTTCTTTTTTCTTTATAAACTACGAAAATTTTGACCTTATTGTCTTATTCTTTTAACTTTTTTCCTTCGAAAATATTGACTTTCCCTACAAATTATAAAAGGACCGTCTTTTGCCTTCTCTGTCATTGGGGATATCAAGTAAGAAAAAGTTTCCTACTTTCTATTCTTTTATTCTCCCTTTTCTATCTTATGGCAGATCTTTTCAAGAAAAATATTTTACTTGTATTGACAATTTTATCCAACATATAATACAGTTAATAATAAATATTATATGAATTAATTAAATGATTAAAGTGATATTATAGAAAATAACAATTTTCTTTTCAAGAGTAAAATGCAAATTATTTAACTTTTTAATTAATAATAAATATTATATGAATTATTTTTGATGGATTAGAAAAAGAATAAATTAAATAGCTCATTGTAATAACCAAATTACATAATTAAACGAAGAAAAGAAGTTATGAAAAGAAAAAAAAACACTACTAAACCTGAAACTTTTTAACGAAAAGAAAAGAGCTCGTCAAGGATTCTTAAACAAAAACTTTTACAACAAAAAGATAATTATATGATTTTCCATATCAAAGTCCTAAATATTAGGCATTTAATTAAATGATTGTCCTTACATGTTAGAAAAATAATTAATGACCATTTCTACATATTAGGAAAACAATTAAAATTACTACTTTGTCCAATATAAAATATATTTTTAAAGGGCAAAAAAGTCGAACGACATTTTGCTAAGGGCCTTCGTGCTTTTAATATAATATAGATTAAGGAAAAGAAAAAAATTTACATAAAAAGTAACTTCTTGATGTTTCCTAAAATGTCAAATATTTTGAGATAAATTCAATTGGGAAAATGCATAAGTACCCCCTTGACCTATACCCGGATTTGCAACTACACACTTTTTCTTTGCGGAAATCCTATTACCCTCGGGCATAATATTAACTGAACCAGCCTCTCGGGCTCAATATCAGAACAGTGTCAGCCCCTCGGGCTCAATATCAGAATAGTAAGAACCCCTCGGGCTCAATATCAGAGCAGTAACAGCCCCTCGGGCTACCTCACAATCACTCATATCAGCCCCTCGGGCATAGTATCAATCACTCAGAACAATGGGTACTCGCGCTCACTATGGGTGTGCAGACTCCGGAGGGGCCACTTACGGCCCAAGCGCTATATCAAGTCACCTCGTGGCATCATCACTCAACATATCCTCACATCACTCAAGCCACCGTGTGGCATATAAAGTATCACAGGCCCTCAGCCTCATATCACTCGACCTCACATCACTCAAGCTACCGCGTCACATATAAAGTATCTCAGTCCCTCGGCCTCACATCACTCAAGCCACCGCGTGGGATAAATAGTATCTCAGGCCCTCGGCCTTATATCACTCAGCATATCCTCACATATGGCCCTCGGCCTCACTCAGTCCAAAAATCATCACAAGCCCTTCGGGCATTAGTAAAACAGTAGTTCTCAGCCCAAAACATCATTTGGAAATATCATATAAGTTTCAAATCTGAGTAAAAGTGGCTGAGTTTGTAAAACATTAGATATCAACATGACTGAGTTCAAATAATAAGTCAAAGCAGTGAGGAAATCGTGATAAAAATTTCCGAAGGGTTCAAATAGTTGGCACGAAGCCCAAATATGGCAATCAGCCCAAATCATGATAATAACAAACAAATTTCAGTCAAATACGCGGTAAAATCATCGATCGGGATGGACCAAGTCACAATCCCCAGTAGTAAAAGACCCCACGCTCATCATCCAGCGCGTGTCTCACCTCAATATAGCACTACGATGTGCAATCCGGGGTTTCAAACCCTCAGAATATCATTTACAATCATTACTCACCTCAATCCGAGCAAAATACTACTCCACAATGCCTTTGTCTCTCAAATCGACCTCCGAATGTCTCGAATCTAGTCACAATAATTCGATTCAGTTAATAAAAATTATAGGAATTGATTCCATATGAAATTCTACATTTTCCATTAAAAATCAGAAATTGTACTCAAAATTCGCCCGTGGGGCCCACATCTCGGAACCCGAAAAAATTACAAAATATGAAACCTCACCCAACCACGAGTCCAACCATACAAATTTTTCCAAAATCCGACAACAATTCGGCCTCCAAACCATCAAATCTTATTTTCAAATATCTAGGCCCAAATTCCCGATTTACACCTCAAAAACACGTAATCTAGCCAGAATATTCAATGATAATTCAATAATATTGACTAAAAATGATCATAAGGGATTTACCTCAAGAATTCCCGTGATTTTTCGCTCAAAATTGCCCAAAATTCGAGCTTGGAACTAAAGAAAAAAATGGACTGCCCCTTTAACTGCCCAGAAATTTTCGGGGTACTGTTCACGCGTGCGGGTACTCTTCACGCGTGTGGGTACTGTTCACGCGTCACTGTTCAAGCTGCTAAAAAAATCCATCAGCTGTCCAAGGCAATTGCAACAGCTTTTTATTTCAGTAAAAATGCTCTAACTCCATCATACGAACTCGGAATTCGACGATTCTTATTCCTATGAGTCACAAATAATTATACGAACCTATTCCTTCAATGGAAACACAATTTGGAGCTCATTTGTTCAGTGCAATACCCGTTTCGCTCGTTAAACAATTAACTCATATTTCGCGTCAAAAACCCAATTGCGACTTGATGAAATTAGACCAAACTTTTCAGATCACTCCTATAATTCATTATTGAAATTTTGGAAGTCTTGAAATCAAATTTCGATCTCTAGAACTAAAAATGGACCTTTTATCATTACATGTTTATGCTCAAAACGACAAAAATCTTATAAAAAACTCTTCTAAAACTTATCCTAGCCTCATGGGACCCCGACCAAACATGCCAACATAATTCATAACATAATTCAAACATGTTCCAATCATAAAAACACCTCAAACAACATCAAATTACCCAAAATTCATCGAATTCAAGCCTAAGTTTCCAAAAACTTCCGAAATACACTTTCGATCAAAAACCCGACCAAACGATGTCCGAATAATCTAAAATTTTGCACACACATCACAAATGACATAACGAGGCTACAAAAATTCTTGGAATTCCATTCCGACCCTCGGATCAAAATCTCACCTATCAACCGGAAAACGCTGAAATCTCAATTTCGTCAATTCAAGCCTAAACCTTCCACGGACTTCCAAAATGCATTCCGATCACTCTCCTAAGTCCCAAATCATCTGACGGAGCTAACCAAACCATAAAAATTCAAATCAGAGATCAAATATAAACAAGTCAAATCTTGGTCAAACCTTTCAAATTTCAAGCTTCAACAGAGAACTGTTCATACAAATTCATTATGATTAACCTGAAACCCAACACCAACGATTTACATAAGTCATAATACACCACACGGGGCAAGTCATGCCCGAGAACTGGCGATCAAAGTGCAAAAGCTCAAAACGACGGGTCAGGTCGTTACATCCTCCCCCACTTAAACACATGTTCGTCCTCGAACGTACCCAGAGTTGTTCTAGAAGCCAACCCATAGTTGCATAACCTTACCATACATATGCCCGAGGGTGACCCCACATTACCCTATCTCACATAGGTCTGATAACACATTGCAACTGAAATTGCACAATCCAATCAGGCCCATAAGCCATGGAAGCACCTTTTCATTTCTGAAACCATCGATACGATCAAAACCTCACACCTATACTCTGAATAGACCCGAACTAGCTGTAGTAACCCATGCCTGCAACATCGGGAGCAATCCTATGATATACCATATAACTCTAACGCTTGTAGCAATAACTTCTATTCACAACAGCTACCCATAACAACCAAATACCGATAGAAAACCTCTTATCAGCTAAAGTCTCATTCCAACACTTTCATATACTGCCAACGATAAATGAAACACGCAATAAACCATAACCATTTCTCAGATCAACCATTCATGAAGCCATTTCTCCTCTGGCAATTACCATAGCAAATTGTTTCTTGTAACCGAACCTCGATGTTTACCCATCAAACATTCTGAAATCGAATCTGTTTGTTTTCATTAATGATCCCAACAATCTCCTCTGACCCAAAACACTACTCTGGTGACATGTCACACCAATAGAGGCCTAAGCCATATCTAGCATAATATGTGCACCAATAAGCAACGGTCCGAACATACTCAAATCATGAAAATGACTCAAATGAAAGAGTTGTACCTCAAGATCACCAGTACCACCACAACGCAGGGCTGAGAACCCGTCACACATCATAGAATAGGACACACGAATCTAACCCGCAAGGTCATATCTCCATATAGCTTTGCTACAATGCGCGATCCTATCCAAACACTGCTCCACATGGGACACCTCAAGTCACTATGCTTGAAATTGACAACCACGCACAATTTGACATCTGAAACTAAAGCAAATCATTACACCAACGGTGAAACAAATAACATATACCATTCAAACTCGATAGGACGTAACCGATACACCAGTCACCGAGCAACACCCGATTACTCTTCCCGCTCGACTTCCACTATGAACCCCATTAGAACCGCACCATATGTGCTCATAACCAATAAATCATAATGTCTCACAACACAGAAAGGCAACTCATAGATCTCCCCAGATCACTAATAAGCTCAATAATGGTCGAATCAACCTATCCTTCAACAATACAATTCAGGGCCAACCAAGCTGACTCGAGCTAGAACACACATCCACATTGGCCTGCCAACGAACTCCTTACCAAGGAAGCCTAAAGCTGCTCCTTCAACTACCATAACTCCTTCCAGAGCCATACGATACAGTGCCCAGCATCACATAAATACTGAAATCCACAACCTCTAATACCCAATCATTCCACTATAGATACTCTAAAATTTCCCTGTGCCAACAAGAAAACCCGAATATCACCAGTCGATCTAAAAAAAAGGTGCCGCAATACTACCGAAATGCTATCAACTTAATAACATTGCCCTTTTACTAAAACATAAACTCTCGTCAAATTATTTCCAATTAGCAGTACCATTTCCTTAATCATCTGAGGCTACCCGTTGCCTAAGAGTTTTATGAACTTCCTTTCAGAACTGAACTGTAACTCATCTAGCCAAGAACTTCCATTGATCCCATCTAGAAGAAAAATCATTACATATCCTATGCTTCTCACACTCGGAGAAATTGCAACTCTCCAACCACGGTAGAAATCAATAAGAACTCTCCCAATTCCATTTGCACAAATTTAACTGCCATGACTGAATCCTTCTAACTAGACCAAGCTAAGCAAGCCATCAAAACCCAAGAGCATTGTTGCAAAATAGCCGTAGGAACTCATTACCTCGAACACACACAAGGAATTAATTATATCCTTACCATACCGATTTGGTCTACTATCAAGATACCCCATCTATCTAAATTCCTTCTGATTCATCTTCAACTTGATATTCCTTCTTGCTGTAGCACCACAATTTCCTCAACCTAGGCTTATCACATGAAACCCAAGCATAAAGCTACGCCGTCTAAGGCTCCTAAGCCGCTAAATACTCTTTTAGCGTTCCCCAAAGCCATTACCTTCACCTTCCCGATACTGATATATAAAATCCCATAATTAATATAAAAAATACCACAAGTCTTGCCATCTTCCACTGAAAACTCAGTTTTCATCCATAAGTACAACTTAGAAGCCTCCAATTATTACATGTAGAGTTTTGAATACAATAGGACCATTCTATAGAGTCATCCACATTACTCAAACTGTAGTTAGATTGATTAAATGAACCGAATAAACTGTGCTTTATTAGCACTCTGACACTGCAGAATGCGACCTCATTCCAATATAACCAAGCAACTTCTTGCCCTATGCACCGAGCATTCCTTACCAACCACAACTCAAGTCATTCCCCGATTCTCGTACACCCATAAAGTATAACATAGCCTTTATTGAAATTTCCTTTACTCAAGCCATAACTGATTCAAAAATGCGCCTCGAACTGGGATCATTAGAGCACATAACCGTGCAATCAACTATTCAATAGCGGACTCCCCCACTTGGCTCAAAGCCATAGGTCAAACATGCACCATAACTCATAACACATACGCTTTATTGCTGTCATAATACCATAGTGAGATTAACTCAATCCTTCATAAGCTCGTGGAACACAGACCATCTGGTACTTTATATCTTCTACAAATCTCGTATTTACTCTCATAACAATTAAACCCACTCTCTTAAGCGACCCAAATTAAATTCACATATATATTTCACTTGTAAATGGGATCTTCTAACAGACAACATAAAGATCACACAACTCCAGAACACTTTGCAGGAGATAACCCACATGCTTCGCCTTAACTAACATTTATGTATACCTTCCACCATCATAAACTGTACACAGTCACATAGTCTTCCTGAGTCTGAACTTATACCGCAACATGAATTTTTTTTACTTCACTCACAACTGGGAAACATGAAAAGATTATTCACACGCCTATAACTCGGGGCTATACCTCGAATCAAAATGGAATTCAAGCACCTAATAGTTCTTTTATCCTCCAGCAGACGCTTCTTGTCGTTTCCAAATCATATGAATACATCTCGCAGTACTAACATACTAATCACATAGTTACTCAACCATCACTTCCGCTAATAGGGACAATACCGAACATATAAGTTCAAAACACTTGCTTACACAATCAGCACCTCGATGCTCAAGCCATAGGCAAAGATCCGACCTCAAGTCCTTCAGATTGGCCCAACATCAACTTACAGAGATCACACCTCACCCCTCAATCGGGAAATCACAAACCTTCAAGGCACATCTGATACTGAGCGCTCATGCTCGCATACGAACGCGTGGAAGGAATTCAAAGAGTTACATTTCAAGCTGAATAAAAGGACGAACGATAAGAATTCAAGAATATGAAGTTTTCCTAAAGGTTCTGCAGCCTCTCGAGGATAAATACAAACGTCTCCATACCGATCCGCGAGACTCTAGTAACGCTGCTCATGACTCGTGAGACCTATGTAACCTAGGCTCTGATACCAACTTGTCACGACCCAAATCCCGATCCTGGTCGTGATGGCGCCTCTCGTGAAGACAAGGCCAGCTAGTCTAACCCAACTCGTCCTTTAAAACAGTAAATTAACATAAATATAGTATAAACATGGATTAATAGTACCAAATAGCAGAAAGTATGAATAAGAAATGCGGAAATCCAGCCCGACACAGCCCTAACCAGGGTGTCACAAGTCACGAGCATCTACTAGGGTATAAATACAACTGAAAGCTTGGAGCGTACAAATACAGACTAATGAAATGAGGAGAGAGAAAAGCAGTGCTGCGAATGCCAGCAGCTACCTTGCTAAACCCTGATGACTCTGCCTCTGATCAACCAAAACATACCTGAATCTGCACACAAGGTGCAAGGAGTAATGTGAGTACTCCGACTCAGTGAGTAATAATAATAAATAAAGATTGAAGGCAAGAAATCACGCAAAAACATAAGGTATTCCATACTGAAGCAATAAAATCACTTTAAACAGTAAAATAGTGAGAAATCAAGTGAAAATCCCTTTTTTCCAACAAGTAAAGCAAGTAGTTTACAAGTGAGTAACAAATTGATGGAAATGTAAACAGCCCCTCGGGTAAAACATGTACAACAAACCTCCCCTCGGACATAATATTAACAGAACCAGCCTCTCGGGCTCAATATCAGAACAGTGCCAGCCCCTCGGGCTCAATATCTGAACAGTAAGAACCTCTCAGGCTCAATATCAGAGCAGTAACAGCCCCTCAGGCTACCTCACAATCACTCATATCAGCCAATCGGGCATAGTATCAATCACTCAGAACAATGGGTACTCGCGCTCACTATGGGTGTGCAGACTCCGGAGGGGCCCCTTACGGCCCAAGCGCTATATCAAGCCATCTCGTGGCATCATCACTCAGCATATCCTCACATCACTCAAGCCACCGCGTGGCATATAAAGTATCTCAGGCCTTCGACCTCATATCACTCGGCCTCACACCACTCAAGCTACCGCGTGGCATATAAAGTATCTCAGGCCCTCGGCCTCATATCACTCGGCCTCACATCACTCAAGCCACCGCATGGCATAAATAGTATCTCAGGCCCTCGACCTCATATCACTCAGCATATCCTCACATATGGCCCTTGGCCTCACTCAGTCCGAAAATTATCACAAGCCCGTCGGGCATTAGTAAAGCAGTAGTTGTCAGCCCAAAACATCATTTGGAAATATCATATAAGTTTCAAATCTGAGTAAAAGTGGCTGAGTTTGTAAAACAGTAGATATCAACAGGACTGAGTTCTAATAATATGTCAAAGCAGTGAGAAAATAGTGATAAAAATTCCCAAAGGGTTCAAATAGTTGGCACGAAACCCAAATATGGCAATCAGCCCAAATCATGATGATAACAAACAAATTTCAGTCAAATACACGGTAAAATCATCGATGGGGATGGACCAAGTCACAATCCCCATTAGTAAAAGACCCCACGCTCATCATCCAACGCATGTCTCACCTCAATATAGCACTACGATGTGCAATCCGGGGTTTCAAACTCTCAGAATATCATTTACAATCATTACTCACCTCAATCCGAGCAAAATACTACTCCACAATGCCTTTGTCTCTCAAATCGACCTTCGAATGTCTCGAATCTAGTCACAATAATTCGATTCAGTTAATAAAAATTATAGGAATTAATTCCATATGAAATTCTACATTTTCCATTAAAAATCCAAAATTGTACTCAAAATTTGCCCGTGGGGCCCACATCTCGGAACCCGACAAAAATTACAAAATATGAAACCTCACCCAACTACGAGTCCAACCATACAAATTTTTCCAAAATCCGACAACAATTCGGCATCCAAACAATCAAATCTTATTTTCAAATCTCTAGGCCCAAATTTCCGATTTACACCTCAAAAACACGTAATCTAGCCAGAATATTCAATGATAATTCAATAATATTGACTAACAATGATCATAAGGGACTTACCTCAAGAATTCCCGTGATTTTTCGCTCAAAATTGCCCAAAATCCGAGCTTGGAACTAAGAAAAAAAATGGGAAAAAATGGACTACCCCTTTAACTGCCTAGAAATTATTGGGGTACTGTTCACGCGTAACTGTTCAAGCTGCTAAAGAAATCCTGCAGCTGTCCAAGGCTATTGCAGCAGCTTTTTATTTCAGTAAAAATGCTCTAACTCCATCATACGAACTCAGAATTCGATGATTCTTGTTCCTATGAGTCACAAATAATTATACGAACATATTCCTTTAATCGAAACACAATTTGGAGCTTATTTGCTCAGTGCAATACCCATTTCGCTCGATAAATAATTAACTCTTGTTTCACGTCAAAAACCCAATCGCGACTTGATGAAATTAGACCAAACTTTCCAGATCAATCCTATAATTCATTTTTGAAATTTTGGAAGTCTCGAAATCAAATTTCGATCTCTAGAACTAAAAATGGACCTTTTATCATTATATGCTTATGCTCAAAACGACAAAAATCTTTCAAAAACTCTTCCAAAACCTATCCTAGCCTCATGGGACCACGACCAAACATGCCAACATAATTCATAACATAATATAAACCTGTTCCAATCATAAAAATACCTCAAACAACATCAAATTACCCAAAACTCATCGAATTCAAGCCTAAATTTTCAAAAACTTCCGAAATACACTTTCGATCAAAAACCCGACTAAACGATGTCCGAATAACCTGAAATTTTGCAAACACATCAAAAATGACATAACGAGACTACAGAAACTCTCAGAATTCCATTCCAACTCTCGGATCAAAATCTCACCTATCAACCGAAAAACGCCGAAATCTCAATTTCGCCAATTCAGGCCTAAACCTTCCACGTACTTCCAAAATGCATTTTGATCACTCTCCTAAGTCCCAAATCACCTGACGGAGCTAACCAAACCATAAAAATTCAAATCCGAGATCAAATTCAAACAAGTCAAATCTCAGTCAAATCTTTCAAATTTCAAGCTTCAACTGAGAACTGTTCATCCAAATTCATTCTGATTAACCTGAAACCCAACACCAACGATTTACATAAGTCATAATACACCACACGGGGCAAGTCATACCTGAGAACTGGCGATCAAAGTACAAAAGCTCAAAACGACCGGTCGGGTCGTTACATTTTTGTTTCTTCTCTAATTTCTGCGGATATTCATTCACTGGCCACTTTTTGTAACCATTTTTGTTCCATTTTTCTTTACACACACAAATTAAACTCTCAAAAAGATCTATGCATAAGCAAAGGAAAATACACTCAGATTTGGGAAAAAAAATTCATCTTCGGAAAACCTTCCCATGCCGGAAAAAAAATAATATATTGAAATTTTAACTGAAAAAAGTTTTCTCAGCTTATATTCGTTTTTATTTCTTTTGCTCTTCCTCCCACACACTTAGATCGGGAAAAAAATCTGTCGTCGGAAAAAAAAAATCGCCAGAAAAAATGGTGTTTGTGAACTTCCGACAACCACAATTTTATACCGCCAGTGACCAAAACAAAAAGAAAGAGAATGAAATAACCAAAAAAATGAGAATAATAAGAAATAAGAAAAAAGGATAAGAAAAAGAAGAAAGAATAAAAAAGTACTAAAAATACATGTGGGGGCGCGTGTAGCTCACCACTTGCCAAGAGTTTGGTTGTCTAGTTTTCGGGTGCAAATAATTCCATTTAAAGTAAGTTTAGGGGGTAATAGGATTCCCGCAAAGAAAAAGTGTGTAGTTGGGAATCCGGATATAGGTCAGGGGGTACTTATGCATTTTCCCAATTCAATTTGCTAAAATATGTAACTTTGGGACCGGAGGAGTAATGTTGTACAACTTCAGCAATATCGATATTTTACATATTTGTGTTGGGAATAAACCCCGTAAAATAATATTAACGGTATTAGTGATAAACGCATAACACTAAGTTATGATTAAATCAGCAAGAATAGAAATGCAGCAATAATAACATCAAGATTTTACGTGGAAACCCTTCTGAATAAGGGAAAAACCACGGCCAAGAAGAGCAACTGATATCACTATAGCGAGGATTTTACACTGTGTAGTAACGAGTACAAATACTCCTAAGACCACTACACCCTCAAAAGAAAAAAAATACTCTTTTGGTTTTTTCACCTCACTACAATATCTCTCACACTCTATCTTTCTTCACAGACAATTTTCTTATAGTCTATGGAATACCTTGCTCTCTCTCTTTTCTCTCTTTGTTGGTGTGATGAAATGAGAGTTGAAACTCTCCTTTTATAGCCAAAACCTCATTCTCTAAAGTCTACAATATTTGACAATTTGCACACCCTTTTTATAATTTCAACAAGATTGGCTAACAAACCAAACCAAGTCAATAAAATTGGCTACCAAATTATTTGAATGAGATGGACACCATATTAATCTCCCCCTCCAGTCTCATTCATCTAGAGGAGGTAGCATTGTCTTCTAGTCTGAGTGCATGCCAACAAGTTCTTTGCATAGCTCGAACTTGTCTCTTGGTACTACCTTGGTCAAAAAATCAGTAGGATTTTCACTTGTGTGAATCTTTTTGACCTGAAGTGATTTGTTCTCCACTTGCTCACGAATCCAATGATATATGACGTCGATGTATTTTGTTCTCGCATGGTACATGGAGTTTTTGCTTAGGTCTATTGCACTCTGAATGTCGTAATAAACAACATACTCCATCTGTCGCAATCCAAGTTCTTGAAGAAATCTCTTGAGCCATATCATCTATTTGCCTGCTAAAGTAGCCGCAATATACTCCGCTTCAGTTGTAGACAGTGAGACATACTTCTACAACTTCGACTGCCATGATGTAACTCCCCCTGAAAAAGTAAACAAATATCCTGTAGTGGATTTTCTGTTATCAAGGTCACCTGTCATATCAGAATCTATATAGCCCTTCAAATTGGACTCCAAAACATAAGCATTCATGTGAGCTTCCTCTTAGATACCTGAGTATCCACTTTACAGCTTCTCAATACTCTTTTCCTGGATTTTCGAGAAATCTACTAACAACACTGACTGCATGAGCAATATCTGGTCGAGTACATACCATTCCATACATCAAACTTCCGATGGTAGAGGAATAAGGAATCTTGATCATTCTCTCTTTTTCCTCCGTTGTTGTAGGAGACATCTTCTTACTCAACTTCAGATGACCAGGAAGGGGTGTGCGAACCAACTTAGCACTTTTCATATTGAAGCGCTCCAGTACACGTTCTATGTACTTCTCCTGTGACAAGTAAAGCCTTTTTTCGTTTCTCGAACGAGTAATTCTCATGCCCAAAATCTGCTTAGCATGACCCAAGTCTTTCATTGCAAAAGACTTATTCAACTGTTTCTTCAACTCATCAATCTTGGATGCATTTATTCCCACAATAAACATATCATCCACATATAGCAAGATGATGATAAAGTCATCATTAGAAAATCTTTGTACAAACACACAGTGATCTAAAGAAGTCTTCTTGTAGTCTTGCTCCACCATAATAGACTCAATCTTCTTGTACCACTGTCTAGGAGCTTGCTTCATTCCATATAGACTCTTCTTAAGTTTGCATACAATATTTTCCTTACCCTTTGCCTTAAAGCCCTCAGGTTGTTCCATATAAATCTCCTCTTCTAAGTCACCATGAAGAAAAACAGTCTTCAATCCATCTGCTCAATCTCCAAATCAAGACTGGCAGTCAAACCAAGAAGTGTCTGAATGGAGGACATTTTCACGACAGGAGAAAATATTTCGTCAAAGTCTATACCTTTACTTTGACCAAATCCCTTGACAACCAATCTAGCTTTTTATCTGGGCTTCAAACTATGTTTTTCAGCTTTAACTTGGAATACCCACTTGTTCTTCAAAGCTCTCATGCCCTTAGGTAATTTCACCAACTCGTAAGTATGATTCTCATGCAAAGATTTCATCTCATCTTGCATGGCTTCAATCCATTGATCCTTGTGCTCATCTTTTATGGCCTCCACATAACATTCAGGTTTTCCTCCATCAGTGAGTAAAACATACTCATTGGATGAATAACGGGAGGAAGGAGTACGAGGTCTAGAAGACCTCCTGAGTGGAATATCTAACTCGTCCACAGCTTCGTGAGTATAAGCATATACCTCATCAACGTTAGCATTGTAATCACTATCACCATCAATATGCTGATCTGGAATATGGTTTTGGGCATCACCATCATCATTGAGCCCACCAACGTCATCCGCATTTGTATGAGGAACTTGATCAAGATTAACTAAACCTTCAGAACTTGGAGATTTTAGCTTCTCTGCTTTGTTAATGTCTTCAGTGGTTTGATCATCCACGAAGATAACATCACGGCTTCTCACGACCTTCTTCTCAATTGGATTATATAGCCTGTAACCAAACTCATCAAGGCCATAACCAATGAAGATGCACTGCCTTGTCTTGGCAATTAATATTGACCTTTCATCTTTAGGCACATGTACAAAAGCTTTGCAACCAAATACTTTCAAGTGGTCATCGAAAACATCCTTGCCATACCAAACTTTGTTTGGAACATCACTTTGCAAAGCAACCGCAGGGGATAGATTAATAACATGTGCGGTGGTCAACAAAGCCTTACCCTAAAAGGAATTCGGCAACTTTGCTTTAGAAAGCAAACATCTGACTCTTTCCATCAAGGTCTTGTTCATCCTTTCTGTTAAACCATTAAGCTGAGGAGTCTTAGGAGGAGCCTTCTGGTGTCTGATACCTTGTTGCTTGCAATATTCGTCAAATGGCCCACAATATTCACCACCATTATCAGTACGAATACACTTCAGCTTCTTTCTAGTTTCTCTTTCAAATGAAGCCTAAAACTACTTAAAGACACCCAACACTTGGTCTTTAGTATTTAATAAAGGTAGCAAAATAAAGTGCACCACCCAAAGTCCTTGTCTTCATTGGACCACATAAATCTGAATGCACCAACTCAAGCAACTTTATCTTTCTTGAAGGAGGATGAGACTGGAAAGAAACTCTTTATTGTTTTCCAGCCCAGCAGTGCTCACATTTTTCTAATTTTGCACTTTCAAAATTTGACAACAATTTCTTCTTGGCCAGAACATTTAGTCCTTTCTCGCTAATATGGCTAAGCCTCTTATGCCATAACGTTGAAGAGTTATTGCTCTCAACGACATTCACCATATTAACACAGGTAGAGGCCGTAGTCTAGTATAGACCACGACGCTTTTCCCCACGAGCCACAATTATGGAACCCTTAGTCAGCTACCACTTTCAAGCACCATTGGTACTGACATATCCATCATCATCCAAAACACCAATAGAGATCAAGTGCAAACGAACATCATGTGCATGCTTTATATTGTTTAACACTAGTTTAGTTCCAATACTAGTTTCCAAACAAATCGTTCCAACACCAGCCACCCTAGATACAGTCTCATTACCCATACTCAAAGTTTCAAAGTCACCCTGAGTATAGGATGAGAAAAATTCCTTCTTTGATGTCACATGAGATGCGGCACCACTGTCCATAACCCAGTTTAACTCATCACAAGCAATATTTATCGTATCCGCATCAAGGACAGTAACAAGATCTTCTGTAGTGACGGTGGCCACACGATTTCCATCTTCTTTCTGTCCTTCCTTGTCTCTATTCTCCCTTTTCAAAATCCGGCAGAACTTCTTTGTGTGCCCTTTCTTCCCGCAATGATATCACTCAATATCTTTAAGCCTGCTTTTGGATTTTCTTCTATTATGTTCTCTATTTTGAGAACCCTGATTCTTGCTTCTCCCTCTAGAGTTAGTAACCAAGACATCCTATGAGAAGAAACCCTGAGATTTTCTTCTCATCTCTTCATTTAAAAGGCTATTCTTGGCAAGATCCATAGAGATCACACCATATGGAGCAGAATTTGATAATGAAGTTCTAAGATTTCCCAAGAATCTGGTAGGGAACCAAGTATAAACAGGCCTTGAATTTCTTCATCAAATTTAATGCCCATAGCAGATAACTAGTTCATGATCTCCTGAAAATTATTCAGATGATCTGTCATCGCGGAACCATCATGGTATTTTAAACCCAACATCTGCTTTATCAGAAACATCTTTTTGTTTCCAATTTTCCGAGCATACAAACTTTCAAGGTGCTCTCATAGGGTCCGAGCATGTGTCTCCCCAGAAATATGGTTCAAAACATTATCGTCAATCTACTGTCTAATAAAGCCGCAAACCTGCCTGTGTAACAGATTCCACTCTTCATCTGATTTATTATCAGGCTATATAGTGGCGAAGACAGGTTGATGAAAATTCTTAATATAGAGCAAATCTTCCATTTTCCCTTTCCAAATGACATAGTTTGTGTCATTCAAAGTAACCATTCTACTAGTGTTGGCTTCCATTGTTTATCACAAATACAAATACTATTTATTATGAGACCAAAGTAATTCTTTTCTGATGTGGAAGTTCAGACTGTGCTGCAACCACAGAGCATACTCAGACAGAACCTTGGCTTTGATATCACTTGTTGAGAATAAACCTCGTAAAATAATATTTACGATATTAGTGATAAACGCAGAACACTAAATTATGGTGAAATCAACAAGAATAGAAATGCAGCAATAATGACACCAAGATTTTACGTGGAAACCCTTCTGAATAAGAGAAAAACAACGGCCAAGAAGAGCAACTAATATCACTATAGCGAGGATTTTACACTATGTAGTAACGAGTACAAATACTCCGAAGACCACTACACCCTCAAAAGAAAAAAAATATTCTTTTGCTTTTTCCACGTCACTACAATATCTCTCACACTTTATTTTTTTCACAAACTATTTTTTTATAGTGTGTGGAATACCTTGCTCTCTCTCTTTTTCTCTTTTTTGGTGTGATGAAATGAGAGTTGAAGCTCTCCTTTTATAGCCAAAACCTCACTCTCTAAAGCCTACAATATTTGACAATTTTGCACATACTTTTCAGAATTTCAACAAAATTGGCTACCAAACCAAACCAATTCAACAAGGTTGACTACCAAATTATACAAATTCAACAAGGTTGGTTATCAAACCAAACTAAGTCAACAAAATTGGCTACCAACTCATTTGAATGAGATGGACACCATATCAATTTGCCGGCAGTCACCTTTATCTACAGGATCGACCTGCAACTTGATATTGTGAAAGGACATCTAGTATTTGTGCAACCAGTACTCATTCTTAAAAATAGTTTTTAGCACAGGGGGCCCTAGTGCCAAATAAAAAGAATATTTTAACGAGGATTAATTTTTCGGCGAAGGAAGATCTCATCAAACACTTCATACCAAAAGATGAAAGGAAGAAAGAAAAAATAAATCAGACCCGAATAGGATAGGATTGTGCGCGCAGCACCCCTTCGAGTCATATTCGGGCACGTTTACCATACTTTCATCTCCTATGTTAGGCGGCCGTAATATTTATTACGTATTTTTACTCGCTGGTCGTAACAAATCATATCACACCTTTCAAATTCCTTTCCGGTTGGTTGTGCGGCAAGAATGTTCTACAAAAAAGTTTAATAATCTTTTCCAATGCCTAAAAAGTCTAACGAACTATATATCTAATTAGTTAGGGGGTGTTTGGCTAAGTTTATAAGCTAGTCAAATTAATTTATAAATACTTTTCGGCTTATTTTTGCGTTTGGTAAAGTTAAAATTACTTATAAGCAAAGTGGTTATAAGTCAAAAATAAGCCAAAAGTCATAAGCTGGTCTCCCCCAACTTATGAATTTTTAGCTTATAAGCACTTTAAGTTTGACCAAAATTTTTACTATTTTATCATTAAAATATTCCATTTTAGAACAAAACTCCCACATCGATACTCACTGTCTCAAATAATTTAATTTGTCCTATTTAGGTTTATTTTTTACTGAGAAACTTTTGTCAATTTATTAATTATTATATCTTATGCTTATATGCTTATCATAATAAATTATATATATCATAAAAATTATTTTATCTAAGCACAGTTATAATTAAAGTAAAATGACAAATAGAATATTTTGTATTTGAATCGATCTGGAATTTAAAATTTTAAAGAAATTACGCCCTTATAAGTGTAAACAATTCTAAGGTTATTTAAACCATTTTATTAGAAAAAGAGCTTATAAAAAAAGAGGTTGTAGCAAATTATAATCAATTTCAGCACTTGTACCCAAACACGTAACTGCTTATTTATTAAATCAATTTCAACACTTAAAAGTGTTTTTCAGCACCTAATGCCTATCAGCTATTTCAAATCAGCTCATCCAAACGGGCTCTTAGTCATTCTTAGAGCGTTTTTTTTTCCATTTTAAAAGAATAACAAGACTTCAAAACCATGTCATCTAGTATTATTTTCTTATGCATGTTATGCCTCTCCAAAACCGCAGAATCTGGGTTAATTTCCTCTATAATTTGAAGAGAGCAATTCGGTGTATAAAGTATTCTGTGTTTACGCAGGCCGCATTCTAAAGAGCACGATGTGGACAGTCTATCTTAATGCATAGTGGCGGATTATAGCCAAATTATGGGGCACGTGAATCCATGGTCTCTTCGCCAAATTAGGTTTTTTATGTATGTATTTTCTAGAATTAGCAATCTAATATTATCTACTCGCACTCATGCTCCAAAAAAGATTGAATGATGCACTTGGTTGAATACTGAGTTATACTAATGCAATAGTGGCTTCTTCCACGGCTCGAACCCGTTAGATATAGGTCATAAGGAGACAATTTTACCGTTGCTCCAAGACTCTCCGACATTGCCTCTATTAATTGATCGATATATATTAAGATCTATGGTTTAACTATCTTTGATACACTGATAATATAAATATGAAAAAGTTAATGTGCATAAATGGCAAGAAAGCTTTTCAAATACGACGTCGACGAAGACAAGCCATAATTTGTGACACCAATTTAATTCTCTGAACAACAGTTGAACTCTCACGTTATCTTGTTTCGTTCCAAAGAGCTAACTAGGGACCATGTTACGTTTGTATGTTATTGGTTTTGGCACTTTAACTAGTTGTTTCTCCTATTCTTGAACCAGTCAAGTCGTTCTCAAGGCTGAATATGAAAATGAAACTTATGAACTTACACTAGAAAAATGAAAATTCGACAAAACCTTCGACGTGTCGAATTAATTCGTGCATTATTGAGCACTGATTTATGATAAGTTAGTAATTGTCTTTACACGTAAAGCATCACCATTAGTAGTTCATCCATATACTTAGGGGCGAATGCAGCCTTTCTGCTACGGGTTCAACTGAACTCATAACTTTCGACAAAAAAATATGAATTTAGATGTAAAAATCAACTAAATTTTCAATAAATTTTATATTTCAACTCATAATTTTAACAGTACAATGACCGCACTACTAAAAATCTTAAAAGATGAACCCACTAAATTTAAATCTTGAATTTGCCTTTGCATGTAGTGATGTCACTATAGAATACCTAAAACAACAAGTAAGAGTATGGACATTATTTGGTTGCAGCTGGAAAAAAAATATTTTTTACTCGAAATACTGAAGAAACTCATTGAATTCCTGATCGACATTGAAGCAGACCAAAACAGAGATGAAAGAAGAAAATACATGCAGAAGTTTGGAGAATTTTCTGTGTATTATCAATGGAATAGTAAAGTGAATTAGCTAGCTACACCTATATATACAAGTTACAACTCCTTGGCCAGCTGTTGCCAGCTGTCTAACTAACTTCCACTATCAACATAATTAACTAATAACTAACTACAGTACTACACTAACTAACGTATCTAAAAACAGATTAAGCCTTAGTGCACAGTTAGGCATTTGTCTAATCCTTCACACCTCCCTCAAGCTAGGATCCATGAAGATGTTCTTCATGCCTAACTTGAACAACAAATAATGATGTTAAGTGACACCCAAACCCTCAGTAAGAATATCTGCATGTTGTTCTGAAGAAGGAAGATGTAAAAGATGAACAAGCTCAAGTTGCACCTTCTCTAGAACGAAGTGACAATCTATATCAATATGCTTTGTGCGCTCGTGAAACGCTGGATTAACAGCTATATTTGAATTGCAAACTTATTATCACATAGCATGGACACAGGCTTCTGAATATGCACCCTCAATTCTTGAAACAAACTAGTCACCCAAACTATTTCTGCAACTGTTGATGCCCAACTTCGATACTCAGCCTTAGTTGAGCTTTTGGATATGGTTGTTTGTTTTTTTGACTTCCATGAGATCAAAGAGCTCCCAAACTTAATCAAATACTCAGTGACTGATCGCCCGGGGTTGGGGCAAGAGGCCCAATCAACATCACAAAAGGCTGTGAGTTGAAAGGAAATATCTGATGACATTAGTATCCCTATTCCCGGGGATTGCTTGACATACTTGATCACCTTGATGGCAACCTCCATATGTGATGTCTTAGGACAATGCATGAATTGGCTTAGGCATTGCACTACAAATGCAATGTCTGGTCTAATCATGGTGAGGCATAGAAGTCTTCCAATCAATCTTTGATATGCACTAGGATCATCAAGAATTTTATCATTTCAATACCAAACTGAGTGTCAAACTCCAATGTTGTAAGCTTCTTGTTGACCTCCAAAGGTGACCTTACTAGTTTTGAACTTGAGAGTCCCACATCTGAAATGAGTTCTAATGCATATTTTCTTTGATGCATTAGAATTCCCTCTTTGCTTCTAGCAAACTCAATCCATAAGAAAAATTTCAACTCCCCTTGGTCGTTGATTTTAAAAACTTACTGCAAGTACTCCTTAGTCTTCTGTATTAAGGTAGCATCATCTCATGTAATTAGCAGGTCATCAACATAAACTAAGACCACTACTATTTTGCCTTGAACTTTTCTAGTGAACAAGGAATAGTCCAAGTGACTCTGACAGAACCCAGAAGCTGTCAACGCAGAGGTTAGATTGATGTTCCACTGTCTAGAAACTTGCTTAAGCTCATACAGTGATTTGAGAAGTCGACAAACTTGATGTTGTCCCTCACAAGTAAACCCGTGTGGTAATTCCATATATACTTCTTCAGTTAGATCACCTTGCAAAAATGCATTGTAGATATCCATTTGACGAATGTCCAATTATTCAATTGCTGCCAATGAAATAACAGTCCTCACTGTTACCATCTTGATAACAAGGGAGAATATTTCTTGATAATAAAGTCCCTCTCTTTGGCTATATCTTTCGGCAACCAACCTTGACTTAAATCTTTCCACTTCACTTGTAGCTTTATATTTGATCTTGTATACCCATCGACAACCAATGTCCTTCTTCTCTGGTGGCAAAGGCATTAATGTTCATGTTTTGTTGTCTTGCAATGCCTTGATCCCTGTCTACATTGCTTATATCCATCTTGTATCCTTAACTTCTTGTATATAGTTTTTAGGCTCAAAGTCTGTAGAGAACTTGGTGATGAAGCTTTGACACTTGGAAGACGAGAAGTCATAACTGATGACATCTGAGATAGGGCACAAATAAGCATGTGCTCCTGATTTTTTATCAGTCCTCACATAGTCTTTAAGCCAAATAGGTGGCTTAGTTGTTCTTCCTGATCTTCTTTCAGTCAATTCTGCTGTTTGAGTCTCTTCTACTGCTTCTATGTCTTCAACAAAGCCTGTCACATCTTCATAAGGGTCCTGAGATTCATGATTTTCTTGATCATGATCTGCTGATGCACCTGGATTCTGATGTGAAGTAAGATCTACAACATCTTGATGAGACAGAATGCTTCTACTTGCAATGTCTAAATCATCCACCATACAAAACCTCTGCAATTTTGTAATGTCAGTACCTTGGGGGCTTTGGTTTTTATGATTTTCCCGGAAAGGAAATATGCTTTCATGAAATATAACATCTCTATTAATAGAGCACACTTTATTACATAGATCAAATAACTTGTATCATTTCTGATGAACATCATATCCTAGCAAAACTGATTTCACTGCTCTTGGACCAAACTTATCCTGTTTTGGCAAAATAGTTACATAACAAAGATAACCTATCACCCTCAGTGAGCGAAAGAAGGTGGCCTATTGTACAACACTTCAAAAGGAGATTTACCTTTTAAGATGGTAGATGACACCCTATTTATTATATATATTGCTGCTTCTACACATGTGCCCCAGAATCGAATTGACAAATTAGATTGGAACCTAATTGCTCTTGCTGTTACTAGGAGGTGACTATGTTTCCTCTCCACCACTCCATTCTGTTGAGGAGTGTAAGTACAAGAACTCTGGTTCAAAATCCTATGGTGTGCAAATAATTCCTTGCAAGACATGTTAAAAAACTTAGATCCATTATCTAACCTAAACACTTTGATTATCTTTCCAAATTGGTTAAGAATTATTGCAATAAATGTTTTAAGTAAACACATCTGATTTCACTCTCATTAAGAAAATCCATGTCCATATTGTGTAATCATTTACTAATGTCAAAAAGTAATTTATTTCATTATAGGTTGGAACCTTATAAGGACCCCATACATCCATGTGTATCAAATCAAAGGATTCATCTGCTCTACTAGTATTAACAGAGAATTGTAATCTTGTTTGCCTAGACACGGGGCACATATCACAATGCTGTAATTGAAAAACATCTATAATCCTAAAACTAGAAATCTTTCTAATGACTGCCATAGGCGGCACATGGCCTAATCTCCTATGCCAAATCTTAGGTTCCTTCATCTGCTCTACTGCCATAGCCTTTGTTCTATTTATTCCAGCGTCCTTATGGTGTGTTCTCAGTACATACAAATGATCTTCTCTGCTACTAGTCGCCTTCACTTTCCCCGTGCAAAGATCCTGAAATATAAAATGTTTAGGAAATAATATTGCATATCAATTCAGTTCCTTGGTCAATTTGGACACTGATAATAGATTCAATTTAAAACTTGGCACACAAAGCACATACTTAAGGATATCACCTCCTGCCAAAGGACTGTTTTCTATTTTTGTTACTTTAGCATACTCTCCTATTGGTATTTGCACATTTCCAACACTTCCTACTTTACCATCATCCAACAACAAACGTTTGTTTCATGTCATGTAATTTGTAGCTCCTGTGTCTACCATCCAATATACTGCATTATTTTTAACAATAAAACACTTACCTGCCAAGTTTACACTTGTTTCATATGTGGAAGACTTACTGAGCATGCTGAGTAGCATATTATATTGCTCATGTGTGATCATTGGTGCAGCAGTGTTGGAAGAATTGATGTTTCCTTGATTGGTTGCACCAGTCTCAGATTGTAGAGAATGCCCATCAACCACATTAGCTTTGGCCTTAGACTTGAAACCTATAGGATACCCAAGCAGTTTGTAGCAATTTTCCTTAAGATGACCACTCTTGTTGCAGTAACCACAATACATCAGCTTGAAACAACCATTCCTTGTGTGACCTTTTCTATGACAGTAGTCACATTCTACACTCCAATTTCTCTTATTCTTAGGTACATTGTTTCTGGTTGTGAACATTGCAGCTGATTCCATGGTTTCAGCTGTAATATAGTTACTTCCTGCCGTAAGTTTTTGACTCTCATCCTGAACAATCAAGGCATACGTTTGGTTCACATTAATTACCTTATACTTCATTAGAATTTGACTCCTTGCCTGACTATAACCTTCATTCAGACCCATTAAAATTGTAATAGGCGTTGATATTGCAAATGCACTACAAAATCCTTTGATTTCTCACAGTCACATGAAGGAGGTGGCATCATTGAATCATACTCATCCCATAAATCCTTCAACCTTGAATAGTACACTGACACAGATGAAGTTCCTTGAGTCAAAGTAAATATCTCCTTGTGAAGAGAGTACAAGCGTGATCCATTCACTTTATTGAACCTCTCCTGCAATTCCGTCCAAACCAAGAGCACATTGGAACGAAATAGAACTCCACTTAGCAATTCTTTGCTCACATTTCCAGTAAGCTACGAAACTACTATTGCATTACATCGATCCCACTAATGTCCTAAAGCTGGTCCAAAAGTATCCCTAGTGATTGTACCATCAATGAAACCCAGCTTATTTCTTTCTAGGAGTGCAACTCTCGTTGCTCGATCCCACAGAGTATAATTCTCCATGCCTATGAGTTGAATACCAACAGATAAGGACCCAGGGGCATCCGAAGGATGAAGATACAGGGGATGATTATGGTCAATCACAACTGGAGCTGGAACAAAGGTCCCTAAATCAGGTACGTCCTCAATCGTCATGGTTATACAACAACAAATTTAGTGAACTCGTAGATGCGGTGGAGAATCGTTAATCAAAAATTGAATTAACAAGTGAATCTAGGGTTTGCTGCAATTTAGATCAGGAATCGTTTTCTTACAAAAATGTCGATGAATCTCTCGATCGTCTTCAATCCGAGAAGAACAATCCTTAGACCTTACCGACGAGATCTCGCTCTGATACCATGAAGAAATGCACTGATTTCATGATCGACATTGAAGCAGAGCAAAGCAGAGATGAAAAAAGAAAACATATGCAGAAGTTTGGAGAATTTTTTGTATATTATCAATGCAATAGTAAAGTGAAATAGCTAGCTACACCTATATATACAAGTTACAACTCCTTGGCTAGTTGTTGCCAGTTGTCTAACTAACTTTCACTATCAACATAATTAACTAATAACCAACTACACTACACTAACTAATGTAGCTAAAAACAGATTAAGCCTTAGTACACAGTTAGGCATTTGTCTAATTCCTTCACAAATACTTCTGAAACTAATTTTTCAAAAAATTTTCTATTTCAAGTTAAAATTGAAATAATGGACTGATCACACCCAACTCTAGTCCTAAAAAGGATAAGCGGTCACTGCAAATATAATTCGGTCTAAAAGTCCGGAGTCGAGTTCCACAGAGAACTAAGGTTTTGATGTAACTGTTAAGTATCACTAAGAATACAAGCTCGAACAACTCCTAATTTATAAATATCAAGATTATGTTTTCTTACTAATTAACTAGCAAATTAAAATAGTAAATTAACAACTAAAGATACTAAGGTTTTGGGGACAAGATTAATGAGGCCTAGAGTTATGATTTCCTCAATTGTCAAAATCCTTCTCGCTACGTCTCCTATAATATCGCCTAAGTATCCTCTACTGATCATGAGCACTTCAGGTGTCGTAATTCCCCGCTCGAGCAACTACCACAATTTACTAGACATATTCTCTCGAACTATGCTAGCTAGCACTAGTTCACTGCTCACTAAGATCACACCAAAGTTTCATTATCTCTAATGCCACCTTTAAACACTCTGTATTGATTTCTTACATATGTTAGAAGTGATGTTGTCCAACAACAACCTTGTAACACCCCGTAAATTTGAATCAATTGTGGATGCATTAAATGAGTAATAATGTGATGGTTATCAATTGGTTCTGACAATAAGTGTACGAGCCATATCATAAGTGATTTGGGGTCCAAGGAAAGACCTAAGTCTAAGCCAAGTTGGAAAATTACATGATAGGCTAAAATTCTAAACGAGCACGCACAAGACTATACTTTGGACAAGTATATCTACATTTATATAAGGTTTTATATGATTCACAACCTATCAAATAAAATATCTTCGAGTCTAGTTTCTAATGCTTCAAACATTTTTTCATTTGGACACTCCTACCAGAAGTTATGACCAAATTACCAAATGCTGGCAAAAGTTTACACTACCGTGCCGCCCCATGCGTCACGCCATGTGGCGCGGCTGTGTAGATTATTAGAGCACCTCCAAATTTCGTTCCTAGACATATATTTCATTACCACTCCACCCCACGCGGTGCCCCATGCACCGCAGCTGTGCAAATCTTCGTTTTTTTCAACCCGACCCTATTTTGATATAAAACCTTCGGGGGTTATTTTACCCACTTCATTTGGACGAATTTTAGGGTTTTTCTCCACTCTCTCAAGACCTACAACCCCTCCCATCTTCAAGGTAAGCAATCCCCATTATCTTGTTGTGAATTCCATCATTTATACACTAGTATTGATGAAATCTACACATAAAATACTTAGATCTTCAAGGGATTTTTTCAAGAACTCAAAGGAGTGTTTTGCAAGATTTCTTCCAAAAAGGTAATCCTACACCCTTAGACTTACATGTGTGGATTTATTAAGGGAATATGAGTATGAATAAGTATTGGAACTCTTGGTATGGTGATTGGAAATCATAAGTCCCCAATTTGATTACACAACTATTATAGAGATTGAAAGATGTTTATTTCATGGAACTTTGTTGATTGGGTGTGGATGGATGGCCATATATATGTTTTTGGAAGTTATAAATTGGCTAATAATGATGGTGGGATAAATTGTTGATGAATGGTGATAGTTAGATGAACTAATTATATGGTGATGAGATGTAGAGATTTATGCCTACCAGGTGTTTGATAATATGCCTAAACGACTTAAGTTATGGAATTTGTTACTAATATTGGGTTCCATTGAATGTTGCTATTGTAGATTGAAGGTTCTTAGTATTGTGGATCATTGTAGTATCACTAAGGGGCGAAATTGAGGTATGTGAGGCTAACTCTCTATGTTTGGGAACGTTAATGATTCTCCCTACACTACGTTTGTTTTACGACGTTACTAATTGCCTCAAAAATAGAGTTTAGCCTAGTTCCTTGAATAGTTGTAAAACTTTTATTCTTTAGCTTCATAACTCGTTCATGACTTTCATTCTGAATTTTGTGAGCTCAGTGCGTATTCAATATAGACTTGGGTTTGATGCCCCCGAGTCTTAGTATTGATTACTCTGTATGCCATAACAGTTGAAATTTTAGTGTTCATAATCAGTTCAAGAATACATGTCTCAGTCTAGTCCTATTCAGTATTCCAGTATTATGTAACTCAATGTGATCCAGTATTCCAGTATCATGTAACTCAATGTGATTCAATATTTCACTATCATGTATTGTAGTATGATTCTCAGTTCATAATTTTAAATTTCTGAATCTTGAACACCTATATTTGGGCATGAGGCCGTAGTTTAAATGCTTTATGCATACTTGGGCCTGAGGCCGTAGTTTATGCTTTATGCATTTTTGGGCCTGAGGCCGTAGTTATGTATACGTATACTTGGGCCTGAGGCCATAGCTTGTGCCCATATATATTAGGCCCGAGGCCGTAGCTTATTCAGATAAACAGATTGTTCATCATTCAGAAGAGGGAGTATTCATATCCTTACTTCCTTTGTTCAGTTCAATTATTAGTTATCAGTTCAGTTATTAGTTCCGTTATCAATTATCAGTTTCAGCTTCAGTTTCAATAGATAACATTTCAGTTATCAATTATCAATTCTCAATTATCAGCTTAGTTTCAGCATTTATAATTCTTTTTTCCAGTTGCTTTACATACTAGTGCAATTCAAATGTACTGACGTCCCTTTTGCCTGGGGCCTGCATCTTACAATGCAGGTAATGATTTATAGGTTGATGATTCCGAGCGCTAGGATTCTCGTACTAGCTATTTGGTGATCCCGAATTCTTTCGGGGCATTATCATTACTTTACCATCTTTCAGTATTTACAGACAGTCAGTGTTTTCAGTACTTCATTAGAGGCTTTATAGACTAGAGTAACAACTAGACAAAGTCGCAGGCTTTTCATATTAAGCCATGTGGACTGCAAATATATTTCAGAATTGTATTAGTATTTCCGCATTTTGATCTATATCATTCAGACATTCAGTATATCAGCATGCGTTAGTTTATCTTCTCTATTTAGTATATAATGATATCACATGTTGATTCTGCCAGCCAGTTGGTTCGCTCGGTCACATATAATCAGACACCGAGTGACGTGTTACATCCAGGCCCGGGTTCGGGGCGTTACAAAGCTTGGTATCAGAGTAGTATGTTCAAGAGTCCTAGGGAGTCTATGAAGCCGTGTCTAGTGGAGTTCCTTTATATGTATGTGTCGGCCACTCATATAAACGGTTAACTACCAAGACATTCAGGGTTGTCTCACTTCTTTCTACTCTAGATCATTCCATGAAGCTTAGAGCAATAGTTAACCTTCTCTTCTTATCGAATTCCATACGTATTGAATGTCCAAGCGGCAGGCAAGAAAAGCCTAAGATTCTAGAGAGGACGATTGCCCATTGGGGTGTATTTGTGGAGTGGAGGTTGGTAACAAATGAGATTTGAGGGTATGTTGAAAGTGGGGTGCAATAAATAGTAGTATAGATTAGAGCATAACCTTATCAGAAAGTATAAAAGCAGTCATTATGTTTTATGTTATCAGTTTAACTCAATTACCAGTTATATAATCTCTCAATTAGCAGGTTTATGGTTATTCAATATGCCAGTTATTTGTTATTCAATTACAAGATCTCTAATTTTTAGTGTATCCAATGTCTGCTGACTTGTGAGTATACAATGATGCATATGGATGCTCAAAGAAAATATAAGTAACCGTGATTATAGCGAAATATTTGCATGTTTTAGGGATTAAGACCCAAGACTCACCGGATGGTGCATAAAATGATTTATCAGATTTGTATGGCACTGTATCCGTATGTCAGACCCCAAGGTGTAACAGGTTAAGAATTCAACTACAATAGGCATAGAATTGATCACTATAGTTTTGGACAGAAAAGAGCCTAAGGGAAATATAGCTAAGAATAATATGATGTACGAAATGAGAACCAAGAGCAGACGACATTGAATTTTAGGGAATGATTTTAAGTTTTTTAGATTTATTCAAATTAGAACTAGAAAGTACTATGTTAGTGAATTTGTATACGAAGTGGCTATTATTGTGAGATAAAAGATATGACAGTTCCCCCTTCACATGATGTAACTATGTGTTTAGGCCAGAAGTCTATAGTCTTTAGTGATTTTGAAGTGTATAGAAAGTTTGGGGTTAGATATTCCAATTTTGTTTAAGACAGATAAAATTTCCCTAAGTGTGATCCATGTGCATAGTTCAAAAGAATGATAGTGTTAAACAAAAGAATATGGTTAGATGATGAGGGAAGTTAGGATAAACCTTATGCTTCACTTTAGTTATTCAAAGCAGAGCAAGAAAACATGATGCTAGCAGGTGGTTAGTAAAAGAATAGTAAATAAGTTTTGAGTAAATAAAGTGAATTAGCAATTTCAGTAGAGCTAGTAGAGGTAAGATTTGATTCACTTAGCCAGGTTAACTCTAGTGAGAGAATGACAGTTTGAAATATCAAACATGTGTTAGAACCCAAAGAGTTTAAGTTAAACCCGAAGTATAGTGACAGTGAAAACAAATCAGCTAACAGTGAGAGAGTAAGCTATAGAAGAATAGCCTTTATGAATTATCGAAAAGGGGTCATCCCAAGATTGACAGTGAGAGCAGAGTTAAATTATTAAGGTTGTGTATGATAGTTGTGAATACACTAGCTTTCCGTTATGTGAATAATTTAGTTTTTTTCCTAGCTTAGAAGTAAGTTGGAAGATGAGTCGTTATTGATGTATAGTGCAAAGAATTGCAGAAAATAAGGAAAGTTATTTGGATCCGAACAAAAAGAGAAGGATCCGCAAGTATAAGACCTTTGGTCTAAGGGATGATGTGAAATTTTTTAGTAAGTCCAGTTAGTGATTTGAAACCTGAATAGTTAGCATGGGATATGAAAAAGAAAATTAGTTCGGTAATGAGGGAAAATTGTATAATTACCACAAGGAATATGTCTAGCATGTGTAAGAAATACAAAGTGAGTAGAATGATCACTGAGCTTAGCTATTGCTGATAAAGTGATCAGAGAAAAGCTATAAAATCATGCTCATTTATGTGTTACAAGGGTAGTGCCATTGCACGAGGCGCTAATATTCCGAGTAGTGGTCAGAGACTTAACTCACAACAATACTATAAGTGTTTTCAGGAAGTGCTTAAGAAGCTAGATAATCAAGTGTGGGAAGTATAATTCATGATTGAGGTAGATAAGAGAACTCTGGTGAAAGAAGTACACCGCTTACCCCAGCTAGGAGTTCAATTTGCGTACTCCAAAGATAGTGGAGTTGTTGTCTAGAACATGACATGTTCCTTCTGAGTGGCCGAATTGAAGGAGAAACAGTTTGATGATCTCTACTTATTATAGCTGAAAGATGGGATTCACAAGCATAAGACGATGGCTTTTGAACAAGGGGGAGATGATGGTACTTTGAGGTACCAGGACAGATTGTGTGTTCCAACCATAGATGGACTTAGCGAGGGAGGAAGATGTTAGAAGCCCATAATTCCAGGTATTCTATCCACCTAGGTTTCCCAAAGACGTATCATGATCTTAAGGAGATTTATTGGTGGAACGACATGAAAAAGAAAGTTGCAGACTTTGTAGCCAAGTGTCTGAATTTTCAGCAAGTGAAAGTCGAGCAGTAGAAAACCAAGTATTTATCAGAACACACACATCCTTTAGGGGAGATGGTAAATATGGACCTTATAATAAGATTATCTCGCTTATTTTGAAAGAATAATTTTTATGGGCGAAGGTGTAGACTGCCAATTAGTTGGTTCAAAGTTGGCGAAGCGGAGTTGCTAGGACTAGATTTGGTCAATTAGTCTATGGATAAAGTCAAGTTTATTCAAAAGCATTTGAAGACAGCTCAGAGTCGCCAAAAGTCCTATTCGAACATGCAACATAGAAACCTAGAGTTTCAAGTTGATGATTGGGTGTTTCTAAAGGTTTTGCATGTGGAAGGTATTATAAAATTTGGGAAGAAAGGAAAGCTCAACTCGAGATACGTCGACCCATATAGGATCCTATGAAGGATCGGGTAAGTAGCTTATGAGTTAGAATTTCTACCATAATTAGCGGTTGTACACCAGTATTTCATGTGTCATGTTATAACATTCAAGTTTCCAGTATTCAAATCTCATGTCACGACATTTGTGTTTCTAGTATTCAAATCTCATGATTAGAACTTTCAAGTCAGTTCAGTACTCAGATACTCATGTCAGTCTAGTACTCAGATATTCATGCCAGCTTAATACTTAAATATTGATATGAGTTCAGTGATCAGATATTCACGTCAGTTCAACACTCGATTATTCGTGCCAGTTCAGTATTCATATATTCACGTTAGTTTAGAATTCACATATCCATAACAGACAAGTGGTCATGTATATGTATCATATTATGCGTATTATTATGCCCTATGGAGCTAGTGTTATGCTCGGTTAGCTGATAGGTATTTTGGAGAAATGTCGAAGGTATCTAACATTCTCATTCAGGCCTTATATTACAATCTCCATGTATTTCGGTATTTAGTCAGTTTAGTAGCCATTCAGTCTAGTACCTCATCAGTTTAGTAATCGTGTATTCATTCAGTTTAGTATGAAAGTGTTAATGAAAGTTCATGTTCCCACCAGACCCATTTAAGATCCGGAGTTAGCCGAAGATACAACCAAGACAATCATTCGAGGACGAATGATTCTAAAGGGGAGATAATGTAACACCCCGTAAATTTGAATCAGTTGTGGATGCATTAAATAAGTATTAATATGATGGTTATCAATTGGTTATTATAATAAGTGTACGAGGCATAGCATAAGTGATTTGGGGTCCAAGGAAAGACCTAAGTCTAAGCCAAGTTGGAAAATTACATGATAGACTAAAATTCTAAAAGAGCACGCACAAGACTATACTTTGAACGAGCATATCTACAGCTATATAAGGTGTTATTTGATTCACAACCTATCAAATTAAATATCTTTGAGTCTAGTTTCTAACGCTTCAAACCGTTCGTCATTTGGACACTCCTACCAGAAGTTATGACCAAATTACCAAATGCTGGAAGAATTTTACACTACCGTGCCGCCCCGAATTATGAGAGCACCTCCAAATTTTGTTCCTAGACACATATTTTATTACCACGGCTCCCCATGCGCTGCGGGTGTGCAAATCTTTGTTTTTTTTCAACCCCGCCCTATTTTGATATAAAACCTCCGGGGGTTATTTTTCCCACTTTATTTGGACGAATTTTAGGGTATTCCTCCACTCTCTCAAGACCTCCAACCCCTCCCATCTTCAAGGTAAGCAATATCCATTATCTTGGTGTGAATTCCATCATTTATACACTAGTATTGATGAAATATACACATAAAATACTTAGATCTTCAAGGGATTTCTTCAAGAACTCAAAGGAGGGTTTTGCAAGATTTCTTCCAAAAAGGTAATCCTACACCCTTAGACTTACATGTATGGATTTATTAAGGGAATATGAGTATGAATAAGTATTGGAACTCTTGGTATGATGATTGAAAATCATAAGTGCCCAATTTGATTACACAACTATTATAGAAATTGAAAGATGTTTATTTAATGGAACTTTGTTGGTTGGGTGTGGATGGATGGTCATATATGTGATTTTGGAAGTTATAAATTAGCTAATAATGATGGTGGGATAAATTATTGATGAATGGCGGTAATTAGATGAACTAATTATATGTTGATGAGATGTAGAGATTTATGCATACTAGGTGTTTGATAATATGCCTAAATGGCTTAAGTTATGGAAGTTGTTACTAATATTGGGTTCCATTGAATGTTGCTATTGTAGATTGAAGGTTCTTAGTATTGTGGATCATTGTAGTATCACTAAGGGGCGAAATTGAGGTATGTGAGGCTAACTCTCTATGTTTGGGAACGTTAATGATTCTCCCTACACTATGTTTCTTTTACGACGTTACTAATTGTCTCAAAAATAGAGTTTAGCCTAGTTCCTTGAATAGTTGTAGAACTTCTATTCTCTAGCTTCATAACTCGTTCATAACTTTCATTCTGAACGTTGTGAGCTCAGTGCGTATTCAATAAAGACTTGGGTTTGATGCCCCCGAGTCTTAGTATAGATTACTCAGTATGTCATAAACAGTTAAAATTTCAGTATTCATAATCAGTTCAAGAATACATGTCTCAGTCTAGTCCTATTCAGTATTCCAGTATTATGTAACTCAGTGTGATCTAGTATTCCAGTATCATGTAACTCAGTGTGATTCAGTATTTCACTATCATGTATTGTAGTATGATTCTCAGTTCCCGATTTTAAATTCCTGAATTTTGAACACCTGTGTTTTGGCCTGAGGCCGTAGTTTATATTCTTTATACATACTTGGGCATGAGGCCGCAGTTTATGCTTTATGCATGTTTGAGCCTGAGGCCATAGTTTATGCTTTATGCATTTTGGGCATGAGGCCGTAGTTATGTATACGTATACTTGGGTCTGAGGCCGTAGCTTGTGCACATATATATTGGGCCCAAGGCCGTAGCTTATTCAGATAAACAGGTTGTTCATCATTCAGAAGAGGGGGTATTCATATCCTTACTTCCTTTGTTCAGTTCAATTATTAGTTATCAGTTCAGTTATCGGTTCAGTTATTAGTTCAGTTATCAGTTATCATTTTAGTTTCAGTTTCAATAGTTATCATTTCAATTATCAATTATCAATTCTCAGTTATCAGCTTAGTTTCAGTTTCAACATTTATAATTCTTTCTTTCAGTTGCTTTACATACCAGTGCAATTCGAATGTACAGACGTCCTTTTTGCCCGGGGCCTGCATCTCACAATGCAGGTAATGATTTACAGGTTGATGATTCCAAGCGCTAGGATTCTCGTCCCAGCTATTTGGTGATCCTCAGTTCTTTCGGGACATTATCATTACTTTATTGTCTTTCTGTATTTACATACAGTCAGTGTTTTCAGTACTTCATTAAAGGCTTCATAGACTAGAGTAACAGCTAGACAGAGTCGCAGGCTTTTCATATTAAGCCATGTGGACTTCAAATATATTTTAGAATTGTATTAGTATTTCCGCATTTTGATTTATATCATTCAGACTTTCAGTATATCAGCATGTGTTAGTTTATCTTCCGCATTCAGTATGTTATGATATCACATGTTGATTCAGCCAGCTAGTTGGTTCGCTCGATCACATGTAGTCAGGCACCGAGTGTCGTATTACGTCAGGCCCAGGTTCGAGGCGTGACATACCTAAATATATACCCATTCTCAAGCAATAAGCACTAAATAGGCACAGTTAATCGATGGCCAGTCAATCAACTGAAATAGGCATATAGTTAAACAGTAGAGAAATCCAAAGGTTTTATCATATTAAACGTAATTAAAAGTCATCCTCTAGAAGGTTCCATCAAACCCTATATGAGAAAGTTTAGCTACTCATAATCATACTAACAATCATGATAATAATTGAACGCATTAAAATATAGATTAAGAAAGAACAGAGAGAAAAACTATTGTGATCCGCTCTCCAGAGTATTTCTATAGCCTTTTGCCTCTCCAATAGTGTCTCTTTTTCAAAAAATTAACTTTAAGAGGTATATATATAAGGTGTGGCCGAGGTCTACACATCCAAACATAGTGAGAAAATAAAAGTGGCTCGGATAAGCATCGTAAGTGCGGGGCATTGAAGAGGCACCAACATTACTCCGCGAGGCACCATCAGAGGCGTCAACATTTCCCTGTGAGGCACTATCAGAGGCGCCAATGACAATGTCCTGGACAAAGCCTTGCACTATCTATGGACGTGACTTTTCATTGCCTTGCACGTCTTCTTTTATTGCTCCATTTTGTAGCTTTGAGGTACTATTTCGTGCAACTTTTTTCCATTTCATGTACAAGTATTCCTACACGTAAAATAAACTCTATTAAGCTTAATTGTCGCATAAATTAGCATCCAAACAACAACCAAGTAGGGTAAATAACGTCAAAATATATGAAATTATATAGCACGACATCATGGACCTAATTGTAATACAAAGATATTAGCATTCAAATATATATCAAGTTGAAGTTAAAATAATTAAATAATTTTTATAATCAAACATTAATTTGAAAATAATATTTTACTATAAGGATTAGATTATCATATCGTAAAAATTATCACGTGATACTTTAACGTAGACAAAATATGAAACCAAAAAAGTTAGAGGACTACTTCACCCAGTCTGCACTTAACATTCATTTCCATTTGGCTTTTGTTAATTAGTGATATATCTCAACCATCAGACAAAGATTACTTAGACTTGAAAAGATGTTTTATCCCTCTTTTCAGATTTAGGTACTTCTATCTACTATATCAAATCTCACAGGAATTTTCACTGGCATGGTACTAAGTACGTCTCATACGAAAATATTTGTGTCACGTACTTACAAAAGGAAAAATAATAATGAGATAAGTTCTTGATTTAAGGTATATGCACCAATAGTATAGCTAATATCAATATAGTTATTATATTATATCAAATTAATTATCATTCTTATCTTATTATCATTACCCCTTCCATTTCAATTTATGTGTCTTGATTTAATTATACACAAAGTTTAAGAAGGTAAAAAAAAAAGTAAAATCTCGTGGTCTAAAATTGAAGATGTGAGTTGTGTACTGTACCAAAATGTCTTGAATCTTATTAGGTCTTAAATATGTCATGTGAAAAGTTTGAGTTAATAAAGAGTTACTGATATATAGAAAAGATATTCTTTTTGAAACAAAGTAAAATAAAAAGTAAGACACATTCCGAGGGAGTAATACTTATTGTAAAATTCACTTATGATTACTTTTATAAGTAGTTTAAATTTCATACACTGATGACGTGAGAAAACTTATACAATCAAATCTATTAAAAGGTAATTGTAGTTAATTCTATTTAGTATTCTCTCTATTCCAGTTTATATAAATCTATTCAAAGTACAAGAGCTGAATTGACTAATTTTTTGTGCGAATTCGAACATATGTAAAATTTACATACGTAGAAACTACATAAAAAATAATATAAGTCACAATATATAGTTGACAATTTCAAATATTTAAAAAATATTTGCAAAAAATGTGATTAAAAAAAAACTTTGTTTGGCTCCCCAAGTGGTAGTAGGTTCACATAGGATATAAAGATTGAATTATATCTAGAATAAATAATAATTAAACTGTTATAATTAAACTGCTATAACAGTTTAAATTATGTTAATGGTATAAAATAATCCTTTTTCCTATGTTTTAAAAAAGAAAAAATAATCGGAAGCATACTTTATATATATATATATATATATATATATATATATATATATATATATATATATATATATATATATATATATATATATATATATATATATATATATATATATATATATATATATATATATATATATATATATACCTCCTCTATCCAAATAGATAGAAAAGTTAAGAAGCCAAAAAGCAACAGCAAAAAAATTAGTTGAATATCTCAGTTCAACAGTAACCCATGCTAGCCAGCCACTCTTTCTTGTTTCCAGCTCCTTCTCATTCTGAACCATTTTCTTCCCCAGAAAATGGTTTTATTATCAAAAGAAAAAGAAGACCTGCTGGTACTCCAGGTTAATTAGTTACTTAGTAGAATTTTCTTTACTTTTTCTACTTACATATATACATAATCTTTCTTTTTCTGATCTCTTGTGGTATCCATTATAACTTTAAAATAAGTTTGGCAGATTCAAAATTTAGACGTTATGGGTTCTAAGTTTGAGTGATTAAATTCTGAAATATATATCTAACCCTATCTATATAGTCAAAAGTATTAGGTTTTGCCAAACTCACGAACCCGAGTTTATAATTAATTGCAGATCCTGATGCACAAGTTGTATATCTCACTGCTGAGATGCTAATGGAATCCGATCGTTACGTTTGTGAAATTTGTAACCTTAGCTTTCAAAGAGAACAGAATCTTCAGATGCACCGGCGCCGCCATAAGGTTCCATGGAAGCTGAAGAAGAAGGTATTGTATTCCTGTGTGGGTATTCAATCTATGGAAAAGTTTAAACTATTAGCGAGAGCATACTCTCAATTACCTCTAACCTAACTTCTTTTTTTTCATGCGTCAAACTGACAGTAACAGGCAGATGCACATGGGAGGGAATATACAGGCTGAAAGTGAAAAACTTTGAATAAATAATGTTTAATTCTAGCCTATAAATAGGAGGAGTTGATATAGAGATAGAGGACTGGGAAAATTTAGAGAAGACCTAGTTAAACACATAAATTCTTTTTGATAATATGTATGGGAATTGAATCTATGAATCCATATTTTTTTATGATATTGTATTAAATTGTGTGATCATTTTGTTTAAAAGTTTAAGCACTTATATAAAGGGTATAATTGTTGTTGAAGGAAGAAGAGAAGAATGAGATGGAGCAAGTAAAGAAGAGAGTATATGTGTGCCCAGAGCCAAGTTGTGTGCACCATGATCCAAGCCATGCACTAGGAGACCTTGTGGGAATCAAAAAACATTTCAGAAGGAAACATAGCAATTACAAACAATGGGTTTGTCAGAAATGCTCTAAAGGTTATGCTGTACAATCGGATTATAAAGCTCACATCAAAACTTGTGGTACTAGAGGCCATTCTTGTGACTGTGGTCGAGTTTTCTCCAGGTTTGTCTTCTTTTATCCAATTTTTCTCTAAAGAAGAAGAAGATTAAAAAAATAATTTATATACGCTGCAAAAAACCACACTATTTTAAAGAAAGAGTCTTTGACATAACGGTAAATGTTATCATCATATGATAAGAAGTTCACGAGTTCAAGTAGCGGAAACAGTCTCTTGCAGAAATGCAAGATAACGCTACGTACATAAGATCTAATGTGATTCTGCTCATCCCGGACCTCGTGCATAAAAGGAGCTTAGTGTACTGGACTACTTTTTTTTAGTAGTGGATTTTAACATGCTGTAGCATGTAATTATTATTTTAGGTTACTAATTTCACTTTTATGAAATGTTATTTCTATTTATTTTTTAGATGGCCGCATAGTGTAAACTGGTAAGGTTACTGCCACGTGGCCAGGAGATTACGAGTCCGAGCCGTGGAAACAGCCTCTCATTAAAATATAGGGTAAGGCAACCCTTTTGATCCGGCTCTTCTACGGACTCCTCGCATAGCGGAAGCTTAGTGCACCGGGTTATCCATCAGTGTATAGTATATACTAATTAAACTAAATTTAAGAATACATAGTATACACATAGATCAAGATGAGATTGCCATGTCACTTGAATTGGAAAAATACGTAGTCTTAAACCTAATGATTGTTTTGTAAGGTACTACATATTCAGTGTGCCTTTTTTTTTTTTAACATATTCAGTGGTACAAGTTTCTACCCTTTTTTAATTTTTTCCCCTCATTTTAATTGCTTGTTTCAGAGTTGAAACCTTTATTGAACATCAAGATTCATGCAAAGCACAAGGTACAACTACTACTAAAGAATGTGATGTGCAAAAACCAAAGCCAGCTCAATGTTTTTCAAACTACTCAAATTCAAGAATGCCTAAGAATATCACTCACCCTAATCTTGAACTTGAGCTTTTCACTTCTTCCAATTATAACCAAAACACATATAATCATTCTTCTTTCTTGGAAAATGAACAAACCCCACAATTAAATTTGTCATTTGGTGGTCAAAGTGATAGTAACTATTACCAAGTCCAACACAATGAGAAAGCAGCAGCTTTGATCATAGAAGACACAACAATACAAGTATCAAAACTAAAAAGTGAAGCAAAAGAAATCCTGAAAATAGCAATGGAAGAAAAGGCAATGGCTGCAGAGAAGAGACAAGAAGCAAAGTGTTTGATTGAATTAGCCAACCTAGAAATGGCAAAAGCAAGGGAAATTAGACAACAATTATTAGGTGAATACAGTACTGTTCAGCTCCTAAAAGACTGTGCAGAAATGAAGATTGTTGGTTCACAGTCACATGTGAAGATAATAACATGCAACTCTTGTAATAAACAGTTCCAAGTGTCAAAAGAGGCTGCAGTTTGTAGAGAGGTTTTTCCAGGTTTGACTAATTATTTGTCATCTTCCATTTACAGAAGGTGAAAAATTTGAGTAGTTTAACAGTAGTAGTAGTAGTCCAATTACTTTTTTGCCCATGAAATGGTAGTGAGATTTTGGACATGTTATGGAGTGTACAAGGTTAACTCTCTTTTGTTATAAGACTAGATATAATAAAATGTGTTTGTTACTATATAAATCTTGTCTTGGTCTTCATTAAATATTTCACTTATTATGATATCTTTTTTATGTTATTTTACACTGTCAGATTAAAATTGACATATAACAACAGGTAAGTTTGTATATCAAGCATAATACGATAACCTGAAAAATAGAGTAATAACCTAATATAATATACAGTGTATAAGTTCTTTACGCTGGTAATATAATAAGCGTTGGAAAATCCTTACTGATTGCTCCTCCTTCTCCTTTGTCTTTTCTTTTGTCCATTTATCTGGTTCAACTGTTATAGAACAGCTTAAATTTCTTTGTCAAATAATTTGAAGATTTATCACACTATTTAGAAAAATCCTAGGTTATGACATATTTACCTTACACAAGTGGGATACAGAGATAAAATAGAAAATCTGATCATTTTGAAGGGGTGTTTTGGAGCAACGATAAAGTTGTCTTTGTATGACCTATAGGTCACGGGTTCGAGTCATAGAATCAGCCACTGATACTTGTATATCACACCCTCTTGGTGTGCAATGCTTTCCCGAACCTTGTGTGAACGAACGATATTTCTTGCACCGAACCGCCCTTTAAAAAAGTAGAACTTTTTGGCTTAAACCAATTGATCGTCAAGCACTAAATAAGAAATTCTATGCTAAATCTTAGCCTACTCACTATAAGAGAAAAAGCGACATGAATCCAATTGTTGTAAGTGAATTATAGTGACCATAAGCTAATTTTAAGTTCAATGAATTCAGAATGTAATGTGTTCTATTAAATTCAGAATCATCGCATTTTTTGTATATCAGTGTGTTCGATCAGTTGAACATGTTCTAGATCTGCCTCGGCTTTGAGCTCCATATTATCTAAATCCCTTTTTGACCCTTTGATTTCATGATGGGATGGAAATTTACCAAAGATGGAAATGATCCAATTTCACCCTCTACACCTAATTATTAACCCAACAATATCCAGAAAGTCGATTTCAATGTGTAAAAGAATATGAAGCCACGTATGTTAGTTGCTATGATTCTAAGTGGTGGACCAATGAGTACAAGAAAAAAAGGCTGGAAATAGGATTAAAGCTATGTTTTCAAGAAAGTCTATTTCATGTTATATACGAATATGAAGCCAAAGCAGCCATGGGACCAATTAGGGTTTGCGATGGAACGATAAGTATACATTTATTCTTAATCATACGTCTCGAGTTCGAACTCTGAATATGAAATCATCTTTATTAGAGAATGTTTTACCATCCAATGATAAACTTCTCTGCACGAATTTAAATTTAGTCAGGATTTTAATACGGATACTAAACACTGAATGACACAAAAAAAGTAGTTTCTATAGGGTCCAATTGGCGGACCAATGACTATAAGAAAAAGCTGGAAAATAGGATTAAAAGTAATGTTTTTCCCATATTGCTCAACTGTCCTTTTCAAAGGTACTATTCCAGTTTTAAATGCTCATTAAAATGCCATGTTTTTCAGTGCCATGATTTGTAAGTGTATGCAGATGCTCAAGTCACTCTCAACCCCAGACAAGACACACAGTATCCGACCCCTTCTCTTCTGAAAACTCTCATCATATGTATATAGAAAAGTGGCAGGAGAGCCCACTATTGAAGAATTTGTGCTTTTGATAAATGCATTCGGATTTTTAAATGAGGACTAACTACTCTTGTAACGGAGGTACAAGTTCAAATACGAGTCCCAACTTTTAGGTCTAAGTAAATTTTAATGATGCAAAATAACGAATTATTCTTTATGTGCAGAAACAATTCTCGAGCAATGGAAAAGAGACATAGAAAAATCAAGACGAAAAAAGAAGAAGTAGCAGAAAATCAAATGCAAAAGCAATCAAGGATTTTGTATGAGATCAATGAGGATATTAAAGGAAGGACCTCAATAAAAGGAAATCAAGGGCACGAAATTATGCACTGAAGATTCCTTCATATAAGGACGTCAATCGAAGCAGAAATCAAAGGTTTTGATAACGGAAATATCCATTCAACAAAAGAAGAAATAAATCAAGACCATAAGTCAAGGCAGATCAATAAAAAGAATATTCCATACTTGGAAAGAATCAATCTACGATTCCTTATGAGATCAATTCCCTTGAGTTCACAATCTCTCAAGATTCACAAGACATGAAGGCCTCACGAAGTATAAGTACCCATTGCATCAGCTTTGAAGAAGTATACTATGAACGAACCATTATCACTCCTTTTGTTCTACTCCAAACAAACACTATATATAGTTCACTTTAGATCTGCTTTATAATTAGTGAGAGAAGAAAAAGAGAAAAACAATGGTGATGCATTGTATCAAGAAGCGAGGTGACATAGTGACTAAGTTGTTGGAGTAAAGCTATATCAGCTCTCTTGTATCGAGAAACTTCAAATACTGAAAGAGAACACTCTTGCAACCCAAAGGGACTAGACGTAAGATTCAGATTGAATCTGAACCAATATAAAATCATTGTGTCTTTAATTCCGACATTTTATTTTTGCTTTACTTATATTCTGCTCTTACCTTCAGTCGACTAATTAGTAAACTAGTCAACTACTTAGGGTACAAAAAAAAAATCGATAATTCACCCCTCCCCCTCCCTCTTGTACTTTTAATTGGTATCAAAGTTAATTTCACACTTTTATCTTTTGTTTAATAACTAGTGAGAAAAGATCATATCAAATCAAGTAACAATTGGAGCACTATCTCAAGAAGGGACATCACAAGTAAGGCCACCATATTTCAATGGACAACACTTTTACCACTAGAAAGTGTGCATAAAAATTTATGCAAAGTCCTATGATGTCAAAGTATGGAGTGTTACCAAAAAGAGAAATTATGCACTGCCAACAACAACTTAACCACTTGCAGATCCTGAAGATATAGATGAATACACAAACGAGCAAATGGTTGTCATTCAAGTTAGTTCTAAAGCACAAAACTTGCTTTATAATCCTATAAGTGGAGCAGAGTACGAGAAAATTTTAAGTTGTGATACCGCCAAAGAAATGTGGGACAAACTAGAAGGTACCTATGAAGGAATCAGCAAAGTGAAAGAAACTCGGATAAACCTATTAGTTCATGATTATGAACTCTTCCAGATGAAAGAAGGAGAATCCATTGAGGAGATGTTTGCAAGATTCAGCAAAATCATTGGTGATCTGAAAGCCTTTGGTAAATCTTACTCAAGTGGTGATCAAGTTCGAAAATTCTAAGAAGCATGCCTACTACATGGCAGACAAAAGTAGTTGCACTTGAATCTCAGGATCTAGACAAAACTTTGATATGATGAACTACAAGGAGATCTTATAGCATTTGAGAAAACCCATCTCAAGAAAATGCATCAGGAAGAAAATAAGAAAATAGTTGCTTTCAAGACTATTGATGAATGACATGAAAATGATATTGATGATGATCCAGAAGTTTTTGAAGAAGAAATTGCCATGGTATCAAGAAACATGAAAGGATTGATGAGAAGATATAGAAAAAAGGATGCCATCTAGACGAACCAGACAATGCAATAAATAAGACAAGAATGACAGAAAGTATTTTGAGTGTGGAAAGTATGGACATGTTCAAGCTAAATACCCAAACCTTAAAAGAAAAGTCTCTAGAGGGTTCGATAAAAATAAATCCTTTGGAAGCTAATAATGAAGATAGATGAGAACATGAAGAAATTGAAAACCTGCGCTTCATGACTATTTTGGAAAATGATATGAACAAATATTCTGGTTGATGGACTGATGAAGATGCATCAGGCGATGAATGTAATGAAGACACTGAAAACTGTTTCATGGCACGAGGTGAAGCAAGCTGTCACGACCTAAAACTCAGACCGTCGTGATGTCGCCTATCATGGAACTAGGCCAGCCTCAAACCAACGCGATCCAATACCACAATGTAAATATTAAAGATCATTGGAGAAAAACTTTCATCATTTTTTAAAACGAATCATTTAAGACATAAAAGAAATATTTATATTACGATACAATCGTCCCAAAACCCCAGTGTCACTGAGATCATGAGCGTCTAAGGTAATTACATAGTCTATTAAAGTGTCTAAGAACCAACAAAAAAATACAACTGGAAATGAGAAGGAGAGCCAAGGCCTGCGAACGCCATGCAGATACCTCAGCAACTCCACAGCCTGCGACCTCGATAAACGGCTGCTACTGGGACCATAAATACCTGGATCTACACACAAGGTGTAGGGGGTAACGTGAGTACACTAACTCAGTTAGTAACAAGCCCAAACTATGAACTAAAAAGTAGTGATGAACTCAACCTCTTCATAAGATACACATAAATATCGTACAAAAACGTAGGCATGCTTTCAGTTAATTAAACAGCTCAAAGCAGGGAAATAAAGCAGATGTGAACGTGGTGAAGGAGTATAACTCCGCTAAATCTACATACCAATGCACATACTGTATGAAATTCACTATGCCAAGTGCCTCATGTGCCCAATATCTCAATGCTCGTCCACTCAATACTGTATATGGCTCATACGGCCCAGGGAAGATCCATCCCCTAATATATACACATCTCTGACAGCAGTTGCTCAGTACTGAGGAAGGCCAATCCAGCCTACGGAGAAGATCCATCTCCTGCTAATAATAATGACAACCTCACAACCAACTGTATATGGCTCACAAGGCCCAGGGAGGATCCATCCCGGAATATATATATACACACACACATCACAGACTATTAGTCTCCAGTACCGAGGAACGAGCCAATCCAGCTTCTTAGAGAAGATCCATCTCCAGATATAAGTACTTCGGACAAGATCCATGTCCGGGGAAGATCCATCCCTCAATATAACCATCCGCGCCCACTGTGGGTATGCAGACTCCGGAGGGGCTCCTACGTCCCAAGCGCCATAATATAGCAAGCGAAGTCATGTATCAATAATCTGTTGCGGTGTGCAGCCTGACCCATAACTGCCACTCAAAATCAGGCTCTCGGTCTTACTCGGTCATCACTCTCCAGTCTCACACACACGGGCTCACAATGCCATGAAACTAGCCCAAAATAATGATATAATGTGCCAAATAATAATAACTGAGACTGAGACATGATATAATATGCATGAACAAGACTGAGTACAGATTATCGATGAATGTAATGAGATGACAGCAAGAAACGACCACTTAGATCTCAACAGTATTGGTGTAAAGCCCTAACAGGATATCTAGCATAATTCATAACACCTTTACTTAATCACATGATATAAAAATGGATATCAGCATGAAAGAGTTACTACGCGATGCCATGGAATGATCCAGGCCGCAATCCTCACGGTGCATGCCCACGCCCGTTACTTGTCATGTGCGTCACCTCAATACCATCATATAGCACATAGTTCGGGGTTTTGAACCCTCAGAACCTAGTTTGAAAGCATTACTTACCTCAAACAAGCCAAAATCCTACTCCGTGATGCCTTTGCCTCTCAAATTGGCCTCTAAATGCTCCGAATTAAGCCACAACAATACCATACAATCAACACGAGCTAAAGGAATCAATTCCATAAGGAAATGCTTGATATAATAGATACCGGCACACCATGAAGCCTAACAATCTCCTTGATATACAACTTCGCATAATCTTCACCCGTGTAAGTTGTCTTAACTGGCAGAACATGGGCACATTTTGTAAGTCGATCAATTATCACCCAGATGGAGTCAAACTTATAATAAGAGCGAGGTAATCCAATAATGAAGTCCATATTAATCACCTCCCATTTCCAGGTCGGAATCTCTATATTCTGAAGCAATCCACCGGGTTTCTGATGTTCTATCTTTACTTGTTGACAATTGGGACACTGGGCTACAAATTATGCAATAGACTTCTTCATGTTATCCTACCAATACTACTCCTAGACATCATGATACATCTTTGTCGAGCCGGGATGGATGGAATATCGGGATTGATGAATCTCATTCATAATCTTCTCTCGCAACCCTGCCACATTAGGCACACATAATCGGCCCTGGTATCTCAGTGCCCCATCTCTTCCGATCTCAAAAGCTATACTTTTACACTACTGAATGCTCTCTCTTAATCGTACTAAGATAGTATCTTCATATTGCCGTGCTTTTACCTCGGCTACCAAAGATGATTCTGATGTATTCTGTACAGTAACACCTCCATCATTAGAGTCTAACAATCTGATTCTCATATTGGCTAGCTGATGAAGCTCTTTAGTCAACCCCCATCTACCTGCCTCAATATGTACTAAGCTTCCCATTGATTTACGGCTGAGAGCGTCCGCCACAACATTGGCTTTACCGGGATGATACAATATCTCGACGTCGTAGTCTTTCAGTAATTCAAGCCACCTACGCTGCCTCAAATTCAACTCTTTCTGCTTGAACATGTATTATAAACTCTTGTGATCTGTGTATATGTCAACATGGACGCCGTATAAGTAGTGCCGCCATATCTTCAAAGCATATATTACTGCAGCCAATTCCAAATAATGGGTTGGATAATTCTTTTCATGCTTCTTCAATTGTCTTGATGCATAAGCAATCATCTTCCCACGTTGCATCAATACGCACCTCAAACCTATACCTGAGGCATCACAATATACCACATAACCTTCTGTTCCTTCAGGAAGAGTGAGCACTGGTGCGGATATCAATCGATTCTTCATCTCCTGAAAATTACGTTCACAAGTGTCAAACCATTGGAACTTGGTAGCTTTCTGTGTTAACTTAGTCAATGGTGATGATATAGAGGAAAACCCTTCTACAAACCACCTATAATATCCTGCTAGCCCTAGGAAGCTGTGGACTTCTGATGGTGTTGTAGGTCTCGGCCAATTCTTTACTGCATCGATCTTCTGAGTGTCGACACTAATACCCTCGTCAGATATCACATGGCCAAGGAACGCTACTGAGTTCAGCCAAAATTCACATTTGGAGAGCTTAGCATATAACTTACGATCCTGAAGTGTCTGTAATACTATCTACAAGTGGCCCGCATGTTCCGCCTCCGAACGAGAATATACTAGAATGTCATCAATGAATACAATCACGAACACATCAAGATAGGGCCTAAATATAGTATTCATGAGATCCATAAAAGCTGCTGGGGCATTTGTTAGCCCGAACGACATCACCAAGAACTCAAAGTGCCCGTATCTTGTTCGGAAGGCCGTCTTTGGAATATCCTTCTCCTTAACCCTCACCTGATGATACCCTGAACGTAAATCAATCTTGGAGAAATACTTGGCACCCTGGAGTTGGTCAAACAGGTCATCAATTCTTGGAAGTGTATACTTGTTCTTTATAGTAAACTTATTCAACTATCGATAGTCGATACACATCCATAACAACCCGTCTTTTTTCCGCACGAATAGGACTGGTGCACCCCAAGGTGAAGTGTTAGGTCTAATGAAGCCTTTATCCAGCAAGTCCTTCAATTTCACCTTCAACTCTCGCAACTCTGCCGGGGCCATTCTGTATGGAGGGATAGAGATCGGTTGAGTGTTAGGCAACACATCAATGCTAAACTCAATCTCCCTTTCAGGAGGAAGGCCAGGGAGTTCATCTGGGAAAACATCTGGGAATTCGTTGACCACGGGGATTGATTGTAAAGTAGGCAGTTTCGCCTCCGCATCTCTAACGCGAACGAAATGATAAATGTAACCTTTTGAGATCATTTTCCTTGCCTTAAGATAGGAAATAACCTACCTTTTGGTGTAGCAATATTCCCTTTCCATTCAATGAGGGGTTCACTAGGAAATTGAAACCTAACCATCTTCCTACGACAGTCAACATTTGCATAGCATGAGGCCAACCAGTCCATTCCCATTATCACATCAAAATCAACCATTTCTAACTCAAATAAATTTGCCGAGGTTTGACGACTACAAATCATCATAGTGCAACCTCTATATACCCTTCTAGCAATCACAGAATCTCCTATCGGAGTAGATACCGCAAGGGGTTTACTTATCAATTCAGGTTCAATGCCAAACTTATTAGCCACAAAGGGTGTAACATATGATAATGTAGATCCCGGATCAATCAGCGCATATACATCATAAGAAAACACAGATAATATACCTGTAACAACATCTGGAGATGACTCGAGATCCTGTCGACCTACTAGAGCATAGGTTCGATTTTGACCACCACTCAAACTCGGCACTGCACCTCAACCTCTACCACGACCTATCGACTGCTGAAAACCCCGTGCTGGAGGTCGAACTAATAAGGAAGAAGCAGACACAAATCCAGTCGGCTGAGCCATACTATCACCTCCCCTGTTAGGACAATCCCACATCATATGGCCAGGCTGTCCGCAAGAATAACATGCATCAGAACCTAGACGGCACAATCCAAAGTGGACCTTGCCGCACTGATCACAACGTGGTGTTGTGGGTCTCATCTGACTAGTATCCCTGATGTTGCGAGCCTGATTCCTGCAAACTCTGACCTGGACCAGAATGGGTAAATCGATCATATCGAGGCCTCTGAAACTGTGGAGGAGCACTAGCTACATGTGGCACCGAACTCCTCAAAGACTGGGGCCTGACGCTGTCTCTGAAGTCATTAGAATACCTTTCAAATCTCGGCCTCTTATGCTGGCCCCTATCCTGCTCCCTATCTGCCCTATGCTGGCGCTTACGATCCTCTAGGGTCTGGGCATAAGCCTGAATACGGGAAATATCCATGCCCTCCACCAAGGAGGCTATCGTGCACTCATTTATCAGATGTGGCCCCAATACGTTCACGAACAAATGCACCCTATCACTCATCTCGGCCACCATATGGGGAGCATACCTTGCTAAAGAATCGAACTGCATACTGTACTCTCGCACACTCATATTACCTTGTCTAAGGTTCAATAACTTATTAGCTCTAGCTCGTCGTATCTCAACTGGCAAGTAGTGACGAAGAAAGGCCTAAGAAAATTCCTTCCACACAGCTGGAGGAGCGTTCGGACCCCTGGATCTCTCCCAACTATCATACCAGAGAACCGCTAAATCCCGTAGCCGACAAGAAGCCAACTCTACTGCCTCTGTATCACTAACATGCATAACCCGCAGTGTACGATGAACCTGGTCAATAAAAGTCTGCGGGTCCTCCTTGGGATCTGATCCGGTAAACATTGGAGGGTCTAAATTAATAAAATCACGAACTCTTGTACTAACTGGTTTATCAGCAGCACCTGTATTTTGCCTCTGAGCCTGAGCAGCTAGCAAGCTAGTCAATAACTGCAAAACACTCCGCATATCCTGGTCTGTAGTGCCAGACGGAGGAACTGGAGGTACTGGGTGCCTCCTAATATCCTCTGGAGGAGATGGGGTAGATGAGGTATGAGACAACATCTCACTTTGAGCCTCACTTTGGCCGGCTCTGGCTTGAGGCACCAGACTTGTACCCTCTCACGTAGCTGTATCAAGCCGTCTACTAATTGTTTGCTTCCTAGTCGAAGGCATCACTGAAAGAAAACAAGGTGAATATTAAAGACGAACACTTACGACTCAACTCTACGCACGATCTAGATTCAGGAAGAATAACAACCCTAGATGTCATGTAGCCTCCTGATTATAAATGTGGCACGCTACACATCCATAATCAAGACTCTACTAGACACGGCTCATAGATAATCCCTAGGACAGACTTGCTCTGATACCAAGTTTGTCACGACCCAAACTGGAGGGCCATGACTAGCACCCGACCATACTTGCCGAGCACCAACGTACATTTTATCTAACCTTTTTTTTATTATCTTTTAGGGTTGACGAGATCAATATAAATGGTAGACATGGATCATGGACAACCAACAATAAAATATGATGGCATGAACATACATAGCAGGGGATGACCAGACAATCAAGAAACTACATATAAGGTACGAGCTACCACGCTACCATGAAAGACTATACAACAAAAACCAGCCGACAAGGCATACCAAACTATACATGAGTCGACACTTGTCTATGAGCCTCTAAATGAACATAAGTGCTGCAACATAGCCGGAACAGAGCCCCGACATACCCATAATGTCTGTAACAAAAATGCATACCAAGACCACGACAAGTCCGGAGAAGGGATCTCGCCAATCACTGCTGAACTAGACAACCTACTGTGGTGGGGGAGCTGCACCTGCCTGTCTATCAGGGCCTGCAGCACGACATGCAGCGTCCACAAACAAAAGTACATCAGTACGAATAAAGTACTGAGTATGTAAGGCAGGGAACCATAAATACGAACAGTAATGTAAGCAGGGATAAAGAATATACAATCAGGAACATTTGAGTACCTCTGAGGGCTACTGACATGAAATGCATGATACATATGTATGTATACATAAACTTTTAAAACATACGCCTCTGTAGGCATCATCATCATATCGTACCCAGCCGTAATAGGCTTGGTAAAAAACGTACCCGGCCATCATAAGGCTCGGTAGAATCGTACCCGGCCATGTAGAGCTCAATAAAACCCAACTGATCAGTGGTTGCACAATAGGTGTCGTACCCGGCCGACTATAGCACGACTCAGTAGAGTAAAATAGATACATATATATAATGCATGCTCGACTCATGGAATCACATTCTAAACCTTTCGGAGTGACGTATGGTCGGTATCCTCTGTACTATGAACCTTATAAGAATCAGGAAGTACCAACAACATTGAAAACATAAGAATAAGAGAAGCAACATTAATATCAATCGTTCCATAAGAGGGAAAGCAATGTAAGTACTGCTTGCTTCTAAGAGTGGAGTATCTTTGGAAGCTCGTTCATTACATTATGTACAATCGGAGTCGTGCAAAAGAAGGAAAGGGATAGCCTCACATACCTTGTATACACTGCCCCAATCACAAGCTATGCAATTGTCACAACTCCTTAGTCTACAATAAGAGAAACGATACTATCATTATCATTTAAGCGTCATAACTATTATGTATCGACCACAACCTATTTTACGTTGAAACGGACAACACCTCCCCTATATATATTACTTCACACCATTCAAAACAATCACCAAACAGCCCAAACAACATTAATAATAAACATATTGATCCTCCCAAAATAGTCCACGCACAACCTAATTACATCATACATACGACGACCACCGTAGTCATGTCAAACGACCCAGAAATGTTACGAATAACTATCAGCCCACAAACCTACATATATATGGTGTTTGTCCATACCCTTCCACCTCCAAAACTCTACAAAACAGTAGTAAAATATGCAGCCCAATAGCAACACAAAATAGTCCGCTACAACTGAATAACTCGAACTCACGGCTTCCGATCACCGTCCCGTGAGTTTTTACATGTGTAGAACGAATTACCATGAATTCACAGCAGAGAAAAATGTATGAAAGATGGAAGTAACTTACCTTACTTGTTGGATAACTCATACCTTTCCTTGGTTCTTCAAACTCTAGGTTTGACCTTCAAATAGAACTTGAAAGAGAGGGGAAAATCGATTAGGGTTTGTGTGAGATTTTTGGGGAGGAGTTGCAGGGGTTAACTTTGGTTTTGAGGGTCTGAAAAATGGATGAAATAACTGAGTTCATAACCCATTAAAAGTCCTATCTTGTCCTACTTAGGGCTTTTAATTTTGTCCTATCATTTTGGCAAGTAGGTGATGCACCTACTTGTCATCTACCAATCTGCGCAGTCTTGCAAAAATATGAATATCTCTATACTCCGAGATCGTATTGACAAACAGTTTAATGAATTGGAAACTAGACTCATAGATCTTTAATTTGGTGGGTAGATCACCCCATAATTCCTTGTAAATTAGGAGAAAACCTTAGAAACATTAAACCTAATATTTAAGTAAAATTATGAACCTAAGTTGCGACAACGTTTGTCGACTTTTGTTTCATAACTCGTTTCACTTCAAGACTTATGATACGAATATAATATGATTCAAATACCTTAGTACATGACCTCTTGATTGTATTAAGAACCTCTAGGTTTACCTGAAAATACGAGTTACAACATCCTTGATTCGTTTAACTTCTAATACTTGTTAATCACCCTTATACACCCTTGTATCACTTAAGACCAATAGGATTAACTTCTTATCATCTCAAAGGTAATTCCTTCTTGGATTTATGCTAACTAATATATGGCATGAACTAACGCGTGTGGATATGGGTTGTAACAAGTTGGGCCTCAAAGGCTGGAAGCTTGGACAAGGCGCCCCTCTTCTCCAAAGCTTGAGCCTGCACCTGAGCCTTCAGTTCACCATTGGTATTCTTGACTATATCGGCTTCACCCCTAAGGTACTCCAAAGCCTCTGTCTTATTTTGCAGCTAAGATAGGCAAAAGTATTAATCTTAAGGGTCAAAAGAGCGAAACGCATACTACGAAAGGTTACCTGCTCCATCAAATAGCTTTAGTAATTCGAGCTCAGGTACGCCTCATACTGCCAGTACATCAACTCAACCTCCTTCTCCTCACTAAGGAGCCTAAGGTACTCACCCTCATCCATAGATTTCTGAAGCCTATCCCCATGACAGAGAAGCTCAGACCTGAGCCTATCAAAGGCTTGCAAAAGAAAAACTCGATAAAGAAAGGAAGACGTGAAGTATAGGAGGACCGCACCAAAACTCACCATGAAGTGAAGCCGACGGACTTCCTCGAAAGTCGAGCACACTCATGTTGGTCCTGCCCTTTAGGCCCTAGAAATACCAACCTCGGGCGAAGCATATTCACTCGGAGGAACCACCGTTCTGGAACCAAACACTCCGGGAACAGCAGGCTCGGGCAATGTCCTTTCCTCGAAGACACGGGCCCGTTTAGCCCCATTAAAAACTCCACCTCACTGCGGGTGCAAATCCCGTTTATCGCCATCATCCCTCAGCTCGGAGGCCAACGACTCCTTCCCCTCTCCGGAGGGGCACAAACTCCCCCCAAGGAACTCCTCGATGCCTGCAATGGCAAAGCCAGTACAAAACAAAGAGGAAAATGTCCTCTCGATTATACAGAGACCAAGGTAAGAGCAGCGTACGTGTATACCCTGGTATTTCACTTCCCATCTATCATGGAGCATAACCCGTCACCTACGCTCATCGCAAGTCAAATGGGTCGCCAACCTCTGAACCCAGCCGGGCAGATCAAGAACTTCCCCCGGCGTCCATGAAGTTGCTACAAGAAGGAAGGAGACACAATTACTCAACTAGTTTTCGCTAGAAGCAAATCTAAGGAAGCATGAGCCACTCCACTCATGCGCGTAATTTCATCCTTTGGGAAATGGCATGAGCTCCACGGGGATAATGTCAGCCGTCCGAACTCAGATGAATCGACTGACCCACTCTTGATCCTCATCTTCCTCATCATTGACAACAAAGGGAATGGACGAACGACACCATAAGGTTAACATGCCTCGATGATGAAAGGGCCGATACAGCCTGACGAGGTGGCTAAGCGTGAATTCAAGCCCAGCCTTCTCCGCAAAGAACCTCATCATCAGCACCACTAGCGAGAACGATGGATGTATCTACACCAAAGTAACCCGATACTTCAAGTAGAAATCAAGCATGACCCTATCAAGGGGGCCTAATGCAAAAGGATATAGGTATACGTTCAAGAATCCATCAGCGGAGTCTATAATACTGTCATCCGAGGAAAACACCTGCAGCGTTATCCCCTCGCCCATCCGCAGTATCTCCTCACCATCTCTATATATTCCTCTCTTATCAATGACACAGCCTTTAGAGTGAACTCTCGCAGATCCTGAATGCTGGGAGTGTAACTCTCCACTTCCTGCCGGGCCGACCCTGAAGTAGCTGCCATGGCTATGGTAGAATTGATAGACTAAAGCAGGGACGTGCACCAACGCTTTTTATGCCGGAAGAAACGAAGGACCCGATGACAAGGCAGAGGGATAACTGTCCAAAATAATGAAATCTTCCAAAGAAGCAAAAGCCACCCACATATATGTGGGAAACAACAACGATTCTCCTATCCAGAGTAAGCCCCTAGAGGCCATCAGCCTCAGTATAGATCCCGGGGTTGTACCCAACCCCCGAGACCTCCGACGGCAAGAAGTTAGGCTTCAAGGAGTCAACTACATTATCTCCGGCCCCGAGGTGATGCCATAACTCGAGGAACTCCATCCAAAAGAAGCCAGGCTTCGAAAAACCTTCAGCGCCACCATAGAATTCGAGGTGGTACCCGATCTCGTGGTTTTCCTTTCTAAAAAAGTAAAGTAAGCACTTGAAGCTCCTCCTATGAAGACTCAAGGAGGGCTCCAGACATCGCCTAAATATAGGCAGCCCCTCAACGTAAGTCCATCCACTACCTTTAAAAGGCTATCTACATCAAGTTTAAAGTAGACACCCAGGTACCCAAAGCTGACCTTCGCTCAGGATACCGCTCTCAAAAACTCCAAAACTCAACATACTATCTCCATGCAACTCGAAGGGCCCGATGGTACGAATCTATTGGACCAATTCAGGCTTGGCCCGAGGTACGATAATGGGCTCGAAAAAGAGCCATGCCAATTGGTAGAAGATCGGAAAGAATGCTTGCATCCGGGTTAGATATCAGCGGTCGACAACAAAGCAAAACATTCAAAAGCCTCAAAGTGCACAAGAACATACAATGGTAGGGCAAGTATCAAGAATAGGAATCAAGGGAGCATCTTTATATTCATAAATATCCATGTACAACAGCCCTCGAGGGGCCTTCTCATATTATTACAAAAGCCTAGAGGATCTCTACACAAAAATGGAGGAACGAAAGGATGTACATGTGATGAAACCCAAGAACCCGGTCGATCCTCGAAGGTCCATCTTCTGTATCAGCATCCTCAAGCGCCGCCCCCTCGAGCTTGCATCCTTGAGGGCGATTCCTTTGACCGCCATCTCCTCTAGGCTCCCATCTCAATCCTGCGGAAGGTCGCCGCCGAGGGAAAAGATGAAGAAGAGGAAAAGGAAGGGATGCAAAGGATGCAGAGAAAAGAGACATGGACCGCCAAATCCAAAGGTTGAAGATTTGTCGGGCCCCAGCCTCAACTGCTGTTAGTGCCACTTTATCGCTTGGAAAAGGAAAAACCCAAGGTATGAAGTGCCACACCAAGCCTAGGTAGGAGAGTGAGTGGCGGTGCATAGTCCGAATGACTGTCTACAAAAGGGGAGAATCAATTCCCCGTCTATCATCATCTCGAGCCAACGACAACATCAACCACAGCAGCGATAGGATGGCATGGTCATGCTCGACAAAGGGAAGCTCCGACGAGAGGCCACAACACAGCCTACAGGAGCTCTGCCAAATGGCCTTGAGGCCACGAGTCCCAAACATGATGTTCAAAGGTGGAAGAAGATGATAAGAAGAAATGGGCAAATGAGCCAATGAAGGTACTTGGATAGAAAAACAACGCCAAAGCATCCCTATTTATAAGGGTAACAATACGGTCATCGATGCTTTGGAAGATTGACCGGAGGGCGCATTTACTGCATTCTTGAAGAACTGAATAGACGGCGGTACATTCATCTTGGAGAACGGGAATCGATAGTGCACTGAATAATGTCAAATACACAAGTCCACGAGACATCCCGGTTACTGCAAAAGCTCGCGTCACAGGTTGCATCATTGGTATGACGTCACCGTGAGAAGCTCATGAAGTTAGGTGTCAGAATCATTTCCCATTGCTTCATTCTAGGAAACACGGAGACTATCTATATGCGAAAAAATCAGAGGACTTAATTTCTCTCTATCAAGCCACTTTGGAAGAATACCTCAACACCCCCGAGGATGTGGAGTTGCGACCGAGTCCCCTCCCTAGGGGCTCATCGAGGCCCGACTTAAAGAAGACAAAAGTCGATGCTAGAGCAAAAGGGGAAGTTCCCATGGCGCACGGCTAAGTATGATAGAGTCGGCCTACCTAGAGCTTGTGCCGAGGCATCACATCTAGCTGTCCCATCCCCATGCTTTTACAATTAATGAATGTTGTACCATAACCGGATTCCCCTCCTATATAAGGGGAACCCACACTACTTTGTAAGAGGCGGATGTTGCTCCAACTATTCTCCATAACATCAATTATAACTCTCTCTCTCTCTCTCTTTTCTCTCTAACTTGTTTGCTCGAGGAAACTTTGGCATTTATCGCTTTCATACCTGTTCTTCATTTTATTGCTTGGTATTGGCCATAAAGAGCCTTGATTGATCATACCTTAATTGTTATCCTGTTCCCGACTACCCCCGATAGCTCAAGCTCGAGCCGGATATCGACTCCGAGGCCTCTTCATTGACCAGTCCGAGGCTCGGGCGGCAAGCCCCTGGGTTTGATTACTGCCCTATTTCAGCTTGTATCTCTTCGTTAAACTTCATACTCTTAGCATCAACCACTCTAACAACTAGCATAAAAATATATCACGTATTTTTAGAATCCCATTTACAAATTTAATTGTTGTTACCATTTTCACGGTAAAAAGTTTAGCGCCCACCGTGGGGAAAAAAAAATAGTGATTATATTCTTGCTGGTTTCGTTACAAAAACGCAAGTTATCTTTCACACTTTTTCTTGTCCAAGATCTCTTGATTGCAGGTCAAAATGTCTGGCTCAGTAAACAAGGTCGAGAATGACTACCTCAAAAATCACGGCAAAAATGGTGTGGCCATTCCAGCCGTTGGTGTGCCACCGCGGAACCCTGATAATGCACCTATATCGATTCCAACGGACGCGGGTTTGCAAAACGCGCAGCAGGTCGACGAAACCTCACACATCGATGGAAGCATACAACATTGCAACCAATAGAAAGCTTAAAAGACCCCAACTCGTGAAGCACAGGAAGTCAGTCTTTACGATATTTTTGAAATGTTGTAGGCACAATAGTCGACTATCGCTCAGTTGCAAAGCCACCCGAAAACTACCAGCACAGTAGTACCGAAAACAGCTTCCCCCACCAAAAGGATCAAATTAGGTGAGAAATTGATAACAGCCAACAATAAAAAGGTCGAGAAACACTCCCAAAAAGGACCATGATGAGGCGTTATAACCTAGCGCCCAACCCCATAAACCCACTTACCATACCACCAGATTACTCCATAAAGACACACGTCGATGCATCGAAGAAACGACAAGAAAGCCCGACACGTCCAGGGCCGAACAAAGGGAGAATGAAATGCTACGGTAATTCGCACCTCATTCCCTGATGGAACGAACAGGATTACCCCCGGTCTCGGATGACTGAGCAATACAGGCCTTCACTCAAAGCCTAAACAAACCAAGCCCGACGATTTCAGGGTAGTTCAAACAATACTTGATCAGGTACCCAGTCGAGATCTGGTCGGATGCCCGTACCCAACATCAGTCGCAAATCAGGGTCGTGGAGGACCACTCGGGAACCTCCTTGGGCTTAGTATACCCAAACAGGCTCCTGGCAAAGAACCCAATGCCAAACAGAGAGAGGTACCGCCCGTACACCGCAGATAGGATGAACGCCCCGAGATGCAATCTATCTCGCAGTGACCGGAGAATGGACCGAGGATAATATCCTCGAGAAATCGTTAACAAAGCCAGATTCGAAGAGGACGTATGGACGGCAAGGGCACCTCGCCCATCAGAGTACAATTTTAACATCGCTATACCAAATATCGTGTTCGCCGTAAGCGAAACCAAGGACGTCAAATGGCTCAGATAAATTCAGCAGAAACCCTCTCAGGGAAATCACAACTTTGTGTGTGAATTGTATAATGTGGACGACCACAGATCCAAAAATAGCCACCAGCTCAGGAGGAAGGCAACCAGGAACTGTTGAGCGATCAGGCTCAAGTTCAGCTCCGAGTGCGGAAGGCGGCCAGGAAAAGCGAAGCAAATGAGCGGCGACGTATTGCCACGATAGTGGAGGAGAGGCGACACCCTCTAAGGACTTATAAAAGGGAGAGTAAAAATGCTCGTCACTAGGGAAAAGTAGGTCAGGGATATATTCCGAAGGATGCCCTCACATTCAGCAAAAAAGACATCGAGACCTTGTCTCGGCCCCACACTGACGCACTGGTAACCTTCTTCCTCACACGATCCATTTTAAATAAAACATGTGCTCATGAGTTTAGGTAGCTCGATCAATGCTATTGGGCCAAGGATGATAGGGCGGTTCGGACCACTGGGTCAAAACACAACACCTCTTGAACCTTTGACGGATTCCAAATAGCGATCGCTACGACAAGAAGAAAGGCCATTCTCTCATTACAGCTTGACTGGCCCAGACCGGTACGCTGAGTTCCATATCATCAAAGGAGGTGAAAGGCGCAGACTCCTTATTCAGACGTTCGCAAACACGCTGCATGAAAACGGTACCCTCCCCTTTTTGCCAAAGAATGAAACCTCTAATGAAGGACGGGATTGAAACCATCTGGGGGAACGACACGCATCAAGGGGAAAGTACGCATCATATAATGCATCGCCGGAACCAATATCTCTGCTCTCGAAAGAGCCAAAGGGTAAGCAAACCACATCTTCGACCATGCCCGATTAAACACGACAGAGGGTTGTACTAAAGTCCTCACCGCGAAACTGCAGGAACATATCAAACCTTGGAACATCGCCTGCACATCCCGCAGTAAAGAAAAACTACCTCCCTCCTTCATTATTTTTCACTAACTTGTATGCAGACACCCGGCCAGGGCATTCGGAAGTGCTAACTCTACCTGAAGATCCCAACGCCTTGACGGAGCCCGTCACATTCTTTCCACTCGGCCGGACTTTCGCCCCGAAGAGAGTCTCGCCAGAAATGTTCTTAGCAGAGCAACGTCCCCCCCAAGGAGGATCTGACAAGATTGCAGGCTTTCTCTTGCAATAAAACGATAAAGGGCTCCCCCTCCTTTGAAGGCGCCGTCCGCTCGATAGGGCCAGGGAACGTAGACTGAGTTTCAATAGGGAATCATGTACCGGAACAAACGGTCCAAGGATCCATGCCCGCATGGGCCAATCTCACAACGAAACGACATGTATTTACGCCAAGCAATAAAAGAGTATCTTTCAACATCTCGTACTCCAAAGGTGGAAATTTCAGCATGCTCACGGTAGGGGTCCCTCAACTGAATGCATCCCAAAATACTCGGAGACTTAGCGTCAACAATTTGGCCCCCACACGACCCTATGGTCGGAACTCCAGGCTCATAAGGCCCCAACAAGACAACTCCGAGCTTACGAATAATGGCTTTCGAGCCTAAGAAAAGTCAATGACTCGGAGACTGTCGTCAATTGCCATACACTGAAAAACCCGAGGCTATAAGATCCCGAGCGGGCAGACTCGGTCTAGCTTGATCTATTTTATATAGCAACAAAACTGTAAGACCTCAACAGTCATGACAAACTGTAAGACCTCAACAGGCATGACAAACTGTAAGACCTCAACATGGATGAAAAACTGTAAAACCTCAATAGGCATGAAAATTTTGTAACACCTTACTACAGGCATAAAACTCAATCCCGAAGATTAGGATACACATCACATTTGTAAGAATCTCGAAAGGGCATACCCTCAGTGTAGATGCCTAAACTATCACTCGGGATCAAAGATAGCTCTGGCCAAAGACATATGACTACAGTCAAAACGGCTGCACCAGCCAAATTAATGCGACTCGGGGATGCCCGACCCTCACTAACGAAATCACAGGCCATTACTTCGAATCTACTTCGAAAAGAACCGGTTAAAACAGGCTTCCCTCAAATGGAAAATGAGTTTCGACCATGTCAGCTCCAAATCACAAGGCTTCGAGCTACTCAGCCTACGAGCTAAACCTTCCGAGGTGCTCGAACATCACCGCTAACGACTTGAAATCGAGGTTCTTCCCGAACCGACGACGGGTCAGGCAAAATTATTTCTAAAAGACCTTAACGAGAGGAAAACAAAGCCTACAATATGCCCATGGGCAAAAACGTAAGAGCCAGTGTCACCAGCAAAACAAGCCTCCGGGCCGCACACTAAAAGGTCGCAACGACCAAACAGCGTAAGAGCCACTATCGCTAGCTTGAAAATTGAAAACTTGAGGATTAAAATGAGCTCGATTCGGAACCTGATTTAGAGACCAGATCCAAAATAGTTAACTATAATATGCTTAAGGGCACAATGTAAGTGCCATTGTTGCCAGCCAAACGAACCCCAGGGCTACACACTTAAAAGGTCACTTAGACCCGAGGCATATAAAAGCCATTTTTCATCCGCCCATGCAGGCACAAAAAACTTGAGGGTCAATTGCGACTCGGAGATTGAGCCCAAAATAGTTAAAATACAAATGCCCAAGGGCAAGGAATAAGAACCATCATCATCCGCCCGTGCAGGCATAGGATATTGAAGGTCAGGTAAGCTCGAGTCAAATCCTGACTCAGAGACTAAACCCAAAACAACTGGGCAAAGCACGAAAGCTCTAACGCCTACTCGTGTCAAAAATCGCACTTGACCAAGCATGAAAGAGACTCTGGGCCTGTCTAATGAGCTCCGGAACCATAGGGCTCCCGTTAAACACCGAAACCAGCCCTCCTGGTCAAAAGCAATGTAGAAAGAGATACAAAAGAGATAAAGCTTCAAGTTTTCTTTTATCTACACATGCAAAAGATGCTCTCACCATCTACCAATGTGCTCTGCGAATGTCAAATACAAAATGGAAAAGTGGCAAAATCTACGCTCTACTCTAGAAGGTTACGGACTACTAGCCCCAGCTTCACTCTCCGTGACGTCGACAAGAAATGACCGAGCATCACGCTCATCCGCCCCCGCACATGCAAACTCCTCCGAGAGAATGAAACCCCTGGCGTCGATCTCTTCAAGTACCTCTCTTCGGGATATGAAACGAACATACTCCTCGATCCTCTTCTCACGATCGAGGGCCCGCTTCAACTCGGCCTGGGCATAAGCAGCATCCTTCAAATGAATCGCTATCTCCTGATCAGCCTTGGTCCGACACAATGCTGCTTCAGCCCGAATTTCAATTATCTCATCCCTGACCTTCGAGAGATCGGACTCGAGATTTGCAATCATATCTTCTTGAACCAAAGCATTGTTACGAGCTAAGTGGAGTTGGGCCTCAAAGGAGGGAACCTTGGCCAAGACGCCCCTCTCCTCTAAAGCTTGAGCCTGCACCTGAGCCCTCAGTTCAACATAGACATTCCTAACTATATGGGCTTCGCCCCTAAGGTACTTCAAAGCCTTTGTCTTTTTCTGCAGCTAAGATAGGTAAAAGGATTAACCTTAAGAGTCAAAAGAGCAAAACGCATACTACGAAAGGTTACCTGCTCCATCAAATAGCTCTAGTAATTCGAGCTCAGGTACGCCTCATACCGCCAGTACATCAACTCAACCTCCTTCTCCTCATTGAGGAGCCTAAGGGACTCACCCTCATCCAGAGCTTTCCGAAGCCTATCCCTATGACGGAGCAGCTCAGACCTGAGCCTATCAAAGGCCTACAAAAGAAAAACTCAATAAAGAAAGGAAGACGCGAAGTATAGGAGGACTGCGCCGAAACTCACCCTGAAGTGAAGGCGGCGGACTTCCTCGAAGGTCGAGCACACTCCTATTGGTCTAGTCCCTTCGGCCCTAGAAGAACCAACCTCGGGTGAAGCATATTCACTCAGAGGAACCACCGTTTTAGAACCAAACACTTCGGGAACAACAAGCTTGGGAAATGTCCTCTCCTCGAAGACACGAGCCCGTTTAGCCCCATTAAAATCTCCACCTCACTGCGGGTGCAAATCCCATTTATCGCCATCATCCCTCAGCTCGGAGGCCGATGACTCTTTCCCCTCTTCGAAGGAGCACAGCCTCGCCCCAAGGAGCCGCCCCATACCTGCAACGGCAAAGCCGGTACAAAAGAAAGAGGAAAAATGTCATCTCGATTATACAGAGACCAAGGTAAGAGTAGCGTACGCGCATACCCTGGTATTTCACTTCCCATCTGTCATGGAGCACACCCCTCCACCTACTCTCATCGCAAGTCGAATGGGTCGCCAATCTCCGAACCCAACCAGGCAGATCAACAACTTCGCCCAGTATCCATGAAGTTTCTGCATTTTATGTAAAAAATTAAGTTATTTATTAGATATGCTACACTTTTAATTTTTAAACATGCTCGATCCTTCACATGTGAGCCTAATTCATTAGTCAAGTATGTGAATGTTTTTGATAATTGAGAGCGCTCATATTTGAATCTAGAACCTTTGTTTGTGTAGACACTATGTTGAAGATTATGATTATCTCATCCAAAGATTTAAGCTATTAAGATATTATATTTTTATTTTTTAAATATACTGGGTTTAAGCCCTAAGAAATAAAAAATAAAACTTTTGAGTAGGGGCATTTTTACCTTTTTGTTGGGTCTAACCCTAACCAAGCTTCAAACACATATGCTTTAAGGGGGAAGGGCGGAGGGAGGGGAGAGACTGACTCATAAAGGAAAGACTGTTTTTTCACCTTGTTACAAGTTCTAACAAGAACATACTTATGATTGGGGTCAGCCTAATCCTGCAAAAGTAAGGTGTTTTTTTTTAAAAAAAAAAATACTCCCTACTCCTTACTTTATATCAAGTATGTTAAACTCGTTACCACTATTTTCAAAAATATTTTTATCTTAGAACTTATGGACTTAGATGGTTAGATTTTCTCTTCTCTTAACCGTTGCGTACCGTTCATGTGCAGGGTGAATTTATAGGGATTTTATGATTTATGGGGCACGTAAACTTTTGGTTTCTCCGATCCGCAAATTAAATTTTATGTATATATTTTCTAAAATTGATATAATATTAATTGTTGGCACTCATAATTTAAGAAGATTGAATGTTGCACTTGGTTGGAGGTTGAATTATTTACTAAGAGGAATAAAGATCAAATTTCCATTTAATATATTTTTTTCCTAGTACTGCACCCATGTATTGAAAATCCTAAGACCCGCTTTTGTAATCATGAGCTATGTATTACAAACCTGAAAATTGAAGAAAATTTGAGAAAAAAGATCACTTTTAATTTGAAAACTCTTGTTAAGCAGGGGCGGAGCCAAAGATAAGTTACAGGTTCGGCCAAAACCACTAGCTTTGGTCCAAACTTTGAATTTGTCTTAAAAAAATCATTTAATATGTACAAATTATTAGTTTAGAATCCAATAACTTAAAAGGGCTAGATACTGAACCCATAAACTTTAAATTCTTGCTTCGCCTATGTCTGTACGTACGAGACATAAAGGAAGAAAAGTAGATATAGTGTCATAACCCGGATTTTTTGCCCTAGGGAGTCGTGATGGCGCCTACTAATATGAGCTAGGTAAGCCGACTTTTTGAACAAATTAGCTTTTTAATCATTTTACATTCTTTAACAATTATGAAGCAATAACGTGTAGATAACAGAATTTACAATAAGCGGAAGAAAAGCAATAAACTATCTGAATATGTATCCAATACAACTATTTGAGCACCGACTACCCTCAACTGGTGTTACGGTTTCACAGATGGTATAAGAATACTACATACAAAGTCTGAAAGATAAAAGATGCACTGTTTCTAAAATAAGTAAATGAAACATGATAAAGGGACAAAGGGTGATGCCAGGGCCTGCGGACGCCTACAGGACTACCTTGGATCTCTGTGTGGACTGAAGGCAGCTACCCAAGCTATGGTCCAAAAGTTGCTACTCCGGGATCTGCACACAGTGCAGAGTGTAGTATGATCACAACCGACCCCATGTGCTGATAAGTACCTAGCCTAACCTCGGCGAATTAGTAATGAGGCTATGACCAGACTACCAAATAAACCTGTGTAATTTAACTATATACAGTGGAAAAGAAGAACAGTAATATACAATCAAGTATAGGAGGGGAAACATGTTGCAGGGAACTATCAACTTAGAATAGAAAGACAATGGGAAATTAAAAGGAACAACAAATCTCAGATATCAATAAGGAATCAGGAATCAGTAAATGCACGACATCGCCCTTCGTGATTTTACTCTCGTCCTCACCAAAGCAATCAAATAATGAAAATGTGCACGTCATCACCCTTCGTGCTTTTACTCTCGTCCTCACCATATAATCGATATAATCGACATGGAATTGTACATCGTGTAGCACGACATCATCCTTCATGCTTTACACTCTTCCTCACAATCATACACGACATCCCCCTTCGTGCTTTAACACTCTCTCACCAAAATAATACACGGCATCACCCTTCGTGCTTTAACACTCTCTCACCAAAATAATACACAGCATCACCCTTCGTGCTTTAACACTCTTCCTCATCCAAAAAACAATCACAAACAATAGGGAAAGGAGATAAATGAAATTACAATAAGAATCTTGGCAAGGGAACAATAATTCAAAGAACATCAACATCCCGGCAAGGGAGATAACATTTAAAAGCAACAATATCCCGTCAAGGGAGGCAAACTAATGATTATCTTCTTTTTTTCACTTTTACTTCACAACTCACTTCACAACTTGAGCTAATGCTCTAAAATGTTCAATTACCACTTATACTTTCGCATCTCATTATACAACTTGAGCCAACGCTCCTCAAAGTTCAAACGTCACAATTATTTCCACAAACTTTGTCCAACAATAGAAATCATCACCAAGGCATGAATAATACAACGAGGTCATAATAATCACAATATAAGACTCACAGGCATGCTTGACACCAACGTATAGATACTCGTCACCATGCCTATACGTCGTACTCAACTAATACCACATAGCAAATAGGACTCGATTCCTAATCCGTCAAGCTAAGGTTAGACCAAACACTTACCTCGATGCCATGAATACAATTCAAGTTTCAACTATCGCTTTACCCCTTGATTCCACCACCAATTCACTCGTATCTAGCCACAAGTTACTTAATTACATCAATAAATGCTAATTGAATCAATTCTAATGCATGAAAATAAATTTTCTAAAGTTTTACCCAAAAAGTCAAAAAGTGCCCCCGGGCCCACATGGCCAAAACCTGAGGGTCAAATCAGACCTCAAATCGAGGTCCAAATTCCCAAATTTTGAAAAACCTAGGTTCTACCCAAAACACTCAATTTCCCCCATGAAAATCATTGATTTCGAGTTGAAATCATGTGAAAAGATGTTAAAGATTGAAGAAAACTAGTTAGAAATGACTTACAATCGATTTTCAAGAGAAGTTGTCTTTGAAAAATCGCCCAAGAGTGTTTTGGTTTTGAAAGAGTGTGAAAAATGAAAGATTTTCGGCTAAGTTATAAAATTGCAGGTCGCAGATGTCGCAATTGCGACCAGGGTTCGCAATTGCGAACCCAGACTTCTGCTAAGCTTGCATTTGCGAAGCGACCTTCGCATTTGTGAAGTCACTTTTGCGAACAATATGTCGCATTTGCGACAACAGGCCAAAAGGGGAAACATCGCATTTACGATAAATTTCTCGCATTTGCGAGGTAGGCTGGCCTGGGCTATTGTCGCATTTGCGACATAGCCTTCGCATTTGCGAACTCGCATTTGCGAGCCAGGCTTCGCAAATGCAAACTTGCAGGCCTGCAATAGAGCAGCTGGAACCTGATATTTCCCAAGTCTAAAAATCCACCCCGTGGCCTATCCAAAACTTACCCGAGTCCTCGGGGCTCCAAACCAAACATGCACGCCAACCTAAAAACATCAGACGGACTCGCTCTTGCATTCAAATCACTAAGATAACATCAACAACTATGATTTTAGCATCAAAATCATGAAATTTCTTAAGAACTTCAAATTTTTAAATTTTCTCAAATACGGTCCGATTCATGTCATTTCAAGTCAGTTTCTTACTGAATTTCACAGACTCATCTTAAATAAGAATAAGACCTTTACTGGGCTCCGGAACCAAAATATGGGCCTGATACCATCAAGTTTTAAACACATTTCTTTCTCAAAAACTCTTAAATATTCCAGAAAATAATCTTCTTTAAAAATTCATTTCTCAGGCTTGGGACCTCGGAATTCGATTCTGGGCATACGCCCAACTCCCATATTTTCCTACGGACCCTCCGGGACCGTTGAATCACGGGTCCAGGTCTGTTTACCCAAAATGTTGACCGAAGTCAACTTAAATTCATTTTAAAGTTAAAATTCATCATTTTCACAAAATTTCATATAATGGCTTTCCAGCTACATGCCCGGACTGCACATGCAAATCGAGGTGATGCTGAAAGAGGTTTTTAAGGCCTCGAAATGCAGAGTTTATTTCTAAAACAAGTGATGATCATCACATTCTCCACCTCTAAAACAACCGTTCATCCTCGAACGGACAGAAGAAACCTGAGTCAGGGAATAGATGGGGATAACAGCTCCGCATATTGGACTCGGACTCCCAGGTCGATGCCTCAGCAAGCTGACCTCTCCACTGAACACAAAAAGAAGGAAAACTCTTTGATTCAACTGACAAACCTCCTGATCTAGAATAGCTACTAGCTCCTCCTCATAAGATAAGTCCTTGTCCAACTGGACAGTGCTGAAATCAAACACGTGGGATGGATCGCCGTGATACTTTCGAAGCATGGACACATGAAACACTAGATGCATGGCTGATAAGCTCGGTGGCAATGCAATTCTGTAAGCCACCTCTCCTACTTGATCAAGAATCTCAAACGGGCTAATGAACCTAGGGCTAAGCTTACCCTTCTTCCCAAATCTCATCACGCCCTTCATAGGCGACACTCGAAGCAATACCCGTTCACCGACCATGAATGCCAAATCTCGAACCTTACGGTTGGCGTAACTCTTTTGCGTGGACTGAGCCGTATGAAGCCAGGCTTGAATGATCCTGACCTTGTCCAAGGCATCCTGTATTAGATCCGTACCCAACAACCGAGCCTCTCCCGCCTCAAACCATCCAACCGGCGACCGACACCGCCTGCTATACAAAGCCATATACGGAGCCATCTGGATACTCGACTGGTAGCTGTTGTTGTAGGAAAACTCTACTAAAGGCAAAAATTGATCCCATGAACCTCCAAAGTTAATGACACAAGCTCGGAGCATATCCTCCAAAATCTGAATGGTCCGCTTGGACTGCTCGTCCGTCTGAGAATGAAACGATGTTCTCAACTTAACCTGTGTGCCCAACACTCCCTGAATAGCCCTCAAGAAATGTGAGGTAAATTGCATACCTCGATCCGAAATAATAGACATAGGCACACCATGAAGGCGAACAATCTCCCAGATATAGATCTTAGCTAACCTCTCGGAAGAATAAGAGACTGCCACAAGAACGAAATGTTTTGACTTGGTCAGCCTATCAACAATAACCCACACTGCATCGAACTTCCTCTAAGTCCATGAGAGTCCAACAACGAAGTCCATAGTGATACCCTCCCACTTCCACTCAGGAATCTCAATCTTCTGTAATAAACCACCGGGCTTCTGATGCTCGTACTTAACTTGCAGACAGTTCAAACACCGAGCCACATATGTAACAATGTCCTTCTACATTCTTCTCCACCAATAATGCTGCCGCAGATCCTGATACCTCTTCACGATGCCCGGATGAATAGAGTATTGGGAACTATGGGCCTCCTCTAAAATCAACTCTCGTAGCCCATCCATATTAGGTACACAAACTCGACTCTGCAACCTCAAAACTCTATCATCTCCTAAGGTAACCTGCTTGGCACCTCCGTGCTACACTGTGTCTCTGAGGACACACAAATGAGGATCATCATACTGCCGATCCCGGATACGCTCCAATAAAGAAGAACGAGCGACTATGCAAGCTAACACATGGCTGGGCTCAGAAACATCCAACCTCATGAACTGATTGGCCAAAGCTTGAACATCCAAAGCAAGTGGCCTCTCACCGACCGGAATATAAGCAAGACTGCCTATATTGGCTGACTTCGTACTCAAAGCATCGACCACTACCTTGACCTTTCCCGGATGATATAAGATGGTGATATCATAGTCCTTTAAAAGCTCCAACCACCTTCTCTGCCTCAAATTTAGCTCCTTCTACTTGAACAAATACTGCAGACTCTTGTGATCCGTGAAAACCTCACATGACACGCCATACAGATAATGCCTCCAAATCTTAACGCACGAACAATGGCTGCTAACTCCGAATCATGAACCGGATAGTTCTTCTTGTTAATCTTTAACTGCCGCGAAGCATAGGCAATGACCTTGCTATCCTGCATCAACACCACACCAAGTCTAATAAGAGATGCATCACAATAAACTGTATAAGGCCCTGAACCTGTGGGCAAAACCAACACGGGTGCCGTAGTCAGAGCTGTATTGAGCTTTTGAAAGCTCGCCTCACACTCATTTGACCATCTGAACTGGGCACCCTTCTGGGTCAACCTGGTCATCGGGGCTGCAATAGATGAAAACCCCTCCACAAATCGACGATAATAGCCTGCCAATTCCAAGAAACTCCGGATCTCTGTAGTTGATGCTGGTCTAGGCCAGTTCTTGACTGCCTCAATCTTCTTCGGATCAACCTAAATACCCTCTGTTGATACAACATGACTTAGGAATGCAACGGAACTCAACCAGAACTCGCACTTCAAAAATTTGGCATACAACTGACTGCCCTTCAAAGTCTGAAGAACCACTCTAAGATGCTGCTCGTGCTCCTCCAGGCTACGGGAATAGATCAAAATATCATCAATGAAGGCTATCATGAACGAATCCAAGTAAGGCCTGAACACTCGGTTCATCAAATCCATAAAAGCTGCTGAGCCATTTGTCAACCAGAATGACATCACCAAGAACTCATAATGCCTATATCGAGTGTGGAAAGCTGTCTTAGGTACATTGAATGCCCTAATCCTCAACTAATAGTAGCCAAATCTCAAGTCAATCTTCGAAAATACCTTGGCACCTTGAAGCTGAACAAACAAATCATCAATCCTCAGTAATGGATACTTATTCTTGATTGTAACCTTGTTCAACTGCCAGTAATCAATACATATTTCATCGATCCGTCCTTCTTCTTAACAAACAACACCGACGCATACCAAGGCGAGACACTAGGTGTAATGAAGCCTTTTTCAAGCAAGTCTTGCAACTGTTCTTTAACTCTTTCAACTCAGGCGGGGCCATACAATACAGCAGAATAGAATGGGCTAGGTGCCCAAATCCAAATAAATGCAAAATTCAATATCCCTATCGGGTGGCACAGTCGGTAAGTTTGAAGGAAATACCTTAGGAAACTCACGAACAACAGGCACATATTTAATAGAGGGAACCTTAGCACTAGAATCATGAACATAGGCCAAACACCCCTTCTCGACCATACACCGAGCCTTCATATAAGAGATAACATTATGGGTAGAATGACTAGGAGTCCCTCTCCACTCTAAACGAGGCAAGCCCAGCAAGGCTAATGTCACAGTCATTGCATGACAGTCCAAGATAGCGTGATAAGGTGATAACCAGTTCATCCCCAATATGACATCGAAATCAACCATGTCCAAAAGAAGCAAATCTACATGAGTCTTAAGACCCCCAATCACAACTATACATGAATGATGGACTCGATCTACCACAATAGACTCATCCATCGGTGTAGATACATAAGCAGGAGCACTCAAAGAATCACTAGGAATGACTAGATACAGTGCAAAATAAGATGACACATAGGAGTATGTAGACCCTGGATCAGCAAAACTGAAGCATCTCTACTACAAACCAGAACAATAGCTGTGATAACTACATCGGAAGCCTCAACCTCGAGCCTAGCTAGAAGAGCATAACATCGGGGCTGGGCCCAACCACCCTAAACTACACCTCTAGGACGGTCTGCTACTGGCTGGCCTCCATCTCTAGCTGCCTGACCTCCACCTCTAATACCTCTACCTCCACCTCTAGCACCTCTACCCCTACCCCCAGCTGGTTGGGCGGGCTGTGGAACACTCGGTGCCTGAACCATGGCACGAGAACCCTGATGCTGAGAGTTGCTCGATGCTCGAGGGCAAAACCTAGCAATGTGGCCCATATCACCACAAGTGTAACAAGGCTTCGGCTGTTGAGACTACTGACCCTGACGACCTGAATGACCACCTTGAAAACTCTGGAGCGGTGGTGCACTGATAGGAGCTAGTGGTGCACTGTAGGACTGCTAATCAGAATACTACATATGAGAACCACGACCACCTGAAGCACCATGAGAAACCTGAAGTGCTAACTAAAAAGGCCTAGGAGGATGGCCTCTACCATACGAATCCCTTCCTCCAGACGAGGTACCACTAAATCTGCCTGAATGACGAGGCCTCTTGTCATACCCCTGACCACCTCCCTACGATAGAACCATCTCAATTCTCCTGACCACATTGGCCGCCTCCTGAAAAGAACTCTCATTCCCCGTCTCCTTGGCCATCTGAAGTCGCATAGGCTAGATAAGTCTCTCAATGAACCTCCTCACCCTCTCTCTCTCAGTGGGGAGTATGATAAGAGCATGACAAGCCAAGTAGATAAATTTGGTCTCATACTGAGTAACAGTCATAGAACCCTACTGGGGACGCACAAACTGTCTCCGATAGATATCTCTATGAGTGATAGGGAGAAACTTCTCTAGAAATAGCTGAGTAAAGTACTCCCAAGTCAAAGCTGGCAATCCGGCTGGTCTAGCCAAGCAATAACCTATACACCAAGTCTTGGCGGATCCAGACAAGCGAAAAGTAGCAAAATTGACCCCATTGGTCTCCACTATCCCCATGTTCCTAAGAACCTCATGACAACTGTCTAGATAATCCTGGGGATCTTCAAAATATGCACCGCTGAAAGTGGTAGTGAAGAGTGTCGCGCCCCTTTTTTCTCGCGAAATCAGGTTTATGACATTTGGGAGGGCAACTCATTCATTTTTCAGAATTTGGGTTTGAATTGAGGAGTCGCCACCTAATGATTAAGGTGCATTAGGACACCAAGAGGGTTTTGATTTGAGTAACCAGAGATTAGGTAAGAACTTGAAATTATCCCAAGGGAAAAGAGTTAGGCACCCCTCAGGATCCACTAGTGTGGTTCCCGACCAGACTATTGTTGTGACTTTAGGTGCAAATAACATGTAAGCGAATGAAACTTCAAATAAGAGGATATTTTCACATAATGGTTGACAAATAAACAATGTTTCAAAGAACTAAAAGAAAGCTAATTTTCCTTAAAGACATAGTTTGAAATCTTTAGAAGAAACAAAAGGAAAGGGGGTCCTAGGTTTATTAATAATATGGATCACCCCACACAATGCCCGGTAATCACTCCTCACTGAGGGGCTACACGTGACATTGTCGCGTGGTCATCATATCCATATCTACCCTTCCCACCCCGTTAAGGTATTAAAGCACGGATTGGTCTCGTTTTACTTATTGCATGCTATTACACGTCCCAATCCTATCAGTCCCAAAGGCATTTAGGACTACTAATCCTAAAGGAGAGGGGTATTAGGCTTATTTGTAGTTTCAAAGGCAAAATTCTAAGGCGACACACAAAACATGTATAGCAAATTGGGGGAAAGCACATAACAAGCAAAAAGGGCTCAGATACCCCTCCTTTAAACAAAGAAACACGTAATTAGCATGACTTTACACATACTGTTTAGGACCTGATTAAATACTAACATGAGAGGACTTAAAGGTTGAGGTAGACTGATTTATTACATAATTCAGATAAGAAGCCCGAATCAGGCATGCCTGCTGGTTGTAGTTAATAGCACAGATTCAGTTTATAACTTCGTTCTATGGCTTGACTAAGTGTTGGACAAGGATCCTATTGGCATGGCATCTACTGAATTCAGAAAGCAATAATAAACTGAACACGTACTAGTTAAAAAGGTTGTCAGATTATTAAAGAGAGCAAGTTTTACGAAGGTCACAAGTTCTGCCACTGATGATACTCGTTATTACTGGTTTTAGCTCTAGACAAGAATGAAGCGATTCAGATTCGATTAGGAATTCTTATAGACATGCATTCTACGCGTAGTCGATTTTAAGCCTTTTGTAGACATGGTAAAAATGCAGAAGCCTTATAGACATGATATCTAAATGCATAAGACTGGTTTTAACCTATAAACATGGCATCTAACTGGCAGAAAAACCTATGAGCATGATATCTAGATGCATCATTTGTTTAAAACCTATGAGAAAATATCTATACAAATGTAGTAATCCTATAATCATGATTTCTATGTGAAAATAGGCATTCAGAATCCCCTATAGGTATGCTTTCAATATGCATTTGAACGTGCAGAATTTAAAACACCTATAGATATGGTATCTATGTGAGAATGCAGAATTCAGAAATACCTATTGGCATGATATCTATGTGAGAAATGCGGAATTTAGAAATACATATAGGCATGATATCTATGTTAGAAATGCGGAATTCAGAAATACCTATAGGCATGATATCTACCCTTCACATACATAGTTATCCCCCCCTTTTCACTATATATCCCAAGAGTTTATTACAAATATTACAGCCCGGAATAAAGTAAAAAAAATACATCAGAAAATATAAATAAAAGTACAACCAAAGGAGAGCCTGATTCAGATTTCATGTCTGAAATATGAGGTAAACCAATTCCAAGAGATCATGATCCAAAGACTTTCTCCCATTTGAATGTGTCAAATTTCCCTAAGAGCCTCAATGGGGCTTCGGGAAATGCTCACACCCAAATGTATTATCAGATTAGGACAAGTGCAGTGTGGAAGGGCCAGCCCTCAAGTGTCCAAGTTCAGAGGGAGCTCAAAGTGTCACAAGGCAAGGCTCACAAGAGGGGGGTAGAA